>NW_027184085.1:1203081-2403081 GCF_041296385.1 Aphelocoma coerulescens | reverse complement strand
AGATCACCAAGTCCAACCACTAATCTGATGCCGAAATCTGAATTCCCCAGACCCAGAGCAGCGTGAAGGACACAGGACAGACTCACTGCTTCAGGTAACAGTTTATTTTCTCCAGGGGTGTAAGATGTGCAGCAGGTACGTGTACAGGACCGCCAAGAGGAGTCGCAACCGAACAAGAGACTGGAACAAAGAAACCTAAACAGTGTCCTGCCCTACAGAAAATAGTGCAAGTCATGTAAAACATTGGTTCAACATAGGAAAACACGGGGGGAAAAAAGGTGTTTCCAGGCCACAGGTATTTCCTCTCCCTCTGCTGGAAATCCCAGAGGTGGGGCTGGGAGGTGGGATGGGGATGAGTTCACTCAGGCTCAGACTATATGGGGTGTATCTTCTACAAGAAGGGATTTTTCTTCCCTTCTTGTTTTTGGCTTGGAAAGAAACTCAGGTGCACAGTCAGAGGCACCAAAAGGCAGTGGCAGATCTTAAAAACCCACGGGTGACCTGCTGCCAAAACCAGTATTTTCTCAAAATGAGACGGTTGGGGTCTTGCTTCATTTACTCTCTTACCTTAAAAGTTTCCTCTGCAACCACACAATATTCCATTTTCAGAGCACTGAGACTGTAAATAAAGCACTAATCCCCCCCAAAACGGATGGAAAAGGATGGGGAGCATAGCAGGCCCCAGGGGGCTGCGGGCAGAGCACGAGCAGAGCAGAGACTGGGCAGCATTTGCAGCCTCACTGGTGCCGCCCGGAGTCCTGCTGACACATTCAAGTCTAAAACATTTCAGACTGTATTTTGCAAAATTATTCCTTTTTTTTTTTCTTCCTGCAGGTGACTGCCAAATGGAAAAGCCGGTCACTTGCCAACCTGCAGGCTCTTTCTCCCCTTTTTAAAAACACGAATATTTTTTTCTGTATGCAATTTCCTTCTGCACAACTGCAGGAAGAGGCTCTTGCAATGCTCAGCAAAGGGTTTCGAGCTCAGGGAAAGGGTTTGCCCATCCAGCTCCCTGCCACTCATGCCAGGAGATGCTCCTTTGGCAGCAACACCTGGTCCAAGCAAACGCTGCGTGCGCAGCATTGCCCCGGTGCCGTTCCCCCTCCGCAGCCTGGATGCTCCAGCAGATAACAGCAGCTGTTCAGGAGCAAGCATGTAGCCATATGTTGTTGCTAACAAGCATTTACTGAAGCTGGTTTCTTCCCGTGATTCCCATGTGTCTGATTAATGCACAGCTCCTCCAAGCGGTTTTCAGATTTTTTTTTTTCACCCTCCCCTTGCAAATCTATCTCTTGTTGTTGTTGTTCTGGCATTATAAGCAAACCAGAATGTGAGCATAAAATGGGGTTAAAAGCCACAAGACCTGAAAAAAATAATTATAAATGTATTTAAATAGCTAAAAAGTCATTCACACAATTTTCGTTTGTGGGGTTTCTTTGTGCTCAGGAGCACACAGCTTTCGGGCTGACCCTGCTGTGGTCCTGCAGGCTCCAAGCACAGAAGCTGCTCAACAACTGACCACCTGCCCTGGGAGGGGGAATGGTATCTCTTTGTTCCCAAGTCACATTTCTGGACTCTGCCTGCAGATCTGGACTGCTGCCCAAGCACCTGATGCTGTGGAGTCCTTCTCCAAAGAGTGAAGAAAGGAAAATGACCTGTGGCTGTAAGAACTTGGGATGTTTTGCTGGGATTGCAGCAGGGTGTATGACCTATGAGCCTGAATCCCTGGTCCCCAGGTTTGGGAGGATGGACTTGGACCTTTATTTCCCATTGCATCCCAGTGGAAATGGACTGGGAAGAAATCAAGCTGCCTGACCTGGGTCTCCAGGCTGCGCCAGCATCCCATCCTCTTGGGAAAGGTTTTTCCAGGGACTGTCCCATGAGCTGAGCAAGAGGAGGGAGCAGAGGTGGTGGGAACATCCCTCCCAGTGGTTAACCTTATCTCACTGAGCTATGGGAAAGCACAGCACGCTGGTAGGTAGCAGAGAGGTGCCCAAAGGTGATTCATCCCACCCCTGGGAGGTCCAGCGTAGGTGGGGTGAATCACCCTCCATCAATACTTGCCTCCCTCCAGAGCCAGGATGGCTTCAGAGGAAGGCTGGAAATCCCGTTCCAGGTTGCAGGACAACACATAGGTGTCTCAATAGGCACAGGGTGCCTCTTTACTTCACTTCCAAATGGCTGAACAATGTGGGACAAGTCCCACCGTTCCTACCTGGAGCTTATTTCCCAGGCTTTTGTACCTCATTCAAAAACAATGAAGCAATTCCTGAGCGGCCACATGAATTACAGGGCTCATGTTCATGTCAGTTGTGTTCATATAATCATAGAATCATCAAAAGTTTTGGGTTGGAAGGGACCTTTAAGGGTCATCCAGTTCCACCCCCTTGCACTGGGCAGGGACACCTTCTACTATCCCAGGTTGCTCCAAGCCCCGTCCAACCTCGCCTTGGACACTCCCAGGGATGGGGCAGCCACCCCCTGTTTGGGCAACTTGTTTCAGTGTCTTTGCCACTCTCATTGTAAAAAATTTCTTCCATCTAGACTGGATCTCCGCTCTTTCAGTTTAAAACATCTCCTTTTCTTCTATCACAATAGGCCCTGCTAAAATGTTTGCCCCCATCTTTCTCCTAAACCACCTTTAGGCCCTGCCAGGGGCTCTGAGCTCTCCCTGGAGCCTTCTCTTGTGCAGCTGAACACCCCCAGCTGTCCCAGGCTGGCTGCAGAGCAGAGGGGCTCCAGCCCTGGAGCATCTGGGTGGCCTCCTCTGGACTGGCTGCAGCAGCTCCAGGTCCTTGTGCTGTTGTTCCCCAGGGCTGGGGCAGCTCTGCAGGTGGGGTCTCACCTGAGCGGGGCAGAGGGGCAGAATCCCCCCTCCCCTGCTGCCCACGCTGCCCCTTCTGCAGCCAGGCCATAGGAGCCAAGGTGAGATGAACAAGAAGCCACCACACCATGACCTGGGACAGAACCTGTGTCCTTCCAGCCTGAGGTTTGGTGCTCATTACACCCATCCTGGTTAGGAAACGGGAGCAGATCCCCAGGAAGGCACCTTCACACTTAGCTGGGCTCCCACATGGATACCTGTGGCCTGGACTCACCACACAACATCAAAACGGTAAGAAACAGGGTTTTCTCTAATCATCCCTCTACACCCCAAAACATGATCACTGCCAGCACTCAGCTCCCTCCAGCCCGACCCAACCCAGTGCCAACGCGGGAAAATCAACCTTAACTCCATAATCATCATCAGCATCGCAACGCCAACAGCCCCTCGGGCTGGAGCCCGTACCAGCTCAATGCTTAATTAATAAGTGATTATTCTGCCTTTCCAAAAGGTGTCAGGCAAACATCCACAGAGCTGAAGCCACATGGATGGCTGCGCTGGCAGCTCAGCAACCGCAGCAGCTTTGCCTTCTCACCATGGCTACAGGCAAGAGAATCAAGTCCTGCTAATAATTTAAAAGCATCAATTAATACAGTTTAATAAATACATAAAATGACCTAGTCTCTTTTTTTCCATCCGCTTTTTAGCATCAATCAAAGTTAAGGGTGATTGTCCCGTGAGTAACTAAGGCAAATCTGTTTGTGTATGTGTGTGTTCCTCACTACTTTTTTGATTTTTTTTCCATTGTTTTGTACATAAAGCAATCACATAAAAATAGTTATAAATAGAAAAATTGCAAAGGTTTATCCCCACTTAGACATATAGGAAAAAAAAAAAAAAAAAGAACCCAACTGACCTAACAAACAAACCGAGACAGAAAAAACACCTTGCTTCAAGTCCTTGCAGATCATACAGTACTCAGCATCTTTGGATATTTTACAACGACTCCAAATCGTAGACAAAAAAAAAACACCTGAAGGAACCAATCATCTGCAAAACGTCGCTTGTGTAAGGAGTTGATGTGGATTAAAAAGAAAAAGTTTGATGCAGTTCTAAGAAGATTTCTTTTTCTTCTTCCTTTTTTTTCCTCTCCATTGACTTTCATTGCACGTGGAGTCCTTATGATTTCTTTTTGGAGGAGGAAGCCGAGTGTTGGGCAGTTCCTTGGGATCATTCTGCTATGGGTGGTCTCAGTGCAGAAGTCCCTCACACCCTCCTGGGGGCTGTGGAACCCTTGACTCCCTGTGTCCCCCTCCTTGCCTCTGGTGGGCAGATTCTCACCCAGCCACCGCGTCACTGATGGAAAAACCAAAAAACTCATGAACCCGCGGTCCTCACATTCCCTTCTATTTTGCTGACATTGAAAGGTCACAGTAAAAAGAGAAATAAAAAGCCCTAATTTGTAACATTTACATTTCCAAGTGTTGGTTCCATGTAAAAAAACCAGTGCAGCCCATCTCAGCCAGTGGTGGAACTGAGGTCCCACCACGTCTGCCTCCAAGGCTCATCTAGGAGGAGCCACAAGAGGCAGATGGCCACCAGAAGCCTTTATCCTTCAGAGTAGCTCAAGGATTTGGGGCTGAAGGAGGTGGATAGGGCTATTCCAGCCAATCTGCCACTTTTTTTGCCCCAGAACAATTACCAGATGGGGTGGCCAAGATGGGGTCTGCAGGGATGCTGAGGAGTCACCCCAAACCTGTAGGCCACCGTGTGCAACCTTTGGCTTGGAGGACCCATATGTCACCACCTTCTCTTTTGAACCAATGAACAGTGAAAAATAGCGTTTCTACTTGCTTGCAAGTAGATGACATCACCATCAAGACACCTTTAGTGAACTTCTTTTCCACAAAGATCCCGTGAGACAAGCAGCAGGGACATTTGCACACCCAATTGTTTCCCATCAACACTGCAGATTTGGGGACATGCGAGTGTTTTGTAAATTTTTCTCATCACTATCACATAGGAATTTGAGGGAATTAAGGACAGAACCCCAGACATTTCAGAATGGTCAGCGGCGGTGAATTCTGACTCTTTGGTTTGAAACGAGTTTTTCATTTCAAAATTCCCACGTGGTTCATTTTTTCAAAGCAAGGGTTTAATAAAAGCTCAGTATGGAAACATTTCTGATTCTTCCAAAACTTTTCCTTCACCTTTTCAAGCAACTGAAGTTAAAATACTCAAAATAGGCTTTGGTTCTCCTTTTGAAACTTTGAAATAGGTAAAGAACCAAAATAAGTAAAATCCCCCTTTTCCACCCAGCTTTGCGCTGGGTGTTTTTCTATCTCCTTTTTTTTTTTTTTTTTTTTTTTAATGTTTTTAGGGTCCCAACTCATGCTGCAGATCAGGGCTTTCACCAGCCCTGTAAATCTGATATACTGCTGAGAAAGGCAGTGGCCAGGATCCTCCCTCTCCCAGCAAGGCTGCTAGACCTCCCCTTTATCCCTTGTAGAACAAATATTGTTGCCAGACATGGGAATTAATTAAGAAGAAAAGAAAACAAAACCAGAAAGAAAACAGAAAAGTCCTTTTGACCAAAAGGGCCAAGGAATGCAACATAACAAACCCAAGTCTGGACGGCTTGTCAGTGTCCAGTGAGCTCTGTGGGTGGGAAATGGGTAACAGTTCCCACAGAAAAGCCATCTCATGGTGATGGCCGAGCCCTGGACTAAGGCAAGTGACATTTTTGGGAGTGTTGAAGAGAGCAGCAGTCCTGGCCTGGCCTTCCCAGACAGAGCCATGAGTGGTGGGATGGGACAGTGAGTGCCCGATGGCCCCAAAGCCAAGTGCTGAGTCTAAAGTGCCGGTGGCCATGGGGCACAGCACCTGCCCATCCCCTGCTCGCCCCAGGGATGGCCCCGTGCCCCAAGCCCCATGGCAGGCCATGGCAGTGAGGGGATGGAGATCTTCTTGGGAACCTGATGATGCAGAAGGGCAGGTGGGAGCCCCGGGGGAGCCGGCCGCCTTGTTGGGATGGGAGCAGAGGCATGGTGGGACCAGGCGCGGGTTTAGTTGCTGGCCTCTGAGATGGGAGCCACGTGGCCAAGCCCCGCCAAGCCACTGAAGCCTGTGCTCCAAGGGTCAGGGAGAGGGAAGAAGGGTTGGGCAGCGAGGTTTTCATTGTGGCCCAGGGCGAAGGCGAAGATGCCCGCGTTCCTCTCCATGTCCATCTGGGCCCGCCTGAAGAGCTTCATCTGGGTTTCTTCAATTTGGCTCTCCAGCTCCTGCAGGCTGAAGGGGGTCTTGGCCCCGCTCAGGAAGTGTTTGGGGCTGGGGCCGGGAAGGCACATGGCCGTGCTGCTGAGGTGGCCGCTCATCTCCTCCAGCGTGGGCGGCATCACGAAGCTGTTCTCTACGGGCGGGCCCCCGGGGGCGAAGAGCAGGCCGGCCGCCCGCCACGCCGCCGGCTTGCGGCCGCGCCGGGGCCGCGCGATGCGGCAGCTCTGGCGCTTGATGTGGCGGTGCAGGTGGTCGGAGCGGGTGAAGCTCTTGTAGCAGAACTCGCACTGGTAGGGCCGGATGCCCGTGTGGATGCGCATGTGGTTCTTCAGGTCGTAGTTGTGCACGAACTTGGCGTTGCAGTGGATGCAAAGGTACGGCCGCTCCCCCGTGTGCTTCCGCATGTGGATTTTGAGCTTGTCCTGCCTGCAAAAGAAAAGGCGCTTGGTCAGGTGTGGGCCGGGGGCAGTGTGGTTGGGATTGCTCTTGGGATCAGGGGAGGAGGTGGTGGGAAGGTGGGGAGCTCATCCTGGGGCCTCTCCCAATGTATGGGTGGTCTTGCAGGCTGATGTTTGCATTCGCCTCCTCTTTCCTGGGCACCAAAACATCACACGCAGAGCCCTCCCAAGAGTTTGCAGCCCATCCCAGAGACTTCAAAACAGCTTAAATTGGAGGAAAAAAAACCCTGGAATAAACCCAAAACCCACAGAATAGTTAAGGCTGGAGAAGACCTAAGACCATCAAGTCCAATCATTCCTTCAGCCAAGGCCACCACTAACCCGTGTCCCCAAGTGCCACATCCACATGGCTTTTAAATCCCTCCAGGGATGGAGATTCCACTGCTGCCCTGGGCAGCTGTGCCAGGGATACACAACCCTTTCAGTGAAGAAATTTTTCCTGATTTTCCAAGCTCAAGTTGCCCTGGCACAACTTCAGCCCGTTCCCTCTTGTTCTGTCCCTTGCTCTCTGGGAGAAGAGCCCGACCCCCACCAGCCTACAACCTCCTTCCATGTATTTGTAAAGAGCAAGTATCTAAATATGGGAATATATCTATATATAACTAAATCTGGGATTATTAAATAAGTACAGCCCTATTCCGGCCTGCAAATAAGGAAATTAGCTGGGATTCAAGAGCCTGGACACGTGGGACAATACCGCTTAAATTCAGCCCCTCTTGGAGCCGATTATCCTCTCCTTTTATTCTTGCACTGACCACATGGTGTCTCAGGAGCTTTCTTACAGAGCAGGAGCATCACAGAGGGTGATGCTGCCAGAGGTGCAGCACCCAGGCACTCCGTGCTTCCCTGCCAGGGTCCTCAAGGCCAGCACACATCCAGCCTCCCACACAGTCTGGAGAAGTTTTTTAAATCCAGCCATGGAACAGCATAATATCCATCCCAATGGCATTTATTTACAAATAGATATGTATGTACTTTTTAAGGGGAAGGTCTAAAAGCAAGAATATTTTTCCATGCCGGCGATTCAACCACTACTTTTTCCCCCAGTAAATGAATGTTTCCTTTCGCAGCCAAAAAAGCAAAAAAAAACAAAATCACAGGTAAATCATATGATTATAGAAAGTGAAGCTGATTATGGCTCAGCTGAGCTGAACACTGCTTCCTAGGTTGCACCAGTGAAGTTCAAGTAAAGAGCAAAGTGGGAAAATTTACATTGTTTTCCAAAATTATTTCAGTATGAACCCTCCAACATGCTCGTATTGAGCTAAAAATAATGCAGAACATGTGGAGTAATGTAATTATTAAATATAAAATATATATTATATATTACAGATATGCCATATAAAACTGTATCATATATTTTAATATAAACAGTAAAGAATATACAATTTATTACTGTTTTAAAATATAATCATATTTTAAATTACATCATATTAAGTATACATTATGATGTTTTAATTTATGTAACATAAAAACCACACTAACATTTGTTTCTTCAGGCAGGTCAAGCTCTCTAAACTTGCAAGGTGCTGCCTTTGAACTGCTTTTTGCCACCCAGCCCATGTGCATATTGAAACAGTTTTTGGTGACATGCCCAGCAGCACAAAGGCGTTGGCCATACTGTGAGCAATGCAGCCCTGGGCTGGGCATCCCTGCACACCAGTCCCTCAGGATCAAGGATGCAAAGGAGTATCCCTAGCAGGAGAGTCACTTCTTCACCAGATGTCGCTTAATTGCCCTTGGGTGACTGATCCCAGCCTGGTCCTGCACCTACAGATTTTTTCAGGGAGACACGAAAAAAGGCTTCTCTCAGGACCTGTGCCAAGCTCAGGGCAACTTCCCACTCCGGCATTTTACAGGTGGTGCTACCCCAGTGTTCTCACAAGGGTGCATCTCCCCTGGAAGGGCTGGGATCAGCGCTCAGCAGCAGACAAAGCAGCAGCAGCAGGGAGAATTCCTCCCCGAACGGAGAATCGCGGCGAAGCGATGCGGGTGCGCGGGTGATCGCGGGGGCTCGTGCTGCAAAGCGGTGGGAAATGTTAATAAAAAGCAGAGCTGCCAGCCCCACCTATAATTTAATTTAAACCCCTATATGTAATGTTTAACCTAGCAGGATCGCTTTTCCTAATAAACACGCCGCGTGCCAGGACTGTGTAATGTAAATACAGGCAAAGCTCTTTTCGGGCTATTACCCATCTCCGGCAGCAGACGGGGAGAAACCCAATCCTCCCTGCCCCGGCAGCATCTCCAGGGAATGCAAGGGAGGTTTGTGGCTCTGCCTGGAGCCTCTCAGGGGCTGGGGGGGCGAGGTGCTCTGTGGTGAAGCACCCCAGGGGGAATGTGGCACAGGCAACTCTGGGTTTGCGAGCTGGGAGCTGGGCTGGAGGCTCGCTCCGACGGAGACCCACGCTCCATGTGTGTGAATAACCTTAATGCAATTGCATTAGGAGAGCGATTAGGGCTCTGTGAGCTGTCACAACACAAATAATAGGAACAAATAATGTTAACCTTTCCGGCTGGAACAGTATCTTCTTGAGCACTCTGGGGTTGTCTTGGTGGAAAAGCTGAAATATTTGCAGCTTTCTCCAGTGTTCTGGCAGGGTAGAACAGCAGACTAGAAGCTGAGCAGCCTTTGTTTAAGGAAAAAATAATTAATGAGCTATTAAATGAAGTCCTGCTTCCTGTGATCAGATGTCCCTGGGCAGCAGGAGTGGCAGATCCAGTGCATGTGGGGTCCTTGCCCGGCGATGCGAGATCCCACTGATGTGAAGGGGAAGGGATCTGATGGGGAGGTTGGGGCACTCCTCACCCAGGAAAACATATCTTCTCTATTTCCCCAGTAGATTTTCTCCTCCACAGTTCCTTAAATGCAGGAATAATGCCAAGGACTGATTCATACTGAAATTCCATTTGGGAACCTCTGCTTCCCTGCACCTTCACTCCCAGAGGGCCCCAAGAGAGACCATGTGAGCTTGCATCTCCCCAGTGAAGGCACCACGGGCACAAGTACAAAGCTTTCAGGAAGCATGGGATTCCCCCCTGAGAGCAAAACAAATAATGCAAGTGGCAGCACTGAGGAAATCCCGGTAGAAATCTCTTTCTACATCTCAATCAGTCCACTTTGCTTAAAAATACACTTTCTCCTGAAAGAGAGCTCTCACATCAGAGTAATGATGAGAACAGCTGAAAACACCCCAACCCAAACAAAACCAATAAGCTGCATGCTATTCAAAATCCTTCTGGACACATTTAAAAACCAATCAATATTTCAAGATATCCACTTTGCTCAGGGTGTTAAAGAAGGAAAAGACCCTTCAGCACCCTTTAGCTCTGCACACGGTGACCCACAAGAACAGTTTTCATCAGTGATGCTGGGGGACTGCATTGTTGAGCAGCCCCAGCTTTGTGATTTTTTTCCTTGGATAAAGTCCCCCTACCCCTGTGCCCTGTATTGAGAAGCTGCTGAGCACATGGGGGATGTCGAAACCAATGGGTTTAGTCCTGCATTAGTAATGGATCATGCTAGACCAGCTCTGTGTGGAGTTTTTAACTTCCAGCATGCTGACATAGCCCATCTGGATTAGGGGTCAGTATGAGCATCTCTCTGTGCCTCAGTTTCCTCAAACTAAGTGAACAACACTGCCCTTGCCATTGGGACTTCGTAAAGTTTCTGGGAGCCCTTGGGGAGGGCTCAGCTCTATTGTTCCTGTCACAGGGAAGCTGTCAGTGATGGATCTAGCCAGGCCATTTCCTCATCAGCAATTAGCACCCACAGCAGCACACACAAGGGAGTGATAGGGACCACAGGATGGGGCTGGCCAGGCGTCCCTCCAGTCCCAGATGCCACCACACTCACAGGGCTGAACCCACGCCACAGAGACAACAGCCCAGTGCTAACCTGGGGATGCAGCACCAGCAGGAGCCAGACCCAAATTCCTGCAGGCAGGAATGATCACCATGCAGTGGCCTTTCCCCTGCAAATACCAGGGTGAGCTGGCTCATGTCGCACATGCCCGCCCGAGGCACGATGCTCCCCGCATTATAATACAGCGTCTGCTGCGTTGATGGAGGGGAGCATGGAAATTTATTTTCAGGTCAAATTCTCATCATCTGCATATCTTCCATTCGAGTATTATCATAGGGACAGGAGAAGAAAAGACAGGCTGAATGCAGGAGCACCCCAGGTGTCCGGCCATTGTCAGGAGCTCGCCTCTGCCTACTGTGAAGATTATTTTCCTCTGGTTTTCTCACCCTAGCTTAATAGGGCTCTCTCTCTCTCATGCAGCCAGGAGCTGAAATACCATGCTCTTGTCAGAAAGCTTTATTATTATGGTAAAGATTGTTCTCATTAGATATTAATTATACTCAGCAAGAGCAGGTCCAGGAATCTATTTGTCTCTGCTCACCGATTAAATTTGCCCAGCTTTGCAGAGCACAGTTGCAGGCTGGGACATTAGATCTGCACAGCTAAATACAACTTGGCAAGAGTAGCTGTGGCTGCCCCATCCCTGGCAGTGTCCAAGGCCAGGCTGGACAGTGGTTGAAGCAACCTGGGATAGGGGAAGGTGTCCCTGCCCATGGCAGGGGGTGACACTGGATGAACTCTGAAAGTCCTTTCCAACCCAAACCATTCTATGATTCTATGAGTCCAATTTTTCCCTCAGCATTGCCAAGTCCACCAAAACATGTCCCCAGGTGCCACATCTACACATCTTTTAAATCCCTCCAGGGATAGGGACTCCGCCACTGCCCTGGACAGACTGTTACAGTGCTTTACATGAAGACATTTTCCTAATATCCAATCTAAACCTCCTCTGGTGAAGCTTGAGGATGTTTCCCCTTGTCCTGTCATTTGTAACTTTGGAGAAGAGACCGAGACCCCAGCTGCCCTACTAACACATAATAATTAGGGCTGCTCTAGCCCCAGAAAGCCCAGATACTGTCATGTCCAAACATGTGCAATTTGGTTGTGGTCTACACTGATGCCAAAATGTGCAAACCCAAACTAATTACATCCTGTGGCTGAATGGCCCTCCCAGCTCCATGCATCTCTCAGCACATTAGAGATGAAGCCTCCTTGGCTGTTTGACCATCTGTTTTCCAGCTCACTCTGGTCCCACTGTGGTGAACTATGGTGGGGTTGAAAACATCCCGTTACTTATTTAAGCTTTTGTCCAGCGAGGGGATGGATCCAGTGAGTTGTGGATGTCGTCCACAACCCACAAAAATCAGTAGGTTCATTTTCTTCCTCCACCCTCTCTTTCTCCCTTTTTTTTTTTTTTTCTTTTTTTCTGAAGGGATAGAGATCATGCCCTGCTTTCTTCCCTGTTATTGTTTTGGGGGAAAAAAAACCTGATGTGTAGCTGAGAAATCAGTAATGTATTATGATGTGGCCCTTCCAAGCCACCACCCCACTCCCCACACACAGCAGAGGGGACCAACACACCTGGTAAAGCGAACTTCACAGATATTGCACATATAGGGCTTCTCCCCCGTGTGGGTCCTCATGTGCCTGGGCAGCTTGCCGGCTCCCATGATGACTTTGTTACAGATGGGACACTGCTGGGATGCCTTGGGCTTCATTTTCCTCTCTTCCTCCAGGGGCCATGGGGGAAAAACTCCTCCAAACTGGGTAGCGCTTAAGAAATTGAGATAAGCGCTATAGTCAGTCTCTGCCTTAATATGCCCTAAGGGAGCTGCTGGGGTGTTGGCAAACATGTCCTTGAAGAAGTCATTAGGGAAAGGAGGCGGAGGCAGAGGCAGGTCTTCCTTCTCCTCCTCTTCCTTGATCTTCCTCTTTTTGATCACCAAATCCAAAGGGCCATTGTCTACTTGTGGCTCTTCAAGCTGGGAGAAGGAGTTAAAGTCGCCATTCCACAGATGGGGGAAGAAGCTGGGGGCGAAAGGAGACAGAGCTGGCCTCCTTTCTGGGATGTTTGCCTTAGGGTACAAGTTTTCACTCAGCAAGGACTCGATGGAGAAGTCTCTTATCATGCCCAAGTGTCCAGAGGAGTTACTGGCTGGGAAGTGATTTGGAAAATCTTTAGGTGCTTCTGTATAAGCTTCTTCAGTAAGATCGGACTCAGAAGGGCTTTGGTGGCAGCTTACTTCTTGTACGTCAGTTAGGTTCTCCTGATTGACAAAATCTTCCACTTCCTCCTCCTCCTCTTCTTCCTCATCTTCGTCTTCATCTTCATCATCATCGTCGTCCTCTTTGTCATCTTCCTCCTCGGCCTCTCTGTCGGGCTCCATGATTTCAAGGCATACGTTGATGATGCTCTGGATCTCCAGCATCTTGGCAGCACTGAGGATGTGCTTGACGTTTGAGGTGGTGATGGTGAGGGTTGAGGTGTAGGCAAATTCGAGGATGGCAGAAAGTGCTTCAGGCTTGACAAAGTCAATCTCGTAAACATAGGGCTGGTCTGTTAAAGTGCCGGTAGTGAAGAGTTTTTTGAAGTACTTGCTGCAGGCAGCCAGGACGGAGCGGTGGGTGCGGTACTCCTGGTCCTGGACGATGAGGATGACATCACAGAGGAGCCCGTCGTGCCTCTGCTCGTTTAAACCACACAGGACCTCACTGCTGTGGTTCGGGAATGGAATCCCAATAAGATCTTCAATGCCATTGGCCATATTCTCATTTAGTGCCCTAGGACAAAGCACAGACAGCAGAGCGTTAGCTGGGGATTCCCAGTCGATAATGCCAAAACGATGCTGCCTTCCCTCCTCTACCTCACCTGTCCTCACCACCTGCTTGCACTAAGTGTGTCTCTCGGCCACCTTCAGCTCTTTCCAGATCCTCTGTAGCTGAACCTCTGCTTCCCTCCACATCTCTTCACCTCCTTCTTTGTCCTCATCCTTCTCGATTCCCACCCTGCTCACCTTTTCAAAATCACCACGAGCTCCCTCTTCTCTTTCACACCCGTCCCCCAGCAGCCTTGTGCAATGACTCCCTCCCCATCGCATTTCTTCCACATCCTCCTGGAGCCAACGTTGTTCCAGGCACATGCTGGATTTGTGAGCCAGGAGCTATGTGGGGAAAGTGTGATGCTGTATTGCTTCACACTGCCAAGAGCCAGCACCTACACTGCTTAAACCAGATGAGCCAGGGAGTGCCCATCTCATCTACGTGATTGTTTTTGGGACTGGTACAACTGGACATCCCAGATAGGAGGGTCATGGCTTCCTGCTGCAGCAGGAGAGTGATCCTTATGCATCTTCAGTCCTGCTACTTCATGCCTGGAAGCTATGACATGTCACCTCACACAGGGACAAGCCATGTAGGAATGTCTCCCTGAGGGATCTGGGAATGGGGAGGAAAGCAAGGATTTGTGTCACAGTGTGTACCTAAACACTCAGAGGAAGACAACCAGGTATCAAGGAGCTGGCCAGACACAGATTACTGTCTGCTATCTCTTCCCATGAGCTGAGCTTTCTCCATTCCAAATCCTGCTTGGACTTGTCAGCAGGGTATCAAAATGCCCTGTGCATCTGGCAAACATCTTCCCCTGCTAGAGCAGCTTTAGCTTCAAAGGAAACTTGCAAGAAAAAAGCCCACACCCAAGAGGAAAACCCGATTTTTTTTTTAATCTGTAAGATGTTTCCTCTTTCACACGGCTCCAGCAGCCCTTCCACATGAGAAATCCCAGGAAAGGAAAGCGATTTCCTCCAGCAGGTGACGAATACATTAATCCCCTCACAGACAGAATACATCAAACAGACAGAATAACTTTGAATACACTAACCCTTGGAAACCCCCAGGACACAGAGCATGTGTTCCTGCAGTGTCACCTTTACCTGGTGCAGGTAGACACTTGGTTCGCTGCCGAGGGACAGAGCAGTTCATCTCCAGGAGAACTCGGGGCACATGAAAGCACAACTGCAGCCCCACTCCATTCCTTTCACAAGGCTGACACCATCAGGCAGGTTCCCAATGTCGCCCTCTGCAGCTCTGTCAGGTTCCCAATTCCACACCATCCCACCTCTGCATCTCTCCCGGGATCTGCTGCCATGTCCTGGGTGTCCTTCCCCGCTCGGTTTCTGGCTGCGCTGATTCCAAACCTCCTTCAAACCACCAGTGGGGACCTGGTTCACTTCAGCTGGCTTCCACCCTCCCAGCTGCCTCAGGGATGGAAAGAGCCTGGTCTGATGGAGGCTGTCCATGAAAACCTGTGCTTCACCTTGGCCAGCAAGACAGCAACCCTTGGGAAGCCTGGGGAGCCTGTAGAGGGGATCAGACTCTGCAGGAAACGCTCCCGTGGTAAAAGGAACGCTGTATCCCTTTTCCTCCCTCCCCAGGGAGACCTTGCAGGTATCTCCCCCACACCTAACCAGTGCTGCCAAAAACGGGTGTGTGGGAGCCAGAGAGTGAAGGTCTCGGGAGGACGGTGCAAACCCAGAGAGAGGTGATGGACCACAGGCCTGCTGGGAGCAACAGGGATGGGGGACAGCTGTCCCTGGTCAGTGAAGCTTCACAGGGGCTGGAGGGCAGCCCCAACCATGGGAAGCCCTCTCCAGCCACCTCCCCATGCCCAGAACTGGGGACAGGAACCAGGAATTACACCCAGCTCCAGCTACTAACATTTTCAGCTGAGGGAGGGTGCTCCAGCCCCGCATCCCGCGGTGTGCCCATTACCTCCACGCTAATTACATCTGTTGTCTGAAACAAATTGATTCATTACAGTGTGCTGTGCTTAACCATGTTAGCCAGCAACGCTCCTCTGCGATCCCGACCAGCTCCGTATCAAATCCTCCTTGAAAATCGCCGATAAATGACAGTAAATCCAATACCTTCTCCAAGTGGAGTGTAAGATAATAAATAACCCCCGAGCCAGGGAGGAAAAGACAGCTTCCTTTCTAGGGCTTTGTATCCCGAATAATAAGCATGAGCAATTAAATTTCTATTGCTGTTTTTATCATCTACTCCTTTATTTTTTTTTTTTTTTTGGAAGGAGCCTGAGTGTTAAAGGAGCTCCTTGCATGAAGAAACGTGTCTTCCTATTTTGATCTTTCACTGCCAGATCACCCTAAGTGCCAAAAATCAGAACAGCAGAATACTAGAGTACCCTGAGAAATGTTTTTACAGAGGGTTTTTTCTGGACACTAAGCTTCATTCTCCCTAATTAGTGGATTATTCACTCAACAGCAAGAAAAATTAGAATTGGGGGATTGGGGTGTGTGATTATATATATGGTTACATATAATTTATATGTATAAAATGTATTAAAAATTATGGGGTTTTGGGGGAAATTAGCTATTTTTCCTTTCTTATCCCCCCACCCTGGTCCTCCTGAGATGTGGTTCTGTTAACTGCAGCGTTTAGGCAAGCCGATAACTTTACAGGATGCTGGCAAAATTGAAGGTGATTCATGTCATTTAAACTGGGGGTGAGGGGGGAGAGGGAGAGAAACAGCCCATTCATTTGCATACATTTGCATTTTTTAAACTCACAGGGTGGTTTGACAGCTCTGGAGCTCAGCGAGTTTGAGAAATGACCTTATGGTTCCCATGCCCCCGGGGAGGTTGATGGCCAGAGGCTGGAAGTGTGCTGAGGCTGACGTTTTCCTTCCTTCCCCTCCCTCCTCTCCCTCCCCCTGCGCTCCCCCCTTCCCCTCCCCAAGCCAAGGGTGGGGTCCTCAATAATAACAGGCTTAAAAATAGCATCTGATGGTGACAAATGTCACCAGTGCATGCACACAAACACACACACACACAGAGGCAAATGCTGAGCAGACAACATGGAGTTAAACAGAAAAATCCTGTTTTATAATAGAAAATTACAGCATTGTTAAAATAAACTGGAGGGAGATGGTGGAAAGGGTGGAGGGCACCTAAAATAAACGTATTCTGCAAATGACGTTGTGAAACATTGCATTTATGGTCATGCTTAAAACTCATTCATTACTTTCTTGCCAGGAAAAGCCCCACTTATAAAAAAAATGATGGTGGGATACTGGACCGCTTCCCCCCATGTTCTGCCAACAGATTTAGACACCTGAAGCTGCAACACGAAAAAAAGAAGGGTTGGGAGAGCTAAGCTTTGTCCCCTTTTTGGATGAAAAACCCCAGATACAAGCTAGGGACCACAGCAATGTCATAAACTACCTGCAACCTGCACTCCCTGGGTGACCCAAAGCTGATCCAGGCACTCTGCTGCTCAAAAACCCCTTCTTTATGTTTTTTTGTTTGTTTGTTTGGGGTTTTTTTTCTGTTTTTTTTGTTTTGTTTTGTTTTTATAATCTTTTTTCTCCAACCTCCTTCAGTATAATACTGAAGTACCTCAGCATCTCCAAACCAGCAATGTAAAACTGGAATACCAGTGAGAAGAGGCAAAATGTTCGTTTTAGCACCGTGGCAAGTGAAAACCAGAAGCACACTCAATAGATGATAAAGATATATGCACAGAAAACAGATAAAGCAAACTTGTATTGCCTGTACTCGTTTGTAGGGGTGGAAATGGAGCACCAACACAGCTCAGAGCAGCCCTGGAAAGATGTGCCAGCCCTGAGGAGGGACAGGACCCTCCTCCTGGGTCTCAGTGTTGCTCAGTGGCAGGAGCAAGAGACCTGTGACCTGTGAGGGCTCTTCACCAGCACTTCCCTTTCCCATCTCCTTCCTCAGCCCCGGTGACAACGCCCTGAAAAGCCAAGCCCTTGGAGGAGATAAAGGCTGCCAGGGAGAGCCCAGGCTTGTGCAACGTGCGGCTGCTGGTTCAGGGCTGTGTCAGGGATGGGGGATGTCCCCTTCCCACCCGCTGCATCCATGGGGACAGTGATTCACAGCCTGAGCCTTGGCTGGGAGATGGTAATTTTGACTTTTAATTGTGTGTTGGCATGCAACATAATTGCTGTAACATGCAGTGTTTCAATATTTTAATACTCTAATATTTTAATATATTAATATTCTGGTACATTAATATTTTATTATTTGTGTATTTTAGATATTTATACTTTCGCATTAATATTGTATATATTCACATTTTGTGTGCTTTTATTTTATATTTTTGATATTCGCATCGAGATTTTTCTGAGCATCTCCCTTTAAAATGTGCATTGCTTGGCCTTCTCTTTGCTAGGATTTTCCCTCGGGAAAGTGCTGGCTCCTCACTGTGTTTCTTTTTGCTGTGCCTACAGTCACTCTCTGTGGGAGCACACCCCCCAAAGATATGGGGGTGCCCCAGGGCAAGCAGGGGATGCAAAGCAGCTGCCCCCCCATGCCAGGCTCATTCTGCATTCAGCAGAGCGGAGGAAGGAGCCTGAGGCTCTGGCTGATCTCTGCCTGCTCTTGGTGTCAAAATGTCATTTCTCCAGGCAAAACAAGGTGTCTCCAGTTCACCCCTTCACCCAGCCTGTGTGTGGAGGGGAACTCAGGGTGCAAGGCCAGGGGCAAGGCTTGAGGTTGAACATCCCTGGCCACTGTTCCCCCATCCCAGCCAGCTGCTGGCCCCACCTCCCGAGCATCCCTCTGTCCTTGCTGACACAAAACCCCTGGAGGAATTCCAGCCCCTTTACCCTGAAGCGTGAGACCACCCAGCAAAGCATCCCAGAGGTGTCAGAACCAGGCTTTGGGGTGCTGAGCATGCCAGACCACCCCAGGCTGCTGACCCTGTCAGGAGAGGGAGTCAGAGAACCACAGAATTAATCTCAGAATGGTTTGGGCTGGAAGGGACCTTTGAGCTCATCCTTCCACCCTCTGCCATGTGCAGGGACACCTTCCACTATCCCAGGTTGCTCCAAGCCCCATCCAACCTGGCCTAGAACACTTCCAAGGATGGGAGAGTCAGTAGGAGATCTCAACACCTTTCATCACCCTGATTTATTTTCTCCCATCACCTCCTCAGCCCGGAGCACTCAGCACCCTGAGGCTCAGATGCTTTGGCTCTGCTGCTCTGCTACCTGCACCTCTTTCCCAATCCCTGCTCCAGGCTGCAGGAACGGAGGCAGCAGCCAGGGTGGGCTGGCTGCTCTCCCTCTGCATCCACCCATGGTCCCATCAGTGCAGACCTGCCTGCTACATCCATCAGCCCATAAATGTATGTGGGTTATTTTCTTCCCCCAGTTTTATTTGTGCCTCTTCATAATGAGGCAATTAAGATGTGCATGTGAGATCACCGTAATCTGTCAAAATATTACAGCTACCTTCAATGGGATACGCTGGCCAGTGATTGATCACTCCTGCTCCTGTTGCTTGGTGGAAAAACACTGGCACAGGGTACCCAGAGAAGCTGTGGCTGCCCCATCCTTGGGAGTATCCAAGACCAGGTTGGAGGGGGCTTGGAGCAATGTGGGATAGTGGAAGGTGTCCCTGCCCATGGCAGGGGGCTTGGACAAGATGGTCCCTTCAAACCCAAACCAATCTAGGATTCTATTTTGGTGGCACAGGGACACTGAGGCTCTGTTCCTGCATCCACCAACAGCTCCACGACCTTGAGCAAGTTCCTTGTGCAAATGTCCCCGAGCAAAGCCACCCACAGTGACACCCCATTCGAAGCCAGCCCCACAGGGATAACACCACTGCCTTGGCCAAGCACTCTGCTCCAATTTGGAAGACTAAGAAAGATTTGGGATCCCTAAAGGCCTATTTGAAGGCAGACAGAGAGGTGGGATTATTTTTTTTATTTAAAACAGCAGGAAGGTGTAAAACCTAAAGAAAGGTAAATATTCCCTTTATATTTATTCCTTAATATAGGGGCACACCTCCCCTCTGAACATCTTGTCTCCAGAAGAACATGTTATTAAACCACCCACCCCAGCAGCAAGCGTTTCTGCCCTCCAGCAGGAAGGTGGGGCAGAGAGCTCCTCGCCTTTCAGTCACTTCCCTGGGATGCCTGGAACGATGAGGAAAACATGGCGACACCAACCACTGCCTCCCTCACAAGGAAATCAGCGGGGTTCTGAAGGACACCATCCACTCTGCAGACCCAAAGGTGGTTCTGTGGGAGGGAACCACCTCACAGCAACAGCATCAGGGTCTTACTGCCGGGCTGGGCACCCACCCCAGCCTCCAGGAACTGGGACCAGTCTGGGAAACATGGCGTTGAGCTGGGAAAGCTGGGGTTGTTTGGCTTTTAACTGAGCTGATCCACCCAAAAATGAGGATCTCGCCAAAAACTCATAGAATTTGCTTGGATCTGGACAGAGCAGAAAAGGGCAGAGGTTTCCAAAGCGATGCTTTGGAGAGGAAGGATGCACAGAAGGTGCCATTCTCCTTGGAAGATGCTCGCTGGCAGCAGGGATGGGGAGGAAGCCCTGTGGGTGGGTGCAGAGGTGGCATCACCCAACAGGTCTCTGGCGAGGGAGCAGCTCTGTAAATGGAACAGGTCAGCACCATTTAAAGGGATGCTCTGTGGGACACCAATGGCAAAGGCCAAGCAGAGTCCCCACGATGATGACACAGATGGAGACCTCCCACTGATGCCAGGAGGAAAGGGGTGGCCAAGGAGCCCAGCCCTCCACAGGATGCACGAGATGGAAGAGCCCCAGAAGTCGAGCATGGTTTGATCACATAATTAAAGTGGTTAGGCTTCAGGGAGTGAGATCACAGAGGTGACCTTCACCCTGGTATTTCTTCATTACTCACTGGACTTGTCAGTATTCACACTAATCTCTGAACAAAATCCTTGGGCATACAAGGATTCATCCTCACCAACATCTGGCTGGCCAGTTGAGCCCATGTGAACTATTTGTATTTGCACACCCTATATAAAACTGACCTTTTTTTTCAGCTGGAACTACTAGTTTCCTACAAGCAGGGCACAAAAAAGCCATATTCACTGAAGTCCCATCAGGGAATCCAAAATAAAACGTGCTCTAGAAACCTCTCCGGAGTTTCCAGTGATCCCAACAACAACCCTTTCTGTTCCCAGCTTCCAAAATCCATGCGGGAGTTTATCCAGCCACACAGATTTGGGGCACATCAGTGCTGGAGATCTGCTGGATATCTCTGGTACAACATCACTTGGGAAGCACCATGAGGACTATTTGCTCAGGAAGGTGGTGACAGGTGCCACTCAATCGGTCACCAGGGTGTGGAGGCTGAAACACCTCTTGGGCCCTTTGTGAATCCATCCCAGGGAATTTTTGAAGGCTTCTTACACATAACAGCAAATACACATCTGTCAACAAATCCATCCCTGCAGGTGAACCCCAGCTACCCAGAGCCTACATGAAGCACTCTGTTACTTCATCAACTTTGTTTACATACAGATACAATCTGGCAAAACTGCAAATTATGAATCAAACCATCCCTCAGAGAGCTGGACAGTTGGGTGCTGCTGGTTATAATGGGAATTTGCTGCTGCTCCATGACCACCAGGGCCCGAGCCCCGTCCATTTAAGGCTAGATTTTTTGGCCTCAGATCCTCTCTAGGGAGGAACTTGTGGCTCAAGTTGAGCCCTTGGGTGGCACGTGGTGATGAACAGGTTGAGCTCATGGCAGGCTGTTGGAACTACCTGATCTTTAGGGTCCCTTCCAACCCAAACCATCCTGTGATTCTATGATCACATCACCAAGTCCCAAGCCCCTTCCATTTCCTTGGAACCAGTTCTCAGCCCCAGATAAATGCCAACAGGAGCCCTGGAAGGGCCAGAATAGAGTTCAATGCCTCCTATAATTGAAAGGCCATGTTTTTCACTTTGGTTTCCTTTTCCTAGCTTCTTTAAATCGCCCATCAGACTTCCCAGTTTCAGAATTTATAAAAAGCTCCAAAATCAGGACCTCCAGGTCACTTCTGGGTGGCAGCTTGATGAAGTCTGCATGCTGCATGACAAATGCCATCTGATGTGCTGAGCAGGTCTTGGCAAAGGGGGATTCTGGTGATAAATGGTCAAATAAACACAAACAATTAGTGGAGCTACATCAAAGGCACCGCCTGGCTCCAGATGGTGTTTTGAGGACTTCATGCACACACAGAGCAGAGGCTAATTAATTAACCACATCATCTAGGCAGGTACCAGAGAGGAGACTTTATAGAGTGGTCACATCTGACCACACTCTTTTCTTGCAGCCTTGTCCTCCCCATTCAAGCATTTTCTTGGAGGTCTGGAGCTTGAGGGGATGGTGCTCCAGGCATGAGCTCCCTACTTCTCCTCTCTGCTGAGGCTTCAGAAGATGCTGCAAGGCTGAAGATGCTCAATATCCTTTTTTTATTTTCTTGAAACCCTGAGTGGACCCTGTCTACACAGCTCTGTGTAGCCTTGATGCTCTCCTGGCCATGCTCTATTTGATGCTGCCGGTAGAGGCAATGACCCTGGGTGATATCTCCCCCCACTGTATCTATATGCACACACTTAAAACACGTGTGGGAGGGGGGAATATGTTAATTGAAACAGGAGAGTTTCCAGGCATCCTCTGCAACCACCCCACTCTCATGGAAACTCATTCACACTTCAAGTGACGTGCTCCCCCTCCCACACCACCAAAATGAGGAAGAAAAGAGAGAGCAAGAGGAAAATCCCCACCGAAGATATGCCCATGCCAGGGTCTGGCTGAACATCAGGTTGCTGGTCCCCCCAGCAGCTCTGGCATGAGATAGATGAAGGTCCATGAGGTATGTGACATTGCTGGTAGCATTTCTGTCCATGTGTGTGCAGCCACTCTCCTCCAGCACCATCCCCTTTTGCCCAGACCCTGCTATAGGGAGTGATATAGGATATATATATAGGATACATCCCTATGGACGCACAACATTACAATCCAATGAGCACATCAGTGGTAGGTACCTCCTTCCAGCACGGCCTTAAAAATAGCCAAAAAAGCCATTTCCTCCCATTCTGAACTCTCCTGGGAGAACAGGCCATCCCCTTCACTCTCTCTTGTCCTGTTCTTCTTCAGAGCCAGAAAAAGGAAAAGAAATTTTAAAAAGGCTCCTATTGAATGGCCTGCACACACTGGGTGGGTTTGCTTCCTGACAAAAAAAACACAAAAAAACACCAACCAACCAACCAACCACGGCGGAAAAATGTGCCCAGCTTAACCATGGAAAACTGGTTTGGCTGGCGTCCCTCCGGAGTGGACAGGATTGCGAGGGACTTGGACGCAGATCCGGGTGAGGCTGTCACCACTCTGCATGAAAACACGGCTCCAAAATAAAATACACTCTCTGAGGGCTCCAAAAAAGCAGAGGGCAAAGGATGGGGATCCAGCTTCCCCTTCTCTTCTCCCCCCCACCTCACCCCCAGAGAGAAAGCCACCGACGGGAGGACTTTGGGAATAAAAATAAAAGGGTCAGAGCGCTTGCACATTAAATCAGAAGCAGATGTGTGCCTGCTCGCCAGCCTGAGTCACCGCGGGAGGGTGGGGAAGGGGGGGTTATCGCTATTTTGGTGCTGGGTGTGGGGTACAGAAAACAATGTGAGGAGAAGGCGGTGCAGTGTTTGAGCAGGCTTAATATCGGCCTGGGAGCAGGTACAGGCAGGCTCCAGCAGCGGTGGGGTGGGAAGCTCAGCTCGGCGGTGGCATTGGCAGCAGCTGCGCCCCATCCCCTGCCTGGGCAGGACTGCTCCTCCAGACCCTGCCCAGGCTCCCTGGCAGCATCACTGGGCATCCCCAGTGGCACACATCCCTGTTTGGGGGGGGTGGTTCTTGCTGGTCTCCATTTTGTCTCCCAGTATCATCCCTCCAGGAGTAGCGCCCAACCATCCCCATGCACTGGCCGAGACGCTGCTGGGCCTGAGGTGTCTCCAAACTCACATCAAGGCAGAGGCAGGAGCCTTGTCCTCTCTCTCACAAGGACAACCTCAGCAGCTCAGCACCTCTCTGAAGCCCTGCCTGCTTTAGGTCAAGCCCCATAACACAAGCTCAGCTTTTCCTTTCAGCTCCGTGTCCTGCGCTGCTGACACTGTGTTGCCGCTCATTAGGCTCATAATCCCACAGGTATTTAGGAGAAAGGTACCTCAGATTGGTCTATTTAACTCTGGCATAACTCAAAATATTCTACTCCTGCTCAACTCTCATGAGAGCCCTTGCAGCCTCATAGGTTTGTAATTGCCATTTCAGTCCTGGAGCTCTACACACACAAGTTCCCATGCTATGGCTGGGCCCGAAGAGTTCCCACACAGACATGAGGTGGCTTTTGGAGAGGTGTGCTCATGTAAGGTGCCTCTGCAGATCATCTTGTCCTGCAATGGCAATCCAGTTGGCAAAGACACGGCCCCTCCAGCACCACCACCCATCTGTACCATGGGCAGAAGGACAGTGCTGGGCTCGTACGGTGCTGTCGCAGTCAAACCCAACACAGGATGAAAACTCAAGACCCTGGTTCAGAGAAAAGACCAAAGAGACACAGATGTTACCTGTGAGTGAGTGCCTCCTCTGAGTCACCTACAGACTCTGCCCCATTGTAGAGGGGAGTTAGGCAGAGTGGGTGAATATTGCATCTCCCCATCCTTTGCTGCCCCGAAGAGGAGCTTCACGGCTGCTCCATCCATGGAAAGAAGAGGTGATGGCTTTAAACTAAAAGAGTGGAGATTCAGACTAGCTAGGAGCAAAAAATTCTTATGATGAGGGTGGTAAAACACTGGCTGTGTTGCCCAGAGAAGCTGTGGCTGCCCCATCCCTGGAAACATTCAAGTCCAGGTTGGACAGGACTTGGAGCACCCCAGTTTGGTGAAAGGTGTCCCTGCCCAGGGCAGGGGGCTGCAATGAGATGATCTTCAAAAGTCACTTCCAACCCAAGCCATCTGATGATTCTGTGGTCCCATGGCCAGTTTTTCTGCAAGCCAACACTGTCCTCATCACACTGAAGTCCCTGTGAGATGCATCATGTCCCTAACTCTTGAGCTGGGCATTTCTAGTGGAAATACTGCCAGGTTTCAGCACAGGTTTCAGCACAGGATGGTCAGGGAAGGGGGATGAGACTTTCATCCAGACTTTTTATATGTAAACCAACCATCTAATGAGCTCTCTGAAGACCACAGGTAATATATGGGCATAACCTTATAGCGTGGCCCAAGCACCAAATATCCAGAGGCAACTCCCTGTCTTCCAGGGATGATTTAATCCAGCTCTCAAGGTTACAGAGCAATTTAACTGAAGATCTAGGGTCAGATTCAGATTTCATTTGTATCTCAGCTCTTTCTGCGTGCAAAGTCCCTGGTTTCTCTGCCAACCTGGTTGCAAGCTAAACAGCAGCTGAGTCCTCAGCTCAGCCCTCAGATCCTGCAAAGCCTCGCCCGCCTGAGCAATCCGTGCGATCCGGCGGGGCCCACCCATGCCCAGCTTGGTAAATATAGTCAAAGCTGGTGGAGGACCAACAGAAAAAAAACATTTGAACTCTCCCTGGAAGAAGGAAAAGAAAAATATCCACTGCTTAGATGTTTTGCTCAAACACATGGAAAAAAAATAATACTGAAAATCAGTAGGATTAATTTTTTCAACCAGTGCTTCTGCAAGGAAGGAGAGGGTCCGTGGGATCAGGTCCCTCAGCAGGCAAGTCCTATGTCCCAGCTGACTCTTTGCACATGCCAACTCACAGTCTGATCTGATTTAAACCAGCTGAGTTGTAAATGAGGCTTATAATGGAATTGGCAAATGACCCTTCAATACAGCATCACAAACCGACAGCACTCAAAAATAACCAGGGGTCGAGTCAGGACTCAGCTCCCGGCCAAGGGTGAGTGCAGGATCTGGCGTGCATCATGCCACAGGCTACAAAACACCCCAAGCAAGCAGGGAGAACCCCCGGGCTCTCCCCTCTTTAGAGGGGGGACCTTTCCAAAACAACAACATGGACAAAAAAAAATAGGGAAAAGGAGGAGAAAATGCAGCCCTGACATGTAGAGAGAGACAGTCTTGCCTGTTTGTGTTGGCCTATACTGAACTCCAGGCAGTTTCCAACTGGAACCCAGAGATGCTGATGGTGTTTGGATTCTGTCTGCATCCCTCCCATGACGTGAAGACGCATTCAGGATGATGGGCTAGGATGTTGGTATTTTTTTTTCCCCTAACAACTATATTTACTGTTACATTTTGAACTCCCCATGCTGTCATTACAATGTCAGATGAAATTACATGTGTGATAACCATAACGTCGACACATGCACAAGTTCATAGAGGCTTTACAAGGAAACAGCTTTAAGGGAAGAGGGAAGCTGCTCACATGCCTCAACTCAAAGGGTATGTCCAAAGGAGTCTTTGAATTACAGGGCACTGCCTACAGACTGAGCCTGGCCTTGCTGGAAGTGAATTACATTTTTTTTGGGGGGGGGGCTTTGCTGGGTAAAATGGATTCTTATTTATACTGGTGTAATTCTGGATTGACTCCAGGGATTTAACTGATGCTGTTCTGGATTTGTACCAGCACAAAGAGGATGAGGACATTACAGTGGTCTGTCTGCAGGACAGACTTGCAGAGTGATCTGAATTGCACTGGCATTCTGTGATGAAGCCACCTTGAAGATCACAAATCCTGGAGTGTTTTGGGTTGGAAGGGACCTTAACACTCATCCAGTTCCAAGCCCCTGCCATGGGGACCTTCCACTAGACCAGGCTGCTCCAGGCCCCATCCAACATGGTCTGGAACACTTCCAGGGACGGGATATGGAAGTGCAGAATGAAGATAGCTACACCACTGCAAAACCACCTTGTATCAACGTGGCTGATCCCCTTTCACAAGTATGCCCCTGTAGAGCCCTTCAAGAGTGAGGACAGGTGCTCTCTTCTGATCCAAGATATGCTAGAGCCATAAGAAAGGAACCCCAGCTTCTGATCCACTACCAGGCCAGAGGTAACTGCTGCACAAAGCTCAGCCTTTGAGGTGTTAAGAAAATCCCAATTTCTGCTGGGGAAAAGCAGCAATCAGATTTCTTCCAACTGCTATGGGCAGCTGGGTGAAGAGAACTTGGCTGGAGCTCCTGGAGTATGGTTCCAGCAGCAAACTCCAGAAGAGAGGCATATCTTCCATTGGCACAGCTGGATGTGTTAGGCAACATCTGTACAGCTCTGATTGCATCTGCTTAGGGGGAAATGGTGCAAGTCTAACTAGGCCGGTCCAGTTAAAGTGCTACAGCTTCCAGAGAAACCTACAGGATGTTACAGATCAACCCTGCAGTGCATTGTGACATACTGGGACAGATTGAGGGAGTTGGGGGTGTTCAGCCTGGAGAAGAGAAGCCTCCAGGGAGACCTTGGAGACCCTTCCATGTCCTAAAGGGGCTCCAGGAGAGCTGCAGAGGGACTTGGGACAAGGCACGGAGGGACAGGACACAGGGAATGGCTTCCCAGTGCCAGAGGGCAGGGACAGATGGGATATTGGGAAGGAATTGCTGTTTGGGAGAGTGGGGAGGCCCTGGCACAGGGTGCCCAGAGCAGCTGTGGCTGCCCCTGGATCCCTGGAAGTGTCCAAGGCCAGGTTGGACAGGGCTTGGAGCAACCTGGGATAGTGGAAGGTGCCCCTGCCCATGGCAGGGGCATTGGAATCAGATCGTCTTTTAGGACATTTCCAACCCAAATTGCTCAGTGACATCCATACCTATGGATGTTTTGGCTCTCAGCTCCTACACAGAGAGCATCCGAAGGAGCAGCTGCTTTGCTCTTGCTCTCTTACATCAAAAAAAAAAAACCAAACCAAACCAAAACAAAACACCCAAACATCTTACACAGCAGCAACCCCAAGGATCTGTGGGCTGGAAAAGGGCACTGCACGTGCGTGGAGAGCACACGGCTGCCTCTTTGTACACTTCCCAGGGTGCAGGTTTGATCCACCTCCTGAGCAAAGGACTGGAGAATGCTCTGGGTGTGCATGGTTGGGAAATGTTCTGAAGAGCACCAGAAGGCATGTAGAATCACTCACGCTATCCTAGGACCTACTTTTTGTCCTGTGTGGGAAAACATCAGGGTTTCACCCCACTCACCCTGCCATCTCATTGTCTGTGCTTCGCACGTCCCTCCACAGCACAAGTACGACAGCCTCTGGTTAAATACATTGCACTGATCACTCTCCAGGAGAGGAAAATTCATCAGGTATGGGGCTACAATAAAACCAGACACTTGGAAGCATCTACCTGTCCGTTCACCCACCCCGCCTCCCATCTGTGGCTCTCTCTAACCCACATTCTATCTTGTTTCATATACCCCTCACTTGAACACAACACCCCTTGCAGCACACTAATTTCTTCCCCATTTGTCCATGAAGACACACGACAAAAAGGGGTGTGGATACAATCTCTTGCACAGTTTTAACCATACAGATTTGTATATTTTTGTTCACTCAGTCCTTCCCAGGGATGGGCAGGAGCCCAGCAGCTTGCCTACACCACACTTCAAAGCCGCACACCAGCGCTGGATGAAACACCGGCACCGCAGCACGCCGGGGACTTTCCTTTTCCAAGCCGGCACTTCAAAATATTTATAAAGGCACTTAAGCCCCGTTTTGACCACTGCCTGTGTTTGCAAACCCTGCCCTGGGATTCATGTAAGGTTGCGGGGAGTTCCGCTCGCATTGTTGGCATACCTGAGGAGAGGCAGAGGGACTCGCTCCCCGCTCGCAGAACAAAGCCCCGAGTTATTGCAGAGCTGTGCCCTCCGCCGGGCGCAATTATGGTTAGAGAAAACCCTTGTTTATAGCAGGATCCTTCCAGTCGGGGAAAAAGAGATTTAATTACAAGGCAACGGTGCTGTGGGCGTGTGCGCGAGCGCAGCGCAGATGTGGCCAAGAGCTGGGCTGCTCCCCCTGCCCAGGTGGTTGCTGGGGGGTCCACCCTTTGTGGAGGGTGAAAAAGGGGGATTTGTGGTTGTTGATGACCAGGCATTGGATCAGGGGAGCCAAAGCATGGAGAGTTAAAAAAAAAAAATCCAGGACAGCTGCTCGTCCCAGCAGGTTAGGGGCAACAGGAAGGGGATTAAGGGGAAAATTTACCCACAACTTTTCTCTTTCCCTTTTCCCTGAGTCATGGCCTTGGACACAGGCTCCCTCAGGTAGGTCATGAGACTCACAGAATGGTTTGATATGGAAGGGACTTTAAAGATCATCTCATTCCAAACACCCTGCCATGGGCAGGGACACTTTCCACTATCCCAGGCTGCTCCAAGCCCCGTCCAGCCTGGCCTTGGGCACTTCCAGGGATGGGGCCACCACAGCTTCTCTGGGAAACCTGTGCCCGGGCTCCACCACCCTGACAGCCAAGAATTTCTTCCCAATGTCCAATCTAATCCTGCCCCCTGGCAGTTTTAAGTTATTCCCCCTTGTCCTATCATTATCTGCCCATGTAAAAAGTTGCCTTCCATCTTTTTTTATCATCTTCCTGTAAGTACTGGAAGGCTGAGGTCTGAGATGGGTTTGGTTTCAGCTCCCTTTTCCAAATGGTATTGCAGAATCAGAGCCCAATGTGAGCTGCTGACATTTGACACACAGAGATGGACTACAGGACATCGTAAAACCAAGAACTGAATCCTTATTAAAAAACCACCTTTAGATGAAAAGGTACAATCCTGTTGGACACCCAGAGCCCCTCAATGCTGCATTAGCCAAGGTACATGCTCATCAACTGTGTGCATCAGAGAATATTTTTGTAGCCCTGTCTTTTCTTCCACTAATTCTAAGGAAAAGAGTGTGGTTTCCTCTCCGGTGTTTCTCATATTTTGCTTAAAAATAAAATTTGAACCTCTATCAAACCAAACAGCTTCTTGCCCAAGGTGGTAAAAAAAAAAAAAAAGGCAAAGCCTTTTCTATGGTGAACCCTTCAGGAAAAGGGAATATAAATCCCCCTGTGGTTGTATTCCCCCCACCAGCATTCAAAAAAGCCCCCAAAAGCCAGTGCAGAATTTGCAGTGGGTCCTCTCTACCTCTGCACATGACTTCTGGGAAACACATAAAGCATCCACCAGAGCACAGTCTGATTTATACTTGGAGCAGGGCACCTTTAATGGCAGCAGGAGTGCGGGTGTAAATCTCCAGGCACGGAAAAATCAGACACACAGCCTCAGCCCTCTGGATCCACTCTGCTCTGAATGCCACTGAATAAAAATGAGGCTTTCTGGTAAAAAAAAGAGGTGAATGTCCTTCTGCTGCATAGGAGAGATTTCTAAGGGTGCAGTGCTATAAATAATGATTCAGGCCAGTTTGCACGTGTCTCGTGTAGCCCATGATGAGACACTGAACAGGTATTGAGAACACCACAAAAATGATCAAGAGGCTGGAGCCCCTCTGCTCTGCAGCCAGCCTGGGACAGCTGGGGGTGCTCAGCTGCACAAGAGAAGGCTCCAGGGAGAGCTCAGAGCCCCTGGCAGGGCCTAAAGGAGAGCTGCAGAGGGACTGGGGACAAGGCATGGAGGGACAGGACACAGGGAATGGCTTCCCAGTGCCAGAGGGCAGGGACGGATGGGATATTGAGAAGGAATTGCTGTTTGGGAGAGTGGGGAGGCCCTGGCACAGGGTGCCCAGAGCAGCTGTGGCTGCCCCTGGATCCCTGGCAGTGTCCAAGGCCAGGTTGGATGGGGCTTGGAGCACCCTGGGATAGAGGAAGGTGTCCCTGCCCATGGCAGGGACTCGATGGTCTTTAAAGGCCCCTTCCAACCCAAACCATTGTGTGATTCCATGGAGACCCAGTGGGTTGAACCAGAAGTGGAGGCTGTCATGCCCTCTCAGCCATCACTGCTTCCCAAAGCTGTAAGCCAGCCCTGTTCACATGCACAACCAGACACAAGTTGTGTCACACGTCCCCCTGGATGTACCCACCCTCCGACATCCCACCCTACACGCCGAGGGAGGCTGCACCCCAAAGCAGCCTCCTGTCCCTGCCCTTTGCACAGGGGAGTCATGGGGACAGGCCCTGTATGAACAGGGACAATGCCACACTCAGTTCTCCATCATGCAGGCAACCCAACCGTAAGCTCTTATGCCCATCCTGACTCCAGAACAACAGAAATAAAAATTAATATCCTTGGGAGCAAGCAGGGATGGGCAGTGAAGCTCATGGTTGCCTCCACAGTCCAGTTTAGTAATTCTCACTATTGCCAACTCCTACTGTTCAGACAGCGTCTGTCCTGTCTGCAGAGCAGAAATCCACCTTCAACAATCCTGCTCAAGTCCTAAAAGACCTTCTTTGTCCTTTGACCTTCACCAAGGGCAGTTTGCACCTCTGCTCTTTAGGTGCATTCGAGTGTGAAGGCACTGGAGAAAGACCCATGTGAGAACAAAGAGGAGATCACTTGTGGAAACACATGCTGAAATTATAAAATGAAATAAATAGCCAGTCCTAAAGAGGAAACTCCTGCCATAAAGTAGATTTTGAGGGGGTGGAAAAAAAAAGAAATGGTTGTGCACTGCCCTGCTTTGCTAAACAGGCAGATGGGACCTGTATTTCTCTTCTGAAACTTTAATGGAAGGATATGATTCTGCTGCAAGCATATTTTATATGCCTGGCGATTAAAGAGGAAGGGAAGGGCATAATTTATAGAATTGTGAAACACAGAGGATAGCTTTCTGGCTGCAATGTTTCTTTATTTTCTTGTTATTCCTCTTATTCTTTTTTCTAGGCTTGTGAAAGGTGATGGATGGGCAGTGGTAGAGACAGAAATCTTCCTATTATATTCACAGGGCAGGTACTGAATCAGCAACCACGAAGGCTACACAAGCTGCACCTCCTCTGAACAAGTCTGAGACACAAAAAAAGTGTTTCTGTGTGTCCTCAGCCTTTCTACAGCACTTTCCAGCTCCTGCAGCTACCTCACCTCTCTGTAGGTAGCAGGCTTCACTATTTAAAAGAAGAAATCTGAGCCTTGGCTCATTCTTGATGTAGATGGGAACACGACATGGCCAAGCTCTAGCCCCATCTGATCCTCCAAATCCTGCATTTTAATGGACAATCTGCCAAACTCTGCCAAGACCCTGGCACTTCCCATCCATCCCACCTCAGAGGAAGCAATTACCACCTGTGTTTGCCGAGAGAGACACCTCATAGACAAAGACATGGTGGCCAAGAAGGTGCCCAGAACACAGTGGCATGTCCTTGCAGTGAAGGTGGCCAGGCACACAGCCAGCTGAATGAACAAAAGCGGTGCCCAGAGGTCGAGGGAAGTGAACCTTCCTTTCTATTCATCAATTGTGAGATCACAGCTGGAACACTGTGGCCAGTTTGGGGTCTCCAGACAGAAATGGCCCTTGTGGAGGCACCAAGATGGTCAGCAAGGTGGAGCACACGAGGTGAGGAGAGAGAGGTTTGTTCAGCCCAGAGAAGAGGGCATGAAGGGGGAATCTCACTTTTTCATCTCCCTACCTAATGCAAAACTATAGAGAAGGTGTCAGACTCTTCTCAGAGCACGAGAAGCCATGGGCAGAAGTTTCAGCAAAGCAAGTTTAGATCAGACGTGAGAAAAACATTTTTTGGTAAGAGGCTGGTCAAACCTTGAACCATGAGGCCAGAGAAATGCCAGGATTTTTATCCTTGGAGATGCTCAGAACTCAACCACACAAAGGCATGAGCCTGACTGAGAGGTGGAAGCTGGGTCAGGAGTTTTCAGAGGTCCTTTCCACCAAAACCATTCCCTGACTCCGTGCTCCAGTTGTGCAGAGAGGGAGCCAAGGCACAGAGCAGATAAAATAACACAACCACAGGTATGCAGCCAACCTGCTCCTGAGGCCACATCTCCACAGAGCAACCTAAAGCCCTACCCTCACTGCTTTTGAGCAGATTAAACCCATCACCACAGTGTCTGTGTGTGCTGGGCTTTCTGGGGTCATCTGCTTCCCTGGTAAAAGGTTGCGCTTCTCCTGCTGCAAAATTCTCTGGATTTTTCATTTTTTTTTCAACTTCAGGGCCAATTCAGCAACTCATCTTTCTGCTAAGACTGTCAGTGAAAGTGTCAACTGCATGGTTGGTTTCTGCGACGTGGAACCATGCCCACCAAGACTTGGACCAGGACTGCGCAGCCCATTTCACATCAGCCACCATCCAGCCCACACTTGGCAAAAGACTGAAGACAGTATCAGCCATGCCTGCATGACTCCTGGCTTTGGGCCATTTTTCTTCAACCCTCTGAGCAGCCACGATATAAATCTTGCTCTTCTTTCACTGGTCTTTGCCGTGACAACACAATCACTTGGCTGCCCATGCCAGCTCTCATTGGGCGTTTGTCAGGGATGCGTCAGTGGAAAAATGAACTCTGTACTCTGGCGAGGAGGGGGAGCAGTTCTTCACGGAGCTAACCACTGCTGCCCTTTCTCAGCTCACACGTTTGCTGCAGGAGGAGTGCAAGTCCTCATGAAATCACTGTGAATATTTACCTCCACTACGAGCAAATCCATATTCCTCCCTCCCGGTGAATAAGCAGGAAAACCTTGCCCAGATAAATGCAGGGTGAGAGCTTTGCTTCCCCTCCAATACCAGCACTCCCATGCCTAAATATCTCCATGAAATATGTGCGTGTGCATGTGTACACATCCTTTATTCAGAGCTGTATTTACTCTCTAGAAAGAAGACTGCTTGTCCCACTGAAGCCAGAAAGAAGGAAAAAAATTCTTTACATTGAGGGTGCTGAGGCCCTGGCACAGGTTGCCCAGAGAAGCTGTAGCTGCCCCATCCCTGAAAATGTTCAAGGCCAGATTGGACAGGGCATGATAGTAGAAGGTGTCCCTGCCCATGGCAGGGGGTTGGAGTGACGAAAGGTTCCTTCCAAACCAGTCTGTGATTCTGTGATAGGTCAGCTGAGTCCTCCTATTCACCCCAGGAATGCTGCAACTCCTGGCGAAACAGAGAAAACCATTCCCTGAAGCTGTAAAACTGAAATTCTCTAGAAATTCTTACATACTACCTAAACGTTTGGGGTTCTTTTTCCACTGTCTGCAACCTCTTTAACTGAGTCACTCCAAACGCTGTGAATTGCAGAGTCTGGTCAGGGGATGCAGGACCCCACTGTGTGCTGGGCAGTGTGGGAACATACAATCCCAACAACCACCTGCAGGGAGACCATGAGGTCAGCAGAGAAGTCAGTGGGGATGGACACGGTGTGGATTCAGCTCAGGAAGCTCACACAGTTACAAGGCCATAAGCACAGGAGGGTGGAGACCTACTTCTGTCCAGAGAGAGGGAAGGGAGCCCATCCCCTGCTGAAAGCTGTGGGTGGACATATTGTACTTGGCCGGCCAGAAGATTAAGGCAGGTCCCCTAATTGAACATTTCCCAATGGGAGTGAGACAAAAAAAGCAATTCAAGGGGCGAAAAGAGTGCAGGTAAAACACCACCTGGAGAGAACAGGGTGGGCAGGAGAGGCTCCTCGCAGAGAGGGGTGAGACGAAGCCTTGTGTGGCAGAGGAGGATGCTGGCTGCACCAGCCACCAAATGCTTCAAATACAGGGAGCAGATAACCGGAGTCATGGAGCAGGGTGGGAGGAGGTGAAAGAAGCAGGCAGGAGAGAAGATTACAGGAGCACGAGGAACAACAAAGAGGAGGAAAACAGAGAAGGAAAAAATTATGAAGGGCCTTGAAGGTCAAAAGAGTCAACTTCAAAAGGATTCCTTAAAGACATAGAGCAAATGCCTTTACATTCAATTATTAGTGTCCACACAAATCTAAGTAGCATGGGGGGGCAGGGAATGACTCCCAACACTCTATTTGGCACGGAGGGAAGACAAAGTGGAAGGATGATAAGAAAAGTCTGGGACTGTTTTTCTAATGGAAGAGACAGGGCTAGAGTTGGCAAGACTCCCTTGCAAAGGACACAGAGTGAAGTGGAGGAGGCTGTTCAGGAGAAGAAGGATGAGAGTGAGCAGGTCTTCTCCTTTCTGGAACTGAAAAATGTTAAAAATTGACTTGCTCAGCCTGAAACAAAATGTTTTCCTAAATTCCAGGCATCCGTTTAATCAAAACCACAGCAAACCTTGAGTTAAAGAAATCATGCTGCCAGTGAAAGTCAACACTTTTGCTTTGTAGATGCTGAAATGAAACAATTCCAGTTTTTCACAATTCCACCATTAATCTGACAAAACTGACCCAGATGCAGAGCAGTTCTTTTGTCATCAAAACCTTTACTTTGTACTAAAATCTATTTAGCTGAATTATCTCTCCCCATTGTACTTAAGGAAGCTAAAGTGAAGTACAAAGCCAGAAGAGTCGGCTCCTCTATCCTGGGGCATTCAACCCATCGGCAGAGTTAAAATCACTGACAAGCTATGGCAAGCTAATGTCAGTAAAATGGTACCCAACAGGAGGTTTGAAGCCAGCACAGTGAGCTCTACAATAAGTTCCAGTCCATTAAACACCAGGCTTAAGTAAAATATTACAGCAGGTCATGTTTTAAAGCAGACAGAATAGGTGAGGGAATCACTGAGGACCCACGAGGATCCTCTTGGAGGAGAACAGAAATTCTGCGTTTTTAATCTCCCTGCCCTAATCACCATCACTTTCCTCCTGACTGTGTGTGCTTCCTTCCACTCCACACCACTTTTTCCACATGCTTATCCAGCGGTGGATGGCAGCAGGGACTTGTGTCACTCAGGCAAAGACATGGTGCTGTTCCATCAAGTATTTGCAGGGCCACCACAGGGCCCAACAAGGTGACGACCACTCACACTGGAAAAAACACACGAAGAAAGTGACTTCCTGAAGGCCAGGGAACAGGTCAGTAAAGGAGCCAAGAGCAGAAATCTTGCCCTCCTATTTTTGCCCACCTGTATCCCAAGTGTTTAGTACTTTCCTCTGTTCAGCTTTGACCTTACCTTCTCCTGGCAGTTTCCTAATGGGCAAATAAATCTCTGGAGAGTATCTTAAATTCTTTTTTATCACAGACTGTATCAGTGTGATAATAAGATCAGCCTTCAGACTCCCCATTAAGTCACAGAAGGTGTGGTCATCAGTCATGCTTTTTCCAGACTTAATTGCCAGACAGACACTTTAAGTGGAAAGTCCACCTAATGAGCCCAATCATTAAAACATCCCTGGTTCCTATTTGAGATGGAGAATTATATTACTCTAATAAGGGGGTTGCATCTTTGCCCCCCTATTCAATCATGTGGCACACGAAAGGTGAGACTTCTCTGCAAGTTTGCCTTGGATGTGTTTCATTTAAATACGGCCCCCTGCTTCAGGCAAGAAAAAGTAATAAAACTCTTCACAGAAGGAAAACTGGGTGGTTGGAGAAGGTGGCAGCAACCTAAAAGTGAGCAAAGGAGTCACCATTGATGGGGCGTCACCACTGACACCAGGGTGACACCTGAGGGCTGTCCAGGTGGAGACGGTGGAAGAGTCACCAAAGTGGCTGTGTCAGGGTGGAGAAGATGTGACATCCGTGGTGTGTTTCTGCAAATGGCCAAGTGGGATGTATGAAGTGGGCTCTTCACTGGGACACCTCTTTGCTAAACAGTTTGAAAGAAATGGCTCCATTTGAAGAAAGAATTGGCTGTGTTGGCCACTATCAGGACCTGCACCACGTGGGAGAAGTGGCTGGGCGGCTGCCGGGAAGTTGGGAAACTGAGGTGGAGCAGCTCACAGATTCAAAAGCCCTTGCATGGGGCATCTCCAGCCAGAGTGCCCAAAACAGGGATCAGGCTGCAAGTCCTCTGCAAAGGGGTAATCCTCTCCTGCCCTGTCCAATTCTGACAGAAATACTCGCCCTTCCCACCTCTCCATCTCCCACCCTTACCCATCACGCAAAGCTTTGTCTAGGTAAGCGCAGTCTGCAAGCTCAGCCTAGGTAAGACCAGCCCAAGTCCCTGGTGGTCTTCAGCCACGCCAGATGCCTTTAGTTAGAAGCCATCAAGCCCATGGAGGTGCCCCAGTTGGCCCGCTCCCACCCCAAAGCACCAGCAGTGAGAGCTGCTCCACAGGGAATCCCAGCAGGAAGCCCGGGCAAGCCTGAGTTACGAGCTGCACATCCAGCAGCGGCTTTGCCAGGTGCTGGGAGCGCTGGTTCAGAGCAATCCCTAATAAAAACAAAAGAAGCACGGAAGGGCGTGTTGCTTTTGGGTAATAATACATCTTAGAACTGCACGGTGAGGCAAAGACAACGCCGCGCCCTAAGCCACCCGAAGGGTGTGGGCATTATACAATGATTCGCCCACGCCCAGAACCTCCGACGACAATTAACATCCAGCGCCGCGCAAGGATCAGTAAATACTGTATCTCAAACCAGGAAACGCCAGCTTTTTCCATGTGCATGGAGAAAAAAAAGCCCAAACCAACGATGTGTCTTAACACGAACACCACCCCGGGCAGATCCGCACCGCTGCTGTGCACGGTATTTTCTGCCCCTCCCCTGGAAGAAGCCAGCAAAGTCAGCGGAATTCATATTTTGAGTTGTATTAAGGATCAATTTTGGAGTTTTTTCATAATTTCCCTCCTAAAGAAAAAAAAAACAAAAAACCAGAACAACAAAACCAACAAACAAACCAACAAACGGAGATGATGGAACTATTAAAATGCATAATTACATTTTGATAACGACAAAGTCATGCGAGGCACTTAATAGATAATAAAACGACAAGATCTCATCACGCCCAAGCTTATTTTCACAGCTGTAAATCTACTTCTGGTAAAGTCGCCGGGAAAAGATTTTACTATTGAGTAATAATGGAAACAAAATAGCACTTACTAAAGGGAAATGAGAGCAAGAACTCATCAGATGTTGAAAGACAACAGAGAAAATCAGTTTGTTATTAGGAGACAGGAGAAATAACACTGTTCTGTTGGTCTGAGATATCGGCAGCGAGATGTGTTGGTTATTAACAGAGATCCCACTTTTTTTTTCCCCCTAAACCACAGTGCATTTGCTGTGATGCTCATGAAAACAGCAATTAAAGATGCAGCTCTAGGGTTGCACCTCCAGGAAAAGCAAAAAAAAAGCAGCAAAATGAAAGTGTCTCCAGATCTATTCCTAATACTTTCTGAGGTCATGAAATTCAAGTTGTTTTTCCAACATAAATTCACCTGTTCATGTAAAAAAAAAAAAAAAAACAGAGAGAGATGATGATTGTGATAAACCTACTTTCTGAATGATCCCAGGAAAAATGCAGCAGCTTTGACTCTGTGGGAGGATGGAGCTAGTAGAGTTACCATGTACCTCTGCCCAAAATAGGGAGGCTCAAAGCCTTCCAGAGGCCAGGTGGTGCTCCCAGGGAGGAATGGTTGTTGCAATATTAATGAGGGAGGAGACAGGACCACCAGGGACAAATGAAATATGTATTCCTGGCTGGCACAGCAGAGACAGTTCGTGTAGCTCAAGAACAAGGGGGTCATGCTGGATGTGGCTACTTGCCCTCGGGGCAATCAATTGGGGCAGATCAGGAGCTGTTTGTACAGATAACAAAGTTCTGCTTGAATTTCTGAATCCTGAGAATGGGCTGGAGAAAAAATGGATTTTGATTCTCCAGCTGCAGCACTGAATAACAGGAGTGAGGCATAGCCCTACCAGTGCACATACAAGCAAGGAAACAAAAATATCCAATATTATTGTTTACTGATGATGGCTCGGAGCATGTTCAGACCTGACTAAGTTTCTACTGGGCAAGGTTTTATTATCATTATTATTATTACTATTACTACTACTAGGACGACAGTTACTGTTATTATTACTATTGCAATTAATTGTAGTGACCATTTAAACTGTGCCAGTGTCTTACAGCTACAAGCTGGATGCTCATTCCCTTAAAGGCACTGTATAAGTGAGACCAAGGAAGGAATAATCCACTCCTGAATGCTTGTGCTCCAAAGAAACAGTGGGAGAACAAAGAGATCCCCCATTTTGTACAGAAGAGGAACAGAGAGACTCGATGATTTGCAAAGGCCATGGATGAAGCCCTTGGCAGAGCCAAAATCTGATGTTAGCTTTTCTAAATCCCAACTCAGCCCTCTGTCTAGACTATCAGCCTGAACTAGCTCTCATCTAAGGCTCAGCTTTATCCTAAAGACTGAGGCAGCCTAAAGCTCAGAAGGGCTCCAGGTCAGGGCCACCCCATGGGCTCTGATGGGAACAAACTTTTCTTAGCAGGGATGTTGTGGTAGGGCAAGGGATAAAGGTTTGAAACTAAAGAAGAGGAGATTTAGCTTAGATATGAGGGAGCTTTTCATAATGAGGATGGTGAGATCCTGGCACAGGGTGCCCAGAGAAGCTGTAGCTGCCCCATATCTGGAAGTGTCCAAGGCCAGGTTGGACGGGGCTTGGAGCAACCTGGGATAGTGGAAGGTGTCCCTGCCCTTGCCAGGAGGGTTGGACTAGAGGACCTTCCAGGTTCTTCCAGCCCAAACCATTGAGTGAATCCCATATGCCAGGTGGTTGCCATGTGCTGAATCTTGTGCCCACAGCCCATGGTTGGTGGCACCAGCCCAGCAGCCAGGTGGCTCAGCCCATCATGGCAGTGTTTTGGCACCTGGCAAAGCCAGAGGATGTTGGTGTGCACCAGGACAGAGTAAATCACCCAAAAGGAGTTGGGATTGGCAGGTTTGGGCTGGTGGCATCACTCGGCACCTCCACAGTTCAGCTGGGATTTTCACTGGACAAAACCAAAGTGATGGGGGCATGAAAGAAGAGTGGGATTCCAGGGCAAAAAAGGGGTAGTCAGAGAAGCTGGGAATGACAGCTTGTTGCATCTACCACCCAGCCTGACAGGGTGCTGTGGAAAGGACAGGGCAGGGAAGGTTTTGCATGCAAGAAGGGACATTCAAAAAGAAGTACCAACAAAGTGAGGTTTTTAAAAATATAAACAGTTTTGGGGAACAAACACAAATGGCGTGCAAGCTAAAAATAAGCAGCAGCAAGTGAAAAAAAGGATTAAAGGAGCCCGAAAGAAATAGCGAACAGCAAATTGCAGGGAATTGTTCGGCAAACAATAAAACGCTCCTCACCATCTCCCTGCAAAAGGCAGATGGCACTGGGAGAAAGCAACCCCCGACAAATGATAGCTGCAAAAGGGGTGAAGGAGGGGGGGGGAGAAAATTTCAGACCTGGCAGATTTGTTAAGTGGTAATTTTCCCTCTGTCTGTGCAGAAGACAAAGGGGAGGGAAAGCTCCCCAAGACAGGGATTGTATTTCACTCCGCGGTTGAGAAGGCTTTCGAGTGTCTGCAGATAGCAGCAAGAAATGGTCCTAAAAAGATTAGAGCTCTTAAGGTAGGGCAAAATACTATATCCAGACAACACACTCGAGTTTTAATGACAGTGGGGAGAGAATTGAGTGAACCATCGTCTGCTGCCTCTAGGAAACCAAAAACTTAATTTGAAACAGCACAGGCTCGAGCTGGACTTCTCTCACAGAAAGGCTTTACTCCTGCCCTTTAAGCATCACTTTTTATCCTCAACACATATTTTTCATTCATCTTTTTCCCACAGCCAACACAAGTTTAGGAAGGGTCTTCCAGGTTTTTAGAGTGATTTGGGTAGCTTGGCTTTCAGCATCTCCCTGTGTGGAATGCACCTCTTCTCACTGAATCCCTCTTGCCAGGCCATTAACCATGTTTGTGGATACCCACCTGAGGGATGAAGAAGGAAAGTGGCTTCTCAGAGATGCATAGGGAATGTGCTGGAAAAGAAATTCACGCTGGGTTTCCCAAATCTCAATCCCCAGACCACCCCCTGCCCTTCCTACCTCTGATTCCACTGTGGGCTTGCTAAGCTGGACAGGCCAATTCCCAGTGGGTGCAAATGAGCAGAGCTTCCATATAAACCATTTTACACTGGGACCAAGACCAAGCATCACATCCAGCCCTAAATCATAGAATCACAGAATCGTTTAGGTTGCAAAAGCCCTCTAAGATCATCAAGCCCAAGTGTTAACCCAGCGTGGCCAAGGCCACCCCTGAATTTTGATTGAATTGGGAATTTTGTGCTTCCCCAAAAAATGAGGCTGATTGCTATGACCCCACAATAACCAATGTGCCCCTTGGGGGTTACCAGGACTCCCCTGGCACCGCCTGGCTTGGGACAAGGACAAAACAGGGTACTGCTTTGCTGCCAGCCTCACGGCTGCATATTCCAGGGCGGGGAAGCATCACTTCTATGTCGTCCCCACCAGCCCCATCTCTGGCAGGTGACACCGAGGTGGCTCTGCCATCCCCCATCTCAACTCCTGCATTCCCCACCCAGAGACTTTCGCTGCAGGGACCCCCCTGACCTTGCCCGGGGCTCTGTTGCTAAGAATAAAGCAGAGGGCTGTGCTGTGCTGGCACGCGGTGGGATAATTGCAGGGAAGCGGCTGCTGTAGCCCAGCGACCGCAGTAATTGGGCATGGGCCATCCTGCAGTCAGGTTTCCCGTGCTATTATCCCCTTATTAATAGAAACCAAATCTACCTTTGCAGAGGCAGCACTGTGAGCCTGGAATTATGCGGTGTGGGGCTGCAGGGAGGCATCCACGGCATCCCTGCAACAGCCTCAGCCCTTCACCACCCAAGGGGTGGGTCCTGGCAGGATCCACAGGATGCTCCCGCCCAAGTCGTGGCAAAATCCCAGCCACAGAGACCCAAGGTCCCCTGTGGTCATTGGAAAGGTGAATCTTAGACTCAGCCACACGACAGTTGCCCTCACGGAGGCAGGCGAGCAAGATTTGTTCTATTAACTAATTAATCCCAGCAGCATCCCTCCAAGGTATGGCAGGGAGTATTAATTTCATCTCCCAAGGAGGAAAGCTGAAGGTCAGAAAGGCTTGGATTTCTCCTTGCCCACCTGGTGGGGGCCACAAGCCCCCATGGATTTAGGGCTGGAAAACAATGCACAGCACCTCGGCTGGGATGCTCTTGCCAGGGTACCACAGGATGCTGAATGTAAAAGAGGCAGAAGTGATAGCATCATTTTAAAGAGAATCAACCCACAATGCCAGGGCTCTTTTTGCTGGAATATGTGAAAGTGAAGTGCTGATTTCTGAGACACCCAAGGACAAGGCAGAAGTCTCTGCAGGGGTTTCCAGGACTTCCATGTCAATGTGGTCATCTGGCTTTCCATGGCCAGGACTAACACAGGTACTTCTCCCCATCCCTGTCTTATTCCAGCCTGATTTCCTCTGTGAAGCTTAACTTCTAAACAGTCCTGAATAAAACGTTTGTCTGATCATGACTTTTTACCTGCCTCAGGAAGCAAGGTGTGAGTCAGGATTAAAGCTGGAAAGTAGACTAAGTGCCTCTATCCAAAAAGCAATCAACAATGAAAAGAGTAAGGTCTGGTTTGGCACAGTTATTTTTTTCATGGAAGTTTATTAAAGTCTTCAGGACCATCTGAATCTTGTCTCAAATTTGAGATTTGCTTCGAAACTTACAAAGTGAAGGGTCTGATGAAGAGCAGCTGAGGGAGCTGGGAAAGGGGTTCAGCCTGGAGAAAAGGGAACTCAGAGGGGACCTTCTGGCTTTTCCAACTTAAACAATTCCATGGTTCTGTGACTCCCCAGTGATGCTCATTTCTACCTCCCTCAGCATCCACGGCAGGCAAAGCCCAGCAGATAATCTCCTACAGAACAATCTTAACCATGAATGTTAATAAACTCAAGACTGACACAAGGATTTATCAACCCAGAGTACTTCCATGCTTCCCTCTTTCTCTCCACCTCTTCTTCACCCAGCTTTCAGCACTCCTCATTTCAGCAATTAATCCCAGCCTTTCTGAAGAGGCTGAATCCTACAAGCTTGAAACCAAGTCCTCACAGAGCCAAATCAGCACAGATGTGCCAGAGAGCAATGCAGATGTTTTTTCCTTCCCCTGAAATTCAAGACTTTGCTTCTGCTCAGTGCTGTGGTATTTTGCAGACTGGGGATGTCAGGACCATATCCCATTCCCACATGGCAAGTGAGAAGTCACCCTGGGAAGATTAAAGCAGAGAGAGAAGACCTGGGTTGCCTCCTGCATTTTTCAGCCCTTCTCCATCCCTTTGTGAAAGGCTGATGCTGTTAAGCAACTATGTAAGGGATGAAAAGAGTCAGGGAAAATAAATAATACATGGATGTTGAAGTGTGTTGCCAAGGCCACTTCCAGGATGGATCTGTACCCTCTGGACAGCTGCCTGCTCCTGCCCTAGAGAGATGTCACTGGGAGTGAAATGGAGCTCCTGGGCAAGACGCTGTTCCAGAGTGACACATCAGAAAACCTTGCGGGTGACAGAAACTGTAATTGCTGTGCTTAAACTCCACTGGCCCATTCCACCCCCGTGAAACCCAGCTTCGCTGCTGATTTCAGCAGAATAGGGAGGGATTTGCCCCTACCAGGGCAGCTGGGATTGCTAGGGATACCTCTCCCCAAAGCCTGAGCAAAGCCCCACTGCCTGAGCAGGGGCCTCCTTATAGCCCTCGGGCCTCGTGGATGCTCTGGCTTCCATGAGGACTTGAACAGTGTTCTTCATTCTCCCCAACAGCAGGCCAAACCAGATGCAGAGAGCTAGCAGCCTGAAAGAAAAGGCATCTTAGACCCAGTGTCTTCTTGGGGTTCAGGGCAGCAGTGTCTTGTGTGCAGAGGCTGTGGAGACCCCAAGGGATTCCACCAGCTCCATCCCCAAGTCTTTACTTCAACACCAGCTTGGCCACATCTGCCTCTGTTTCTCTCAGCAACCCTCCAAGAGCTCTATGGCTCTGTAGCAATGAGAGATAACATAGCTGACACTCCAACTACGTAACTGGAATGCAAAATAAAAGGCACGTGGTGTGGCCGGATCCAGCAAAGACCATGACGTGAGCTGCCCTGACTCCTATCACGGAGAGCTGGCTGTGCCAACACTGCCAGCAGCCCACTGGAAGGGCAGTGGGCTCCTGTCCCCAGTCTGTCCTTTGCATGGGTCAGGAGGTGAGGCACCACCCCTGGAACAGAATGCCTGTCCTTCAGCAAAGACACAGAAGTGTCCAGCCCTGATGCACAAGGACACCAGGAGGTGCCTGGGGTGCTGGGAGGTGACAGTGAGGAGTGCAGTCATTGGGGTGGCAGCTTCCAACCTTGCTGTGATGGAGAAGACCAGGCACACCCCTGCCTCACTGCTGCTGCCTGGAAAACAGCTGAAATAGCCCCAGCAAAGCACTCTGCAACCCACTAAACCCCCTCTCCTCTCCTGTGCCTGCTGCAGAGGGCAGCTGGAGGGGCTCAGGAGACACAGCACACAGGGATGCTGCAGGGACTCCTCAAATGAGATGCACACAGACAGTCTAATGTCTCTGCAAACCCCCTCCCCACACATCTGCCAAGATCAGAACTGGCTACAAAGATTGAGGATGTTTTTTGAGAAATACTAGCTATAACTGTTTGCATGCATTTGCCTTACAAAGCGATTGGGAGAAGAGGGGGGAAATACTCTTCCTGTTTAGCACAGAAATATAGGTAACAATCATGAGGCAATAATTGATTCATCCGATAGTTTATTAACTGGATTTGGGGTGTGCAAGTGACAGCCTCTGCAGCCAGCCTTTCATGTGACACGTTATTAAAGGCTCTTTTTCTGGCTCTGAAAGGCAGTGGCTGGAAGATCAAAGGTCAGACATTTCAAGAAGTAAATTGGTTTAATGTGGCTGCAGATAGCCTCACAAAAACCTAATAAATATGCAGTGAAATGTAAGGAGAGAAAATTGTGGACAAGAGAGACAATTACTTTGAAACCAGGATAAGAGCAGCGCAGGCTCAAATTAATCAGCGTTCAGGCTCCTTCTCTCTGTCTCAGGATTTAGTATTCAGAGCAGGAGCCCAGCTGATGGTGGGATGTGCTGCGGGGAGCACCAGTACCCAAAACCTGCTGGGGGAAGATGCTCAACTCCAATCCACAGCTGGGGTGGTGGTGAGAAACACCCTGGTTTTCCAGGTACACCTGAGACCCACAGCAAAGGATGTGCGTGAGCACCACGGGATTTTGTGGTGGCTGGTGAACGCATCAGCACTCCATGGCTGAATATTCTCCTATGACAACAGGCTGGGAGAGTTGGGGGTGTTCAGCTGCACAAGAGAAGGCTCCAGGGAGAGCTCAGAGCCCCTGGCAGGGCCTAAAGGGGCTCCAGGAGAGCTGCAGAGGGACTTGGGACAAGGCATGGAGGGACAGGACACAGGGAATGGCTTCCCAGTGCCCCAGGGCAGGAACACATGGGATATTGGGAAGGAATTGCTGTCTGTGAGGGGGGTGAGACCCTGGCACAGGGTGCCCAGAGCAGCTATGGCTGCTCCATCCCTGGAAGTGTCCAAGGCCAGGTTGGAGGGGACTTGGAGGAATGTGGGACAGTGGAAGCTGTCTGTGTCCCTGTCCCAGGGGAGGCTGGAACCAGGTAATCTTGAAGGTCCCTTCCAAAAAACTGTTCTGTGTTTCTATGATTTTATTTTATGACCCTGTGGGGAGCTCTTGGTGTGTCCAAGTAGGTTCATGGCAGCACTGGAACATCAACTCACAGCCCAAACCCCATTATCCATTGGTAAAAAATGAATACAGAAGGGCTTGATTATAAGAATTGATGCTTTAAGCTCATCTCATTTTTTGCTCGATCTCTTGACATTTTCAGAAACTTGCCTCACTTATTTTTAAACTCCAGATTGCGGTATCTGAATTACGTGGCGGTTTTTGTTTGGATTTTTTGAAATGCTTTAACTCTAATAACCTCTAAACACTCACGACACAGGATTTCTTTGCTAAAACGTCACAGGTTCACTCCTTTTAATTACAGGTGGGAAAACACCCACTCCAGTTCTCTAATCTGGAAAGGGGCTTCCTGCACGAAAACAAAGCGCGATATTCCCAGTACAGCTAGAAACAGGAGCAGAGGAAACCAGTCCATGGAACAAAATGCCTGGTACCCCCCAGACAAGCCAACAAGGACACAACCTCTTTGTATTCCCTCTGCAGGTCACCTTCCCCAGCTGATCCATCGTGGTTTACTCTGGCCCCACAGGACAGACTGAGAGGGATCAAGCAGCAGGGTCTCTCTGTGATTTAGCAACGCCAAGCCTCGCCTGCTCACCCTCACAGGGACCTTCTGTAAGCACCTAAAGGTTGGGACCCAAGGGCTAAGCCATTCAGTAGAATCACAGAATCATTCACGTTGGAAAATGCTGTTGAGTCCAACCATTTATCTCCCCACCACTGCCCAGCCCAACACTGACCCATGTCCCCCAGTCCCACATCCACACGGCTTTTAAATCCCCCCAGGGATGAAGATGCCACCACTGCCCTGGGCAGCTGTGCCAATGCCTGACCACTCATTCTGTGAAGAAAATTTCCCAGTATCCAACCTGAACCTCGCCTGGCACAACTCAAGGCTACTTCCTCTCATCCAGTCCGTTGTTCCCTGAGGGCAGAGCCCAACCCACCCCCGCCCCCCCGGCTGCCCCCTCCTGTCAGGGACTTGTGCAGAGCCACAAGGTCCCCCCTGAGCCTCCTTTGCTCCAGCCTGAGCCCCTTTCCCAGCTCCCTCAGCTGCTCCTCATCAGATTTGTGCTCCAGACACTTCCTGACCTCTACTGCCCTTCTCTGGACATGCTCCTGCATCATCGGCCACGTTCTCCCATAGTTGGACCACCATGGATGAATGGGATCCCTCTGACCACCACGTCCCCACTCATGGCTCTCATGTACCCCTCTGCCCAGAATGGAGCTGCACCCAGAGCAGCACCAACACCTCCCTGGTGAGGAAACCTCCTGAGAAGCCTTGGGGATGAGGCAGAGAGGGACAGCTGGTGCCACCTGTGTCCTGCTGGCCAAGGGACAGTTCAAAGAGAACCCACCCTTCATGGGTCAGCAACAAGGAGATCTGATGGGACACGGACCTCTGCACCTTCAGCCCACGCAGGCAGCCCTTGCCCTGAGTTATCTGTGTGTATATTGCTCTGCCATAAATCAGGAGCCCTAACAACTGTAATTTGTATCTGAGGAACTTGGAGCAATTACAAAATCAGCCCAAACACCATTTGTTTCACAAGATTTTGCCCTTAGTTAGCACTGTCGTTCTGCTTTAATTGCACTGTAATTAATTGCAACAAAACTGTTTGGAAAGTGCATGTGCACAGTGGAAAGGCTGGAATATTGCAACCTGACTCCTCTGCTGCAGCCACAAGCATAAAATCTGTCATCCTCTTTCCATACAACACTTAGCATTCATTTTACCACCTTGTATCCAGAGGATCTCCAAGACCTCTCAAAGCCAGACCAAGACTCATGGAATGCAACTACTGAACTTACTTTACATGCAGGGAAATTAAGGCTCAGAGGAGCTAATCTCTTTAATTTCTCTTCAGACGTGACTAAGAGGGTATAAATTATCCGAAGTAAACTAGGCCTGGACCCGGATGTAAATCACAATCCTGCAACACTCAGAGGTCCTCATGTTCCCTTGCAGCTCCCAAAGCCACCCAGCACCTTGAAGAGGCTGGGATCTGCCTCCTGTCCATGGGGGAGGTTGCCTCACACATAAATTCAACACAAAGCAAAAGACCTCCCTAAAGACAGAAGGCAGTGAGAGTTGGAAACGATGATATCCCACTCCTGGAAGTGTCCAAGGCCACGTTGGACAGGCCTTGGAGCAACCTGGGGTAGTGGGAGGTGTCCCTGCCCATTTCAGGCATGTGGAATGGACGATCCTTAAAGTCACTTCAACCCAAATCATTCTACAACAGAGGAAAGCAAACCTGACCCGTTTCTTTCACAGCCCATCCCTTTTTAGCACCCAGCTGTGGCATGGAGGTACTAATCCCAGCTGAGGTGGTCTTCCAGAGCCCCCTCTCAGCTGGCACTCAGTCCCTCAGCACAGCCTGTGACAGCAGCCATAATGCAATTGCTGGGCAATCACTTGGAAACAAGAAGCCACCAAATCCATCCACGGTTGCCTTAAGTCTCATCCCCTGAACAATTATTTCTGTGCAGGGAAGGCAGCTGCACCAGAAGTCTGCATTCCTGCAAGGCTGGCGAGAAGGTCTGGAGGGACACTGGAGACAGGAGACAGGGATGAGCTGATGTGGCTTATCTCCTCTCACCCCCTCAGTGAGTGGCTGGGGCAGTAACTTGCTGGTAAGGCAAGAGGGGACATTTCCCATTTTGAAATTTCTCAGCATTGGTAACAAAACTTATTTTTTTCAGCTAAATAGACTTGCAGAAAAAAATACGCTCTTGCTTTTCTTCCCTCTTTGCTGTTTTCTTTTTCTGATCTCTTCTCTCTTCTCTTCTCTTCTCTTCTCTTCTCTTCTCTTCTCTTCTCTTCTCTTCTCTTCTCTTCTCTTCTCTTCTCTTCTCTTCTCTTCTCTTCTCTTCTCTTCTCTTCTCTTCTCTTCTCTTCCTCTTCTCTTCTCTTCTCTTCTCTTCCTCTTCTCTTCCTCTTCCCTTCTCTTTTCTCTCCCTCTCCCTCTCCCTCTCCCTCTCCCTCTTCCTCTTCCTCCTCCCTCCCAGAGCCACATGATGGAGAAAGGGCTCAAATTTTGCATGATGGCAGCAGTGCCAGCACAGGGGCTGTGGATCCACCTCTCTGGCCACCCACCAGGCACTATGGTGTGACACAGCATAAGGGAATTTCACGGCAGAGTTGAGGATGCACCTGCTTGGAGGAGCTCATGGCAACAGAAGTCAGCCAGGGACCGGGCAGGTAGCAGCAGGGGGTCCAAAGGCAGCAGCAAAATGGTTGGGATTATCCCAGCAGCAGTACCTCTGGAAGATCCAGCTGATCTAGGAGACCTCCCAGGCACATGCCTAGAGAGCCTGGGGTTTGGCTGAGGATCTGCTCCATCAGCTTCAACTCACCTTGGCAAAAGGTGCCCAGATACCATGGTGACGGGCTCGGCAGGGATAAACACTGAGCATGGGTGTGGGTTGTTTGCATAGTTAGGAAGCTGGCTGGTCTCCATCCCTCCACCCTGCCTCCTCCCAGCAGTGCCAGGACCTCAATCCAAAGTGGTCTCCTTCCTCCTCCTGGGCTGGATCATCCGCAGGCAACACGGAGGCACTTCCCAAACTGGTTTCCTGCTAGGCAGGGCAGGGTGGGGGCCAGCAGTGCTGGGCTGCTGCCTCTCCCCAGGAGGTGGAAGTCATTTGATGGTCCCAACATCTGCCTGAACTCACATAGAGACAGCGCAGAGACTTCATGGTGTGGACATCCCCGCCTCCTCCTCCTCTGCAGCTGCCAAGAACTTCAAGTCCCTTGCAAAACCAACAGCTGGGATACGGTGTCCTTTTGCCCACCTCAAAAAAAAGTCAGTCAGGACCACCACACATCCATTCCTCAGGTACAAGGGCATCTTTTTGAGGAATAGGGAAGAAAGCAACCCATGAGCAGAGAGAAATAAATGTATAATTAAGGCAAGCTGCTCACATGAGAGATACTTGAGAATCATGCAGACCTGTGAGCAACGTTGCCATCAGGAACACGGCTCCTCTCAGGCTTCCAGTAAGGAATAAAAAAGCTCTGACTAATAAAAAGAGGCCTCCAAATCATTCTTGGCAGAAGCATCCCAGCCTCAGATCCCCTCCCTCTATTCATGAGTAAAGCTCTCTCAGGCAAAGGAAAATAAACCGTGCAGCTACCTCGCTGACCCGACCTGCAGCAGGGTGCAGCTGGGTGCTGGCTGCCCCTTCTCCAACATCAAATGCCAATGTAGTAGCCTATTTAATATATACATTAATTTGTATTAATGTATTATGCACAATACATATTGTAAGGAAATTTATAACATGTATCATGCACAAAAAGATACATTATACGGGCACACATAAGGATAAATATATATTGTGCTTCTATAAAATATTTTTATATATATATATAAACTAATACAAATATTAATGGGAATAGCACCACACAGATGAGACCCATCATGATTCTGCATTCCCATCTCCATCCTGCCAGGAAGGCAGGGGCACTGGCAGGGGCAGGGATGAGTCCTGCCATCACTGCCTGGTTTCCAGGATCGTACACACACACTCAATAATACCGTGTTTCTCTGCGGTCTGAGATCCTTCACCTCTTCTAATTAGTTACAAGCGTATAAAGGCATTCCACCAGGGACATTTAATGGGAAAAAGACCAAGGACTATGAACTGGGCAGGGAAGACTCCAGTTTTGAAACTATTTTAATAACTTGTTATTTAATTAAGAGCAATAGCTCCGAAATTATGTCAGTGAAACTTGCTACTTATTTATTAATTAGAGGAGGAATTTCAAAGGAGGCTCCGGGAGTGAGGTGCTGGACAGCCTCGGGCTCGCTGGAAAATCCCAGGTTTCTCCAGCTAGTGCTTGCTCAGCGCTCAAACACGCTGGGTCTGACTCCTCACTGCCTGGCACCTGAAGTAAACAGTGTCAAGCACAGGCAAAAAGTGAGTGTTAAACACTGCCTGTTCTGGAGTAGGGGTTTGGAAAGTCCTTGCTGCAGTGGTGGGAGTGATGGAAGGCATTGGAAGACCAGGGAAACACCACAGAGCATCTCCTCTACCTTTCTAGGAGTCTTGCTGGGCTGTCCTGGTGTGGATACATCAGGATATGCATCGAGAAGCCTGTGAAAGGTTTTCTCTCTGGTGTGGGGTGCTGGAGATGCTGAAGGTTGGCCATGCCCATGGTATCACTCCCTGCAAACAGCTCTCAGACAGACCCACCAACATCAACATCCTCCCAGGAGGAGAAACTCCTCTCTGATTCCACTTCCACCAAGCAGAGAGGAGGAAGAAGTCCTATTTGGCTTCATTTCCCCAAATATTGCACCGGAGTGAACTGGAAGGGGGTTCCACATGCCCCTTCTGAGGGCAGAACAAGCGGCAGGTCCGCGCACGGCCGCGCCGAGGGTTTCTGTCCACCCGACGCGCGCCAGGGAGCAGCGCGGGGATGGCCGAGCGCCGGTTCCTCCTCTGCCGAGCACATTCCTCCCCTCCTGTTTTCATTCAGCCCAACCTTAAACAAAACCAGCGCTGTTGTTTTTATCCGCAGCGTGGATCTGGGAATTGCCTACATGGGGTCGGGGGAGCTGGAGAGGGGATTTGTGCTGCTGAAACAGCGTTTCATCTCGAGAAGGAGCTGTTAAAAATACAAGCGCTTAACTAGGTGCAACACACTGTCCTACTGCATCCCATCTGCTAGTGAAGAAGCAAAAAGTTCCCAAGATAGACTGAGATTTACACTCAAGCTCCAGATACGGGGTCTCCAGATAAAGGACCTGCGGCTTCCGCATGCAAGCCCCGCTTGCAGCACAGGCAGCACGGAGCAGGTCAGCTTGAGCTGGGCTTAACCCTGCACCAAGCATCGACCTCCTCCCAACCATGCCTCCCAGCACGTCTTTAATCACAATTTCTTTGCCAGCATTAAATCTGCCGAGATGTTTTAACTGTTCAAGAGGAGAACGGGATTTTTTCCCACAAGTTTTCTGCAAGGAACAACTGAAACAAAAACTCCTTCAGCACAAATACTAATAGGAAAGTATAAAAAATACATAATGGAATATAGTAAGTACTATCTTGTATTATTATAGACATATATTTCTATTATATATTTCCATTATATATTTCCATCTACTAAAATATTTCTATTAATATATATTTCTATTCTATTCTATTCTATTCTATTCTATTCTATTCTAAATATTAATCAACTGCCTCATGAGATCTCTTCTGCTTTCCCAGCTGGACATACTGGCAGATCTGTTTTTGCACTGGTATTTCCTATCTAAAACAAATAAACATATAACCAAGCTGGACTTACAAAAAAAAAAAAAAAAAAAAAAGCCCTGAGAATTGAGAGGTTGTATCGTACAGGTGTTGATGCACAGCCAAAATCTCCGGGCTTGGTAAAGATTCAAGATACCAAGTAAAGAAATCAGACAGAGATTCACGGGTTTGAGTTCAAACAGCAATTAAGAACACATGTAAATGGCGACAGATTAGTGCAGAGGATCGCTACAACGCGCCAAAGATTTTCAACATGAGCACGATTAGCCTCCGAGCAATACATTCGAGTGCCTTCCCCTCCCCTCAATATCCTGCAAAACCCCTAAAAGCTGGAGGGGGGCGGGGGGGGAGGTGTTTAAAAACTAAAAATCACACATTTCAGCAGCCAAAAATAGAGCATCTGACCCACCTTCCCTCTCCAGGTGCCGACCCTCGTCCTCGCCTCGGCTGCCGTGGCTGCGCAGGGAATCCGGCAGCGTCGCTCCCCGGGTGTCTGCAGCCAAGCGGAGATTGTCATTGATTTGTGTGCAGAAAGTTAAGCCTTTCTAGGAGCGGTTGGGAGAATTCACTCCCACCACTCCCTCTAAACCAAAAGTATTTGGCACCAGGCCCTCCTCGTCCACCTGTACTATTAAGGTCTAAACAACACCCGGGATATGGACTGATTTTTACCGGATCTGTTCAAGTTTCCTTTTTTAAACCGGCACACAAAGTTCTTCAGAAAGAAAAACTTGGGGGGTTGCTGTGGTTTTGATTTCTTTTTTTTTTTTTAAGTTTGTTTTTTTTTTTTTTTAAATCTTGTTTTTCTTAAAGCTGATTTATCTCATTCTTTTTGTTCTCTGCTCAGTGAGACAAGCCCCTCCCTTGTCTAACTGGCGACCCCCGATTTGCCCCCACAGAGGTCACTCTGTGGTTGACTTTCCTATGATCTGCTCCACCTCCCCTGCAAACCGTGCACCCATCTGAGACGGGTAAATCTGGGGAGGGGGGTGAAAACCACCTCTTTTGAAAAAAGAACTGCCTGTAATTTAACTAAAAAATCAGGTTTGCACATGAATGACCCAAATGAGCAAGAAGATGGAGGCAAAGTATCTTCCAACGGGGAGGTTGGTTACTCAAGTCCCCTGTCACTGAGTTGTACTGGTGACAAGACCCCAACCCAGGTGTCCAATCCAAGGAACGAGTGACTGAAAAACCTTCCCAAGTGCCCAGTGTGGGGCTTCCAAACCCCACCCCCGCACTCAGGTTTGGAAGACAACTCCTGGCCACCTCAACTGCACCAGACAGCCAACAATCCCATCCCACACACACCTCCCGTGGCCCCTGGCCACAAGGATGTCCCCAGAGGAGGATTCACCCCTCGGGAGCCCGTCTCAGCAGCCATGAACAGCCTTGCCTGGCTAAGCCCAGCTCGCCAGCGTGTGCACAACCCCAAAGGGCTGGCCATCATGTTGAGTGATAAATAACTGGGCTCTCTCCTCTCCTCCTTGCTGGGTGCCCTAGGGAGCAGCTTATTCTTGATATTCTGCCCCAAATTAAGAGGTCACACTGAATAAAACACTGCATTTCATAAAATACTAGTTCCTTTCTGGCACAGGTATATGTGTTTCTGTTAATACAATGAATCCGATGAGAGCAGCTGGACACCGAGCTCCACTTACATGCCTTCCTGATGGTTTTCTTTCAAAGAAGCACATTAAAAAAAAACCCAAATCACAACCAGAACTGTTTATACAAGGGAAATCTTTCTGAAGCATGAGGCAAAATCAAGTGCAAGATAGCCTAGGGCAACCTGGCACTCCCAGACACGGCTTGGAAGAGCTCCGTGCTCAGCACACGGTTACTTTTGAAACTTTTATTACACGCTTTCTCAGTCCGTAGGAAAAAAAACATTAATGCTGTTTCCATCCCCACACCCAAACCACTATCTGCAGCTCCTCTGACTACTGGGTTTCTAAGGAGTGTCTGGGTAAATCAGTAAATGAAGTCGCAGTGAACAATGTGTCTGGCCCCAGATAAGGGCAGAGCAAAACTTGGGCAGCATCCAGTGACTGTCAAAGTCGGCACGGAGAGGAACACCAATTGCCACCCACTGCTTTTCCTGGTACTCCCGTAGCTGGCATCCCCTGTGGGATGGGAGAAACCAAGCAACCACCCACCCAAGCTCCTCAAGCACAAAATCATGCTATTCTTCATTTCCCACAAAACCATTTCTTTTTTTTTTTTTTCCCATTAAAAAGATTTGCCTCCATCAATTCACCAAAGCCAGTGTGCTGAAGAAAAAATGACATCTGTCCCAAGCTAGCAAAGCATGTTGTTCACAGTGCTGGGTTCTCAAAATGGTTTATAATCAGGGTGTATGGAAATGTCCTCAGCACCAGGAGGAGCATGTCCAGGGAAGGGAATGGAGCTGGGAAGGGGCTGGAGCCCCAGGAGCGGCTGAGGGAGCTGGGAAAGGGGCTCAGGCTGGAGCAAAGGAGGCTCAGGGGGGACCTTGTGGCTCTGCACAAGTCCCTGACAGGAGGGGACAGCCGGGGGGGTCGGGCTCTGCTCCCAGGGAACAGGGACAGGAGGAGAGTGAACATCTTCCAGTTGCACCAGGAGAGGTTTATTGGGAATTAGGGAAAATTTCTTCATGGGAAGCGTCCAGCCCTGGCACAGCTGCCCAGAGCAGTGGTGGAGTCCCCGCACCTGGAGGGGTTTAAAAGCCGTGTGGATGCGGCACCTGGGGACATGGATTAGTGGCAGAGCTGAGGGAATGGTTGCACTTGAGGGCTTTTCTAGTCTAAATGATTCCAACCCCAAATTCTTGCAAACCAGACCCAGTACTTTCATGCAGAAAAATACCTGGGTGTGGACCATGACAATTGAAACATCTCAGTGATAACTTTGAGTCCAAAACCACTGCAGACCAATTAAATCCCCACTGAACCCTGGAAATTATTTGCCCTTTTCCATATGAAATTAGCTCACTTTTTTTTTTTTTTAAATCACCATTAATGGAAGGCTGAACAGGTCTCCTACACTGTAAATGAGAAGAAAATAAAGTACTTCTAGGGAGGTGTGAAATAAGAACAGCAGGAGAAAGAGAAGAAAGGGTTGTGCCAGACCCCACCTTGATTCACAAGGATAACAGGAACACCTAGCAAAAATGTAATAGAAAAGGTTGCAGTGATTGCTTATCCCAGCTGAGGAAAACTCTAATTTCAAGTATATTGAATTGAAAACTTTCCAGAAGAGAACTTGAAGGAAGCTTGTTTAATCAGAAAAATAAATGATCATCAAATGTAAAGATTTTCATGGGCAAAATAAATTTTGACAGAGTTTTTTTGGGGGGGGAGGGGGGGTTGTTTGTGAAATGGTACAGTATTTTCCTTTCATACCTCAGTTTTTCAGGCTGATTTTAAACTTTCTGCTTGGAACCCAACAATCAGCTCCAGTGAATACATCTCTGAGAGCCACAGGAAGATATTTTTTGCAACGGGATTTGCTGCATCAGTCACATTTTTCAAAGGAAAATAATTTTCTTCCTCAAACATCCCTATTTCATTGCCAAATTTACCACGGTGGTAAAAAAAAACACCATTTTTTTTTACAGGTTGATTTTGGTAAGAAATAGATCCCAGAGAAATATTTCATCCCCCTAAATCTCACCAAAGATGCTTGAAATGGGAAACCTGGAAAAGCCTGCGGAGGTTTTTTCCGAGGTGTCCATCCCACACACCCACACGTGTTTCCGTTTGCAGTGGTCCATATCCCCATTAACTCCAACAGGGCAATAAAGTTAAGCCTGGCCTAAGTGCTTCCAAATGCTGGCCTTATTTTAAAGGTGACAGAGCAAGGGGAAGGAAGAGATGTGAACCCACAATCCTGACAAACACCTTCCTCACTGGGACACCAGCGGGGCAGGAGGGAGTAGGATGGGGACACCTCCCGACTTGTTTAAGGTCTCTGTTGGTGCAGAGATGAGCTGCTGGTTTTCCACTTTTCAAAGGGAATAGTGGACCTTGGGAAAGGGTGAATGGGTAGATATTTCCTTGCTAGTAGCCCCACATCCTGCAGATGAGGAGCAGTTTCCAGCAAGAGGCTGAATTACCAGTTACCTCATGCCACAGACTGGGCAGATTCACTGGTCCAGGATGTGTCTGTATAAAAATCTACTGCTGCCATAACACCCTTATCCAAAAAACCAAAAGCTCTACAGGAAATCAGTGAAAACCAATGCTGATGAAGTGCTTTCCTTAAACAATCTCAGTGATTTCATATTTGAAAGCTTAATGGTTGTAATCCAGATTGATCCTGAGGGATCCCCACTGCTTTGTTACGGAAAGCAGAAGTCAATGAGGCTCCATTGTCTCCAGTGGAAATACAGTCAATTATTCTACCCAGAGTCCTCCTCAAGGAACGAAAGCACAGTTGGATTTCTTTCCAGGAACAGGGCTGGATGGAGCCAAGGTGATATTGAACAGGTGTATGTATGCATATATTTACACAATATATGTGCAACTACATGGAAGGATTTTTCTACATCATATGGCTTCACTGAGAAACTCTTGAAAGAGCTGCCCCCCTGACCTCCCCCGACCTGGAAATGCACCCACCTCTGGGCCCTACAGCTCCCAAATCCTTCTTGCTCCACAGTTCCCAGTCTTTTTTGGTCCTGTGCAGTTTCAGGGTATGAGGAAAATCTCACGTGAGCAAGAACATGGCGAAACTTCTGCACAAACTTTCAATTAAACCTGTATTTGGCTAAATATGACACATGCCTGAAGGCAACATTCTGGTCATAAAAATCCCAGAACGGCTTAGGTTGGGAGGGACTTTTAAGACTGTGTCTTTCCAACCTCCCCTGTCATAGGCAGGGACCTTCCACTAGATCAGGTCACTCTACTCGCTTTCAACGCTTCAGTTCTCCCTTTCTCTTCACTGAAAAAGACTTTTGAGTCTGCTTCAGCTTGTCTTGGTGCAGGACTGGGGCTGGGTGAGGGCAATTAAAAATAAATGGCAATAAAATGAAATTTAAACACAAATGGATGTTAACAATAAAAGGCACGACATGGATCAAAGATAATCTTTTCAGAGCTTGATGGCTTGGTGCATAATTTTATTCGGGGTACCTCTCATGCCCCAGGGCAGCTGAAGCCAGGTGAGATTAAAGCCCCCAAGGAGGCTCAGACCACATGGAACTTCTGAACATCCACTTTTTTGGTGCCACCATCCCCAACGCCAAAAACATTCCTCGGCACCCCAGACCAAATTTGAGATGGGTGGCAAAAACCCAAATACAGCCTGCTGCGGGATGGAAGGGAGGTGCTGGAGAGCATCTACAAAGACTCAGATGCTACTGAGCTGCAGAGAGCAGCCTGACCTCCACCGCAATCACTTTAAACCTCCCTGTGCAATTCACAGTCCCAGCTGCAATTTTGAAACGCTTTCCCCGCCTCGTAATTTCTCGATGGGTTATTTTTGCTTTGCTCTCACACAAAATGAGCCGCAGCTCCTTGCTGGGTCCACTCACACCATCCTACACAAGGATGGGCTAAGGACAACCAAGACAATGGCCCATCATAGCCAGCATTTCAGCCTCCAAGAGTTGGTAACCCTCTGCAGAGATCACTTGCTTTCCTTCCCCAACTGGAAAGTTATCCTCACCCAGAAATAAGAAATTCTGCAGAAGCACCCTGATGTAGGTGGAAACAAATCTCTTTTGCTTTCTAAAGCTGTGGATCAGGCCACAGCTCCTTGCAGAGCATCACATTAATACTGAAAGGCAAATGAACCATTTTACTTCTCCTAGCTGAAAGAAAAAATAAAAATGCAGCTGACCTGATTTACCTTTCTGATAATGTATTTAAAAAAATCTTCCCGGGCTCAGGACTTTGCCAGCTGAGATTTCAGACGGAATGAGACTGTTTATGTCATGACCACAACCTTCTGAAAAATGCCCCTTTAGATGGGAAAGCTCACAAGACCCTCAGGTATAATGATCTCAGCTATATCAATAACCACATTTCGGCAGATTCATTATCTGCTCACCAGCCTGCCCGGCCGCACAGCGAAGCGTTGCAGCAGGATGGAGTGAGAAAGGAAAACATTGAATTCAGCCCTTCTTCCCACAGAAAAAAAAAAAAAAAAAATTGACACTGCGGGTCATTCTTTTCCCTAGCAAAAGCCAAGCTTTTATTTCCACTGTTTTCACGCCGTACTCGGGAGGGAGGACCTGAGCTACACACAATATTGAACACGGCCGATCAATCCCCCTTGAGTGGGTGCAGGAGGATTTTCCTGTACAGCTCCCATCTTCGCTCCCCAGGCATCCTCATCCCTTGCCATCCCAAACTTTACAGCAGAACAGCTTTTTTTTTTTTTTTTTTTTTTGCCTGTTCCCCTCACGACATTCACTCCATTATTCAAGATTTTAACATCCATCACTCCATTATTCAAGGTTTTGACATCCATGTTAAATCTACTCATGGATTTCAGACCACACTTCGTAAGAAATTTAGGCTACAAAACAAAGGTTTATTTCGTATCTGTATTTTCAAGCAACAGGGACCGTTACGATCATGTATTTTGCCCTCCAGCTTCATACAAAATAAAATACTTCACCCAGTAATTTCTGCAGCAAGGCTCTCATTCCTGCCTGCCCTCCCGCATTTAGAAGCAGAGGCAATCTTGGCTGGAAGATTTCAAATCAAGGGGGCTTGCCCTGATCCTTTGGCAAGTGTTTCTAGAAGTTTATTAGTCTCATTAGAAAGAAATCTGCACTCTTTTTTCTTTCTTTTTTTTTTTTTTTGCCTGGACATGTTTAGCTCTAGTTTCTGAGCATCTCATCACACCAACCCTTTTTCTGCTAAATAAAACATTTTGACTCTCTTCCCAAAGCAGAGATTTGAAAGCTACAATCCTATGAGTAAGGAGCTGAGAGCTGTGAGCATCTCCCACAGTAACTCACAACAGAATCACAGAATGGTTTGTGCTGGCAGGGACCTTAAAGCTCATCCCATTCCACTCCCTACCTTTCATTATCCCAGGTTGCTCCAAGCCCCATCCAACCTGGCCTTGGACACTGCCAGGGATCCAGGGGCAGCCACAGCTTCTCTGAGTGAAGTAGAAGAAGCCCCTGGAAGATCTCTGCCCCATCACTGAGTGCATCTGCCCTCCCCACCATGAGCTGTGGGATTTGTTACTGCAACAACCCACAGCTGGGGAAACAGGAGGAAAGGAAAATGACAAAGGTAAGATGGGAGAAAGAAACAGCAGCTCTGCCTTAGGTCAGGGGAGAGAGCAAGCAGCCACTAAGTGCTAGGAGAGATGAGGGCTTGTATATCCATGGATGATTAACCTAAAATTAACATGGCAGCATGGAGATAGGGGGTTAATAGGTAGGTTGAGACGTAGAATGGTCTCAACTTTAAAAATCTCAAAGTTTTGGGGGCAAATCTCATCCTTTCTGGAAGGGTTGAGGTTTTGGAGCTCTTGCAGGTGGCTCTGCAAATTCATAATTCCTCCTTAGTGAATGCAAAGCGATGGAGGGCAGAGAGAGGAATTTTCTGGTCCTCAGGCCTCTTCCAGAGCCCTAGACTGTGTCATATCAAGGAATGGCCCTCCCAGCAATGGAGGCAACACAGCAGAGACTTCTGCTCTGTGCAGAGTCCCAGAGCAAAGCTCGCAACACGTTCAGCTGCATATGGAAAGGGACGGCGAGCAATGCCGGCAATATTATAATGCCTTTGTATAAATCAGCAGCGCAGCCTCAGATGGGAAGGAAAGTAATGATGCAGAAAAGGCAAGAAGTGTTCAATCAATATTTCTGCTCCGCATCTGGAAAGAAGGCAGGACGAGGTGCTTGTATCACTTGAGGAGGATTAAGTACTTTCCACTCCATTAGTAACCAAGGAGGTTGTTAAACAGCATCTACCAGCGATAAACAATTTTGAATCAGCAGGCCTGGATAACTTGCTCCCAGGAGCCCTCCAACAGCTGGCTGAGAAGCTCTCTGGCCTGCTGATGTTAATTTTTAATAAATCTTGGAATACCAAGGAAGATCCAGATGGATGGAAGCATGCAAATACTGCACTGATCTGCTAAAGGGGAAAGTGGGATGGCCTGATGAACAGGTTGGCTTGCCTGCCATCAGTCATGGGTAAAATAATGGGAACCCTCCCGAGAGTCACCTAGAAGAGGAATCAAAGGATGGAAATGCAGCTCATGTTTGTCAGAGAGGTTCTGCGGCCAACACACCATGTCAAACAAAGCTGATTTCATTCTCTGAGTAGATTACAAGTTTGGTTAATAAAGATAATTGCTTAGAGATAATACACATATGCTTTTGTACAGCATTTGATTTACCAGGGCGTGGCATGCTGATTATAAAATGAGCACTGCATTATGAGAATAAAGCACATGTGCAGGGAATTCAGAGGGGATCCCAACAAATAGCTGTCAGAGGGGCATCGGCCTGTTTCCAGGGGGATTTCACAAGGCTCAATCCCAGCTCCAATATTCAGCATTTTCTTATCTGGAAGCAAACATAACATCACTGCTGATAAATCAGCTATGTACTAGACAAACAAGAGAGGCCAAGCCATCAGAGCAGAGCTGAGATGATGACAGTCCAGCATCTGGCCGGGGTCATCACTGCACCTCAGAAGGTAAGAGGAAGGGGACAGCCAGGGAAAAGCAGAGGCGGGATGCTCAGAATCGGGGCAGTGATGCCATAGCAGGTGGTGGTGGGGACCACATACTCCCAGGGAGATGTGGACCCCAGGCTCAGGAGGAGGGCAGAAGGTTGGATGTCACACATCTCTAAGGAAAACTTCTTGGAGTGGGTATCAGGAGGTAAATCAGAGCCTGGGATGAGGAAGGCCGGGATGAATGACTCCATGCTGCAGGACTTTGCATCTGGGGTTGGATTACTGCCCAGGAAAGAACGCATGACCCAAACCAGCCCTTTCCATGCTTTATTCTGACACTGACCTTTGTGACCCTGAGGAAATCAACTAAAGCTTGAAGCAGCTTTTTGTAACAGGAATATCCCATCTGGCCTTTCGCATCCCTGAGCTTTATCTGTCCCTTGGGAAAACACTCGATGCATGCGCAGACACCTCAGTGACCCCCAAAGGGAAGTACAGAGGTACCAGGCATAGAGTGATATCCCTGTGGGCAGCCCGAACACCTGGACACCTAGGCCTTGTCTGCTGCTCCAGACCCATAAATCCAGCTGAAAGAAAAGGTTTTGAGAAACCTTTAGCAAGCCTAAAAGCTCAAACAAGCCTACGTGAAGCAGCTTTGCTACATCGTAGTTACACCAGCATCACTTACACTACCCCTTACCACCCTCTTCAGCAGGTGAGGCATCATCAATTCAATTTAATTTTATTTTGGTTTATTTCTACTCTTCTATCCTAGAAAACCAGAAGTTACTCATATTCACATGGGGCACATCATGTTTAGGAAAAGTTGCTCAATCCTGGCCATGGCCAGCCAACATCCATCCCTTGCTTGGGTAGATGCTGGAGAGATGTGGGGCTCAGAAAATTCATGTGAGAGTGCATTTCTGTAGGTTCAGAGCAGAAGAAGGCCCTGTGGGAGAGAGAAGAGTGCATGCCCACCAGCTCATATGTGCTCCTCACTCTCAACCCTGGGGCAGATCCATGTCTTTGGTCTTCAGAGTATCACAGGAGCAAGGAAACAGGTCCTTAGTGATTTGGACACACCAAGCTAGGTCCACAGGAGCAGTTTCTTGCCCAGCCTTCACTTGTGTCTTCCCCTGGCTCTGGAAGGACAGTCTGGTACCTTCTCTTCTTCCTGCTCCTTCTGCAGCTGCCTTGGAAGGGACCAGACCTGCTCAATCATGCAAAAGATGAGAGGAAACCTCTTCATCTCAAGAGCCAAGAAGGCCCTGACCAACGTCATGACCACATCAAGGTTAGGCACCCTCACTGGACCTCATGGGGAACCCTGGAGCAGCAAGGAGGGGGAGGAGGGTCTCACACTGGACTGACACTGTGACATTTCTCCTGGAGAGTGATGTGGGAGGTTTGTTCCCTAATCCCAGCCTGAACCAAGCTCAAGCATTGCTCACTTCCACATGCACCAATGTAGCGAAGGTGGGCAGCAGCCTCCGTGAAACAGCCTCACAGAAAACGTAGAATTTTTTTGATCTCATGTCTTTCTGTCCTCCTGAATCCAATTCAAGGAAAAATTTAGCTTCCAACCTATTTTTTTCCATCTGCCAAGATTTGCAGAGGGCTTCTCAATACGGCACCTGTCCTAAACATTCAGTCTCCCATGGGAACTGGAGATGAAGTCTGGCTAAGGGCCAGGCTGGCCTCATATTTCCATTTGACTCTGCCACTGAGCAGTGATGGAGAACCTGCTGCTCACACTGCTCCTCAATGGCTCCTCTGACTGCTCCTGCTCCAGGGACAGAATGAGGTCAACAATTCAAGTCCCAAATGTTTAACCCAAACAGGCCCCATCCATCAATACCTGAGCAGTGGATTAGAACACATTGTTATTGCTGAAGGTGAGTTGAGGGGATAAGGTATTAAATCAAAGGTCTTACCTAATGCTAGACATTACAAAATGTTTCAACCTTTGCCAAAAGGAGAAAAAAAAAAAAAAAGACAGTTTGCCTTAAAATCACTGAATGCCAGCCAACAGAGTTTTGGTGAGGTGATCCAAACCAAAAGGTGAAGCTTTCTTCAAGAACACTGTAGCCACCTTGATGGGCTTCCCAGATGCAAGGTAAAAAACAGGTGCCCATCCAAAAAAAGACCATCTCACCTCTAAATGCCACTGGGAAGATGCAGCAGGTATCAGCCAAAGACCATGGACACGAGGTCATCTTCCCTATTGTGATCCCCTCCCTCCCACTACCAAAACTGTCAGGAGCTCACAGGAAATTTCATCTCCCCAAAGAGTCACTAATTTTGATTGCCTCTTCTGTCTCACCTGAAAGTATTTGCCTCATCTCCAGAAACACTCAAGGTTGGGTTTGATTTGGCTTTGAGCAACCTGTTCTAGGGCAAGGTGTTGGAATGAGAGGAGCTTTAAGGTCCTTTCCAACCCAAACCATCCTGGGATCCTGTGATTCTGTGCACTAAAAGGGAGACAGGATCACCACAGCATCACTCCTCAGCACACCTTCAAGTCTCTGTGCTTGGCACAAAACCCTCAGTGGGTGAGAGCCCTGCCAGGGATTGCCCTGCTGCCTTGCCTGCCTCCCACATTCTCTTCCTCCCCGGCTCTGTATCCATGAGCAGCCAGGCTGAGGAGCAGAGTGCAACCACAAGTACTCCAATCCCTCCAAAAAAGGCATTACCTCCACTCCCACCTTCCTCCTCGCCTCCAGCTCAGCTCCCTGGGTGTTTTTCCTCTGCCACAACTAACACTTGACGAGGCAGAACATCCCCCCCCCACTCCACTCAAGCCCAAGGGAGGGTGCAGCCAGAGTAAATTACTTAGAAGAGAAGGGAAAAAAAATAAAATTAAATAACCACAGCAGACAAAGGCTTCTTGTCTTAAAACCCCTACTCAGCCAGCACACTGGGCAGGTTGGCACCATGCTCAGGTGATGCTGTGCAGGCAGGGGCTGTGCTGGGGTTGCTCTGGGCACCCCACTGCAACACACTCCCAAATTCAGCAACAGGGACCCCCGGTGCTCACCCAGGCACCCAGATTTTTAGCAGGTGGGTAGGACCCAAGATTCCACGTTTAGGGAGATGTGTGAGACCTGAAAGGTTTGGCTCTGACTGCTCCAGCAGGATGCAATTTTTTCAACAGGTTGAACTTGTAATTGTGTATTTTTCTCCCTTATATGAAAAAAAGAAAAAAGAGGAGGAGGAGCAGAATGAACTCATTTATCAAGTGCAGCCAAACACTAGGCTGGACTCAGAGTCAGTGACACTTTGTACAATGGCATTCCAGTTTGTCCTCCTAAATAATTTGTATTTTAATGAGCCCTCCTGCTCCAGTAGTAGTTTGTAGCCCCCACACTTTCTCAGGTCCTTCTGTGCTTTAATTTGATTTTTTTTAAATTTCCGGTGTCATATTTTTATTAACAGAAAGAAAAAGCAGGCTTGCTTCCCTCCTGGCTCACATGGGAGCAGGTAATGAATCTCTGAGCGCAGGAGTCGTCTCGGCTCTTATCTCCATGGCCTTGCTGTTCCCAAACCTACTTATTTAAAAAACTCCCCCATCATGAGATAATGGGAACAGAGAAAGTCAGCAAAGAAACAAGAAGGCAATCAGGATCTCTACAGAAGCAGGGGAGCACCATGATTTCCACCTGTTCTTCTCCTGCTGGGACAGGTCTTTAGGTCAAGATACCGTAAATGAGAAGAAGTCGCTTCAGGGAGTGCAATCACGAGAGATGTGCTCGACATCAAAAAGCTATTTTGCAGTGCCTGGTCTTGCTAAAGGCTCCTCCATTTGGGTCATGCTCAGCTTGCCATGGAAGTGGTGGCAGCCCAGACCTTGCAACCCCCGTGCTGCTGGTGGGGTGGCTGGGCCAGGGTAGCCAGGGGTAACTTGCACCCAAATTCCAGGTGCTCTGGGCTGAGGTGCTGGTCCTGCCTGTCTGTGGTGGGTCCCTGGGGAAGAGCAGTGAGGCTCTGACCCCACAGCAAACCTGTGTGGGGCAGAATTGCCCCACATCAGCCACAACACAGCTGCAAGTGAGGGCACTTCCAGGCCACTTCACCACAAATTCTGACCCATCCAAACACCAAGCCACACTTAACACACTTGCTCCTGGAGGTTCCTCGAGCTAGAAGGTGCAGTGACACCCTCTACAAAGTTCAGCAAAAGAGAGGGAACCAAAGGCTGTGGCAGCATCTTCCCTTGCCCACCTCTGAACCCCATCACCACAGGCTCCTGCTCGTGGTGGGGACAGTGACACCCCCTCAGTCCAAGTGCCAGGCATTGGCCCAGCTGAAGGATGGAGTAGAGATGGCTGAACCAGTCAGGAGGAAGGAAGGAGAGATGGTGAGGGCCACACACTCCCCCATGTGAGCCTAACGAGTCTCTTTAACAGCAAGGACTTTGTTCTGCAGCTGGGTGGGATGCGGGTGAGGGATGCAGGATGACAGAATCCTGACCCTTTCAGGCAAGGAAAGATCCCTGGAAAGGTGACAAGCTCTGGAGGGGTTTGCAGCCTAAGCCAGGTTAGGATCGGGGTGATACTGATGAAGTAGACACATCTAGGACAAGGTGACCCAACCGGTCCACCCCCTTTCAGGTTCCCTCCCCAGCATTCCAGGTCTGTGGGAGAAAAGAGCCACCAAACACTTAAGAGAGAGGTCAGAAAAGCAGCATCTCCAGTCCACACAGTTTCACTGGGAGACAGGATAGAGAAGAGTTTATAATCAAGACTATCCGAAAGGGAGGCTTGGCTTAAAAACCTGCAAAACCTCAGCAAACCTGGTTAAAACGTCAGCCTAACCAGGCTCAGCGCATCTCTCCCCTTCAGACTGGGGAAACAAATGTTACAGGTTCATACACTAATTTATTTCTATCCATTTAACAAATTAATGTGTCCCTCCCATCCCCCTTCCCTGGAGTAGCAGGCTCTGCAGCTCAGAGTCAGTGATACTCCTACTTCCCAAAGCCTTGGAGATACGCTTGACCTTCATTAGTGCCCTGCTTTGATTTCCACCCTCCCTTTGCTAACCCTCCCCGATGGAACTCTGCCAGGCTTTCTCCCTCCCTGGGGACCATCCTTGCTGCTATTTTGTTGGGTTTTAATCACCTTCTACTTTGATGCCTCCGATCTTTTACAGCCTTCCCCCATGCTGTGCCATCTCACCGGCCTTTTTGGGAGTACCAGATGGACCAGCCAGATTACTCTTAGGAAATATCTACTCTTTCCTTGGTTTCTTCCCTACCCTGGGAAAAGCTTCAAAGCTTCTCTCCCTGCTGGCAGGATTCCTTGGAGAAAAGCTCTGTGGACAAGGCCAGCAATCACAGAGTCCCAGAATGGTTTGGGTTGGAAGGGACCTTAAAGTTCACCTCATTCCACCCCCTGCCACGGGCAGGGACACCTTCCACTGTCCCAGGGTGCTCCAAGCCCTGTCCCACCTGGCTTTGGACACTGCCAGGGATGCAGGGGCAGCCACAGCTGTGCTGGGCACCCTGTGCCAGGGCCTCACCACCCTCACAGGGACGAATTTATTCCCAATCTCAAAACTATCCCTGCCTTCTGGCAGGGGGAAGCCATTCCCTCTTGTGCTGGCACTCCATCCCTTGTCCAAAGTCCCTCTGCAGGAGACTGCAGGGAGACTCCCTCCTGGAGCCCCTTTAGACACTGGGAGGGAGTCTAAGGTCTCCCTGGAGTCTTCTCTTCTCCAGGCTGAACTCTCCAGCTCTGTGTGCCCAAGCAGCCTGGCATTACGGCTTTAGATCTCATCCAGGCTTCACCAATTGCCCTAACCAGCCCAACACCCACAGGCTGATGCACCAAACCCCAGCTGTGCTTCCAAGAAGGTGCTCTCTCAACTCCAACAAGCTCAAGATTGTTTTAAACCCCCAAATAAAGAGTAATCACTCTTCCAGGTCTCATTTACAGCTCTTGTTTTCGTTACCACTCCCAAACAACATCCAAGCCTTATCTGAGTGTTAAACTCCCTGCTTTGGAGGTATCCCCTGGCAGCCACTTTCACACACTCAACCCAAGGGCAAAACATTTTCTCACGGACACAGCTGCTTCCTTAAACAGACCCTGTGTTATGAGATAGGGACATCAGACAGTGTACTCTCTCTGGCCACTCATTAGCTTAGAGATCCCCTTCTCCCTGCCTCTGCTTGGCTCTAAGCCTCCCCCACAGCTTTTTCCAGCCTCTCTCTCAGTGATTTTTTCCTCTGGCTGGTAATTGTTCTCATTGCCCTTGGCTCACAGATGGTCCTTGGAGAGCTCACTGTTGATGTGGTGCCAGCTCTGCTCCATTCCAGCTGCTAAAGGGCATTAGGAGACCGGCTACCACTGTGCAGAGACCTTTCCTCTGCTCCATCTGCCCTTCCACACGCAGGCAATCGCTGGAAAAGGCTTTGCTCACCACAGCTGCCACAGCTGGGCCATGCCTCGGCCCCATCCCAGCATCCAGGTCACCCTCCAGCCCCTCTGCCCCCCACGCTAAGCCTCCCCAATCTATCTGGATCTCCCTACCCACCCTTCCTCCCTGACAGTCTCTCCTGCCATGCAGCTGAGTCACTTCCCCTTCTCCAGACCTCTCCTTCAAGTTTTCCCATCCCCTTTGGAGCACCCCTGCAGTCCCAGTCCCAGCAAACCTCACCCACAGAGGGGACCCCTGTGCTCAGGGAGCAGCCCCTGGGCTGAAATCCTTTATGCTGAGGGTGACAAACACCAGCACAGGTTTCCCAGAGCAGCTGTGGTTGCCCCTGGATCCCTGGAAGTGTCCAAGGCCAGGCTGGACAGGACTTGGGGCAGTCTGGGATAGTAGAAGGTGTCACTGCCCACGGCAGGGGGTGGAACAAGATGAGCTTTAAGGTCCCTTCCAACCCAAACCATTCTGGGATTCCAGCCCCTGGGCTTCAGCCCCGCTCCATGGGGACAAACTGGGACTGCCACCCAGGCAGGATGGATGTGAGTGGAAGAAAAGAAGGGGGGGAAAAAACACAGCAGAGCAGAGAGGAGGTGAAAGGAGGTCTTATTTTTCTCCAAGCCAAGTTGTTTTTGGAGGCACAGACACTGGGTTCATTCATGAAGCAGCTAAGTGCAGCGTTTTCAACGGAAACAATGAATTAACAAGGATGAGCAGCAACAGGATAAATGACCTTTTTCCTGCCTCCCAGAGTGTCCTGTTTCTTTCCTAACCAAGCAGGCAACAGCTCCTTTAGCTTCAAGGCACTCAGCCCCAGAGACCTGGTGCCTCTAGAGAAGCCCAAGGGCTTAGAGAGGAGCTTTCCACAGAGGAACCTCCTTCCCTGTGGCTCCACACCCTCCCCACTAAACCCATGGGAGCTGGGGGCTACAGAGAACCCCACATGGCATTTGGGATGTGAAGAATGGGTGCTGCCACCCAGCAAGGCAACAGCCCCATGGCCAAAGCCATCATGGAATGAAGCTGCATCAGAGAGATTTCAGGCTGGAAATCAGGAACAGGCTCTTTACCCAGAGGGTGGTCAGGCACTGGAACAGTCTCCTCAGGGATGTGATCATGGCCCCAAGCCTGACAGAGTCCAAGGAGCATTTGGATGATGCTCCTATGTTTGGATAGTCCTGCAAGGAGTGGCAAGTTGGACTCGATGATCCTTATGGGTTCCTTCCAATTTAGAACCACAGAATTGTTTAGGTTGGAAAAGCCCTCCAAGACCACCGAATCCAACCATTCCCCAGCACTGCCCAGGCCACCACTGACCCATGTCCCCAGACGCCACATCCACACAGCTTTTAAATCCTTCCAGGGATGGGGACTTCACCACTGCCCTGGGCAGCTGCGCCAGGGCTGGACAGGCCTTTCCAGGAAGGAATTTTCCCTAATATCCAATCTAAACCTCCCCCGGCTGCCCCCTCCTGTCAGGGACTTGTGCAGAGCCACAAGGTCCCCCCTGAGCCTCCTTTGCTCCAGCCTGAGCCCCTTTCCCAGCTCCCTCAGCCGCTCCTGGGGCTCCAGCCCCTTCCCAGCTCCATTCCCTTCCCTGGACACACAAGATACTCTATGACACTCATGATTCTCAGATCAGGGCCCCGAACACCAACCCAGTGGGACCCAACCAAACTCATCCATGGGAAAAAGATCCCAGTCCACTGAGAACCCAGTACCCTTCACCAGGGTGCAATTTCTCTTCAAAGACACAGAAGGGAAGTGGTTTGACTGGCAGTTTCTGCTATCTCAAAATCTATCAGAGGGATACACTACCCTATGCTAACATAACGGATTAAAGCAGAAGATAAAATGCTGTTCCATTATCTATTTATTAAAAGCACCACTTGAACTGCTTTTATTCAGTGTACATCTCCCAGTAAAGAGGCACTCCTTGACGGTGTAAATCAGTGAGCAATTGTGTTTTAACAGCCTTTAGAATGGCATTTCCCCACGCTTTTAGACAGAGTATCAGACAGAAAACCTCTTCCAAAACTCACTTATCGTAACAGGCGAGATCACAGAGCTCTTTACTGCTCCTCTACCACCAAGACAAATACAAAATGGGCTTCTAAAGCTCACAAAGCAGAGATCATTCCCATTTCTGCTGCATGAATATCCTTAATGACAGGACAAAATAAATAATTTTGTTAGCAGGGGAGAACTGCAGCTCCCACTGACAGATGGGACTCCTGGTAGGCGATGAAATGCAGGCTGCAGCTCCCAGCCCGACGATGCCACCTCTGTGGTAGCTGTGAGTTCTGTGGGAATTAGCTCTTACAGAGCCAGCAAGGATGAAGCCACTTCGAATCTAGCAGTTCTCTGATCAAAAGGGGAAGAAATGATGCCAAACTTTCAGCAAAAGATTTCAGGTGTGAATATAGCAGTACCTGTGAACTGCACAACAAAAGGGAGGCTGCTGGACTCTCTCTGCTTCACCAGAATAAATTAGGCTTTTGCTTGGTTGAGGATAGTTTTCCATCCCAAGAAATACTCCCCCTTACTTTTTGCTAGGCTCTGCTGCTTTGGTATTCTAATTTTATTTACAAAGTGTTTCGATAAAGAAACCTGGAGCAAGAGCATTCATGAGCTGGTTGGATTTCAAATAAAATGCTGGTGGAAGACAAGCACAGCAAGCTTCACCCTGAGCTGTGGAAGTCAATGAGGCCTCCACTGTGGACATGAGCAAATGTCAGATCTGATCAGGAGAAGAGGGAAAGGATGGAGGCACACACATGGGGAAGGACACCCATGGTCTGGAAACTGTGTGAGCAGACAGATGGATGGAGGCAAGGTTTGATGGAAGGATGGATGGATGGATGGATGGATGGATGGATGGATGGATGGATGGATGGATGGATGGATGGAGGGAGGGAGGGAGGGAGGGATGGATGGATGGATGGATGGATGGATGGATGGATGGATGGATGGATGGATGGATGGATGGATGGATGGATGGATGGAGGGAGGGAGGGAGGGAGGGATGGATGGATGGATGGATGGATGGATGGATGGATGGATGGATGGATGGATGGATGGATGGATGGAGGGATGGATGGATGGAGGGATGGATGGATGGAGGGAGGGATGGAGGGAGGGAAGGAGGGAGGGATGGATGGATGGATGGATGGATGGATGGACGGATGGATGGATGGATGGATGGATGGATGGACGGATGGAGGGAGGGATGGATGGAGGGAGGGAGGGAGGGATGGATGGAAGGATGGATGGATGGATGGATGGATGGATGGATGGATGGATGGATGGATGGATGGACGGATGCTGACCACATTGCTGCTGTCAGAAGGACCTCAGCACAGCGGCAGACTCAATGCTGTGGTTGATGTCATTGCTCCTTCCTTTCCTGTGGCCACCTGCATTTTACCACCTGCTGCAGATGAACTGGGGCACTGCCTTGCTAGGGAAGGCCCAGGGCCCAGTGGTGTCACCTGCAAGGACACCCCTCCTTGGGGTGGTTACCCAGCCCCATGCACCCCAAACTTCTGGCTGCTCTTACACAAGCTGAATTCTGACTGGGCTGACAAACCTGAAAGATCATTTCAAACCACAATCGCTTCAAATTCAGCCTGTGACCTCCTTGGCAGGATCTCCCTTCAGCACAGCAGCCCCAAACAGGAGCTGACAGTGCTTTGCAACCTTTTGAACCAGCACTCAGGTCCCTTGGGTACTGAGGGGAGGGTTTCTCTCAATGGCGTGCAAGCTCCCCAGCTCTGACAGCCCTGCTCTTGGGCTGCCTGGGAGGGCACCAGCATCCCATTCAGCGGTGTGAAAGGTCACCGGGGAAGGTGAACTTGTCACCAGGAATAAACCGCTACACAGAAGTTGTGTCACGTCTTCTCTCTGGGAGGACGGAGCCAGCCGAAGCCAGAGAAAATCTCTCCTGATGCCGGTGGGGTTTGGATCTGTCCCGGAGCAGCAAGCAGAAATGCCAAGCAGCCAGGAGTAAAACCTCTCCTCAATGACACAGGTTATCAGCTGGCGTGGAGGGAGCCCCAGGGGACACCCAGGGCAGGTGTCCCTTCACACTCAGGTGCCAACCAGTGCAGCCCAACTATCTCCTTAACATAAGTCACCCCATTACCATAAAGCCTGGACAGTGCCAGCTTCCCAGTCAGGCTAAATAAATCCCTTCCCTTTGCCTCCCCTGACAGCTCATCTTATCCAGAGGTATTCTGAGACAAGAGCCACCAGCACAACAGGGAAAATTGTAAGGGTCCAGCTCAGGAGAGCGTGGCTGATCCCCTGTGCTCCTGAAATGATAAAGTTTCCCAGATGAACCTCATAGTTTTCCACATTTTACTACCTTTATCTATCAGAATGATGTTAGAGAAGATTTTATTCTCTCTGCAATGAGAGAATAAAATGGTAGCAAGCCAGAAGCAAAACTACAGCAAGGGTGACCCACATGGAAGGGAAGCAAACCTCGCCTGATCTGCTGGGAGGAAGAAACCAGCACCAGCCAGCAGCAGTGCCTCACCTGGCTTTCCTGGCTCAGCAATGTCCTAGGAACCTGAGCACAGGTCACAGACCCCCTGAATGAGATGTTCTGCAGGGGAAAAGATCATGTCCTGCCACGCTCTGCTTGAAGCCCAGGAGAAAGCAGCCCAGACCAGGGGGGTGATCAGCAAGGCCAGCCCCTCAGCCCACAGTGCTGGCAGGCACAGGCTGACACAGGCAGGGGTGTCACCACATCAAAGGGCTGTCAAGCCCATGTCTGGCCCCTCTGCTCCTCCCTGAAATGTGGGTCAAGCCACAAGGTGACAGCCAGTGCTAAGGGAGTCATCCCTGACCACCAAGGTGCTTCCAGCACTGTATCAAAAACTAAAGCCAAGCAATAAAAATTAAAAGAGAAGTAACATGGATCATAAAACCCAAGCACAAGACTAAAAAGTCCCTGGACACTGATGTATCATTAAGACACGGCATGAGACTCCCCTCGCAGGGCTGCGAGGTTTCCTTTCCATGAGAAATCATCCAGGTTTCTGATTATTGTTTTATCAAAGATGGGTCAGGCTTTTGTCACCTGGCTCTCCAGTGTTAAGGAAAAATGGTGGTGGAAAGGCTTGGGGCTTGTGTGTCACCCCTGTACACCACTGCTTGTGCCTCATCCACCCAGGGGGGCTTTGTGGCTGACACCAGCAGTGCCCTGTACCAATGACTGCACTCACCCTGGTCAGGAAGGGTGCTATGGAGAACTGCTGAACAGATCCAAAGAAACATGGAATGTCTTGGGCTGGAAAGGAACTATTAAAGGCCATCTAGTCCAGCCCCTTTCCCATGGGCAGGGTCACCTTCCACCAGACCACAGTGCTCCAAGTCCCTTCCAGCATGGCCAGGGATGGGGCATGCACCGCCTCTCTGAAAACTGGTAATTAAAATAAATGGTCCCAGCCTAATAGGACTGCTGGGTTGTCCTCTGATAAGAGAAAACATTATTTTGTTAAAGTTCTCCTTCCCCCTACTTTGCAGTGATCTGTAACTCACAGGCATCCTCCCCCATCCCAATATCGCATTTTTCTTCCACTTCAGAAGGTTCCACTCAAACAGCAGCCCCAGCACCAGGAGTTTTATGGGGGTAGAAGTCCAGATTTAACTCTTTTGGACACAGAGCTGAGGTTTTAATCATCCCTGGTCAGTGGGGAAAAAAAAAAGTGGGAGATTCACAGCCCCCATCACCACTGTCCATCACCTCCATCCCACACTGGTCCAGCTCTGCTGGCCCATTAACATCCCCTCCTTCTTGTAAATATTTCCTGAGCACTCCTGCCTGCCCTCCTGCCCTCAATTAATTGTAGCCTGAGGGAGAAGCAGGTAAAAAAGCACTCAAATTTAACTGATCTCCACAGATGGTAAAAACAGAGCTCAATGAGACGAACACAGGCAGAGGGGACGGACAAGGGCACGGCAAGCAGGACAGCAGAGCCCCTCTTGCCCAAACATCCTTGCCCAGCTGTCCTCATCTCCCAAAACTTCAGGGCATTTGAAGAAAGTCTGCAAGCCACAAGGTTTTATTCTTTGCTCTGAAACAGGTTATCCTTGCAATCAAAACCTCCCCTCTGCTGAATCCCATACTCCCAGAGCCATCAGGCCTCTCCCACCAATCCCAGCGGGGTGGATGTCCCATCAGCCACACTCATCTCATGACACAAGGCAGAGGCTGAGCCCACACAAGCTCTGCAGCTCCCAAATCCCATGGGATCCTTAGTGACCACTGCATTAGGAGCCACTGCATCTCAGAAGCAACAATGTCAAGAAACCTCTGGAAAGGCCAGGTTGGATGGGGATTTGGAGCAACCTGGGGTAATGGCAAGGTGTCCCTGCCCATGGCATGGGGTTTAGAACTAGATGAGCTTTAAGGTCCTTTCCAAACTAAACCGTTTACTAAACCATAAACTCTACGATAAGTATCTCAGGCTCCAAAGAGCACCTCCAGCATCCATGGGGATGCCAGAAACACACCTGGTACCTTCAGCAGGGTACCCAGCTCTCAGCTCCAGCTGCAAGGAGCCACAGGTCACCAACAGAGCAGCCCTGGCTTTACACAAAGGTGGTTTTGCTGGAACAAAAGCAAAGGCCACAGAAATAGGTTGATTTTTTTTTTTTCTTTTTTCCTAAGATGTGACTAAACTCCACGAGCAGGTAGTGCCTGGGCATCCTGCAAGCATCCTGCAAGCAGCGCTTTCAACATGAAGGAACAAAAGGCTGCGGTGGGGAGGAGAATGGTGGGAAACCTTACAGGCTCCCGAGATTCATTTGAGACCTGGTGTTTGCAGCACAGGCTGTATTTCATCTTTTCATAAGTAACTCTTACCGGGAAACATTACAAAAAAGGGGGCATTTCAAGGCAGAAAAGTTGGTCGCCAAACGCCATTTTATTTTATTTTTTTTAAACCTTTTGTTAGCAACTCTTCTGGGGAGCAAATCCAGCAGAGGCAATACAGTGCAGCGTGCACTCCTAAATTAGTTTCCAGGCACTTGGGATGCTTTATTATTCATTTCCTCCGAATATTAGGTAATGCCTTTCACCCCTTTCAAAGTCTATACGAGGGGTCTTTGATGCATTGTGGGACTTGAAAGTTTCAGGTCTAAAGAAGCATTTCTTTTAAGTCCTCCCTTTTATCAAGCATATTCTGTTCTGTTCGCTATAATGCACACAATGGCATGAGAGTCTTGACCTGCTTCATGTCTGATGAGTTGAAATCTCAGATGCATAGGATAAAACAGCCATTCCTAGCAATACAGCTTAAACACTTAGGGCTCTATTCAGGCAAATATTACCCAGGGGTCTGCCACGCCACTGAAAAGCTGCAGAAATTGGCTCTGTAGACGGCTGACCAATTCAGCAGTGAGAAATGACCCCGCCACATTAACTCCCCTTTTCATTTCACCCTGGGCGAGCCGGGGTCTGGAGGTAACCGCAGCAGAAGGCGAGAGCCGGCTGAAGCCAGATTCATTTTCTTTATATAAAGTATTTTTGTGTGCGTGTGTGACCATGAATGTCATTATGCGGATCTGCAAAAGAAGGGAAGTAATGACATTAGGGCACAGGCGCAGGAATCAGGGAGGTTTTTGTCTTACGGTGACACCGGAGCGCTGTCACGTCTTCTGGACAAGCAGAATTTGTGGGCTTTAAAATGCTGCAAATGCCTCAGAAAAGCAGGTCTCTGCCTCTGCTGAAGGTAGGTGGACTTCGCTGGGTCACTTTACACCATCCAGCATCAGCCATGCGTTAACCTCTTGTTAATACCTCTTGCTCCATAATAATTTACCCTGTTCCATAATAATTTACCCTGTTTATAGGTTTTCTCATCCTGTTTTTTCCTCTTTATACAGCAAGCTCACTTAAGTGATGGCCCCTGTCCAACAATACAGTGGACCCAGGGAAGGGATGCAAAGTGAAACTTGTTATTGCAAAAGCAAACACATTTCGGTACAAAATACCGTGTTTTTGTCCTTTAGACAATCGCACTGACATGTTTTACAGAAGTACCAGCTGGCTATTTTAGGATATTAATCTCCTCTTATCAATCTCCTCTTGACAGGTTAGAAAGGGAAAGATTTTTTAAAGGGCAATATAGAAACGCAGGGCTGAAATTTAACATATGTGCTGGAGAGTTCCTAAATGGGCTGAAGCTGCTGGAATTTGCCTTTCACGTTCTATACCCTAGGAGCAAAAGACACCTCTACAACAAGTCAGAAAACAAGTGTTCAGACCATATGGGGAGATGTTCATAAAAGAGACAGGTCCTGTTTTTCTGACTCCCCTTGCCTGCCCTAGCACTACACCTTGGTATGACCTGCAATCCCATCCTGTCAGCCTGAGACCAGCCTTGATAACCCCAACATTCCACTGCAGAGGCCACTTCCGAAGCTGTATACAAAGGAAGAAGTTCACCTCGCATGAGTAAAACTCAGCAATGTTTTCCCTGATACTGGCAAAACATCCAGCAGCACCTCCAAAGCCTGTAAAAATGGGAATATATGCATCTGCAGCCCCTGGCCCTGGTGTGTGTGATTTTAGGATTAGCTCTAAAAGCAAATCAGATCCACAAGGATATAATCTCCCAACCCATCCACCTCATCCAGGATGCTGCAGGCCCAGAGAGGTGAGCACAAGCCTGACTTTTGAAGGATGCTGAGTATCTCTCCCATAGCTAGCACGGCAGTAGCAGCAACAGGCACCAAAAATAATATGATCAAGACTGGACAGGGCCTTGAGCAACCTGGTCTAGTTGAAGATGTCCCTGCTTATTGCAGGGGGGTTGGACAATATGTCTTTTGAAGGTCTCTTCCAACCCAAACTACTCTATTCTCCTCTATTCTACTCTATTCTCAGCTCTCACGTTACCCACCTGGCTAGGAGGCTTTTTAGGAGCCCTCTTAAGCATCCTTATTAAAATACCATGGTTTGTACCCCACACGTGAGTGGTGCCTTGCTGGTCTGCCAGAGGGCAGACAAGTCATCAAGCTGACAAGTCATCGTTGTGCATCCTACAAATCCTCTGAGCCGGTAAGAAAACTCAAACAATGTGAAGATTTATCGGTTTGCAGGTGGAAATCCTTTCAGTCAAGACAACAATTCTATTCCTTTTGAGGTAAATGAAGAGTTTTTGCTTGGGGACCCCGTCAGGAGCGAAGGCAGCCACGAGGATGGGACCCATCACTCATCAGCCAGCAGAAAGATGCTGATGGGGGTGTCAGCACAAATTTTTAAGGAGCCTGAAACAGCTCCTTTGAGAGAGAGAGACAGAAGAAAAGAAGCAAAACTGAAGGAGAAACGAAATCTATTTGTAAACCCCAGGCAGAGCTGACACGAGGCAGCTGGCACAGGAGTGCAGGGATGATAATGGAGCCTGATGGATAGTTCACAGGATTATTAGATACCCTCCAACTCAAATATGCTGAGGAACCAATTATTTAATGTTAAAGACAGCACAAGCAGATGTTTAATAAGCTGGATCACTTCAGGATTGCTGGAGCTCAGGGGGCCAAACCCCCTCTGGTGTAAGTCTGGAAAGCCAGTGCAATGAAATACCCGGTGCCTCAGATACACACTCGTCACCATCTCTGCCAGGAGACTGGGGCCATGGAGGGGAAATACAGCTGGAATTTGGGAGCAGATGGGTACAAGAGGTCCCTGGGGAGGGAAGCACATTCACCACCCCAGGCTGGCGATGGCACTCAGCTCAGCCAGTGGCCTTCCTGGCTGCCTTGTTTGCAGGAGTAGGGGTTGCTGCTTGCAGGAAGACAGTCTGGGTTTATTGTCTAGCTGATTGCAGAGAGGCAGCAGGGAAGCAGTAGGAGGTGTGGGAGATAGAAATTTAGTCTGTGCTCCAGGCACTGATTGGAACCTGTTCTGGAGTCAGGGATGATGCCTGGGAACAAAGCGCCCCTTCTCAGGCTCTTCTGCTGGCAGGGGTGTTGGGGAAAAGCAGGGTCTTAGCACCCTCCCTGGCTGCCTTGTCAGGAGGTGACCCTGCAGACACACAATCCCCTCACCTGAGCTGCTCTTGCAGCCAGCAAAGAGGGACGGGCTTCTGTTCATCCTCAAGTGCTGCCCAAACTGGATCAGATGCAACATGGGATAAAAACACTCCCACTAACTATAAAGGGCCTCTCTGTTTTTGAATGTCTGAAGATTACTTCCTGAAACCACATTGTGTCAGCTTCTCCCTTCATCTACACCCAAACTGTACTATAGGAGCTCAGGTGTGTCTTAAAAATCTGCATCTCTCCATGATCCAACCTCCACCAGCACTGCTCCAGTAGTCCAGGCTACAGCAGAGATGAAAGAATAGATGTAAGAAACAAATTCTTTATGATGAGGGGGGTGAGGCCCTGGCACAGGGTGCCCAGAGCAGCTGTGGCTGCCCCTGGATCCCTGGCAGTGTCCAAGGCCAGGTGGGATGAGGCTTGGAGCAGCCCGGGATAGTGGAAGGTGTCCCTGACCATGGCAGGGGTGGAACTGTATGAGCTTTAAGGTCCCTTCCAACCCAAACCGTGGTTCTACAATTCTGTGATAAACCAGCACCGAGATGCTCCTCAGACCCATCACACAGGCACAGAGGAAAGATGGGGGAATTTGGTCCCTGAGGGATGGGAACCGGCAGGGACTCACAGGAAGGCTCTGCTGAGGGTTTGGCCAGTGCAAACTAGGAAGTTGCTCACAAGAAGATGGTGGAAAAAAACCCAGCCTCCCACCTGACACAGCGCAAAATAGCTGAAAAGCATGAGCTCAGGGTCTGGCTCTGGCATATCTGAACCAGATAAAAAAAGGATTCTCCTTTCTTCCTGTTCAAGACCTCTAGGCAAACATCCAAGTCAGAGCCTCCTGTGTGACAGCTGCAGAAAACAGGTCTGGAGAGGACCTTGAAATGCCACCCAGATCGTAGCCCCACGACTCGGTCTGGACGGGGCCAAGCACAACAACAGCCAAAAGCACTCCAAGCATTAACAAATATTGTTGCTTGGTGCACTCCTGTGCAGCTGCCAGCATATCTGCCGCCTGCTCCTTCCAGCACTCAGCACTGAGAACACACATAGTGATGAGAGCATCTTCCACGGATTTACAGGAAGAGCAATTAGAGGTTTGGTCGCTGACAACAGCAGAGAATCGTAGTAAAGATGATTTGTGCTGATCCATTAACACGACAAACTACCTGCTCTCCCACAGGAAATCTCAGTAACTAAAGAGCAGATCAGAACCCCAAGACCCCAGAAAGGTATCAGGACAACCACACAGGACGCCCAGGTTTGCATCCTGATTGCCAGCTCTCCCCACAAGGCTCAGCCTGGTGTGTACTCACCAGTACCCTTGGTTTTGTTTCAAAATCGTGATGCTCCTTTTGCTCTTCTGACCATCTCCTAAGGAAAAACAGAAAGGGAAAAAAACAAAACAAAACCCCTCATCAGATCCAGGACTGATTACGTGGTTAAGAAGGCCCGGCTCTGGAGAAGCCTTGCCGGGACAATGAGAAAACTCGGAGCCAGGCCTGCTCCTGCTCTCCCACCACACGTGCTTCCAGGGTCAGTTCACCTGCTCACCACCCTTCCCTGTGTCACACCATCACCTGGCAACGCCGTGCCATGGAGGTGGAAGCCCACCCCATCCTCCCACTGTATCACATCTCCAGTGACAGCTGGGAGATGAACACCCCAGGAACAGATCACACTGAGGCAGCTTTGGGCTGCTTCACCCATCCCACCCCACAGATAAACATTACACTTTGGTCCCCTTGGGATTATCAACTTCCCGGGGCTTCCTACGCCCACAGTTCAGTTACCAGTGATAGCTTGGTGGTACCTCCAGCAGTACCCGCAACAAATCCACATTCTGCAAATGCTGGGGTGCACAGAGGGAAGGTGTATGAGCAGCATCCTCCCAGCTCTGCCCATGAAAGTCCCCTGTCCCTCCTAGCTTGGGAAAACCTTTTGGAGAAATGGAGCTCTACAGAAGCTCGTGGCCACCACTTGCACTTGCAAATGACGGAGACTTGCACTTCCAGAAGCTCCATGTGGGAGGCCTGGCAGCTTGGCTGGAGGTGGGCAGGACTCAGGGCTGATGAAGGAGATCAGCAGAAGGATGTTTTGGGGTACTTTACTCCACTTCAGACCACCACCAGCAGGCAGCCAGCGTATCAACAGGGTCCTGAGTCCCCCCTATGACAGCCTGGGAGGGTGGCCCAGGCCTCCTCCTGGGTGAGGACACAGAGGAAGACCATTGTGGCTATTACAGGACTGGGCATATAAGATGTAGGAGTGCTCAGGTGGAAAATGCTCCTGTGGCTCAGCAGTCAGATGGAAACAAGAGTATTGCATGCCAAAGAAGCCATGATCTGGGGTATTTTCCTTAAAATGGCACCACCAGTTCACACCCATCCTTAAACCTGGGTTTGTACCCGAGTCCTGGCCAGGGTCAAGAGGTTCCCTCCTTCTCATGGAAGCTGCAAGGGAAACAGGATCTCCCTGCCAAGGCTTAGTGGTGTGCAAAGCAAGGAACAGCCACTCACTGCGTGCAGTCTCCATTTTACATGAGAAGGTTGAAATCAAGGCAAGGAGACACTTGTTACCATGGGGCAGCTGGAGATGGAGACACTGCCTTCTCTTCCCAGGTTCTCCAAGAGGTTCTGACTGAATCAATCACCCAAGCATCTCTTTTACTTCTCCAGGCAGCCCTTGAATGGGTTTACAAGTGCAGGGTCCACCAGCACTATTTCCCATTACTCATGATACAGGGAAGCAACTGGGATCCCTCTCCCAGCTTTTTAGACAGAGCTGATCTTGATTCAGCCTTCATGGGATCCTAATTCTCATTATTTTCATGGGAAAGTGTCAACAACATTTTCCAAGTCAGGCTGATACCTGGATGACTGTCCCAGGATGGAGAAACCAACAGGCTGTGATCACCCTACCCAATCTATTTCACTGGTAAATAACTCTTGTGCACATACACTCAAGGAACAGAGCAAAACCATGAAGGGTAACCCTTCTGATGGCCTCTAATTTTCCTTCCCATGCTTCTACAACCACCAGAGTGAGGACATTTAGGCAGTCTGAGGACACTTAGGCAGTAGGCAACACATGGAGCACATGTGAGTGGTGGAGCAGGGAGTGGCTGCAGGCCAGCCCCAGGGCCATGATCAGCCCCAAGAACGGGACTTCCCTGCACCTAATGAGTCCACGTGCTTTCAAGAGCATCCAGCTGCTGTGAGCTGGTGCCCTCCAGCACAACCTCCTTCCTTAGCCAGGGCCCTGTTCAGATCATTAACTCACAAGAAGCCACTGCTACCGAGGACTAATGACTCATTTGCCACTCTACAGCCAAAAGTGATCAGCAAGGGCACAAAGAGCTTAATGCAGGCCGCTGTCAACATGCCCACATTGGGCATGTTTGTTTAAGGCAAAATTCACAGGGGAGGCTGTAAAAATCATGCAATGGACCCTGGCTTCATGGCAAAGCTCATCAGCTCTGCTTGGGTCGGTGCACAACGTCCCTCTAGCACCAGGGCAGGGGCTGGCACCACATTTCCCTTGAGCAATGCTGGGCTTCAGCTCTAACTCCTAGCTAAAGTCTCCTTCTCCTCTCCACAAGTCCTTCACTGCAGCTGCTCCCCACAGCCAGGGGAGCTCAGCTTGCAGTGCAACACCTTGTTGCAGGCAGGTGGGGTTGGTGTCTTCTCACATGTGATAGGACCAGAGGGAACGGCCTCAGCCTGAGCCAGGGCAGATTTAGATGGGATATGAGGAGAGATCTCTTCACAGAATGGGCTGTCCAGCCATGGCACAGGTTGCCCAAGGCAGTGGTGGAGTCCCCACCCCTGGAGTGGTTTAAAAGCCGCGTGGATGTGGCACCTGGGGACATGGGGCAGCGGTGGCCTTGTCAGAGCTGGGGCACAATTGGACTTGACGGTCTTGGAGGGCTTTTCCAACCTAAATGATTCTGTGGTTCTATGACTCCACCTCAATACCATTCAAATTGCTGTGTGAGGCACAGAAGAATTCTCACAGGACAACAAATGGGAGTTTCTGGGCTATGAAAAGGCTGCACCTGAATCACAGTTTCATTAACCCTCAAAGAAGAGTGGCTGCGAACAAACACATTCATGATCCAGCCTCTGAACCAGAAGATGCCCTGGTGCCCTTGTAGCAGTTTCCAAAATAGGATGGGCATTGCAGAGGGCAGACCAGGCTTCATTCTCCCACTCCCAAATGACACGTGCAATGAGAAGCTACAAATCAACCTGGCTTGCCTGTGGCTTCCCCTTCAGCCATAAGGTCCCTTTTAGCTTCTTAGGGTGGTTTGCAGAAAGAATCGAGCACGCCCTCCTGGAGATGACATTCAGGTTTCTAATTACCTCCCTGAATACATCACTGACGTGCCACATCAGCTCACTCGCGGGGCTGCTCCTCTCACCATGTGTCGCCAGCAGTGGAGCTTCTGCCTCTCTTCAGCACACTGACCTCCCCCTCGCCTGGCCGGGCTGAGCTCCTGGGCTGGGAAGGATGATTGCCAGATAAACTGGTGATGGGGAGTGCTTGTCCTGCTATTGAGGTCAAGCCCATGCGAAGAAACAGCCTTTATCACAGAATCACAGGTCAGTTTGGGTTGGGAGGAGCCTTTAAAGGCCATCTAGTTCAACTCCCCTGCCACAAGCAGGGACGTCTTCAACTAGAGCAGGTGGCTCAGAACCCTGTCCAGACTGACCTTGAAGGTTTCCAGGACTGGGACATCCACATCTTCTCTGGGCAACTTGTGCTGGTATTTACCACATTCATTGCAAAAAAACCTTCTTCCTAACAGCTGATCTAAATTGATCCTCCTTCAGTTTAAAACCATCACCCCTTGTCCTATTGCAACGCACCTGGTTGAGAAGTTTGTCCCCATCCTTCTTCTAAGTCTTCCTTTAGGCCCTGCCAGGGGCTCTGAGCTCTCCCTGGAGCCTTCTCTTGTGCAGCTGAGCACCCCCAGCTGTCCCAGGCTGGCTGCAGAGCAGAGGGGCTCCAGCCCTGGAGCATCTCCATGGACTCACTGCAACAGGTCCATGTCCATGCTGAGGACCACCAGAGCTCTCTCCAGGGTGTCTGCACTGAGAACAGCCCTACCCTCAACAGCACAAGCACTCATGTATTTCCAGTGGACTTCCAAGGCTGCCATCCATGCTCTAGTCCTGACCAGCAAGCAGCTGCAATGTAGCTCACCTGAAGCACAGGATTGCCCTGGACTGACAGCCAGCACAGACCACGGACATGTCCTTCCCCGTGTCCAGGCCACAGAGTGACCCTCAGGGACATCCTGATAAACCTGCACCAGCCCCTGGCACATCAGGCAGGATTCAGCTCCAATTAAGGCATCTCAGCTGGGGTGCCCAAATGCAGATCCTGGCTTTATTTGCCTTACTGCAGGTTCTCATTGCAACACCGGACTCCCTAAGCTATCCCAGACCCATGCCTGGCTTTGCCAGACAAAATCCTGGACCTGCATCCCTCCTGACTGACAGATGGAGACTAAGCAATGTGTCCTAGGGCAAAAATGGACACACACGCCCAGCAGCTGACTTGTGACCTACACATGTGGTGGCTGCCCCAGCTCTTGCTGCAGCCCATGGGGATGCAGTTGGCACGATTTGGGTGTTTGGTTTGGGTGACCCATTTAGTTACTCAAACTCCAGTATCTATTTCGGGGTGTGAAACACCCTCCAGACTCCACCGGCCAAACATCCACTGACTCTAAAAGGAGACTGGGCACCAAGTTAATATTTTTATCTCCCACTGCAGCCTACCTCCAGCTCCTAGTCTAAGTTTCTACAGCTCCAAAATAAAACCCATTTGCATGGGATGGGGATGCCCTGCAGCTCTGCTCTCTCAGGCCCCTGCTGTGATGAGCAGCACAATCCTGGCACACCCACACTTCCAGGACCGCTCCAGTGCCTCCTGCGTAACAGGACTGAAACAAATAAATTTGACAAAGAAAGAACAACTGATATGCAAATCCATGTCATAAATCGTTCACCAAATCTGTTCTGCAGTTTTGAAATAATCTCGGAGGTTGCTTCCCAAGTGCTGTTTGCAAACCCTCTGTTAATCTGGGAAGCAGATGTTGTTACAGTAGGCTGTATTACAGCATCTTCAAGAAATCCCCATCAAATATCACTTTTAAATGCTCATGACTTTTGCAATCAGTTGTTTTTAAATCTTCTTGGCATATCTGAAAACCGAACATCATAAAAAAAACATTTCCTGTGAGTCAGCTGTAATGAGTCTAAGCCTGGGGAAGAGCTCATCTCACATCTCCTTTCATACCCAGGTGACCCCCACATTCCTCCCAGCGGCCTCTGCCCATTTCCTTCATATGCCCTGAAGAGCCTTTGACTTCCCCAGACTCTTCCTGAGCTTCACTGAAAGCCTGTGTTGCCTCAAAAAGGGCAGTGCCCTGGAGATGCCCTCTAGAATCACAGGAGCCAAGTCACCCACATCCCCGCAGAAAGTCCCACATGGAGAACATACTCTGAAAAGGCATTTCTGCCATGCCCTGGCACACATGGACATTTCATTGCCTAGGAGAGCGTTTGGGATGATTACTGCTGGGGTTTTTTTATTGCCAGCAACTGCTCCTTCCAGCAAAAAAAACCCCCGCCCTGAGACAGATCATCCCTCCCAGCTCGGAAAGAACTGAGTGTGTGGATCGTGCTCAGAAGGAGGAGTGACCTGGCTGCATCTTTGGGCTGACATCCTTTCCAATCTCCAATGCTCAGTTTTCCCCTTCCTGTGTGAGAATGGAAACAACAGTGTCAGCTGTGGTTGGAAAGGGCTTTGAAATCTACAGGTGAGAAGTGTAGGTAAGACAGCTCTGCACTCTTCTAGAAATGGGAGGAGAGGGAAAGGCAGCAAAGGGGGGAAACCCCCACATAATAAATAATACTCTACAAATTACATAAAATGAACGCATTAAAAAACCAATCCTCCAAGAAGCAGCTGCTTCATTCTTTGCTGTTGATAGGATCAATATAAGAGAGGAAATTGCCACCTTGTGTTCTGCAACACATCACACCGACTTTCCTTTACAAACCCTAATGCGCCTGATTGCAGTGTCAATTTAAAATTTACCATAAAACGCAGAATCTCATAAACTTTACAACCTCAATCACACTCAGCCAGTGTTTTCACCCACATCACATGCACAGGCACCCGCTTTGCTCTCCAAGGAAACACAACAACGTGCTGCTGACAGCAGATGGGAGAGCAGACCAGGGCACCACAGCTGGGATCTGCCTGTCCTGGGCAGCCTGGATGAAAAGAGAAGGAGTCAGGTTGGAAAACAGGATGGAAAATGTACCCTCGGATCTCTGTGAGACAGCTCATCCCGTGTCCAGCAGGATGAAGGGTAGCCAGAACCATGGTTTTTAATGAAGGTGCTGCTGGCACAGGTTGCCCAGAGCAGCTGTGGCTGCCCCATCCCTGGTAGTGTCCAAGACCAGGCTGGACAGGGCTTGGAGCAACCTGGGATAGGGGGAGGTGTCCCTGCCCATGGCAGGGGATGAAACCAGACAGCCTTTAAAGGTCCCCTCCAAACCAAACCATTCTATGATTATATTATCAAATACAACATGACCTCAGGTGCAGCAGCTTTGGTGCCCCAAACATGCTACCATCGAGGTAACACCGGCATCCCACGATGCTGAGCCAACCTCCTTGCACTGGAACATGCTTAAAACACAGCTGTTTGAAGCCTTTTTGCAGGCTCCGATGGAATACCACAAGTCATTTCCCTAATCTGGCTGTCCTTCAGAAATTTAAACCGTGCAGCTCCTACGGAGAAGACGGTGTGAGTTTTTAATGCAGGGAAGGAGCACGCAGCTACACCCATGCCATGAGCTGACCATTTGCTTCTCCAGGCATGGGTTGCACTCAAGGGTTGACAAGGGAAAAACTAATTAGGCTCCTAATGTTGCTTCCTACATAAATCTAAGCCCTTTTGCTGTTGTCACTATGACAGAAAACCCACTTCTCCGCAGGGGTACAAAGGATTTTGGCTAAAGCATAACAAAAAGATGCATATTTCAAGTTGCACTTCCCCAGAAGCCATAAAACTCCACTCAGTGTCTGCAGTCAGCATGCACCCTGTAAGCTCTGCCTTAAAATTCTCCCTCAGCTCAAAACTATGGGATATATTTAGGGAGAAAAGTAATTTTTTCAATCAGCTGCTTGCCTTTGTGACTGACTGAAAGTGCAATGAGACAGATGCTTGCAGATACAGCAAGGGTTAAACCTTGGGAGAGGACAGGCAGGACTTGGGGATGAAGCAGTTGATCAAAGGGTGGCTCAGAAGTTATTTAAAAATAAACCAGAAAGTAGAACTTCCCGGCGGTTGCCACTGTAATTACAATGCAGACAACGGAGCCGTGGTGCTGTTAAGGTTACTGGATTTTCCTAGCAGCTGTGTTTAATTTACTTAAAACATGCAAAGCCATCAGGTCAGATCCCATTAGCAGAATATCTCCAGAGTGCTGCAAGAGCCCGGCCAGCCCAGCACCACAGAAATGCTGAGGGCAAAACACAAGTGTAATATATCCCTGGAGAAGTAAGACAGCAACGTGCACTGCCTTCCCCCTTGGCTGCAGCAGAGGCTGGGTGGTCAGTCCTTCCTGCTCATCCAAGGACCTGCCCCCTGTCCCTTTACTCCCATCATAAGCCATCTATTGCCAAGGCCTCCTAAGACCACCACAAACAGAAATCCATGAAAATACCTTGACTGGCTGTGATGGAGAAGGATCTGGGACCAAGCATTTAGGGAAGTCCTTCAAGTGTGTTTTTGCTGTAACCCAGGTTCTCTGTGTGTCCTACAACTGTACAATGTCCCACCTGGATCCCTCTACTTTCCAAGCATCCCCCTGACATCCACACTGCCTTAGAAGACCCACTTGTCCAATCATGCTCAGAGTCCCTCTCAGAGATGGGAGCTTCGTGGATTTGTGGGTCAGGATTCCCCCCACAGAGCTCTGTTCACACGTATATAATTCGGGACCACACAATTCATCAGGAGTCTTTCCAAAACACAACTACAAAAATTACAACCTCCTTGTCAGGAAAAAACCTTCTAGAGATACTTTTCTGATTCACTGTTGTTGTTGCTGTTTTTCACTCCTTTTACACTATCTCAGCCCTCTCTCCACCGAATGGAACATCAGGGTTTCATCCTCTGCTTGTGGCCCCTGCCAGTTCAATTCTTTTTCTAAAATTAGCATCCTGAGAGATGCAATTGCTAGAACAGGAGGTGTTAGGTCACGTTTCGGTCCCTGCACATCAGGCTAAGTGCTTCTGCAGCCACCTACAACCACCTCAGAGTCTGAACCTCAAACATGCCCTACTCCACTGAGCCCAGCAGAGTGATGCAGCTTTAATGGGTGCTGATGCCAAAAAAAAGAGAACTGAAGACAAGGACAGATAACACACTACAGGCTCCCTTCTGCACATGACCCCCATATATAGTCATTCCTACAGAAAATGGGCAAACAAAGTAAAATAAAATACTAGAAAATACAAGAAAATGTATTTCCCAGAGCAGCTGTGGCTGCCCCTGGATCCCTGGAAGTGTCCAAGGCCAGGTTGGATGGGGCTTAGAGCAACCTGGGACACTGGAAGGTGCTCCTGCCTATGGCAGGGGGTGGAATTAGAAGATCTTTAAGGTCTCTCCCAACCCAAACCATTCTGTGATTCTATGACTCTATGAATAGAATAGAATAGAATAGAATAGAATAGAATAGAATAGAATAGAATAGAACAAAGCAAACTAAAAATAAATAAAATCATCCTAAGTAAAAAATCACAAATAGTAGGAAAAAATCTGAAGGAATGGGTTTGTTCACGGGAAATCTGAAAACCTCTGACATGCATGATCCTCACTGTCATCAGAACCCCTCCTGAAATCATCATCTCCTGCCACTGTGTGCAAGAAACCCCAGCCTGGCCCTGGAGATCTTGGAGCAGCTTAAGATCATTCTTCCAACATAAAACTCCAACATAAACTCATTCCTCATGGCTTAGAAAGGTGTGAGACTTATTTGCATAATAAATGACAAGTCAGGAATATAGATTTGTGTCAGATCAACCCTCCCTTCCCTTTGAAAGAAATCTATTTATTCTGAGTAAATCGTCTCTTCTCCAAATAAATGGTGTTTGTAGTCAGTTTAGCTGGCACGATACGCATTCTTTTGCATGCCTGTAATGAATTTTCACAGCCAGAGCCCTAATCCAGTCTAGTCATGGAGGGTTTATCACGACCTCTTATTTTATTTCTACCAGTAAATGGGAATTGCTTTCCTTATCGCTATCTAGAAGCACCTGAGTGATTTTTGCTTCATATTTCCTATCCCACTGGAATTCAGGATGCAGCGTTATCTGATGCTGTACAATTGTCACTCATGTTAGCTGCCTTTTCATTTTAATTTGCTGGATTTATTGCTCTTTCTTTTTTTTTTTTCTTTTTCCCCCCCAAGAGATTTTACTTCAGATCTGAGTCCTTCCTTGCTCTTTTTCATCCTCCTAGTCAGATTTCTTGGGTGATCCTCAGGAAAGCAGGATCAAGGCTTGTCTTGCCTTCATCTGCCTGATGTCTTTGAGCAACCTGGGACAGTGGAAGGTGTCCCTGCCCATGGCAGGGGGGTGGAATGAGGTCAGCTCTGAGCTCCCTTCCAACCCAAACAATCCTAGGATGCCATCCCTTGGCAGAGCACTCAACCCTTGGGCTTGTCCCAATCCATCCCATCTTCCTCCACTGAGGAAGCATAAAACTACACAGCAACAAGCAGAAATTATCCCTAACTTTGAGCTCAAACAAATCCATGAGAGCAAGGGCTTCCTGACATGATCCCTATGGCTGCAGCAAGCAGCTCTGAGCTCCAGAAATCTGGACCTGCTGCTGCTGCTGCTAGAAAGGCATGAGAAGACCTGTAAATCCTGCAGATAACACTGTGATGGATCAGTAGTGGCAAGACATTAACCTTCACTCTTGAGGAGACACCCAAATGATAACACCTGTAGCCATGCCACTCCAGAGTTATCAGTCTTGTCACTTGTGAAGATAAATCTATCTGACCTAAGCCATCATCCTATGCCACTCTGCCTTCCTTGCTCAAAATCCGTGTAGATACCAGCAGGGATGAGGGAAATCACACCTAATAATCAATTGAGTGTGTGCAACTATGCTCACATGGAAACCATTTCCTTCAGTATGTTAAAATAATTCCGCAGAGCAAGGGAAAAACACGGTAGGCTTGAAAGCTGGTCTGCAGGGAAAGTGCTACATGTCAGTGACAACTCTGGAAGGACAGAAAACAGCTACCAAAGCCTCAAGGAGCTGTCACGCACAGGAAAATGTAAGTTAATTAAAGCCACTTAAACAAATACATCTGGGACAGGGGCATGGGATGTAGGGAGGGAGAATGAAGTGATATTAAAAGCTCAGACACATGGTGAATCCCAGACAGGAGACAAGGAAACTTATCTGGCAGAATCCAGAGGAGCCCCTCGCCCTGGAGCTGTGCCAGAGGGGGCAGTGAGAGCCCCCTCTGCCACGGGGCTGTGGCCCACCCTTGGGCATAGCATTGTCCCACAGCCCCCTGGGGATGCACAGGCTCAGCAGATCCACCCCTCCTCTGGAAAACAGCACCCAGGCTCCACTGATGCTCTCCTGCACCAAACAGCGTTGGCTTGGAATTATAAATCCAACACTTCACAACATCTTCCCTCCTGTCCCTACCACAACACTCAGCTGAAATGAGAACCATGGGCAAAGCATCCCTCTGGCAAAGTGTAAGGATGTAAATCCACCTCACACACACCACCAGGGCCCACATCCACTTCACCTTCCCTTGCTCCTCCTCTGAGCACAGTCTCCCCTGAGTCCCCAGAGCTGACTTGCCTTCTGCTATGCTCAGAAGATGATGAGCACAGGCTGCTCACACCAGCCCTGCTGATACAAAACCACAAGAAGAAAGATTTGGATGGGCTCTGTGTATTTTTTTATTGCAATCAGCTCCCAAAGAAACTTAAAATGTTGGTGTTTTCTACATTCCTTTGAGCATTGATTCAAAAGTGGAAACAAAACACCTACACGAGGCTGGGTCATCACGGAGATGCTGAGCCAGCCTCTTGAGATATTCCTGGTTGGGAAGCAGGGCTGGCCAGCCTCAGCACGAGGCCGATGGGAGGGGAAACAGGAAGCAAATCCATCTGCACACCATCAAGCCCCCGCTGCAGGATGACAGCATGCAAGACTGCTGTCTGCAAGAGGAAGTCTTGCCATGGCATCAGCCCGACCCAGTTGGAGCGCACGGAAACACAGATGGAGTGAGGAGGATCCAGGCTTCCAAAGCAGCTTAGTTTCCCACCCTCCCTTAACTGCTGGGATGGGGGTGATGCAGCAAACCCAACACCAACCCAGCGTGCTCCTCCAGGAAAGCCATGGAGCTGCTGGGATCTGGTTGTCTTCACTAACTCCTCCTTGGTTAGCAGGGAGCCAAAGGAAGGAGTTAGTGAAGGACCTGGGTCACACAGGACAAGGTCTGAGATCTCCTTCACCCCTCAGCATATTTTCTAACACCAAACCAGGCTTATTTACACATATTCTATTCCAACCCTGGGTGAGATTAGCTCATCACAAGTCCCATGGCTCCAGGGAGAGCTCAGAGCCCCTGGCAGGGCCTAAAGGGGCTCCAGGAGAGCTGCAGAGGGACTGGGGACAAGGCATGGAGGGACAGGACACAGGGAATGGCTTCCCAGTGCCCCAGGGCAGGGACAGATGGGATACTGGGAAGGAATTGCTGTCTGTGAGGGTGGGGAGGCCCTGGCACAGGGTGCCCACAGCAGCTGTGGCTGCCCCTGGATCCCTGGCAGTGTCCAAGGCCAGGTTGGACAGGGCTTGGAGCAATGTGGGATAGTGGAAGGTGTCCCTGCCCATGGCAGGGGGTGGCACCGGATGGGCTTTAAGGTCCCTTCAACACAAACCATTCTGTGATTCTACAGCTCTGCAGACAGCACTAGAGCCTGGTCTAATGCAGCCCAGGACCACAGCCCCCTCTCTGCCTGCAGCTCTGGGCAGGCAGCCAAGGCCCCCCACCCATGGCCCGAACCCCTTCCCTCCCCAGGGTGACTTCCTTAACACAGCCCAGCTGCCTGCCCCCACCCGACAAGGGCTGACAGATTTGTGCTGTCCCCTTAGGGTGGGGTAGGTACATTTATTTCCTCTTTGGAAAAAAAGGAAAGAAAAAAGGAAAAAAAATATGCAATTAACCTTTTCCTCTCCTCGCAACAGGCAAGAAACTTCCCTGCCACAGGAATAGTTTCAGGACTAAGATATCTGTTCCCACAGCTGCACCAGTGCTATTCTGGCCTAGCTAAAATTAAAGAGCTGAAGTTGTACGTGGGCCTTCATGAAACTGACATGGGGACCACAAGATTAGAGGGCCGGATGGTGACCTGGGAGGCCAAGGTCTATTCACAGCTGCGGCAAGGGATCCTCATGTGTGTCCGAGCATGTTTCTCCACCCCTGCTTAACAGAATCCTGAAATGGCTTGGGTTGAAGGGACCTTAACAACCAGTTCCAACCCCTGTCAAGGACAAGGACACCTTCCACTATCCCAGGTGGCTCCAAGCCCCATCCAGCCTGGCCTGGGACACTTCCAGGGATCCAGGGGCAGCCACAGCTGCTTGGGGAAACCTGTGCCAGGGGCTCACCACCCTCATCATAAAGACTTTCTTCAGCATACCTAGTCTGAATCTCCCTGCTTTTAATTTAAAACCATCAACCTCATCCTATCACAACAGGCCCTACTAAAAACTCTGTATCCTTTTTCTAAGCCCCCATTAAGAAAGACCAACATATATTGCACGGCCACTTCCAGTGCCCATCCTAACACCAGCCAGAGATCCAACAGCACTAAAAAAAACAGGAAAGCACAGGATAACCCCAACATCCCAGCCACCATCCCACCACAAGCAGGTCCTCTGCCAACAACTGTGCCAGCTATTGTTGGCCACATCAAGCCCAGTCCAGCGGCCCCGCTGTCAGCATGCAGCTCATTACTCTGCCAAGGGCTTTGAAACGCTTGGAATATGAAAGGTGCTCCATCAGATCAAATTCAGCTTCGTTTGCTATTACGATGCAGTGCATTTCTTTTGTCTGAGACTTTTGATGATGTGCAATTGTTCCCCTCAGTCAGTATTTCGGAGTCATTAGCTGGAATTAGTAAAGTTCCCGCTGCCGGACTTTTCCAAGGCTCTGTTCTCGGGCTACAAAGAGTCGATGAGGAGTTGTCCTGCTTTCACTGAGTTGGAAGCACAGCGGGGAGCGTTCTGGGGGGAGCAGGCAGTCTGCTCAACTCCACTTTTCCCCTGCAGGCACCAGGAAATGCACGTGCAGGCAAGATGCTGTGGGTGGTCACGCAGGGCTGGTGCTTCCCAGCGAGCAGGGAACGTGAGACCCTTTCATTTGGTTCCTCTGGTGGGACCAGGGGAAGGGGTACACCTAATTGTGTCCTTATTTAGGCAGCACATCCCACAAAGTTTGGGTTTCTCTCCCAGAAATCCCCCACTCCCAAACCTAAAGGCACCAGCCATGAAGAAGTCACCTTTCTCTGGGTGAAGGGACCTCTACTTGGCATCTTCCTTGGTGAAAACACCTGGATGTGCCTGACCTTGTCCTCCAACCTCTTGCTCATGTTACACCCTTCCAGCTGTATCAGAAGGGCTTTAGTATCAAGACCCTTTTTCCTGAAGGTATTTATACATGGAACATCCACCTCTCTGGGCAACCTGTGCCAGGGCCTCACCATCCTTATCACAAACAATTTCTTCCTTCTATCTAGTCTGGATCTCCCCTCCTGGCATAAAACTATTCCCTTTCATCCTGTCCCTCCGTGTCTTGTCCCAAGTCCCTTTCCAGCTCTCCTGGAGACCCTTCAGGCAGTGGAAGGGGCTCTAAGGTCACCCTGGAGCCTTCTCTCCTCCTGGATGAATACCCCCAGCTCTCCTAGTCTGTCCTCTGATCAATTTTATGCTTGTCTCTGATAGAGGATTCATTCCTATTCATGCTTAAGGAGTTCCAGAAAAAAACAAAGTGATGAAGCTCCTGGCCCCAAGGGCACAGCTCAGGTCTGGGGACCACAGCAGCTCCAACTTGCACCCACCCCACCTGTGGGTGGAAATTCCAATTTCAGTTCCCAGTTCCAATCATCCCACCACATTTTCTGGATGCAATGTGGGTATTTGGCCACTACAACCCTGAAACAAAACTAGGAGCAAACCAACCTTACCGGACATCCACATGGAGAAGAGCTCAGCACTGAACCCAGCTCCTTCAGCAGCTGATCATCTTTCACATGGGACTGTACTTCCACCCCATAAGGATTTCCCTGGAAATCACCTCACAGATCATCCCACCTAACATTCACAACAGCATTTCCATTAGAACACAACAAAATGCAGACAATTCACACCTCTCACCTTACATTTTTTAAAGTAACAGGCTACAATAAAGCAGCCTGCCCAGATTCCAGCCTAATCTAAAAACAACTTTATGGTTTCTAATTTTAGCACTAATCTTCCTTTGCTATGGTTGTGTGATTTCTAATTATTTTATCCCCAAGCCCTGCTTTGATGGATAGTTGTACCTTTTCCAATGCCAAATGACTTGTAAAGTGCCTTTAAAAAATACGCTGATCATTTCAGGTTCATTTCCAGTTCCTACACAAATAACATTCTCATATATGGCTTCACTGCAGAAATATTATTATTATTATTAAAATAATAGTAATAAAAGCAATACAATTTAAAAAGGAGAGCTCCATTCCTCAGGATGATCCCAATCTGCTCCCGCAGACACCGTATTTTCTCTTAAAAGCTGATAAAGAGCAGAAAATCTGTTATCAAGATATGGATCACTTAACAGCCCAGTGCCTTTGGCTTGGCATGGCTCCCAGAACATTTTGCCTTTATCTATCCCTATTTTCAAGTTACAACTCATGGAAGAGCAACTGGCCAGGCCGAAACCTCAGGAGGGACTTTGCGAGGGGCGATGTAAAGCGGTGGCAGAAACAGATTTGCCTTGATGTTCCCCAGGAGCATTGCCTACCCAAACCTGCTGAATTTGGAGCAGCAAACACGTGCCCTCAGCTGAAGATGTGTTGCAGGGGATTAGGATGAGCCTCCAGCCCAGGTTCCTCATAGGCAGGTGTTCTCTCTCCTTCCATGCTCACCTGAAGCAACCTCTCGACCCTCCCAATTGCTGACCTACACCAGATCTGGATCTGATTCTGTTAAATTTGAAATTTGCACAAAAATTTATTGGGGAGGGGATGCTGCCTGGGGACCATTTCAGGATGCTGAGGCAGCTGCCTGCCAGTGGCATGTCCCAGTAGGACTGCCACCAGCAGCCAACACCAGAGCAGGGGACACAGACACAGGGCTGGTGGATGTTTGTTGGGTTATTTCCTTCCCCAGGATTTATACTGAGCTCCGGTCAATTGGAAAACATCCACTTGACCTGCGACCTTTTTGTTTTAGTTATTCTCCAAGCTTTGACAGCAGCAGTTTAAACACAAAGCATATGAGTTTTGGCACTGAGGGAGCACCCCATTCCCACATATTCTGAGTGGATATGGAAAAACATGGCACTGCAGCCCTGATGGTGAACGTATTTCTTCTTTCTCACTCTTCATGTTCCTCTCTTTCACTTTCTGAGCCTGTTTCATGACCCATGTCTTCTCCCTCCCCACTGGAAACATGAGCTTAGCTCCCCAATGCAATATTCAAGGGAGGAGGACATGGGTTGTGGTGTTCTAATTCCCTGCACAGTGCTGTGTTACAGAGGGTTTGAAATGGAGATTGTCAAAACAGGAAACAACCCAGTCAGCGTCCTCCTGCCTGGGTCCTGAAAATGTCACCACACAGAGCTGCAGGGGATGGAGAAAAGCCCTCTGTTCCTGCAGGAACAGAGGATGCCCTGGGAGAGTGGGCAGCGAGACCATCTGCCCTCATGCCTCTCTGATCTGAGAGCTGGGCTTTAATCTCTGCTGAAACTACTGTGGAGTTGGTTTTTATTGACTTGGGGAAAAACTCTGCAAATCAGGTTAAAAATTATATCCCTCTGTTGACTGATACTTTTATCGGTGTAGAGAATTTTGTATGGAATGTCACCTCGCTCAGGAAGTCAATCCTACAGGAAATCCTTCATCTTTAGTGCTTCGGAGTAACATCCACAGCATCCTGCTGGCTTCCTTCTTACTCCTCTAAAACTCGCCCCTGAGATCCTCACCTCTCGAGCTCATGCTTTGTGTTTGAGCTGGCCTTGCTGGGATAAAAGCACAAATCTTGGGTCTAATCCTGCCCATACCCCCCAGGCAAGGCACCAGGCTGACACATCTCCACGAAGACACAGAGCAGGGACAGTGCCAGGCCCCAGGCTCTTTGACTTCCATTTATCCACCTTGGAGCAAGGATTTAAAGTTCCTCAAAGGCACAACAGTGAGGCCAGGTCTGGAGGAGAGAACAAAGCTACTGTTAACCCAGATAAAGAAGATACTGGATTTATTTTTAAAAGCAGGTTCCTGCAGCTGTAGGTTTCAAGCAATTCTTAAAAGCCTCACCTGAACAAGCATCCTTGATAACAAGTATTGGTATTTTAAGCCTTTGATTGCCTTTGATTGGAGTTGAAACCTTTTTTGATATTGATTGATTGTTTTTACAGCTCTCTGCAAGTTAACTTCAGGAGAACTTCCCAAGCACAAGAGCTGGTGACCATTACCAGAATGGTGATCCAGCAATTCCAGGATGCCCCACCCCTGGAAGTATTCCAGTTAAGTTGGATGGGACTCTGAGAAAGCCAATCTAGCTGAATATACCATGTTGCAAGGGGGTTGGACTAAATGGTCTTTAGGGTCCTTTCAACACAAACCATTCCATGATTCCTCCTTGTAAGCAAAGCAGGTATTTTGTTTTATGTTTGAGGGATCAGTGGTTTTATTGTAGTGTCAAGCCACTGATCTAGAGTGGCAACCTTCAGTAGGGAAAAAAAAATCCACAGGTTGATGGGACGAACAACCAGGAATGTCATTTCAGATGGTCTGCATAGCCCAGAACAGCAAATTTCCCCCATCACACAGGCAGAGAATTAGAGTAATTACCTAGAGCCTGATCCTGAAAGGTGCTGAGTGCAGTCAAGTGGTCTCCGCTCATAGAGTTCAGTATCTCAGGGGCTCTCAGCAGGGTCAGTCTTGGAGCCTGGGCAAAACAAGACAGGTTGGTATTAGTCCAGTTACTTGTAAATAAACCTACATGACCTATAATTTAAAAAAATAAACCCAAAAACCATTCCAGCTCCATGTGCCGGCTACGTTATCCTGTATGGGGAATTAACTCAAGGGTCAGGCAGAGCGTGGCTGAGGAGGTGCTCTCCAACCCACAGGCATTTTCTGCAGATTAGGATGGATGCCTGCAGCACACAGGAGAGAAATTACACAGGGATGTGTCCACAGAGCTTCAGTCCACATCCAGGAACACCTACATGACATTCCTCAGGAGCACTGTGTTATCCAAGCCACCGCACCTGGACACGTCACACTGCTACACCATCCCAGGGCTCACACACCTTGCTGGCAGAAGACAAACCCCAGGGCTGCCTCACCAAGTCTACAGGCAGCAGCAAACCTGGAGGTAAGAGAAGTTAGCCAGGTTTCCAGGGAGGAAGAGGAGGAACATTCCCCTCCCCGTGCTCTTCAACGCGCCGGCCCCGGGCGGGCACGGCTGTGCCAAGGGCAGGGTGAAGGGAGGGAAGAGGATGACGGGGACAGGATGACGGTATCCTCCTCCATGCAGCCCTTTGTTCTGGGAGGTCCCCTGGGATGCTCGGCTCAGGGTGGCCAAGTCCTCCTTCTTCCCCTACAAGGGGAACGCATGAGGGGAGGAAAACAATGCTCTCTCCTCAGCTGCCTAATGGAAGAACAAAAGCACAGTGATCCCTTCCAAAACCGTCTTTTGAGGAACAGACCATGGAGCCTGAAGGCCCAGTATTTCTGCTGTATTTATTTTTGGATGAACTCCAGCCTGGCAGCGTCTTTCTGTCCTTCCTCTGGGCTCTTGCAGGACCCGCCCAAAGCCACTGGAGTTGTGCAGGGCTTGCACAGACCTCAAACACCATCAGGAATTTAACACCCAGCACCTGGTAGAGGTGGCAAAACCAAAGGCGATGTTCCTTCAGCAGACCCCACCACATATACACCTTGGCCATGGGGTAGAAGGGGCAAGGCCAGGTTGGAACAACCCAGTAAGGTGGAAGGTGTCCCTGCCCATGGCAGGAGGTGGAACCGGATAGTTTTAAGGTCCCTTTCAACCCAAACCATTCTGTGATTCCATGATAGCCCTGTTTCAGCAGGATGCATTTGGCAGGAAGGGTCTGCCCCAACCTGATCCCACTGAAAACTGGGACCAAGCCCCATTTAAGCCAAAATCAGTACAAAAACCACCTTTGATTGTTGAGCAGAGATGGCTGCTAGGGAGCAGAAGGGGATTTCTGCTGTGCTGATTGCTCATGGAAAGTCCCTGACTGGCCCGCAACCGTGGAAAAAACGGAAAATAGAACTTTAATACCAAGTTGGTGGCAGGCTGTCTATTTTTCTCTCCTGTGACTAGTTACCATGGATAGATTTCTGAGGTCGACCACACAATTGTTCACTGCACCGCTCCTATTAAACAGAGGATGAGCAAATCATCCCATTTGTACCGTACTTTAATTTCCAGAAATTCTTTGTTCGTTTGTTTGCTTAAATTATTTCTCTCATTTGAAGAAACAATGCAGTCTTACGAAGTGAGGGCCCAAATCTCCCGAGTCACCCTGCTGTGGTTCATTACTTCCACACTAGTTAACAAGGCCAGTAATTTCCCTAAGGTTTAACAGAAAATCCTCTTTCCAGAAGGCAGAGAAACAGGACATTTTAACAAACTCACTGTATCCTGCTTATGTTGTAGGTGAGAGATATCCTAGGCAAGGCACAGGTGCTCCTAAGGGTTAGTGTAAAAAAAATTTCACCCCAAATTACTCCCTCAGCTGGGGAAGGGGACCTGGGGGTACCATGTCCCTTGCTCAGAGCATTAGCTCCAGCTCCACTTGGCAATGGGTTCCTGAAGCATCCCAGTCCTCACCCCAAAAATAAGGAGTGGCTGACGTGGATGATACTGGAGAGGCAGATCCAAGATGTACCTGGGGTGGGTGTGGTGGGAGAGGTGGGCCTACAGCCCATTTCATTAATGACATGGATAGCAAAGCACACAGAATACCTGCCAATTACCTGCCCATAAACTGCCCTTCTCACTGGTTTCACCAACCTATTTCCATGACCAAATCAGGAGAAAAAATTAAAAACTGAAATAAATACAGGAGAAGAGCTTGTGGAAAAAAGGCAAATGCATAAAACATACATACATATATATTGGAATTGCAGAATAATTTGGGTTGGAAGGGACCTTTAAACTAAAAAAAATAAACTGAAGTGTTTTATTTATATGTATAGAGAGAGATAGATATGTGTGTGTGTAAAACAGCCCAGTAAATCTCTGTTGAGGTGCACATGCAGGTGAAAAGCTGGCAGTGCTGCCTTCAGTCACGAGGGTATTTACTCTACAACAGCCTCTGCAGCTCCTTAATATTATTTATACAAACAGGATTTGTCAAGCAACAACTACAGATGTTTGCAGCGAGTCTCCTTGCTTATCCACTGATAATACCGTGTGCCTGGGACAGCTGAACAAATCCTGCCATGTAAATAATAAATACACGTCTGGGCTAATCAGAAGGAGGTGGTGAGGAATCTGGAGATTCCCACAGACTCCCTGCCGCGGGGAAGGAAACAAGAAAATGCCCTGACCTAAGCAGGGGTGAGTCTGGCATACCCACAGATCACAGGGAGATCACAGGAGCTGTTTGCAGATCACTTACCGAGCATGAATAATTCAGGCAGAAGCGGCTGGGAGTATGAGAACAGATAGATGGGAGCTCACTGCCGCTGCTTTGGCAGGTTTTATTTTATCCACCAAGGCAAGGAAACCACAAGCCCCAGCAAAAAAATCCTCTGCCTAGCATTGCTGGTGTTGTGACTCCACTGACAGTCCTGTGATACGTGGTGTTTTACAGATGCCCAGCTGATGGTGAATGCCATCTCCCTTCCTCCTTGAGGCATTTTTGCGATTATTTGGCTGGACAAGTATGGTAAAACAGTGCTTGTTTTAAAAAAAAGCCTTTAGTACCGATCTGCACTCCACTGCACAATTACACAACTCACAGAATCACAGAACGGCGTGCCTTGGAAGGGACCTTAAAAACCATTTCATTCCACCCTCTGCCATGGGCAGGGACACCTTCCACTATCCCAGGCTGCTCCAAGCCCCGTCCAGCCTGGCCTTGGACACTGCCAGGGATCCAGGGGCAGCCACAGCTGCTCTGGGCACCCTGTGCCAGGGCCTCCCCACCCTCACAGACAGCAATTCCTTCCCAATATCCCATCCATCCCTGCCCTCTGGCACTGGGAAGCCATTCCCTGTGTCCTGTCCCTCCATGCCTTGTCCCAAGTCCCTCTGCAGCTCTCCTGGAGCCCCTTTAGGCCCTGCCAGGGGCTCTGAGCTCTCCCTGGAGCCTTCTCTTGTGCAGCTGAGCACCCCCAGCTGTCCCAGGCTGGCTGCAGAGCAGAGGGGCTCCAGCCCTGGAGCATCTCCGTGGCTTCCTCTGGACTGGCTGCAGCAGCTCCCTGTCTTTGCTGTGCTAAGGACCCCAGAACTTGATGCAGACCATGAAGCATCCACCAACCAAAAAAGAAATTTAAAAAAAAAAGTGTAGTCAGCTTGCAGGTCTCCTCCCACCCCAAGGGACCTGGGAAAAAACACAGCACCTAGAGACCAGACCAGTTTGCAGCCTTCAGGCTCCTCTGCCCCTGCAAAAACTCATCAGTCAGTGGAGCTCAGCCCTGAAGGAGGAGGATGGAAAAAAGAAAAAAAAAGTGGGGATAAAAAATAGAAGGGCTAAGGGATATCCTCTAATCCTTACTCCAAAAGGAAAACACAAGCAGGGTTGCTCCTGTTGGGATACATTAATAGTCCACACTGAACACATTACCAAGAGGACTGGAAGCCAGGAAGCAAACTAAAAAATAAATTAAACACATAAGGAAAGGCAGAAATGGTAAAGACAGATGGTAGAAGTCAAACATGGCTTTGGTGCAACCTGCAGAAATCCAAAATTCATTCTGCTGAAAGGAAACTGCATTTTGTTTCTTGCCAAATGGAAGAGCCTTGCTGTCGAGGATGGAGGGGCAGCTGTCCCACGTGGTGTCAGAAATGGGAACCCAGCTCACTGACCACCAGTGAGCCTGGGGACACCTCAGCCCCAGAGGTGAGGGGACACCTCAGAACCAGAGGAGCCAAGGAGGGATTTGACAGAGAGGACCCTGCCTTCGCAGGATTTCTGAATGTCCCCAATGGCAAGACGTGCTCCAGTGCCAGTGATGTGCTTCAGGATTGGGGAACCCTCTGGGAATTCCTGTCCTGCACCTACACGTGCATAGCCCTGCTTCAATTCACCCCTCTGCACTGCACTACTGCCAGCACTGGATTTGGCCCCAAAACTGCACATCAAGCTCTTCTCCAGCCCAGCTACTGTGTAGGTATACCAGGTCACCGTCCCCTCACACAAAAACCTATTTCTTGCTATCACACAAAATGTATCTGATTCAAGACTCACAGTGACAGCAAAAGACATTCACCCAAAATCTCAACACAAAAATCCCAATAGATCTGGTTCTCAGTGTGAATCACAAGAAGCATCCAGGCAGCCCCAAGTCAGGAGCAAAACTTGGTGCTACCAGCTAACAAATTTACACCTTCAATTTTCCTTCAACACAAAAATATTGACTCTCTCCATGCTTTCTTCCATTCTGGAATTACTTAATATTCTTAATTAAAAACTGAATTTAAACTTCAGCACCATTGCCAGTAGCATCCTTGGCTTAGAAAGCTCAGTTTGGAAGGGCCATCCCTACGGTGTGTCTATGACACAGGCTCTAGTGCCCATATCAAGAAAATTTCACCTCAGTCTTTAGCATAAACTGTCTCTGGTAGGAAATCTGCTTCTTGCCTTTGTAGACTGAGCACAGGCCACATCTCTGCACTACCCCAAAATAATTACTTGGCCACACACCTCATCGGATCCTCAGGGCTTTGGGTTCTCCACCCTCGTGTTTACATTCCATGCAGAAAAATTAACTAATTAATATACGTCTGACAGATGTTCTTTGAAAGAGATATCACATCTACAAAACACAGGATGATGAAAGGAGCAATTGAGTAGATTAGACTGACCAGAAAAGCGAGGATTGTAGCATGACAGTGGAAAGCAAAGCTTTAAGTCTTTCTCTTGATATTTATATGGTTCTATTTGCATATCAAACTATATGCCAATTAGCTGTATATAAATTCATGATGAAATTATGCTGTGCAGCTCTCCAAAGAAACGCCAGGGCTGGGCTGCATAACCACCCTTAATTCTGGCCCTCCAGGTGTTCCCACTGCAGCTCACTCCTAATGACCGTGTACTCCCAGTAACAAAACTGCACAACGGGAATCTTCTGGAATTGCACAGATCTATCTGCAACATTTCCATACATTGTAAGCTGCTTTGTGTATTTTTTCATTCTCCTCCAGCTAGTTACTCCTGGAGAAAAGGAGTCTGAGAAGAGACAGACCTTCTCCCTCTGCACAACTCCCTGATGGAAGGGTGCAGCCAGGGGTGGGTCGGGCTCTGCTCCCAGGGAACAAGGGACAGGATGAGAGGGAACAGCCTCAAATTGCACCAGGGCAGGTTTAGATGGGATATTGGGGAAAATTCCTTGATGAAAAGGGTTGTCCAGCCCTGGCACAGCTGCCCAGGGCAGTGGTGGATTCCCCATCCCTGGAGGGATTTAAAAGCCATGTGGAGACATGGGTCAGTGATGGCCTTGGCAGTGCTGGGGAATGGCTGGGCTCAATCATCTTAGAGGCCTTTTCCATTGTAAATGATTCTGTGATTCCATGATCTGCCTGCTGCCCCTTGTCTCAGACTGCAAGGCAAGCTTTGGCTCTGTTGAGGCTTTGTGCAACCCTGTAGGAAAGCGAGGATTCTGCCTGAAGAGCTGTAGGCGACCCTGGGTGCAAACAATAACAGAGATGTATGCCCTTACTTTAAATATCAACAGGAATGTGGGGGTGCAATAGCCTGGTCCTAAGAGCAGCACCACTTAGTCAATTGTGCTCTGGGAGGGGTGTGCACCTGTAGTCAAACTGGCTGCCTTAACGAGGTCTTTGTGCTCTGCCAGGTATCTGCAGAAGGCATCACGCAAAGCTGCAGCCTCTGGGCCCATCTGCAGCCACAGCTCACACCAGTTCCAGCCAGCACTGCCTGTAAACTGGGCCATCCACCCTGCCCATGCAGGCAGGGAAAGGTCTGGGGAGATGGGATTTCAGACACCTTCCACTGTCCCAGGCTGCTCCAAGCCCCACCCAACCTGGCCTTGGACACTGCCAGGGATCCAGGGGCAGCCACAGCTGCTCTGGGCAACCTGTGCCAGGGCCTCCCCACCCTCATAGTAAAAAATTTCTTCCTTATATGGAGTCTGAATCTCCCCTTTTTCAGTTTAAAACCATCAACCCGTTGCCCTATCACAACAGACCCTACTAAAAACTCTGCCCTTCATTTTTCTTAAAAGATCCCTCTTAAGTACTGAAAGGCCACAATAAGGTCTCTCCAAAGCCTTCTCCAGGCTGAACAATCCCAGCTCTCCCAGACTGTCTGCACAGGAGAGGTGCTCCAGCCCTATCAATGAGCCTGCATTGCTTGGGACCATTTTTTTGGGTTCAACTGCAGTAGTGAGTTTGACTAATTTGAGTGATCACACACATATTCAGACATAAAACATTAATATGGGAACAAATCAAAAGCAGTCTGGCTGGGCTCCTGCTTTGAATTCATTACATAGATTGAAAAAGAAAAAAGAATTAAAAAAAAAAAATTTAAAAAAAAAAAGAAAAAGTTTTTATCTTTTCTAGTACGTATGAAAAGGTATAAATTCCTGACTGACTGCAGCACTTGGCCTGGCTGTGCTGGTAATTGGAACCAGCACGCTTCACTTCCCGGGCGTCCCATTCACAAGGGAGAGAAGGAAGCATTCAATTTTTCAATAGGAAATTTCATCGCCGGAAAACAATCCACCTTCCCTGACTCCGAGGAAAAGCCTGAGGGCGAGTTCTCTGCTCGACCACAGCTTCAGCTTTACTGCCAGCCCAGCCAGAGCTGCGTGCTCACGCCACCCCAAACCCATGAGACCGCCTTCAACACCTCCAGCTCTGTCTTTTTTTGTTTTTTTTTCTTCTAAACACAATTGAGTGTTTTTCTTTTCCTTTGGGATTGCTCAGAGGTCCAGTTTGCAACTTTTCTCTCCACAACAAAACGGGCTAAAACAAGCCTGGATTTTGTCATGAGAGTTTTCCTTAGATTTTCAGCTCTCCACCCAATTGCAGACCTGGGACTTCATGGAAAGCACCCAGGTGTAGCCGTGGGCCATGCTAACAGCAAGGGGATATTTGTGGGACATTTGTGAGGCAGAGCACACTTTAAGTGGGTTTTTTTAATGATCCTAGGACACCCCAAGTCATATGGGACTGAGCAAAAATCATGTTACACCAACAGTTTTTCTTTAATAGCATTTTTAAACTCATTTTTCATTCCTGAAGCCGCTGTCTTAGCATGGAGTGGAATAAGGGTTTGAGGCCACAAAAACCCATCAGACACTCCAGCAGGACTCAAGAAAGCCAAGCAGCAGGCAAAGGGACTGAGCAGAGTGGTGGCAGGTGAAATGTAGCACCAGTCAACATAAAACTGATGCAGAAACAACCCCTGACAATGGTCCCTGTAAGAATTTAGTTTCAGGATTAAATAGACTCAGAAGCAACCATCCTGTGCTTCTGCATGCATAGCTCAAGTTTAAAAATCAAACTTCCTTCTACTTGTAACAATTAACGGGAAAGTTACTTTTCTCCTCATTATTTATGTTCCCACCCTAATGGCTTATTTCTTCATGCACTTACAGAAAAGCTGAATTATTGGCCTTCTTCACCTGCTTTCTGAGCCATCCTTGACTCCCTCCATCTTCCACATCCAGGACCAGAAGGCTGAACAAGAAAGGAATCACAGGTAGGGCATGGAGGAGCTCCTCAAAAACACATTAAGCTACATCTTTATGCCTTTATTCTCCCTAAAATCTCTAGAAACAGGTTGTCACACAGCAGTTCTTGATTAATGAATAGAAACAGTCTTCTAACCCACCGTGCAGCACTGTTAGGGTACTTTGAGTTGTAATCAGGGTACTTTTACCTGCCTTCAGCTGATCCCTTGGCAAGGGGAATTTTGAAGACTGGTGTCTGACTGGGAGGGCAGAACTGGAGCAACAAACAATGGCACAAAGGGCAGGAGATGGGCAAGGCTGAGGGCAGCAGCACGAGTAAGATAAGGAAAACTTAGCACAAGATCAGTATGGAATCACATGGAATGCTGGATATTTTGAGATATTTCATGTAATGGAGGCACTTGCTGTTCCTCCACTTCTGTAGAAGATGGGGAGTAAGAAACCAGGGTAGAGCTCCCCCAGTCTATGCTGAGTTAGGCATGGGATGCCTTACACAGCCTCAAAGGAAAACATAAAGACTGTAGCATTCAAAGAGCCCTCAAGAAGCCTTCTGGTTCCCCCTCAGCCCAAAGCAGGCATCCCTGAGGACATGCAGGAAATGTCTGTGTAGTTCAGGGCTGCCAAGGATGGATCCACAGCACTGACAGGACCCTGGTGTTTCACCTGTCACCTTTCCTTTAGTGGACCTGATGTCAGTCTAAAGACCCTTCACTGGATCCCACCAACGCTTCAAAAAGCCAAGAAAGTCAGGCAATACTTACCTCTGCTGGACTCCATCCTGGCCTTGACACGCAAGGCTTGGATCCTCCTGATGGACACAGACTCTGAGTCCTAACCCAGACCTGAACACCAGATCTCACCGTTCTCATTCAGCTCCAAGGATCACTTAAATCCCAACAAATTCGTGGGCAAATTAAATGCAAGCATCTATTTTTGTAAGCCAGGATCACTTTTGTTGAGCTGTCACTGAAGCTTTTCTTAAAAGTCATTAACCATGATGGGCGAAACACAATCCCATCTCGCTCCTCTCCTGCCTCTTCAGAGCGAGGATGGCAGCACTTGAGCCACTGCCTCACTGATTGTCCTACTCTTCCACAAAGTGGTTCCTCTCTGGCAAATTGAACACTGAGAGCCATCACAGAGCCCCAGACAAAGGGACCAGTGACTGTTTCTGGGATTATTAGAGGGAAGCAGAAAGAAGCCTATTACAGGCTCTTTGTGGCACTTAATGTTGACAGCTGAAAATAATGGATAGGACAAAACAGAGCAAAGATGATTTAAATTAGGCAACTCCTGGGGAGTGGTGCTCACTGAGGCTTCCAAAGGAGAACTGCCCTTTCTAAGCCATGCTAACCCCCAAGTGGACATGCACTCTCCCTCTGCAGCCCAAACACACACAGACACAGCCGTTTCTAGGTGCTTTGCAGAGCTTTGGCTCAGTTTGCCCGTGGCCACTGCACCCCTCCCACTAGGGGATGGAAAAGGTGTATAAAAAGAGCAGCATCAGCCACGGCTCATCAGTCCTTCAACAAAAACAGCCTTTAATTTCTAACCACTGCCACAAGTTCAGGGACCTGTAAGAAGAGATTTACACGTCCACGTTCCAGCAATCATTACACAACTCCTGCAAAGCCACCTGGAGGACAGGAGATTCACTCCTACTCCAGGGGTTTGACGCAGACAGAATGACAAAGGCTCTGACGAAGCTTTAGTGCCATCTCATGCCAGTCCCAGCTCTGTGGGACTCATACAGGGCTCATTTTAAGTAACAGGCGCCTGCCACCTACACACATCACCTCTCTCCCTCTCAAGAAGGCAGTAATCAGAGAGTCACAGAATCATTTCGGTTGAAAAAGAGCTCCAAGATCATAGAGCCCAAGCTGTGTCCGATCCCCACCTCGTCCCCAGCCCAGAGCACTGAGTGCCACATCCAGGCCTTCCTTGGAAACCTCCAGGGACAGGGATTCCAACACCTCCCTGGACAGCCCCTTCCAATTTTTTCATCACCCATTGTGTGAAAAAATTCCTCCTCATGTCCAACCTGAACATTCCCTGGTACAGCCTATGTCCTCTCCTCCTGTCCCTGTTCCCTGGGAGCAGAGCCCAACCTCCCCTGGATGCCCCTTCCTGTCAGGGAGTTCTGGAGAGACAGAAGGTCCCCCCTGAGCCTCCTCTTCTCCAGGCTGAGCCACTCCAGCTCCTTCAGCCACTCCCCATAGGACTTTCCCTCAATGCCAAAGCCACTCCCAGTCCGGCCAGGAAAGCACAAGAGGGGTGGAGAAGCACACACATTGCACATGGTGAATTTGCTGGCTGCCTGGATTCAATATATGTGCTCAGGCTGTGGCAGTAATCTGTCTTTCCAGGCATAGCACTTGGATTTTACGACCTGAAACACCACCCGAAACAGCTCCTGAATATCTGAGGATGCCGCCCAGCCAACCCTGCACTCACCCTGCAGTGGATAAAAGCCTGTTGAACATGGGTCCCTCCACAGTGATGGGGTTCACACCTTTCTTGCACCCATGGGTATAACCCAGGAGGTACAAGGCTGCTGTCCTGTTGGGCCACCCAAAGCCCAGAGATACCCTAGCAGCAACTGGAGGGTGGCAGTGGGACTGATCCTGGCAACAAACACCCCTGGGACCTGAAGGGAGGAGCCTTCAAAAGTGCTCCTGGGGTTCCCACACCACCACTCCTCTGCTGGGACACTCTGGGGTCTCCCTGCTGCAAAAGCTGCCTCTGCAGTGGAACGGAGAGAGAGCTCTGGCATGGGATAAGGGTCATGGACATGGCAGTGAGAGCTGGGAACGCTGCTCTGGATTTGTGCAGCATCCAGATCCTGCAGCAGCACAAGCATGCGGTAATGGTTGTGACAGAGGTGGAGTAGGAGGAAGGAGAGAAAAGAATGAGAGAAAGGCAGGAGAAGGAGAGGGAAGAAGAAAGAAGGGGAAAGAAGGAAAATGTGGAGAAGAAAGAAGGGTTGGAAAAGGCAGAAAGAAGAAAATGAGGAGGAGAAGGAAAAAAAGGAGAGGAGGAGAAGAAAGGAAGCAGCGAAGGAGAGGAAGCAGAGGAGGATGATGAGAAGGAGAGGAAGAAGGGGGAGGAAGAGAAGGAAGGAAGCAGTCTTTGAATTCATTACGGAGCAATGCCTGAATCCATCCGACATGAAACCAGGCCACAGCACCATTTTCCCCCCAGACAGACAGCAAAGCAGCTCACCTCCTGCCTCCTGCTTGGCACAGATAACTGGCATGGAAAACCCCGGGGAGGAGAAGCACAGACGCGTTACGGCAGAGAGATGCTGCAGGAACGCCGACCAGACACTCTCTAACAGCAATGTGCCAGGCAGCACGGGAGGGGAAAAGCAACCTGCCCCCATGGACGTGCCAGTCTCTTCCTTTCAATCCCTTTTGTGAAAAAGGTGACTCAGGAAAACTGGAAAGGAAGCCAGGGGAGGTGTGAAAGTGGAACAAGACACCATCTGTTCTCAAGCCTCGCAGCTGGAAAGGGCATAACCTGCCCTTGGTGTGTCTGCAAGGGACACTCTGGTCCAGAGAGGACTTGTAGGAGAGGAGAAAGCTGCCTGCTGGGTTTCCTGTGCTGGGCTTCACCCAGCACACACAGACACCCCATCATTGAGCTGGAGGACCAGAGGCTTCACCCTGCTCCCATCCCTGCCCATGAACCCCCATGCAACATCACATCTGGAAACATCTGCTTAGGGCACTCACTCTACATTGCTTAAAAAGACAAACCACAGGTCCAGATGTCGGCAAGAACCACCTCTGCAAGACATATCAAATGCTGCATATACTTGTGATACTGTAGTGGGGAAATCCTTACATACAATCCTCATCTATTTCTTACTGAGTTTACAGTACCAGAGTCCCCCCTGCATATTCAGAGTTGTATTCCAGAGCTGATGTTCACAAAGCTCAGATTGAAAGGTGAGTAAGCCCTCATTTCAACTTGTGCTTCACTGGAAAGAATGGAAGGGAAAGGAGAGAGAAAATAAGATAAAAAGAAATAAAAATAAAATAGGTAGCAAAATAAAGGTAAAATTGAAAAAATGGGGAAAAAAGAGAAAGAAGGAGAGAGAAGAGAGAAGATAAGAGGAAAGAAAGAAAGAAAGAAAGAAAGAAAGAAAGAAAGAAAGAAAGAAAGAAAGAAAGAAAGAAAGAAAGAAAGAAAGAAAGAAAGAAAGAAAGAAAGAAAGAAAGAAAGAAAGAAAGAGAAAGAAAGAAAGAAAGAAAGAAAGAAAGAAAGAGAGAGAGAGAGAGAGAGAAAGAGAGAAAGAGAGAAAGAGAGAAAGAGAGAAAGAGAGAAAGAGAGAGAGAAAGAGAAAAGGAAAGGAAAGGAAAGGAGGGGAAGGGGGGGAAGAAAAGGGGGAAAGAAAATGGGTGAAAGAAAAGGGGGAAAAGATAATGGGTGAAAAAAATGGGGGGAAACAAAAGGGGGAAAAGAAATGGGGAGAAAGAAAAGTGGGGAAAAGAAAAGGGAGGAAAAGAAAAGCAGGGTGAAGAAATTAGGGAGAAAAGAAAGGGAGAACAAAAAGTAAACAAAAAAGGGTGAGGTTAAGAAAAGACAAAAAAATTAAAAGAGAAAGTCAGCAAGCAAGAAAACCTAGAAAACTGATACTTTCCCAACACTAAAAGAACCTCGAGTCACTTTTTTAAAAAGTCCGAGCCCTTCCTAATAAGATGCCTGACAGGCTGTGATTTATCCAGCCATAAAACTTCCACTTGCATGTGACATTTGCTGGTAGGAATAAATCAGGGCAAAGAAAAGAGGAGCCGCTTTGGAGTTCAATGAGTATTATCCTAATTCTAAACGTATTAGCAGTGGTCTGAAAGCAGGACATTGTCATCCAGACAGACGGACAATGTTCATAACCAATGGTAATTTGTAGGACGCATAATTTGCTACTACCAAAATAGCACAGCATGTGGGTTTTTTTGCCCTTTTTAGTCTATAGCTGTGTCGTTTCTTTTGGCTTGTTGAAAGAAATCTGCTCTGCACACGCGGAGCAAGAGCTCAGACCTTCAGCAGCTCATAGAAAACAGGTGGCCAGGCATCGGGGGAAATACAGCCTTTTGGAAAAAGCTAATAAAATAAGCAGATGATTATAGAAAACGGAGATGAAACTGGCTTCTCTTTCAAAAACAGAAAGTCAGAGAAAAAATAAGTTGAGACTGAGCAAACACGGACTGAAAACACACCCTGCCACCACCTCTCTGAGTTTTAACAACACCAACAGAGTTTTCGCCCAAAATAAAAAATATTTAGGAAAAGAACAGTCGCCCACTCAGGGCTGGCCATCCCCAAGCCACCAAGCTCAGCTTCCCCAGGCTAACCTGGCTGTTGGATTAACACCAAGCAGGTTGGGGTCTCGGGAAAGTCAGGTTAAAACAGGTTTGCTGTCTTAAGACTTCGTCCCTGCCATCCTCATCTCCCCATCAGACAACAGCGCGCAGCACTTACATGAAAGTTGAAATTTGGTCAAATCCCAATCCTTTAACTTTCCATGGGGAGAATGTTAGGAGGCACCTCTCCTGCACGCTCCAGGACCACTCTCTTAAAGTGTCAGTTATTTCACGGTGGAGATTCACCAGAAGAAAAAAGAAAAGTAAAAGAGAAGGGAAAAAAATAAAGCAAAAATCCACCCCAGAAAAATAAATGCCTGTATCCCTAACAGAGCAGCAGGGTGGAGCTAGTACACCCTTATACTTAGCTGCAGGCAAAGCCTTAAAGTTGTAGTGCATTTATTTTCCATCAAGCATATCCATGTACAAGATAAAAAACTCCCCAGACTCCTGCTATTTGCCCCATTCTGTCTCTCATGGGGCACACTGGGATTGTTATCACTGTTTTATTTTTATTTTCTGAACTCAGGAGCCTAGGGATGGATCAGAGATTTCAACAAGCTCAGCTGAAGTTACCTCAAGCTCAAGTAAGTGCAGTTTCCCACAACCGTGGGAAAATAAATTACCAATTTCTTTTTTTTTTTTTTTTTTCCCTTACAGTGGAAAAAGGTAGTTACCAGGCATAAATCAGACCTCGTATTTAGAAAATGCTCCACGGGCCGAGAGCCGGTCTCAAAGGCTGTGAGTCCATCCTATCTCTCTACCTGCCCCAGCAGAGCTCACCTGGGTGGCAGCCAAGGTCGAAGCCCATCTGCAGAGGGCACAACTTGCTGGGACATCCAACACAAACACACACAGGGGAAGGAGGGGAAAAAACCGGGATCTGCTCCCAACCCCTCCCGAGGCTGCATCCAGCCCAAGCCACCCCAGCGCCTCCCGCTTGGCCTTGCAGCTCCTTTCATGCCCTGCCAGCCCCCCGGGCTCTCCGGCAGATGCCGTGCGTGGAGCTGCAGCCTCCTCTGCCAAAGCTGGGGGACGGCAGAAGGCTCGGCCAGCTCGTAAAAAAATGAGCATCTGCACTTTGCCACTCGCACAGCTGCACCGTGACAGCAGGGCCTGGAGACGGGGCTGTCTGCGGGGACGTGGTGGGGGAAAGGGAAGCGAGTCCATCACGCTACTGCAGGAGCTGCCACTGACCTTCCAGGGAGCCTTCCTCGAGCTTCAGGGAAGGAACTGAGAGGACTGAATAGGAAATTTCATCTTTCTCAGCATTTTCCTTTAAACTGTCCAGCAAAGCTAAACACAGAGGAGTGTCTGAAAGCCCTCAAGAGGAGAAATCAACCGTCTGCTTTCCAAGCAAGTGCCTAGAGAACTTGTTTGGAGAGTCATACACCCATTTTCTATTTATTCCATCAGAAGGGTTGTTCCCCCAGCAGTCCCAACATCTGAGAGGAGGACAACCCACAACCCCCTCCATGAGGGTCCACATGCTCTAAATGGGATCCACCTCTGGGTCTACCCTGCCTTGGACTAAAACATGAAAGCACCCACCCAGCTCTTGCAAGAAATCCTGACTCCACTTCCAGCATTGCTCCCTGTCATGGATTCTTCAGCAGTATGGGCCCCAAAGTCTGTTTTTATCATGTATTTTAAGAAAATTTTGAAAATATTTCTTCTCGGGCACTCTGTGAGTAGGAACTGCCAAACTTCCCACCCCTCTCAGCGGGGGACAGACAGGTGAAGAAAGGCAAAATGCTGTTGTGGCTTTTCCCCTAACCACATCAATCCCTACATGAGGTAGGAGTGAAAGGCCATTTTCTCTCTCAATCTGAAATTTCAAACTGAGAGGCCATCTGGGATCTCTCCTTTTCCTGCACCCCATAACAGGACCTGACATTTACCCAGAGGCAAAGAAGGAGCATCATCATGGGCTTAAGAGCATCAGATCAGCCTCTGGAATTCTGCCACCCAACCCCATCCCCTGGAACAAGCTGCCCAGAGAAATGGTTCATGCCCCACCCCTGGAAAAACTTAAAGCCAGGTTGGATGGGCATTTGAGCAACCTGATGTTGTTGAAGATGTCCCTGCCCATGACAGGCGGGCTGAAACAAGATGGTCTTGAAGATTCCTTCCAACCCAAACTGTTCCATGACTCTCCTCCAAAGCACTCCAGAACTGTTTGCAGGAGTTCCTTACCAGAAGATCATGGAACAGTTTGGGTTGGAAGGGACCTTAAGGATGATCCAGTGCCACCCCCTGCCACAGGCAGGGACACCTTCTACTATCCCACATTGCTCCAAGCCCCATCCAACCTGGCTCTGGAGACTTCCAGGGATTGGGCAGCCACAGCTGCTTTGGAAAACCTGGAACAATGAGCAGGTTCAGCTTCATCACCAGGTTTCACCACATCACAGTGACAGCCAGGACATGGCCTGTTAGACAGCCATACCAGACGTGATTAGAAGTTGATAATTAACTCATGATCCACAGAGCAGAGCACCCTTTTCTTGCTGCACAGCCCACAGCTCTGGAGGGACACCCTGAGGAAAAAAACTGACTCTGTCAATGTACAGGCATTTGGAGACAACCCAACAGCAGATCTCTTGACTGAAAGGGACATACATTCTTGTTTTGTTTGTTTTGAACCACTGGTTGCCAGTGCAGGACCTCACACTGGGCATCTGTCCTACCACACAATTTGTATGACAGATGCTCTTTCGTCTTTCTAATTGTTGAAACAAAGTGGGTACTGAATGAGGGCTTTTGAGGCTGGCAAGGGCTTCAAATATGGTCAGTGTTGAGCTAATTCTGCAGGGCAGTGTCTCCAGCTTCCTCCATCCCCCTCCATATTTATGTTACAGCCATCCAGACCCATTTTTTGCTGACTGTGTCCTTGCCTTCCCTCTGCCCTCTGCAGAATTTCATGCATCCCGCTTTGCTGGCTGGGGGGGACAAACATTCTCTTACTTTTATTTAATTCCTCCCCTCTCTCCCCTCACCTTCAAAACACCTTCAGGGATCTCCTCCTGGTATCCACACATAACATCTCTCACCGTGACCCAGAGAGAGGCAACATTCTGGGGCCCAATGATCCTGCTAGGTCTTAAGGCCTGGTACCAAACCAGGACTGCTGGAGCACATTGAGCATTTGGCACCTGATTGCTGAGGACCAGGAGCCCAGCCTAGGACCAGAAGGGATCTCACCATCATCAGCACAGTGCAGACCTCTTCTAGGGAAGATGTAGCCCTTGAAGACAGCAGGGTTAGGAGCTAGAGCTGCCAAAATAGAGTTCAAGTCCTGCAGTCACCCTGGGGCGAGCCAGTTATCGAGGAAAGCTGGGGACAGACCTCAGCATCCTCCCCATCCAGCACCACCTTGCTCTGCACAGCACTGGCAAGGTGGTTCTTCCCAGCACACAAGCTCTGGGGGCAATGCCTAAATGCTCCAAAGTACCAGCAAAGAGCGGCTGTCAGGAGGCCACCCAGGCTCCAGCTGCCTCCTCTCCCCACACAATCTACCATCAGCAGAGATACGTTCCAAGGAGTTTGTCAAAAAGGGAATTGGAAAGAATAACATGCTCAACTCTTATTTACCTGGGTGGGAGTTCGGCACTCCATGCCATCAGTCCTCTCAGAAATTCCAGCTTAACTGCTACAATGAAAAGGAAATATTTTTCTACACTGGGGTTATTAGATGTTGCCACAGTGGCATGCGTGGGTGTGCACTTCGATATTAACTAAAGGCCCAGATCTGCAAAGACGCACATAAATCACTTGACTCCCATGAAAACAGCAAGAACAGTCATAAAATGACCCAAGTGCTGAGGTCAGATCCACCCAGACAACTTCAGTGTGTGCTACTGAGGCGTAAAAGAGGGAGAAAGAAAAAGCAAAGACGTATAAAATTTTCATTTCACCTCATGATGTTTCTGCATCAAGTATGTTTTTCTATGCTGATGTAACACTTGCTAAACTCTCCTTGACTCCTCACAGCTGTGATGGAGGGATGTGGATGCTGGCTGGGGCTCCCCACGCTTGGCCCGGCATCCCTGTCTTCCCTTGGGGCAACAGCAGGGATCTGACCACTCACTCCAACAACTGTGATGCCTTTCCCAACCCTTCTTCTCTTTTTTGCCTCTTCTCCCACCTTCCCAAATAGCTACAAAACAAATCAGCAAGTGATGTGCAAGTGATGTGCAAGTGATGTGCAAGCAAAGAGGTGAGGCTCGTCGTGGAGACAAGGGGTCTAAGGAATGGAAATTTGGGAGGCACAAACACATCTTGTCATGGGATGGAGTGGCTGGGGAGGAGGAAAGAGGTTTTGTTGAGAGATCTGAAGGCTGCCCACCCCTCACCTTCCACCCTTGAGCTCTGGCACTGCAACCTGGTCTAGTGGAAGGTGTCCCTGCCCATGGCAGGGGCATGGAACTAGGTGATCCTTAAGATCCCTTCCAACATAAACCATTGTAGGATTCTAGGATGGCTGGAGAAGACATTGGGAAACCACTGCAGGAAGTAAGTTCTTGACCCTCTCTGTGTCACTGCCCAACTTCCACAGCAGCCCTGGGGACCTGTGGCTCAGTCCATGTGTCCAGCAGCTGACAGGGGTCTGCAGGCACACAAACAACTTCCCACCCATCAGCACTTACAGATGGGCTCCGTGCCAGCTGTGGGATACAGCCACATGGCACACAGCAAGATTGCCACCAGCATATGGTATCTCATTTGGCACAAAATCCCCCCATATAAAGCAAATGCATTAAAAAAAAAAAAAAAAAAAAATCTGAACCACAGCTGAACCACAGCACCCCAGGCCAGCTCCCTGCTGCAGCTGCTCTGGCACCAACAGCCCTCAAAATAAAAGCTTCTGAGTTTTAGTTTTATATTTTTCCTAAAGTGATGCTGGCTTATCTACTCCCTCCCACCCTACAAGTGACACCTTACACACATCCCCCCTGACTGCCTCCATGGCTCCTCCATGTGCTCTTTACGCTGGAACAATTAAGCTCTGCTCAACTTTTCCATTAACCCGGGCAGCCCTTAGTCATGTCTAACGAACTCACAAGTTGCTGTGTTTTTTAATTTGATTCAAGACTCGTGTCTGCCCAGCTCAGACACATGCAAAAGGTCCAGTCCCTCAGTGCCTCACAGTGAAACAGCAGTGAGGCTGCTCCCTGTCCCTGCTCTGCAGAGGCTGGATGACTACATGAGATGCCAGACAGCTCGGAATTAGGGCCAGGATTTATCCCAGGAGGGTCTGGCTGCACAGAGATTGCAGGCACCCTCAGGATTAATTTGTTTAAAAGCATCCACCCATCTGCAGTTGGGTGGCAACCACATGGCAAGGCTCTACCATCACTGCTGTGTCTCATATCACTGCAGATGTTTCCTCACTCGGGTCATTAGGGTCCCTGGCAAGACATTTATTCTGAAGAAATCTAGGCATTTCAAATTATTCCTAGTCCTCCAACAAATCTGACCCTCACCCACTGGTTCAAGAATTCATGGTTCAAGAATTACTGATGGGACAGAGAAAGAGCCAGGCCTCAGACCTCTTTCCTTTAGAAGCCAGGATGAAAAATGTTACATGCAAAGAAGGATTCAATCAATCAATCGATCATGCAATCAGCGCAAACATGGAAAAGTATGGTGCTAACAGGCTTTGGGAGATTCAGAACCACAGAATCACAGACTTGTCTGCGTTGGAAGGAACCTTAAAGATCACATGTTTACAACCCCCATGCCACCCACTTAGTCCATTCCCTTTGTCACTTAAGACACCAAAATAATCATCAGGGAAAATGTCATCACGGAAAATCAAGGCAAAGTCACCAAGCTGAGCTCCTTGAAGCAGCTGGTAAGAGGCAGAACTGTTCCCCCATTATTTTACTGTCTCAGGCTACCTGCAGACTCAGGGAGGTGCCGCTACGCTTGGATTCATGGAGATAATTTTGCAGTCACAGTCGTTAGGGATTCATTTAGAGCTTGGCTTTGTAAACCAGAAAGCTTAATAAAAAAAATACATGCAAGTCTCTGCACCTACAATTTTCAGTACATCACCTGCCCAGGGCATCATCTCCACTCTAGTTTCAAAGGGAGGCATGATGATAGGAATATATGAAGCTCATAAAGTCTTCATGAAAACAAGAGACCTCATCAGGTGAGAGCAACTAAGTGATACCACTGCAAGAAAAGCTGCAATGGGAGCCTGACACCTGACAACACCAGGCAGGAAACCCCTCCTGAGAGCTGCTACCAGCCCTGAGCCAGCTCCACCCCAACACCCTGCCCAGTATGCCCCACACAGTATGAACCACCAGGCCAGAGCTTCAAAGGATTTGCTCCTTCAAGCATTGAAGGATGAGGATGCTTTACATGAGGATGTTTTACAGGGAAGTTGCCTTAGTCTCACCCTCAGCCAGCCCTTCATTAATGACCTGTGGCTGTATGGGAAACATCAGGGTATGAAACAGAGTAACTCAGGAGGAGATGGCAAAAAAGAGGTGACCAGCAGGTGTTGCACCACACAACCAGCCCAAACACATCTGGAACAAACAGCCTGAATCCTCCCCCCCCTTGCTCTGCCCTGCCCCACTCTGATCCTCTCTCCCTTGGTCTTTCTCCAGTCTGCAGCATGTGGTGACTGTAATTATGGTTCATCTCACTGCTGCACAGTCACACCACCTCCAGGTACTTAACTTCTTTTAATCTTGCTTCATGTTTCAGTCCCTACAGCCCACTCGTGATGTCTGCTACTCTTCTTCCAACACCCTCAATTCATCAATAGCCATGTCAGGCTTTGACCTCCAATTTTCTAACTGCTCAGTTAAACCACTCTGCCCCCGGCCCCGCTCCTGCCTTTGTTAAAAATGAGGGGGGAGCCTCATTTGCTTCCTTATTTGATCATCACTTCACTTCTGTGGTGTGCACTCTGTTTCCCCATCTTGAAAACCCATCAACCAGCCCCATTCCAGACTGGTGCAGGAGCTGTTGTTACCTTTAATGAGAAGAAATTATGGTTAATGCCTAATTTTAATTTTTCCCCCTCCTTTAATTTTTTTTCAATAGCTTTCCCAGAAAAAGCAGCTTTGGCAGAGTGCTGCCACCTGAATGCTAATGAACGCCGAAGGGACCCGACGTGTCTGCCTCCCTGCCAGACATCAAATTGATTTTCAAATTGCTTTGATGACATAAGGTGGTTTCACAGTTTGGACCTGTGTGATTACCTGATCATTTATCTCAGTGGGCTCCTCCACTTACCTGCTTTAAAATAACCCAGGCTCTGGATTGGACCTTTGTGATGGAGGTTATCGTCCCCCAGGCTGCGGCCAGATCACGGGAGCCCAGTCTGAACTTGGATAATTTGGATATGCCTGAGCCCCAGCAAATGAGTGTGGAGGACAGTTTGCAGCTGAGCACCAACAAAATCTTTAGCCTTCCAGTTTTGGGGCACAAAAAACAAACCCCAAAGAAGGTGGCTACCCCATCCCTGGAAACATTCAAGGACTGGTAGGGATGGGGTTCTGAGCATCCTGGTCTAATGGAAGATGTCCCTGACCATTTCAAGCAGACTAGATGGCCTTCACAAACCAAACCATTTTATGACTCCAAAATATAGATGGTTCAGTGCTAGAAAAGAGGTTTGGATGTCTAATGAAATTAAAAAATTAATTTCACTTGGGGAATTTCAACTGTTGTGCATGGGCCAGGACAGCATCTGACTTACTGGCTGATGTTCTCTCCTGGGCCAAAAGCATGAGGATGAGGAAGGAAGGACATTTAGGGAGCTGGAGGATGTTCTGAGGAGCCAGGAGCTCCCTATGGAGACATTGCAGAGCTCAGGCACACTCGTCCCTCCTTCCAAAACACTCACCCTCTGAGTGGATGCTGGATGGGAAGGAGGTGCAGCTGACAGAAGGGAAACATGATTTAGGGATGGCTGAGACTCTCCTCCATGAGCAAAGACCCAAGCCTAGGAGGAGAGGAGCAGTGCTTGCCAAAGGGAAACCTGAGCATCGCGTCGCACCAGGCAGCAGTTTTAAATCCATGGGAAAAGGCAGCAAAGCGAGGCCATAAAAAACACAACCCTGTCCCGTTTCTAGGACAGGTGAACAACCAGGATTTCACTGAGCCTCGTTCCACTGCCTGGTGAGCAGAGTGACCAGGTCACTGACTCTGCCCAGGCCACAGGGGCGCGAGACAGCCACTGTGCCAGCTGGTATCAGGACTCAACTGAGATAAAGGCATAAACTGCTGCCGGCTGAACTCAGCCTCCAGATCAACATGGATCAGAGACTGGATTAAGGGGGAGGGAAGGGAAATACAAACCACTGGCATTAACCTGTGGGTAACATCAGCAGTGACCCCAAAGGTAGTATTTCTTTTATTCCCACGCACGGCTCTGTCTGGGTACGCGCAACAGCTGGAATGCAAGCGGCTGGAGTGCAATTTATGGAGTGCTTTGTGACGGCAAGGGATGAGGGGAACAGCAGGACAGTATTTATTATTAGTATTTTACATTAAAAGGAGCACAGTTCCATTGGTGGTTTACATTTCTGGGGCACCTTTCATCTCAAAAGATAACATAAGCATCCCGCTAACAAAGGATGGGGGGTGGGTGAGCCAAAGCCTCACCACTGGCTCTACCCAGGCTAATATATATATATATATATAAATATATATATAAAATATATATATTAGGGACTAGAGAAATTCAAATTACCACGTTTGAGTGCAGCCATTTACAGAATCACAAAAACACCATTCTCCCCAGACCTCTGAGTGAACCCTTGCTGTGCCCACATGAAGAAGTAATCAGCACTTAGCAGCATTTCTCTCCCTGCTTTGTATTGCCACACAGGCACTCCCCATTTGCACTTTATAAAGAAAAAAATAAATCATAGGCACCCTAAATAGACTCAGGGGTGGGTTGTTTTTTGTTTTTTTCTTCAGCCAGACAAGCATGTACACCTTTGGCATAGATCCTGCTGGGTTTGGAGAAGGATAACTACAGCACAGGTTGGAAGAGCAAGCCCTGACCACCCTCAAGACACCAACTCGGTGCACGAGCTGATGGATGGGAGATCCCAGTGTCCATGAGGGCTTCACACCCACCTGTGGGTGTGTGGGTGGAAAATGCTCTTACCCAGATGTACTCGGCTGGTGTGGCCAGGTTTTGGCAGTTGCAGGGGTGGCTTCTGTGAGAAGCTGCCAGGAGCTTCTCCCATGTCCAGCAGAGCCAATGCCAGCCAGCTCCAGGACAGACCCCAAGGCCAAACCCATCAGGAATGATGGTGATGCCTCTGGGACACCAATTTAAGAAGAAAATAAAGTTGTTGCTTGGTTGTAATTGTGGCCAGAGAAGAGAGGGGTGAGAACATGTGAGAGGAACATCTCTGCAGACACCAAGGTCAGGCCAAGAGGAGGGGCAGGAGCTGCTCCAGGTGCCAGAGCTGAGATTCCCCTGCAGCCCCTGGTGCAGCCCATGGTGAGGCAGCTGTGCCCCTGAGGCCATGGAGGGCACCAGGATGCAGAGATGCACCTGCAGCCCCTGGAGGAGCCCATGCCAGAGCAGGGGGATGCCTGAGAGGAGGCTGTGACCCAGAGGGAAGCCCGTGGAGAGGGGAGCACATGCTGGGGCAGGGGAAGGACTCCAACTCCTCTCCCTGAGCCGTGTCAGGACCATGGTGTGATGAACAGATCATAACCCTCCTTCCCTGTCTCCTTGTGCCGCTGGGAGAGGAGAGAAAGCTGGGAAAGGAGGGGTGGAGGTAAAGCGTTTTAAGATCTGTTTTTACTTCTCATTATCCTGTTCTGATTTTGTTGTTAATAAATTAAAATAATATCCCCAAGCTGAATCTGTTTTTCCCACGATGATATTTGGTGAGGGATCTCTCACGGTCCTTATCTCAACTCACGACCATTCCGCTACATTTTCTCTCCCCTGTCCAGCTGTGGAAGGGAGTGAGAGAGCTGCTTTGGTGGCTGCCTGGAATCCAGCCAGAGTCAACCCACTACAGCCAGGTGATATTTGGGGAGATATTGCCAGCAGGTCAAGGGAGAGGACCCTGTCCCTCTGCTCTGGTATGACCCCATCTGGAGTCCTGCATGCAGCTCAGGGGTCCTCAGCACTGGAAAGACATGGACCTGCGGGAATGAGTCCAGAGGAAGCCATGGAGATGCTCCAGGGCTGGAGCCCCTCTGCTCTGCAGCCAGCCTGGGACAGCTGGGGGTGCTCAGCTGCACAAGAGAAGGCTCCAGGGAGAGCTCAGAGCCCCTGGCAGGGCCTAAAGGGGCTCCAGGAGAGCTGCAGAGGGACTGGGGACAAGGCATGCAGGGACAGGACACAGGGAATGGCTTCCCAGTGCCAGAGGGCAGGGACAGATGGGATATTGGGAAGGAATTGCTGTCTGTGAGGGTGGGGAGGCCCTGGCACAGGGTGCCCAGAGCAGCTGTGGCTGCCCCTGGATCCCTGGCAGTGTCCAAGGCCAGGCTGGACAGGGCTTGGGGCAGCCTGGGATAGTGGAAGGTGTCCCTGCCCACGGCAGGAGATGGGACAAGATGAGCTTTAAGTTGATCTTTTGATCCCTTCCAATCTCAATCATTCTAGGGTTCTGTGATATCTCTCCCCACTGTGCAAAGTGAGACATCACCAGCAATCACTTCCAAACCCTGGTGCAGCAGGGACCTGCCCAAAATAGCCCAAGAGCGACAATTCAGCCTTGTTTTAGGATTAGGGCCATAGCAGCTAAAGCAAAAGAACAGTCACCACACAGAGCAGGAACACTTTTACACCATCAGCTACCCAAATCACTTCTAGACCCCATCCAAAGTTTGCCACTTCCACAGAAAATTAATTTTGCCCTGCACCCTGTAGCACATAGAGCTGCAGGTTGCCTTTTCCAGACACAGCTGTTTGCAGTATGAGTAACAGAAAATGTGTCTTCCCCACATATGGGGAGCCATCTGAAAGCCCTGCTACACCAACCTGACGGCAGAACCAAGCAAATGTTTGGTGACATTTCCCTATTGCTGTCTCACAGTTAAATAAGCTTTTAAAAAAATCCTTGCTTTGGTGCTGGCTAAGTCTATTTTATCAGCGTGAAAATCCTCCAGAGCTCAGCAGCAGAGATTGAAGCAAGCCAGGTAAAAGTAACAGGAGAAGAGCAAATATAAACCCGAGCATCTCCCCTCTCCTCCAGAGAACAGCAGTGCCTTGCTGTTAGCAATTAAAGAAACAAAAGCTACGGGGCTGCTGCCATCCCCCTGCACTCAGCTCTTCCCAAACCTCGGATGTGGATGACAGCTACTGAATCCACACTGTGCAAAACGTTCCTCCAGAGGTTTGCGACCTCCATCTCGCCCACCATGGCGTTGACAGCTCCCAGTCGCCAGTGGGCATGGGAATTCTCCAGCAATTCCAGAGGGATCACTCATCCCTCTGCACATCCCGACTCCGTCTGCCTCCCCCACCACCACACACTTGCTTTTGGGCTGCGTTTGGAAGCTTAGCCTGTTAATTAGGGTAAAGGAAGTCAACACGTCCAGCCCTGACCTCCAGTGTCCTCAGCTCCTCTGTTTGGTGGTGTTGCCCTTGCAAAAAGCCTGCCAGTGTTTTGGCAGGAGCAGGCTGCTCCCTGCCTCGTGGGAGCAAATGATAACACAGCAGAGAATTACAGCCCCCCAGACTGCCGGGGGATGGTTCAATCAGGGGAGGAAGGTGCAAAGGATTTCATGCTCTGGTTTGAAAAATCAGCAGCTTTTTCAGAGTTTCTGAAAAAACTGGACAACCCTGTGATGTCTTTTTTTTCTTCAATTTCATCTGTTTCCTGCCTATTGAATATCACACCGTTTCCTCCAGAACACAGAATAAAATTAGTTAAGACTCACTCTGATGGAAAACTCTTTCTTCTTACCAATTCTTCAGACCCAGGGGAACGACTACAGTGGAAACGAGCTGAAGACAGAAACGAGCTGGGGGCTGATCCTCAAAGACCAATTAAGCCTCTGGCATCCCTCATTTTGATGATGCTCCTCCTTGGGCTCCAGCAGGCAGCATGATGCATCTCCTGCCCAAAATGCTAAGGAAAGAACACACATTGCTGCCTGCAAAGAGGGTACATCAAGATCAATGGCTCACTGCAGACCCCAGCGTGAGAATGATGTCACTCCAACGCCAGACGTGTGGTAACGAGCCCTACAAACGAAAACATCGTGCATCACCGAGCTGTCTGTTGAGCTTACCCTCCAAAAAAAAATGGGGCATTGACCTGAAAAAATCAGGGTTTGCTTTTAGGTGGGTGGGAAGATGGTGCTGAGAGAGAATGGGCAGCGCAGCAGCTCAGGATTGTAAAATCATAGAACAGTTGGGGTCAGAAGGGACCACCCAGTTCCACCCCCTGCCACAGGCAGGGACACCTTCCACTAGACCAGGCTGTTCCAAGCCCTGTCCAGCCTGGCCTTGGACACTTCCAGGGATGGGGAATCCCCCATTGTGCTGTGCTTGGTGGGCTCAGTCAGGACAATGCTCCCTAAGCTGTGGTGCCAACTCCCCAAGGCGCCTCATCGCCTCCTCCAGCCCCAGAATGATGCCTCAGTAACTCCTGCCAGTGGATTCATCAGGGCCTCACCTGCTTTACTGTGGAGCCCAAGACGGCCAGCGAGGGCTGGGATGCTACACTGGGCACCATGGGCAGCCCTACAGCCCTGCCATGAAATCCTGAATTTAGGATCACCAGATGCAATGGGCTGTTCCACATATTCCCGCACGGGTTTTCCATCAGTCGTTTTCACAGATTCCAAACCAGGGCGTTCCAGGAGCTGGAAGAGGTGAATAATCTTTTTTTTTTTTTTTTTTTTCAATCCAATGACATCTCTTACTTGTATTAAAAGTAGGAGGAAAATGGCTTGAGTCAATGAGAAACAGATCTGGGGGGGAAGTGACACAGGAAAAAAAGAAAAGCATACCCCCTCCACATTTTATTTGAATCAAAACTAAGTGTCTTAGTCCACTACTACCAAGTCTTGTTTAATCTCTCCTCCTTCTAACTGTTAACTGTAATTCCCAAACAAAAAGTTGAAAAGCTTCATTGAGAAGCTGTCAAAAAGAAAATGTTTTGGCATTTCCAAAATGACACATTTCATTCTGACATTTCACTTGAAATGCCTGGACATTAAAAATAAATTAGCTCCCCCTGGGGATTTTCAACATATCCAGTTGCCAAATTCAATTTAAGCTTATGAATAGTACAGGCTTTCCAAAATTCAAGTTTTGAATTCACAGAATCACAGAGTGCTTTGGATTGGAAAAGACCTTAATGCTCATCCCATTCCACCCCCTGCCAGGGGCAGGGACACCTTCCACTCTCCCAGGCTGCTCCAAGCCCCGTCCAGCCTGGCCTCGGACACTGCCAGGGATCCAGGGGCAGCCACAGCTTCTCTGGGCACCCTGTGCCAGGGCCTCACCAAAGTCACACTATGAAATGTCTTCCTAATATCCAATCTAAATCTACTTTAATTAACTTACACTGGAAGTTCAGTTCAGTTTTGGTCCAGACAGTGATGCTGATACTGAAAACTTGATCTCCAGCCAACATCTCAAGCCTAGAAATATTTACACCTTATGAAAATATTATATATGAGGAGAATGAGTTAGCCTATGACCCAACAACAGCCTCTCAAATTATTCTAACATGTGTTTTGCTCCTCATACACTGCTGTCATTCATGGGGATTAATGCTTGTTATTAATCACCTGATGTGAAGACACAGGAGAAAACCATCTCCCCATGTACTAGCCAGAGGGAACATTATTTATCTGCTATCACCAACACGTAATAAAAACAATTTCTGAGTAGATCTCACCTCTCATACACAGACGACCATGTCACGTTGTGAGTGATTTGCAGGGCTTTGGAGGCATGACAAAACCAGCCAGCAATGACAACCAAGGGTATCGTCTCACAGCCCCTCCTCAGATGAGTAATACTCATGCAGATAAGCACATCCATCAGCCTGAGGTCTTGCTGAAGACTTCTGGGGACACCAGAGTGGTCACATCCCTTCTGGCTTTCCAAGAGGCTGCTAGTGGGACTCAGCAGAGACCCCAGAGCAGCTGCAAGGTTCACCAGGAACCTGGGCTGTCCAACCTGGTGGAGCTATCCTACACCTGCGTGCCTAGAAATGTCATACAGGATCCCAGAATGGTTTAGGTTGGAAGGGACCTTAAAGATCATTTTTTTTCCAACCCCTACCACCACAGGAGTGATACCCACCAGATCAGGTAGCTCCAGGCCTCATCCAGCCTGGTCCTGGACACCTCCATGGATGGGGCAGCCACAGCTGCTCTGGGCACACTGTGCCATGCCCCACCACCCTCACAGTCAAGAATTCCTTCCCAATATCTATTCTAAATCTCTCCTCTTTTAGTTTCAAACCACTCTTCCCATCATGCTCAGTGGTTCCAATCCAGCTTGGACAGACAATGGCTAAGGGAAAACTTGCACCATTAGGCTTAAATCCATCACCATGCTGGTGTGACCTTGCTGTGTGACTGAGGGACCAAAGCCAGTCTAGGGCAGGAAAACCTGTCCCCAGCCACCACCAGCAAGGTACCAACTCTTTCCAACAGCACAAAATCTGAACACAGGATCAGCAACTTATCCCCACCTTGCTGTGGAGGCTCCAGGGGGCTGTTTTCCCTGTTTTTACTTTTTAACGCTGCAGTTTACTCATACTCATGCACTTAGCACCAAAGACAGATCTGAGAGAAGGACAGACAACAAACTTCCACTCTCCTGGATGTCTACACCACCAGGTCTAAACCAAAATATCCTTGCACTCTTCTGAGAAGGGCTACAGTGGGTCTGAAACACCGACTCTGCTCCAGCACAAGCTTCACATTGAACTGCACACTGAAGAAAAACTTACATGTTTATACACCTTGCTTGCACAGCACGGTGCCTGTAGGCTAGAGGCTCGAGTTCCTTCTTTTGATTCACTCCTTGAGTGAGTCAAACTATTTATTTGAACTCAAATCCGCATGAGGTGCAGAACAGCTCAGGCTTCGGCTCAGTGCCAGCTGCACTCCCATTGTCCACCATATAAAAGCAGGTATCCTGGCACGGACACAGGAGGTATGAAATACAGAAGATGACAAAACACTGCTTTTGTAAGACACCTGCAGAAAAAAGAACTAATGCAATACCAAAAAAAAAAAAAAAAAAAAAGAAGAAAAGAAAATAAAGAGAAAGATCTATATTTTGCTTTTCTCTCCTGTTGTCCTTTCTCTGGATCCCTTTACCTCTTGCTTTTTTTGAGATTAGGGACAGAACAACCAGCCTCTTCGCATTCAGCCTTTTCTCCATTCCCCACACACTGCTGTATTTAATCCATGCCCTGAAGCTCAGCCAACATCCCTTATTAAATGAAGTTGGCTCTTCATCTGCTGAACTACAAAAAAAATTAAAAAGCAATCTTATGAGAAATACAGGGCTTCTGGGAATCCGAAAATGATTTGTGTTGGAAGGGACCTTAAAGCTCATCCCATTCCACTCCCTGCCATGGCAGGGACACCTTCCACTATCCCAGGCTGCTCCAAGCCCCATCCAACCTGGCCTGGAACACTGCCAGGGATCCAGGGGCAGCCACAGCTGCTCTGGGCACCCTGTGCCAGGGCCTGCCCACCCTCCCAGACAGCAATTCCTTCCCAATTTCTAATCTGAACCTGCCCTCTGGCAGTTTAATATTCCTAAGGAGGCTGCACCTTTTCTCTGGACTCCCAAACTAAAAACCTGTTGGTATGAAGTCAGATCTGGGCTTTTCATCAACTCGAATCCTCCAGCTGAAAACCGAGTGCACAAAGGAAATCCTCCAGAGCACACCAGGTGTGTGAGTACTGGACCAGTCCATTGAGGTGGCACATCCAAGACTTGACACACATGCACTCTTCACGGCGAGATGCATCAAAGGTTCCTTGACTTTCTTCTTCAAGAACAAGCCCTGGCCTTGCTGATTGGCACAGCAGATAATTTTGGTAACTATTTTGCTCGTGTACAAGTTCTCTGTCATTCCAGGTGAGTGGAGCATCCCCTGCAACCTACTGCACGAGGGGATTTCTCCCTCCAATCCCCCATCCAGAAACATCCCATGCATGAGCAGTGACTCTACTGAAGGAGGAATGGCAAGGAAGAGCTCCAGGCTTTGGAAAAGGGGGTCCTGGATACGTGTTTTGACATTTAAGGTATAATACAAATGTACTTTCTCACAAGCAGTATCTGATGAGCTATGCTCAAGATCGCATCCAAGGAGCAACAGCCCCCGGAGTACAGCAGAGTACAAGTGGTCTCTAACAGGGTATTTGGCTGTTACTTCAGTATTAATCCCCTCAGCAGCTAAATCGTGGGAGGCTCACGAAATCTCTCTTTTCTCCACTGTACCAGCAAAAGGTCTTCAGCAATTTCCATCCAAACAACTGTGCTTTGTGAATAACGGGACCATTCATGGAGTATAATTTTATGACCTCATTCAAGCAATTTTAGCCAAATTGTGCTTCCTCTCTTGAAGAGCTGCCTTTGGTGAGGAGAAATTGTTTGCGACCACAGAAGCAACAAAAATACACATTCTTTACTTCCACAATCTGGTCTTATATTTGGGTTTTTTTGTCATTTATTTCCAAAATACCTGCTGTCTGTCAGAATGATGCTTCTCCTCTGACAGAGCCTATAACCATCACTCAAAGATCATGGCATCTCACAAGAGTTCAGTGGAAAACGAGAGGAAAAACTCCCTGGGTACGTAACTGAAGCTTTCATTTGAGGATGGGGGGTGGATTAACTGAAAGAAAATTAAATAAGCTCTAAGGTCTCAGCTCCCTGCTGGTACAAGCAGGTGCAAATTCCAACACAGAGCCAAAGGCACGCCCACACCCATCTCTCTGAAGGCAGCAGGATTATCACTGCAGGAAATAACATCACAGACTGCTTTGGGTTGGAGGGAACCTTAAAGCTCATCCCATCCCACCCCCTGCCATGGGCAGGAACACCTTCCACTATCCCAGGTGGCTCCAAGCCCCCTCCAACCTGGCCTGGGATGTTCCCAGAGATGGGGCAGCCACAGCTGCTCTGGGCAGCCCATGCCAGTGTCTGAGTGCACATCAGGATGTGGAGAAGAGTGCTGACAAGGGGCAAAATATACTTTAAAATTAAGGTGGGACAGGTCTAGGGTGGTTTGATAGGAAAATGAAGAAATAGTTATCCTGGATCTACGCCCCATTGCTTCCCCAGTGTTCTCCCACATCTGCATCCCTCCGCCTGTCTCCTCTCACATGGTGAACTCTTCAGGATGCTGATTGCATCGTGCATTCTCTTAGCCTGGAGTCCTACCTACTGCCAGGACCCACCTACAGAGAAGAGGCTGGCCCCCCCATCTTCTATCTCCTTTCCATCCCAAAATTTAACATCAGGTTTTGCTTTACACCAAGCTCTATATCTTAAGTCATTCCATGCCATCCCATTCCACTTACCACAAACACTGTCACAATCAAAGCATAAAAAAGAAGGGAGAAATAGAGATGCAGAGATCCCCTGTACGTGTGACAGGAACCATTGATGTGCTTGTAGGCCAGCAGAAACAAACCCACCAGATGAAGAAGGGACACCAAAATGACAGCACGAGGGATTTTTAAGAACAAAAAGGAGAGGAAAACCATGGCCATGATACAAGCAACTACTTTCCAAGCTACTAAAGACAGAATAGAACACAAGAACAGCTTCTTGTCTGGCCTCTGCCCGCAGTAGGCCAGCTACAGACTTGAACAAAACCCTGGTTGCATTCCAGGTCTGATGCATTCAGGGAAGATGTGCGCTGTCCCTAAAAGACCCTGCCACCCCAGGCACAGCACACACTGTCACAGACACCCTTTGGCTCTCACAGTTACTAAATTTACTAAAAGGACTAAGCAAAACTGCACTTCCCAGCAATAAAACCCTTCTCTGACAGCATCACTGGAGATGCCACTCGTGTATTAATTCAGAGGCTGCCCATTACCTATTAATTAGAGGACACTATTATGCAAATAATGAAAATTAATTAAACCCTCACTTATTAATCTAATACAGTCTCTTCCTTGCTGTTCTCAAATACACCCCAGGCAAGCACCTACAATTTTTTAACTATAAAAGTGACAGTCTATGGGCTGACACTTCTTTAAAGGATGTCTTTAATATCAAAATAAAGTAAAACTGCCTCGTCTCCTGAGTGCAACTGCAATAATGAGCTGTTAAACCCAATCTCTCCCAGACTGCTGGGTTGAGGGAGATGGGATGTTTCCTTCCCAAAAAACCTCATCCTTCTCCTAGGAGACTGCTTCTCCCCACTGAGCATATCTGGGCACACACAGTCCTGGCTTGATGTTTCTCTGGCTTTCACCCAAATCAGCTTTATGGGAAACACAGAGCTCCTGGGAATCACAGAATCATAGAATTTTGGGTTGGAAAGGATCTTTAAAGGTCACCTAGTCCAACATCCCTGCCATGGGCAGGGACATCTTCAACTACATGCAGCTCAGAGTCCTGCCTGAACTGATCTTGAATATTTTCAGGGATGGGGCATCCACCACTTCTCCAGGCAGTGTCGGGAGGCACCACTGCATCCCTCTTCCTCCTCCTCCAACAGCCACATCTCTGCACTGCCTAACAGCAACCTGTGTTGCAGGGAGCAGAAGGCAGCTCCTGAACCACAGCCTCCTCCCGAGATGCACCACCTCCTCTGACTGCCACGTGTCCCGTGGTGCTTCTGTGTGCACTCTACACCACGCCACAGACCTGCAACACAACCCTGAGACAACTCTTCAGAGCCACACTTAATGTCACCGTGGCAAATCACCCCCTGGCTCCCGTTTTACCCTTCACATTTCTTTTTCCTACCAGACAGGGCCCTCGTTTTTCCCAGGCTGTGTGTGCAGAGCCCAGGCAAGCAGGGCTGGGAGTGCTCTTCCTCACCGATGTCATCGTCGGCCAGCGTGAGCAACGGGGGTGCCTTGTTTTGCAGCTCCTGACATGACTCAGAACAGCCTGGGAATTACACTTGGAATAAGTGATTAAAAACCCTGACTACTCTTCCATTACCATGCAGGGGCAATGCTCTCAGCAGCAGCAGCGGTCAGAGCTGCACCTTTCTAAATGAGAGCAAAATGAGGAGAACCAAGAGCTAGTACTCCTCCAGACTGCTCCTGGGTATGTGGAGGTGGGAACAAGGGCTTGGAAAACCCACAGAAGGGAATCTCCAGCACACATTTAATCACTCTCTGAACCCCAGCAGAGAGCCACCTCCTTCAAAAAACCCTTCTCCAAGATGCCAGCCTCCTCCTGGCCAGTGTCTGCAGGCAGTACCTGTTTGGAAAAGCCAAAGAGCCACTGCAGGCATTTTGAAATGGAGGTGCCCAGACCCTCAGTCATATGTTGTATCTATCTCAAACATTAATATAAGCAGCTTGGATTTTCTTGGTAGGGAGGGAATCCTGGCGGGAAGAAAGAAACAGGATTTCAGAGGAGGAAACGCAGAGCAAAGGAAGGGTTTGAAGGGGAAGGGAGGAGGCCCCTTGACTAGAAGCAAGAAACTACAGCAAAATAAACTTGCTCAGATGGTCTCCTGGGGATCTGTGGCCTGAAATTCCAGCCACCTCCACCCACAGACAAGCAAAGAGCTGGAGCAGCAGAGACCTGAAAGATCCACCCTCGGCAGCCTGTGATCACGGGCATCAGCTGGCTTCACAAATCACAATCACAAGGAGTATCTTGGCCAATTCCCCTCTATTTTTCTGAAAAGCTCCACGCTGTTGCAGCCCCATGTTCCCAGGTGCTTCATAAACCTCCCAGAGCTTGGGAGAAAAGTATTGTCCCTGCTTCCCCAGTTGGAAAAAAGAGCTCAGGAATTCAATTAGCATACAAGAATGCTCAAGCCTATGTCCTTGAGTCTCCCACACGGAATTAACTCATGGGCTTTGCAGCTGAGGACCACGTAAACAAGAGATTCCAGCCCTTATTTAGGTACCCACCAAAATCAATTTAATGTATCTCAGCCTAGAGTGGCTTGGTCAAGGTCATGCATGGAGCCTGAGCAGAAATTAATTGTGAAGAACCCAAAGAAGATTTTTTTAAAGGGAGAATAAAAGCACTCTTCTTTCCAGATGTGAATTACTTTGCATTAACCCGAGCCTGCTCTATCCTGAAGCACCAATGCACCCATCGAGCAGCTGCACCTCAAGCCTTGTCCTTTGCTCATCAGCCAAAATCAACCCCAGCACAATGTTCAGCTCCTGCCTTGGCTGACAATTCCATACCCCATGTCCTCTCTTTTGGGAGCCATTCCCACCTCACACCAGCTACCCCATACACAGTGATGCTGCCACATCCCAGAGGGATCACAGAATCACAGAATCATTCAGGTTGGAAAAGAGCTCCAAGCCCACCGTGTCCAAGCTGTGCCTGATCCTCACCTTGTCACCAGCCCAGAGCACTGAGTGCCATGTCCAGGCCTTCCTTGGACACCTCCAGGGATGGGGGCTCCAACACCTCCCTGGACAGCCCATTCCAATGACTGACCGCCCTTTCCATGGAGATGGACACTCCTTGGCTATAGCTAGGTTAATTGGATGACCAGCAGTCTAAGGCTCCCCATCTCCTTTTCACTGCCCAAAAAACTCCTTCCTCTTTTTTTTACCTCTTCCCTTCCAGGTCATTGTCCCACCCATGCCAATCCATCTCTGCCTTCTATACAGTTTTCAAGCATCAAACTAAAAAACTTTGGGGCTCCTTGTATTTGAGGAGAAAGGGGGAAATCCAAGCCATTTGTTGTTTTGAATTTTGTATCTTCTGCAAGTTTTATGAGGCAACTATCTAAAAGTCTGAATAGTTAGTGCAAGTCAGGATCATTTCACTGTAGACCTTAACACCTCCCACCTCCTTAAGGATGGAGACATCAGAAGAACCACAGCTACTGGCTTTGGGCACTGGCTGAATGTTGTATCCTTACAATTCCCCGCCCATACTACAGAGATGTCCACAGATTTTGCCAAGGGGGCATATTATCATGCTAGGCCAGCTACTTTACTTTACTTTGTTGCTTTACTTGCAACATCAAAACCAATCCCTGCCCTGGAAAAGCAGAGAGAAGCTCCACAAGCAAGGCAGTGGAAACACAAAACCTGGAGTGACCTGTTGTGGTCACACAGGCAGGTAGTGGCCAAAGGAGGGAAACACCCCAGTGTCCCCTCAGGGAACCCTCACCTCCTGGGATGAATTACAGCCCTCAACATCAGCTTTTTGCTGCTTGTCCTCACCTTACTTCCTCCCACAAGCTGACCTGTCTGTAGTTACCTGTTCTGCAGCAAGTGTGGAGATCAGCAGCATTCCCAGCTGCAGGTAAGAGCTGACTGATGCCAGGATCCGGGTGGAATCAGAGACAAGTTAGAGTTGGAAGTGGCATTTAAAGGTCATCTAATTCACCTCCCTGCCATGAACAGAGACATCTTCAACTAGATCTTGTTGCTCAGAGCCCCACTCAATCTGGACTTGAATGCTTCCAGGGATGGAGCATGCATTACCTCGCTGGGCAACCTGTGCCAGTGTTTCACCAGCCTCATTGTAAAAACCTTCACCCTTACGTCTACTTTCAACAGACCCTCTTCTAGCTTAAAACTGTTACCCCTTCTTCTATTGCACCTGCCCTGCTAAGGACTCTGTCCCCATCTTTCATGCAGACCCTTCAGGCACTGGAAGGGCCTCTCAAGGTCTCCCTGGAGAGAGGCTGAACACTCCCAGCTCTCCCAGCCTTTTCCCATGGAGCAGAGATGCTCCATCTTATCCCAGTCTCCTGCAAGCCAAGGGGATCTCAGCAAGCTCCAGCACGTGGCAGAGGGACACATCGGGGTCTGTACGCTGGGGCAGCGGTCCAACGCGACTAAAAAAGTGCATGTAGTGGTGCTTGTGTGCACCTTTGCAATTGTGAGAGCACAGACTGGGCAGCCATCTCCTCCCAGACTCACACCAGCACCTCCTCATCTCCTCCAACACTGAGCACAGCCCTGCCAGGATGTAAATCCACACCAACGCCTTCATTGCTCAGCTCCGTCCTTCTGCCTTCCCACTTGGGCACCACAAAATGGGAAACAGCCTTGAAATAATGGCCATGATTACAGTTTGGTAGGTCTTAAATGTAGCAGAGAAAGACAGCCCTCCTCTTCATGACATTCCCAGTGTAACATGTCACAACACAACAAATGGCCCAAGGGAAATCTGTGGAGCTGGATGTAAATATTTTGATGTGCTCATGATAAAGCTTCTCAGTACTTACTATCCACTGCCAAAAAACCAGACTGCTCCCCATGCTTGCACCTCTACCCAGGCATGCATCCTCATCTCTTGTACACCAGGAGACCTGCAAAATCCACCTGGCTCCTAGGAGTATTCATGACTTTCCACTGAAAGAGGGCTGCATTCCTTTTCTGTTCCATTTAAAACAAAATGAAAAATTAGAGAGCGGACAGGCGGCTAGGAGTTTCTGAGGTTTGACAGCCCATAATCAGAGATGAACTCGCCTGAAATAGAAGGAAACAAGAAGGAAACAAGTCCCTGAACTGCTCCCCATTCATTTTTAGCAAGAAAACCAGGTGAGCACAGCAACTGCTATTTACCCTCTGAGTCACGGGAAGCAGCACCCAAAACAGATGCCTTGCGAAAGCTTTGCAGGACTTAAAAAAAAAGTAAAAAAAAAAGAAAAACAAAAAAAACCCAAACGATTTGAGGCAAGTCTCAGGGCTTGCAAATTCCCTGTGAAATCCAGGCTTGGGATAACGAAGAGCTCCAGGGCTGAGGTCAGGCTGCTGCCGAGCACCTGCACTTAGCAATGCATCATTGACCGAATTCTGCTCGGGGCTTCAAAGCCCCACAGACGTCACCGGCTGCACAGTCTGGCCCAGTAACCCGTAATTTCCCTGTAATCAGAAGCAACAGGGTGAGAGTTTTAGTGGCCATGCATAATGCATATCCTCTGGCACAGCGGGGGGAGCAGGAGATGAGCACCACAGCTGGCAGCACCGGCCACAATGCCAGAGAACTGGACACCCCAAAACCCACAGAGCAGCTCCAAGTGCCCTGTAACACCCCAAAGGCCCCCCACCTCTCTCTCTGCTCCCAGTTTTTTCCCCATATTCCCCACGCAGCAGTCACACACGGATGGTTTCACTGTGGCTGGTACCTACCTGCTCATCGGCATCTGCTGCTCCTCAGCCTGGATGAGGGTCTGAGCATGCTGTTCACACATACCCCTCTCTCAGAGAGTATGGAAAAAGCCAGTTGAATAGTTTATCAGCACCACTCACTTTTCCAGGTGTATGACATGCCCCACACTCAAAAGTCTGTGGTGGTTTCACAACACTCCATGGAGCTGCTCCCTTGAAGCCTGTTGCTGCTACTTTCCTTCCCATTCCCCCTACCACTCCACCATCAACCTCATCATCATCATCCCAGATACCTTCCTGCCATCCAGCCTCCAGCACACACCCTCAGACATCAAGATCCAGCCCTCATCCCACCCGTGGCCCCTCCTTATCCCCACATGAAGGGAAGCTGCTTTTACTCTGCTTTTCCCTTTATTTTCCCTCAGGTATTCTTCCCCAGGCCACTCTGATCTCTCCCTTCCTGCACTCTTGGTCCTTCTCTAAAAATCCCAGTAATTTTAGATGTCCCTGGAAACCACTGAGAGCATCTTACAGCAAGTTTTACATAATCCCAAAACACTCTTTGCCCTAAAACTATAATAAACTCACTCCACCAAGGGCAACGTGGCTTTCCAGAAGGAGACTTCCTCACCTGGATACCCATGGGCGGGTTTCAATCCAGGGCCAAGGTTCTACAGAGTCACAACTCCATGCAGAGTCACAACTCCACTGGCACAGAAGCCAAACTGGGAGCACATACCAGGGACTCCCTCCTCTGCTTTGTATCAAAAATGCACAGAACTGAGACCAGAAATCATCCAGGTCCACCTATCTGGGATACCAGCAACCAGGTCACACTTGGCCACACCATGGTGAGGCAGAAGCTCCTTCAAAAGGTTACTGTGAACCAAGGATGCTCGTTGTAGCAGCTGCAACCCAAGCTCCAGCAGCAGGAACCCTCTGCTGGAAAAGGGCAGCCAATAAAACTCCCCAGAAATGGTGGTTAGGCCCTGCTGCAGCCAAAAGATCTGGGTTTCTCTGGAAGGAGGCTTCTCCACAATCACAGAAGTATCAGCCCTGACTGAACTGCAGAGAACCCAGCATTTACCACCAGGGTGTAGCCTTTGAATACACCTCCTTCAAATGATCAGTGCTGAGCACAGCTTGTGCCATCACTGCTGGAAGAGGATCAGGTGAAATCGTGACAGAGCTACCAAAAAACATGCAAACAGAGCACCTGGAGAGCACTGGGTGCTTCCCAATCTGACCTTGAGCCAATACAGGTGGTGGGAGCAAGGAAAGAATCAAGATATGAGGTTGCTGAAGCAGAGCAGACCAGACAGTCACATCAAGTGGTGTTTGCTACTGCAAATCTGCCAACAAAGGGAAAGCCCACCTGACAAACACTTCGGGCTGTGAGACTCAGCACACCTGGGGAAGGTCAGCAGACAGCAAGGGAGAAAGAGGAGGGCACATGGCACAAACTGGGACCTACTGGAAGATGTCTGCAAGAACTGGTTTCCTACAGAACACAGGACCTCTAACAACAGTCCTCTTTGCACAGACAGCTCTAAGTGCTGCTCAGGAGATCAGTTTTCAAAAATTTTCACTCGAAGTCGAGGTTTGCTGTTGGGGAGGAAGACTGATGTACCTCAGCCCTTGCTGAGGCTGCACCTCTCTGCTCAGAGGAGGGGAAACAAGAGCCTTCCCACACCACCAGCAGCATCTCTTGCTCTTTGCCTTCCACTGTTCTGAAGCTGTGCCACCTGGCAGGTATCACACACTTCTTCAACCCCTCTCCCACCTACCCAAGCTGCAGCAAGGGGTGAGCCCCATCCGATGGCTGGGGTGTAAGACCCTGGAATGCTCTTGGTCAGACCCTGTGGCATTGCCTGTGTGGTTTGTATAAATAATTGATGGGAACCCAAGCAGAAGAAGGGGATTTCAGAGGGGAAAAACCCAGTGACAGATCTACAGTTTGAGTAACCTTCACCAGGCTCTGCCACCGTCACCAGCCAAGGACCTTCTCCCAGGATATGGGGCCACCATGAGCTCTTCCCTTGCATGTTCCTCACACTCTCAGGAGCAGAGGGATTTACAGACACAAACACCTCTGGCTCCCCAGAAAACAAACCAGTTTTGGGAAGTGCACCACGCAGCAACACCTCCAAAAGGCCCGTGCCATTCACCTCACTCCATGTCCCAGCATGCCAGCACCCAAAACGCACAAAATACAACCTCAAGTCCAAAAAACACACTATTACCTAAACCCTCCATCCCCTCCCCACACACTGAGCAGATCACAGACACAACTCTCCAGTCTGGTACTGGGTTATAGGGGTTAAACTTTATGGCCTCAAAACCAACATTTTATACCCAAAAGAGGAGGTGGAGGGGCACGACAACATGCCATGCCCCAAGCTGTGCGCTCCCACACTCGGGGATATCTCACCAGAATTCTTACATAAACCCACCCAAGCCCCGCAGGTGCACCAAGGAAATTAAAACAAAAACTGAGAAAGTGAAAATAGAACCTGAGAAAACGAAAATTAAACCTAAGAAAATTAAAATGCAAACTACCTCCTGCAATATGACGGCTCCCTGGATCAGTTGCCGTACGTTCTCGGGAGTTTTTGGGGAGGACACCTCCACATCGGCAAACGACCAACCGCATCGAAATGACTGCACCCCATCTTCTGCCTGAAAAAGCTCCGGCTGGTGGGATTCTTTTTTTTCCCTACAGCGGTTTGACTCAGAGGTCTGGCCAGACTCACAGCTCTCAAATTCGTTTAATAAATCATCTCCTAACCCCGCCCAGAAGCAAAAGGCAAATCTCTGTCTCCCAGGCACCTCCTGATTGGACTAACGTGCCTCTTGCTAATGACCCTGCAAGGAATAGCACGGCTCGAGTGACGTGTTTATGAAGACAAATATTTTAACTTCACAGTTTAGCGCTGTAAACTCGTTCCAGCCAGAGAGTCTCTTTAAGTTGGTTCCAGGAGAAAATGCCTCGATAATTAATTTTTTTTTTTTTATTTATTTTTTAAGCTATGAAATATTAATTGCAGTGAAATACGTGGCGTGTCTTTCAGGTGCAATTAGTAGCTGCTGGTGGATGAAAAAAACCTGGCTGGTGAAGCCCAGGGAAGGGATGGGAGTGATTTCTCCCCTCAGCAGAGGGAATGCAGCGCTCTGCCCTATCTAATCTCACTATAGCAACGGGAAGACCTTGGCAACCCCGATCTTTACAGTTATTAAGATGGGAGCGGGAAGAGTCGGGAGCACAGCGCTGAGGGATGCTCGGCCGAGAGCCCGGCTGCCGAGGAAATAAAGCATCCTGTCTCGCTCGGGGGAATGCAGGGTCTGCCAAGCTCCCAGGGTGGGGCAGTAGCCCAAGGCTGGCTCCCCAAGACTTTCTTACGGTGGCTTTTTATGCCAAAGAGGAGACAGGCAGCTCCCCATCACATCTTGGAGAAGGATCTCCAACTCGTGCAGCTCGGACCTGCTGGAGGAAGCCACGGAGATGCTCCCAGGGCTGGAGCCCCTCTGCTCTGCAGCCAGCCTGGGACAGCTGGGGGTGTTCCCCTGCACAAGAGAAGGCTCCAGGGAGAGCTCAGAGCTCCTGCCAGTGCCTAAAAGAGGTTTCTAAGAAAGATGGGGACAAAGCTTTTAGCAGGGCCTATTGCAGTAACGATATTAAATTTAGAGAACGTAGGTTTAGACTACCTCCTGCTATACCTGCTGTGTAGGTTTAGTCCCCTCCATCCAGAAGGATGGAATTTTTACACTGAGGGTGGTGAGGCCTCAGTTTCCCAGAGAAGTTGTGGCTGCCCCATCCCTGGAAGTGTTCAAGGTCAGGCTGCATGGGGCTCTGAGCAACCTGGTCTATTTTAAGACATCCCTCCTCAATGCAGGCGGTTGGAGTAGATGATCTTCCAACCCAAACTATTCTATGATTCCCTAATGCCACCAGAGATCCAAGAGGAACACGCTGCTTTTGGGACCAGGGGTCAAGTCCGCAGCCAGCTGCTCTCCCACAGCCCCAGATTCAGCCGCAAGGATGTGCCCAGACAGGATGGGGACAAGGAGGCTCCCCCATAAGTGCCACCCACCCTGGGGCTGCCAGCAACCTGCCCCACTGCCATCTCCAGAGATTGCTCACTCTCAGTTCTCACCAGGATGATTCACCCTCAAATGCAAAGATGCCAAGTGCTCAGATCAGATTATTGCAAAATAGTGCATCTTGGTGACTGCCTGGCCCAGAGCCACCTTGGTCCTGGGCTCCCAGACAGCAGGGACAGCCCCAGGGCTAACCTGGAGGCCACCAGCTCCTGCCCATAGCTTGGTCCCACCTGGACAGAGCAGAGAGCTGTGGGACTTCTCCCCTGTCTAAGAGGGGTACTTCACTAAGACCTCATTCGTCCTGCATCCCCCTAAAAGCAGATTTCAGGCTGCTAGGAGCTGCAGAACCAGACCCTACAGCTCCCTGACCAGCCCTGAACATCTCCCACCCCTTCTGCTGCACCAGCTCACCATGAACATCTCCCACCCCTTCTGCTGCACCAGCTCACCATGAACATCTCCCACCCCTTCTGCTGCACCAGCTCACCATGACAGACACTCACAAGAACACGCTACTGACTCAGGGAGGGCTGCCTGGGGACCCTCCAAGGCTAAATTGCTACTACTTCCATTCACACTGCCATAATAATAATAATAATAATAATAATAATAATAATAATCCATAACAAACTTCCAAGGCAGTGTGAGTCAGTCTTTTTGGTGGCAGAAGTTGTGTTTGTCTCTAGCACTGCTCTTCTTGGCACCTCAAAGTCCTGCGATCACGTCCCCCCCCCACAGCTTCCTGTGCTATCAATTTCCACACAAATTCAGCTGTTTCTTTCCTTCCGGCAGCCTCATTAGCCCAAAGTTTCTTCGCCAGACTCTAAAGAACTGCCCCAACCCTAGCAGAGGTGTGTGTCCCCAGCTCACAGCACCTGCAACAGCCCTTGCTGCTCCATGCTACCTTCTACTCCTCAGCCAGAGCACTGGAACTTTCCTCACCACCAAAGTCCCCAGCTGACTTCCAGCCATATTCCTCATGATCCCAGTGTTAACTCCTCCAGGGTTTTAGCAGCATTACAACATAAAGCAGGCAACTGGGCCAACTCCAGACAGAACTAGATGCTGCTGGTCATTTTTTCCAAGGAAAAGAAAGAGAGGAAGCCCCCACTTAGCTCTTTTGGGTGAAAAACATCAGGGCAGGCCATGTTAAAATACCACTATGAATGGAGAAGCAGCAGGAAAAAACCACTAGATTAGACAAAGCAATTTGATCCCCATTCAAGAAGGTGTAGAAAACTTTGATCTAAGATTCCCACCCCTCAGCCAGCTCTTCAGATGGTGAATACTGACCAAATTCCATGGAGCTCTGCTGATAGTCACCCATCCATCCAACCCCTTAGGACTCCTCTGAGCGTACAAAAGAGGTTTTGCTTGCTTTTATTTTTTTATTTTTGACTGGGCTGGAAAGTACCTCAGTCAAAACACACAGTGCCCTTGGTGCACATTAAAACCAAAAGCACTCAGAGTTAAATGTCAAGATTTTAATAATTTGACCTCATCTGGCCAAAACCAGCACGCTGCCACCCTCCCTGTGTCCCCTCCATCCAGGCAGGGATCAGGCCTGCCAGCGGGCTGCCAGGCCATGTGCTAGCTGTCCCAGCAGTGGGAATGCTGCTGGGCAGAGCAGCGGTGGTAAATCAAAACGCAGCGAGACAGTGTGTCATCCCAGGGGCCCGTTCCAGCCTCAGACACCCGCCAGCACCAGGGACCAGCAGGCTCTTTATCTTGTCACCAGTGACTAAGAGCATCCCTGGCATGACGGTACCACAAAAATACAGGTGACGGGAAATGGCCCTTTTCCAAGGAGGACGGATCCTTTATTACGTCCTGTTTATCTCCCATGTTACTGAAGGGAAAGCCATGGAGCATGAGATCCTTTCAGGTTCTCTGAATCCACTTAGATTTTATCTCTGGAGCTGGAGCTTTCCAGGAATGAAATAGCTGCAAGACACAACGTGGATGAAACGAAATCAAATAGAGAGTCTCCAACATGAAAGGCAAACTAAAAGGATGACAGCACTAGTTATACGGAAGGAGAAATAAGGAGGAAAGGAAATTAAAAGCAATTAAAGGGAATTAATTAGAAGGTATGATGGAGCTATGAAAGAGGAAAAACAGCTATGCAGAGTTCACTAAATACCCCCAAACTTTTAATTGTCACACTTGGAACTGCAAGCCCTGGAGGTTCAAAACCCCCCTGGCAGTTTCCAAATGAAAAAAATTCCCATGGCTTAAACAAATTACTTCTTTGCCTCTAAGTCTGAATGGCAGACAAGATTCTGAGCTTCTACTCCAAACCATGAAGATAGAATGGCATCCTGCTCTCCCCTTCAGTCCACTGACCAAGGTGGACAGCCCACACCAGCATCTGATACCAGGAGTTGGGGCTTCAAGTAGAATATGGATGTTGCAGTCCCAAGATTTGGGCTGAATCATTTGCATCTACCCAATGTTCCTGGTAGGGTTTTCACAGGGCCCTGGGGGTTTTGGGGCCATCGTCTGTGCTTGAAGTCACCAGGATGAGACATGCTGCTGGGTTAGTCCTGGGGGAGACGGCTGGCACCTGGAGCATCTCACCTCTCATCAGAATGCACTGTCTGCATTTTCCACTAAAACCTAACAGTCTTCCACAGGACCACAGAATGGTTTGGGTTGGAAGGGACCTTACAGACCATCTCAACCATGGGCAGGGACACCTTCCACTATCCCAGGTTGCTCTAAGCCCTGTCCAAACTGGCCTTGGACACTGCCAAGGATCCAGGGGCAGCCACAGCTGCTCTGGGCACCCTGTGCCAGGGCCTCACAGGGAAGAACTTCTTCCCAATCTAACCCTGCCCTCTGGCAGTTAAAAACCTGATCATCATCCCCAGTTCTGAACCAGAATGAGGTTCTAAGTAACAACATTGCCATGCAAAGGGCTGCAGAGAGCAGGAGTCCCTAGTTTGTCCAGGCCTTTCCTTTGCCAACCACCTTGGTTTTAGCCCTGAGAAGTGAGGAAGTTCCCTCTGGAGATCAAAAAGTCCCTTATTAAGGGAATAGTGGCGATGGCTGGGAGGAGCAACAAGAGGTCGTAAAAAAAGCAGGCAGACACTGTTTGTCTTGGCCTCCTGGAGATGTATTATTTTCCCAGGATGCAAGCTCCAGCCCCACGCTGAAAGCAAGGACGCATGAAACAGAGACGGGGCTGCCTTGCCAACGTGGAGTTTGTTTCGGAAGAAACTCACCCGGCATTTCCGTGCAGGAAGGAGACAGTGGGGCTGCACAGCCAGACCTGCTGGATGGTGCCTGGAAAGTACCAGCCAGATCCTCCAGGCTTGGGGTGCATGCACAGAGTCCACGCAGTGCCCCAAAAAACCCATACAGGGAGGTGGGCAAAGTTTAAAGCTCCCCTATGGTCGCCCCATGTTCTCCATCCATCCATCCATCCATCCATCCATCCATCCATCCATCCATCCATCCATCCATCCATCCATCCGTGCTCGATTCCATCAGCTACGAGGTAGGTCACGTACAGGTCTACAGAGTCTGTGCCAAAGGCTCTTTCCCCATCCCCTGCACCAGCCCTGCCACCCCCTCTGCCTCAGCCACCACTCCACTGCTGTCTTCAGAGACCCAGGAAGCCCTGGCTGTGTTTAATTAAGTGACCTCACGCTGATTTACACAACAATAACCCTGTTTCCCAACATACCAGCTTCAGGCAGCTCCCTCCAGTGACAGAACCACACTACTCCAAGGCAAGGGAGAACGTCATTATGAGTTACCCATTACAATTCAGAATTTTAAAAATATCTTCTTTATATTAAAGGCACAGCTAATTTGACACAAAAATCAACTCATTTTTAACACAAGTCTAGGGAGGAATTTTTTTTCTTCTTCTTTTTTTTTTTTTTTTTACTTGAACTGGTTTTGCTTGGACTGTTTCATCCTTTGAAGATAATTGTAACTATTTAGCTTTATACCTCACTTGCTCTGAAAGTACAAGCCTCCCATATCTCCCTGGTTTATTTGGGACCAGGGTTTGAAAGTCACAGCTGTCACCAGCCCAACTTCCATTAGGGAGATTAATCTTACCCAAGATGTGTCTTTGGGAAGATCTGAATCACAGGGTTGGATCCTGCTATTGGTTATGCAGCCTTACAAGAATTGCAAGAAGGGGAGAAAAAACAAAGCTGAGCTGGACTGGTGAGCATCAAACCTCCTGTTGTGGGACTGGATGGGGACATTTGGGACTTTTGAGCAGAATATTTATGCCCTGTGCAGCAAAGCAGAGCCCTGCCCCAGTGCTGGATCTGCCCAGCACTGGGGCAAGTTAGTAAAATTAATAGCAATAACCAAATTGGGAAAGCCAACAGAGCATCAACCAGTGGCCTTGCCTACGTGATGGGTGGGAAAGTTTTAGCTGCTGGTCCCTGGTGATGCTCGTGGAGACCCTCTGCTGCTCTGGCATGCGTTGTGGATGACATTCCTCACTCCTGAATTAGGGGAACCTCCTATTCCTTGGTGCCAAATTAACTCAAATGACGAAGTGGTGAGGGAACACCCCATCCCATGGCAAACCCCAGGCACTGCTGGGACAACCAGCTTGTGAATAAGCCCCCACAAACAGCCAGCACCTCTGTCCCCCCACCCCTCCCAGCTTGTCATCCATCCACAGGAGCAAAATAAAAGCTTTGGGCTTTTAGTTAAAAGAGAAGAGCATCGAATCAGGGTCTTGCCATCCACACTGAGAACACAGGCAGCACCTACAAGGAAGAAAGTAGTTTAAGCCACCAGATCTCAGACCAATTCAAAGCAAACCCTGAAAAGTCACCAGACAGTTCTTACATACTCCTACACACACAAGACACCAAAGGGACAAAAGGAACTGCCTGGCAGGGGAGGAACTGGAACAGCTTCAAGTGAAGAGCTGCACTCACAGGGAAGCTGGTACGAAGAGGTACCAGTGTGCAATGCCTCCTTCCTGGCTCTGCTGCCTGCAACATGCAGGGAAACAAATCAAGAGCAGCTTTTGTGCTGGAGCAGAATCTGCTGAAAGGTCTTCTCAGTGCACCTCAAAGGTAAAGGACTTCCAGCAACTGCCAGCCTGAAAATTGAGGAGGGAATCGTGTGTGGTGAGGCTCTGCTGCAGGTTAGTGCAAGGAGAGCCTGGCCTGGAACCAGGTGTGGAATGGGCTGGTGGTCTCCAAACACATGCACACCACTGAAATAAGGTTTGAGGAGTGTAACATTTGATTTGGGTTGGGTTTGCTGCCTGCCAAGTCAGGCTGCTTAGTGAATTAGCCCATTTCTTGGAGGGACCCGGGCCAGGAGCCCAAGAGATACAACTCAGCTGCACCTGCAACAAACACTGCTGGGGTCAGAAGGTGCAGGGAGATTCTCACCTTTAATTTGGGGAACCTGCAATGGACCAACATCATGTTTTCCTTATGAAAGCAGCAGAATTCAGCTTACAAATTAAAAGGCTGCAGCCTGTAAACGATTAGCATGCACTTCCCACTGCATAACGCTATCATTGTCAATATAACTGTAAACCTCTTCTTTAAAGCAGTCTTACAGAATTATTCTGCCTCAGGCTCCATTGAGTTTGCAGGGCCCTGTATTTGTTCCTCAGCTGAGACACTTGCAAGTCAAGCGCTGAATGGCAGTGTTGCTGCTACAGGGATTGTGCAGCTAAATAATTCAGTAACCAATTACTGTTTAACAATATCCCTCCCCATCATCCCAGTGTCGATCCATCATCCCAGGCCAAGAGAGCCCAGCAGAAAGGAGGCAGTGAGAAGCCTCCCTGTGATGTAAACACATTGACTCGCGTATAATATACAACTTATTGATCAGAGGACAAGGTATACAGCACATTTTATTGCATGCTAAATGAGGGCTGTAATGAATTGCTGCTTGCCTCCAGGTCATTTGTTTGATTGCCACCTAAGCAAACTGGTGAGGGCAAAAGGTCCTGCCTCTGGGACGGGTCCTTGGTGAAATGAGCTGCTGATCAAGAGAAACAAGAGAAGCAGACAGCAGGACAGTTTAATGCTCATTCTGTGCCCAGACCAGGAAAGCTGGTCTTCTCCCTCATCCCCAAAATGTATGAGACACAACTGTAGTTGATGCTTTCACCAACGGCATCAGGGCCACTGCACCCACCCAGGTCTTCAGCAAGGGCATCCCATGCTCCCCAGCTCGGATTCATCCCGCTCAGGACCTGGTCCTCCCAGCCTGTTGCTGTGCCTGGTCTGGGATCTGAAAACACAGCTGGTTTCACATCTGAAGACTCACGGACACACAGCACACATGACCAGCTGCCCTCCTGGCTATAAGACAAGGGCTGAACCTGTTCTTCACGCAGGGCATGGCCAGAGCTCACCCAGCCTTTCTCCACCACTGCAGCTCTGCAGAGAGACACGCCTGGGTATTAAAGATATCCCTCCTGCCTGCTCGGTTCCTCCTTTGTGCGGCTTTAAAGCTTTCTTCTGCGCAGCTATAAAAGGGTGTGAGAAAACTTGGAAAGGAAGCCCTGGGTGGTACAGACAACTGGAACAAGGAGCAATCTGTGCCTGGGGCAGGGGAGGGGGTGGCAGAGCCCACACGGTGCCAGGCTGAATGGCTGCCGGGGAGGAAATGACACACCACACTATCCTGCTTTTGTCCAGGGGCGAGACCAAAACGCTCCAGAGGAAAAAGAAAAACCAAAAAGGGATTATTCTGCCTTGTGTTCTCCCTCCCCTCGCCTCCCTGCCACCCCCAGGCAGGCTACAGGTGATTGCCTCCTCATCCTCGCTCCACTGGACCGTGGGGCATCGTGATCTGAGCAGCATCTGGTTCCCTTTAGCATTGGGCTTACACTTTCATGCTCCTCAGATTTCTCCCTGCTTTTTAGTTAGGAATCACAGCCACGAGGCCACCCATTGCTGGGTCTGGCTGGGCAGCAGAGCCCAGGTGCAGGAACACCCCGCTCCACCACCAGGGAAATGCCACGGGCAGGGGGTGACAGGCAGTGTCCCCCAGCCCTGCCTGTGTGCAAAGGGACACCAAGCACACGCCAGCCAAGGTGCCCACACTGCTGGCCTCCCCAAACCCCACCTCCCAAAGGACTGTGACTCCAGCAGCATCCTGGCTGCACTCCCTGGAAAAATTAAGACTTAAAAACTTTTCGGCCTCGTTTTTCCAAAGTTAAACTCAAAAAGTGGGTGTTTTCCAAACCCGCACTCTCTCATCTCATGCTCCCCCACCAGAGTCCATCACTGGGGTAATCCCATCCCCAATGGCTTGTCTCCTCCCTCCCCACAACTGAGGCTCATCCTCGGATCAGATCCTTCACCTGCAGCTCGTGAACCATCTCCCAAATGGCCAACCACCCTCTGAAGCCCCACCCCACCATATTACATGTTTTCTTCAATCTCTCTCTTTTTCCCCGGTGTTTTTTTATCTCACCTATTATCTTCCTTTGTAAAAGGACCAGAACTGACACTTTAATCCTCAGACAAAACTCTCTCTGTATCTGGGCCACCTCTCACTCCTCACTTCAAGCATAATGAAAACAAGCAAGGCACAAATGCCATTTTCGTATAAATTAAGAAGCCTGCCCTGAAAGGAACCAAAATCTCTATTGTACATACCCACTGTGATGGTGTATCTCACTAAAAACAAAACCCCAGAGGAACCCCGACTAAACAACTCTCCACAGACACAAGTTCTCCTCCTGCATCACTTGAGCACTTTGAAAGGTCAGTACTAGGAAGGAATTCCTCCCTGTGAGGGTGGGGAGGCCCTGGCACAGGGTGCCCAGAGCAGCTGTGGCTGCCCCTGGATCCCCTGGCAGTGTCCAAGGCCAGGCTGGATGGGGCTTGGAGCAGCCTGGGATAGTGGAAGGTGTCCCTGCCCGTGAGGTTCAGCACCTTCAGCTGGTACCAATCGTCACAGCATCCCTTCAGCCCAGCTCTCACTCAACAGATACCAGGGCTTCTCTGACTACATCAGCTATAAAACCCTCTGTCCACCCCCGAGCTGGCTGGGGCCCTCAGTGATAGAAGCTGTAAAGAACAAAAAAAAAAAAAACAAATTATCAATTGCAGCAGACACATCCAGGTCGTGTTTTTCTTCTTCTGCATGTCAGAGCTTTTTCCTCTTTAAGGAAAATCCAGTGCTCCCCCTTTTATTCCTCTTTCAAATAACGATTTCCAAACTTTAAAGTTAAAGTAATAAAAAAGAAACCAGCTCCTCACCCCCATCTTTAGTTTAATACCAGCTGGAGGACAGTGGGCCTTGCAAAGCTGGACAGTGAGTTGGATATGGAAGTGGTCTGGCTTTTTCCCATTAAATTCATTTTTGTAGGGTTAATGTGCAATGCCACCACTGCCCCCAGCTCCACCAGCAAAGAGGAGGATGGGCTGGGAGCAAGCACGTGGCTTGGGGATTTTGGTGCCTTGTCAGGTGTGACTGAACCTCAGTGAGCTACAGCCCTTTTGCAAACAAAAACCAGGGGTAGAAGAGGGTCAGAAATGTGCAGGTGTCTCAGCTGACATCACCGGCACAAGGTCACCTTGCCGAGTACACCTTGATGAGGCAAACCCTAAGTAAAGACTGAAGATCTGCCACTTCCACATGGATCCAATCCCGAACAAGAAGGGCTGCAAACCTTCCTCATGGGGCTCTGCAGTGCTCAGTCTGGACTGAGGAGATTCCCCTTTCCTTTTGCCCTCCCTGAAGACTCATCTCGAGCACCTCCAGCTCTGAAGAAGAACAAAACCTGACTGCTGTCCCTCCAAAAAACAGCATCCAGTGGCAGCACCAGCACAGCCCCCTTCCCAAGCCCAACCATGCAGTAGAGCCACCTATCACAAACTCCTCATCAGCATCTGTCCCTCTTCCACAGAGAAAAGCTGCTCCATACAGACACACGACCTCTTTACGTTCCTAATGAATTACTATGGACAACCCATAGGCGTGGCTGGCCAGCCAACCGGCCGTGCCTGCAGCACAGCCTCCTCTTGCTCAGCTGATGAAGGACCTGACCTGCACAGGGCTGGACAGTGAGCCCTACCTCTGGGGAGGGAGAAGGAGAGCTCATGGGAAGGTGGGGAAGGGATCATGCTGGCGATGGACTCTGACGAAGACCCACAGCACAAGGTCAAAGTGATGAAGACACTTGAGATGGGGGAGCAGGAGAGGACAACCCCAAGCATGAAGCACCGCAAACAGAAGGAAGATTTACCCCTCTGGGTCACCTCAATCACCTGGGTGTCCCCAGGACATGAGTCACCAGACACTCCTTAGTCAGACCAGCCACGGCAGGCACCACCAGCCCTGGGGCCAGCGCAGCGTGGGGAGCCCCAGGGAAGCACTGAAAGGAGCCGCCAGCCTCAGGGCGCACTGTCTGAGCATTTGCATATTGGAAACCACATAAAAACACCCCCTAATACCAATAAAAACAGCTTAAGAGCAAAAGAGAAATGCAACTGCCCATCTACCATGGGTGCACACCCCATGCCAAACCCACCAGGGTGGCTGCCAAAACCCCCAAAGATGTTGCCACCCCCAGGAGCTCACAGTGGAGCACCAGATGAGGCAGAGGGCATGAGGAAAAGGTGTTCAGGAGTATTCAGTGTGGCAGAAAAATGGTTTGTGGGTTGGGTTGTTTTTTGGGGGTTTTTTTTGTAAACCACACCTGCACATCATCCACCCATTTGTGCCCCTCCAGACTCATCCACACACTCGCCACTTGCAAGCTGCTTCTCAGTAAGGACCAGCTTTGTCAAGAAAAAGTACAGGGCCTGAGGCAAAATTAGCTTTTTGTCTACCAAACAGGCAATTATCTCTTGCACAACTATGCAAGTCTAAAACACAGGAGAAGCAATATTAAGCTTTACTAAAATGGTGCCTTTAAAGTACAAATTATTGCAACATGCGAAAATAACATGGGGGATTTGCAGTTGTGGAAAATTTGGAGCACTTTTTTTTTTATAATTTTCAGGCACACTAGGCTCCCAATCGAGGTGACCCAAAAAAAACCACAACTTTCAGCTGTGCTACACGCAGCACCCCATTTTTAGATTATTTTAGAGGAGGTAGAATGATCTGCTTCTCTGTTCCTCCTGAAGGCCCACAGATACATCCTTTCAGTATTTAAAGGGAGCTTATAAAAAAGATGGAAAGGGACTTTTTACATGGGTATGTAGTGATAGGACAAGGGAGAACCGTTTTAAACTCAGAAGGTAAATTTAGATTGGATGTTACAAAGAAATCCTTCCCTGTGAGGGTGGTCAGGCCCTGGCACAGGTTTCCCAGAGCAGCTGCGGCTGCCCCATCCCTGGAAGTTTCCAAAGCCAGGCTGGACAAGGCTTGGAGCAACCTGGGATAGTGGAAGGTGTCCTGGATGAGCTTTAAGAACCCTTCCAACCCAAACCATTCTGTAGAAGACATTAAAAAAGGCATCAAAACTTAACACAGGCCATGCTTCTGGAGTCTGTATGTACCTGTACAGACAAATCTGCTTAAATAGGATCCCCAAGTTGCATCAGCATCACAAAAAATTAAGTTAACACTCTCTTTTTTGTATTTTGAAAAGGAACTAAAATGGGTCATTTCTAACCTGATACCATTAATTTACATGTTGATGTTTGTTTAGTGAAGCCTGTCTATCCCGAGTCACTTAAACCTTAAAACCTGAATATGGGAAACGAATGCATCGCCTTATTAATTACATGTTATGAAAGGACTCATTTTACAGCCTAATAGTTTGAAGCAGTTAAAAGAAACCCTGCTGCTGGTGTCCTGCTTACAATTCACATGGCAACTCTGAGCTTCTGACCAGGCTGACCAAGGGTTTATCTCTTTGTGGGGAAAACAAATAACTGCATATCAGACATTAATTTAATTAATCCCAGGCATCAGCCAGCACCAGCTCTGCACCCATCATAGAAGCACAGAATAAATACCCTGACCTGGAAAGCCCCACAAAGACCATCAATGCCCAGCTCCTGGCCCTGCACAGGACAGCCCAGACAATCACAATGCCTGGTGCCTTGGGGTTGGAGAGAAGATCAAGGTCCACAATACGAATTCCAGACCCAAGAAGAAACTCTAAGGTGGAGACATCCAAGGAAAAGGACAATTCACAAAGGCCAGGCTGACCAGTAACAGCGCTGCCCACAAATCCCCACTGAGCAACCTCAGTGACTACCAACAACCACGTTTCTCTTCTCCCCTGTTTAATTCATAATCGAGATGCTCAAAAGTGACAATGAACACCCCGAGTATGCTCTCTCACTTCTTCTGGACTTCAGCCTCGAGCTCCCTGCTGAGCTGGCGGAGGTCACCATGCTCCTGCCCACCCTTTTCTCGGCTTCACTTTGATCGGGCACTCACCACAGAGCAAGGCAACCTACAAACAAAGGCCCCAAAGGGATCCATACATCAAACTTGCCAGTGGCTTCTGACTCGTGCCCCTGTGCCAAGGCACAACAGGCTCTACAGAAGGGCTCATCTTCGTGGAAGTCACGGAGTTCATCTCCTGCCAGTTAGCTTGACGTCCCTACACTTGCTAATGCTGATTTGGTTACTTGATCAAGCATGCAAATCTTCAGGTCTCGCGCTAGACAAAGCCTGGAGAAAGGAGAAAGCTGGAGCAAACAAATATGTAAAAGCTGGATTTATTAAAATGAAAAAAAAAAAAAAGGGTGGCGAGGGGGGGAAAGAAGCAAACTCTTCTCCTGCCTCCCCACCTGCTCCTCTGATGTGTGCTCTTAAACGTGATGCAATGAGAGAGCCGGCACAGCAGTGGAAAGGTTCCTGTCACCAGGAACAGAGACCAAGAGTTCCCACAGGGCAAAGGCCACCTTGCACACTGGTAAATGTTGCACCCACCAGACACAAGATCTGCAAGAAGCAGCAACAGGAGGTTGGGAGGCTCCACTTTTCTCAGCAAATCAGTAACTCATAAAGCTACTTAGGACTTGACTGGCAGGTCAAGGGAGAAAATTCTGCCCCTTCTACTCAGCTCAGCTAAAACCTCACCTGCAGAGCTGCCCCCAGCTCTGGAGCCCCCAACATAGGTAGGACCTGGAGCTGCTGCAGCCAGTCCAGAGGAGGCCACCCAGATGCTCCAGGGCTGGAGCCCCTCTGCTCTGCAGCCAGCCTGGGACAGCTGGGGGTGCTCAGCTGCACAAGAGAAGGCTCCAGGGAGAGCTCAGAGCCCCTGGCAGGGCCTAAAGGGGCTCCAGGAGAGCTGCAGAGGGACTGGGGACAAGGCATGGAGGGACAGGACACAGGGAATGGCTTCCCAGTGCCAGAGGGCAGGGATGGATGGGATCTTGGGAAGGAATTGCTGTCTGTGAGGGTGGGCAGGCCCTGGCACAGGGTGCCCAGAGCAGCTGTGGCTGCCCCTGGATCCCTGGCAGTGTTCCAGGCCAGGTTGGACGGGGCTTGGAGCAGCCTGGGACAGTGGAAGGTGTCCCTGCCCACGGCAGGGGGTGGTACTGGATGGGCTTCAAGGTCTCTTCCAGCCTAAACCATTCCATAACTTTCTAGAGCATCATGCACCCCACAACCCAAAAGAGCCCATGTCTCTTGGCTGGCAGAGGCAACAACCTTCAGACAAGCCATAGAGCTGCCAGTTTTACCCACTGAAAGACATAAATAAAATGCCCACATCATGTTCATAGGGGAGTCCAACAGTTTCTGATAGGGTTCATGCTATTTGTGGACCCAAATTTTCCCTGTGGCTACAAGTAGACAAAATAATTTTGTATTTTGGGTCCTGAACCATAGTGCAGCCTTTTTATTAAACAGCTGACACTACCCCGAAGCCTGGGAGCAGCGTTTTATGTGCATGTGAGAGTTTACAGAGCATTTGTGTGTCATTTCTGATGAATGGCGCTGCATAAATGTTAGATCTTCAACCCATTGCTCTTGCAAATACTATTTCTTCTCTTATTTATTTGTATTGCTGTAATTCATTCAGGTGCCAACCATGACTGAGGCCACGCCATCAATACACAGCCTGACAGCAGCAGCTCTACAGATCACACAGGAGAACAGGAAACGTCTTGGCTGGTGTTGGTGGGGAACGGACGTAAAGCCAGAGAATGTCCTCAAATCCCAAGGAAAAAGCCAGCAAAGCAAACAGAAGAACTCTGATGCACAGAGCACCCATCTAAGTGTTTAACCAGAAGAGTCAGAGAAGCCCCATCTCTGGTGTAACCTGGGGTCTCTGACAGACCTTTCAAATGGAGATGTGTGTGCCACCAGCACACCCAAACCATGAGGAACTACAGGGCCAGCAGCTCAGGCCTCTGCAAAGCCTGTCCCAGATCAAAGAACCACTGAATTGTTAAGGCTGGAAAAGCTCCCTAGAATCTACAACTGAGTCCTACCATTCCCCAAGCACTGCCAAGCCCACCACTAACTCGTGTCCCAGGTGCCACATCCACACAGCTTCTAAATCCCTCCAGAGATGGGGACTCCACCACTGCCCTGGCAGGCTGTGACAACATTTGCCAACGCTTTCCGTGAAGAAATTTTCACTAATATCCAATCTAAGCCTGCCCTGGTGCAACTTGAGGCCATTTCATCTAGTCTCTGTGATCTGCCCTAGCTGTGACAGCCTCCCTAGCTGCCCTGGAGACCTGCTTTCCTACAGTAGCAATAAGCACATGCCCCAGTGCTGGTTTCCATGGACCAGCAGGATGAGATGCTATCAGCCCACACCTCTCCTCTGCTCCAAAAGTGCCCCGAGGCAGCGTGCAAGGCCTGCTGCTGGGGAGCAGTGCAGCAGTGCAATATCCCAGCTCTGGTCTGGCAGCAGGTGGCCCTGCACCCTCCCTGACGAAGCCAACATGGCCAGAAGCAGGCTGACGTGGTCCACCAGCACCCCTGGGATGTGGGCTAACTCATGCCAGGCACTGTGTCATCTCCTGTGCCCATGCCAGATGTTCATCCCATTAAGCACCTGGATGTGGACATCCACCAAGCTGCTGCCACCCCAAGCCACACCTGACCAAGTGTCACCACGGTGGGCAGGACCTCCAAGCCATGAAGGTCTGCCAGTATCCCAGTCCTGCTCCCTAGGAATTGTACCCCAGCCTGCAACAGTGGCAGAGCTGTCTCCTGGTTGTCCTTGCCACCTGGACAGGCAGTGCCACCCCACCCTTTTAATTCTTTCTCCTGAGCCCTGCTCTTGGAGCAACTCCCTTCGGTCCTGGAGAACTGCTGGAGAGGGAGCCAGCAGCCTGACAAGGACCACCACTCCCCACTCACCTGCTCCTTGCTCCTCCAAAAAGCCCCAAGCAAAGCCTTTCGGACCAACCAGCTCAGGTAAATAAGCCAAGGCACCTCCTCCCAGTGGAAGTAATGGAGAACTAAGGTCTCATTAAATAAATGAAACGGATTAATGAGGAGAGTGACTGCTGTTTCTTTGAGCTGATCATGGTGAGATAAAAGGCAAAGCAAGACCCGGATCCCTTTTCACAGGAGTGCTGTAAAATGAGTGGCACAGACTCAGCAGAGCTGAAAACACAGGACAGGACACACTTTTCCCTCCAAACACACCTGACACTTCTTTCTCTGCCCTTCTTTTTCTCTCCCACACTCTCTCTGGAAAAGCCAAAATTCATTCATTACAGAACCAAACTATTTCCTTTTTGATTCTAGTATTTTTTTTTTTTTTTTTTTTTTCTTTACAGTCGACCATCTGGGAGTGGGGGAGTAGAAAGGAAGCCCTGGAGCTTTTCAGACACAATAAATAAATTATTAAAAAAAAAAAAAGTATGATTAAAACCAAAAAGTATAAACAAACAAGCCATGTTACCCAGAATAATGACTTCAGGGAAAAGTGCCAAAAAAATTGTATAAGCTTCTGGAGCGTGGCAAGAGAAGAGAACAGAAAGTCCTCTCTGCTGAGGAGAATGTGCCACTGCAATGGGACAAGGGCTGGGACTACAGGGATGCCCCTGGGCAAGCCAGGAAGGCGAAGGGTTTCACATGGGCTTAGATACCCAAATTTGTCTTCAGGCACCCGATTTTGCTAACTGCAAAGCCCCAGTCTAGGCACTCTCAGACCTTTTCAATACAGTGTAATTGCATCTGCTCCGCTCAGGTGAGACCCCACCTGGAGTCAAGCTTGGGAATCCTCAGCACAAGAAGGACCTGGAGCTGCTGCAGCCAGTCCAGAGGAGGCCACCCAGATGCTCCAGGGCTGGAGCCCCTCTGCTCTGCAGCCAGCCTGGGACAGCTGGGGGTGTTCAGCTGCACAAGAGAAGGCTCCAGGGAGAGCTCAGAGCCCCTGGCAGGGCCTAAAGGGGCTCCAGGAGAGCTGCAGAGGGACTGGGGACAAGGCATGGAGGGACAGGACACAGGGAATGGCTTCCCAGTGCCAGAGGGCAGGGACAGATGGGATCTTGGGAAGGAATTGCTGTCTGGGAGGGTGGGCAGGCCCTGGCACAGGGTTCCCAGAGCAGCTGTGGCTGCCCCTGGATCCCTGGAAGTGTCCCAGGCCAGGCTGGACAGGGCTTGGAGCAGCCTGGGATAGTTGAAGATATCCCTGCTCACAAGGTTCCCTTGGGCCCACTTCTCAAGCTTGTCCAGGTCCCTCTGGATGGCATCCCATCACTCAGGCATGTCAACTGCACTCAGCTCAGTGTCATCTGCATATACAAACCCCTCTGAGCTATTCTTGTTCTACAGCTCCATCATTCTCAGCAGCAGCATGCCATATTCTGCAGGGATGACAAACTGGGGGCAAGCAGGGTGGATGGCATTACCCAGAACAAATCTGATTTCTTTCTGAAAAACCCAGAGCACAGAGGGATGCACCCATTGCTCCTGTCCTAGCAGGGAAGCATTTGGGGGGGGTTTCTTTGCACTCAGGGGTGTCCAGCCTGATGCAGTGCATTGAAAGTAACAGGGTGCCACATGAAAGATGTGGTGAGGAGGAGAGGGACAGCGTGTAGCACTGAGACAGGGCTAGCAGAAAATGGGCCAGCACAGGCAGCCATGCTCCTGAGATACTGACACTGCAGCAGAGAAGATAAATGATTGGCCCAAGGCCACGCAGCGAGGCAGTGTCCCCTCTACATGACTTTCAATCCCTGCTCCGGCACAGGATTGCTGAGGGATCCTTCAACAAAATGTTATATTGGCTTTGAAATCATGAGATTTATTTTACACCTGAACACACTCACACTTATAAATGCACTTCTTTTCTGCCTCTTTCTCTTGCCTCTACCCAAACGCACTCAAGCACATCTTAAAACCTCTCGGAATAACCAGAAAAAGTAAAAACTTTGTATTTCCCTGCTAAAGGAGAACTCATAGGGGTTAACTTGACTCCAGGAGCTGGGGCTTCACAATGAAGCAGGGTGCTGCCAGCAGTCCCACCTGGCAAATCAGTGTCTGTGTTTACAATTGCATGCCCAGAGACTCTGCAAATATTTCCTTGAAGCTATAAACCCCATCCCAAACAATTGCAACGGGAGCAGGGATAAATTAGCTGAAGCCTGTCACTTGGTGAAGTCATGCTGGAGGAGATCCATCCAGGTAATCCATCTTTCTGCTGTGTTATACAATGACACAGTAATGGCCAGCCCAGAGGGATTTCCTTCAGGAAAACTCAACTGTTACTAAAATGGTAAGTTAATACCAAGCAAGAACTCAGCCATCATTAGACCGAAGGATAGGCATGACAGGGAATAAAATATTACAATCCCCATTCAAATATTTTTTATTTACAAGAGCAGGAATAAATAGACCTATCTGTAGGCTGCAAAGAGAGGAGGCTGGGATTAAGGGAGAAGAGAAAAAAAAACCTGCACACATCGATTCCATCTTTGCCATTTTTCCTAATAAATAGCCTGGCACGGCTGTGCTGATGGGTAGCTGGGGTGGAGGAGGGCACGCTGCCCAGCTCTCACAGGGACACAGGACACAAATCTGAGCTCAGGCTCTGCCCTTTTGTGTTGATTAAAAAAAAAAAAAAAAAGCCCTAAGAAGAAAGGAAGAAAGCAAGAAAAGTTATGTGGCTAATAAAGGGCTCTATTGTGCCATCAATTTTTTAAGCTTTAATGATTTCGGGAGGAAGTTCAGCTCAGCAATCAATAGCACAATATGGGCAGGAGGGCTCGGAGGAAATTCAGCGCCGGAGCTGCGGCGAGGGCTGGCGGAAAGGGGGGGCTCAGAGGAAGGGGGTTCCCCTCCTTCAGGGGGTAGGGGGGCTCCCAGAACCCTGCACAGGCTGGGGATCCTGTCCCCCTCCCTGTTTAGCCTGTTCGGTGCGAGCTCCCTCTCCTGCCGCACAGCGTGTGCGGCCAGGGGACAGCGGGGACATCTGGGGATACCACGGCTGCTGCCACGGCGAGGGAGGTGGAAAAGCACCCACGCCGGCTGGGATGCTCACCCCACACCTGACGGGGCTGAGCACATCCCAGGAACACTCACAGCACACCAGGGACAGCCCAGGGACCATCACCCCACACTGAGCACAGCCCAGAACTGATCCCCCTACACTCCCCACCCCACACTGAGTACATCCCAGAAATGATCACCCCACACTGGGTACATCTCAGGGATGACCACGCTCCCCACACTGGGACTGAGCACATCCCAGGGACCATCACCCGACACTGAGCATATCCTAGAAATGATCACCCCACACTCCCCGAATCCAGGGTTAGCACATCCCAGAGATGCTCATCCCTCGCTGAGCACATCCCAGAGATGCTCGCCCCACACCATGCACATCCCAGAGATGCTGACCCCACACCATGCTCATCCCGGAGATGCTCACCCCACACCATGCTCATCCCAGAGACTCTCACTCCACACTCCCCACACCCGGGCTGTGCCCATCCCAGAGACACTCTCCTCCAGGCCCACCCGTCCCTAAGCCCCACAGCCCGGGGCACACAGCCAGCCTTCCCCCACACCCTGTGCTCCGGGCAGCCCCGCTCCTGCCCGCAGCGGCAGACGTACCGCATCGCCGAGGCTCGGTGCTGCCGCCGGGATGCGGGGCTGTCCGGGGGATGATCCTGCGCCAGGCAAACCTAAGAGACACGGTGACACAGCGTGAGGCTCTCCAGCATCAGCGGGGACAGCGCCTCGCCCGAGGTGCCAGCCTGGGCAGGAGCCACAGCCGCCTCCCAGCTCTCACAGGCACGGGCAGCAGCTGGGTAAAAACCGGGCTAAAAAACCCACAGAGGGCTTCCCAGCAATGGGGGGATCCCGAGCCGTCGGGTCCCTGCCCCGCTGCGAGGTGCAAGGAGAAAGGATGGGATGACATAGGACGGGACGGGACGGGACGGGACGGGACGGGACGGGATCACCCGGCGCTTCCCGTCCTTCCCTGCAAAGAAAAGCCGATCCTGTAAGTTGATCCTTGGATCAGGGAGCGCTTCGCGGAGTGGGACCGCATCGGCTGCAGCGCGAGCCACCGCCGGCAGCAGGAACTCGGGCGAAAGTTTTGCCACGATCCAGGGGGAAAACAATAAAAAATTACTAATAGTAGTCAACCAACCAAAAAAAAAAAAAATTTAATAACAATTAATCAATAAAAATTAACGACCGTTGGAGAAGAAGAACGGGGGAATATCCGACCTGGGAGCCAGGAGCGCCGGTGACAGCGGTGCTGCCTCTGCGTGATGCTGCCGCAGCTCGGGGACCCAGCGGGAGAACCGGGCACGGTCCCCGGGCACCGGGAGGGAGGGACGGGAGGGACGGGAGGGGAGGGGAGGAGAAGGAGCCGCCGCCTCCCCCCGCAGGAGGGTCCTGGAGGGGTTGGGGATGGAGAGACCCCTCGGTCCACCCCCGTCGGTGAAGGCAGCAGTTCCCACCCGGGAATTCCGGTAGGGAGGAAACAGAGCATTATTTTAAAATAGCAAACAAAACAGAAAAAAAAAATAAATAAAATCAGAACTTACCGTCTAAAACGAATCAGCAGGGAGGGATCCGCGGGCAGCGCAGCCGGGGGAGCATCGCCCCCGCCGTGGGACGGGACGGGGCGGGGCGGGGCGGGGCAATTCCGCGCACCTCGAGGGGGCAGCGGCGGGGGATGGCGACGGACACAGCACCGCCACGGGGACCGCGGCACCGCCCGCCCCGTCCGGCGGCGCTGGCCCGCGGCTGAGGGCGGCTCGGCGGCGGTGGCGAGCGAAGGGCCCGGATGTCGCTGGCCCCGCGCCGGGGGGGCCACACGGGACGCGCGGGGGGGGGGGGTCAGGGGAGTCCTGCCCGCCCCGTCGGGGCGCCGGGCGCTGCCACGTGGGACCGCCGGGGGGGGGGCGCCGCACCCTTCTCTGTCACTCCCCCCCGCGCCCCCCCCCCCCCCCCCCCCCCCGCCCCGGGCTTGACAGGTCCACGCGACCAAACAAACCGCGGCGGACGGACGGGCGGCGAGGCCAATGGGAGCGCGCGGCGGGGAGGATCAGCCAATGGGAGCGCGCGGGGGGCGGGACCGCCTGAGGGGAGCGCGGCGGAGGCGCCGCCCCGGGGTCTGAGCGCCGCCCGCTGCCCTCGCGGTGCGGATCTCGGGAGGGGTGGGATCTCGGAGACGGGGAATGGCCCGGGAGGGAATGGGCCCGAGAGATCAGCCACTCCCAGCCCCCGCCGTGGGCAGGGACATCTTCCACTAGACCAGGGTGCTCCAAGCACCGTCCAATCTGGCCTTGGACACTTCGGGGATAGGGCAGGCACAGCTTCTCTGGGCAACCTGTGTCCGGGCCTCACCGCCAGCATCCTCAAGTCCTTTTCCCAGAGCTGCTCTTCATCGCCATCCTGGATTGATCCCAGGGGTCACCTCGCCTCAAGTGCAGCTTGCTTCAGGTCTTGTTCTTGTTAAACCTCAGAGGTTCCCATGGCACCACTTCTCGTGTCCTGCACCATTTGATATTCCAGACAAATAAACCCTTGCATGGGGATTAAAAAAAAAAGCCGATATATGGATCAGAGTGGTACTCCACCATCATCATCCTGCTGCAAGACCCCCAGTCCCTCTTGCAGGCAAGGGCTTGGTGGAGCGGGGCGCAGCTGATGGCATTGCCCTGCTCCTGCAGGGATCCAGCAGCTCTGGATCCTCTCTGCATCCCCTTCCTAATTGCCTCACCCTGCCTGTGTTCTCCAGTGAGAAAGGAAGCTTCTTGAGATGTTTGGTGTCCATGTTCATGTGTGTCACAAGCTTCTGGTGCCGCCTGCCCTGTGTGTTGTTAGACAAACATCATCCCTCAAGCCAACCCGACAAAACCTGCGGATGATCCTTTATCGCTCCTCAGCCTTTCGAGGATTGGGCTGTGAGGGAAGGAAGTATGATTTGCAGAGAAAATAGACAAAGAAGGCACATAAATCTAGGAAATCCATGACATTTGGATAGCAAGAAGCCCCCCTTACATGTCTAATCATCTTGGTCCCAAAACTGGTGTTCTAAAACACACCATTTTTTTTATTTGGCAGGGTGTTTTGGGAATTTGGGATTTTGACTTCCCGTTTTTTTTTTTTAAGTCAGACCTAGCCAACAATCACAATTTGTTTTTATTTCATCTGGTCTCCTACCCTGTCATCAGGCTCCCGTGCTTTCCCACTGGGTCCCTGAGTGCAGTCAGCGCGATGCTGAGTCATGGAACAACACTGTCAGCTTAAACTCTGAGCAGTTGAGGCTTCCCCCTCAATATCAGCTACTCAGGGAGAGCCTCCCTGTGTGCGTTTAGAACATTTCCAGCATATTTGCCCTCTGTTTTTTAGGATTCTCATCAAATGTTTCCAGTGAAACACCATTTCAGGATGTTCCTTTAGGGTTTGTTGCTCTGCAATCCATCTGTTTCAGGTGGAGGAGCCCGGCACAGCAATCCAGCCTGGGATCTCTGCTCTGACACCCAGTAAAACCATTGCTAACAGCTGACTCAGCCTGGGGTCTGCCTCTGAGTGCCTTAATTAGTCAAAAGTCACCGATTTCAGTCAAAATCCTTCACTAGTAGTGTGTTTTTAGATTTAAAGGGAAGGTTTAAATTAGCAACGGTAGGAGCAGCTGCTGTGAGTTTGCTGGTAGAGGAATGCATGTTCCTAACAAAAAGCAGAGGAAGGATTTGGGGTCTTTTTCATCCAGAGAAAGGATGCCATCCAGCTACAAAGCTCCCCATAAGGGGCAGAGGGTTTTTTCTGCCCCCTCTCTGCCTCCTTAGGACACACTCCTAAGCTTTATCTCATTCTCTAGATCCAGACTTAGCACCTGATTATTTTTAAAACAACAAGCTTGTGTAAAACACACTGACAGGAACAACGTGATGCTGCCTCCTGATCTCCCCTCTACATCTCCTGCCTTCAAAAACACACCGAGGTGGAATCAAGCATCCGAACCCACTGCAGCCAAAAGCACCTTGGAGAGAGTGAGTGACATAAGACTGACGTGTGCTAAGGATTCCCTCATGCCTTTATCTGGCAAACACTCACCAGCACAGCAGGCGAGAGGCTGTGAGGGCTGGGAGCTTTGGATGGAGGTGTCACGAGGCAGAGAGTGATGCTTGTGGTTGTTTTTGCCACAGGAAAACTTGAGATGGGATGCAACCAGGGAAGACTTCAGTGTGAGATTGGAAATGGATGAAAGAGAAATGTAACTTTTCCTGTTCCACTTTGCATTTAGTTTTTTGGGTCCTGGGTGCATTAATTGGTATTAATTACTCTGACCAACTTCACCTCCACTCATGCACCCTCCACTCATTAGTCCAGAGGCTCTAATTAAGCTCTGGGCAGTTTTCCTGAGCTGTGTTGTTGTAGTACTTGGTTGTAGTCCTGTCTGGGGTCTTGTGTCTTGGGTGAGCATCATACCCATGTTGTGACCTTGTTTGCAGTCCTGCTTCGGCTATTCCCAAGTGGACCCTGGACCCAGTTCATGCCTTCACCTTGCCTAGAACACTTGGTAGTTCCTTCTTACCAGCACCTGGCCCTGACCTTCCTCTTCAGATCCAGTGGGACTACATCCCTGCCTGTGCTGTGGTCATCCTTGGCCCTAGGCTCACCATGGCAGGAAGGATCGCTGAACCTGAACACCCCACAGCACCTGGGAACCATAAGCACACTGCTCCTAGACCACATTCCCTTCCTCACTCTCCAAGGCACACCTGTCTTGTGTCTGTAGGACTTGACTTGTATGGTCAGGGAGATGTGGGCACCCCTCTCCTACTGCCATGTTTGTTCCACTTGTACTTAAGGAGGTCTGTGGTCACCTGAAGTACTCTCAGGAATATTCCCAACAGATTTCTGATGCGTCAAGTTTATCCCCTCCTGAGAGCAGTAGCTCAGCTCTGTTAGAAATGGCTCAACTCCGGCACCCGCTTGTAATGTAATTGAGTGTGGAAATTGGCAGGAGAAGTAGGGAGCTACCTCATCTTCATGCACATAATCAATAGCAAATCATTACTTAAAAAGTAAAGTGGTTGATGGTGTTTCTGTAGGGCAAGACATGCCCTGCATTTTCAGTCTTTGATTCATACTGCTTAGCATGCCGTGAGATGGGGCTCAGCGAGTGACTCACATTGTAAAAGCTCTCCAGTTAGCTCCTGGTGCTCCCTCTCAGCAAGTGTGTCATGGTTTCTTCAGCATGTCTGCATCTGTTCTCCATCCCAGCTCCCAAAGCCTTCAAGGCCCTTTTAGGGATTTCCCTAAGTCCAGATGCTGGCGGCGTGGCACCAAAGTACACATGGGGGTCCTGCCAGGAGCAAGGTGCTCTCATGTTCCATTAGGTCCAGCCTGCATGAAGCCGAGTATGATACAACTCAGTCCACCTGCAGACACTTGGGAGGCTGAGGGAGCTGCAGGGGCTCAGGCTAGTGCAAAGGAGGCTCGGGGGGACCTTGTGGCTCTGCACAAGTCCCTGACAGGAGGAGGCAGCCGGAGGGGTCGGGCTCTGCTCCCAGGGAACAGGGACAGGAGGAGAGGGAACGGCCTCAGGCTGAGCCTAGGGAAGTTCAGATTGAATATTAGGGAAAATTTCTTCACTTAAAAGGTTGTCCAGCCCTGTCCCAGCTGCCCAGGGCAGTGGTGGAGTCCCCACCCCTGCAGGGGTTTAAAAGCCGTGTGGATGTGGCACCTGGGGACATGGGTCAGTGGTGGCCTTGGCAGTGCTGGAGGAATGGTTGGGCACAATGGTCTTGCAGGTCATTTCCAACCTGAATAATTCTGTAATTCTCTGACAGGAAGAGAATTCTCTGACAGAATTCTCTGACTCCCCCCATGGCTTGGGGAGTACAAGCTGTGGCAACCTACTCCATCTTGCAGGAGAAAGGAACCTTGCTCCTGACTTCTACCATGACTGTGTGAGGGTCAGGCTGTTCCCATATGGAGAAGGTGGCATGCTGGAAGTGTGTATCAGTGTTGTCACATCCACTGCAGATACACTTTGGTGCTTCTGAATTGTCAGCCTTCCTAAACACGAGCTTCCTGTCCAGGTGCTCCTGCTCCAGTGAGGGATTCAGCCAAGGAATCCAATGATCCTTCTCTGACCATTGCAAGTTGTTTGCTGTACTTAAATAACATTGTCACTGATTTTGGTCTGGAGCTGCCTCTTCAACAAGTTACAAAGCTTGGTAGGATTCTTTATTTATACACTGAGGATGCAGGGAGTGTTCCTTTGCTGTTGCTTCCTGTCCTCCCCTTGCACTGACAGCAATCTGACTCTGCTTTGGTTCCCTGGAGCTATGCTGGGGTTTCTGTAAGTTTGGGTGGGTCCTTGGACAAGAGGTGGGAGTTGGGAGACCCTGAAACCAGGCTGCTTTGGCTGAGGGGAGGACAGCACAGAGGAAGGGCAGCAGCCTACTTGGGGCTTGCAAGATCTCCAGCTAACAATGGCCTAAGCTACCCTCTCTGGGTTTGCCGTGGGACAGAACTGCCTGTGTCCATATCATAAACTCACAGGATAGTTTAGTTTGGGAGGGACCTTAAAGCTCATCCAGTGCCATCCCCTGCCATGGGCAGGGACACCTTCCACTATCCCAGGTTGCTCCAAGCCCCATCCAGCCTGGCCTTGGACACTGCCAGGGATCCAGGGGCAGCCACAGCTGCTCTGGGCACCCTGTGCCAGTGTCTTACCTCCCTTGCAGTCAGGAATTTCTTCTAAATATCTGATCTAAATCTGCCTGCTATAAGCCCATTAATCCTCCTGAGGACGCTGCTCGTTTTCTCTGGACTCCTAAACTGAAAGCAGCAACAAAATTCCAGCTGAGCTCCCGAGGAGCATGAAGGGTTACGGAGAGCTGTGCGGTGACAGGCGGTCCTGGGCAAGGCTGAGCACGTCCTGTGGAGGCCAGCCAGCAGGGCTGACCTGATGGAACTGGGAGCTGGCACTGGATGCTTAACTTCAAATGGCCCAGGGACTGAACAGATGGCTCCTCTTTATTTGCATGCTACTTGGATTTGTGAGTCAAACAGAAGAATAACTTAATTTTTGACATTTGCTTCTCCTCAGAGCCTGGCACAATTTATGTTATACTGGCATTTGCGTGAAGGATGTTGCTTTAGGCACAAAACCCATCCTGGCTTTAACCCTAAAAGGAGCCAAATAGGCAGGAATCATATTCTTCCCCAGCTCTTTTGTAGGCTCTGCCAAGGGATATCACACTTACACAGTGACCAAAGAATCAGGAGAAAACAGTCATTTGGGGCTTGTGGAAGGAAGGGGCAGGGTTGGAGTTAAACTGGACTGGAAAATATCGCATCTGTAGGCCTGAAATGAGAGACTGTTTGTGGGTGAGGTTTACCTCCTATTAAAAATACCCTTCAAGGCCTGTGCAGTTAGTCTTGAGCACAGGGGATAAATTTAGTCGAGTCTTGTTCCTGCTGACATAAACTTAAGTGAAAATAATATATATAGCCAGGGCACAACATCTGCAAGCCAATTAAAAACCTGGCTGATCGCACCCCACATGACAGTTGCCATGACTAGTGTGTCTGCGTGCCACCCCTTTGAGAGGGAAAAAACAGATCCTGCTTGGCTGTGCAGCATCTCTATACATCTTCCAATGCCCACGACACCTAATGGCGATTATTTGATAGCTGGAGTCTCAGCAGCATGTCCTCCTCGCCCTAACGCCTGTGCCTGCTGTCCCCAGTAATCGTATGTGGTCACATATGTGATATTCACGGGGTTTGACTGTAGGTCAGTTATAAAAGTCACAGGATAAGAGAATAAAGCTCATTTTCTGGCCTGATTGTAAAGACATGAGAGCCTGGGTAAGGATGTGTGTGCTTTGACCAATGAAAACACACATTTGTCAAAGGCTGTACTTGAAATACTTAGTACAAAGAGATGGTCTTTGTTTTCCAGCGGGCAAAGTGCAATTCTCCTTCACCTGTAATTTTAAGCAAAATATCAAGTGGTGTTTTTGTGGATGGAAGATAAAGCAGGCAGAGCAGGGAGACCCATGCCCTTGAATTCTGGGGCTACAATACGTTTTCCAGACTGTTTTCAGCGTCTCTTGCATTCACTGTGATCCCCCTCTTGTGGTTAGTCCAGCGCCTGCAAAATTTCCCTGTCCGTGGCTGTCAAGGCTCAGTGACTTCGGGTTCCCCAGCCAGTGCGACTGAAATATGGTGGCTTCATGGTCAGCTGCTCTCAGCTGAGCTGCTGTGACTGTTCTGGTGTGTTCTAGAAGACAACCCCAGTTGTGAGACAAAGAACATTGTCCCAAACCTCTCCTGTTGACTGTTGCCACAGCAGCCTCAGTTACCAACCTGTTGTGGAGCTGCTGGCCTTGTGTAAGCTCTTGAGATGCTCCTGTTGGGAAGTGAAACGTGTTTTAAACCATATACGTGCAAGTCCAGCTGACACATTCTCCTCTGCCACATGGGCAGGCCATGAGCATGCACAGGAAGGATTTAACAGCCCAGCTCATGGGCTGTAATGTGTTATATTACAATAATTTGGTCCCATCTGATGACGTGCTTCACATTTGGCCTGAGCCCTCAGTGCATAAAACATGCCCAGAGCACACAGCAATTGTGGTGTTGCTTGGATGCAAATAAGTCTCCTATATAATCTCCTCTACATCTCATATGAAGCATGGGTTGGATTTTAGATTGGATATTGGGAAAAAATGTCTTCACTGGAAGGGTGGTCAGGCATTGGCACAGGGCAGTAGTGGATTCCTCATCCATGCAGGGATTTAAAAGCCCTGTGGATGTGGCACTTGACAGTGCTGGGGGAGTGGTTGGACTAGACAGAAGGTCTTTTCCACTGTAAATGATTCTGTCATTCTGTGAAAAACTCCATTTCACTTCTGACCCCATTGAGTTGTTCAGTTTTAAAATGAGACTGATGCAGTGTTCATGTAGAAGTACTTGGGCTAGGACCCATGGCATGGGGTTCTGATTCCCCTGAGTTAGCCCATCATCTCTCTTGTGTCTTCAGGGAGGCCAGGATTGTTGTGGATTGAATTCTACTTCTGGCTATCAAGTGGCTTTTTAAGGTCAGAGCCTGCATTCTTCCCCCTTCATTTGATGCTGCAAGGAGCTGGGACAGATACTCTATGCTCTGTATCCCCTTTAGGATCCATGCTTGTGTTTAGATCCAATCTACAGACATCCAGCAACAAGACCTCTTCGAATCTCCTCATAACTTTCCATTTCCTGGATAGTTTTTTTTTTTGTCGTTGCTTCAGAAGCAAGATGCCCAGTGTTGAAATAGCCTGACATTTCATGTGGGCCCTTTGTGAGACGTGACACAAGCGTATTGTGAATCTTTGTCGCTTTCTCCATCACTCTCACCGTGTGAGACCCTGCAGCAGACCCACACACAGCTGAAAGACAGCTCATAGCCGGAGGGCTGCTGTGATTAGGAGCAGCGGGGCTGTGCTGCGTGGAGAGAATGGGGAACTGCACTCCCTCTCGTGGCTGCGCTCTCCCCTACCTTTTCCTGGAGCAGAAGACCCTAAAACTTCACTTACGGAGCCAGTGCAATATCCTCAGCATATTCAGAGCTAGCAGCACAGCACCGCCCAGCACTCAAGGCACTGGTAATTCAGCTAAAAGTTTTGTCAAACAATTAATTGTTCAGGAAAAAAAAATTAAACAATTCTATGCCAGATGTCTGCCTTAGGCTGAAGTTCTCTGGAAAGTTTCAGCCAAAGTATTTTGTCCATTTCCAAGAATGAGGGGAAAGCACAGTGTTTTGCCCAGTTTTAAAAAGGAATAATTCCATGAAATTGTAATAACAGAGAAAAGCCTCCATCTATTGAAGAAAGAGCATGAAATTTGGCCCCATTGTCAAAAAAGGGCCATTTGCTACTTCCAGGAAAGTTTGTTTAATTTTGAATTAGTTTTAAGCTCTGAAAATCATGGTTTGCATGTGCTCAACAGATCCAGTCACAGATTAACAACTCTGTTCTCTGAGGACTGTCTGCAGCAGGCACACTCCAACTCAGGCCTGAAAAGGCTGGAGTATGGAATGGCTGCTTCCAGCACTGGAAATAAGAGCTGGGAAGTGAGGAAAGCTGGGGAGAACAGGAGGTTCAGAAGTGTTGTGATGGAGTCAGAAACAAATAGGTGCTACTGGAGGGCTCTTTATGAGAGGGGTAACACAAGCTGGCCTAGAAAAAAATAGTAATGAAAAAGCTCCTGTGAGAGTTAGACCAGGCATCCTCTCCCTGCTCCTCCAGAAATGCTTCCCTTGGTGGCAGAGAAAGGAAGGACAGATTCCACCAGGTCACAGAATTCAAGCAGCAGGGGAGGGGGGATTCTGCCCCTCTGCCCCGCTCAGGTGAGACCCCACCTGCAGAGCTGCCCCAGCCCTGGGGAACAACAGCACAAGGACCTGGAGCTGCTGCAGCCAGTCCAGAGGAGGCCACCCAGATGCTCCAGGGCTGGAGCCCCTCTGCTCTGCAGCCAGCCTGGGACAGCTGGGGGTGTTCAGCTGCACAAGAGAAAGCTCCAGGGAGAGCTCAGAGCCCCTGGCAGGGCCTAAAGGGGCTCCAGGAGAGCTGCAGAGGGACTGGGGACAAGGCATGGAGGGACAGGACACAGGGAATGGCTTCCCAGTGCCAGAGGGCAGGGACAGATGGGATATTGGGAAGGAATTGCTGTCTGTGAGGGTGGGCAGGCCCTGGCACAGGATGCCCAGAGCAGCTGTGGCTGCCCCTGGATCCCTGGCAGTGTTCCAGGCCAGGTTGGATGGGGCTTGGAGCAGCCTGGGACAGTGGAAGGTGTCCCTGCCCATGGCAGGGGGAGATGGAACAAGATGAGCTTTTACCCTTCCCAGCCAAAGCATTTCATGATTCTGAGGTCCTATGTCCCCAACACTAGGTCACCTCCTGAGCTGAGCAACCTTCCCATGCAGGGAGAGTTTCTTCTCAGAGTTTGGTTGCCGCGCCGTCATCCCAGAGGCAATTTCTAAGGGAAAGCAGGAGTGCCTCAGGAGCATGTCTAGGGTACTTTCGGTTGGTATGTGATGGAGATGCACAGACTGATCCAGGGTGTCCATGGGAGCATTTTCCATCCAGCAGCATAGCATTGCAGAGACTTGGGGCAAACTGACTGGAGCTCTGGGCTGCTCCTCCCGGCACCCTGCCTCTGACATCTAAAGCTTGCACTGGGTGTCTGGACACAGCCCTACAGCGTGCCCCGTGGACTCGAGTGCAGATAGCATCTGACTCCTTTGTCCTGGCAAGAAGATTGTCTTGCTTTATAACGCTGTCATCCAGATGCCAAAAACACACTTTTGCCATCCAGTGGAGGGAAGGTTGTTAAGAATGAAGGCGTTGACACAACCTGCCTTTGGGGGAAATGGCACAGAGCAGTATCCCTAGTTCAAGAGGCTGTCTGAGTTTGGCAATAGTCTCTTGTTCCCAGGCTCTGGGCCAGGGTAAATTGGCTGCAGTGTACTTTGGGAAGGATGGTTTTGCCTCCAGGAGAAAAAGCGCTTAGCACAGCTCTGCTGAGAGCCCCTCTTAAGCTCATCCACCCAAGGGGTTGGGTGCCAGTTCCTTGGATGGGCTTGTTACTGGCCTTCCCTGGGTGTAGGAAAAGCTGCCATTAGCAGGTACGAGAAAGGGTTGAGAGGCAAGAGGGGCCCACAGGTTTCGTTTCCTTTTATGAATTAGCCTGAGCTGATGGAATGGCCCCTCCACAATGGGAAGGAGAGGAAGGCAAAGACTAGGATGACTCCTGTCTCCATGCTCTGAGCTCTGCGTACACGAGCGTGTGTTCCCCACCGTGCCAAGTATTTTAATGCCTCACACCGTATCTGGGAACAATCAGAGAACAAAGAGCACCAGCCCTACTCCCTGCCCAGCCCTTGCTGCCGTGGATGCAGCCATGCCCCTGGGTCTGGGTGGTGGATGAGGCAGGAGCCAGGCAAGGTCTGATCTAGTGGAGAGGTCTTGGGGGCTTCTCCATGGGCTCCATCCAGCTGCTTTGCCCTGGAAATCTTCAGGTTTCAGGGCTGTTTGCCCTGCAAGGGAAGGGTGAATTGGAACAGGCGTAACAACTGGAGTCTCATGACCTACGCGGTTCCAGTGAGGACTGGAGAGGAGCATGGCTGGAGCTCACATCTCTGTGTTGCCTAAACAAGGGTCTTTTCTGTTAACTGAGACGCTTGAGACCATCTCTGGCCTTGCCTTCAGCCACCACTCCATGACAAGTCTCCTGTGAGCCCTGTGTCATGCTCACCAGTCTCTGTCTCAATACCTAAAGCGTCTCACGTGGCATTGGAGACCGGCCTTTTAGGTACCTGAAGTGAGCCCTCAGTGTTCATGCACCTCTTGGTGTGCATGCACCTCTGGTTGTCCTGGGATAGGCTCAGAGCAACAGTAACTTTCTCAGGTGCTCTGTTCAGCCAGGTTTTCTGGATCAATGGGAGAGTGGTGGGGATGTTCAGCCACCCCTTCCCAGAGGGCTCCATGAGTCTCCAGGAGAGATGTCCCCAAAATCTGTGTCAGGGAGCAGAACAAGCTTCATTTCCCCACCCTGGACTTCAACCTTCCCTGCACACAGATCAGAAATCCCTGTTTGCTACTTGAGATGCAATAGGATGGAGACCAAAGATGATCTTTTTAAATGTTTTTTTACCTAGAGCAGATTTTTGTATTTAAATTACATACACCTTTAAAAATAAAGGGTAACAGCTTCTTGAAAGTCCTAGGCTTATTACACTCTACTAAATTTCCTTAATTACTGAATTTGCAAATGTTACCAGAGCAATGGAGCAGTCACAGTCAAGGTGAAGCCCTTGGTTTCTTGAGGAACTAATGCACCTTTTGACAGAAGCCAACTTTTCCACAGATGCAAGGAGACAATTTATTTCATTTCCATTTGCTTGCCTAGCTCAGCTCAATGGCTTCATCATCCAGGGCTCTGAAGAGAACTGGCCACTGAAATAAACAACAAAGTGGGCTTTAAATAAGAAACACAGTATGTATTAATCCTCCAGGGATAAAAAAATGAGGTGTGAAAATCCACTAGTTCTAAAAATCTTGTTCATGGTCACTACATATATCTGTCAAGTCAGGTCATGGACAACAGAACTTTCTTCATTTAAGTTGGTTTTAAAACAAACTGGTGTTTCCTTTTCTATTTCTCCGACGCATTTAGGCTTCATCCTGAAAACTCTGGCTGGGAGCAGCCCATGTCCATGCTGTTTGACTCTCTCATCCTTCAAAACAGGGTGGTCCCCTGCAAACTGCTTGCTGGGGCATGGGTCTCACAAGTCCATGAGAATAAGTTTGAATAAACTCATTAATAATCCATTCGCCCACTGTATTAAATTCCACTAAATTCTATGATTTGGGACAAATGGGTAAATACATGTGCAACTTCCTTTGTTCCATAACACAAAACATTTATGTTTTACAGTCCTGAAAAATGAGTATTCATTTATATGGTGACCTAAACATGTGTTTCTGTCCCAGAGTCATTGCAAAACAGAGCTGGGAGGGACCTCAGCTGTTCAACTCATCCATTCCCTATGCTCCAGACAAGCTTTTCTGTGATTTTTGCCCATTTTTCTCATTTGTTATTACTCATCTCTGGTGATGGATATTCCATGATCTCCATTTTGATGGCATATCATCTACTAGCCAAGTTGTGCTAAAATACTATAATTAGGTAGAAATCAGCATGTTTTAATAGTTACTAGTAAATATCCTAGAAAAAAAAATTCTTACAGCAAAACAAGACTAAAAATAATGTTTTCTAACATGACTGCATTTGAGAATTTACTTAATTTGCTTGCAACTGTTCTTGGCACCAGACCTCCCTCCCCCCCCAAGCCTCTTCACTCTTTATTTTTCACCTGGATCAGTTCAGTGATCTGCTCTAGGACAGCTGAAAAGCACAGGGTGATGTAGCGAGCAGTCAGGGTGGGGAGAGAAGCAATTCTTTGAGCTGGCGTTGCTGAAAGGGAGACAGTCCTTGCTTTGAACCATCCTGCTGCCCATTCAATGCCCGTGCTTTGCTCACCTTCCCCTTAACCCAGCAGGTTGCCTGTCTTCACCACCAAGTTAAAGCAGAGAAGAGCAGCCAGGGATGAGCTCAGGGCCTCCTGTTCTTGAAAAATCACAGCAAAGCATTTTGTTTCTCAAACACTTGTCTAACCCAACAGGAATAATTTGTGAAGGAATCCTGACTCTACTTGTCGTTCCATTCATTATCTTTATGATCCCGTCCCTAAAAACACTTAATGGTTAATAAACCTTAAGGAAATACAATCTTACAGGCAAATGTTTTGGCTGAGCATCTGCTTCAATACTGGGAAGGGCTGGTCTTTTGTATCTTTAATTGCCTTTTTGACCTTTTCAGAATACAGTTTTGCATTAGCCGTAGGACAGCTGCGCAGAATCGGTGACACTGAACCCCTGGCTACGCGTCCCCCACAGATGCTCTTGCTCCACAGCTATTTCAATGCTAACCTTTCTGCAAGTTCTGTTATTCATCCCAGAAAGGCTCTTTAAAAACCCAAAGGAAGTGTCCTGGCATTTCCAACATGTCCATAGGGAGGCCCAGTGGCAGTTTGGAAGAAATCTGAGTTGTGTGATGCCAGCTCTCCAGCCTGTGTCAAGATATGAGTGCAGAGCCTCATTTGCATAGATGCAAGTGCCTTAGAGGAGAGCTCAGCATTGCTGCTCTATGTTTGTAGGAGACCCTCAGTCCCAAGTGAGGTGATCTTTGTGGTCAAAGCTGGACTGTACCACAGGGGGAAGTGTTTCAGAGATCAGCCTTATGCCATCTTCATCTGAGCTTGAGAATTCACAGCAAAGACAGTGGGTAAATCTAATCCTGAGTGCAGAATCATCATGGCCTGAGTGGTGTGGCTGCCTTAGCTGTCTGGGAGAAGATGAGGAGACCATGGGGATGATGAGTCTTTTGGGATGATTAGACCACGGGGACGATGAGACCGAGGGGAGCAAGGAGGAGTCCTCCGAGGACTCCATGCTGCACTGTCTCCTGCAGATTAATGCACAAGCTCACTCTTTCTTTCAAAACAGTTCCATGGGGAAGCTGTGCTTTTTTACTCATTAACCCATGGGTCAGCACACCCATCTGGAAGTGCTTGAGGTGAGCTTGAAGACCCCTTCCCAGCTCTGAGGAGATGAGTCACCTGGCAAGTTATTCTGGAGTGGGGCTTGCTCAGCTTCTTTCTCTGTTTTGTATAAAATAATTAACTGGCAGGGAGAGAGAGACAGAGGGAGTGTGTGAGTTTGCAGCTCATTGCCTAGGCATTAATCTGGAAGGAGAAGACCCAGTCCCTGCTCTTAGAACTGCTTAAATTACCCAGAAAACTGCCACAGCTCCACAGACTCTGCCCAAGGACCTTCTTTTTACACAAAGGAAACCAGAAGTTAAACCAAGACTAATGAGGAGAGGTGACTGTGGAATTTCTGGATCAGCAGTGGCCTCCTTCATGTCACTGCCCAGGGAGCAGTGAAGCCTGAAGAACACGGACCTCAGTTGTGAACCTCTTGCCCTTAAATCTCTTCATGGATTGAATGTCATCAACATGGCCAAGCATTTTGAAAGTACTTGGTACCTCGACATCTAAGTGCAAGTGATAAAGCTGAAAGGAAAATACTCATTTCCCGTAGTAAGTTCCCAGCAGATTATCCCCACAAGGCAGAAAAGCGAGGAAGCAGGGAGTTTCCTAGGAGAACACCTCCACAACCACATGGGTTCAGGCAGAGAGTCCTCAATGGTGGTGGCTGCCTTCCCCTGTCACTCTGTGGCTGCACTGTCTCCAGCAGGATTGGCATTGTCTCTATCCTCCTGACCAGCAGCATCAGGTCCAGAGGTCCAGGGGTCCAGCTGGTGGTGATGAGGTGAAGTGTGGGTGCAGCTCTGTCCTGCAGGAGCTCAGGGATTCCTGCTGTTTCTGAATGGCAAAGCTGATGTCCAGGGAGTAGAAGGCATGTCACCAGCCCAGCTTGGCTGGAACACTAAATTAATTTTCTTCCTAGTTACCAACATCTGTTGATGGCAGATGGGAATGGAGAGGGGATACCCTCATTCCTGCCCAGTCCCTGTGTTTTTTAGGGTGAAAGGCCCTGGAGGAAAGGTTTGCCCTTACTGTTGACATGATTTAGCTCGAGCTGCCTTCCATCAATGATATGTCACTGCAATGCAAGCCCTTAGATAGTGGTGTGTTTATAGAACCTTTGTTCTTGCGTTCAGTGAATTGATCTCCATCTGAGAAAGTATCACTCACTGTCAGAATTAAAAAACAGCCCATGAAAAAGGAAAGGAGCAGCCTGACTTCAAAGGGCCGTGGTTCTTTTCTTGTGGCCTCTCCTAACCTGCACGCAGCTGAAAAACTTGTTTGACCCAATTCATTTCAGGCCTCCTTCCTCCCCTCCAACAGACAAAGACGCACAAACAATAAGCTCATTCAGGTGCAGAAGAGGGAGGGAAACCCGGAGACCCAGGTGAGGTCCCGCTGCACACACCCTGTTCCCACAGATAAGCACAAAGCCGGAGGAGTGACAGGTTATCTTGGGCAGATCCAGCTACATTCGAGGTCTCCTTGAAGTCAGTGGTGTGTGTCGAGAGATGGTATCTTTTATTAGGCCAACTGGTAGAGTCAGAAAAACTAGACAAGCTCTCAGGGGCCCAAAACCTTATTCAGGCCAGGGAAATATCTGGGTCTCTTGAAGCCAGGAGGTGCATGAGATGTTGTAGGGTAGGAGGTGGGTAGAGGTAAGTACCTTTAGTGTCTGGTGCATTGGCTTGGCATAAATGGAGACCTTATAATGACCTTCCAGTGCCTCACGGGACTCAGAGAGAGCTGCAGATGGACTTTGGACAAGGGCCTGGAGGGACAGGACACAGGGAATGGCTTCCCAGTGCCAGAGGGCAGGGACAGATGGGATATTAGGAAGGAATTGCTGTCTGTGAGGGTGGGCAGGCCCTGGCACAGGGTGCCCAGAGCAGCTGTGGCTGCCCTTGGATCCCTGGCAGTGTTCCAGGCCAGCTTGGATGGGGCTTGGAGCACCCTGAGATAGTGGAAGGTGTCCCTGACCTTGGCAGGAGGTCAGAACTAGACAGATGATCTTTAAGGCCCTTCCAACCCAAACCATTCTGTGATTCTGTGATGTTGAAGTGATTTTTTTTTGTTGAGGGGGACCAATTTAGCTTCTGACTCACAACGTGACATCCCATCTCTGACTGGCATGTGGCCAAGGGTGGGACTGCAGCAGCAAACCCTCCCATCAGTCTAAAGTGCTATGAAAAGGTCCTTCAAGGTCAGTAGCAGGCATTAACAGGGTGCCTGGCCTGGCAGCTGTAACCGTGGAGTTTCCAACACCTGATAACATGCTCAGGAGAGTTATCTCTGCAGCAGAGGTACCAAACCACTCCCAGGCAGGGCTGACTGCAGCGGACAGCCCTTTCTTCCAGCAGGAGCACAACCTTGTACAGAGATCTCTGGATGGTTTTCCCCTCTTTCTATTTTTAAATGTGCTCCAAGCTAAAATCTTCATTTTTCTCTTCAGTGATGCATGTGCCTGCATTTCCTCGAGCTGATATTCATTCCTTCCTCCCTTGTCTTTTCCAAGAGAAATGTCTTAACATTTGCAAAAATCAACTATTGTTTTTGTACTTTAGAAATGTGAATGTGTCACTATAGCAATTATCTCTGAAACCTTGCTAAACAGGCCTAATGCTGCTTAATAGGAACTTTGTCGCCTCTGAGCACTTTTCTCTTCGTTAATGAGTCACTGCAAAGCAAATTATCGCTGGTGTCACTGTCTCAGTCCTGCTTCACTGCGGCTGGATGTAGCATTGCCTCAGTGCAAGCAGACCTTAGCCACGGATCTGCCCTGTGTGGGGCAAAAGCTCTTCAAGTTCTTTGTTAGATGCTGATGATAAGATGGAAGAAGACCGAATAAAACCAGCCACTTGGTATCAGCAACCAGGTGAGCATGAGTACCAATTTCCAGGTGTCTGAGAGGGCTTGGTGGCTGGTCCAAAGCAGCCAGGAACAGGCTAATAACATGTGAAGCAGTCCGAGTTTGGAGATTATACTGCTGGGAAGAGGGACAAGGGACAAAACCAGCATGGACACGGAACGCCTTGAGCTTTGAGGTGGTTCCTCAAGGCTGTAAAATCTGCCTTGCCCCTGAATTCCATCACTTGGTGACCAGCACCAAGGAGATGCTCCATGCTGTTACACACAGCATGAGTGAACACAGCAGATACAACTCCAACCAGCCTGGTCCAGTAATGCCCAGTAAATAACCATGCACAAAAAGCTGTTTGTGAACCTACTTCCCTACAGCCTAGAAAGGAGTTTATCTCAGTCATGCCCAATCACCCAGCTAGACCTTATTCATGGAGGAGTCTCCCAAGCTTTTCCATAAGTAATCATGCCTATGGGTAGAGTTCTTTGCAGACATCAGTGAAGCTCTGCAAGGAGGCAGCAGACCGTGTGATTTTAAGCTTGCACATCTAGGCCAGGGTGGATAGGTCTTGGAGCAACCTGGTCTAGTGGAAGAGGTTACTCTCATTGCAGGAGGGTTGGACTGGTTGACCTTAAAGGGTCCCTTTCTGCCCAAACCATTTGATAATTCTGTGAGCTCTGATAGACAAAAGGATTGACCACTGAGTTCACAATCCCCAGCAGACCTGTGGTTTCTGTGTCTATGCTCTAGGCCTATATCCCTTTTGTTAGTGATCACTTGTTAATAGGTTGAAATACCTGGTGCTTCCTGTGGGCTTAGACCACGTATGAGGAGAGTTACTCAGCTGTGGTAGGATGTCATTAAGCTTCTCCAATTAGCTATGCTGGTGCTCTCAGCTTCCTTGTTTTCATAGAGTCATAGGATCCTGGAGTGGACTTTAAAGGTCATCTAGTCCAGCCCTGCCATGAGCAGGGATACCTTCCACTAGGCCAGGTTGCTCAGAGCATATCTTGTCTATCATTCCTGTGTGTTCCTGTTTACATGGGGATTGCACTAGAAAGGGCTGCAGAACTAGGTGAGAGGAGCTATTCTCTCTTCTGATGGCATTTCCCTGGACAAGGGTTAGGAAGGTGATACACAGATTTATCTGTCCTGCCTAGGAGGTGATGACAGTCCTTGTGTCTGTCACCTGAAGGTTTCCCTTGAGCCCCAATAATCTGAAGTGTTATAACTCTTAACTATTATCAGGCACTTCCAGAATAGCCAGGGTGGGAAGACCTCCCCCAGCAAGCTCCCTGCTTGCTGCTCCCAGCTCTCATGTTCCTGAAACAGAAATAATCTCCTGCCAAGGTATTTCACTCCAGTGGCAAAAGGATTTGGGAAGTGCACAAGAGAGGCAAATCCTAGCATTCATCTCCACAAGGCTCCAAAACCTCGAGCCTCATGTACAGACAGCTCTGAAAGGTGTCTTTGAGCCAGTCCCACCAGTGCGGTGCATCGGACTCCATCAGCGCCAGCACAGACATCCCTGGGCAGCCTCTGGGATGGGCAGTTTATCATTTGTCCCTCTGTGAGCCTTTACCCAAGGTCCAGATGATGACTCCTGGATCCCCACACCCAGCCCAATCCCGCGCCTGCTGCTCTGCTGTAGCCTTGCAGTTCCTAAGCTATCTATCACGGCACATTTATTCTGACACCCCGTGAGTGCGCAGGTTAGTGCTGCTCTGCCAGGCTCAGCACAGGCTTCTAAATATATTAGTGAAGGGGAAAGATCTGGGATGGCTTCCAATTTTAACCAAGGTCACATTGGTGAGTGCTGGTGTGCAGCGCGAGGATACTATCCACAGCATCTTTCATTGAGCTGTGTTCCAGCTGCGTGCAGCATTCCTGTGCTGCGACAGAAGGAAATGGGAAAGCTTGGCAGGAGCAAGAAGCCTGGGAGATGACTAAAATTTTGTTGTGGGTGTGTTGTGTACCTCAGGATCTCTGCACCTCTGGTTATTTTTCTACCAAAAAACCCCAAACACGAACCGTGTTGCTTACCTGCCTCAAACAGCAGACTCAGGTGTAATGTTTTTCAAAGAGCTCAGAGCTTTGGGCCCTTGGATTCATCCTAGCAGACAATTTTCCCATTAGGAGACAGCCAAATGCTCCAGGGAAACATACATTGCTGGAAACGACACCTGCATTCCAGATTTACCCAACTCTCTTGATGATGCATCCTAAGAAGAGCTCTCTTCCTAGCCACAAGAAAGGGCTGGGAAAGTTTAGGCAAGGCCAAGGACTGGAGGTGAGACACATCACAGAAGGTTTGAAATCCCCCCTCTGGCAGCGGTGACTCTGTGACTCTCTCCATGGGAAACGGAAGAGATCTGGACTTTTAATTGCAGCCCTGGACTGGAGGAGGAGACCCAGGAGGAGCAGAAAGAGTGAGGGATAAAGAAGAGGCGCATAATTCGAGAGAGCGAGGAATGAGGCAGGAGGCTCCAGCTGAGGGCACTGCTCAGGCAGGGCCAGTTTATGAGCCTGGCAGAAAAGCATGAGCAGGTTTCACTCTTGTTGGCTTTTGGTGAGGTTCAGGAGCCCGTTAAGGCTGGGGCAGCTTCCCCATTCCTGCAGTAGGGCATGAAAAGCCCTCTGCACCCCCAAGAGTGAAGGGCAAAGCCTGGGGTAAAAAGGGACAGATTGCCATAAATTACCTGTCCATCTTTTCTAGGCTCAGTGACCAAGAGCTGTGCTGGGGTCTTGCTTAACCCTGATAAATGCGGGGTTGAGAATGATGCTGGGAGCATCCTGGTGATGTGTTTTCCTATGATTATTCATCCATGGTGAAGCAGAAAATGGGGCAGGGGTTAAATTTATTTTCTTAAAGAAACTCCATCTTCTGCCTAACTCCCCCTCTAAAGCCATTAGATACATTTCAGGATGGTGAAGGGCTAGGAATCCCAAAGGTACCCTTATGCCTTAGATACAAATAAAGCACTAGGTAGAAAAGAAAGACCTTTTCAGTGTCCCAGCGAGGAGAAGGCTGTCAGGGGAGGTTCCTGAAATGTGGATAAGGCAGAGCAGTGTCACGGAGGCCCTTGGCCGCAGGATGAGCATCAGGCAGGCTGTGGAAGATCCAGCTGTGCCACGCTAATCTGGTTCTCTGAGGCCACACTTAGTTACTAATGTGGTTTGTCAGGAGAGAGGGCGATGTTTTATCTACTTGCCTCTATTTTTAGCTGCCTTGGGTCAGCAAAATGACTCAGACAGTAGCACTGGGGGACCTGCATCTCCAGATCCAATTGTCCAGCTCTGAGCCATACCCTATGCAGATAGCAGCCTGAAATCAGTAATTCCTCCCTTCTTCCCAGCTCATCCTGCTCCCACTGGCCAGTACTTCCACCTCCTCCTGATGGTCCCAGCTCGTGGCTGTGCTATGCTGCCCCAGCCTGACAGTGTAGAGATCTCCAGACCTGGTGCCCCAGGTCTGCTCATGGCACAATCGTAGCCTTGTTCTGAGGTTTTCCATGGGAACCAAGTTCCTGAGCCTCGGGATGGAAGGGCACACCCCTGATGGGCTGTCTTGTTCCTGCCCCCCTGCATTGGGATAGCCAGGCAGAGGAGCATCCCTGCTCTGTGAAACCCACAGGCTTTCCTCTGTCACATGAAGAATTGAATTATTATTGTGCAACAAGTGCTGGGAGAGGTTGCAGAAGCTTTCTGTGGATTTGTCCCCAAGTCAGACTGTACCTGAAATGACTGCATGGTCTTTGGAGCAGCTGGTGTTCAGGAGCAGTGTCAAAACCGTGCTCCAGTACTGCTCTGGGTCTCCAGTGCTGGCTGTAGGGCAGGGGCAGTGGCAGGGATGTTGGTCTGCAGTTATCCTTCCGTTCCATCCCTGAACAGAAGTTGAAAAATCAATGTCACAAGGTGCAGTCAGACCAGGGTTGTGTGGACTCCCTGAACTGAAGCATAGTTTTGGTCTAGAAATCATCTAACTGTGTCTTGCAAAACTTCCAGGATTTCATGAGCTGGACTGGAAAAGAAATGCCATAGGCAGCGCTGCCAACCCTGAGCATTCTAATACCATGAGTCAGCCCCCCCTGCTCCTCCCTGACTCTTGCAAGTCTCTTTTCCTTTCAGGGTTTTTTTTTAACAGTGAGGTTAAACTTCGTTCCTATTTTCCAGGTTTCTCTGCTCCTCTTCTCCCCCACCTTTTGGGTAGGCTAGAAACTTAACTGTTTTGGGAGTGAGGAGGTTGTTTCTATAATGAAGAGGAAGTGCAATGCTCTAAGCCCCTGGAGCAGGGCCCTGAGTAACGTTGTTATGTGGCTTTATGATAAATTTGGGAGATTTGGCAGCGCTTCAGTCTGGCTCCTTGTTTAATTGCCTGCAGATCCTGCCTTGTCATTAACACAAGAGGTCAAGGTACTGGCAGGAGTTCTGTGATTTGTGGAGGCATACTTAGCTTATAAAAACACCTCTGTCTTTGCCTCCCGGCGAGCCTTCCTTGTTCATCCAGCTGTTGCTGTTGTTCTCCCCCTCTCCTGAGCTCCTTCAGCAGACTCTTCCTTGCCTTTGTGAGGTGCCTTACGCAATGCCTGTGCTCAAGCACACTTTTGGCCAGCTACACACCCACTGCAGCAGCATCTGGGCATTCAAAATGCTCATTAAACTTGGTATATTTTAATAACTGTGGTCCAGGAAATGTTTTCTTCCTCTAAGGAAATGAAGCAGAGAGGATGGCAAGAGAGCAGAGCCCAAGGAGCATCCAGCAGGATGTTCGAATAAAGACGGAGCATCTACCAAGATGCAGCACACATGCAACAAGCAGAGCACAAGTCTACTGAATGATAGAAATATTTAGGTTGGAAAAGACCTTTAAAAGCATCGAGTACAACCATTTCCCCGCTGCCAAGACCACCACCAAACCATGTTCCCGAGTGCCACTTCTACATGTGTCTGGTCTTTCTCAGTTCTCCCTGAAGATCAGGGTTTGAGTAGGCTGAGAATTTCCTCAAAACCAGGAGTTGCTCATCATGAATTGCTCTAAGCCCTGTATGACTCCTTTTGTCCACAAATATTCACTACTTTCTGAGAATACAACAGAAAGATGTTGCTCCAAAGGGACAGGACTTGGCTAAGCAGCATCCAGCATTATTCTTTTTTTGTTACTCGATTATTGAAGGGCTGACTTGCCTGGGCTGTTGTAGGGTATCCTAGTACTTAAAGGGAGGTGATAAAAAATATGGAAAGAGAGTTTTTACATGGGAAGATAGTGATAGGCAAGTGGGAAAGGTTTTAAATAGAAAAATGTGGTATTTAGATTAGATATTAGGAGGAAATTCTTGGCTCTGAGGGTGGGGAGGCCCTGGCACAGGGTGCCCAGAGCAGCTGTGGCTGCCCCTGGATCCCTGGCAGTGTCCAAGGCCGGGTTGGATGGGGCTTGGAGCAGCCAAGCTGCTTCCACTGGGATAGTGGAAGGTGGCAGGGGTGGCACTGGATGGGCTTTAAGGTCCCTTCCAACCCGAAGCATTCAGTGATTCTGTGATACTCTGTGCCCTGCTCTGCACTGAAAGCAGTGCCTGGGTCTCGCAGCAGCCCATCGCTGACATTCCCAGCAGTGCTGCAGTCCCGGCTGTCACAGCTTGGCAGATCCGAAGGGAGTGCACAGCCCAGCATGCCGGACCACTGGAAGGACAGCTCGCTGGGTTGCAGCAGCAGGAGAGCGCGGCTGAGGCGGCGTGGTGCCGAGAGAGCGATGGGCGGAGGGATGGATGGATGGATGGATGGATGGGCGGATGGATGGGTGGGTGGATGGATGGATGGATGGATGGATGGATGGATGCTTGCTGTACACAGTCTCTGGCACCCCTGTGTGGCCACCTGCGCAACCACAGCCCAGGCAACCACCTCAGCCTTCCCCGGCAGCAGCTCCCTGGCGAGGAGAGACCGGGAAGCATTTCTGAGGGGAGGTTAAATCCTGGCTGTCGAGGCAGCAGGTCCCTGTGAAGAATGGGAGCCCTGTTACTTTCTGTGGAGGGCCAGGAGTTCCTTATGGACCCGGACACCAGGAGACAAGAGAATCATAAAATCACTGAATCCCAGAATGGTTTGGCTGGAAGGACCTTAAAGATCATCCCACTCCACCCCCTGCCATGGGCAGGGACACCTTCCACTGTCCCAGGCTGCTCCAAGCCCCGTCCAACCTGGCCTTGGACACTGCCAGGGATCCAGGGGCAGCCACAGCTTCTCTGGGCAACCTGTGCCAGGGCCTCCCCACCCTCACAGGGAACTATTTCTCCCCAAAGAAGAAGAGCTAAGGAAGGGACCAGGCTTCAGGTTTTCAGTGTTCCCCCGGCTGCTGTGTTCCTACAGCTGGGGTGGGGAGCAGGAAAATAAGCATTTTGTTACTTTGGTTGACTGCCATCAGTGGAGATACAAACTGTATCTACACAGAGAGCTTACAGCAATAGCTGTAACTGGACTAAAATAGCAGAAAGCTGCTGTGTGCAGCTGTGGATGGTGTAGCAGTGATGCTGTTAGCTGGGTTTAACCCTCTTGTCCATCCTCCCAAATTACTTCCTTGGTAAAACGGCTGAAAAACCAAAAATAATGAAAAATACAGCTGGAGTACTGCAGCCAGGCCAGCACCAGGGAGCACAGCCAGGGCTGAGACACCCCCCCCACCCTTTACCCAAAATCAGGAGGTTCCTGAGGCCTTCCAGTCCCTTTCCAGTCCTCCCCACCACCAGATCCCAGCAGGGAAGCAGGAGCCTGCTCCCACGTTGCCTGGCTTGGAGCAGTGTGTTCCAGCCCCATGCCCTGAGCCTGAGCAATTCCCCCCTCATTCATCTGGCCTCCACCTTATCCTGCTGTTTAACACAGTCCTCATGTTAAATCTGCTCACCAAGCTACTTCCCAACTTAATTTCCATTCCTAGGGAACTCTTGAAAGGTGCGTTTTCCCCAGCCCTATTGCCTAGCCGTCTTTGTGCCTCTTGGGGGAGTCAGAGAAGCACTTGGAGGGGTTGCAGAGGTGTCAGGGCTGGGAGCAGGACCTGGACTTCTGGCCTCTTGAAAAGCACTGACCAGAGGCGAGGGCGAACCCTGAAAACACTGGTCATGCTCAGGGTGCTTGTGGCACGTCCAGCTGCGCCGTGTGTGGGCACCAGGGCTCCGTGTGCAGGTGAGGGGCCCTGGAGCAGCCGTGCTCAGAGAGGGGATGAGCAAGAGCAAGAAGACCCTGGGCAGACTCCTCTCCAAATAGTGGAGAACGTAGATAGGAGCCCCTGGGCACAGAGCAGGACTCAGGGCCTTGGCTCAGATGCATTGGGAAAAAAGATGACTCTGGGGGCTCAGTGTCACTCCAGTGCCACCAAATGCCATGCTCTGTGTGGCACCAAGCCATTGAGAGGGTGCTATGGCCCCTGAGAGGTTACTGTGGCCATCATGGGGGCATCTTGGCCATCAAGGGGTCACTGTGGCCATTGAGGGTGCATCTGGGCCAATCAGAGCAGCCTGTGCACCACCCACCCCATCAGCACCCCTCAGATCACCAGCTTCATCAGTCACAGGCAGATGCAAGGTCCTCATCCTAAAATCCAAGTCTCTCTTGCTTTGGGTTGCTGGGTGGATGCCCAGGAACCCCGGAAGAGTCCTGGCACAGAGCAGGGCTGGCCAGCTGCTCCAGGAGGCAGGTCAGCTCCACATGGACATAGCCCTGGACGATTTCCTGTGTGTGGAAGAACTTCCTAGTGTCCCACCAGACCTTGGCTTGCTGGCAGAGTCCTGCACACGGAAATTATTTGTAATTTTCTGAAATAGGCTGCAGCCCCAATTATATCTCACAGCACTTTCCCCAGTGCAAATGGTGTTCAGGGAAGTGGAACAGGTTTTGAGATATGCCCACAAAGTCTGAGCAGAGAAAATACAGTGACATATGGGTATGGAGACAGCCCCTGAGCAAAATACTCATAACTTCCAGGGAAAGAATTAGACAGCATCCATGAGATGTTAAGGAGCAAGTTAAAACAAATTTTAAGTATCTTCTTGTGAAGATGCAGCTATGGGACTTGCTTCTGCAGTGTGCCTCTGCCTTCTCCTCTCCAGCCCTGGCTTCAGGAAGGCCCTGAGCTGTGTTCCCAGAGGAGGGGGTGGCTAGAGGAAAATGAGTTGGGAGCTGCATCCAGTGCACACCCATGGCTGCTGGAAGCTTGGTCACTTCTTCACATGCTGTTCGTGGCATTTCCCCAAGCAGTCCCCATCCCTAAAGGATTCAGAGGTGATAGCTGTCCCCGTGGTGGGGGGCAGAGCCTGCTGTACCACCCTGAGCTCTGCAGCCAGGCTGACACCTGGTCTGCAATGGGTCTGACCACAGCAAGCCCTGGAGGGATCTCACAGGGATGCTTCAGCCTCAGGGTGACTTGGGCAGAAGAAACCCGCCCCGAACTGCTCTCAGGAGCTCAGGACCCTGACTGGGTGCTGAAATCTCAGTGGTGAACATCTCTGCAGTGGTGGGAGCTGCCTCAGCATCTGCATACATCCAGCCTGCCATGTGTGGTAGCTGGGACTGGAGCAGGTGCAGTGGGATTTTCTGGTGATCTCCATCATCATCCGTGCATTTTGCCTGCTGGCCATTCCGTTTCCCAAGCTTTTCCTCAAAGCAGGACTACCTGTTAAAGCTCCAAGCAAGAAATCTTTAAATCTTCATCTGACACCCCTTCCAGGATGGTGTGGCACTGAGGTGGCAAAGGGACCCGATTGCTTGTCACAGCTGTGCATCACTGGGGGAAGGAGCATCCCCAGGGACGGCTGGGAACACACGTGCTGGGCATCCTTCCCACTCTCATCCCTTTATCAGCAATCTGGATGAGGGGATCGAGGGCACCCTCAGTCAGGTTGTAGGTGACACCACGTTGGGTGGGAGTGTTGATCTGCTGGAGGGCAGGAAGGCTCTGCAGAAGGACCTGCACTGGCTGGATGTGTAGGCTGAGGCCAGTGGGATGAGGGCCAACAAGGCCAAGTGCTGGGTCACATCAGTCCCATGGAACACTCCAGGGTGGGGCAGAGGGGCTGGAAAGCTGGGAAAGGCCCTGGGGGTGCTGGTGCCAGCGGCTGGACATGAGCCCAGGGGTGCCCAGTGGGCAGGAGGCCAATGGCCCCTGGGCTGTCCCAGCCAGGGTGTGGCCACAGCCCCAGGGCAGGGCCCGTCCCCTGTGCCGGCACTGCTGAGGCACCTCCAGTGCTGGGGACAGCTCTGGGCCCCTCAGGACAAGAGAGACATTGAGGGGCTGGAGCGTGTCCAGGGCAGGGAACGGAGCTGGGAAGGGGCTGGAGCCCCAGGAGCGGCTGAGGGAGCTGGGAAAGGGGCTCAGGCTGGAGCAAAGGAGGCTCAGGGGGGACCTTGTGGCTCTGCACAAGTCCCTGACAGGAGGGGGCAGCCGGGGGGGTCGGGCTCTGCTCCCACGGATCAGGGACAGGAGGAGAGGGAACGGCCTCAGGCTGGGCCAGGGGAAGTCGAGGTTGGATATTGGGGAAAATTCCTCCATGGAAAAGTTTGTCCATCCCTGGCAGAGCTGCCCAGGGCACTGATGGAATCCCCACCCCTGGAGGGATCTAAAAGCCATGTAGATGTGGCACTTGGGGACATGGGTCAGTGGTGGCCTTGGCAGTGCTGGGGAGTGACTGGACCCGATGGTCTTGGAGGGCTTTTCCAAACTAAACAATTCCATGATTCTAAAATCTTCCCATCGGATATTCCATAACACTGGGAGGTCCCATCTGTGTCATCCCCGTGGTGCTGTAGCGAAGGTTTGGGAGAGGCCCCTGTGGGTTGAGGAGGGAAGGGTTCCCTGCATCATCTGGCTGGAGCTGGGAGCCGTGGGTGCGCAGGCAGGGTGTGCGGGGTACAGGAAGGGGTTGGGGTGCAGGCGGGGGTTGGTTTGTGATGGGGACACGTTGGGGTTTGGCGTCATGGGGTGCGGGCAGGGATGGGGGGCAGACGAGAGCTCAAGGGTGCAGGCAGGGGTCGGGAGATGCAGGCAGGGTTTTGGGGGGCGGTCAGGGGTTCAGGGGTGCAGACAGGAGTTTGGGGGTGCAGGCAGGGGTTTGGGGGCGGGCCGGGGCTCAGGGGTGCAGACAGGGATTTGGGGGTGCAGGCAGGGGTTTGGGGGCGGGCAGGGGCTCAGGGGTGCAGACAGGAGTTTGGGGGTGCAGGCAGGGGTTTGGGGGCGGTCAGGGGCTCAGGGGTGCAGACAGGAGTTTGGGGGTGCAGGCAGGGGTTTGGGGGCGGTCAGGGGCTCAGGGGTGCAGACAGGGATTTGGGGGTGCAGGCAGGGGTTTGGGGGCGGTCAGGGGTTCAGGGGTGCAGACAGGAGTTTGGGGGCGGTCAGGCTCTCAGGGGTGCAGACAGGGATTTGGGGGTGCAGACAGGGATTTGGGGGTGCAGGCAGGGGTTTGGGGGCGGGCCGGGGCTCAGGGGTGCAGACAGGGATTTGGGGGTGCAGGCAGGGGTTTGGGGGCGGGCCGGGGCTCAGGGGTGCAGACAGGGATTTGGGGGTGCAGGCAGGGGTTTGGGAGCGGGCCGGGGCTCAGGGGTGCAGACAGGGATTTGGGGGTGCAGGCAGGGGTTTGGGAGCGGGCCGGGGCTCAGGGGTGCAGACAGGGATTTGGGGGTGCAGGCAGGGGTTTGGGGGCGGTCAGGGGCTCAGGGGGCGGGCAGAGGCGCTGCCCGCAGGCTCCGGCAGAGGCCAGCAGAGGGAGCCACAGCGTCACCGCCCGGTGCTACAGGGAGGGGCGGGAGCGGGATGGGGGAACCGGGATGGGAATGGTGGGATGGGAATACACGGACAGGGATACCGGGATGGGGGAAATGGGATGGGAATACAGGGACAGGGATACCGGGATGGGGGAAATGGGATGGGAATAATGGGATGGGAATACAGGGACAGGGATACTGGGATGGGAATGGTGGGATGGGAACACAGGGACAGGGATACCGGGATGGGGGAAATGGGATGGGAATAATGGGATGGGAGTACAGGGACAGGGATACCGGGATGGGAATGGTGGGATGGGAATACAGGGACAGGGATACCGGGATGGGGGAAATGGGATGGGAATAATGGGATGGGAGTACAGGGACAGGGATACCGGGATGGGAATGGTGGGATGGGAATACAGGGACAGGGATACCGGGATGGGGGAAATGGGATGGGAATGGTGGGATGGGAATACAGGGACAGGGATACCGGGGTGGGGGAACTTGGATGGGAATGGTGGGATGGGAATACAGGGACAGGGATACTGGGATGGGAGTGCCAGGATGAAGGAACAGGGATGGGGAACCAGGATGGGGATACTGAGATGGGTGTTTTGGGATGGGGATGTAAGGATGGGGGAACAGGGACCTGGTACAGGGCTGAGGAAATGGGATAGGGGTATTGGAATGGGGATACTGGGATGGGAGAACCAGGAAGGGTATAAAGGATGGGGGAACTAGGATAGGGGTACAGGGATGGGAGAACTGGGATGGGGAACTGGGATAGGAGTACTGGGATGGGGAAACTGGGATGGGGTATTAATATGGGGGAACTGGGATGGGGAACTGCAGTGGGAGTACTGGGATGATGGTATTGGGATGAGGGTACTGGGATGACGGTACTGGGTTGGGGGGACCAGTATGAGGTGAGTACCAGGATGAAGGAGAACCAGGATGGAGGGAGGTACTGGGATGGAAGCGCTCTGGGATGCAGAAACACTGGGATATGGTCTGAAATGGAGGAACTGGGATGGGTGTGCTGAGATGGGAGTTCTGGAATGGGGTAAGTACCAGGATGAAGGAGCACCAAGACAGGGAAAGGGATTGGGATGCTAATGCACTGGGATGAAGGAACACTGGGATGGGGGGATTACAGGGCACCTGTAGTGGAGCATCAGGATGGGGAGGCTGCTGGAATACAGGAAAACGTGGATGGGGAGCACTACGCTGGAGAAGCACCAGGCCCACTTGCAAGCCATCTATTGCAAAGGCTGCAGATGGAATAGGTGGTGTAGGACACAAGGATGGGCTTTGTGGAGTGTGCTGTGGTGTCAGGGACCCAGCGGTGACCCTGTGGTGACCCTGTGGTGCTCAGCTGCCTTTCTGTGCTGTGAGGTACCAAAGGCTCTGCTCAGAGGGCAGCAAATACCAAATACACTGATTGAACAGCTTTTTCTTGTCTCTCATGGGTCCTGTCTCTCCACTCATGAGGGAGGCAGCTCTCCTCCTCTGCCCACCCATGCACAGAGCATTTGCCACAGCTGGGCTGGGTTTGCCCAGGAGAACCTGGAGGATGAAGGCTGTCCTGGATGGGGTATTTGTGCTGAGGGGGGTGTGCTGAGAGTAAAGTCTAATTTTTAGGGAGCAATCATCTGTTTTGGCCCCTCACATGGATTGCAGCACCACAGGCCCTTGGGAAGCAAGTTGTTTGCTCCCAGCTGTTGTTTAATAGGTAATGGGTAAAATCCTCCCTTGGAGCTGTTGAGCCACTGTTAGAGCAGGAACTGACAGAATCAAAGAATCCCAGAATGGTTTGGGCTGGAAAAGAGCTCCAAAGAGCACCTAGTTCAACCCACTGCCATGGGCAGCACTCCCAGAGTGCTCCAAACTCTGTCCAGCCTGGCCTTGGACACTGCCAGGGATCCAGGGGCAGCCACAGCTGCTCTGGGCACCCTGTGCCAGGGCCTCCCCACCCTCACAGACAGCAATTCCTTCCCAATATCCCATCCGTCCCTGCCCTCTGGCACTGGGAAGCCATTCCCTGTGTCCTGTCCCTCCATGCCTTGTCCCCAGTCCCTCTGCAGCTCTCCTGGAGCCCCTTTAGGCCCTGCCAGGGGCTCTGAGCTCTCCCTGGAGCCTTCTCTTGTGCAGCTGAGCACCCCCAGCTGTCCCAGGCTGGCTGCAGAGCAGAGGGGCTCCAGCCTCGAGACTGAGTGGTTTTAGCCTGAGATCTGCCTGTTCTGAATTCCTGAAGGACAGACTCATTCAGGATCATTCAAAGACCATTCAGTTCAATGCTGTAGTTAATGGCAACCGCTTCTGATGGCGTTGGTTTGCTTGCAGGGTTTTTTTTCTTCTATCTAGAATGTGCGTCAAATATGATCTCATAGATATGTCAGTTTTACCTTTAATGGCATTTTTAATCCCATCTTCTCACGGACAAACTCATGGAGAAACAGGATTTTTCACTTAAAATAACATATGCTTTTTGCCACTCCATTCCCTATTCAGCTTTAAACACCTGAATACCGAACCTTGTTTATTTCTATTTTTCCCCCTTCCTGTTTTTCTATCTACCTAACTCACAGGCAGGGTAAACTTTAAACCTTGGGCTTTGGGCTTGATGTGACTGTAAAAGGTTTGGAACCAACTGTGCAAGAGTGCTTTTGTTAACACAGCCAGGGGGTCCAGGCTTGTGGGATGTGAAAGGATTCAGCTGACTAGGAGTATCTCAAATCCTAAAGCTTGACGAGGTCAAAGGGGCAGGGAGCTCCCTGGCAGGCAAACAACAGAGAAGGCATCCAAATCCCCTCCCGGGTCTCCGCAGGGAGAGGCTCCTTCCTGCCAAAGCAGGAGTTTGCTCCTCTCCACCAACCCTTGTGCTCAAAGGAGAGGTTGGGCATCTCCCAAGGAGGGTTCCTGCCCCATCCAAGGCTGCAGGTTGGAGTTGGGATGTACAGTAGAGACCTCTTCCCTCCCTTCTTCCAGGAGGGCCACGTGGTGGAGGTGGGGGAAAAGCAGGGGAGCTGCAGTAGGTGAGGGTGGAGAGGGAAAATGAAGCTCAGTGTGGATTGAGTGTGACTTTCCAGTGTTTCCTCGGTTTATGCTGTACCTAGACATTGGGTTTGGGCTCCTACAGTTTGATTTTGGTTTAGAAGCTGAGGTATTTCAGAGATCTCCCTAAGATCACCCTCTCCAGTGGAGGTCCTGGAGGTCCTGTGTTATCCATGTACCCAGGGAAAGGCCTTAGAGTGTAAAAAAAATCAAACATAAACATGGCATAAAACATCAGTGCTTGGGCAAATTGCAGAGCCCTTTCTATTTGTGATGCTGGTGCCATTTCGGATACAAACCAGCCTCCCCAGGACTCACACTGGAACAGCAAATGCCATTCTGCAGCACAGGAATGTTTGGGTTTGTGCTTAACCAAAGAGCAAGTCAATAAAGGGGCATTCCACCAGACTCTGACTGGGAGGAAAAGGTTTATACACAAGACAGACTAAAAAAACATGGGTTTTTTTGTTTTGGTTTGTTTTTCTTTCTTAACAAAATGATATTTCTCTCCCCCAGTCTCCCATATCCATAGCAAAAATATCCTGATGTCCATTCTGCATGTGACTGCTGCCAGACAGAAGATGGGGATGGGAATTATGGGAACAACATCTGTATGGGAAAAGTGTTCCGGGCCGGAATATGGTACTGGAATATGGCAGGAATATGGCTGGAGATGCTGAGGGTTACGGTCTCTAAGAATCAGAGAATCCCAGAATGGTTTGGGTTGGAAGGGACCCTGAAGTTCACCTTGTTCTACCCCCTGCCATGGGCAGGGACACCTTCCACTGTCCCAGGCTGCTCCAAGCCCCGTCCAACCCGGCCTTGGACACTGCCAGGGATCCAGGGGCAGCCACAGCTGCTCTGGGCAGCCTGTGCCAGGGCCTCCCCACCCTCACAGACAGCAATTCCTTCCTGTACATTTTCTCTTATATTATGTGGATCCTTCCTATCTTTCTTCCTACTATATCCCCATATATTACATGGATGTGGTGTACCATCTCCTCTGCCTAAGAAAAGTGGTCTAACAAATTGTGTTTCAGCAGTATTGGTGGAGAAATGTGGCTCCAGGTTAGTTTTCTGAACACCCAGGTGAACACACCAGGAATTGTGTTTCTGCTGGGTGTCCTCGGGTCAGATGTTGAATGGGAATAACCTCTGTGAGCAAACACGTCCAAGGCTGGAACAAGCTGAGTGCTGCAAGTGAGGGGAACAAGAGCAGCTCCTCTGAATGCTTATTCAGGACCTGACTCAGGTGTCTCTGAGGCTTGGCTGCTGCCAGCAAAGGCTCAGATATGGGAAAAGGGCTGGAAGAGGAGGCTACTGGTGTGTCAGGGTCACGGTACTGAGAACCTGTTCTGATCGATATCACAAGGATTCCTAGAATTTATTCTCTGTGTGACAAACTATGGCACAAAACCTGTAGAAAGCCAAGAAAATATCAGCTGCTACAGCTGATGGCTCAGAGGCAGAAATGCAGCTCTGTTTGACTGTGCTTTATGTAAACTTTGCTGCCACGTTTCACCTGCCACGAACTGCGGCAGGAGCCCAGGGTGGTTTCAAAGGGTGATGCCTGCTTTGCTCAAAGCTGGGGCTGCCCTTGGATGGGGGGTGGGATGTGGTGCTGCTGGGGCAGGGGAGGCAGCCAGTTCCCTGCTCTTGTCTCAAACAGGTTGTTGGTGTTAAGAGGAGTGACAGGGATGGGGAAGGATGGGCTGTGGATCTCAAGGACATGCTCGACACAGAGTTAGTCCAATGGGAGCAGGGAGGAGCTCCTCAGTCTGGTGCTTGGTGGAGGTGTTGTTCTCCCAGTGACAGAAAGGGCTTCTGCTGCTCTGAGGATTTTTATATTCCCATTATCATGGGGAGTAACACCAGAGAATCAGAGAATCTCAGAATGGTTTGGGTGGGAACGACCTGTAAAGCTCATTCCATTCCACTCCCTGCCATGGGCAGGGACAACTTCCACTGTCCCAGGCTGCTCCAAGCCCTGTCCAGCCTGACCTTGGACACTGCCAGGGATCCAGGGGCAGCCACAGCTGCTCTGGGCACCCTGTGCCAGGGCTTCCCCACCCTCACAGACAGCAATTCCTTCCTGTACATTTTCCCTTATATTATGTGGATCCTTCCTATATTTCTTCCTACTATATTCCCATACATTACATGGATGTGGTGAACCGGCTCCTCTGCCAAACCCTTTCACCAGGACAGGAGTCAGGCAGCAAAAGGCAAAGACACAGAGAAACTACAATTTAATGCTGAAAATGGGGAACAGAAACCTCCTTATAAATGTTGGAATATCTTAGCTGCTTGTGCCCGTTACGTGGGTTATCCAGCCTTTGGGCTTGCAGCACTGTGAGGGGTCACAGAATTCCAGTCTGAAGACACCCCAAGGATCATGTGGTCTAAACTTTCTTGGCAAAAGAAACATTCATTCATACAACCCCAAATCTATTAAAACCCCAAACTCTTGTCTCTCCAGACAGAATCCCTGGAAGTATCCAAGGCCAGGTTGGACAGGACGAGCAACCTGGTCTAGTGAAGGGTGCCCCTGCCCATGGCAGGGGATTGGACTAGAGGACTTTTAAGGTCCTTTCTAACCCGAACCATTCTGGGACTCTGTGATTATTTTAATAGAATTTTTTTCATTTTTCACATGTGTTTTCTCCCCACTCCCTTCAGTGGGACGGTGCCCTCGCAGGGTTGGTCACAGCCCCACCACAGCCAGGGGTGCCACAAGGTTTGATGCTTCCCCTTGCATCCCAACGTACTCAAATAATTTATCCAGGATTTCCGAGGTGATGTTTGCAGGTGGATTTTTCCCAAGGTCAGCAGGAACAGGCTTGCTGAGTCAAAGCCAGGAGGGACGGTCTCCTCTGAAGTCTTTTCTCCCACAGCCCACAGAGCCCCACCCTGTAATCCCCAAACAATGCCCACCGATTCACTAAAGCCCCAGCACACTGTTTTAGAAGCCTCTATTAAATGCACCCAAAAAGAAAAGAGAAACAACTTGATTAAAGACTCCAGATGATGAGGAATCCACCACAGCCCCAGGTCCCACACCCTTAATTTCCTTTGCTCTTAAATGCTTGCAACTAAATTTGTCTATCTTTCATGTCCTGCCATGCATACCTGTATTTCTTGGGAATTCCTTGTTCCATTAAAATTGCTGCGTCCTGGAGAGAACAAATAGAAGGTTTATTCAGGGCTGGTTTTGTAGCAAAGTTCATTCCCTTCTGAAGTCAAATCCCTCTTAGGACAACACACCTTACTTGGGAGAGGGAACCAGGTTCTTTTGTTCTTTAAAACTGTAGAAAATAATTTCCCATCACCACGCCTTGAAAATATCGTGGATTTTCCCAGCTCCAGGACCTGGGTGAATGATGGAACGAAGGTTTGAGTCTACTATCGCTCTAACTGTCTGCACTTCAACCCCTGTGAACAAAGCCCAGCTGGGGAATATGGAATTATTATACAGAAATTAAACATTATCTGCTGGAAACTGTATTATCTGGAATCCAAAAGCAGGCCTTTCATGAAAAGCAGTTTCTCTCTGTGGAGCGCACTTAATTGTGCTGCTAGTCCTTCTAATTAGTATAATTTAGAAATTGAGTCAAATTAGACAATTTATTTCAGCAGCAGACGAGGGGACACTGGAATATCTGCTGACTGAAGGGCTGTGCCTGTTCACTCCTGGTCTAGCTCCAAAGACCTGCTAATAATTATTCATAGGGGCAAAGCTAAGCAGAGATGAACTCAGCATCTTCCCAGGTTTTACTGTCACTTCTGAAACAAGGGAAAATTCCTCACTCGATGCAGGGAGGAAACCATCTCCCTGCGTCCTATCCCTGGGGAAAAACAGTTGAGTCCTGCTATACAGGAGAGCCTGGGTGGTGTGGAGTCATCCCCACCTGGGGGTCCCTAGCTGGGGTAGAGCACAGTCATACTATAGTGACATACTAGAAATGCGAGTTTATTTTATGGAGAAAGCTCTGGGAAAAAAAAAACAAACCTGCCTCTTTCTTTTTTCTTTTTTTTTTCTTTTTTTTATATAGCAGTTAGTGGATTCTATAGGAAAAATCATGGAAAATATGAGAGCCATTAGCAAACTTGTGTGTAGCACTGAGGACGAGCCTTTTAGCAGGGCCTGTTGCAACAGGATGAGGGGTGAAGGTTTTAAACTAAAAGAGGATGGATTTAGATTAGATATAAAGATGTTTTTTACAATGAGGGTGGTGAGGCCCTGGCACAGGCTGCCCAGAGAGGTGGCAGATGCCCCATCCCTGGAAACCTTCAAGGCCAGGCTCCCCCAGCCCCTCTGGCTCTTCAGTGCCCTGAGCTCCACGCTCCAGCTCATGGGGGTGAAAAGTGTCAGTCAGAGCGAGGTGAAAAGACCTCTCATTATTTCTGTCATTTCTGATGTCACACACTGAGCATTTTGGGGAGAGCAAACAGAAGTTTTGCTTTCAAGCAGCCAAATCTTTAAGCAATGCCTGTGCTAGAGGGGATAACTTGTGTTGGGCAGGTCAGCTGGCACCTTCACGTTGTTGGTTATTTGGGCAGCTGCAAATTTCCATCTGATGTGTGCCTGCTACCCTGTGTGTAGATATGAGGGTATCAGCATGTCTCTATTTGGTCCCAGCATGGTTAATATAAACCTGCCCCGCACCGATTCGCAGAGGCCAGAACATGATAAAATACCTGCCATGTGCCTGACATGCCTGTGGTTTGATATTGTTATCTCTTTTTTTCCTCCTATCAAAAGCAAGAGTGTGTTAAACCCTTTTTTTTTTTCTCCTAACAGCTTTTGCAGCAAGCAGGGACTGGAAATATTTCCCTTTCCTCCCCAGCCACCTTACTGGGAAGGCAGTGGGGTCAGAGCTGGGGTGCCAGCCCTCGGCAGCTGCTGAGGAAAAGAGGGCAGGACTCCAGCAGGGTGTATTTTTACCAAAGCAAAGTGATAAGAAGCAAAGCCCACGTGAAGATAAGCTCGTTTATTTTATTAGCAGACAAAGGATAAGTCCTGGGCTCTTGTCATTGCTCAGCCTGAGCTGCTGACATGTGGAAACCACAAGTTTATGTGGTCAAGGACTATAATTTCACAGTGCAGAGATGCCCAGTGGGGAAAAGAGGATGAGAGACTCAGGTGTTCTGAGGCATCACGCTGGTGGAAGGAGGGCTGTGAGTCCTTCTTGGAGGAGCAGAGTCTGAGCAACCCTGATGGTTTCTCCATAGCACGTAAAATATAAACTACTTGTCTGTCAAAAATACACATTTTCCAAGCTCCCCCATGGCTGATGGGTGCTGGAGTGCTGTTTGCTGCCAGTCCTTCCTTTTTGGTGGCTCTGCTGGTAGGGGGAGAGAGAACGTGGCTGGAAAGGGAGGATGTCCACATCAGCAGGTGAGCCAGGGCCAGGGAAGGCTGCGTTAGATGTATGAGAGATAACAGAGGGTGCAGACAGGTGACTGCAGAGGATGTGGGCTCCCAGGAGCAGGAGAAGCTAGAACCTGGGCTGCTGCCATCAGCAGGTGTGTGGTGAAGGCCTCATTGATGTGCTCTTCCCCACCAGGTTCTGGATTAACCCAAGACCAGGCAAGGGAGCTGCCACAATCCCAAAGGAGATGAGGCACAAGGCTGTAGTGTTACAATCTGAGACACTTCTCGTTTTCCCAAAGAAGATTCTCTCCTAGAACATGTCCTAAGGACCACAAGCATATGTTTAAAGAGTCCTTGCTGACCCGGGACTGCTGTTATCCCTACAAACACAGTGTTGATGTTGAAAGCTGACTCTCGAGGTGCTTTACCAGCAGGGTAAGTAGTGCTGTACCCACTTCGGAGCAGGAAAGCTGAAGCTGAGAACTGAAGGCTTTCATCTGCCACCACCAGTAGCCTAGGTCATCCAAACCCAAGCCCATTGAGTCATCCTGCCTTCCCTCTCTCCAGCCAAGGGTTGGGCTACCAGCCCTGTGGCACTACCAGCCCTGGCTCTGGCAGAGCCAGCTCAGATGGTGCAGCCATCGCAGCTCTCTGTGGTGCCCAGCCTGCTCTCCTCAGCCTTGTTCATGATGAAAAGTGTGCCCAGGACCAGAGTGCTTGCCCAAAGCTTGGCTTTCTTGCTACTACATCATTACAGGCAGACTTTTGAGGCTACAATTTGCTTAAAAATCTGCATATCAGTAAAACTGCTGTAGACAGTATGACCCTGAATGATGAAATGGCCAAGGCAGAGACCCACAGGATCATGGAATGTCTTGAGTTGGAAGGGACCTGCAAAGCTCATCCAGTTCCACCCCCTGCCATGGGCAGGGACACCTTCCACTATCCCAGGCTGCTCCAAGCCCCATCCAACCTGGCCTGGAACACCTCCAGGGATGGGGAAGCCACAGCTTCTCTGGACAGCCTTTTCCAGGGCCTCCCCACCCTCATTGTAAAAAACTTCTTCTTTATACATAATCTAAATCCACACATTTTTAGTTTAAAACCTTCACCCCTTGTCCTGCCACTATAGGCCTTACTAAAAAGTCTGACCTCACCTTTCTTCTAAGTCCCCTTTATTGAAAGATTGCAATAATTTCTCCCTGGAAAATCAAGTTAGAAAAATGTTTTTCTGTCGTCCTCCATCCAGTGTTCTGGATTTTCCACATCCCTTACCCAATGAAATTCCCCTGCTTCTTCTCCCACCCCCAACTATTAGCAATTCCGTCCCACTGCACCCCTCCAAGCAGCATCACAATCCTTTGATGCAATTAATATCCACAGTAAGGGATTATGGAAAAAAAATCCCATTTGCAGCCAGAGGAAGAGAGAGATTTCTGGGTTACTGTAATATTTCCTGGCCAGCCATGCCGCTGCAAAACATGCTTGTCAACGTTTAATTCGAACTCCGGCAAAACTGGAGTTATTAATGTCCCTGTCAGGGGTGTTTTCTGTCACCCTGTGGAGGTATCTGACAGGATCCATCTTGCCTGGTGTGGAAGGACATCCTTCATCACCATCCCAACTCCCTGTGCTGCCTGCCTCTGCCAGCTCTCAGCTCCTCAGCAGCCTGACCTTTGCAAATCCTCAGGGCTAGAATCATGGTGATCCTTTAAATTGGTAATTTGTTCTCACCTGGAATATCATACTTTGTATTTCTAAGGCCTCTTCAATCCAAAGATGTAGCTGTGAATTAAATCGGTGGAGGAAAGTAATTAATTATGTCCGGGTAGTCTCATTATTCAACTGAATTATGTGAAATACAGGAAATTAAGGCTATTATTTTAAGCTACATGGGAGGTCAAGGAGAAAATTCAGCTGCTCTGAGTTGCATCTTCTCACCTTTAGTACGGAAAGCAGCATCAGGGCAGGATTTCAACCCTTCTGGAGCAAATCAGTACTCACAAACCCAGCTCTCCAAGAGCCTGGGCCATTCCCATTTCAGACCTCCTCCAAATACCACTGAATTTAGCCTTGACTTGCAAACAGCCTTGGCACCCATGGCTGTGCTGGATAAAAATGAAAAATGCCCTTCTAAAAATAACTGGGAAGTGGGGGAAGGAGCCTGTCCCCACATTCAGTATTTCAATACCAGCTTCTCCTCCCACCACAGCCAAGCGTTGCTTCACCCGTGGGTACCCTGCTCTGAAATTTGAGATATATATAGATAGATATAGATATAGATATAGATATAGATATAGATATAGATATAGATATATAGATATATAGATATAGATATAGATATAGATGTATGTATATATATAGGAGAGAGTATTGACATCTTACTGCTGTCTCTTTTGTCATGAACACCCTGTCTGGCCACATTCACACCCCATCACCTCTGTTTCTCTCTAGGTTTTCAGCCAGGCTGTGTCACACTGTAAGGTTTGGATGGAGCAGGGACTGCTGGAACCCCACATCCAATGCCCCTGGACCCCAGGCACAGACAGACATCTCCCTTGGGAAGGGGGACAGATGCTGGGGAAGGAGGGCAGAGCCACTCACTCAGGCTCTGTCACGATGGGAGTAAAGACCTTGTCTGTCTCCAGTCAAAGGACTTTGCTCCTACAGTGGGTCTATTACTTGTGTTTTTAAAGGAGGTCTATTTGCTTTCAATTCAACTGCAGCCCGACCATAACAATGATCAGCCTGATTCTGGCAGGAACGTTGTTGACCGACTATTTTAAGTGTTTATTTTCCTGCAGAAGCCTCTGAGGGAGCATCTGAGCACTTAATGGCCATGGCCACTTCTTAGAAACCCACTGAGGTCATCACTGTGCCTCCATCCTGGCAGACACCTCCATCATCCCACCTACGCTGGGAGGACTTGGGGAAGAAAAAATGAATTCTCATCTTTAGTTTATTTTTTCAGTACCTGTCTGTATGTATCACTGAGAATTCCATGGAGGGGGTGTATGATTTGAGCAGAACACAGTACACTGAATTTTGCCTTCTGCTACTCTCTCTGAGGCCAAGATTTGCTCTGAGCTAGAGAGGGAGCACCAAGCTACCAGCACACAGCAGCTACCAGCAAGGTGCTTTGTAAATATTCTGTATTTCCCCTTCAAATCAGCAGATTCCCACCATTGCTAAGGCAATTCAAAGGCTATTGCCAGGGCAAGACTAGAGTTTGGCACAGGATTTTTTGAGTTGCAGCTTGTGCTCTCAAATATCTTCGTGTCCCCAGCTGCTCTTTCCGCCTCTTGCTATTTTCCTGGGACAAAAGTCTTGAGGCTGGAGCGCTTCCCACTGGCAGACACCCAACAGTTTCCACTGAATTAGGTAGGAGAGAGCTTAGGAAGAGCTCCTAAGATCTTCCCAGAGATGCTCAGTGCTTCCCTGGGAGCCCTGGGAGGATGCTGAGGCTGGATACGTGTACCAGCACCTTGTGAACTCCGTGCTCTGCAGCATTAGGAGCCAGACAGCCTGCCTGAATTCCCTCTGCTAAGGCAATGCAGGGACTCCCCTGACACCTCACTACCTCCCTAAATACATGCTTTTAATAAAGAGCCAATTTAATTTCCCAAACATTGAGTCATCTCGTGTTATTACCTGGCATATGGTACCCAGAACAGCAGCCACAGCATCTTTTCCTTGAAAGAAGGATGTTTCTATTCCCTCCTCCATCCCCAGCTTTTACAACTCCTCTCCTTTTTTTCCTTTTAAGCAGAAATCCTCTCCTTTCCCAGCTTCCCTCCTTTCTAACCTATGATGGGATTAAGCCAGAAGCAGGGATGAAAGGAGGAGGTTGGGATGCGCAGCTCAGAGGGGCTGAGCAGAGCCGGGTTGCTCCTGCATGGGGATGGGATCGGCAGCTCCACTTTGCTCTTTGGACCTGGAGCTGTGCCAGCTCCTGCAGAAAAGTCCCCGCTCACCGGAACGCTGCCTTTCTTCCTGCTGGACACGTGGATGACGAACGCCATGAGCAGCGTGGCCGGGGAGCTGCAAACCCACGCGAGGGTGGGAGCGCCGCGGTGAGGTGACAGACACGGCACCTTCTCCGGAGTCTGGCACCCATCCGTGGGTTTACCTTCGGCTGCCCTGCTGTCACCCTGCTGTCACCCTGCTGTCACCCTGCTGTCACCCTGTCCACACCCCCCCCCCCCCCCCCACACACACCTACTAGAAAAATGAACCCAGCTCCCTCTCACACTCCCACAGACACTGCGCTCTGCGGGATGGGTCGTTTCCCAAAAATCTCGGGCTGGAAGTTGTGTGCCCTGATGCAGCATCCATCCCGAGCTCCTGATCCAAAGCCCCCAGCCCTGCCACCCTCCAGCTTCCACCAAGGATTCAGGCAAACGCTTGGTGGCATTTTGTGACATTTTGTGATGTCTCCAGGGCAAGGATGTCGTGAGCAGGTTGGGGCAAGTGTGGGGTGCACGGAGAGGTCCCAGCATGTGAGGCCAGGATGTGCTGTGCGCACCCAGGAGCTGGATTTACACGTGCCAGCGTGTTCACGCGTTAATGTTACGGGCTGGTGCTCTCCACAGAGAGCGAGCTGCTCTAAATAACTATCTGAGATGAATTGTTTCCAGGTTAAAGCTGACACTGAAATTGCAGAAAAATTATCATTAATGCAAGAGTGGGTCCTACCTTTTTTTCCCCCCCCAACCTGCTCCGGTGCACCAGGAGCATCCCTGTGAAATCCTGGGACTGGGGGCTCTTGGTTTAGGGGCTTGGGGGCTGGAGGGGATGTGGGGAGGCTGCGTGAGGAGATGAGCTGAGAAAAAGGAATGTGGGCAGAGCCGTTTTCTGCCCTGGTGAGCTCTGCTGCTCAGCTGTCACTGGAGAGATGCTATTGGCACTTGGATAAATAATTAAACCATAGTATGGTCATAGATAAAAATATGAAAATCTAGGCAGTCCCCCTTTGCTTAAAATACAACAAAATAAAAAGAATCTGGAGCTAAATTAACAATGTGCTCTCCCAATTACAGCCACCCTCCGGTGAATATCAGGTTGTCATGACAACCTGCCCAGCAAAAGATACGGCCCAAAATAAAGCACAGCAGGGAGAGAGATCTTAGGAATCCGATTTTGCTGTCAAAGTAGAATTAAGGTTTCTTAAGAGGCCAGCATTTCTGGTGAATTTATGGCTGCAGTCCTTCCGTTGATGTTCATTAACGTGAGCCATTTATCTGGAGGAGTGTGACAGAACCAGACAGGGAGCAACAAAGAATCCATGGTTAGAAATAAGTTAACCTCTTGAACGCAACCCAAACCACAAGAAAAGGGAGATGATTGTTGGGTGGGTGTTTTTGAGAGCCTGATGTGGTAAGTAGAAAGTGGTTTAAATTGCTTGTAGGAACATTTCTGGGTGGCTTTGAGCACTAGGGCTGACGGGATCCAGCGGGGTAGAGGGATGTTTAAAAGGTGCTTAAATTCTGGTTTTTACATTTCTTGTCTGAGAATTTCGTGTGTTGTTTATATAGAAACACTTGGCTTATCTGCCATGCACAGGGACCTTGGCAAGCTTGAGAACTGGGCCTGTGGAAACCTCATGAAATTCAACACAGCCAAATGCAAGGTCCTACATGTGGGTTATAGTAATCCCAGGCACAAACACAGACTGGCTGGAGAATGCATTGAGAGCAGCCCTGGGAGAAGGACCTGGGGGTGCTGTGGGGGAGAGCTGGACCTGCCCCAGCCCTGAACCCCCCGTGCCCTGGGCTGATCCCCAGCGTGGGCAGCAGGGGAGGGGGGATTCTGCCCCTCTGCCCCACTCAGGTGAGACCCCACCTGCGGAGCTGCCCCAGCCCTGGGGAACAACAGCACAAGGACCTGGAGCTGCTGCAGCCAGTCCAGAGGAGGCCACCCAGATGCTCCAGGGCTGGAGCCCCTCTGCTCTGCAGCCAGCCTGGGACAGCTGGGGGTGTTCAGCTGCACAAGAGAAGGCTCCAGGGAGAGCTCAGAGCCCCTGGCAGGGCCTAAAGGGGCTCCAGGAGAGCTGCAGAGGGACTGGGGACAAGGCATGGAGGGACAGGACACAGGGAATGGCTTCCCAGTGCCAGAGGGCAGGGACAGATGGGATATTGGGAAGGAATTGCTGTCTGGGAGGGTGGGGAGGCCCTGGCACAGGGTGCCCAGAGCAGCTGTGGCTGCCCCTGGATCCCTGGCAGTGTCCAAGGCTAGGCTGGACAGGGCTTGGAGCACTCTGGGACAGTGGAAGGTGTCCCTGCCCATGGCACGGGGTGGGGCTGGATGATCTTAAGGTTCTTCCCACCCAAAGCATTCTGTGATTCTGTGAAACATTTGCAGCCACCTTCTCTTCAGCCCAGTTTAACACCCCTCCACACCCCCCCCAAAGCCCAGCTGGATGCTGCTTTGTCTCGAGGAGGAGGGCTGGGAGAGGACGCAGCTCTGAACTAAATCCCGATGGATGCAGGTGAGGACATGCGAGTCCGTGTTTGCCCCGGGCGCTGTGTGTTGGGTGGGTTAACACCGCCCCAAAGGCTGCTCTGAGCCCCGGTGGTCTCTCACCTGCCCTGGAGGGTTGGGGGTCCCAGGCTGCGGGCATCTGGGGGTTCCCTGTCAGATCCCCGGAGTGCAGGGCCCGGGGGTCCCTTGTCACATGGCGGGGTTGTGGGATCCGGAGCGTCCCTGCCAGGTCCCCGGAGGAGTGGGATCCGGGGCATCTCTGTGAGACCCCGGGATGCGGGACCAGCGGGTCCGAATCAGATCCCCGGGGGGTGCGGGATGCGGGCGGTCCCTGTCAGAATCCGGAGTGCCGGATCGGGGGGGAGGGGGGATTCCTTCTCAGATCCCCGCGATGCGGGACCCCCGGATCCCTGTCACATCGCGGGACTGGGGGATCGCGGGGGTCCCGGTCAGAGCCCAGGCTGCGGGATGTGGGGGTGTCTCTCTCGGAGCCCCGGCGGTGCGGATGCGAGAGGTCCCTGTCAGATCCCGGCGTCCTGGGGTCCGGGAGGTTGCTGCCCGAGGCCCAGGGTTGCGGGGTTCGGGGTGTCCGTGCCGGATCCCCGCCGTGCGGACAGGCCGCAGCCCCGGACTACATCTCCCGTCAGGGCCGGCGCGGGCCGCGGGCGGGGCAGAGCGCGTCACTGCCCGCCGCCCCGGCCCGTCCCTCCGCCGAGCCGGAGCCGGAGCCGGAGCCGGAGCGTCCTCCCGGGCGGCGCCCCCGGAGCCCCCCGGAGCCCCCCGAGCCCCGCGCCGCGCCCATGACCCCCTCGGCGGGGCACTGACCGCGCCCGGCCCCGCACGGTAAGCGCGGCCCGGGGGGGGGACGTGACACAGCACCGGCCGGGGGGGGTGAGCGAAGGGGGGCAGCGGGGGGAGCGCATCCCGGCTTTTGTCTCCCTTGGAAAGACGCGAGCCCCGCGGGGGGGTGGGGGTCGTGCCGCGGATGGAGCCGGTTTCTGGGCAGGTCTCGGTGCTGGCGGCGTCCCGGCGGCCTGGCCCCGCGGGGCTCCCCCCCGCTCGGTGACAGCCCGTGCGTGGCGGCGGGGGCCCCGCGGGATGCGGCGCTCCCCGCGGAGAGCTCCGGGGCTGGGCTCGGGTGTGCTCCCGGCCTCTGGAAGCTTCCCGGCCGCTCCGTCTGGCTGGAGAGGGGCAGTGCTGCCCCGAGCCCCGCCCGCGGCGAGCCCCCCGTGGGCAGGAGCAGAGGGACCCCATCGCGTCCCCGCCGCAGGAGCCGCGGCCATCGCGGTCCCGTGGGCCCGCACAGCGGCACCGCCGGCACAAAGCTGCCACCGGCACATCCCGGCGGGGGCACGGCCCCGGTGGATGCCCGCGGCGGGGTGGTCCGGGGCCGGGAGCAGCGCCCACCTCGCGGGAGTTCGGGCTGGGTTCGGGTGTAGAGAGCGAGGGCTCGGCAGAGCCCCGATTTTGTTGTCATTTTACGGTTATCGTTTTCCTGCAGAGTCACTCCGGCTGCACGTGGTCTCGGGGGCCGTGGTGGGTGACAGTAGGGGACAACAGATGCGGTGGCAGCGGAGCAGCCGGCAGTCGTGGGATGTTTTTTGCCGCAGCTGCCCCCAGCAATGCCGAGCGCTGGAGGCACAGTTGTTGGGTGTACTGGCCTCCCCGTGCCTCAAAACTCAGTCCTTGGAGTTGTTTTTCTGTACAATGAGACTAAGGTTCACCTCCCAGGGCTGTTCCCTGGGTCAGGCTTCTCTGGAAAGGGTGAGATTTCCTACAAGTGAGATCCCACACTGGATGAGGCAGCAATGCCATTAGATTGGAAAGGGACAGGTGGTGTTTCTCAGTGCCCCAGAACGTGGGTGCTTCTCTCAAATGGGCCATTTCCATGTGTCCATGGGTGCCACGTTCATTCCTTCTCCAGTAATCCACGCTGCTCTTTCTCCACCACTCAGGCAGGTGTGGGATGAAGCTTGAAATCACAGCCTTGTTAATGGAAATTGAAGAGATGAGGGGAAGCAGAAGGTAGACTGAGCTTCCAGGTTGTTTCCTTCAATGCAAAGACGCCAAAATAGGAGCAGGTCATTCAATAGTCCCTTTTCTACGAAACCTAGGAAGGCTTTTTGTTGGTGGACCATCCTCTGAGCATCCAGATTCTGGCAGGGGGTGCCACGCAGGATGGAGAAGAAAACATCCCACTCTGCTTGTGATTTATGTGACCCTGACAAGCAAATATTCACACTTTGTCACCAGTGAGTGGAAAAAGCCATTTTATTGTGTTCTCCCACATTATTTTTCTCTCTGAGGATCATAAAGGCTTTGCTCTGCCATTGATGAACCCGAGGTCCAAGAGCAAAACCTTGTGCTGCATTTTATCCCCTCAAGCCTTGGGTAAGATTTGTAGGCTGTGGTTTCCCTGCGCTGAGTTATGTTATCTTTGGCACAGATGAGCAGTGGCTGTTTCGGGAAGCTCAGGCTGTACTCTTTTTTTTATCTTTTTTTTTATCATTTATAAGATCTCAGGTTTCTTTGAAAGCAGAGGAGCAGCAGTTGGATGCTGCTGCAGGTGAAGGTGATGCGAGGAAGAGACTTCTCTCAGATGAGCTGGGGGTAAAGTCCAGCACCCAGGAGCTCTCCAGCTGATGGAAGACTGGAGAGACTATATGTGGAGATGAACTGAACCCCAGCTCTGCCTTGGTGATGTGTTTTGGGAGAGGACTGAGGTACCTGAGAGGCTTGGCTGGGTTTGGCATGTTTGTTCCCATAGCTGGGTCAACCTGATCCAGAAATGGGATGGGAATGGTCTATGGAGGGTTCCTGAGAGCCCGGAAAAGGAGAATGCAAAGCATGGAAATGCACCTGAGGGATATTAGCCCTGGATCCAAACTGTGGAAGTTTGATGGTGGGGTGCTGGGCTTTATCCCCAGAAGTCTCTCCCTTCAGCACTTGGTCTTGGATGAGAATAATACTGTTTTTTTGCTCTCTGGAGCATCCTCACTTTGGGGTGAATTGCATGGTTGAGTTCACTCTGCTGTGGTCTCCTGGTAAGGACAAATTTTGCTGTATCGACTCTCCCCTTCTTTCTCATTTTGGGTCTCTCTTTCCTGTTTCTCCTTGCAGCCATCCTTGCTGCTGCTTGGTCTTTTCCCAGCAGGAAGGGTGTGAAATTGTGGTAGTTACCACTGGTTGAGATTTTGTCCACAGGTCTCTGCAAAGCAGCAAGAAAACCCTCCTGGACCTAATTTAATTTCATGTTCTTGCTGCTCAGTTGAGTCTTTGGGGTCCTGTGCCTTTGTGAGGAGCTGTAGCTGAAAGTATAGCAAGACCTTGTGGTTTCTATGGAAGCTGGGGGCAGCTTTTTCAGGAGCTGTTTGGGATACATTTAACATTCGTCCTGTCTGTTTTGATGGAGTAATGAAATACTGTTAATGATTTCACTGTTCTTCAGTTTGGCAGAAGTGTTAAGACTTTATTTGTGTTACACCATCATTAAGTTTCAGAGTTAACAGTTTGCTGCTCTGTTTGGGCTAGCATCAGGTTAGGGGAAGGACCACAGAAGACTGGAAGCGTTGAGGCTTCTGGATGAGTAATCTCCATAAATGCCTTGGGATGTTGTTGTGAAACTCCTCGGAGAAGGGGCAGTTCTGCCACCTGAGGATAATTAGCAGATTACTGTGTCACCTGAAATGAAGGGCTACTGTAGCCAACCAGTCATCTTCTGTTTGTTTGCACCCCTGGCTATTTCTATTTATTTATTTATATGCATTTTTGCACATATATTTATATATATTCACTTACAACATAGATGCCTTGCTGGTGATCCTAAGAGAAATGTGTTTCCTGCTCAGTTCAGACTGAAATGGGAACAACATTGGGTGTTCTCAAAACTTTTCTGCATTTAAGCTTCCCTGCTAAAATGAGAAGTTTTGTTTCTTTCGTGTCTGCTTTGGGCTGTTGCATGGTCAGTCTTGGCTTGCTGGATTCTGCATTGTCATTGTCGGTCTTCTGAAACGTAGAGGTACCTCAGCAGTGACCAGGAGTGGGAGGTGATGTCTCTATCATGAATGGATTGCAGAAAATTTATTATGAAAAATGAATAGATTTGAGATTTTGCTTTGAGTTAGCTCTTGGAGAGTCCTTTCAGGCAGTCCATGGACCACTGAGATTTTAGGCACCACAGGTTGGCTGGGGGTAGTGCTGTGCTCACTCCAGAAAGGCCAGTGCTCCCTGTCCTGCAGAAACAACCCTCGGCCTCCCTGTCCCCTGGGCACGTAGCAGCTGTGATCCAGGAGAAGAAGAACCTGGTTTCTGAGCTGTGGGAGAACCTGTGCTGACAGAACCAAACTTCTGCTATCTCTGCAGGACCAAATCCTGCCACACCTGTCAGCCAGGAACCTGCTGCAGGTGTATTTCATAACGTGCAGACACTTATCGAGGGCGTCTCCTCTGTGGCAGCTGGCCCAGCTTCATCTCCTTCCCCAGCGTGGTTGCATCCATGCAGGGGGTGGTGGTGGAAAACATCTGCATTTCCACCAGGATGGGAAGGGATATGGGTGGGGTAGCGTGGATGTGGTGGGGCTGTCCCTGGGATGGGGAGCAGGGGTGGGTGGCTCTGTGGTGTCCCCCATCCCCTGGTGTCACGTCATGCCCGGGTGACCTGAGGATGCACGTGGCTGCCCACAGGCTTCCTATTTCTCACCAGTGGGTTGAATGGGTTTATTGGGTTTGCATGACCAGGTTTTGGTAATGGGGGGAGGGTGCTACTGGGGTGGCTTCTGTGAGAAGCTGCCAGGAGCTTCCCCATGTCCAGCAGAGCCAATGCCAGCCAGCTTCAGGACAGACCCCAAGGCCAAACCCATCAGGAATGATGGTGATGTCTCTGGGATACCAATTTAAGAAGAAAATAAAGTTGTTGCCCAGTTGTAATTGTGACCAGAGAAGAGCAGGGTGAGAACACGTGAGAGGAACATCTCTGCAGACACCAAGGTCAGGCCAAGAGGAGGGGCAGGAGCTGCTCCAGGTGCCAGAGCTGAGATCCCCCTGCAGCCCTAGAGGAGCCCACACCAGAGCAGGGGATGCCCGAGAGAGGCTGTGATCCCATGGGAAGCCCATGCTGGAACAGGGTCCTGGCAGGGATATAGTGTTCTGCAGAAACAGGAGCCCATGCTGGATCAGGTGTCCTGGTAGGACTTGTGACCCTGTGGGGGGACCCATGGTGGAGCAGCCTGTCCTTGCATGCACCCCATGGAAGAGTGATCCACATTGCAGCAGTTCATGGAGAATTGTTGCCCATGGGATGGACTCACACTGGGGAATCTTGTGGAAAACTTTCTCCTGTGGGAGGGACCCCATGCTGGAGCCGGTGAAGGACTCTGACTCCTCTCCCTGAGCAGTGGCAGGAACATCCTGTTCTGAGATGATCATAACCCTCATTCCCATCTCCCTGCACCACTGGGGGAAGAGGTAGAGCTGGGAAGGAGAGAGGGATGAGGGGTAGGTGTTTTTAAGATTTATTTTACTTCTCATTATCCTGCTCTGATTGTGTTGTTAATACATTCAGTTAATATCCCCAATTCAAGTCTGTTTTTCCCATGATGGTATTTGGTGAGGGATCTCTCATGGTCCTCATCTCAACTCATGACCCTTTTGCTCTGTTTTCTCTCCCCTGTCCAGCTGTGGAAGGGAGTGAGAGAGCTGCTTTGGTGGCTGCCTGGAATCCAGCCAGAGTCAACCCACTGCAATTGGCCTTAATACAAAAAGAAACCCAAAAAACAACCAACTTCTCCCTCCTTCTGGAGCAGGCTCCACTCTCTGGGACTGGTTTGTACAGACTGTTCCACCCTGGAGAGGCTTCACCACCACTGGAGCCTGCCCTGCACCAGAGCAAAAGCTACTGGGGGACACACAGCTGCTTCCCCAGGCACCTGCGATGGGGAGCCATTAGCAGGTTCGTAATTAATTCTGAAAAATGCTTTTGAACTCATGAAATCCTGGAGGAGCTGTGCTGCTTGGCTGGCATTCACTGGGACTGTGACAGAAGCTTGGGAGAAGCTGGTGTTCACATCCAAGCTGCCTCCAGTTGTGTTGGATGGCATCTGGCTTGGGACACGAGTGCTCGGCTTGGGGTGGGAAGGGTGGCTGCGGAGGCTGTGGCACGGAAGGGTGTCACACTGCAGCAGCCAAGGTCCCTGACATCAGCTGTGCCGTGCCACGTGTCAGGGGTCACACCCCATCCAAATTAGTGTTGAGAGGGTCTGCTGCAAGGTCAAGCAGTGACAGGGCAAGGGGGAATGGCTTTAAGCTGAAAGATGGTAGATTTGGGTTGGATGTTAGGAAGGAAATTCACCCTGTGAGGGTGGGGAGGCCCTGGCACAGGCTGCCCAGAGCAGCTGTGGCTGCCCCTGGATCCCTGGCAGTGTCCAAGGCCGGGTTGGACAGGGCTTGGAGCAGCCTGGGACAGTGGAAGGTGTCCCTGCCATGGCAGGGGGTGGAACAAGGTGAACTTCAGGGTCCCTTCCAACCCAAACCATTCTGGGATTCTGTGTTTCTATGAAATAAGCAGTTGTGACCCCGAGTGTTTTACATAATTTGATTAAATCTCACAAGTCTGTCTGTGCTACCGCAGCGCTTTTGAGCTACAACAGAAATGCACTGCAGATGTTTCAGGGGGCTTGGCTGTCGCCAGACTGAGCACCTCTCTTGCGAAGCCAAAGCTTTGCAAGTGATATGGAGCGGTTTTTGGGTGGAACAGCCTTGGGTGAGACTGGGGCTGGGGCAGCTTTGCAGAGCTGGGATCACCTGTTGCTGTGGCTGCGAGCTGCTCCTTCTCATATGTGGTCCATGGGGATGTCATTTTGGGGCCACCACCTTCTGCAGGTGGCCTTGAAGGATGTCAGTGTCTGCAAAAACACTCCTTAGTGTTTGTTAGTCAGGGATCTTGCAGGAATTATCCTGGAGTGAATTTTAAAGGATTTTTTCATCCTTCGTGGAAGTGTGTGCTTCAGTCACTGGCAGGAGTGTGATGCAGTCTAGGTCCAGCCAAGCCAGCCCAAAGCAGTAGTCTGCAAATCATGGAATCAGAATCATTAAGGTTGGAAAATATTTCTAAGAGCACCAAATCCAATCACCAATCCAGTACCACCACCATATCCACTACTAAACCATGTCCTCAAGTGCCACATCCACATCCTTCTTGAACACTTCCAGGAATGGGGACTCCACCACTGCCCTGGGCAGCCTGGCCAGTGCCTGACCCCCCTTTCAGTGGAGAACTTTTTCCCAATACCCAATCTCACTTCCCCTGGTGCAGCTTGAGCCCATTTCCTCTCTTCATATCGCTTGTTACCTGGAAGAAGACTCTGACACCCACCTGGCTGCACCCTCCTGTCAGGGAGTTGTAGAGAGTGAGAATGTCCCTTCCTAGCCTCCTTTTCTCCAGGCTAAAATGCTGGTTTGCTTTTGGGTGCTGCATTTCCCTGTATTACCCATGCAGAAGCAAACCCCCCGGGGCCAGAGGACTCGTGGGCGCCGTGTCCAACTGCAGTGAAGCCCGGGAGCATTTTAATAACATGTCATCAAAAATACCATGTTGTGTGTCTGGGCAGGAGGAGAAAAGGAAGCAGGAAGGGTTGTGGTTGTGCTGTGATTGTCAGCTGGAGGTTAATAACAACGTTTGTTGTTTAAGAAGGTGTTTGCTTTGCACAGTGAGAGGAGAGAGGAGTGTATGCCTGAACCCACGGGAAGTGTATTCCCTTAAATCAGGGCATGTCGTTGATCCAAGGAATATCTCTTCCCAGCCAGATGATGGCCTTGGAGGCGTCTTTGATTGTATTTTTCTTTGGCTAGGGAAGCTGGGTCAGTGATGGTGAGACTTGCAGCAGTATTTTTTGCAGCAGGAGGTTTTACAGCAGGATGGGGAGGCTCGGGGGATGCTTTAGGAAATGATTTCTGTATTCTTGCCATGTGCACATTCCATCCTTGCCAGTGAGTAGATGAACCAGGTGAAGTTTTTAGGGTCCCGGCTGTGATGTCTGCAGAGGCCTCTAAAGGAAGAGGAGGCCACAGATGTGCATGAAGGGCTGTGATGAGGCAGTGAATGGTTTTCTCTCACAGCTTTTCCCCCTTCTTTTGAGATCAGCAGTTTCTCTCACCCTGACAGCAGCTCTGCAATGAAACACACACTTCTGGAAAGCTCTTGTGGTGGATGTTGAGTTTTCCATCTCTCCCTGCATCCCTGCCTGGCACAGGCAGAGGAGTGTTTTTCCTGTCTATGCAGGTGCTCAGAGCAGCATCAGCCACGGGCAGGACATCACAGCCCTGTGGAGTGCTTGGTTGTCAGCAGAGCTGCATCATCCCTCCCTGCCAGGATGCTTTCAGTGCCAAGATTCACCTCAAGGCACTGTCCTCACCCTGCTTCTGCATTTTGGAGCATCTGCAGAGCACACATCGTTTTTCTCGAAATTGGTTCTGAGAAAAAGCACTTGCTTCACTTTTTTTTTAATAAATATATTTTTGTCACATGGGGTGAAAGATTCGTTTACTGACTGCAGCCACTTTGAAGCTTCTCCCCTGTTTTTGTGCTTGCTTCTTTTTTTTTTCCAATTAACAGAAATGAGGGTTATGCACTCAGACTGGCTGTCACTCACTATTCCTCCAGAAGATTTTTAACCTGGAGACTAACATAAGCCAGAATTGACAGAGGAGGGTACATCTTGGAGATAAGAACTTAATCTGTAAGAAAGAGGGTGGAAAAGGGAAATGCAAATTCCTTCTTGTCTGCAAGGAGGGGTTGCATCAATCGTAAGCTTAAATAATATCTGTCTGGGTGCAAGCAGGTCAGTTAATTCTTAAGTAAATTACCTTAGTAATTCACTACATTTTATTTAAGGAAGTAACCCAAATAATTTTGAACATGGGGGAGGAGGAGCTGGCTGTAGGGATGCTGCCAGGGAGGGCATGTTGGGATGATGCTAGGTAACTTTTAAAGGTTCCTCCCTACCCAAACCCATAGCTCCTCTCCTCCTCTCCTCTCCTCTCCTCTCCTCTCCTCTCCTCTCCTCTCCTCTCCTCTCCTCTCCTCTCCTCTCCTCTCCTCTCCTCTCCTCTCCTCTCCTCTCCTCTCCTCTCCTCTCCTCTCCTCTCCTCTCCTCTCCTCTCCTCTCCTCTCCTCTCCTCTCCTCTCCTCTCCTCTCCTCTCCTCTCCTCTCCTCTCCTCTCCTCTCCTCTCCTCTCCTCTCCTCTCCTCTCCTCTCCTCTCCTCTCCTCTCCTCTCCTCTCCTCTCCTCTCCTCTCCTCTCCTCTCCTCTCCTCTCCTCTCCTCTCCTCTCCTCTCCTCTCCTCTCCTCTCCTCTCCCACACCATTGTCCCCAGATTTTATGCTTGTGTGTGACCACTGAGGATGCAGTGAAAAGCTGGTGTCTGATTTCTCTCCAGAGTCTCCTGCCTGTACTGGTATCCTGCAGTTCAAAAGGGTTTTCCAGCCTTGATCTTAGCCTTGCCATATGCCTGCTGGGACGGATAATCAGGTATTATATATGCTGTGACTGCTCCTGATAGTGATGTTCCACGTGTTAACACCTACAAGCTCACAGAGTCTTTGCACACTGAGGTGTGGGTAAATTCTGTCCCCAAAAGCTTGCTCGGACACTTCCCAGGCTCAGTGCAGGTTCCCATCTAGACTGAGGTCACAGCTGGCAGCATCACCTGGAGAAGATGAGGCAGCATTGCAGTGGCTTTTCAGCATCAGCCATGTTCCATGAACTTGCCTTGGAGCTGGAGCTGCTAGTGAGCTTTCAGTTCCCTAAGGAGCTCTGCCCCTCTATGCTCTTGTTCCCATTACAGCTGCAGCAGGAGGCTGCCTTTTCTGTCCCTTTCCCTTTTGCTGTCACTATGTGCACTTCGAATTTTTTTATAATTTTTCTTTTTTTTTTACACCGGGGATTCTCTTCCTTTTTTGTCAGCTGGGAGAATGATTTTCCTTACGCTCTTCTCTATTTAGGGCTGTGGGGGAGGAAGTGACTCAGCCTTTCCCCCCCTCCCCCCTGCTCTGATTTGCACCGTCATCCCTTGGTGGCTTTGCCGAGTTTTTCTCTGAGCACCTCCAGTTACGCTCGCTTCATTCAGCAGGAACATTCCCGCCTCCTCGCCGCACGTTCCGGCAGGGAAGGGCACAGTGTGGAAGGATGAGCCCTCAGCAGGATCTTCCCCTGTGCCAGGAGGAGAGTGAAGCGGCAAGCAGGACGTGCTGCCAGACCTGTGGCAGCTCCAAGTCTCTGTGGCAGCTCCAGGTCTCCTGTCTGCTCCTCACCCGTACGGACATCTGTGGAAGAAGGGCTGGCCAAATGAAATTTCGAGGGCTGGCCCGGTCACACTATATAAAAATGATGGAATATGATGTCATGGGCTCTCCCAGGAGGGGAGGTGGCCTGGGTTGTGCTGCTGGCACTGCTGGAGGATGCCCTGCTCGCTCGGGTGATGGTGGGAGAGGTGGGTGTGGGTGATGGATGGATGGTGACGCCGGCTCCGTGCAGGACGGCTGCCAGCTTGCCTTTCATGGCACGGCTGAAATGGCTGCGAAATACCAGGGAGGACACGCTGCCTGCTCTGCTCTCCACAGGGCTTTCAGACATTGCTGCTCAGCAAGGAAGCCAATAAATCACTCTAAGTGATACCAGGCATTTGGTGTCCCATGTTCTGTATAAAAAAACAAGTGCATTAATTTCAGGTTAATTATTCTCCTACCCTGGAAGCCAGCACAGCTCTGCTTCTCTCTAAAGGGGAGAAGGGTAGATAAAAAGAAGATGAAACTCCCAAACGCCCCAGAATCTTTCCTCTCTGCTCCCAAATCAGATACTCAAACCCTGAAAGCAATTTCGATCTGCTGAGGGAATTCCAAATGCATCGCTTACTCTTACGCTTTATAAAGCTATTGGAGAAGGAAATGTCCCCTTTGTCCCAAATTATTCTTCTCTCAGATTTTATCTTCTCTCAAATTTTCACTTTTGGGAGTAGTTGTATGTGATGGGATCCTTGCTGAGGTTGGATGGGATCCAGTAGCACCAAAGATTGGAGGTGTTGGTATGAGCTTTCACTGTGACCCTGTTGTGCCACAGACTTGAGAAGAACTGGAAAGAAAGCAAAGCCTTTTGGCATGGGGGGGTGGTGTTCTCATGCTACATGGTACCAGCAGTGCTTTTGATAGTTTGCTAGGACTAAACCAAGCTTCTGCTTGTCTGAAGCACCTCTAAGGTACCTCCAAGTGCGTAGAGGCTACCTGGGAATCCTCGCATTGAACAGCCTAAAACTGGCAACAAAGGTATTGTGATGAGTGCTCCAAAGCAGGGCCTTGACAAGCCCAAAATCTTGGGGTAAGGAGCACAGAGCCCAGAACCCAGAAGTTATGTCTGATCTCTACTGGGATCTCTCTTGGCCCAGCCCTGCCTAGTTCAGCCAGATGTTTCTGGAGAAGGTTTAGGAGTGTTGCTGGAGGCGGGTGCAGTTGCCTGGGAACATCGCTTTGTCTCTTCTGTCCAGTTCTAGCTGTTGTGACACAATACAGGCGTTAAAAGCAAGTTTTATGCTTTAGACTTGGGTCCTAATAAGGTGGTGGCTGATGTGTAAAAATGTGTAATTGAGGAATTGTGGAAGTTTGGCAGCCAAGGCAAATATTTGCATGGAGGTGAAGGGTGTGCTAGGAAACATGAAGTTGATCATCACCTAGAAATCACCAGTAACCCATCTTGGGTTTAGACTTGCTTGAGTTCATCTTTTTTCTTCTTTTTTAAGAAATCCAGCCACATCCTGAACCTGTCCTCACAGCATCCTGCGCTCTGCTCGGGCCGTATTAGCTGCCTTCTGAACATCTCTGTCTATTGATTAAAGCATTAGGAGGAATTTCAACTTGGAAGCAATGGGTTTGATTAGCCAATTATTTTAACAAAAAAGCTGTGAACTTTGATTAAAAGTACAGAGGGAGCTGTAGTCACTGTTTTTTAATGTGCTGGAAGGGAGGTCAGAGCACATAACCAAATGAGAGCATTTGTCAGGATGCTGATGAGGGGAGTTTGGAGGCTGAAGGTCAGCATTGTGCATGACATCTTCTGCTTGACCTAGGAATATGGAAAATTATTTGTGTGTATTTAGTGGGGGCTTCTGGTTTTTGGCTAGTGAACTGCAGTGAGTGTAGGAACTTCATGGCTGCATGGAACACATAGAGGACAATTGAGTCTGTACGATGCTTTTCTTGTGCGAGAATGGGGTTTAACTTCGACCGGTCAGTCAGTGGAGTAATTATATCCTGAAGGACTTCATGAATTCAGAGAATCATACAGTCCTGGAATGGTTTAGGTGGGAAGGACCTTAAGATCATCCAGTTCTACCCTCTGCCAGGGGCAGGGACACCTTCCACTATCCCAGGCTGCTCCAAGCCCTGTCCAACCTGGCCTTGGACACTGCCAGGGATCCAGGGGCAGCCACAGCTGCTCTGGGCACCCTGTGCCAGGGCCTCCCCACCCTCACAGACAGCAATTCCTTCCCAATATCCCATCCATCCCTGCCCTCTGGCACTGGGAAGCCATTCCCTGTGTCCTGTCCCTCTATGCCTTGTCCCCAGTCCCTCTGCAGCTCTCCTGGAGCCCCTTTAGGCCCTGCCAGGGGCTCTGAGCTCTCCCTGGAGCCTTCTCTTGTGCAGCTGAACACCCCCAGCTGTCCCAGGCTGGCTGCAGAGCAGAGGGGCTCCAGCCCTGGAGCGTCTGGGTGGCCTCCTCTGGACTGGCTGCAGCAGCTCCAGGTCCTTGTGCTGTTGGGGACTCCGGATCTCGAGGCAGCTCCGCAGGTGGGGTCTCACCTGAGCGGGACGGAGGTTGGATACTCCACAGTTGGCAGGTGGGAAAAGCTTGCTGGTATCAACACAGCTGTGTGGACTGCAAGCAGGAGACTTCACAAAACCATCCCATGCTGTTTGTTGTTGTTTGGGTTGTTCTGAGGATCTGTTGTGGGTTGTAGGGGCAGGTGGGAATATTGGTGAGGTGCTCAGAAAGAAGCAGCTTAGAAAACAGTGTGGAGGTACCAGTGAGGGAGTGTCTGCCTCCTCTGTTAGGAAAAGCAAATGTCTTTTGGAAGGAGGTGGTTTGATTCAAATCAGTGCCAGGAAGAAAGACCCGGAAGCCCAAGAAATGGGTGACTGGTTTCTGTGTTCTCGGCTGGGGGGATGGCCAAATCAGAGACAGGCAGATGATGGCACAGGTGGGGAGGAAGAGCCAAGAACAGGTCAGGGCAGTGAGCACATCCTCCTCTTTGGTCTGCCCTTCTTGTTTTCTTGTTCTGGGGTCAAACATCTGGATGTGTTCTCAGTCCAGCCCCCACTCTGGGCCCGCAGCTGCGGCTCTTCCAAGTCGTTGAGCCCCGAGGCTGCCAGGATGGGCAGAGCTGATGGCAAACCATCCAGGAAGGAGGAGATGGGTAATAAAAAGCTTCTGGCTCCCTTTCTACAGGGAAAAGTGCGTGCATACGCTGTTCAGCACTCGCTGCATGGGACCATCCTCTGCCTCCCAGAGCAGGCAGCTTTGCTCAGTGGGATTGCTGTGTACTTGAATTTCATGTCAGCCTGTTTCCTCTCCTAAAGGTCAGCCTGACCCCTTGCTGTGTGAAGAAGTTTCTTTTGGTTTTGATTAAGCTTGAAGTACATCTTTCTTGCTTTTAGTCCTGAAAGTCTGGGCTCAGGGAAAGTCTCCCTAGGTGAGATCCTAGAGTTACTCTGGATTGAAGTAAGCTCTGGAGGTCCTCTTGTCCAGCCCTCTGCTCAGTGCAGAGCCAGCTTCTACATCAAACCTGCTCAGGGCCTCCTCCAGCTGAGTCCTGCTGCTGTTCCCAAGCTGCACACCCAGATCTCACACTCGAGTTACATGTTGGCTGCTGAACCACGGCTCAAAGCGAAGGAATTTTCCAGTATCCCATCGGAGTTTCCCAAGCTTCATCTACCGATCCCCAGACCTAGAGCTGAGCAGCTGCAGCTCTTTGCTGCTGGAGAAGGCTTTCTGCTCCTGGTGTTTTCTGTGCTCCTGGCATTCTCCTGCTGGGTTTCTCAGTTCCTGGGAGATGTCACCACTCCCCGGCCGAGCGGCAGCGCGCGTGTGCCTGTGTGTGCTGGGGAGGCTTATCGCCAACTGACCTAATTATTGTAATCTTGCTCTTCCCTAGATAGTGCAGGTTTCCTTGGCTCTCAGGAGGCTTCATGGGTTTTTCCAAGCTGTTCTTTGATTTATTGTCTGTCTCTTAATAACAGTATTCTTTCGCTCAGGCGAGGTGAAGCCTGAGAATGCGGGTTGTAGCCAGAGGGAGTGTAACACTTGTGAACTGCCTTTCCTGCTCCAATGGCCATCCTGCTGGGTTTGGTGGTCCCAGCCTGCCAGGCTTTCCAGGCAGCCCACCTCCAGGGATTTCCTTGCAGCCGTGCTCTTCATCACAGCTCCCTCCTCTTCCCTCTGCCCTGATTGTACATGTGCATCCTCTTATTGCAGAAATCTCTGTCTGCCGAAGTTAACAGGTGAAAACTGTGCAGTACCACTTTCTGCCCAGCTCTTGGATGCAGAGTTGCCTGTCCCTTTTTTTCTTTAGTTGCCTATCTGTCCCTTTTTTTTCTTTTTTTCTTTAGTTGCCTATCCCATTTTTTTTGTTACCTATTTCATTTTTTTGTTGCCTATCCCGTTTTTTTCTTTTCTATCCCGTCTTTTATGTTGCTGATCCCACTTTTATGTCCCTTATTCCATTTTGTTCCCCATCTCATTTGTGTTGTTCTTCCTGATCCCTTTTATTTTTTATTCCCTATCCCATTTCTTCTTCCTTTTGCCCTCCCTGCTGTGGTTTCTCCCTTCTCTACCTGCCCCTTTTCCTGATTATACTATGTTTGTTTGGCTACAGGTATAGGCCAGGTGCTTTTTAGAGGTGCCAAATTCTTTTTTTTTTTCCAGCAGGACAGGGATTTGCAGCCTGATAACAGGATTTAACATGTACTTCAACATTAAAAAAAATAAAGTCTAGGAGAGAAAAAAAAAATTTAAATCCAGCCCAACAACAAAACATTGCAACCTGGGATGAATTTCCTCCATTCATACACTTAATTTTCTTCCCAAAAGCCGTAGCTGGGATTTATCCCTGTGCTGTCTGAGAGCTCCAGGGTCCCCGTTGGGCAGAGAATAACCCACGTAACACGGTGCCTCCTCACAGGAACAGGGCTTACTGCTAAGCTTCCCGGTTAAACCACCTGATGGGATCAGCAGAGGTTAGCAGCACCGCAGGGGCTCAGTGGCAGAGGGCTTGGAAAAAAACAAGTCAGCAGCACTGCCCTGAAAACCTGTTTTGTTTGGTGTTTTTTATCCCCTCGCCCCATGCGAGATCCAGTCGGACCTGAAAGGGAGTGGGAGAGGATGGAGCGGGGCATCATGCAAGGCTTTATCTGTGTCAGGGTTTCTGCAGCCCTGGGTGTTATCTTGTGCAGTGCCTGATAGTCTCTGGAGAGTAAATATTTTCTCCTGGGGCAGAGCAGCCCGTGGAGGAGCTGGGAACAAGCCAAAGCGAAGGCATTGCTGGGAGGTTAAAGACTGAAGGGGCGCTGGGCTTGTGCCTGGTGTTCCACCTTGCCTGCAGAACTGGGTCTGCACCAGTGCCCCTTCTTCCTGGGGGAGTGTGGGTTCCCATTTTCCTTATTTCCCTCTTCTTTAGAAATAAAATATATGTCTGAACTTCCCTGAGGTTCCTGACTTTCTAACTTACAAGTGAATTACAGTAACACTTTAAATAGCATCTTCTTTCCTGAAGCACTGCTGCATCCTTTGGGTGGGTACCCCAAGCTGCCCTTAGATTCTGTGAATACTCTTCTACACCAGGCCATACAACAAATAGTTAATGCTAACTCCATTTTTTGCCTTAATTAGCCTGTAGAAAAATCATGCTGCTAAGGATAGTAGTGGGAGATAAGAGTGTTTTTAGCTGGGTTCAATGCAAATACATATTTTTATTTGTTGAAACAGGAAACAAAATAATGTCAAGTCCCATTTCAATCCAAAATTAAATCTGTCTTAAATTATTTTACAATGGAGAGTTGTGGAAATTCAGTGTGCATCACCATGAAATAAAAGAAAAAATCCTTTGTTTAAAAATACCAACCCCTAAAAAAAAGGAAAACTATTTTTTCAGTTTTTTTACTGTTTTCTTCCCAGTGGTTTGGCTGCAGTGACTTGACCAAAACTATTTAAAATTCATCAAGCCAAATCTAGGCTGCTGGCAAACAAGTGATTTTTAAAAATAATATTGTTATTATGTGATGGGTTCAGACTTTTGCTTCTTCAGGGATGAATTCTGTTCCTCTGGAGACTGTGACAGAGGAGAAGCATGACCCTTGTCCCACACTGCAGGAGGGGACATGTGGGGCTTGATTGCCAGGTGTCACCTCTGGTTCTTGGTGCTGGAAGGCCTTTGGATGTCATGGACGTGTGGGAATGCTCACCAGCAGCAAGGTGTTCCTGCGGAGGTACCAGGGTTTTCGGGAAGCACCGGCACAAGTTTCCAGGAGCAGCTGTGGCTGTTCCATCCCTGGAAGTGTCCAAGGCCAAGTTGGACAGGGCTTGGAGCAGCCTGGGATAGTGGAACGTGTCCCTGCCCATGGCAGGGGGTGGAACGGGATGGTTTTAAAAGTCCCTTCAAACCCAAACCATTCATGGTTCTATAAAAGCTCTAGAAGGAGTGGGAAGAGCCTGCCCCAAGCCCCAGAGCTGTCTGTTTATCTTGTCATTCTTTGTATATTCCCCTGAAGCTTCCAAGTCCTGCACTACCTCAGCACTAGGAATGAGTTTATTTTCTTTATCATTGATACTGCATCATTTGTTGCAGAAGTGCCTTTTCCAGTCCCCTGTTAAACTCTGCTGCTGAAGTGGTCGGTCATAAAAGACCCCTCGGATGGGCATCCTGTGCAGGCACCCAAAAGCAGGGAATGGTGAGGCTTCACCTTCAAAACCCTTTGATGTGAGACACCATCTGGGTGTACAGCACTAAACAGTCTCTTGATTAATTAAATTATCCCTTACCTCGTTTTTTTTTTCCTTTTTTCTCCCCTTTTTTTTCTGCAGAGCAATATAGTTTGGGTTCTCTATTTAATCTCTGAAGTCAAAGGTACATGAATAGCAGGCGTCCTGCTGTGATGTTTCTGCTGAAGCTGCTGATGCTGCTCCCCTGTGCTGCCCCTGCAGCCCTCCCCCCTGATCCTTTGGGTGGATACCCCAAGTTATCCTCAGATACTGTGAATTCTCCTCCACAAATAATTAATGCTAATTCTATTTTTTTTTTTTGCTTAATTAGCCTGTAGAAAAGTCATGGTGCCAAGGATAGTCGTGAGGGATAAGAGTGTTTTTAGCTGGGTTCAATGAGAACAGGTATTTTGTTGAAACAGGAAACAAAATAATGTCAAGTCCCATTTCAATCCCAAATGAAATGTGTCTTAAATTATTTTACACTGTAATGGAGAGCTGTGGAAAGTTAGCATACCATGAAATAAAAGAACAGGGTTTGTGTTTTACAAGAGAGGGAAGCGAGGCAGGATGGAGGAGCTGGTGACACCCCAGTCACATGTGTAGTGCATGGCACATTTGGGTCCATGGTGGGTGCAACAGGTGGACACAAAGAGCAGCTCAAGGGTATTTTGGGACAAATTTGAGGTTCTTGTCCCCAGTACACCAGCAGCAGCACTGGGACTCAACAGGGCTTTCTTGCAGTGCCTGAAGGGAGCCTACAAGAAAGACAGAGAGAGGCTATTGGAGTGACAGGACACAGAGGGATGGCTTCAAACTGACAGAGAGGAGTTTTAGATTAGATATTAGGAAAAAATCAGGTGGTGAGGCCCTGGCAGAGGTTGCCCAGGGAATTTGTGTCTGGCCCATCCCTGGAAGTGCCCAAGGCTGGATGGGGCAACCTGGGATAGTGAAAGGTGTCCCTGCTCATGGCAGGGGGTGGGACTGGAAGATCCCTTCTAACCCCAAGCATTCTGTGATCCAAGACCTGGGGTTAGCAGAAGGGAATGGTGTCAAGGACACTGACAGCAGGGAAGATCACAGGGTCGGTGAATCCCAAAGCTGTCTTGATCAGGGCCAGTCCCAACTGTCCTTGCTGCTGATGGAGGTAAATAGGCACTCCCCAAGCTCATGTACATTTCAAAACAGATTACTTGTCGTGTCCTGGAAGTACCTGTCTTTCTGTTTGCTTTGTAATAACAAACACCTCCCTGTCCTGCTCCTGCCTGCCAGGACTCAGCCAAGTGAAGCTGCTTCATTTTCCTGTTATTAATCAAACCCAGAGGTCCCCTGGGTGATAAATGTGCAGGTGCTTGCAGCATCTTTATACCCTGGGGGTCATCAGGCTGCTCTTCCCACCCCCATTGCTGGCTTCTTGTCACTCCTGACTCACTGCAATTTAGGGGGGAATAATCACAGGTGGAGTGGGGCCACCTGGGAAGGGAATTTTTGGAGATCTGCAGCAGCATTGCTGGTGCAGAGCACCCAACAGAGTGATAGTCTGGGAGTGATCGCAATAAAATGCACTTCAAGCCTCAGAAAGGAGGCTGGTGGCTGGCCAGTAGCTCCCAAAAATTCCTGTCTGGGGAGGTGCTTGGTATTTTTGGGCTGGTTCCCTAAGGCAGGCATTTTCCTGGTGAATTGATTCAAGATGTCTCATCAGCTGCTGGAAGGAGCTGAAAGCTGGGGATGGGTTTGAGAGGAGGGTTAAGCTCGTGGGCTTGGTTCATGCTCCTTGTACAAAGCAAAGCTTGGGGAGGGTCTGATCCCCCACCCCATCCTAGGCTGGGCGTTCCTGCTGCTGGGACTTCGTCAGTGTGGTGGGTTCACAGGGAGCCCATCTCTGCCACACAGCAGCATCCCTGGGCTTGGTGAGGCCCTTGGTGGGTGCCTGTGCTGCATCATGTTCCTTCCTGGGGCAGCTACTGGGGGCCCAGTGCAAAACCCGGGTCCATCTGGGTATCACATTTGTTCTAGTTGCAGTGGGAAATTATGTGGGAGAATATGGCATGAGATCCTTGTAGGTTGAAAAGTGGATTTAGGGTCTGCAAGGGCATCTAGGAAGAAACTCTTTTATGGAGAAATTCTTCCCTGTGAGGGTGGGGAGGCCCTGGCACAGGGTGCCCAGAGCAGCTGTGGCTGCCCCTGGATCCCTGGAAGTGTCCCAGGCCAGGTTGGACAGTGCTTGGAGCAGCCTGGGACAGTGGAAGGTGTCCCTGCCCCTGGCAGGGGGTGGAACTGGATGGGCTTTAAGGCCCCTTCCAACCCAAACAATTCTGAGATTCTGTGATTTTCTCAAGCTGTGAGAGGTGCCTTAGATGATGCTCTTTGCCCACAGCAGTCACAGTTGAATTTGGAGGGTCCCTCTGATTGCAGTGGGAGTCACTTTTCCATAATGCAGTCACTTTGCTGGATGGAAGCTGACTGTCCTGACCACATCCAGTTCATGTTTCCAGGAGCAGGAGCTAAGGAGGACACTGTCCAACCTACAACTTCCAGGTGAAGGAAAAGCTTTGGTGACTGGCTCAGTCTGGGGTCAAAAATATGAGAGTCAAATGCCTTGCTGGGGTGTCTTATCAGGCTGTGCCTTTCTCTGCCAAGCAAAAGCTTCCAAAAGTTGGGAAGAGCATGGGGAATGCTGGCTGTGGCCACCTTTGTCATGGTGAACCTGTTCATGTGGTGTTGGACACTGACTCCACAGGATTCCCTTTCCCCATGTGCTTCTCCAGGCCTTTTGTTTGGTTTCCTGACTCTTAATTTTTATTATTATTATTATTATTATTATTATTACCAGAAACAGTATGAGGAAACATCTGCTTTTCCTTCTGCATGTACAGAATTGCAGAAGGAATTGTACTTTCCCCAAATCCTATTCTTTTCCACTAGAATTTTTAGAGTATCTCATCTCATGGCTGCTGCCCTATGGGCACTGATAAGGTCAATGACTGATGGTCCCAGGGTGGTTGTGATGTAAAAACCAATCTGCTGCTTCTTTTATAACTTAAACACTAGAGCACAGTGGAATAGTGGGGGTCCAGAGGCAGATTTGGGAAATTTTATTTGTTTGTGGGTGTTGTTGAGTGGGATTTTTTAGGGCTTTTTTTTGTTTGTTAAGAACTGAAGCTAATTAAAGATTCAGAAAATCTCTGAATATACTCATTTGTGCATGGAGTTTTTCAGTTGAGCTTAACTAGCTCAGAGAGGACTTGGTAAGTTATTATCCACTTTCCTCTGCAATGTGGCACAGGTTTACTTGATGATTTCTCTTTCCAGTTCCAGTTGAGCAACTCATGTTGGGCAGAATGCACAGAGATCCCCGGGAGTGAGCCATCCTTGGGTCAGAGGGAATTGTCTCTCCTTCAAATCTTCTTCCTCATGTAACCCCATCCCAACCAGGACCATACCCAAGGCTGGGAAGGGTTGCTCCCTTTGGTTGTAGCAGCAGCAACCCAGGGAAGATTTGCTTTTGATGGTGCAGAAGGTTCCTCATTCCTATTTCCCCTTTCAGAAGCGTTGAATTTGGGATGCACCTGAGGCTCTCCTGTCCCTAGCCTTGTTACACAGAAGAGATTCATTTCCAAAAAAGGGGACAGATGTGGAAGGGAAGCAGGTGGTGGGGGTGGAGGTGAGAATCCTTAAGGATGGGAACCTCTGAGGTTTAACAAGTGCTGGAGCTGCACCAGGGCTGGGGCAACCCCCGGGATCAATCCAGGATAGGGATGAGCAGCTGGAGCAGCCCTGGGAGAAGGACCTGGGGGTGCTGTGGGGGAGAGCTGGACCTGAACCCCCCGTGCCCTGGGCTGATCCCCAGCGTGGGCACCAGGGGAGGGGGATTCTGCCCCTCTGCCCCACTCAGGTGAGACCCCACCTGCAGAGCTGCCCCAGCCCTGGGGAACAACAGCACAAGGACCTGGAGCTGCTGCAGCCAGTCCAGAGGAGGCCACCCAGATGCTCCAGGGCTGGAGCCCCTCTGCTCTGCAGCCAGCCTGGGACAGCTGGGGGTGTTCAGCTGCACAAGAGAAGGCTCCAGGGAGAGCTCAGAGCCCCTGGCAGGGCCTAAAGGGGCTCCAGGAGAGCTGCAGAGGGACTGGGGACAAGGCATGGAGGGACAGGACACAGGGAATGGCTTCCCAGTGCCAGAGGGCAGGGACAGATGGGATATTGGGAAGGAATTGCTGTCTGGGAGGGTGGGCAGGCCCTGGCACAGGGTGCCCAGAGCAGCTGTGGCTGCCCCTGGATCCCTGGAAGTGTCCAAGGCCAGGTTGGATGGGACTTGGAACAACCTCATTTAGTGTGAGGTGCCATTGTCCATGGCAAGGGGTTGGACTGGATGACCTTTAAAGGTTTGTTCCAACCCAGACTGTTCTGTGATCCTAGGATTCCCAGGAGGAGAGGACCAGCTGGCTCCTCCTAGCATAAAATCCATCCAGAGTGGCAGCTCCAGAGTTTTGGCTGGTGGCCAAGGTATGTTGTCTGAATGCTGCTCCAAGCTGGTATACAGGCCCAAAAATGCTTTTTGCCAGTGAACCAGAGGTATGATTTAATAGGGATTAAGCAGCCTCCACGCCTGCCCTGCTGCTGACCAGGATGCTCTGCTCCTGCCCAATCCCTCCCGTAGGCAGCCACCAGCAGGATGGATTACTTCAGCAGGTTGACATCTCAACTTAGAGTTGGATGTGTCTTTTAGGATTACAGAGCTTTTCACAGCCCAAGTGCCCATTATATTGCCTGGATGCCTGGAAAGAAAAGATTTCCTTCCTGATAATGGTTTCCCTTAATTTATTTACAAAGGACGATGCACGGCAGCCGGCACGGGCACGCGAGCGACTGTGTATGGATCAGCTTGTGGTTGTGATGCTTTTGTTTAGGATGTGGGCTGTGCTCTCTGCCTGCAGAGCTCTGCCTGCACAGGGAGTTTTGCACCCTGGTTGCTGCTTCCATGGGATCGTGGCTCATCCCTTGGGGTGCCAGAAGAGCTGGGCAAAAGACAGGTGGTGTGACCTGCCAGGTGCATCGCAGAGGTGCACACACAGGTGCACGTGTGCAAGCTCATCTGGCAGGAGAGCATCCTTGGTTCATGTCTCCCAGCATGATCCCTGCGGCCATCACATCCTGCCCAGCTGCTGGAGTGATGCTCTGTGCTCTCCAAGGAGAAGCAGTGCAGCTCCAAAGAGGAGAGCATGTGCGAAATGCTGTTTCTTCAGATATTCATAATAATTGTTCAATATCTTTACCTGGCAACATTTTCCTTTCTAAAGGTGAAAAATAACAAGGGTAAGATGTATCATGGGCTCTCGTTCCATTAGCTTGTAGCAGAAGCAGAGGAATGTGGAAATCGATTATGTCTGGCTTAAGTCACAGTTTGTAGCATGAACCAGTGTAAAATAGGTTATAAAACTCAGGCTGTTCACAATTCAGAGGGTGTTGATTGGAGGCTTTTTATGACCTGTTTCAGATTTTATATCTAGAAATGCTGAAGCATTTCCATGTATTGAATTTGTATCAAAATCTGTGAGCATTCCTTGCTGTTGTTGCTGCAGCCAGAGTGATGCTTCAGCAGTCTCCTTGCCCTGACATCCCCTGCAGAGGAGCATCCCACCACAGGGTGAGCCCATAAACCCATCTCCACTCACCTGATGTTCAGATAGTAGTTTTCTTAGCTGTGTGCTGTTTTTTCCTTTTCTATTTTGATAATATCTATCACAAGCCAAAGGTAATGTCTTCCCTCAGGCAAGGAAACCCATCTGGTGGAAAACCACTCCAACTTCATGCACAGATTTGACACACTAAAAGTCTTTATGTTTCTAAGGGTGATGTGGCTTTTGGTTTTGTTTAAAAAGAAGAAAATAAAAAAGATCCACTTTCCAACCACAAGGAGCTGCTTATTGCAGGGAAGCAAGCTACAGAATAAATTATTGTCTGGGTGAGAGTCAGGGATTTCTGGCTTTCTGGTTACTGCTTGCCCTTCCTTGCTGAATCAAGCTGGTTGTTTTGGGTTGGATTCTGCAGCACTTGGCTGTCCCTCTCTTTTTTCTCCCCATTTATTTCTGTTTGTTTTAATGGCTCTGTTTCAATGCACCGTGGTGTTTGCTTGCTGTGTTCGTGCCAGGCTCGTGAGTGGCACTGCAGTGTGGAAGCTGGTGGGCTCCTGTCCTGTCCTGTCACTGGGGTTTTTCTGCATCACCAGGTACCAGAAACCAGACCTGAGATGAGAGGGATGGTGAAATATATTAAATGCTCAGCCAGCTGTGCATGCGTCAGTATCTGAAAAGCCCAAGGCTGGCCCCCAGCAGTAAACACTCAATGTGGTTTTCCAAGGTGTTTACATTTTAATTAGAAAAGGGTCAGATCCGGGGTGTAATAATTTACATTTCCACACTTGATGTTTTGGTGTCTGGAAAGGTATTGGTTTTAGAGTAGCAAATCCAAGAAAGAGACCTGATGCTTTGTGGAGATGCAGCAGTACCTGGGTACAGGGAGTCATGGTTCATCTCTGTTGCTTTTATTTTCCATAGTAACTGTTCCTGCGGGTGGCTGGGTACGAGAGCTGCCTGCCAGCAGTAAAGATAAACTGCTCGTCTCGTTCTCTGAGATACTCTCACCGCTTGAGAGAGACACATTGCTAATTGCTTGTTGTTGGAAATGGGCTGGATGAGGAGAGGGAAAATATTGCTACAGAAGGGGCTCATTAACGGGAGATGCTGGGAATCGAGCCGTGCTGATGGCCAGGAGTTCCAGCCCCAAACGCAGACAGTCAAAGGTCTTTGTGCCTGTGCTGCTGTCAGAGTGTGAGCTGGTGCATGGTTGTTTGCAGAGTCGTGGCACACAGAGGGTTTCACCTGACCGGAAGGTGCTGATAAGTAGATAAGAAGGGTTGTCCTGCACTATCTGCTCTGCCCTGGTCTGTGTGGTCAAAGCGTCTCTCATGTATGAGGGATTTTGGAGCCTGGACAAGAGATGTGAAAGTTGGTGTTGGTTGCTCATGAGAGAGGATGTGATGTCTGGGACCGGGATGGGGCCCTTCCCTGTGTCTCCCTGGGGATCAGTTTGGTTCGGTTTTACCATCATTGCATTCAGGTATGGACAAATCTCGGCTGCTGAGCTGTTCTTCAGTTCATGTCCCAGGTGTCTCAGAGCAGAAGGGGCCTGCTGGATCACAGTCTATTATAAACTCCCAAGGGAGAACTAACACAAGAGGCATGCTGGATGTCCTATCACAGAACATTCTGGAAGCAGGTGGCTGCATTGGTACGTGAAGAATTTGCACCGCAGCTGCCTTTTATAGGAGGCATCTCTTGTTCCTAGAAAACTCTGGGATGATAAATCCCATGTGGCAAGACAAAGGCTTTCAGGGATCTGTCAGGATAGCTCTGTAGCCTGTCACAGCCTGCCTCTGTAGCAGCTGGCCTGTGATGGCATTTCTGAGAAATAAATCTTGTATGCATAAAGGATGCTCTGCATTCCTCCTGACTTCACTTTGGAGTCACAGAGGAATGGAGGACTGGCCTGGGATTTTTTCAGTGTTTAACTGGAGGATAAGTAAGGAAGAGACATTGGTTTTCCAATTAAATGCCTTAAGTCAGTCATTTAAGCCTGAACAGCTGAGGGAGGCCATGTTGTTGGAAAGATGGGCTGGGCACTTGCCCTTTCTTGGGATTGGTGGCGGTTACACCTTTCAGTAATTGAATTTCGATTCAGGTGTGAAGAAGCCAAATGCAGGAAGTAGTTCTGCCTGAACTCTGTATTTGGAGTTCTTTCTCAGTGACCTTACCTAGGCCTTGGCATTGGGTATTAGCACCTGGCTGTGTAGTTGTCAGGTAAATCTGCTTTCAGCTTTCACCAATTTGACGTGTGTGACAGTGTAGTGCTCCTGTTTCTCTTGCCTCTGGAAGCCACAACCTTCAAAGAAACTCTTCCATGTGTGCAGAAGCATTTTAAGCTCCTAGCATCCATGCAACAGAAGCAAAACACTGGGAAAAGCAATCTCTTAATTTTGTTACCTTTGCTGATGCTTGATCACATTGGACCTCACGTAGGAGCAAGGTGTGGTGTTGTTGGCCTAACAGCAGGTCAGGATGTGGGTTTGTCTGGATGAATTGGAGCAAGAACTGGCTCGCACTTGGGTTACCCCAGGCCCCTAAAGCTCTAGGCTCGGGCAGAGGGGCTGGAAAGCTGGGAAAAGGCCCTGGGGATGCTGGTGCTGGTGCTTCAGTCCTCGGGACAGCTCTGGGCCCCTCAGGACAAGAGAGACATTGAGGGGCTGGAGCGTGTCCAGGGCAGGGAACGGAGCTGGGAAGGGGCTGGAGCCCCAGGAGCGGCTGAGGGAGCTGGGAAAGGGGCTCAGGCTGGAGCAAAGGAGGCTCAGGGGGGACCTTGTGGCTCTGCACAAGTCCCTGACAGGAGGGGGCAGCCGGGGGGGTCGGGCTCTGCTCCCAGGGAACAGGGACAGGAGGAGAGGGAACGGCCTCAGGTGAAGTCGAGGTTGGATATTGGGGAAAATTCCTCCATGGAAATGGCTGTCCATCCCTGGCAGAGCTGCCCAGGGCAGTGGAGGAGCCTCCATCCCTGGAGGGGTTTAAAAGCCGTGTGGATGTGTCACTTGGGGACATGGGTCAGTGGTGGCTTTGGCAGTGCTGGAGGAATGGTTGGACTCACTGGTCTTGGAGGGCTTTTCCAATCTAAGCAATTCCATGATTCAATGATACTGTAAGAATTGTTTTAGGAAGATCTCTTTATGGGTGGCACTTTTGTTGTAATGTTGCTGTGCCAGCGTGTTTTTGCCCAGAAGCCCCAGCTCCTTGCCTCAGGGAATGGTGTTTGTTTGGGGGGCTGGGATCCCTTGGCATGGCTGGAACACAGGTGGGTCTCATCCCAGGGGAAGAGCTGTGTGAATTTGCCCTGCTGTGCTGTCTTGGCTCTGCCAGGCTGCTGCAGTCCAGGTTTTGGAGAGCTTTTGGTGTGGAGGGGAATGACTGGAGCCTCCTCCCTGGGGGAGGACGTGGGTGTGGGGTCCTCTCACCCAGCCTGCAATGAGCTGATGGAAATACATCGTTGTCCTGTGTGTCTGTGGTCTTCTCATCACGGACTCACCATTTCTTAAATCATTCTGATTGCAAGTTCTGCTCTCCTGTTGCCTCCCAACCCAAAGTGGGTTCCTTCTCCATTGCTGTATTTCACCTATCAAACTCACTACTTGTTTCCACAAGTTCAACAAGCCTGGAGCACCTTTGGGAGAAAGGGAATAAGCCTACAAGTGTCATAAAAAATGCTTGTCCTTATTATTTGCTGATGAATGCTAAAACTATATAAAAAAACTATATAGTCTTGCTAGAACAAGAACCCCATTTAGATCACCCTTAATAACAGCTATTAATAATAATTATACATTACAGTAATGCTGATAATTGCTAAGTTATAGTAAGCCATTTGCACTTCTATTGACTTTTTCTGCTGATGATTCCTTCTTTAATGATCACAGTAATGAGCGCAACATGGGCTCTGTAAAATCATAGAATTCTACAGTGATTTAAGTTGGAAGGGACCTTCAAGGTCCTCTAGCTCAAACCCCCTGCCATGGGCAGGAACACCTTCCACTGCATCAGGTTGCTCCAAGGCCCATCCAACCTGGCCTTGGACACTTTCAGGGATAGGAAAGATTTGGAAGGTAATTTTCAAACTCCCAAAACTTATGGACTTTGTGCTTTGAGAAAGTAGAGGGAGGGAAGGGGAAGCAGGGAAAAAAGTTCAAATTTGAGGTTGATCTCTCTTAATTATGATTAAGGAATGTACCTGGGGTCTGGGAATCCTTTGTGGTAGGTGCTGAGCCAGCACAGAGCCAAGGGATCACTGCTTCATGAAGAGCTCTCACGAACATTTGTTTGCTCAGTGTGGGAAGATGCCAAATGCTTTGATGCTCAAGTGTGGGTTTGGGTTTTTCTTTGAAAACCTCTTTTTTGTACATGTTTTGAGGGCGAGGTGAGGTGGGAAAACAGCTCCAGGCAGAGATCACCAGGAAGAGCAGGAGTTGAGTGATGGTTTCCTTTAGAAAGAGGTGAAGGTACCACAAGATGATTTGGTTTCAGAGTTTCCCACTAGAGATCCACAAATATCTCAAATATGTGGTTTGTGTTTGTTTCCTGGACCTGGTGACTTCTGACAGACGAGTTTCCTTTCAGTTTGCCATCTCTCCTGTTGCTACTTGACAAAATGCTGGTTGGACACCCCAAAAGTGGAGGCATGTGTTAGTTCTTCCTCTACTTCATGTTTTACCATGGGTATTCAACGCGGAGCATCCCCACAGCAGTGCTCTGGGCTTGGTTTCCTCCAGTGTCACCCTCAAAAAACCCTAAAATAGGCAAAAAAACCTTGGGCTTTGTAACGTGTGGCCCAGTGGGATGGAGGATAACCTCTGACCCTGCTCACTCCATCCTGAGTGATTCCACCTATATCATTTGTCCCCTGCCTCATGCCATCTCCCCATGCCATCACACCCCTCCAGGACTCATAGGAGCCTCCTATGCTCGCAACTCTTTCTTTAGTACCTTCTGTTTAATAATTGGTGCTTTCCGTTTGGTAATTGGCACTAATTAGTGAAAAGGAGAGAAGCATGCCCTCCTCCAGGGCTCCTTCTTTTTTCTTTCTTGACTTTTTTCTTTTTTCTTTGTCCTTTTTAGTATGCCACATGATTTTTGTTCAGGAGCGAATGTGTGATATTGATCTACATAATGAGCCTTTTTGACAGTCTGGGCACATTTGGGAATAACTCCTCGTGCAGATGAAATCCTTTAGGCCAGTACTGCTCATTCTCTGCAGTTTCCAAATGAAGCCACAATTGTTCAGAAGTGACAGAGGAGAAAATAATTCAGGAGCTGGAAATTACATGAGCTGGGAACAGATATTTTTTTCCCCCCCTTCCCTTCCGGATGGCATGTGACTCACTCCGAATTTGCTTAGCAATTTTATACTCGTCTCAAAGCAGACTCTTAAATACCCATTCCTGGTGAAGGAGAGGGTGAGGGATGAAGTTTTTGTGTTCTGCAATGTTCTGGGAGCTCCCGTGTCTTCTCCCCTCCAGCTGCAGGGAAGGAGGAATAGGAGTCTTACCACAAGACACTGCTCCAAGGCCTCGTTCTCTCCAAACATAGAATTATAAAATATCCTGAGCTGGAAGGGACCTGCAAGGATCAGAGCCCAGCTCCTGGCCCTGCACAGACACCCCAACAACCCCACCCTGGGCATCCCTGGCAGCGCTGTCCAAACGCTCCTGGAGCTCTGGCAGCCTCGGGGCCGTGCCCATTCCCTGGGGAGCCTGGGCAGTGCCCAGCACCCTCTGGGGGAAGAGCCTTTCCCTGATCTCCAACCTAAACCTCCCTGGCACAGCTCCAGCCGTTTCCTTGGGTCCTGTCCTGGTCACAGGGAGCAGAGAGCAGTGCCATGCCCAGCACAGTTCCAGGAGCTGGTGGTTTCTTTTCTTTACGGTGTTACTGGCATTGAGCCCTGGAGAAACAGGAGGAAGAGCATTATAAATCCCCTGCATCTTCTGTAGAGCCAGTTTTCTGCAGCGAGAGGTTTTAAAAGTGAATTCTGTTCTGATCTCTGTTTCGCCTCCTCACTGGACCATTTACAGTCGCACCATTGTTTACTGCCAGTGCCCTAGAGAAGCTTATCATTTTTCATCCTCTTCCTCACCCTTGTCCATTACCCCCAGCTTCTCACCCATATCCAGCACAACTAGTGCTTTGGATTTGTTAAATCAGACATGTTAGTGTGGGGGTTTTTTTCTCCTGTGCATATGTCTGGAGGTTTTCAGCAGTTTGGGTTTTAAGCAGGAGGACAGGAAATATGTCTGTTGTCCTTAAATGCAGGAATATTACAGAAATGGAACATTTTTTGCATGCCTGGAAACCCTAAATGCAACCACCTAGGATTATTATAAATATTACTGGAAATGCAGACGTACAGAAAAAAATATCCTGCCTGTGGTAACCAATAGGCTTTGTCTGCTGGGTTTTTAATCTTTTTTATAATTACTGGGAAATAATTCCTTGCTGTCTTTCTTTGTCCCGCTTTCTCAGGCCCCCTGTGTTCCCGGCGTGTCCCCTGAAGGGATGGAGAGCTCCTCAGTGGCGTCAGCCTCCTCGGAGGCAGGGAGCAGCCGCTCCCAGGAGATTGAGGAGCTGGAGCGCTTCATCGACAGCTACGTCCTGGAGTACCAGGTCCAGGGGCTGCTCACAGACAAAACTGAGGGGGATGGCGAGAGCGAGAAGACACAGTCCCACGTCTCACAGGTGGGTGAAAGGCTCTCTGGAGGGTGGGAGAGGGGCTGGGGCACGCTGGTGGCTTGTAGGCTGGGTTGGGGATGCGTGTCCCCAGCTGAAGTAGCTTCTCCAGGGTTTGGATGTGAAGCAGGATGTGATAAAACTCTGGGGTTTGGGCAGCTTGCTTGTTGGGGGATGTGTTTGAGGTCTCCAGCCTGCTGGTAGCAGTCTCCTGATGCTGGGTTTGGTTTTTTTATGGTCTCAAGGCACATCACTGAAAGTGTTCTGGGCCAGGTTGGATGGGGCTTGGAGCAACCTGGTCTATTGGAAGGTGTCCCTGCCCTTGGCAGGGGGTGGAATGAGATGGGCTTTAAGATCCTTTCTAATCCAAACCATTCCATAATTCTGTATATGAGGGATCCCTTCTTTATCTGGTATCAGCAGTGTTTGATCTGATCTGTCTGAGCTCTGCAGGTTTGCTGGAGCTGAGGGTCTGACCCAGGGCTCTAGACCTGTTTTCATACCACCTCAATGTAAAGAAATTACCAAACAAAGGAACCTTTTTAAGAACAGGTTTTGGTGAAGAGGTCTTCTACAATTTGAGGATCAAAGCCCTTAGAAGCAGGAGAAAATATATTTTAAAATCTAGTGATCCAAAGTGTATTTTTTAACCTAAGGCTGGAAGATGTCTGTGTTTGAAGTGATGCTTTGGAGGGGCTTCAGGTCAAACAGACAAGTTCTACTTATTAATGTGTCAAGTTCAGAAGTAGTATTGAATTAGAAATAAATTAATAGACAAAGTTTTACAACCGGTTCCAGCCTGTCCACTGCTCTGCCAATAAGCCTGGGCTCCCTCTGCATCTTAAGGACAAAAATTGCTAATTCTCTGAAAACCGTGTACAGTTTTTGCATTAAAATCCTTGATTGCAGCAACCAAATCAATCTTCCAGTTGTGGAAATGGCATTTTAGCTTTCCTTCCTGGCCTGCCCTGGAAAAAATGAGCTGCTGAGTTTTTAATGTCAGTTCTGAGACTGTTCTCTTTCAAGATGGCTGGGTTCTATTTTGAAAGAAAAATTCCTAATAATGAAAGATCTGAACTCTAAATGAAATGAATGATCTGAATGAAAGATCTGACTCTTTTAATTAAACCACTTTTAGAGGCGCCTCAAATGAAGCAGCTAAATGTGGTTGTACCCCAGACCACTGATGCAGAAGTTTAATTAGGATTTATTGTGAAACTTCATCAAAACGCAGCATTTTGTATTTCTAGGGCTGTGTAGTAGACAAAAAGTGAGGATGGGCTTTCACTTAGGTCACTTGCGTTTATCAAGCCATGTCTTAATGGATGCACCAAGAAGGAATTATCTTTTGTCTCACAAAGGTTTTAATTTTTCCTCCTATCAGAAATATTCAGGAATTTTTATTTCTGATTTTCTCTTCCCGATCAGTTCTTAGCAAAGCAAGGAATAAACACGCACATATCCTGCAGCTGGCTGGAGTAACCCTGGTGGAAGCCAGCCTGATGGAAGGTGGCACATTCCCTCTTAATGAAAGCTAGAGGGAGAAAGATGGATTTAGGGGAAAGGCACTCGGCTGAAACCAAGGAAATGGTTTTTAACTGCGAGGTTCTGCCAGCAACTAAATCTTTAATGTTGGGCAAGTTACTTAATCTCCCTGCAGTTTGTTTCCTTATGGCTGTGATAGTGTTTTCCCTGCCTGAGAGTGGATAAATCCATTCACATGTGTGTGAGAGTTGCTTGGATGGTACCGCATCCCTGGACAACTGCTCTCCTTGCTGGGGGCAGGAAGGAAAGGCACATCCTCCATGCTGCTCTCAGGGGAGCTGAATCCATCAGCACTTCAGAGAATCCCAAAATGTGGATCTTCCTGTGATGGGGATGTCCTCAACCTTGCTCCCACCAGAAAAAAAAAGAGAAAGTCAGAGGGGAAAAATGCAATTATATTTTGCTGTGGACATAATAATGAGTGAGCTTTTCCCTTGAGAGACCTTTCCAGGCACATGGTTGCACTCCAAATTGTTAGAGGAGATAGGGATAGGTCTGGTAAAAGGCTCTCAAGAGTGATGGCATCATGAGCCTGTCCAGGTGGGTCAGCAGAGGTGGCAGGAGAGAGAGAGTCATCACTCTCTTTAGTGAGGGGAGGCTGAGATCCCCGCATCTGTGAGCTAGAATGGGCCCTCTGATGAGAGCAGGGACCATGGGCAGTTGTAGTGGTGACTCTTATTTTGTGGCCTCATCCATACCTGTCGGGGAGCTCTCAGGTGTTAGTTTGTATGAAAAACAATGAAAATGGCTTTTTCATTTTCTTGGCACGTTACCCTTGGTGATGGTACCAAGCACTGAGTGTCTCTGGAGCAGCCAAGTGCTTCCAGCATGAAAGACCTCAGAAGAGGGACTGGTCAGTCCTCGCTTTGTTGAAGGAGTGACAAAATGACTTGAGGATTAAACAGCATCTCTCATGTTTGTCTACTGAAAATTGCCTTTTTTTTTTCGCCAGTATGATGCAGCCCTTCATTTCTTTAGGGGGAAAAAAAAGAAGAAAGCAACAAATGACACCAAATTCAAATATTTTGGTGGAGGCACCTTGCTGCCAAACCTTGGGGCAGCCTGGCCTAAGCATCTGCTGATCCCCTATGGCCATGTATGGCAATGGCTAAACCTACAGTTCCATCCTCATTTTCTGTTTTGTTTAAAATGAAAACACAGGGTGTTGGCAGCTCAGGGCGTATATCCATCCCTGAAACACACAAGAGTTGGGAAAAGCAGAAATTTCCCAACTTTCCATGGAAGAATTCCACGGAAGAGTGATAAAGTCAAGCCACACCTGGTGTGTGAGATTCCAAACACTATCAGTGTCAGCAAGGAGATATTTGGGCTGGATTTTACTGCAAAGCACCATATCAAGTGCTTTCCCACAGTTGTTCCTGCATCTTCCCTGTACCCGCTGTCAGTGGGTGGAGCATTTCCAAACCAAAGCCTTTGGGATCATCCTCAAAAAGGAGGGGGTGCCACACGTGTGCAGCGATGCCCATGGCTGGACGGTGTTTTCTGTGCACTCTGGACTGACACAGCAGTTTTGCCCAGCCCAGCTATTATTTTACACAATCCCTTTTTTTATCCCTTTTGCAGTGGACAGCGGATTGTAGCGAGCAGCTTGATGGCAGCTGTTCCCCATCCCGAGGGAAGGGCTCGTCGTCTCATGAACATAACCAGGTAGGGCTTGTGTTTAGTTCCTCCTCCCCAGACCTTTGCCTTTATTTCTTGCACTGCCTCGCCTGGGAGGTGCTGCCAGCTTTCCCTCTCCCCTGGGAGGGAAGATGTGTCCCTCTGCTTGGCATCCGAAAGCTCGTTCCTGCCCAAACCATGGGAGGTGGGCAACATCCTGATGTGTGGTTGGATGCGTTCACCAGGGGCTTAAAGGGGGAAAAATACGGAGCATCACATTTATTCCTGAAGACTTTCTTATTGCCACCTTTCCAAGGAAGTTGTTTGGGGCATCAGAGCTGACTTGGCAGCATGAGCTGTAGCTGGAATGAGGGGTCTTTGTGTAGCTGGGCTTCTCTTTTATGTGCTGTAGCACAAGGATGGTGTTTCAGGGAAGAGCATTAAACAGCTGAGAAGGTGAGCTGGCAGAAGAAGCAAAGTTGCACGTGCTGAGAGCCTCTGTTGGTCGTGCAGTGACAGGAGCCAGGTGTGAGTCGGGTTTGGTGCTTGGTCGTGGTGTGAACACAAGTGAGGAGCATTTACCAAGCACTGCTGGAGGTGGCTGTCCCTCCTCATGTGAGTACCCCCATGGCAGAGGGTTGGGTAGGGTGGGAGCCTGTGTTTGACCATTGTTGCTTGGTTGAGGAGCTGCTGTGTCACCATGAAACCATCAGCTCTGTGAGAGCACCACTTGCCCAAGGAGATGTGAGACTGAGGCATCTGAGGGAAGGGGAAACAGCATTTCCAGTTGTTGTGGCCAATGGATGTCCCACCCGGAGAAGTGGCTTCAAGCTGGTGGCTTTCATGCTCTTGCCCTGCTTGATGTCCTCCAGATTCAGCCCCATGTGTGGGGTCCATGAGGGGGAGCCTGGGAGCCCCTTGCAGGGCATACAAGAGGCTGTGCCAGCCTGAGCAGGGCATGTTGCAGCTCTCATTTTGGGCACAGCTTCCTCCCGCATGGAGCCATGCTGGGACTTCTCGGCTGAGGGAAGGGGGGTCAGGCACCCTGTCCCTGCCACGGCCCCAGATGCAGGGATGCTGGGAGCACCCCTACCGACACCTGCACCCAGCAAAGGCAGGGTGTTGCTGTGTAGGAAGGTGTGTGCTGAACAGAGGCGCTGCTTCGGATGAGCTCCTGGAGGTGCCAGACGGAATTGTGGATTTGATTTATTACAGCTTTGATCTGCGTCGAAATATTCGGCAGCAAAACATCATCCAGGCTCCCTCCCAGCACTGCAGACAGCTGCTGGATGTTCAGCCAGGAGGCTGGCCGTTTCCATCGAGCTTCCTTGAGTGCATCAGGGGCTTTCCCTGGGGAAGAAGGTCCCTGGCTCTTTACCCAAGGGCTCTGCTGACATGCCAGTGGCTGGTGGGGACCACAGGAGGATGCAGGAGTCGTGCATGGGTGTTATTTTCCTGACATCCTCCATCTGCCTGGTGCCGTGCAGTCTTTTGTTTCAGCTTACATGGGGTTTTTTTGGTTTTGTTGCTGGTTTGGTTTTTTTTTTCCCTCAGAATTAAACGTATTTGATCTCCTCCTACAGGGAGCTCCTTTCCTACACACAAACACCATTTGCTGATGCCCAAGCTGCTTACCCTGTGTTTGGGCTCTCTCCCAGCCTGCAGCAGAGCTAGTAATTATCTCTCTCCATGTTTGGCTTCCTTTAACTGTGAGTAACAAATTTTACTTGGCACCAAAGAGGAGCTGCAAGCTATTGTTCCTCAGTCCAGGCAAGCATTTCTTTCACTGTCGCTGATGTATGAGTGAAACGCTGCTGGTGAGGACCAGGTGCAGTTTATTACCATTTCTGGCTGTTTTCACTAGAATCTTTCAATATTTGAAAAAAAAGATCATTAATAAGTTGTTTGTCTTGAATTAAAATTATCGATCACTTTTCAAACTTTCTAAGGAAGAAGCCAGCTAATTTCCCAGTGGAGTACAGGGTTGGGTTTGTCTGGTTTGGTTTGGTTTTGGTGGCGTTTTTATGTTGCAGTTTTTTATGTATTTGAGGGGTTTGGGCAGAAAATTGAATTCCTGGTTTTCCTATTGTGTTTCCGGCCGAGATCTTTGCATTGCCAGTCTTAGTTGAAAAATACTTGGATTTGAGATTTCTGCTGGCTTCAGCTACTGTTAAAATGTGGGTTATGTATCATGGTATGCCTCACGTGGTTCTAACCTGGCCATCAGAAAGGGTATTTATATGGAAATCTAGGTTAGTCCTGGAAATATATTCAGCATGTGGTTCATTTTCTCTGAAGACAGAGTAGTCTAAGCTTGCATTTTCAGAAGTAATTGGCTTCCTAAAGGTTATAGGGAAGCCTAGAGAGAAGCTCACTTTCCCATGCCTGACAGTCCTCCTATGCACTCCTGACTACCTGATGCCTTTGAAATTCTGGGCAGCAAGGTTAAGAAAAACAAAGGAAATATTTTTTTTAGTGTGTATGTGTTATGCATTTATATACAGTATGTGTGTATATAAGCATCTACTGGTTGTACAAGTGTGGGGCTGAGAGCAATTTCTGAATAAAATAGAATTTAAGGATAAAAATGAGGCGTCTTGATGCAACCTGCAGTCCAGGATATCCCTAAATTGCTGGTTTCTGATGTTGTTTGCTGTATCTGGGAAAGAGCACCCAAGACTTGTCCTGCTCTTGCACCACTTGGTGAGACGTATTAGCAGCTGTGTGAGACTAGATGGATGTCAGTTCCCACAGGCTGGCAGATAGGCATCCCATACAAAGCAGTGGCTTAAAAACGCAGAAAATTCCCCCTAAAACCTTCTGGTCTTTCCAGTTCTGTGGACGAATGGCTGTGAGAAAATGGTCTGCTCATGGGGAAATCTCCTGAGATACATTTTGTGAACTCATGTGCTGAGAAAATCCTGGTCTCACAATTGTATTCAGCTCATCTGTAGTTCTGGTTTCCTGCTGGGATCTCTCTGTTTGCTGCATGGCATGGCCGTGCTCCACTAAACCACCAGAAGGTTTGCTAGGTCTCACCCCGTGTGAGCCTCTGGGGTGAAGACCAGGTACTCAAAATACTATTTGAGCACCTCACTGCCTCTATAAATGAGGAAGGTTTAGATAATGGAATTATTTTAAACCCTTTTATGTTTGGATTTTTTTTTTCTTCCCCAAAAAGACCCAGTGGGAAGTTTTTATATAATACTTTATTTGCATTCCCCTTGTGAGGCTGTGGCGAGTAGGAAGCTCTTTGATATATTTCTGAGAGCAATTCATTAAGTAAAAGACTTCTGGTATGGTGCATATTTAGGGAGCCAGCAGAGCTCTTGGTACATGAAAGGCCTGGCAGGAACTCATCCCAGGCTCCCCTTACGTAAAAGCCATTAACAAAAACCAGAGCAACTCTACGGGTTTGTGCCATTTCTCAGGGCAGTGGGAGAGGGAGAGCTGAAAATTCTCCTTCCTGGCCAAGTCGCTCCCTTCCTCCATGGTGGCTGGCTGTCACCCATCATCACCAAGCAAAAACCTGTGTTGTTGGCAGTAAACAGGACTTGATTTTATGCTGCTGATTGTGTCTGTGTCCCACCAGGTGCAGCAGGAACTTGGTACAGGGTTTGGGCCCTCAGAGGCTTCCCCAGTTGATGGTCATGTTGCTGGATCTGAGCAGTGAAGGAGCAGAAAGGGTGTGTGGATCACACCTGCGTGGTCTTATACCTTGCTTGTAGCACTCTGGTCCTGTCTTCCCTGAGGAGCTGGTGGTGGAGGAGATGGCTTGGTTTGCCCTCCTGTAAACCAGCAGATACAGCAGCACATGGTAGCAGGGTGGGGTGGTGGGTTTGTGCTCTTGGGCCTTGGCTGGAGATGATACCACATGGAGTAAAGAGCGTCCCAAACTGTGCTAACATAGAGTTCTGACAAGGGCCTGGAGGGACAGAACGAAGGGGAATGGCTTCCCACTGCCAGAGGGCAGGGTTAGATGGGATATTGGAAAGAAATTCTTCCCTGTGAGGGTGGTGAGGCCCTGGCACAGGTTGCCCAGAGCCCTGGAAGTGTTCCAGGCCAGGTTGGACGGGGCTTGGAGCAACCTGGGGTAGTGGAAGGTGTCCCTGCCCGTGGCAGGGAGTGGAATGAGATGAGGTTTAAGGTCCTGTCATTCCATGTCCATGGCTTGATGTCATGGCTGGAAAAGCTGCCATGTTGCCAAAGCAAAGGCAGTAGGAGGTGTGGGGCAATAAGGGAAGCTGTCTCTTGGGAAACAGCAGATTTCAATGACCAGTGGAACTCAGTTTTAATGGAGAGTGGAAAAATCCAATTATCTGTGCAGATTTCTTTTGCAATTCCAGAGAATTTTTTTATTTGCAGGCATTGGTGCTGCTTGACTTCCTGGGGTCAACCACCAGGACATCCTCCCTGGTGGATGCTGCAAGGGCAGGTGGGAAGGGATCATGTCACCGGGTCCAGATAACTGAAGTTAGTAGGGAAATTGTCTTGCTGGCTTAAGTCCAGTGACATCAGCAGGCAGCGTGTAATGCCCCAAATTCTTGGCTAACCAGATAGGGCTGGAGAGACACTGGATTGGCAGGATGTCTTGACTAAATTTGTCATTCATTTTCCCTGTTCTGGTGGACAGCCTGTGTCTTACTTGAGTTGCCCATCCTTGGGTCCAGATCTGAGAGAAAACAAGAGGGATGACTCTGGAAGGACTTTTAGAAATTATAGAACGTTAAGGGGGTGGAATGGACCTTAAAAATCACCCACCTGCCATGGGCTGGGACACCTCCCGCTACAACGGATTGCTCAGGGCCTTAACTGACCTGGTTCTGAGCACTGCCAAGATTGGGGCATCCACAACCTCCCTGGGCAACCTGGGCCAGTGTCTCACCACCCTCACAGGAAAAAAAATCTCCTTATATCCAGTCTAAATGTCCCTTCTTTCAACTTGTGCCCATTACTCCCTGCCGTGTCACTGTAGTTCTTGATGCAGAGTCCATCTCCAGCTTCCCTGTAGCCCCTTCAGACACTGGAAGGTGCTGTGAGGTCTCCACGTAACCTTCTGTTCTCCAGGCTGGACAGCCCCAACTTTCTCAGCCTGTCTTCACCAGTGAGGTGCTCCAGTCCTTTTATCAACCTCATGGCCTCCTCTGGACTTGCTTCAACAGTGCCATGGTTGGGGCTCTTGTTTGAGGTTCTCCATCTCATTGGCCTGCTCATGTCATAGCCCAGGGCCAGTTTGTGCACTGAATTTGGCTGAGGTTGGCCACCATGTTTAGGATCTGTTGGGGCAGGTGGGTGCTGGCTGATGCTGCAGATGCTGTTTTCATGCTTCTGAAATAAAAAGAGAAAGAGAAAGACAGACACTGGCTTTGCCAGGGAGTACATGTTGGTGTATCCCTGCCTGATGGAGGAAGAAAGTAGAACTTTAAGTGGGATAACTTGCCCATGATCAAAGAGCAGCTTTGAGGAAACCAGTCACTTTTCTGCCTGTAATTGCTGGGTGACGCTTCCTCATGTAGTGAATGCAGCAGCCCTGCTCAGCTGCGGTTGGAGAGGTCTGCCATATAGGTGTAACTTTCTCTGGACCTTGGGGTTGGCCTCACGGAGCAGCAGTGCCTCTTGTGAAGCAGACGCCCGCTCGGGTGCCAGGAGGTCTGGGAGGGAGATGCTTCACTGCTTTGCTGCCTGCTTTGGAGAACTGTTGCTTCTGAGAGTGGAGGGAGGTGTCTTCTGGGCCTGGTGTCACCAGTGACTCACATGAGAGGACATCTTGTCGCCCTCAGTTTCCATTTGGGTGGAGAGGACCGGGTGATGGCTGTCTGCCCACTGCAGAGCTTCCCACACTTACTTTTGTGAGACTTGATTTACCTTTGAGGTCTCCATCCTTCCAGGTTTGGATGAATAGGTCAGCCAGTGCTGAAGCTCCAGGCAGGGAAAGGATGACATGAGCAATTTCCCCTGAGGCTGGGACAGGGTCTTGCTGATGGGTTTCCGTAGCACGTCTGGAGTTCCCAGTGCCATTCCGAGAGTCCTCAGTGTTCCTCCTCTTCATCCTTGTGTGTAAACGAGCTATCTAGCACATCCTTGGCTAGCATGGCTCTTCCAGTGTTGTCCAAAAAACACAACCACACAGGCTTGGTCCTTTCCCAGGTAGTCCAGAAAGATCTTGTAAGCTTAATTTCCTAGTTCCAAGTCCATCAGGTCCTTTGGTCCATTATTGAGACACAAGTATAGATAAAACCTTACTTTCTGTGGTGGAAGAAGAGCTCAAAGTGACATTTGGTGTCCCTTCTGCAGATTGGAGAGGGCTGGGGAGGGTGGACAGAGACCTGGGGACAAAAGGAGCAGAGCCAAAGGGATTTGGGTTACTGCATTTTTATAACAATTTCTGATGTTCTTATAGCATTATGTAATACTTATGAGAAGAAAGAAACTAGAAAGTTTACACTACTAATATATTTAGAGGAATCTTGTGGTTGGCTTGTTGTTGGGGTTTTTTTAAAGGTGTATTTTGAATTGTTAAAATAATTAAGCCTTTGGTTTCCCATAGAAAGATTGGAGTGGTTGTTCTGAAACAGGTCTAGGGAGATGCCTGGAGTGCAGTGCAAAAATTCTGCATAATGGGAAGATTTGGCAGCAGCAAAAATTGGGTGCATGAAAACCTCCACTGCAGAAAAACCTCAAAAAGGGCCTTTTACGCAATAGCTGTTTTCTGTTCTGACAAGGATTTAAAACAAAGTTGAGGAGTCATTTGAAGGACACCCCACAACTTGATCTAGGGATCTCCTAAGCACAGATGTGACGCTTGTTACCCTGGGGAATATCTCGGACGTTTTTGGGGCCTGAGAAATCCTCCACCTTCCTGTTGTTTTTCCTCTGGCCTACCTGTGAGTGCTGTACATTGAATATTGAGATTTTTACATAGAATTGAACATGAATCCCATCCAGAATCCACTGATATCTTCAGGACACTTTAAAACTTGTGCTGCTGCCAGGGTTGATCTACATCTCTACCAGCACAGCCCACTTCACCCATACTTGTCATCACTGAGAGCAACTACGTAGGTGATCACTGTGTTTCCATTTATGGCTTCTGCACTAGGGAAACTTATCTCCTTTTTCTGCAAATAGGATTTTCAAACTTGCACTGAAGCAGCAGGAAGTATTAACTCTTGAGCTGGCAAAGGCAGCAGGATTAATTAGTTCATGCCTCAAAGAGCTCGCTGCAAAGGTGAAAATTGCAGTGTAAGTGAAACATATGATTATTGCTAATTAAAATGCAAATGTTAGATTTGACAGCTAGTTTTCGAAGGAGGGCTGCTGACAGTGGTAATGTGCACGAGCCTGACTGTTCCTGAGAAGGTGCAGAGCTTGGCCAGGAGGATTGGCATGGGTTTCAGCAGCTTCTGGGAATCAGTCTCTGGAGGGATGGAGTTTTCCCTTCCAGTCCCAAAGTGTGGCTCATAAGTCCCATCTCCTGCTGATGAGTGTCGACCACGAATGGTAGGTGGAGGAGCCCAAATAAGAGCCCAAATAGGAGCAAGAGTTCAAGGGCTATGTGGGAAGAGTTTGGGAGAGCCTTGTTTTTTTGAGGGCACAGTAGAGTAATGGGGCCAGGTGATGGGGGATTGGGTCAGCAGGAGGCAAAAGTTGGAGGGCTTTGTGCCATTACATCTGTTTCTTCAGTCTTTGTCAGCTTTGGCAGACAATTCTGTTTGTGCAGCACGCTGGGTTTGTTGAGCAGGAGCCCTGTGTGGAACACACGCAGGTGGTGGTGCAGGATGGAGGAAGATCAGTGCCACATCTCACCAGTGCCAAGCCATGGCTTTCTGCTGGACTCCAGCTGCCTCTGTGGGCTTGGGAGGAATGGGTTTTTATGGGCTTTGCAATGATGCTGGTGAAGGGGTTTTCTTGCTTGGTTGGTTTTTTAAGGAGCAATCATTACCTGCGTGCTCTCACCCACTCCTCGAGCATCACCCATGAGGTTGGTGTGAGCAGCCCTGCTCCCACAGAAGGTCTGCAGAGAGGGTCCATTTTAGCGTGACAAAGCTTTATTGCAGGACACAAAGCCACCAGAAATGTCTGGGATTGTTTCTGAGGGTTGTATTTTCGTTCTGGAGATTTGAATCCCTGTCAGTAAGGTACCAGTAAAAAGTTGTTCATCTGTGGCAATTAGTCAGAAATTTGGGGGAAATACTGAGCTTGGCTCTGCTGGTGAGTTTGAACTTGAGGGTATTCAGGCCATACTCAGTTTGGACTGTTTGCATCTTCAGCAGACGTTTCAACAGTTTTTGGTGTAAAAATTTTATTTCAAAAATTATTTGGTTTTTTCAATATTAGTATCAGTGCTTGATAAAGGTAAGGAAGGCAAACAGGGCAGAAGCCCCAGGCCATGAGTTAGAGCCAGGAGACAAGCTGATTTAGTAAAACCACCTGTGATTGTGATCTAACTGGTTTGTGCTGTATCCAGTGGCTTTTCTCCGTGGACACTGATGCACAGTGGTACCAATATCCTCATTTCTCACAAGGGCTTTGTTGTGGCCAGCTGCATTTCTGGAATTTGCAACACCTTGGATTGTCTGAAGGATCTAAAAGTTGCGTCAACTGAATATAACTGAACAGTGTTTATTTTCAGTATGTCTTTCAAAGCAAAGGGTGTGTGTGCTGACCTGGTCCCACCATAGCATTTGGCACAGAAATTTTGTATGTGTGGGTGAACAAGGTGTTCAGTGTGTAGGATACAATTAATCCTTCAAACATCGAGCAGTGAAGGTACATTTCTGCCAACCACCTTTTCAGCTGGTGCACATCTTTCCCATGTCAAGGGATGTATTTCTCACTTCTCAGGATGCCTGCAAGGTTGGCTCTTCCCCAGGGCTTCCTAAAGTGGCCTGCCTGACATCCACCAAGTTTTTTTTCCCTCCATGCCAATTGAACAACTCCTTTTGTGCCATTTGGTATTTCTCAGCCATTGGGAGATTTGGGTCAGGGTGTGATGGGAAGGGAAGAAGGTGCTTTAACTGTCAGTGGGAATGATCACAACCTTTCAGATTTCATTTACATACAACTTGAAAACTAGATAATCTCTTTTGAAGTCAACACTGCAGTGTATTTGAGCTTGCTTAAAACTTACGAGGTTGCAGTGTGGAGAATGTCCAGCTGGAGCGATGCAGAAACCAGCACTGGAGTGTTTTGCTTCCAATTCCTTGTGTTGGGTGAATGTGCATCAAGGTCCATGCTGGACCACTGGGTAGCATCACCTTAGGTAGTCTAGGTTCTGCTGTGCAGTTGTCTTCCTGCCTCATCCAAGTCAGGTGGCACTTGTGGAGGTGGGACCTGGGCTGTGCCCTCAAATTAATGGCCTGGACTTGGCTGTTGTGGTGAATCCTTTTGACTTCGAAGGCCAAGGTGGCCCTGCCCTTGCCTTAGCCCATGGCACTGTCTGCAGGACCTCATGTAGCCCCATGAGGATGTCTGAGACATGAAAAACACTCTTGAAGTGTCAGCTCTCACACCAGTCCTAAAACAAAGGCTTCCCTTTGTATTTCCCAGATTTTCAGAGTACTTGGAAGAGTTGAATATTCTGCATGTTTTGATATCATGGGGTTTTAATCATTTTAGGTCACTTTAAAAGCCTTTCCCAAGCCTTTTCAGTAATTACCTTGACAATATCCACCTTTTTCCCAAAGCACATTGTGGGGTATTTGGATAGAGCTGGTCAGGTGAGTTATTCTGGTTTTCAAATGAGCCATTATGCCCTGAGGGCTGAACAAGAAACTTGCAGCTTACTTGACAGCACAACAAGCGAGAGAAAGAACATCAGGCACAGCTCCTTAAGAGACAAAAATAGTTACTTGTGTAATGTGTCTCCTGGTGAACTACAAGAGTTCTCAGCCATGTGCACAACTGGACTCCAGCAGTGGACTGAGCAGTGGGAAAACTGACTGAGAAGTTCATCTGGGCCTGGGAGGGGAATGGAATGGAGTGGAATGGAATGGAATTGACCCTGAGATTAGCTCAGTAGGTCAGAGCATGGTGCTAAAAACACCAAGGTCATGGGTTTGATCTCTGTACAGGCCATTCACTTAAGAGTTGGACTCGATGGTCCTTGTGGGTCCCTTCCAACTAAGGATATTCTTCGATTCTGTAAAAGGAATGGAATGGAATGGAATGGAATGGAATGGAATGGATAGAAAAGAATATTTCAGTTCAAAGGTACCTACAACTGTCATCCAGTCCGACTGCCTGCTCGATTCAGGGCTGACCAAAAGTTAAAGCATGTTATTAAGGACATTGTCCAAATACCCTTAAGCAGCTTTAGAGGATGTAGGGTTGATGAATATGCATAATTAATCCTCATGAAGATAGAGAAGGTAAGTATTATTTTTCCCCATGCAAACACTAGAGTACTAGGGCCAAATCTTATCTTCATCAGAGCCTCCCAGAGTGTCATTCCTTTGCAACGTGTAAGTAGAACATGTTAAAGGACCCAAAGGAAGCCCCGCAATGAGGATGCTGCTCATGGGCATGGTTTTGTAGGTGCCAGCACGAGTGGCCTGGGAGCTGGAGCTCTCCTGTCCCACTAAGTCAGTGGTTTTGGAGTGTGTGGGGCAGAGTTGCCCTTGACTAAAGCAACCTTTTTGTTGTGTTCAGGATGAGTGGGATCACAGCAACAGTGGGAGCACAGGATCCCGGCCAGGATCGGGCTCCAGGCAGGGCTCTGGATCCAGGTCTGGCAGGAGAAGCAGCCAGTTCAGGCAATCGACCAAGGTGTACCTGGTAGTGACGTGCTTGAAGCTGTGTCCTGTGCTTGCCGCTTATTGGAGGCATCTTCCTCACGACATGTTTGTGGTGTGTGTCACATGTAGGTGTGGGTGCATGTCAGCTGTGAAGGACACTTCAAAGACCTATTTAATTCACTCATGATGTGTGACCCGCTGAGGTGTGCAGAGTGCCTTAATATTGGGAAAGAAGTCCCTAGTCAGCTGGTTAAGTGCAAAGGAAATCAGGGATTTTTTCTGTATTTGAAGTCTTGGAGTATTTCAGTTTGGGAAATCAAGAGATGTCTGTAATTATTTGCTGGCAGGTCTTCATTAGAAGTTGAAAGATGAGTGGACAGTACATAGATGGTGTTAAATGGTGATCTTGAGTCCAGCTGCCGTCTGTGTGAGCTGTCTGCAGGGCTAGATGGGGAGTTACCTTCCTACCCTGCAAAAGACTGTAAGAATTCACTTTTTATATGGTCTTAGGTCCATCCTTGAACTCAGACTAGGGACCATTCCTGTTAGTTTCTGTCACCTTCTGTCTTCCTGTCTTCTCTTGGGAGTCGCTCTCCTCCTATGCACATGTGAGCACCGGTTGTGCCAGCAGTGGAGGGCAGACTGAGGTCTGGAACCAGTGCTCAGAGTCCTGGTCCATTCATCCTTTCATCCCCCTGAAGAGCTTGAGGAAATAGCTTTTCCTCCTGAGCCGTGCTGTGGTGGGACAGGACCCGCAGAACCTGGCTGTATCTAGAAAGTGATGGTCCTTTCTGGTCCTTTTCAACATATCCTTTTCTCTTTGTCCGGGGATAATATTGTCTTCCTCAAAATTTCTATACTTTTATCTGTGTTTTTCATGTGAAAACTTACAGTTTTCAACAAGGAAATGCTTAATTGGAGCCTTTTCAGACAGTTCAGTATCTATCTCATCTTTTTTTATTTTCTACCAAAGTGCAGCCAGGGGTTGTAGGCAGCTGAGAAGGAGGAAAAGTGGGGGAAGCTCTTCAAGCTCAGAACTGAAAAATGCTTAAGTAACACATGGCACAGGATAATCCCTGAATTTATACCAGGGACCCAGGTGGCCACTTGGTGTTGTTCTGTGTGCAGTGATGATTTAACAGGGTTGCAGTTGTGCAACAAAGGGCATGACTTCGTATTTGTTTTCTGGAGGATGGTAATGAGGAGCGGCAAGAGGTGGGACGCTGAGCTGGGCTTTGGAAAGCTGCTGTGTGCATGCAAATGCTGACTTTGTGGGGAATTTGCTGAAGCTGCATGCATGGTAAACAGCCAGAGTCCACGTGGGCCTGTCCCTGTTTGTCTGGGCAGCTACAGGGGCTGGGCAGCAGTGGATGGAGGTCATTTGTGCTCACAAGGGCTGGAGGACAGAGGTTGTGGACGTGCATTTGAACCGCACGGTGTGGAGGATCTGCTTTACTGGATATCTCATCTCTCAGAGTACTGGTGTTACTCTTGAAAGTCTGTCTCTCAATCATCATTGCTAGTGAATTAATTAATTTTCAGCAGTACTAACTACTTCTCAGTGAAAAAGATGATCTAAAGCTGAGGGTGGGGTCACTGGGAGCTTCATGTTAAAATTGCTGAGGGTTATAATTGCAGTCCTGGGGGGACTGACAGCAAGTCACTGCTTTTCTTAAATACATGCAGTTTTTAATCTTTTTTGTACCTGGATTTGAGAACTGGCTTTTTCAAGTCTTACTATTAAGTCTTGGCGCTGTGCTGGGAGCATTTTAGTGAGCTCCCTGCAGCACGGGGCTGCAAGGCTGCTCCCTGTCCTGTGAGCTGAGACAGAAACTGGTTCTAAAGACAGGTCATGGAAGACCAAAAGGGTGTCTTGAAATGACCACAGTGACTCACAACTTAATGACAAGGTGTGTTATCATTGGGGCCTGGCACTGTCTTTGTGGAGTCTGGCTGATGCTTGGAGTCTCTCCAAGAGGTTGTGGGGACATCCTCTAGGAGGACCAGGTTTGGGTGAGAGCATCCAGCTGCTGCCTTGGACCTGCCTGACCTCCTCACCACCTGAAATGGATTTGTCTGCAAGAAGAGGTTTCTCTTCTTTGTGTGACAGCCATGCTAACTTGCACCTGTGAACTTCCATTGTACTGCATTTGGATGTTTGTAAGGATTTAAAAAACTAATTCCTCTGCTTGGTGGGAGAAAATCGTGCTTACATTTGCCTAAAATAAAAAGCTCATCTTCTGTAACTGATCATGGGACTTATTATGTATTTCTGGTAGTTTGTTTCTGAGCAGAGACATGTCAACTTGCAGATCCCCAGGGGTTAAAATCATAATCCATAAACCCCTTGGAGGAGACTAAAAAGGGAGCAACCTGTCTGTGTTTGGAGTTTCTGGTGTCTAAATTGGTTGTTGTGCTGGAAATAACTGCAAAGTGTAACCATCTGTTCCTTGAGGACATGTGTCCTGACACTGGTTGGAAAAGTGTTGCTCACTTTGTGAGCAGATTGAGCTCTGGGACTTCATTAAGAAATGGTCACATTTTTTATGAGTTTGTAGTGTCTTGGTTAATATTAATAATACTTGAAAATGACAGAAGTTATATGGTGGGGAATAGATGGAATCCAGCTTCTCTGTGTTTTGCCGGAGTGGAACCATTTGGACTGAAATGCTTAAATAATCTGAATATGTGCAAGATTATGAGTAATCTGAATAAGAAATGTTGAGGGGAAAATCAGTTAATATGGGATTCGCTATTTGCAATGCATTCAATCCATCCAGACTGAGTCAAGTCTGATTTCTTGAATGGTCTTGAATGGCAAAATCCAACCTGCTTTACTTCATCTGCAAAGGGTGGAGAGGGCATCCCTCTTTGTGCAGGGAGGACATGTGAGGGGTGATGACTGTGAAGGGGCTTTGAATAACGTATGTGAGGTCTTTGCTTTAGTTGCTCATGCTTTGGGTTGTCCATTTTGACATAAGCAGCTGCACAGGGAAATTCAAGGTGTTTTACTGTTGGCTGGAGGTTTCTTATAATGCCCGTGGGGAAAGGCCCCGCTGGTGCCAGGGGCTGGACATGAGCCCAGGGGTGTCCAGGTGGGCAAGAGGCCAGTGGCCCCTGGGCTGTCCCAGCCAGGGTGTGGCCACAGCCCCAGGGCAGGGCCCGTCCCCTGTGCTGGCACTGCTGAGGCACCTCCAGTGCTGGGGACAGCTCTGGGCACCTCAGGACAAGAGAGACATTGAGGGGCTGGAGCGTGTCCAGGGCAGGGAACGGGGCTGGGAAGGGGCTGGAGCCCCAGGAGCGGCTGAGGGAGCTGGGAAAGGGGCTCAGGCTGGAGCAAAGGAGGCTCAGGGGGGACCTTGTGGCTCTGCACAAGTCCCTGACAGGAGGGGGCAGCTGGGGGGGTCGGGCTCTGCTCCCAGGGAACAGGGACAGGAGGAGAGGGAACGGCCCCAGGCTGGGCCAGGGGAGGCTCAGGGTGGACGTCAGGAGGAACTTTCACATGGAAAGGGTTGTTAAGGACTGGAACAGGCTTTCCAGGACCCTGATGGAGCCCCTATCCCTGGAGGTGTTCAAGGAATGCCTGGATGAGGCACTCAGTGCTCTGGGCTGGGTGACAAGGTGGGGATCAGGCACAGGTTGGACTTGATGGTCTTGGAGGTCTTTTCCAACCTAAATGATTCTGTGATTTTGTGAATCTCAGCCTTCCCCCTGGACTTTGGTGGATCATGGTTGTGGACATGGGGCAGGAGGACAGGGCTGGAGTCAGAGCTGAGCTTGTGCATTGTTTGCTCCATGTTGTGCACAGCTCTGTGTCCCCAGGGCTGAAACTGTCACTCTTTGCCTTCACGGTGCAGTTTTGCCACAGGTGAGGGGTCTCTGCATTGCAGTGAGCACGGATTCACACAGGAGCACAGGATTCCTTGTCCAGAACCAAGACACCTCTGTGGTTCGTGCTGGGAGAGGCTGTGCCGTGGTTCACATAGCTCCATGTGCCTCCTGGCAAGTAACCTCCTTTCCCTCTCTCCTAGAATGGCAACAAGGAGAGCAACCTTGACATGCTGGGCACAGACATCTGGGCTGCCAACACCTTCGACTCCTTCAGGTAAGCTGGTTTTAAAATGCTTTAAGAGAAAGATGAACCCTTAAGATGGACCACACCTTCTCTTAGCCTTCACCAGTGTGTCCATCTTGCTGGTACCCAGACACCAGAAAGTACCCTGGTAGTACTGACATCACTGTTCCTCCTCCTCCTCCCCATCCCCATTTAACCTGTGGCACCAAGCACAATTTATTGAAAGTATCCTGTGTGCTCTGGAGAGGCCACTGGGTGGGTTTGCAGTCCAAACACCTGAAACTGATACCAGTACAATTACTTACAGTCACCCCAGAGCTGCACAGGCAGGGCTTGAGTCAGCTCTGAGCTGCTGCTCTGGGATTTTACTCTCCCATTAGTTGGAGGTACCATCATGTGTTGGCTTCTTAGCTGCTGCCTCAGTGTGGAAAAGCAGTGAAATATGCTTTCTGTCTGGTTTTATGCACAGCCTGCACATGTTGAGTCACTGGAGCAGACAGGTTGTGCAGGATGAGAGAGAACATCATTGCATGGAGCAGACCAGTACCTGTTGGTATACCCCCTTGGTACAGAGAGCGAGTATGTCTTGCAGGGTGTGTTCTGTATCAAAATTAGAGGCTTAGATCAAGCCACAAGAGCTCAGTGTACCTAAAGAACAAGACAAAATGAAATTAAAAGAGATACATCAGTGTGAAGGTTGGAGGCTCACATCCACATGCTCTGCAGCGGGGAGTGGTGCTCCCAGAAATGCCTGCTTTCCTTGTTTGCAGGCTCTGATGTGCCCTCTGCTCTTCAGCTCAGTGGTGTTTAATTAGTAGTGGACTTCCTTTCTCTGTTTTTCCCTGTTTTTCTCTCCTAGTGGTGCAACGTGGGACTTGCAGCCTGAAAAACTAGATTTCACCCAGTTTCACAGAAAGCTGCGAAACACCTCCAAACACCCATTGCCTCACATAGACAGAGAAGGGTGAGTGCTGTGTCTGCAATACTGTGCTCTCCAGGAAGGGTCTCTTAACTTCTCCCTTGCTCTAGGAACTTTGGCGTGGTGGCACACCTCACGTGGAGGACACGGGAAGAAGCGCTGGACCACTTACAGAGTTTGAGGATGCCACAGTCAGTCTGCCTGGCTCCTCTGTCACCCAGTTCCGGGTGGGAGCAGAGTTGTTCTCTGTGTTTTTGCATTGCTTGATAGATTTCAGTGCTTAAATAACTCAGGATCCAAGCCTTTTAGATCCAGGTGTCCTAGATTTACACATCTCTGGATATTGAAGGAAAGATCCTGGCTTAGTGCTGACCTGGTTACAGTTCCTGTGAGTGACAGGGCTTCCACTGTTCTGCCTAGCAAGAGTTCAGGGAAGGAGAGAGCATCAATGCAATTCATAAAACTGTGAAAACATTAAACAGCTCCTTTTGGTGATGTCACCCTCCACGGGCTTCCCTGGTATTTCTGGTTTCCTTACTGGTTGTTGGTTGGTCAAACCAAATAAATGTGTGCTGGCACCAAGTGGCTCACCAGCGTTGCTTGGTTGAATATCATCATTTCTCTGCAGGTTCTCTGCAGATGGAGAAGCAATCACTCCTTGACAGGAGAGTGCAGCCAGGTGGAGATCAGGCTCTTTTCCCATGTAACAAATGACAGGATAAGAGGTAAAGGCCTCAAGTTGCACCAGGGGAGGTTTAGATTGTATGTTAGGAACAGTTTCTTCACAGAAAGGGTTGTCCAGCCCTGGCGCAGCTGCCCAGGGCAGGGGTGGAGTCCCCATCCCTGGAGGGCTTTAAAAACCCTGTGGACATGGCACTTGGGGACTTGGGTTAGTGGTGGCCTTGGCAGTGCTGGGAATGGTTGGACTTGGTGATCTTGGAGGTCTTTTCTAACCATAACAATTCCATGATTCTATAGGTCAGGTTTTCCTCACCCTATCACTCAGAGCATAGAGGAAGGAAAAAATCAAAACAGGTTTAAAAGATGGTGTTGAGAAGATTGCAGCTGATGTTCCATCACTGCCATGTTGTTTGCAGGGATGGAAGTCTTCTCTTGGAGACGTTTTTCTGCTGATAACTTGGTTTTGCCAAAGTACTGTCCAGTGCCATATGCCTGGTCTGCACATCTTGTTTAGAAGACAAGATTAGAATTGTTATTAGAACAGTTGATTGGAAACAATTAGAAACATCCAGCCAGGCCAGCAGTCCCACACCAGCCCAGGCTCAGCATCTGCAGGAGGCTGCTGTACAATACAGGGACAGGAGCACTCACACAACCTATTTTTCCTGCTCTGTAAGGCATACTGCAGGTTTGTAAAGAGCAATTTTCAGAACATTTGGAACAATGTAACACTAAATTTCTCTTAAGTCACTACATCTCATAGTTTACTCCCATTTTTTCAGATGGGTTTGAAAAATGAGATGAAGGGACTTGTCTGTAAGATAAGATACAATATGCTTCCTCTGTAAGAGAAGATATAGTGTGCCCCATGGTTGATGGCACTTGCCAGGTGATCCTGTCAGTGACACCTGCTATATGCAGGGAGGATGCAGCAGGGTTGGTGTTCTTGTTTTCCTCTGGTTCTTGCTGTGTTGTGAATGCCCACATTGCAAACAGGTAGAGGAGGCAGTGTGGAGGAGAGATATTTAATCACTCCTAAATATTACAGCTATAAAGGTGGAGGAAGAATTCGTGTATCTGCAGAAAAGTTAAGCAGATGTTATCAGCACAAACAGTGCATCTCCCAAAGTGCATGCCATGTAAGTAACCTGGCCAGAACAGAGGAAGCACAAAGGAGGACAAAATGGTTCTTATTTTTTAACTTCTAAAGCTGACTGTGCTGTGCATTCATCAGCTCTCCGTGGTGAATCTGTGCTGAGATTTTGCTTGCTGAGCCTCCGTGAATCTCTACCTGCAAGCTAGGCATTTTCCCTCTTGCTTGAATAGGAAGCTTCTTTTAGCAATCTAGCTGTGCAGTGAAAAAAATAATAGAGAAAAAAAAGGAAAAAAAAAAGGAATATGCTGTTCAGTGTGTGCTTTTAACACTAAAAGAATCATTTTATTCCTTAATCTGATCAGTTGCCTAAGGCTGGCCATGTAGTTGCATCCAGTTGTGTGACCTCAAGTGACTTTTGCTTGGGTGAAGCGCTTTCCTCCCGGAAGACATCTGCTTTTACTGGAAGAAGTTTGGTTGCATGCTGAATAATCAAAAGTGGAGCAGTTACGAAAAACCGGGGAACTGTACCGCGTTTCTGACCTGAATTCGTCTGGCTTTAATTTCCAGCCTAGCTCTTGCTCTGCTTTTACTCTTCCAGATCAAACAACCTTTTGTAGCTGGTATTTTCTCTTCATTCCAGGTATCTCCCAAGCACATGTATCACTTGAGTTTTTCAGGTACTCTAAGGAATTTCTCTACCACCTCTTTGAAACGCGACTGCTGGCACTGCCTGTGGTCCTGTAACTGGGGCTCAGCCACGCTGTCTCTAGAGGGAAGCTGCCTTCATCCCCCTAATCCCTGCCTCCTCTTCATCCCCTGCCTTTTTGCCACAGTTCAGCATCAGAAATTCAGCCTGGGATGGTCTCCACTCTTTTCAGATGACCTTTTCCTACAATACCCTTGTGTTCTGCACCTGCAGCCGGCATTATTTGTCCCCAGATGTGTGACACGATTTTTCTCATCTATATAAATACATATATATCAATATTTTTTCATACATTTATTTCTGTATGTGTACACACACTATGTTTTTCCCTCTGTAGATCAAAGTCAGGATTTTATCTGTGATGGAAAGTCAACTGTTGAACACCTCTGATTTCCTATAAACATAGAATCACAGAATGGTTTGGGCTGGAAGGGACCTTCAAGATCACCTAGACCAACCCCCCTGCCATGGGCAGAGACACCTTTTACTAAACCAGGGTGCTCAAGCTGATTAAGATTAATGAAATTGCTTCCCTTCAGCTTGCTGGTTTTTGAGCCTGGTACTTCAGCACACACCATTTTTCTCAGTTTTTTCCTCCCATTTTCTCTAATTCCAAGATCTACTTTTTTCTGACTTCTAGGCACTGGTTACTTGGGGCTGCTGCTGCCAAAGTCTCTACTGTATCTTATTTAACAATATCTCGCTTCTAACTGACAAAAAAGTACTTTCTCATTCTTGCATAATAAAAAAGATCATCTCTGTTGTTTTTGAACATAGAAGGGTGATATTTATTGACCGTTTTTTCTTTTTCTGTATCGTCACAAACTCTCTGCATCCAGCTAGCAATTATCTTTGGATTGGTTTTTCCTTTCTTGTTCCAAGAAAGTCCTTCAGCTGCCAGTTCTGTGTGTGGTATGGGAGTGCTTGACTTCTCACCCCAATTTCTTTGTCTTTCAAATTGTCTGTTTATATTTATATCGATTGCCACTTCCTGTCTGAGGTGTGTGTTCGTGCTGATTTTCGACACCTTTCTCAGCAGGGGAGCTGGAGCTCCTGTGGAGACCAGCAAATGAGCAGTGCTTCAAAGGAAACGCTTTTCATTACTCTTCTTGTGCTCTCATTTCTGCTGTCCAGGTGGGCTGTGCTTTCAGTTTTGCTTGGTCTGGAAATCGAGTCACCCTGGGCTCGGGACTGCCTTTGGTTTTCTCACTGCTGCTACTACCAAAAGTGTTTGCAAGCTGTGGCAGATGGTGCAGGTGGAGAGGACTGAGCAAAGCATTTAATTTTGTATTAACAGCTTTACGCCTGCGTGGGAGTGTTTTGGAGGCACAGCACACTTGCTCCAGAGAGAGCCTCTTTGTTTCCGTGAGAGGCCTTTACAGTAAGAACTGATATTCCCCTTGTGTCGTGATAAAAAATTAACTGTGTCCCCAGCGGGTTTTCACGTGCTTTTGTTTTGTTTTCCTCTTGCCACAGGCTTGGAAAGGGGAAATACGAGGATGGTGACAGCATCAACTTGAACGACATAGAGAAAGTCCTTCCAGTGTGGCAGGTAGGTGACAAGGACATCTGCCCCTGCCACAGTGGAGACTAGCAGCAGTGCCTTCCCTGCCTTGTGTTCCCTTAGGAAACCCTTCTCAGGAGTGGGAAAGCTGCTGGGCTGTGGTCCTTTCGGGGTTGGGATGGAGATTTGTGCCTGTTTTTTTGGATATTAGTGCTGGGCAAGGGCAGTGACCATGCCGGCTTTGTGGGGAGGTGATACACTGAGGGCGTTACATACCTATGTGTGTATATATGTACATGTACACAGGGCTCCTATGTTTAAGAAAAGGAGATTCTGAAAAGCATCAACCCCCCCTGACAGCTCCAAAATAAGTTGCTGTCAGGAAGCCAGCAGTGCCTGTGTGCTGACCCAGGTATTTCCCCTTCGGGAAATACGCAGTGATATGTGCATATGCAGTGATAATCCACCTGTGTGTGTTTTCTCTAGCCTATTTTTTCCCCAGATATCTCTTTACAGCCCAGTTTTGGCAGTTCTGGTTAAATGACCTCTGATGTGTGGATGTTGGGGAATGGCAGGATGAGACCCCACAGTTCAGAAATCAGGTTGAATAAATCAGTGTGTCAGCATCATACAGTTTTTCATTTTACAGAGCCCTAGTCCTCAAAAGAGCTGAGTTCACTGAGCAAGGCAAGTTTCTGAGGATGCTCAGTGTGTTTTTGCTGAAATCTCTTTGCCTCCCCAGGCAAGGATGAAAACATCTCGTGTGCTGTGGTAGTGTTACCCTTTTCAGTGTTCAGCCAAGAGCTCGCCGGGCTTCTTGCTCACGCATCATGTGAGGAAAAGCTTTGCTCATCCTGCAGACCATGTGACAATCTATCTTACTGTTTCTTTTGGGTGAGCTATTTGGCACTGAATACATGAAGGAGTGGAGAAGGGCAGCTGACTTTGGCAGGGAGGAGCACTGCCTGCAGCTGCTTCCTGCTCAGTCTCTTCCATGTTTGGTATGTCTGGACTTTAGGTCACAGGGAAAAAATATCAAGTTCAGCTGATACAAACCCCATTAATTCTGCAAAATAAGGTTAGTTTCCCTGGGGAATAATTGGAAATGAAGAATCAAACCATCTTTGGTGCAAGGAGCTGATTTCCTTCAAGAGAGTTTTAATCAACAGCTGTTAAGTAAGCCAGGTCCTCCTGGTCTGGTTGTCATTTCATCATGTCCTAAGAGTGCATTGAATACAATTAATTAATTCCAATATATACATTAATATCTGGCTTAATTGTTAGTGTGACATCTCTAAGCTGGAAGACCTAGTGGGAATACTGGATTTGATGTTTTGTTTGTGCCTCGGGGCAGACTCGTGCAGTGCTGCATTAATTTGCAGACGTGTTTACCTTGGCATGTACAGTCAGTCATTTGTGTCTGTGGGAACTAGGACCCAGGTGGCTCTGGGAGGGGGTTTATCTTGTTCAGCATGGACAAGTGAAATACTTGCAGACAGCTGGTTTAATCCTGACATATCATTGTTAACTGGATTTGAATGCGATCATGCAATGCTGACAGTGATTTTATAGCTCTTTATCCCTTGTTTTAAATGGCTCTGTGGAGCAGTGGAGGTGGGGGTGTGAGTGGGGAATAAGGGAAGATATTCCCTTATGTGAGCTTGTGAAGGGAAGACTCCTCACCCCATAGGGTTGTCCCACACTGTTATGTTCATGTGCCATCCTGAAGAAGAGGCTTTTCACGTTGGTGAGGTATAAACTCCTGTTCTGTCTGTGTTTGAGAGCTCATGGGTAGCTTACAGCAGGTGTGCACAGATGGAGGGGCCAATCTGAGCATCCTTCAGCCCCACTGGGGTGGTCTGAGCATCCTCCAGTGTGATTGAACCAGTCCAGGCATCCTCCAGCATGACTCAGATGCAAATGTTTTGCTGCTGGGCGCGCTTCAGCAGCTATGGAAAGGTTAAAAGCACCACATTTGAGAGAGGTAGGAAGTCTTGCTGGCAGGTTGCTTGGAGATTTGCCCACTTTGGTGTTAAGGTGTGATAGACACAGGACATGAATGTAGAACTAATCTCCAGTGCACATCCAGGTCTGCATGGGTATCTCTACACAGAGGTGCAGTGATGTCCCTAATGAGCAGAATATTCTGGTTATATGGGGGTTAAGCAGACTGTTCTGGATATCTGGGTGTTAATATCCCTATCCATGAGTTTTTCTGCTGGAATCTATCAGTAGTATTTTAACAAAATATTGCAAGGAAGGCCTATGACTATTCGGCAATTGAAAGGTGGAAAAATAAACAAAACAAGCCCAAACGCCCTCCCCCAGATCCTCTTCTTTTGTTTGGAATTCATGCATCCCAGTCCTTGGGGATGCTGTCACAGCGCGGTGTGCTCTGCCATCTCGTGGACATGCACAGGCTTCACAATTCCTTTTCCACAACTCATAATTTGAAGCTTTCTCCTGCTCCATTCTTTCAAAATCCATCTGAGGTGCTTGTTTTCACTGGTGAATAGGTTTTATTTTTGAAAGTTTCGTGGCTGGGAGCTCATGAGGTCATTGCCTTGGCTCAGCTCATGAGCCATAACCTCTTCATCTCTCGTTACTCATAAGAGTCTGCAGTAGGATTTGGGCACTAATTCACCAAAGTGCTGCCAAAAATTACTCTTTTGAAGATAAGTACTCTCCATTTATAAGATCTGCTTTTTACTGCACACCAGGGAGCATCTGCTGCATAGGGAGGCGTAGCTCAGGTGCAGAGAGAGTCTTTATCATCCTTTTCTTTTTCACATCGGCTGTTTTGTTGAAGGAGACCACATAACCACCTTGGCGTCATGAAGACGTCACAGGGAGGGCTGAGTCAGTGCCTTTTGCTTTTGCTCCCTTTGGCAAACGCTTGGGAAGTCTTTCAGGCTTGGATGTGTCACATCCGAGTACCCTGGCCCCAGATTTAGTCTTCAGAGCCCTTGGCAAGTGAGCCCTTGGCAAACTGTACGCTTACCAGAGAAAACAACCCAAGGGGTCATGTTCTGCAAGATCACAGGACCATGGAATAGCTTGGGTTGGAAGGAACCTTAATGCTCATCCACTTCCAAACCCCCTGCCATGGGCAGGGACACCTTCCATGATCCCAGGTTGTTCCAAGCCCCGTCCAACCTGGCCTTGGACACTTCCAGGGATGGGCCAGCCACAGCTTCTCTAGACAAGATCCACCCCCCTCCTTCCTGTGGAACTCCTGTAGCTCACAAAGGACCCAGGAGGCTGCATGTCACAGGGGTGTGCTGTGAATGCTGCTAGACACAAGCAGAGAGTTTTGGGACATGTCCCAGATAGTTTCTGAACTGGTGTATTGCAGTGTTTGGCTTTCAGTTTGCTGGACTCATGCCTTCAAGCTGGGCTTGCCCTCCTTCGAATGCTGGGAATGTGCCTTCACTGCCCAGCTGCTCCTTGTCTTGTGTTTTAGGAGGTAGAAATGTGGCACTTCTGAAAGGCATATTGGGCTTTATTGTTGTAGTGTGATAAACTTGGAAGATGGCATTGATATAATTTGTTTTGGCATCTTACTGCCTTCAGCTCATCTCCTTCCGTTTCCTTACTGATTCTTGACCCTTTTTGTCATATGCTTGCAGTTACAATAAACTGCTTGTTTCTCTTCTGGCTGCGGTCATCATCCAGCTTCCTTGTTGGAAGAGAAACAAGGGAGAAGCTCCTTAGGAGAAAGGCAGACTCTCTAAATTGTTCACGTTCCTCTTAGCACTGCTGTGATCCTGATTTTGTCCAAACAGGATTAGAAGCACCGGGATTCCTGATTCGGTTTGTAGTTCAGCCTACAGGTGCTTAGGCATATAGATTTGTTATTTAATCTCCTTTTTTTTTTACACATGCCTGTGTTTGAAAGCAAAAGCAAGCAAGCTGCAGGTTCTTCTTTTAGTCTTGATGTTATGCTGCTTTTCTCTTGGTGCTGGAGAACCACATGAATTGAGGAAGCTTTGCCCATTTTCCTTGGGACCCCTCCTCACTGACAAGTATTTTCAAGTCAGACCTTACAGTTCAGTGTGGAGATCCTGTGGGTAAAGGTGGGGACCTATGCATGGGCTGGTCACTGGGGGTTCCTGCCCCAGGGGAGGCATGGACACACTGGGACATGGTTTGTTGCACCTCATTGTAGAGGTCTGGGAAGGGCTGGGTGATTTTCATCTGAGGATACCCATGTCCTTTCCCTGTCAGCTCTGTAGGGTACAGTGATGGGCCAGCTCACTTGTGGATTTGGTCAGATACGGAAGGTTCCTGAAGAGAGATGAAGCCAACCCAGGTATCCAGGGGGAGAGGGTAGATCATGGGCAAATGTCCCCTCTGCTGTCGCTCTGCAGGCAAGGAGGCCAGATTGGTGTCCAGCACTGGTGTGAGGGCTTGTTCTTGGGCCCTGCAGATCACTGATTCTTCCAGGGAGTGGTAGTGGGAGAACAGGTCTCTTTGGAGCTCACAGACAGATTTTTGGTGATGTGGCATTATTTACTACCGCCATACAGAGTTGTCATCCACTCCACCTCCTCTCTTGCCTGCTCTTTCTACACTGCAAGGCTGGGAAGTTCTCTTTTTACCCAGCACATTGGGCAACCCAGATTCCTCCTCTTTCACAGCCTTGGCCATAGCAATGTGGCCCTCTCCTAGCAGGCTGTTCTGTACTGGTGCATCTGGGGTGGGCTGATCCCTCTTCTGTCATCCCCTCCCACTGGGAGTGACCTGGCCGATGTGGTGTGTGCCCCTTGTGCTCTGTGTCCCTGCTGTCACTCACCATGTCTAGCCCTGGTGTCATTTATGTGCCCACCAAACACTTACGAAGAGGGTGGGGTGCTTCTCTAGGAGCCCCAAAAAGGGGAGATTACTTCTGCCCATCCCCAGTTCCTGCTGGAGTCTGCCCAGAGTGTGTGGTCACGGCACTGCCTTCAGAGAAGGTTTCTTGCCTGACAAACCCATATCCCAAGGGTCTTTCCAATACAGTAACAGCTAAAACCGCTGTGGAAAGTCCCTGTCAAAGAGCCAAGGCTTGCTTGAGTATAGGTCACAACGTATTGGGAGTCAGAGCTCTGCTCCTGAGCAGAAAGCTTTTGGTTTGCCGTGATTACCAGTGAGACACGGGCCTTCTGTGGCCCTTTTTTTTGCTGCATTTGACCCACCTGACAGCACCTGGGGCAGAGAGGGCAAGCTACCATGGTCACCTGTAACTCCTCCAGCGTCACTCCCATGCCAGAGTTAAGGCCCCCGTTGCCAAGGAAGGCAGATGAGGCCACAGACATCTCCAGAGCAGTGGAGAGGTCTGAACCAAGACTATCTGGTGTCCCATGCAGATCATCACCTTGCAGGTTCCTGCAGGCCTGGGCTCTGGTGGTAGAGCACAGTCCCTGTGATCCCTGAACCAGATCATAAACCCTGAGGGTTTTATCAGATGTGCAGGAAAGGGAGGATCTTCTAGTGGCTTTTTAAGATTATGATGGTCTTTCATACCACAGAATCAGAGAAATATTAAGGTTGGAAAAGACCCATAAGATCACTGAGTCCAACCATTCCCCAGCACTGCCAAGGCCACCACTAACCCTTGTTTCCAAGTGCCACATCCACGTGGCTTTTGAATCCTTCCAGGGGTGGGAATTCCACTACTGCCCTGGGCAGCCTGTGCCGGGGTCTGACAGCCCTTTCCATGAAGAAGATTTTTCCTAATACCTCATTTCCTAATACCGTACAATAGCCTTTTTCAGTGCATAAACGAAACACTAGAGAAATGGCCAGGAACTTCGATGTTTCCATTCTTATTTTTATTATCATTATTATTTTCTTCATTATCATTATTAAAATTGTTAATGTTGCTTATTATCATTATGTATATTATATATTATCGGTTATTATCATTATTATGGTTATTGTTGTTGTTGTTATTATTATTATCATTATTATGGCTCAGAGCAGGTTCCTGATTGTGGAAAATGAGATGGGCTCTCCCTTCTCAGGGCTGGTGTTACTCTTCTGTCCCTCAGGCAGCTGTAGCAATGCCGACTCATAATTCCTGGGGGTGTCTTCCCAACCTGGTGGGCACAGAGATCCCGTTTCATAGTGGCTCCTTATGCTGCTACTAGTCAGCTGGTCAGAATTAGGGCCAGGCTGCCATGCTTGCCAGGATATGAGGTGTTGGGATGCTCTCACACCCCGGTTGGATTGACTGGTCAGGGGTTTGGGTTTAGGATGAGCAGGGAGGGAAGGTGGAAGGGACGAGGGTGGTTTATGCTGCAGCTCTGAAGTTTGGCAGTGTTTGGTGGCCGGGGGGACAGGGCTGGTGGCCGAGGGGAGCCCTTCAGCACTAGAGGGCACTGCGGCCTCGCTGCACGGCCCTGGAACACGGCTCTGGGCAGAGGAAATGAGGTTTTTCCAAAGGCTTTTTCCAAGCAGAAACCCCACTCTGCAGTGTCTCTCACCCTCCTGTGCCAGGTCATGCTGCTCTCTATCCTGCTGTGTCCACCTTGGGCTCGGAGTGCGTCTCCAGCATGGGGAAACCTGAAGGTGTTTCTCTGTACCTGGGGCAGAATTTGGGTGTGAGCTGCATTTTGGCTCCGAGCAGAATGAGGTTAAAACTGAAGGTGTCTGTGACACCCCCCGCCCCCGTACCAAAGCCCTGAGGGCGGCTGGTTCTTAGGGGTTGGACAAGTCCCATCTCATGACTCCTTGGAAATCCCACCTTTGCACTCTGAGTCCTCAGCTCTGTGTATCTCCCACGGGATGCTCCAGCAGGGCTCAGTCTGGCACGATGTTCCTTGCACCAAGGAGCAGTTCCACATGTGCTGGGGGGTTCTCCCTTTCTCTGGAGGTGCTGCTGCCCTGTCAGGGGTAGGATGTTCCCGTGAACACCCTCATTTCCATCTGTCCCTGTCCCCCACCTACTTTGTTGTACCCACCCCATGTTAAGGACATGCCAGCCTCAGGAGGACAGAGATGGGCACCATGGGTTGCCCACTGCTGGACCATCACTGTTCCTTACACACCAGTTTGCCAGGCACTGGTTTGTACCACAAATAAGATTAATAATGGGATGTGGGCTGCTTTGCAGCTTTTTTTCAGGTCAGGATGATGGAGGGGTGGACACATAGAGATGTCAGGACTAGGCTGGGCTTACCAATAGGAAGTAGTGAAGTTCATGTTCATGACCAGGGACCACAAAGAAAGAGGAGTATGGGAGAGCTGTTCCTGGGAGGGCGATGAAGAAAGATCCTCTGTTTTACTTTTAAGGAGTCCATAAGTAGTTTTAGTCCCGTGAACTGCAGTTTTCTGGGGAATTAACTGGTTTGGGCAAGGGGAATTGTACTGGGGTATAAATAACAGCTCAATAGGCATTTCAGGCTCAAAAGTGTCACCACATTATGCTCTGGCTGAAACACACCAGGGAGCTACTTGGGTTTTTCCCAGCTTTACAGCTGACTTCCCTTTCAGAAAGTTTGCTTTTATGCAGCTATATAATATCCAAAGCAAACCTGTTTTGGTTTTTCCCAGTCATGTCTATAGACTCCAAAACACACCCTTTAAATCCTGCCTGAATTTTATCTTCTCAATAATGTTACATTTCCTTCTCCCTTGTTTTCTCAGAGGATTCATTAGAAAACTGAGAGGGTTTTTGCTGCACTCACTTGAGTTTGCTGAATACTTTCCTGCAGCGTGAAAGTAATGTGGAGGAATGATTAAATTTTAAAAAATGTTATTAAAAGTAGCTGAGAAAAAAAAAAATCCAGATTTCTAAAGATCCCAAGTAAAAACCCAGTGTCTCTTTGGTCAAGCAGCTATTTCTGCTGGCTTGGCTGTTTCCACATCCTAATCCCCTTCCCTGCTCTCTGTGAAAGGGATGAATTTTTAATAAAATCAAGGGAAGGAAGGAATTTTCTCTCTCAAAAAAATGTAGGCATACCACAGGACCAGAGAAGGGAGACGTGCATACATCCCTGTTGTCAGAAGGACCTGGAGAGCCTAGAAACACCTCGCTCTCTAAAAATCCTGCTAATGGGGGATGTCCTCATCCCTGGTCCAACAAAATAGGAGGTTAATGTTTCCTGACACATTTATAAATTTCTTCTTAACCAGAAGCAGCTCCCTCACCCTTTTCTGCTGCCTTTCCTCTGATGTTGTGGGAATAGAAAGCAATACAATAAATGAGACCAGAAGTTCTTAAAATGCGAATTTCCTGCCTGGAGGCAGCAGGTAAGTGAATCCCATTCAGCTTCGAGAGATGTATATATAGCTATGGGTGTAAATATAGGTATTTAGTGGCAGGGTAAGTGTTTATTGCAATGCAGGGTGGTTTGGTCAAAGATTGTCATTTAAGTGGGAAATTTATTGCTGCACACGACGCCTGGATGTCTCTTCCACGGGGAAAATAAAGACTGTTTATGAAGGGATTAAATGATGTCCTCACTGTGGTAGCAGACCAAGCTCTGTAACCCAGAGGTCCTTTTAGTCCTACATTTGTATTGTCCCTCATTTTATGATTTTAAAAGTACTTTTGGTGGTTGGTTTTTTCAGGATCATAGAATCATGAAATGGTTTGGGTTGGAAGGGACCTTAAAAATTTTATTGTTCCAACTCCTCTGCCGTGGGCAGGGATGACTTCCACTAGACCAGTTTGCTCAGAGACCCATCCAGCCTGGCCTCGGGTCACTTCCAGGGATATTCCATTAACTTCTCTGCTGGCTCTGGAAATGGCTCAAATTTCCGTACACGTGCTGGCATGGTCAGTGAAAGAAAACTCTGTGACCTCCCCAAAATGCCTTTGCTGGATGGTGGGCTTGAAGGATTTTGTTGGGGCTAATAGGAATAGCGAGCGGAATGTGGTCTCCACACCTTAGGCCATGCGATGCTGCCCCTGTGTCCATGTCTCCCAGGGTTATTCCTCTTTATTCTTCTCCTGTTCATACTGCTGTGGAGAAACTCCTCATTGTTAGCTTGCTTTCTTTTTCTTTTTTTTTTTTTTGTTTTTGTTTTTTTTTTTAATAATTCTTGTAATGTTTGAGCAGAGAAACCACTGGAGAATGATAAAGCTTCATTTCTTCCTGCTTTTGTGACCTGCTTCATTATTTCGTTTCTCATTGTATATTCTTCTGAGGCGCCCTGTCCAAACGGAAAGAAAATATGTGTGCTTGTAGGAGCTGTTTGTTTCCCTTTGGCTGGGAGAAATAAGACCCCTTGGGTGGGCAAAATAAGTAGGTATCACAGAAGATATGGATTGCTTCTGCTGGTTAGTTCTGGGGAGCTGACATTTGCTCCATCATGCATCTGTGAGCAGCTTTATTTCCTGAAGCTGGTGGGCTGTGTGTACCTTCAGCTGGCCAGCCTTCCTCTTGGTGCTCTGCACAAATAAAATATAAAAATATATGTTCCTTAAGTTTAGGTTGCTGCACATTTTCTAGATAAGAATGAGAAGATTTGGGGTCAGTAGTTACATGTACACGGTTTGAAGGAGCAGCAGGAGAGATGAGACACCCTGTCTTCTTGTTTCATGATTGTTCCACAACAGTAATCCAGACCAAAGGCAGTTTTTAAGATTCAAGACACAGATTTGCCCTTGTAATTCAAAAGAAAACATCAGTTCAGGCTGACCTCCAGAGTTCTAGCCTGATGGCACCATCCCACTGCTGCTGCTGGACACCCTGGGCACACCACAGAATGACAACAGTGGCTGCTCTGCTCCAGCCGTTGGGCCTGTGGTCAGTGAAAGTTTGGTTTTCCAAAGTTTTCCTCTTGTTCGGGTTGTTCCCATACCTCTTGCCCATAGAGCTTGTTCAGCTCTGCATCTAGGATCTTAAAACTGCTTGACCAGGAGGGTGTCGCTGGGGAGAGTCAGTCTGTTCTCCCAGGTAATGAGCAACAGGACAAGAGGAAGCAGCCTCAAGTTGCACCAAGGGAGGTTTAGATTGGATATTAGGGGAAAATTTCTTCACAGGAAGGGTTGTCAAACATGGAAATGGGTTGCCCAGGGCAGTGGTGGAGTCTCCATCCCTGAAGGGATTTAAAAGCCGTGTGGATGTAGCATCTGGGAACATGAGGCAGTGGTGGCCTTGGCAGTGCTGGGGGAATGGTTGGACTCGATGGTCTTAGAGGTCTTTTCCAACCTAAATGATTCTATAATTGTATCAGTCTGTCTCGGTGTAGACAGCGCTGGGAGACATCAGGGATGAAGAAGCTTCAGGATTTCCTGTGGTTATACAACCAACTCAGCCCGAAGGTTATGGAGAACCTGGGGGCTAGGCAGGTGGCTGTGGATGATGACAGGTGGCTAGGTGCAACCAGTGTGCTAAAAAATCATCTCCATGCGAGCAGATTTTGATCTGGAAACCTGGTGGTGTGCTTTGATACCTGTATTGTTGGGATAAGGTTTCCACTTGTGCTTTATTTTGCTGTCACAGCAAAGCCAGCCCCGTGTGCCTCAAGGCTTTGGGAGGCGGTGCAGTCCCTGCGCGCCCTGAGCCAGCAGTGTCCCGGCACAACAGGTCACCACCCCAATAAGCACAAAGGCAAGGAGTCAGGCTCACACTGGAATGGTATTTCAGCCAGAAAGAGCAAAGGGGGCAGAAAAATACCCTGACCATCAGTATGTGAGTGGCCACCTTCGTGTCGTGCGATCACAATATCGGTTTTCTATTTTATTTTTTTTATGGTTGGCTTAACAATTAAAAGGCTACACTGCACTTTGGTTTTTCCAGTCTGCTGCATCGTGTGACCCCGGTGACTCCGAGCTAAGCCTCGTTATATAATGGCGGGGTGTTTTTTTGGAAAACCTCCATTTAATCCTTTCGGAGCAGAATTTGCTGTTTTTGTTTTCTTTCATATCGTCGTCTTGTTTCCCCCCTCCGCCTACCCCTTCCCCGGCCGGCGCACGCTGGAGGCGTCAGTCTGGGAGCAGGGTCCTTTCTTCCCTTTTCTTTTTTTTTTTTTTTCAAATCTGCAGAGAAAGGAAAAAAAAAGGTTTATTTTCGTTTGCTTGGGTTACAGCGCCTTTCCCTGCCGTCGGGGGGAAGGACTACGTGATGTGCAGCAGGTATTTTGTGAATGGAGCACAACCCTGTGACTCCCCGTCGCTTGACCGAAGGGGGAGGCAGGGGAAGGAGAAAGAAAAAAAAAAATAATTAAAAACCACCACCCAGTGACTCCATCTGACTCGTTTTGGCTGGAAAACTTTTTCAGCGCCGTGGTTCTTAAGCCAGGAGGAAGCTTTCTTCTGGCCCAAGAACAATAAAGGGGTCAGCAGCCTGATCCTCCCTCCTACACCCTCTTCCTTCCATTGTGAGGGGTCTGTGCAAATATCCCAGGCTGCTTCTGCTGGGGCCTGAGGGACCTGAACAGCACATGTGACATTAAAGAGAGACTCCGCGAACTCAGTAATCCTGCGAAAAGGAAAAAAAAAGAAGAAAGAAAAAGCAAAATGAAGTCTCAGAGGAGCTCTATTTATGGTGTAGTGTTATGCCTGGAGAAGTTACCGATGGGTGTTTCTCATGGTGGGGGGAAATCCATCCCCTTACCCTGCCTAGGTGCTGCTTCATAATCCACGGTAGCATCTTCACCACTTGGTCAACAAGTGGCCAAATCCACACCCAGGGAACGTGAACCCTCATGTCTCACCAGCCCTGCACCTCCTCCATTTCTTGGCTTATCCAAGAGGGGGAATTTCTGCTGTTCTCATAGTGCAGGTGCAAAGCCTGTGTGCTGCAGGTGTCCAGTCTCCAGCAGAGGATGGGGATGAAGGAGGCCCAGCTGCTTGACGTGTTGTGCTTGTTCAAGGGATTCACCACCACCTGGCAACACTCAGTTTTTCAAGCCAGCGCTTTTAATACTTACCCTTCGGATGTATATCACAGACCATGAAGGTCTGAGCCAGCAATCCCTGGGGCAAAAGGTCTTGAGAGGTGCTGTGGGGCCACAGGAATGTGCCCACCAGTCCTGTCCGTCATGAAGGCCACCCGCATCTCTCTGGAAGGAGGTCAGACACTGGTCAGAGGGCTGCTGTGGTTTCTGTGATATTTCTGGTGAATGCAGAGCAGTCACAAAACTCGCAGCCCACACTAGGTTCTGCCACCATGAGTGATGATTCTCTTTCCAGGTGGTATCTGCCAAGCTAGATGACATCTCCTCCCAAAGGAGAAGGTGGGACATGTGGCCTTCTAAGAGAAGTAGAGTTCAATGCAGGAAGCCACATCATGCACTGAAAACCTGATGCATTTGCCAGAGGGAGAGCATATGATGCTCATCAAGTTGTAGGAACCCACCCTTTTTTTTTTTTTTGACACAATTACCCACCTAACAGCATGTGTGACCTCACCTGGCCACATCCCGGCTCGCTGGCCCCTGGCACCGCGCGGCCGCGTGGATCACGGTGGCGAACTCGCCGTAAGGCAGTTCCCGCCGTTATTATCTCCTCGCCGCCTCGATAACGCTTCACTGGCGATGGCCAGGATTTCCTCGCACTACAGAGCTTTCCTGAGAATCAGCTCTGCGAGCGGCGGAGGAAGCAGCCACTGCGAGATTGCTCCTGGCTGCTGAGAACACGGTGGCCGACTTCAAACGTACGTGCGACCTGACATGATCCGAGGAGCGCCGCGCCGGCTCCTCTTTCCCCTCGCCCGCCTCGTCAGGGTGGGTGGGTGGAAACTCCTCTTCTCCTGCAAGTGCTCCAAGAGCTGAAGCAAGACCAAACATGGTTATGAAAGCCTGTCAGAGGTGGGGGAGAGTTGTCCCATGTCTTGCCTGGAATTCTGAGGGAACGGCCAGAGCACTCACGGCCAGGGTGGAATTCAGGGTGTCCCTGCCACTCCTCTTGCTGTGCCACAGGGTTGGGACATGCTACGCACTTCTTTTTAGTTGAAAGGGAAACCATTTGTAGTTCCATTTTTAAGTGCCTAGGCAAACAGATTTGTTATTTAGACTATTTTCTTTTTTTACAAATGCCCATGTTTGAAGGTAAAAGCAAGCAAGCTGCAGGTTCTTCTTTTAGCCTTTTCTCCTGGTGCTGGAACAGCTCTATGATCTCTGCAGACAGAGTCTAGCTCCAGGATTTTGATGGTGCTTCCAAGTATAAGTGATAATTACATTGGCTGTGTTGACCTTGGTGGAGGGCAGGTGAAGTGTGACAGAGTTCCAAGGTACAGCTCCTTTGCTGATATTCCAGAGAACCAGTACCCAGCTGCCCATGGCCAGTGAGGCCACAAAATTAAAGTAGCTCCAAGGGTTGCAAGTGTACCTAAGGCTGGGAACCTGCTGTGTTAGAGGTGGAGTTCTGGGAGTACCTGACCATCCTGACATTCCTGTCTGAAGGAGAAGAAAACTGCCTCACTTGGCTACTACTTGTTGCATCTTTTCCTGGCATGATTTGCATACAAGGCAGGACTTGAATTTATTCTGCAAGTCCTCAGCTTCTGAGAGTTGTTGGTTCAGGAAGGGCAAGGCTGCAGTGTAGCAGCTGGTGGCTGTGCTCTTCTGGGAGATCTAAGGTAATTTTCCTGACGTGAGGTTGGATTAAAAGACAAGGTGTTTCGACAGCACAGAAGTCTTTATGTGAAAATTGATGATTTAGTGGTCACCTAGAATGATTTGCAGTTTGGATGGAGGAATCCAGGCATCTTTCACAGGTGCTTTTCCAAAGGCACTTGGTTATTTGGTGCCTTTGCTATGTTTAGCATGGGTAAATCAGAAGTTAAAGCCCTGGTGGGAAGGACTGACTGTTCAGGAGCAGAGGGTATTGCAGCAGAGGATGGTTAGAAGTGAATTATATGGAGACAGGGATGGGAGTGGGACTTGGTGGCGGTCCCTTAGTCTACTGTTAAGTCCAGTCAAGTTGCTGCTCCTTGATGAGAGCAGTCCTGTTTTCAAAGAAATTGACCGAAAATCTCCATCTTCTGTGTCCAGATTTCTGAACTTCTGCGTGTGTCTTTTGTCCACGTCTTCCAAGACTTGCCTGTGATGCCTGTTTGGAGTGGCTGCCTGTTTGCCAAGAGGGCTTTCACTCTGCCAGACCTAAGCACCTACCCACAGCCACCAAGGTCCTACTATGGGTAGATGCAATTGAAACAAGGTTTAAAAGCTCATATGAAAGGGCATTGAATGGCAAAACATACCCCGCTCCTGCAAGTGACCTCCAGCCCTTTGGAAGCCATTTGGCATCTTGAAAGATTCCCCATTGGGTGCTGCAGTTTGCTGTGGGGTGGTTTAATGGATTTTGTGTTGCCACATCTCTCTTCTTCCCCTGTGTGGTCACGAAATGGCTTTTCAGACCTTAACTCATGGAGAAAGACATGTCCAGGGGATGGGCTCAGGGAGTATCCTGCCCTGGGAGGTGAGGGCTGAGGCAGCTGGGAGTTTCTGCTGGAGCTTTAAGGAGTCTCCCCATGCTGGGAGCTGTGTACAGTAGGAACAGTCATCAGCCTCATCTTACGTGCGCCTCGTCTCACTGGTTAGGATCGCTTCCCCCGTGGAAACCATCAAGAATTTCCGTTATTTCCTTTCCTGAGGCTTTGTTTGGGTGGGGATTTCTGGAAGGTATTTCACAGGCAGGTATAATTAAAGAAAGACATGCTTTGCCTGGAGGCTTGACGAGATTTCTTTAAAGCCGGGCCTTTAGCATGGTGGCAAAACAGAAACCGTTTTTTTCCCGGTCCAGTGGAGGGGAGGCTGGGGAAAAGGGGGAGATAATCAGCTGGGAATCATCCCAGTTAAATGCTACACACTGGGGTTAAGGCCCTTATCCAGCAAATCCTTGAAATATGTGCTTAATTTTAAGTCCCCCTGACTTCAATCTGTTTACTCTTGTGCTTAAGTTTAAGCATGTGCCTAAGTGCTTGGCTGGCTGCAGGCCAAGGCAAATAGTAGTCTTAGGAGCAGAATCGCATAAAGTAAGTGCTTTACTGGACTGAAGTTCCGTGGGACAGCGGGTGCCGTGGCACGTCTGGGATCCTGGAAGGGGACGGTGCTGTGTATCCCAGCTCCATCAAGTTATTCCGTGTTGGGTACCACAGACTTGGGGCTGTGCGCACCTTGCAGGGAGCATCCAAACAGTGTGGCCTCTAAACAGGTACCTGAATTTCAGCATCTGTGTTTCTCTGTTCTGAAGGCATCAGCCTCACCTGTAACCTTCTGTATATCACAGACACAGTCTTGGAAAAGTATATAATTTATTTCCTCTCAGTTGAGAGAAAAAGGAGCATGTTAGTGGGGGAAAATATTCTTGATTTTATCATCAAAGAAGGAAGGAGAGCAGATTCTATGACCTGACTAATAAATCTTCATAGGAATTTGGGTGGCTGCATTAACACAACAAAAAGGACTCCTGTATTAGCACAAGCTTTTATAATGGCTTTATCTTCTTCTTTCCTGTTCCAAGCTAATTCCTGAAAGCCTTCTTCTAATCCCCCATTTTGCTCATCCAGCCTGGACTTCTTAGAATGGTGACAGGGTTTTTTTTCTTCAGTTTTAATCTATAAATGACAGCACTTAAAGCTAATAACTGTAGCCGTGGCATGCACAAAAGTGAAAAACCACCATCAGGAAAACAAGATCTGTGTTTTTTGAAAACATCACTGCCAGGGGTTAAGGGAAATCTGCAGCTGGAACAAATACAGCATTCGTCTAACTTCCTCAATAACTCTGCCGGGGGAGCGGGCAGTTGCCAGACTGAGGAAGCATGGTTAGCCATCGAGTCTTTGAATGCAGCTCCGTTTCCCCCTCAAACCCATGGAATTTATATTAACCTCCAGCTTTTCTTAGCTGGTGGGAATTTTTTTTTTTTTTAATTTGCTTGAGTAAGAGCCTCACTTTTGTTGCTTTGGTTCACAGGAGGAGCGGAGGAGATGGTTCTGCTCCTTGTGCCGCGCTCATGCTGGCAGAAGGCCAGGGATGTTAAATGAATAATTTCTGGCAGTGATAAAGGAGAGAAAGGTTGAAGCTGCCAAGCACAGAGTCACAGATGCCTGATGACTTGGTTTTGGGAAGGGCAGGCTTGAGAGATCCTGGCTCGCTGGGTTGTCTCCAATCCCAGCAGAGATGCAGGCAGGAGGAAGGACCCCATGTGCCTTTAGCATCTTGTACATGGGTATAAATGAAGTGGGCGAATCACAGAATCACAGAATGGTTTGGTTGGAAGGGACTTTAAAGACCAACTCACTCCAACCCCCTCTGCCATGGGCAGGGACACCTTCCACTATCCCAGGCCACTCCAAGCCCCATCCAGCCAGGTCTTGGACACTTCCAGGGATTCAGGGGCAGCGACAGCTTCTCTGGGCAACCTGTGCCAGGGCCTCACCACCCTCACAAAGAAAGAATTCCTTCCTAATATCTTACCTAAATCCAGCCTCCTTCAGTTATGTGAGAATGCCAGTGGGATGTCTAAAACCATTTTCACTGTGATACTTGTCTACCTAATTTAAGGCCACAGGAGACCTACCCAGGTGAGCATGGAGTGTAGCTTGGGAGACCTCATTTTGCATCCTGGGGCTCTCGTGGGGTCCCTCTGTGACTTCAGAGCCACTTTGGAGGCAGGGCATCTGCCTTGTGGCTGTGGTGCTGATGGTGGTGACAGGAGTCCTGGGCAGAGGAGAGAGCTGGCTGAATGGACATGGTGGATGTCCTGGTTGCCAAAATTGCCACCTCTCTAGTGGCAAGCAGTTTGATGTCTCCTTCCAAGTTGCTCATCACAAAGTGCATCTGCAGTTTTCCTGTCGTGCCCCGTTCTGCTCATTGCCCATTCCAGTCTCAGTGGCCACTATCTCAGACTCTTTTCAGCTTCTGGAGCTGAGCCCATCACAGACCCAGTTCTGCCAGCTGCAAGGGCATCAAGGAGATTAGAAAGCAGCTGAAAAAACTGTAGTGAGGAGGGGCAACATGACCCAAGACATCCCAGTAAGGAAGGTCTTTGGTGTTGGTCACTTGACATATGAAAATGTATCCAGCAGTTTGCTGCAGATTCTTACGGAATCATGGAATGGTTTAGGTTGGAAAAAACTTGTAAGACCATCAAGTCCAACCATTCCCCAGCATAGCCAAGGCTACCACTGGCCCACGTCCCCAAGTGCCACATCCACATGGCTTTTAAATCCCTCCAGGGATGAGGACTCCACTACTGCCCTGGGCAGTGTTTCTGTGTTTGACAACCCTTTCCATGAAGAAATTTTTCCTAACATCCAACCTCAATCTCATCATTTTTGTCCCCAGTTAGATCTGATGAAACACCTGAAGGTGCGTCCTTGTGACCAACAAGGAATTAATTGAGCAGGCTTCACCCAGCACCTGGTAGTCATTACAAAAGCAGCTCTAACTTAGGCTTTCTCTGTCAGGAAAGCTTATGTTTGAATGATGCCACAGTCTTTGGAGTTGACACGTTTGAGATGCAGACTTTGCGAGATGTGGGAGAAGGGATATGGCCATCCTGCTGCCTGTCCTCTATCATCTGGACAGAAACCAGTTTTTGAGGATTCTTTTTTTGGTGGGGATGCCAGATCCATGTCCAGTGTCAGATTTGGATGCTGCTACAAAGCAGCTACAAACATGCCTTTCTCACTCATCCCCATTTTACTGCTCAGAGTAGCCTGTGGCTCCCAGAGGTCTGCAGAACGTCAGTGAAAAACCACCAGCTTAATTAATATATGATGTGATATGATTGATATTCTGTGGCAAGTGCATCATGTTTTCTGAGCTTTTGCCTGCATTAAAGCCCATTGCAGCTGGAGGAATCTTAGATCCTCAGTGCATGAAAGGAAAGTCCTGGGGAGGGATCAGACAGACACTCAAGGAGCAGCTTCTTCTCCCCAGGTACAAACTGCCAGTAAACTGGCAAGGAGCAAGTCAGACCCTTGTGTTGCACAGCCCACACTCCCGTGAAGGACTGACACTTTTCAAAGGGAAGAGTAGGGCTTTTATAGGATTAAATTGGCATGTGCACCGCACCTTGGGATATTTTCCAAGCCAGAGTGACTGAGACATGGGATCCTTACTTGATCTCTGTGGGCTGAACTAGACTAAGCAGCAACTTCAGAGAGGAGAAAAGACATCTCTTGGTGGCATAGTCCTGAGGAGAGTGCACTGGCTCAGTCTTCAGCTGACTGCAAACAGGAATATCTCTTGTGTGAGAATGTTTCCAGCACAGCACAAGGGACTTGGTAAAGGAAAGGACCATGCTTCGGCCATGAAGGCCTGTGAGAAACATCCACTGTTGGGCCAAGAGGGGCTGCCACCAGCATGACCATCTTCAAATTGATGCCAAAATTCCCTTTTGCTTTGGTAGTGCAGTGTAGGGATCACAGGGATATGGATCATGTAAAAAAAAAAAAAAAACCAAAATTGTTGAATTATAAACTATTGTTTGCAACCTTATGGTGTTGAAAAACTTCATGCACTTGGAAGATGTCCAACGGGAAGTGCCAAGGACTGAGCACTGAGAAAGTTCTCCTAGTGCCTCTGGATCTACCCATGGTGAAAGAAAAGAGGAGCCACCTGTTGTGTGTAAGGCTGTGAAGTTGTCACTTTGTAAATAGGGCGGTTCATCACTGGTGTACTGTCCCAAACCCCAGGAGCTTGCACAATCTTGAAGCTCCTTTAGGCTGAAGCTCTGGTCTGCCTAAAAGATGAGTGGAGGCCTGGTTCTGGGGGACTGCACAGATGGACGTGGAAAATACACCTTTTTTTAATAGTAAGAGTGAAATGGAAATATTCTTAGATGCAGCCCTTATCACCTGGGAGCAACACTGAGGTTCAAGCATACCTGGCCAGGGAGGCTGTACCAGCACTGGGGGTAGCACAGAAGGGTTCCAGCTTAGAGGTTCCTAAACTCCCTGAGTATTACTGTCTCTCTCTGGCTCTGTGGCTCACACGCATGTACACACAAACACACAGCTAGCTTCAGTATAAAGTTGGTGGCAAAAGAGGCAGGAAGGTTCTTTGCGTGGCTTCCAACAGGAGCATTTATTGCTTCTACACTGTCGAAGGTTGCAGAGGCAAAGATGAACATGATCCCAAAGCTCACAGTTTTATCTGAGGGCGGGGAAAAGGCAGGACCAGGGAACGGGGACCAGTGGGGAGCTCTGGGGGAATGATGAGGGGTAGAGGCTGACAGCCAGCCAGGGAGTCCAGACTGGGAGAGATTAATGTAACAGAACAAGCATGCTGGGAGAAGTCTTTCTGGTCACCCCAACATGAAGTGCTTCTTGTGGTACTAGGGACTTGTCTTACTGAAAACTCTCTGTCCCTTGTAATGTGTGTTCACCGGCCACCACACCTGAGGTCCTGTCAGGTCTGTTTATACATTACCTTAAGAATTTATCCCAGTTCTGCCTGTAGGTCTCCTCCTTGTGACACCACCCACCACGATGGAATGGTGGGGAGGTGTTGAGGGACCTCCTGCCGTCCCACCTCCCTCATCTCAGCGGGAGAGATGTGGTCAAACAGCACACCAAGGTGCACAAATGGGGGTGGTGGGCTTTGAAGAGCACAAGGTACAGGAAAAACCAGACTGGGGAACTTGACAAGTACAGAGGAAATGTATATTTTAAAGAAAAGTGGGACTGAAATATTTCAGAGGGACTGAAATAGCTCAAATTATAAATATTCCAATAGCAACCTCATAACACTCTTAAGGCCCGGGTAAAGCTGTTCCTCTCTCACCCCCAAGCTGGTGCAAGCCAAGGAAAATGTAGGAAAAGCTTTTCAGAGTAGTGCAGCCCTTTCTCAAGATGAGCTGGGGCTACCTGGACAGACTGCAAACCAAACAGCGTGTCTGGTGCCTCCTGGTCGCAAGTGATGTGGGCAGTATTTATTCCCAATATTAGCTGAAAAAGGCTCCTTTTTCCAGGGAAAAGCAAACCTAGGTCATCAGTGTGATTTATTTTAATGATTCTATTTAAATATTCTGCACTTAAAGACTCCAAGCAATGGTATGGTTATAGCTATACCTACTGGATAAATGTATTTATTTATGGATGGGATGCTTTACTGCTGACAGTACAGTTTGTTTTTAAGCCTGACCAGGGTAGAGGAAATACATACAAATAAACAATAAACCTAAACAACACTAAAATAACATCAGTTAAGACAATTAGAGTTACTTCCACTCGCAAAGTATTGTTCCCATTTTGCTACAACATGGGAAAAAGCTCCATTTCCTAAGTCAGCTAGTAACTGATTTGGGATTTGCGGATTCTGGTAACAAAAGGGGATTTCTTTTGTCTGTTATTTATACTCTTCCTATGGCTCCATGTGTCCGTGTCGGCATGTCTGGAGCACCCTGTCTCAGTGCAGCAGTGTCTCCAGCCTGTCCCCATCTCCGTGCCTTAGCTGGGCCTGGTTGGGCTTCTCCTGCTGCCCGTCCTGGTTGTGCTGGTGTGAACATGTGTGTTTGCAGAGGCAGTTTCTCCTAGAAGACATTGTCCTGGTTTTTAAAGTTTTATTATCTCTGAATTATGTATAATTCAGGAGCTCAGGGGCCAAGAGTTAAAAATAGAGCCCGGAAAACGCGCTGTCAGTAATCAGCAGAAGGCGCCAAGGAAGGTTCAGGCCATGTTTTAATTGGGATGCTTTGCCTAATTATTCTAATGCTTTAATTGCATTTGCATCCTTCACCCCACACAGGGAGTTTCATGCTGGGTTGTTCTACCATTCTCTGTGTGTTTTGTGCCATCCCAGAGCTGGCTGCAGAGGGTTGAGGTGGGACAACTTAGCTGCCACCAAGTAGTTTGTGCCATTCCCAACACTGTCTTGCCTCCTCCAGCTGTGTGTCTGCTCTCTGCCAGGAGCCAGTAACAAGCACCAAGGAGAGGTGACAGGATAATAAGTGTCTGAATGATGCTTCTTTGGGTCTGGGGCTGCTTGTGTAGAGTCTGTGGTTCATGAAAACACCCATCATTCTGTGAGAAGTGTACACCAGAGCATTCACACTCAGCAAGTGGGAGTGCAGGAGGTTGTATCTTTGGGGCAACAGGGGAAGGCAGAGCCCTGCAGGGAATACTGCAGGTGCTTTTAATGATAACTAAAGAGTGATGTTTAGCTGTGACCATCCTGATCACAGTCACAGCAATCCCAGTCTTTTTTTTGGAAGAAGTCTCCTCCAAGGTGCTTATCACCGAGACGTGTGCTGCAGCTACACATTCAGCCTTTGCTGGCCATCTGTGATTTCTAATGTATGCCCCAAAGATGCACTTAACCAAGAAATCCTCCAAACTGGGACATCTCCCATGCAATTGCTTAGAATCACAGAAACATAGAACCACCTGAGCTGGAAGGAACCCATAAGGATCATTGAAATCCAGCTCCTGGCCCTGCATAGGACAGGTCTAAGAATCCCACCCTCTGCCTGAGAACGTTGTCCAAATGCTCCTGGAGCTCCTCTCTGGGGCATGTTGCCCTATGCCATCAGGCCAGCACATCCTACTGTCAAGGTCCCATAGAGCATCTCTTCTCCACAACAGAACTTCTTAGATCAGTCGTGGCAAAACCCGGAGAGTTTTGTTCCTTTTCCAGCTCCGGGATGGCTGGAAATTGATTTCTTCATCAGTCCTGTAGTTTAATTTAGCCCTGACTCCAGTGACTGAGGTTGAAGAAGGTGTCCTTGGAGGTTGCCAGGACCCACGTGTGCTGTGTTGTGGATGAGGAAGGATGGTAGAGCCACAACTGTCAAGTACTGTTAGGGTTTACTTGCCTTTTATCTTGTGTGGGGAGTATTTTGCAAAACTGTTGCACTTTCTGTTCTCTAGATGTTGAGCACCAACCGGTTGCTTATTCAGAAGCAACTCTTATTGTAAGCACCTTACAGGAAAATATGAATAGCTTGCAATTTAAAGGAACAGATTTATCACTTATGTTTTAACAGAGAGGAAATAATTTCTGTGTGGCTTCCTGACAGTGTTTGGTGTCCTTCCATGGCCTTCAGACCAGGTCAAGGCTTTGGTTTGTGCCTCAGCTCTCTCCTTTCAAGATGTAAAAAATTCCCCTCATGGGTGACAGGCCAGAGCCGTGGGAATTCCTGGAAGAGGAAGAGGCAAGTGGCCTCTGGGAGGAGAGCTCTGCTGGAAGTGCCCACAGGACTTACAGGTGTTCATGTGTCACTGAATCATGGAATCACAGAATGGTTTGGGTTGGAAGGGACCATAAAGCTCATCTCATTCCAACCCCTGCCATGGACACCTTCCACTGGAATCACCTCCAGGAGAAATGCTGGCCTTGGGTGGATAGAGGTGATGCTGCCAGTGGCACCTTTGCCATGTTTTTCATGTGCAAGGGGCTGGCCGGGGTGGTTGTACTGAATATACTGGCACATTGAACCCCATAGGCACCGTGATTATGGGACTAACACAATAAAAGTTAAATATATCTGCAACTCTGTGCTGTCCTGGACTTCCCTGCCTTGGACAATCCATCCTATAGGCAGATGAAAGCCTTATTGCGGGGTGTTGCAATTCACTGGGTGGGTTTCTGCTGATCGTTTCTGGAACCACAACATATTTCTCTTTTTACACTCCCTCCAGCCTCAGTATTTCTGTTGTTCCCTTTGCATGGACAGATGGGTTGTCCTCGGTGATCCCAGCCCCACCTCACCCTTCCCACTCCCCCAGAAAATAAATCCCACCCTGAACTTCGTGTGCAATAAAACCCAGCGAAACTCCCAGCTCCTACCTCAGGCCTAATAACCAGTTTGTTCAGTTCAGGCCTTCTGCAACCATTTGTTTAAGATAAGCGAGAGCGGATGTTTCTTGAGGGCACAAAAGGTTCTTGAGATAAAGCTCCAGCAGGACTGATCCCGCGCTGTGGCTGGAGCATTTCCTTCTCTCATCACCTGAGTGTTGGTTTTTTCCATCGGTACAGTGCTTTTCTCAACCTTCTGTTCACACTCAGGGTTTCAGCGTTGCTGTTTCTATTCAGGTGTCTTCACCTGCTTGACGATCACAGGCTGGGGGTGTTTCTGCTGCATGGGGAACATCTGTGAAAGAGGCTGAGTAAGTTGTTACGAGTGAAGACAGTTGCCTTGTGGGCTGAGGTTTCACATCTGAAAGTCAGGCTGTAAAACCACAGGGATGAAGCAATGAACCCAAACCCCTAGAGGCCCCTCGAATCTTTGTGAAACACCCATGAGTTCAGCCACCTCAGGCAACAGCTGCACTTGGGAATTGCAGCAGTGGAGGAGGAGGAGGAGGGAGGGTACAGATTGGTCCCAGATAGAACTATCTCTTTTGTAAGGCTGTTGTTGTCAGATGCCAAAGGAGTTGCCGTGATTTGCTGCCTCGGGGTGGTCACAGAAGAACCACTGGGAGCAGAAAGCTCTACCTCATTCCTGCTTATCAAATTGTGACTTGGGAGTGTTCATGGAAGAGAGGCTGGACCTGCCCCAGCCCTGAACCCCCCGTGCCCTGGGCTGATCCCCAGCGTGGGCAGCAGGGGAGGGGGGATTCTGCCCCTCTGCCCCGCTCAGGGGAGACCCCACCTGCAGAGCTGCCCCAGCCCTGGGGAACAACAGCACAAGGACCTGGAGCTGCTGCAGCCAGTCCAGAGGAGGCCACCCAGATGCTCCAGGGCTGGAGCCCCTCTGCTCTGCAGCCAGCCTGGGACAGCTGGGGGTGCTCAGCTGCACAAGAGAAGGCTCCAGGGAGAGCTCAGAGCCCCTGGCAGGGCCTAAAGGGGCTCCAGGAGAGCTGCAGAGGGACTGGGGACAAGGCATGGAGGGACAGGACACAGGGAATGGCTTCCCAGTGCCAGAGGGCAGGGCTGGATGGGATATTGGGAAGGAATTGCTGTCTGTGAGGGTGGGCAGGCCCTGGCACAGGGTGCCCAGAGCAACTCTGGCTGCCCCATTCCTGGCAGAGGGGTGGAACTAGATGGTCTTTATGGTCCCTTCCAACACAAATCATTCTAAGATTTGTTATCCCCAAATTTGCTGTCCCCAGTTTTAACAGGCAAAGCTGGTGCCTTCCTCCAACTTCTTCAGATGATCCTGCTGCAAAGGAGGCATGAGAAAGATCGTAGCAAAGTCTTTCTTGTAGGAGGGTAGCACTAAACCCAACCATTTCCCTCTTCTGATCCTGCCCCTCTTCCTCGTGTCCCTCCCAAGCCAGTATCCCACAGGCTACTGCGCTGGGGTATGGGGTGGGATCAGCAGAGGGATGTTGCTGGGGAGGGGCAGGTATCAGTGGGTGAAGAGGTGGAGGCTCTTGGGTTGCTGCAGAGTGCCAACGAGATCTTGAAAGCTTTTTATTTGTTCTTCCATTAAACTTTGATGCAAATGGGTCTGAGGGGGGCAGCTTTTTGGAAACACACAGGCAGGCAGACAGGGATGAAGCTTGGACAGACAGGTAAAGCACAAAAAGAGAGCACATGGCCTTCAAACCTGCTGCCTGTGACCTCTGTTTGCAGCAAGTCCAGTAGATGACAGGTTTTCCTAGCTGGCCATAGGACAGTCACCTGAGCTTGCCAGACATCACCTTCTCCAAGAGTTGTTTTCCCCCAAAAATCTAAAAATGTGTATGCACGTCACAACACAGCTGGTCTCCTGGGGACTGGCCCAGAGGGCAGACCATTCCTGAACAACCCTTCTTTTCCAGAGCTTCTGGCCCTTCTTGTCAGAGCATGTATGTTTATGATTTAAATTGGAACGTATGTGCATTAGAAGTCCCATGGGCGTCTCAGGTTCTGCTCCAAGCTTCCCACCATGCAAACCACAGAGTGTTTAGCATCCAAAACTGAAAATTAGCCCTGTTAGCAATCCTTCCTGTGACCATGGGCTCCTTGTGCTTTGCTTTTCCCACACCCCTTGCTTTCAGAACCAGCAGCACTGAAATGCTGGTTTGTTACCTTCTCCAGCCACCTGTGCATAAATATTAGAATAAAACCCATGTGGGAAGGAGACCAAACATGATTTTGCTGCCTGCTGAGGAGCTGCAAACCTGCCTATGAAAACCATGAGCAGCTGAATTGGATGGTGTTTCTGGCCAAAGCAGGAGAAAAACCCATGCCTGTTGTAGACCCACTGAAGAGCAGAGGGTGGTCTTCTGCCTTCAGAGACGTTTCCCTTTGGCTCTGTTCAGGGATTTGGGCTTCCCAAGGAGTGTCTCTGCTGAAAGACAGAAGAGCTGCATTTCAGATCCACGTTGTCCTCAGTGAGCTGGCTCTGCTGAAGGCACTTCCATGACTGTCCTGCACGACCTATGGTGGGCAGCAGCCTCAAGGCAAGAACTGTGTTATCAAAGCTCTCACCGTGCCCTTGGGATTCTGCCCCCACCCACCCATCACCTTTGGTCTTCTCCAGCCGCTCCGCCCTACTTGCAAGTTGCTGATATTTCCTTTTACATCAGCTCGCTGCACAAAAAAAAAAAAAAAGAGTCAACTTTTCTCCCTTCCAAATTTAGCTTTGTTTAGGCACTAAAATAGACAAGAGTAGGGATCAGTGACTGTTTTTTTCCAAAACATTGTCTCATGACGAGGACTGAGGAAGGGAACTGCTTGGCTGCAGAAGAGAGATGTTTGATTTTTGTAAATGGGGACACAAAGTTCTCCTCTGTTCAGGCACAGGCGGCGTCCAGGAGTGCTCCTTGGATTAGGAAGTTATTCCCAAGTAATTAATTCATCTTTCATCCCCTAGACATCAGCTGCTGGTGGGTAGAGGTCTGAGGAAGGACAGGGATTCTCTGCAAGGAGGACATGCAGGAATGCACCGCCGTACGTATGGTTTCTAGTTGGAAAGAGCAGAAAGGCAGCTCCTGAGGCTTTAATGAGGGCTTCACTAGAGGAAATTGGTCCTTGAGTGGAGTGGAGATAGTTTCATTTTTCCAAGGTAATTGTATTTGCACATGTGTCTGCAATGCAGCTTAAATTCCTAAAAACACCCCAAGCATTAGCCTGCTGTGGTAGTACAACATTTAGAAGCAGTCTCACTAATTATTATACTATTTTTAGTCTTATTTCCTAAACTAGCTCTGCTGATGGGATTGGGCTGTGTGTGTCTCCTCCTTCCCTTCCTTTTCTCATTCTGTTTGTTATCTGTTGGCCAATTTCAAGTAATTTTTCAGAGGAACAGAGATCTCAGAGATATTGAGCTCTTCCTATGCATTCAGTGAAAATAAATGGTTGGGAAAATGAGTGATGAAGAACACTCAAACCACAGCCCTCAGTAATGAAGTTTCAGTATGAGCATGCTGGTCCAATGTAAGGTGTCCCTGCCTGTGGCAGGTGGGTTGGAACTGGATGATCTTTAAGGTTCTTTCAAATCCAAATCATTCTGGCATTCTGTGATTCTAAGCTATTATAGAATCATGGAATTCTAGAATATTCTGAGTTGGAAGCCACTCACAAGGATCATCCAGCCCTGCTCCTGGCCCTGCACAGACACCCCAACAACCCCACCCTGGGCATCCCTGGCAGCTCTGTCCAAACGCTCCTGGAGCTCTGGCAGCCTCGGGGCCGTGCCCATTCCCTGGGGAGCCTGGGCAGTGCCCAGCACCCTCTGGGGGAAGAACCTTTCCTGATATCCAACCTAAACCTCCCTGGCACAGCTCCAGCCGTGTCCTGGGTCCTGTTCCTGTCACAGAGAGCAGAGATCAGAGCTGTCCTTTGGGAGGAGCTGCAGACCCCAGTGATGTCTGACCTCAGTCTCCTCAAGGCTAAACAAGCCCAGTGATGTCAGACACTTCTCGTGTGACCCCTCCAGACCCTTCACCATCATTGTAGCTCTCCTTTGGACCTTTTCTAATGGCATTATATTTTGGTTCGGTGAGTTCCTTATGCCTTGAAGTCTGGAGGAATGAAGCTCTCTGAATGGGAAGACTCCAGCTGCCATGGGAGTGATAGGGTTGCTGCAGCAGCAGTTTCTCCAGGCTTTTTGCAATGGTCAGGATGGATGGTCACTATAAACCCCATCTGTCCTCGACTTGGCAGTGCCTTCTCTGGCCTAAATTCATCATCATTCCCAGCAACTATTGTCCTCCATTATGTCTTCCACAGAGAAACTCAAAATACTGTTATCTCAGTAACTGCTACTAAAATCAACTGTCATTTCCACAGGCTCTTCACTCAGAGAGCGGCTTTTCTCTGAAGTCAGTGTGTTATGTTGTCATGCCAATGTCACAAAGCTGCTGCTGGATGAGGCACATCCCCATCCAGCCTTTGCCCTTGCCCAGGCTGCTCCCTCATGACCCCTCGCACGTGGTGGTTCCCAGCAGTGGCTGGAGCTCCAGGCTGAGATAGATTGCGATGGAAATAAAAGGAGCAACTCTTACAGGGCTTCTCGTACCAGCTGGAGAAGGACAATACTGCATAAATAAAATTCATTATGGTTATGACAGCTCTGTGGTCCCTGGTAAATAAATAATGCTTTGCACTTACGTAGAGCCTTTCATCCAGGAACCTCGGAGCTCTGTGTGAGCATTAACAAAGCCTTGTCATGCCCATAGTAGGATGGTAAATACAGCAGCCCCCTTATCAGATGAACAGACCGCATCAGAGTCAGCACCTTCAGTGGAAAGAGGGCACTGGAAAGGCAGCAGCTGGAGTTACACACAGCTCTTCCACTGCCTTGTCTTGGAATCGTAGGATCCTAGATTGGTTTGGGTTGGAAGGGACTTTAATATCATCTAATTCCATCCCCCTGCCATGGGCAGAGGCACCTTCCACTATCCCAGGTTGCTCCAAGCCCCGTCCAACCCGGCCTGGGACACTCCTGGGGATGGGGCAGCCATGGCTTCTCTGGGCACCCTGTGCCAGGGCCTCACCATCCTCACAGTAAGGACTTTCTTTTTAATTACCAATAAAAAATGTCTTCCTAGTATCTCATCTAAATCTGTCCTCTTTCATCTTGTGCTTGGTCACATGCTTTACCATCCTTGTCCTCAGTTGTTCCCTGCAGGGTGGATCCCACCTGTCCTTGCTGCAGGGGTGGCATGGGCTGACTCGTTCATGGTGGGCAGGCTTAGTGAGGTGCTCCTGCTGTGGTTGTTCCCTCCCTGCTGGCGTGAGGGCACAGTCCCAAGACCTGCCTGTTGGCTCCTGTTGGCTTCCCCCAGTATCCTCATAACAATGCCGAGCATCCTCCTTTACAGACATTTTTTCACCTTTTTGGATAAATATACAAAGGAAGCAGCACAGGGAAATTGGATGGCTTAGGTGCGCCAGTGTCATGTGTGAAGTGGGTGAATTCCTTGTCTGTGGTACATATGGGATTTATACATCTGTGATCCAGTTATTTGCCCTTTGTGGTTCCTCCCATACAGAAATTGCAGACAACTTCATTCCCTGCTCCATGCAATGGCCCTGAGACAGTAGAACATGTCTGTGGGTTTTCAGACCTGCTTTTGTAGGGTCTGGATGTTGTAAGGATGTTTGGGTGGGAGCTGTTTCTTTTATTATGCTCACGTGCTGAGTGTACAGCTCTATCCCACTCTGACCCTTTCCATGTTGACGCCTCCTGGAGCTAATGACTGCTTTTCCCTCTGCTTTGCAGGGTTACCATCCATTGCCTCATGAAGCTGAAATCGCACACACCAAAAAACTGTTCAGAAGGAGGAGAAACGACCGGAGGTAGGTGAAACCTCTTCAGTGTTTGGGGTTTTTTTTAATCTTCTTTGTTGCACATCTTCCTCAACTGCCTCATGGTGAATCTTTGGACAGTGCTGCTGTTCAGCAGGGTTAATGAATAAACTCTTATTTGAGCACTAACATCCTGAAAATGTTTTGGGATTGTCCTGCATTGCTCCAGGAGTACCTTAAGGACCTTCTCTTCTTCTTGTACTTATTCCTGCATAACCAGATCCTCCCACTTGTACTCGAAGAGACAGCTGGCAAACTATTGTCTGTAAAAGCTCGAGTCCTTGGGATTTGTTCTCTCTTTTTCTGTTGAAAAGCAAAACTTGATGAGTTTCAAGGTTGCCTGGAAAGCGGGTATGGTTTGGTTAAGAGGGGGTCACAGCCAGCCTCAGGTGTCTGTGGGAAGGAGGGGATGTGCTGTACAGGCAGCTGAATTCCTGTGGCATTGATTTCAATCCGTTGAGTTAATTTAATCGGGTCGATTGGATATTTAATTGTATAAAGTGCATATTCAATTATATGAGGGCATCTAAAGTCCTTGATGGGAATTGTGACCATGGTTAAATGTGAAAAGAAGCGAGGAATAAGGGAGTTAGTTGTACATGCAGCTTTATTTCTGCTGACTTGTTCTGCTGCAGCTGCGACAACACACCCAGGGCAATAAAGCAGCTCTAAAACCACGACTTTGAAAGATGATTGAACAGGAGAAGAAGTGGCCAGTGCTTTCTCCTGGAATAAACAGAAGTCTGTGCCTGAGCTGTCACAGGGGGAAATTCTTGGTGAAGCCTGGAAGACACCTTGGAGTGTGTCCTCAAATCCCCCCATCACTTCTTATCTTGTGAACAGCTATGATGTAGTTAACTCTGCATGGTTTGGTTTTCCTAAACTTCACTGAGTGACCAAAAAAACAGCTAAAAGAAGTTTTCTCAGGCAACCTAGAAACATCCTTCTGTGGTCAGGATGGTTTGTCAGCAGCAACTCCGTTTACTCTCCTTCTGGAGACTCCCTCCTTTTTAGCTGTACACAATTTAAAAGCCAATATAGTTTCATGATTTGGGGCAGGGGGAAAAAATCTTATTTCAGCTGGGTTGCAGCCCTATGATCACCAAAACATGGTTAAAACCAAGCTGAGGTCTGCTGTGTTGCAAAACTGAGCTGGGTGAGCTTAACTGGAGTACTGGGCTGGGCTCCTTGGAGGAATCACAGTGGAGGTTGGAGAGTTCTGCTCCCATTTCTGGTCTTCCTCTGCCATGCAAAGAGTGCTTGATGCTTTGGGAGAGGAGACCTTCAGGGCCAAGGGGTCTTCTGCCTGAAGCTCCATGCCCAAGGCTGTGATGAACCGTGGAGCTGTGTGTTGGTTCTTCCCTCTCATCCAAAAAAACCTGCCTGTTGGAGGGGTGGGAGAGAACATGCCAAATGTGCATTTCTGTTTCTTTTTTCTTTCTGGTCCCTTCAGATAAGCCATCAGCAGACAGAAGCATTCAGCCCCCCAGGGCATCCCTGCCTCCTGCACAGATGGCAAGGAGAGATAGCAAAAGAAACTGCCTTGGGCTGGGGTTGGAAGATCACGGGGTGAGATACAGCCCCAGCCAAGTAGCCCTGGGATAGTGTCCCAGGAGAAGAGAAAAAACCTTTAAAATCCAATTGATCCAGCATCATTCCGGAGGAGACGTGGGGTCACTTCAGCCCTAAGCAGTCTCAAATGAAATAAAATGGAAAGAGCAGAGGATATGCACTTCTGCCCAAGTCCTCCACAGTGCTGTCAAAGCTTAGCCAGAAAACCACATTTTTTTCAATTTCAAAAAGCTAAGAAGCCTGAGCAGAGGGAGCTGCAGTGAAAAAACATTTTTTTTAAGTATTTAAAAGGAAAAGGCATGGTTTCTGTCCCCTTCCTTCAGCTTGAAACCTCAGCAGTCTCTCTCTCCCCATCCCACTTGTGTTGTTGGGGGTTTTCAGGGTCCCCTTGTCTCTGTGGTGCATTTGGGAGTAGGAGGGCAGGTTTAGTCCTTTTAGTGTTGCTTGAGTTGCTCCAAGAGAGCACTTGCTCCTTGGAGAGCTCCTTGCTTCTTAGAATTGATTTCTAGCAGTGAGTTAGCTCTTAGAATGTTTATTTTATGTGGAAAGCATGACAGAAGTAGGGGGAGAAAAGGGCAGGAATTGGTGGGGGAGAAAGGCAATAGGAAAAAAACAACAGATTGTATCAGAACACAGACTACAAAGCTGTTTACACTTTATTGCAGTGCTATTATCTTAATGTCCCAGGCATCATTCTGGGGCAGAAAAGCTCCATTCCGGAGCTGGTGGAGCCACACAGGTGATATAAAAATTCCTCAGGGTGAGATTTTATGTCAGGCAGAACAGTTGGGAGTCACAGGCTTTTTGTTTAAAACCTTATCTGGATACAGAGAGAGTCAAAATTGCGGAGTGTGGAGGGGACATCAGAGACAGTGAGGTTTGGGAGAGGCCTAGCAGGGCCATTTGGTGGTGCATGGGTTGGGAAAGGGCTGCAAAGCAGCTCTGGATGCCTGGACCCAAGGGAAGAAGGTCTGGTTTCCTAGAAAGGTGGTTGGTAGCAGCCAAAGATGGGAGTAGGGCTGGCATGCGGTGAATTTGCAAGAAGAGGAGAGGTTGTCCTGCTAAGTTGGTTAGAAGCAGGTGTGGCCCCAAAGTCCTGGGCACACCTGGGTCTGGTTTTCATGGGGCAGCTTTTCCCCTTCTACTGAAGCTGGTGAGTCCTGAAGCAGCACCCTGGGCCCCACAAGTAATGCCTGCATGTGGTATACGGGCTTTGCCTGCCCAGCACTTGCCTCATCCAAGGCTGACAAATCCCCACTGACCATGGTGGGCATCTCCTGCCGGGTGCAGGAGTCACCCTCACAAGTGGCCATCCAGCTTGGGTCAAGGTGTCAACCCCCAGTATGACCTCTGCTCAGTGCACAGGTCCAGCTGGCCTTGCCTGGCTGTAGGTGACCTTTGGGTTAGCTGGAGCTTTATATAACACACCTACTACAAAAAAAGCTGATAAAGCACATTGGTACCAAGAAATCTGCCTTTTTTTTTTTTCCAGCTGGTCTTACAAATGGTACTGATTCCCTCCCAGAACGTGTGTGGGCTTCTCTGGCCTCCCTGACAGTGCCATTCAGATGGGGACACGTCTTGGGCTAGCGAAGCACCTTTTGTTTCACATGCAGACTGACGCTGGTGTCCAGCCCTGCTATAAATAGCGCCTGTCTCTGCTTCCTTCCTGTCAACTTTCCTCGGGAAATGCTGTCCCTGGGTTATGGAGGAGCACAGCTCACCTACCCTGAGGTCTCTGCCACACACCTTGCACTCTCTTAAGGAGAAGCAACCCCAAGGGAGTGACCCATAGATCTCTCCTTGCATATGTGCTATGTTTTTGTGTTCCCCAAGTAATTTTTTCTGGTTCTGTGGATACATCATCCTTGGAAATGCTCAAGGCCAAGTTGGATGGGGCTCTGAGTAACCTGGCCTAGTGGAAAGTGTCCCTGCTTCTGGAGCTGAATGGTCTTCAAGGTCCCTTCCAAGCCAAATCATTCTGGGATCCTATGATTTTTCCATGGATGCATGCGTGAGGCAGGTATGAAGAGCGAATTAGATGTCCTTAAAAAAAACTGGACACATTTTCCATAGCAGCAGTCAACATCTGCTGGAGGGTTTGGTTGCACAGGGTGTTGTAAAAGCCTGCAGAAGGCGGTGAGGTCCTTCCTGCAAAGAGCTTATGATCAGAGCAGGCGAGGTATCAACCTCTCCACCTCTCCTGGCAGAAATTCTGCAGGCAGTGTCTTCTCTGTTGGCTTGGAGTCAGGAGGTGGGACTGCTACCTCCTGATGAGACTGGTGGAGGGCATCACTGCTTGCTGGGGTCATGGAAGGGGAGCAGCACAGGCAGATGTTTTCATACCATGTCCAAAGGCACCAAAGGCCAAACTAAGAGTTTGACCTCCCAAAGGCAACCACCTGTAGGGAAGGAGAGAGTTTTCCTGGGTGATGGCAGGACCTCTCCTGCAAGAAAAAAAATTCTGTGGGATATGGGGCACTCCAGACCCATTTCTCAAGTCCTCTACTCTGACCTTTCCCAACCCAGTGCCTCTCTCGTGGAAGAGCACAAGCTGTGCTGGGATGTGATCTCCTTGGACAGGTGGGCTCTGGGTTTGGCCCCTTGTTTTTCAAAAAGTTCCCAAAACCCCCCCTTTTTAAGCATTGCAAGTTGGCTTTTATGTTGCACAGGGTTCCCCCAGTTCCCATGGCCTCGTAGTGTGATGTGTTTGGAATGGAGAGTCCAGCTGGCCAAATCCTTTGGCCTGGAAATGCCTGGAAGTGCACACACAGAGGCTTGCCCAGCCTCGTAGGAATGATAAAAACCACTGCCAGTTCAGGTAGGATTTACAGGCAATACATGGAGTTGCAATGGGTTAAGGCAGGTGAGGTTGTACCTACTTCTTGGTCTTAGTTAGCAGTACTGAAATGGTTCTGTGTCACTTGAGGAAGGGCACAGTTTTTCTGAGGACCAGGAAAAGGTTTTTGGAAAAGTCTTAAAAAGTTTGCACCATTGAAATCACATTGATCCAACATCTTGTTGGATTCAAAAGACAAATCAGGCTGAATACCTTACCAAGAGCAAATCCCTGGGTGTGCACAGATGCTGGCTGGTACCTCACGGCGCTTTTGGTGATCCTTGTCTGTGGGCAAGAAGAGGAGAGGATGGCAGAGAGAACAGCCCCATGTCCTGGAGAGGATGAAGTGAAAGCCTGAGAGTTAGTCAATCCCCTCTTTGCAAAAGAGGCCTCTGAATTCCTCTTTTCAGTAGGAAAAGTGAGAATCTCATGTGGTTCTTCTGTGCAGCTGGTGTGACCAAAGCCATGAGGGGCTGCCCTGCTGGTCCCAGCCAGGATTGTTGGGGGTCACAGACAGCCTCTGGTGAAGAACCATCACCTTAAGCTGTGACTGAGCTTTGTGTCATCACCTCCTCCTGTTGGATGAGATTTTAAGAGGGGTGTTTCTGCACCTGGGAAATCCACCCTACATAAATCCCCTGTGTGGGGAGCTGCAGCAGAAGGCTGCATGGATCCTCCTGGCTCATACATGGAGGGAAGGGTTGGGAGCATAGAGTCTCAGGAGCTCTCTCCATCTCCCTTCAGCATGCCTCAAATACTTAAAGCTTTCAAGGACAGAATTACAGAAATGTCCCCAAGTTTTCTCTAGCATTGTCTGAATTTATTTACTTCCTAGCGTTAACTTGGCTTTGCACTTAAATGATCAGGAAAAAACAGCCTGGATTATTTTTTTGTGTGTTTGTGTGTTTTCTGGACTTAATTAGATTCAGAGCTGGGGGAGGCAGAAATATCCTCCTTCCCTGGAGAGCCCCGGGTGGCTGTCAGGGACAGTTTCCTCTTCCTGAAGCAGGAGGGTTGTGAAAGCACCCCTGACCCTCCTGCTGACGCCCACGCCGCACACTGGGTTATCTGGGGTGAGTGCATGGAGTGGGCATCCCTGTCCCCACTCCCCAGCCAGAGCCTGCTCTGCTGAGAAACCTCCTGGGGCTCATCCCAGCCCAGCCATGTGGCCCTGGCCTGGGTCTTTCAAGGAGGTGGTTCTGCCTAGGGACTGCCCAGAGGACGGTCACAGCGGGCTCAGGGCCAGGCAGGGAACGTCCCATATCCGCTGGCGGCTCCACTGAGGAGCGTAGGCAAGCTGTGATATATTTCTTTTCCCATTATATTTAATTTTACAGACCCTCGGGGACACTCAACCACCTACAGTGATTAGTTCAACTGATTAAGCTGCTTTTCCTCTTGTGACAAACTCCTTTTGTGAAGGGTTTTCAATAGCCATGCTGCTTGGGACATTGTTCCTGTACAATTTCCTTTCAAAACACCATAAAGGGCACTCTACCGCTTCACCCTGTCGTAAAACACCACAGGAATCAGCTTGGCCCAGCTTGCTCCTTCAAGGGCAAGATCTCCTCATTCAGGGACAAGATATGAGGTTGCGTGGGAGTTGCAGGACCGTGTGGAGCTGGAGTGAGATGGAGCCATAAGCAAGGGGGATTTAAGATGAGATAAGATGGAAAGCAAAAGTTTTCCGCCTTTTTTTGTTCTTCTGTTTGTTAATAAGATGATCCAGGGTCACCTGGGGAAGTGAAGGATAAATAAACTTGAGAGCACAGAGAAGGAAATGCTGCCTCACACACGTCAGCTGGTTCAGCCTTGCCTGGCAGAGGCTGGAGGCAGATGCAGATGCTCTCGAGGTACCCGGGGGTAGAAGGTGCAGGGCCAGAAGGGCAGTTTCTGCTGAAGAAACACATTGCTGTGAGCAAAAAAAAAACCTGGCCATTTAATTAAGACTGGAAGTCAGAGGAAGGTCTGATTGACACCAAGGCAGTAACAGGTAGAACTGCAGGGAGTTGCAGCAGCACGAAGTCATTCTTCCCTGTGTCTGTAGTTACTCCCATGCCCTCTCATGAGGCTGTTGGGTAGGACCTGTTGTCATTTGCATCTGGTTGGCCCAGCAGCTGCTCTCTGGGTGAGGTGATGATGGAGCAGGGCAGAGATGGTATCGGGAAGGGTCAACCAGGAGCCCTTTCGACCTACAGAGCTGTGCTGGCCAGACACCCTGGCATCGCCCTGCCCCACTGCCCTTCCTTCCAGGCAAAAGGCTCTGCCAGGGGTCACAGCACGGGGACTCCACTCCTCCACAGAGGAGGTTGTTGAGAACAAAGCCTGCACAAGGCTCCCCATTGAAGGAGCAGTCCTCTAATGATCAAAAAGCCACCTCCTGACACCCTACGGACATGCAGCTGGTGTGACTCAACTGTGGAGCTCCTGGTGGAGTGCTGCAACTTCTTGGCAGGAGGGAACTCTTGGAGGTGAGGTCTGGGGGTTCTTTGTCTCTATCAACACCTTTTTCTGCCTTTTACCATGGCTCAGTGAGCAGAACACAGCATGGCAAAGGGCAGTGGCTTCAAACTGCCAGAGGGCAGGATTAGCTTAGGGATTGGGAAGGAACTCTTGACTGTGAAGGTGGGCAGGCCCTGGCACAGGGTGCCTAGAGAAGCTGTGGCTGCCCCTGGATCCCTGGAAGTATTCCAGCCCAGGTTGGAGGGGGCTTCCACTTGGGATAGTGGAAGGTGTCCCTGCCCATGGCAAGGGGGTGGGAACAGGATGAGCTTTAAGGTCCCTTCCAACCAAAGCCATTCTAGGATTCTGTGATACCCCGTGTAGTAATCTGAGCCCTGGTACCTACAGGGCACACAGATGATTCAACAGCTCTGCAGAAGCCATCTGAGTGCAGCCAAATTTACATCTAGCATCAGTCCTGGGCCAGCTTATCTAAGAGCGAGTCACCTGCCCCAGCACCATCCCCAGAGCTGCAGATGTAGGGTCTTTCCATCATCGGAGTGGTCCGTGTGAAACACTGGGAGCAGTGAGGTGGAGCAGTTGGTATTTAGCATCCCCTGGGGAATATGTTTTGCCTGTCACCCATGTCTCAAGCTGTGGCGGGCTGAGTAGAGGTTTTCCACCCTCTCGTTTCTGGCATTGTGAGCAGCACTGAGGCCTTACATGCTTGAGGATGTCAGTGGAAGTATGCCCAGCCATGCATCACCCCCAAGGGCAGGTGTTGTGGCCGCGATCCTGCCGGCAGAGCACACCGCAGAAGGGGTGCCGTGCTCACAGCTCCTTTCCTGGTGCTGGCAACAGCCAAAAGGATTCTGCATTTTATGCATGTGCAAGGTTAAAGCACTTGTGTGAAAGTCAGAGAGCTCTGTGGGCTCAAGACTAATGGCAAGAGAAAGATAATGAGATAGATTATGAGTTCAACAGGACGTGGTCCGCGTGAGCAGGACATCAGGAGATGCATGTCCATTACAGTTCTCCATATCTGCTCCATCCTCCTTATGTGCCTAGCCAAAAACCAATGCAGAAGGGTTAGAAGATACTCATCTAAGCAGATTTAATCCTTTCCTTTCATTGTTCAGTTTTTTCTAATGCCAGGAGGCAGGAGTGAGCCGGGTGTATTTCTCAGCTGCAGGGTTGCCACCTCTCTATTGAGAGTGGCTTTGTCATTGCATAAAAACTCTAAAACACAAGACTTTTTATACCCTTTTTTTTCTTCTCAGCCTTGGGGACTGAAGTGACCCCTGTCCTGCAGACTAAATTTAACCCAAATTGCCAAGCCACCAGTAGACTTCATGGCATCAGGAGGCTTTGCAGGTTGTTTGTCTCTGTCTCTGCCACTGGTTGAAAGACTTTATGTACCACTGGCAAACCATGCCACTGTTATGAAACCTTGATAGAAATGTAATTCTCTTCTGATTAAGCTCAGGGTCTTATGATGTTGCTTCACAGAAAGCAAAATAATTGCTCCAGCAAAAAAAAAATCCAGAACTCCAGCATGTGGCTGTGGTGGAGACTGTGGTGGAGGTGGTTTTCATCAAAACTCAGCATTTATTAGGTATCTTTTTACTGCGTGGCATCAGGGGTTGGTCTGGAGGTCAGTGAGTTGTTGTCACTGATGGCTCTTCACAAATGTTCCAGGCCAGATTGAACAGGGCTTGGAGCAGCCTGGTCTGCTGGAAGGTATCCCTGCCTGTGGCAGGGGTGGAACAGTGTGATCTTTAAAGTCCCTTCCAACCCAAACCACTGTGTGATTCTGTGATTTTTGTGAGCATTTTGGAATGGGGAACAGGAGCTTATGGTGGCTGTACAACTGTGGAGAAGGTTAGGAGAACAGCTACTCCTAAGTCCAAGGCTTTGAGGGGATCAAGGCTTTGAATGGGAGACCTCATTTCAGTGCTCACCTTTACCAGAGATTGCTGGACTTCACCTCCGTGATCACAGGTTTTAGGTGCCCTAGCTTGTCTGGAACTCCATGCAAGGAGCTGTCAAACACCAGACCTTATGACACCAGCACCAAAATGGCTGGAAGCCAAATAAGATGCTGTAAAGCACCTCCAGTGTCACTGCCATCTGGATCTCCCTGCATGTGTCCATAACTGCGTTGACCAGATATGAACTAGAGGCCCAACTTCCCATTATGCTCAGAGGGGATGTGTTCAATGAAGTTTGGAGGATGCTTCACCCCCACTTAAGAAAAATTAGCCTGTTCATCTTAAAGAGAACAGATTTCCTTGCTTTATTTTGCCTTCCCATGTTGACCAGAACCAAGGAAGTCTGAAAAACAAAGAGAAATGGGAGGAGTTGAGCCAAAACACCTCACACTGGAGAGAGTGGTGGGATAAGGATTTGTTTCTGGCTCTCTTCAGCAAGAACAGACACTTCAGGCTTGGCATCCCAGTCTCAGCTGGGATTGAGACTTTCATTAGAAGGGCATGTAGTGGTTGGACAAAGAGGAATGGGTTCACACTGCCAGAGGGGAGGGTTAGATGGGATATTGGGAAGGAATTGCTGTCTGTGAGGCTGGGCAGGCCCTGACACAGGGTGCCCAGAGCAGCTGTGGCTGCCCCTGGATCCCCAGGAGTGTCCAAGGCCAGGTTGGATGGGGCTTGGAGCACCCTGGGATAGTGGAAGGTGTCTCTGCCCATGGCAGGGGGTTGGAAAGGGATGGTCTGTAAGGTCCCTTCCAACCCAAGCCCTAAGTTATATGGTGAAGTAAGTACCTGCACCCTTGTTCTTTTTCTTTCCTCTACTGAAACCAAATAAAACTCAACACATCAATCACAAAGTATACAGTTAATTAAAAAGTGACAGGTGAGATAGGAGAAAGAGGCAGTGGTGACCCTTCCAAGGCCTACCAGCCAAACTGGCTTGGTGCTGCTGATGGGCAGGATTCAACACCAGCCACTGGTGTCTCAGCAGCTTGTGTGAGGTGTGTAGTAGCCTTTTCTTGCCCTTGTTTCTTCCATGAACAGGTGTCATCAGAACTGTTGTCATCACAGGTGAACACGTTTAGCTCTGAGCCCCTTAAAGGCTACAACCCCTAGCTCATTGTTACATCAATTATCGATTTGCATCTTCTTCCAGAACTTTTCTTCTGGTAGAGAGCTGGTGGGTCAATGTCCAGTTGATGCATCTGTTATGTCCTAAGATAGAAACAGGCTTAACTGGAGTGGTTATCAAGAGGTGCATGGCTGTGGTGCTTTTTGCACATTTCAGGCAAAAACTTGAGTGGAATCTTGGGAAATTGGTTGATGAGTGGTGCCTAAGCTGTGTTGTCAATGTTCATATGTTCCCTTAGATTTGGTTTTAAATGTAAAGACAAAATAAATATATGTGCTGAGGTGTGTTATGGACATGTGAAGTCATGGGAGCGTCAGTAACTGGCCCTAAAGCAGTGCAATTTGTAGTTCTATTTAAACTTTGAACTTATTTTAAAGCTATTTTTCTAGCTTGTGTTTGAAGGGCATTATTAATTTATTTTATGTGAAAATCTTCTCCTCTGCATTCATTATTACCTAATTCTGTGTTATCAGGCATCATCTTCTTTTCTACTGTTTCATTTCTTATAAAAAATGTCTTTCCCTCTTTTTTACCTTCCTTAATCTTGCACTGAGTGTTTAAAGATACACATAACCAAGCTGTCCCAGCATTTTGTCTCACAGGATTTTTTTTCTCAGTGGAACTTTACCAAAAGAAATCTCCACACTTCTTCCCACAAACATCCCACTGGCAAGTCAGGAGGTTGGGATGCATCCTCTTCAGGCCAGGTAGTTCTTATACTAGGAAGATTAAGAGAAGCCCAGCCATCACTCAGGAGTGTGACATGCCAAGGTATTTATTTGAAAACTCTTTACAATCGGATGACAGCCCATATTCATGCAGTTTTCATGCTGTCTTGAATGGGTTGCACTATTTCCAGAGCCAGTCCATTCATGGCCAGCGCTAAGGCTCCTCTCACAAATAAAAATAGTCACAGGAGTGGCTCTCGCCCTGGGTTTGAAGATTGCAAGTTATTTTGGGTGAAGGCGAAGGTGAACGTGTTTTACGGCTGGCATGAGTGTGTCAGTTTTAAGGCTGTGAAATTTTGGAAAAGCCTTAGAAACCCATTCCCAGAGGTCAACAGGACAAAGCTCTCCTGCTGAGCGAGTGAATAGAAATGAGTTCATAATTACAGAGTATAGTAGCTTTTTCACTGCTTTAATTGAGGTTTTTCAGAAAGGAAGAGAACTTAAAACAATACAGAAATGTCTTTTGTTCTTTCAGGGCCATTTGCTGAGGGCTTTGCAGTGAGAGGAGAGGATGTTTATTAAAAACAACAATATCAAGGCGTTATTTTAGGGCTGAAGGGCCATTCCTAACTGGAACAAAACTAAATGCTTGAGATGGACTGGGTACTCACTGAGAATTAGCACTGAGCTAAGTGATTTGCAGCATATTGCTGAACTTCTGTTGGAACAGAAGAAAGAGAGAGGAAGGGAAGGAATTGAAGAAGTTGAAACACCCCTTTCCTTCTCATTAGGATTTCCAAATCAAATTAATTAGGTTTAACAGCACATGAGTCTGAACCCTTGAAGCAGCATCTGGAAGTCAGGGGTTTATCCTCATCCTTATGCTCCTGTCTTCTCCATGCCCTCCTGGGAGCTGATGAGGCTTACTGGAGGGGACTGGTTTTGGGGGTGCAGAGGGAACACCCCAAACCCAACGAGGATGTCACAGCCACCCATGCTGAGCAGGGTGTGGGGGAGTTGAGCCAGCGTAGTGGTGGCTGTGAAAAACTGCCTCTTCTCAAAGAGAAGCAAATGCAGGACCGATATTTTTTTTTCTTTTTAAGGGCAAAAGTGAGCCTGGTGATGTGCTTGCCTGCAATGGAAAACAGCAATACTAGCATCTAGTGTTTAGAATGTAACGATGCAAGAAACTCCTCTAAGAAACTGAAAGCACCTAAGCAGAGATGTTAAAATAATAGGTGCAGTTCTGCCTAGCATTTAAAAACTTTGAACCAGTGATGAAGGATAGGTCATGTTTTCAGGAGCAACTGCACTAAGGGTGCATCTCAGACAGGAATCATAGAATGGTTCGGGTTGGAAGGAACCTTGAAAATTATCTTATTCCACCCCTCTGCCATGGGCAGGGATACCTTCCACTGTCCCAGGTTGCTCCGCCCCATCCAGCCTGGCCTTGGACACTTCCAGGGATCCAGGGGCAGCCACAGCTTCTCTAGGCACCCTGTGCCAGGGCCTCCCCAGCCTCACAGTCAATAATTTCTTCCTAATACCAAATTTAAATATCTTCTCCTTTAGTTTAAAACCATTCCCCCTGGTCCTATTAGTAGAATGTGTCAAAATGGAAGGATCCCGTAAGGATCATCAAGTCCCAACTCCCTGCTTCTCACAGTACTACCTGAAACTAAACCACATGACTAAGAAAGCTGTGCCAGCTGAAGCCGAGCCTCCTCAAGAACAAGATGAAGAGCTCCTGATTGCAATGCTGGTCCTTTGTGATGAGACTCCTCAAGGACTTAAGTCTTCATAGTCATGACAGTCCCAGCAGTGGGTACTTGCCCTGCCTGCCCGAGCAGAGCTGGCCGTGGCAGGGCCCCAGCCAAGGGGTTGGCAGAAGGCAGTTTAGAGACAGATCATCATTTTGGTTTGATTTTCTGCAGCGTCGCTGGGAGTTATTACGCTAAATTAATTCTCCGGGCTGCAGGTCCCCAAAGGACAATACACCCTAGCAGTTTGTTCCTAGCAGGGCTCAGCTGGGTGATCATGTTAGCACGGCCTAATGAATTACGGCGCGCGAGCAGGGTGGATGTAATTGTCCGCATGTGCTGCTGGCTGTGCCTGCCACCTCCTTCCTGCTGGGACATCACTCCCCTTCTCTTGTGGTTGCCATGCCATCCTGCATTAGCAGAGTTTGTAACTTGCAGTTAGATGTACTGTTGGTCTCTGGAGCTGGACAGAAAGGCCATAAGAGCAAGAGGAGAGAGAGGATGTGATGGGTCACACAAGGCCACCTGGCTTGGTCACCAGCAGGAAGAGGATGAGAGGAACAGGGCACTCATGCAGTGCTGCTTCCCAGCAGTGCTCGCCTCTTCTTAATGGAAATGATCTTAACTTGATGATCTTGAGGTTTCTTTCCCCGTAAGTACTGAATGGCTGCAATAAAGTCACTACAGAGCCTTCCCCAGGCTGAACAGCCCCAACTCTCTCAGCCTTTCCTCATAGGAGAGATGCTCCAGAACCCTCTGAGGAATTTTTTGGTACTCCACCTGGGTCATCTTCACAGGATCACAGAATGGCTTGGATTGGAAGGGATTTTAAAGATCATCCCGTTCTACCCCCTGCCATGGGCAGGGACACCTTCCGCTGTCCCAGGCTGCTCCAAGCCCCCTCCAACCTGGCCTGGAACACTTCCAGGGATCCAGGGGCAGCCACAGCTGCTCTGGGCACCCTGTGCCAGGGCCTCCCCACCTTCACAGGAAGAATTTCTTCCTAACATCTAATCTAAATCTTCCCTTTTTAGGTTTAAAACGATTACCCCTTGTCCTGTCACTACCTGCCCGTGTAAAAAGTCATTCTAGTTTTTATAAGCCCTCTTTAACTACTGGAAGGCAGCAATGAGGTTTCCCTGGACCCTTCTCTTGTGCAGGGGAATATCCTCAGTTTTCCCAACCTGTCTCCAGAGCAGAGGGGTTCCAGCCCTCGGAGCATCTCCATGGCCTCTTCTGGAATCACTCCAGCAGGTCCATGTCTTTGGTATTGCTTGTATTGGTGTTGCTTTGGTAGCTGATTGTGTGATTTATTTATTTTTACCCAACATGTGAGGAAAGTCCTTGTTACGTGTGCAAGCATGGGGTGCTCTTGGGTCAGTCGGGTGTAGGATGGGTGACGGGGAGAGAATGCAAGAGCCACTGCCAGGGTACAGCCACAGAGATGGACAACAAAACACCTCCAACCCCAAAGTGCTCTATGCTAGAGGACTGCTCTCAGCGTCTCCCCTTTGCCTGTGAGGAAGCTGAGGTGGGAAGGTGGAAGGAGTCTATAGTTGGACCTTCCCCCACCACAGACCTTGCAGTGAACCTGTGGCCACCAGATCCTCCTGTGTGTGAGCCCTGCCACCCCTGAGCCTGCCCTGCAGGGCTGCTCCCTCAGTGTCACACGGTGCAAAACACGGCTGACTACGTGATGCTATTTCAGCCGGCCAGAATTGAGGGAAGGAAATATAGCGGCAGGTTCCTCTGCACTAGGAAACCGATCTGTTGTTGGAATGGCTTTCTCTTTGGTGGAGTGTTTCCGGCACGGCTCCTCAGCACTGGAAATGGCTTTATCCATCTACACCTTGTTTTCCAGCCTGAGTTCATGGAGGTGTTGTCAGCAGCTGGTTGCTGGAGTGAATATGAAGTGAAATAACTTGTTTCTTTCTCGTGCTTTCCATCCTCAAATGTAAATGTGCCGCTGCCTTGGAGTGAGCACCCAGGGCTTCCTGCTGCCAAATTGCTCCCCAAAGTATCTGGCAACTGAGCTCAGAGATAAGGGCAAGCACAAGTTGATACCCTCAGTGGGTATAAATAAAAAGCTTTATGGCACCTGCTGTCTCACACGATGTCATTCAGTGAGACCTGGCCCATTTGAAGAAGCCCAGCAACACTTCAGTGGTGTGGTTGCAGGGTTTGGGTGGTGACTTCCAGTTTTTGGCCATGGTAAGTAGCCACCCTCAGCAAAAGAGTGTCTTCCACCCATTCTTCTCCCTGCAAACCCATGCTAGGCCACGCTCTGGCCACAGAGACCTGGGAGGGACTAACAAGCTGAAGCTCTGCAGGGCCTCCTGGCATGGCTAGTGTGTGAAGAAGTTGCCAGCTTAAGTTGTTTGGGCTCTTATTGCAGAAACAATATTTCTGTCTGACCCCAGTTAGCAACTGATGTTTGCAAAATAAAGAAGTCAAGGCACTGGAAATACTTTCCATTCCAGCTCTTGTCTCAGCCCAAAATATTAGTATTAAAAATATTGCATCTATTATATGCCGCTAATATCTCTGCTGGCACATAAATCACCCAGGGATTTTTCATCTCCATATTAAAAAAAAAAAAGTTAACTGTGCTCTATTTTTGGGTATTTGTTAACTGTTTTGTTTCCATTTATTCCTACTACAGCCACAGCAGTCTGTCTCCAAGGGACCATCTGTGGGAAAGAGAGTCCCTGGATTGATTCGGAAGGTGTCGAGGTCATTGACAGGCATGAAGGCGCTGAGTCTCTGCTCTTTCTCTGATAATGTCTTTATTTAGCATGACAGCCTCCAGGGCACGAGTGGACAAGAGGCTTCTTTCTTTCCTTTAAACTAACATTGCTGCAGCCATTCCCAGCATTGTGCAGATGCTGTGGATCTTCCTAGTTTCCTGATTAAAGCTGGGGGTGCGGGTCCCCAAGCAGCGAGGGCCAACAGCTACGTGACATCGGAGCTGCAGAAGGTGGCCCAGCTCTGTGCCTGCCCCCAGGCAGTGTGTTCCCATCCAAACTGACAAGTGAAAACTCATCCAAGACAAATTAAATTTTAGGAGTGAATCAGACCCTGGCACAGCTCAGCAATTCTGTGGGAGTGTTAGGGATAGCATGAGAGAGGAGGCAGGAATGGGGTCAGGAGCAGACAACTCCTCTTGTTGAAGATGACCCTGCCCATTCCGGAGGGGGTTGCCTAAATGACCTGTAAAAGGCCCCTTCCAACTCAAACCATCTATAATTCTATGAACTCTTCTTTTGACAGTGAAACAGAGTTAGGTAAACATTCAGGAAACGGCTTAGGATTGTCACTGGGTTGCAATAAATCAATTTCCAGATCAATCCTGTCTCCCAAAGCTCTACACTGAACGCTAGAGCCTGCTGCATCTCTTTTAAAGAATTTTATATTACGTGTTTGATAAAGGCTTCTGGCACACCTAAGTCCAAAGCACCTCTGCAGCTTGGGTTGGTGTTTTACTGGATCCCTGTGTCGGAAGTAATTGCTTGCCATTGACTTTGGGTCATCTCATATGTCTGGACAGCTGTCAGGAGATCCTGTCAAATCTTGCCTTAGCTCCTACAGGAAAGACATTTATTTCTTCACTAGAAAGCACTGGTATAAATAGGATATGGAAAAAAAAACCCTAGGATGTCTCCTTGCTGCAGGTCAAAGAGGCACAGGGGTCTAAAGGAAGACAGCTGACCACAAAGGCAGCAGGTGGGGGCTCGTTGTACTATTTAGGATGTGTCTTGGGGGGAACGGGACCACGGAGGCGTGGTGGTGGGCTGTGTCTGTGCATCTTGGCATGGGTTTAAAGTTTATATCTCTTGGAGGATTATCAGATCTCGGGTTAACTGATCAGCCTGGGTGTATTTTTAAAGGAGGCAGCCTGGAGTCTGAAGTATAAGCTCTTTTATTGCAAAGTAGTAAAAGATTATTCCATATTCATTCAAGCCACATTCTTACCAGTAGCCCAGGATCCGTTTGTGTTTGGGAAACATTGTGTACTGTGGTCGTGTCTTAGTTTAAACTATTTTGTCTAAACTGGACTCAGTTCCTTGTCACTGTGTTTTCCAATGGTTTTTATGTAATTCTTGCAATCTTGTTTACAGTATGCTGAGAATCCAACAACGTAATTCCAAGTAATGTAGTTTACAAAGAGAACCATTTCCAAGCGATTTCTACATGAAATCACAGCAGTGATTTCTACACCAGTCTGGGCAGTCAGCCTTGAAGTCCAGGGGGTGCCTTCCTAGCTGTTTGCCCGCTCTGTGCAGCAAGGGCCTCCATCTCGACATCCCTCATGATTTGTGGGAGATCCAGCAAAGCACTAAAAGAGCTGTTTCAGAGCTATCTCACATGCCATCTGTACTTGGGATGTCTTTCCCAAGCTGGTGTTGCAAAACAGCTCCTTAAATTCCTCCTGAAGATTCATTTCCATGAAGCTTAGAAGAAAATAGCTGACTCAGGCAGCCTGTGCAGCCAAGCATTGCAGAGTGTGAGGGCTGTCCCTGGGCTTCAGCAGCAGTCAGCTTTGCTTTTTGGTGCTTTTGAGTCCATCTCGAGGGGTGTTGTGCCATGTCCCCTCAGCCCAGCAGTGCTGTCTCTGCTGCTGCAGCACAGTCTGCTGGCTGGGCATTCGTCTGGTGGTCCTGTGGAGGGGGTGGGAGAAGTTCGTCATTCATCCGTTTGCTTCAGAGTCAGTGGGAATTTTGGATGTAAAGACAAAAAATCACACTGATAGAATAGCTGGGGTTCAGAGGTACCTTTAAAGCTCATCCAGTCCCATCCCCTGCCATGGTTAGGGTCATCTTCCACTAGACCAGAGTAGCTCAGAGCCCTGTCCAACCTGGCCTTGAATGTTTCTAGGGGTAGGGTGTCCACCACATCTCTGAGCAACCTGTGCTGGTGTTTTACAACCCTCACTGTGAAAATCAGTGCTACCATGTTGGTTTATAGTGACTCTATGTTCTAGAGGACCAAATGAAATCATCTCTAGCAAACAAAGGCAGATGTGGTGTCCAGGCCCAAAGGAAGGGTTGTTAGCAGTGACTGTACCTCAGGACCAAGGTGGTGACAAAGGGAGCTGTACCCATGTAGGCAGCTCACATGAAGATTTCATGGTGCTTTTCCCAGCAGCCAGAGACTCTGAGCTTCATCACAAACATCTCTCCCCTCACAGGGTTGTTTTGGTTGGCTGTGCTTGTCCTCTGGTGTTCATTGTATGTTTGCAAAGATGCGTACATGTAAGACTTAAAGCATGCACTTCATCTCAGCTGTTTAAAGATGGTTTTAAATCTTGATCACCACCATTTTGACAGGCGGACTTTCTACACTTCCAAGATGCCATGTCTGTCCAGATGACATGGGCTCAGTCTAGCAGCTGGGGTGGTCTTTACCCTTGGTGACAGAAAGGCATGAAAGAAGTGTGAATAATTTCATTTTTGTTTTCAGGAGTGAGCATGACATCTTGTTCCCTTCTCATCTGAGAAAAATGCAAACAAAAATGAAACTGGAGCCAAGTGAAACCAGTTTGAGAGAGAAAGCCAAAGGGAAAACACAACACAAATCCTGTGCTCTTCATCCTTGGAGCTGGTGGTTATTGCTTTCTGTGGGGTTTTGAGGTTTTTGATTAAATTGTGTGGAACTGTCAAGCTTATTTGAGTATTTCCCCCTCTCAGTCACAGCAAGGATAGAAAATGGCTGGGGCTGTGATGCTCCCTGATCAAAGCAGGACTGAGTTATCATTATCCATGCACACGAAACATCAGAGGGCCTTTGTTGGAGGTAGGCTTGCTGAAGAATGCTTCTGGGGGAAGTCAGGCCTCTAGAATAGAAATTCATACCTTTTCCTCATTATATTAAATAACAATATTCCCCAGACCTCTTGGGACCAGTTTTAGATGCTATAAAATTCCACCAGGTCCTAACTGGGATCCTTCAGTCCCTCCAGTTTGGACCACAACATCTCTTAAATGCTCAAAGCCAGTGATGATGGGTGTTTCTGACCACAGCAGTACTGCCATGCCCAAACCCCTCCAGCAGTGCCTGCTTCAGGATACCAGTCCAATTGTTTGTGGTCTGGCTGGAATATGCTTAGTTCAGAAAGATTGGGCCTGGAGAAATGGGTTTGTTCAGGGGATGTTTCAGAGGATTTTGCTCCTTCCTGCCTTTTCCCTCTTCAGGCTGAGTTTCCTGGGCAGCTAGCTAGTACAGCCGGGAAAAACCCATGTTCTAAATTGAGAATTTTACTCTTTCGGTGGTGACTCTAAGAGGGTTTCTTTTTAATTTCCCTCCCTCAATGGAAAATTGTGTTGGGATTTTCAGAAAGAAGGTGAGAGAGGTGGCCTGTCATCCCACAGAGCCAGCCCCACAAGTCCTCCATTTGCAGGAACAGCTGCTGAGTTCCCTGGGGGCATGCTGCTTCCCCAGCTTTGCGGGGTATCAGAGATAAGAGGGACCTGGACTTGTCATGGGAATGGAAGGTCCCACAGACTCCATTTCTGCTGATCCTGGAAGTGTTCCAGGCCAGGTTGGATGGGGCTTGGAGCACCCTAATGTAGTGGAAGGTGTCCTTGCCCATGACAGGGAGGTGGTACTGAATGATCTTTAAAGTCCCTTCCAAACAAAACCATTCTGTGATTCTGTGATCTTAATCCATCCCTTGCCACAACAGTTGCTAACTAGTTGCAGGCATGTTAATAGCAAAGTTGATCATGAGACACTTCCAAGACTTAGCATTATACTCCTCACACAGAGATGAGACCGTGTCCAAGCAGATGAAAGGGTGCACAGAAACTTACTGTCTGTCAAACGCAGTGAGGAAGGTGTTCGTTCAAGCACCAGAAGGATGCAGGTGATGGAGAAGGTTTGACCTTGGTACCGCTCTTCATTCTCAACCTCTTGCCTGAGTGTCTGCAAGTCCACATTAGTTGTTGATTACTGGGTGGCCCTGGCTATGCCCACCAGGTATTTGGTCTGTTTGGCTGTACAAGGTGCTCTGCATCATGAGGTAAATGTCTCAAATGCCACTGGAGATGTATAGAATCTTAGAATTATTTAGGTGGAAAAAGACCTCTTAGATCATCAAGTCCAACCATTCCCCCAGCACTGCCAAGGCCACCACTGCCCCATGTCCCCAGGTGCCACATCCACACGGCTTTTAAATCCCTCCAGGGATGGGGACTCCAACACTGCCCTGGGCAGCTGTGCCAGGGCTGGACAGCCCTTTCAGTTAAGGAATTTTCCCAATATTGAATCTAAACCTCACCTGGCACAGCTTGAGACCATTTCCTCTTGTCCTGTCACTGTTCCCTTAGAAAAGAGCCCGACCCCCACCTGGCTGCATTCTCCTGTCAGAGGCAGAAGGTCCCCCCTGAACCTCCTTTTCTCCAGGCTGAGCCGCCCAAGCTCCTTCAGCTGCCCCTCATGGGACCAGTGCTCTAAAGTAACTCCTCACCTCTCAGCGTTTGTAGGAATTGCTTACCCAAATCTCTGTGCAGCCACCAGGAGAATGCAGCCCTGCATTGTCCTCCAGCCTCCCCACATGGCAGATGAATGGTGGGGGCTCTCAAAAGACTCATCTCGCTCGGGATATGGTCAAGGCTGACAGGACAGAGCAACTGTGCTTCAGACCACAGCTGTTCACGTGTCTAGAGTTATTTTCCCCAGACTTGTGCCTTCCTGCTCCTTTCCTTAGGAACAAACAATGTAGTAAAAACTTGCAGGAATCATATATTTCTGAGCACGTAGGCTGGTAATCACCAAGACAGCTGAAGCTTTAGATTTGTTTTGCGTAGGCTTCTCCAACAGAACAGACATTTGTCAGATCTAAATTCTGTTGAAAGGTATCTCATTTAGTTAGTTAAATAAAAAAATGGGTGGAGAAACAATAGCAGAAGCAGTACCATCCTATTTCCAGCTTGGCAACCCTGACTGTCTCCCCTTGGTTTTTAGTACTTTTGCAATTTCTTTGTGACTCTCAACATCTCTTTAGTTTCCATGTTGTCCGATGGCCAAATCCCACTGAAGTCAGGGGGAGTTTTGTAATGAATTGGAATTTGGCCTTTGAAGTGAAAATAGTTATTTAATGTTAAATGGAGTCAAGAGATAAGAAACCGTTGTGCTGTCCAGATGCTTTTTCTTGTAGCTGAATTATGGTTCCCTGCAAGGCACTGCATCCTTACGGCTCAGGATGAGCAGAGGGGGACAGAGGAGGGATTTCCCAGTAACTGAAGCATTTTTCTGGGGTGAATTCTTGCTTTTCTTTGAGTTGTCACTGTGTGATTCAAGCTTCAGCTGTTCCTCCCTTCAGCGTCTCAGACCTAAGAGCCTAGGTTGGGAAGTGCTTTTAGGTCCTACTATAGCCTGGTTCCCTGGGCTTGGCACGTCACCCCAAGGCACCGTCTTGGGTCATCACCTCAAGCTGCCATCTGAGCACCTACAGTGCTGCCCTTGAGCAAGCACAAGGTTGTTTACACCAGCAACCCACAGTGGGAGTGGCAGGATGCCCATGTCCCCATTTTGTCTCTTCCCAGGGCGCTCTGTGTCCCCAGCACCTTGGTCACACCTGAGAGCAGGGATGGGTCATCCCAGCTTCTCAGGCTTTTGAGATACTCTGCAGTCAAGAAAGTTTTGAGATCTGAGCCCCGTTCTCCCTGCTTTGGCTCTTCCTCTCTGCAGATCCTATTTCTTCTTGGCTTTTCTTCTTCGCTGGGGCGTTGGGAAGATAAAAGCACACAACACGTCTTTGCCTGAATGCTGGATGATTGTCTAGACCCCGACTGCTGCCAAGTCACAGACATTGCTCCTTTTTTGACATTCTCCTTCCTTTGCCTTTTATTTCTTTCAAATTTTTCCTCCAAACTTTTTTAACTCGTGTTTTCCATCCTGTGATCAGTGACTGCAGAGCTTTGGTCTGTGTTTGCTCTGCCCCTTGCCATGGGAACATCACCTTTTAGCTGTCCTGTAGAGGAACAGGGCTGCGTGTTCTCCCCCATCCTATTGCAACAGCCTCAAAACGAACAATCTTGCCCATTCCACATTGGCTTAACTGGGTTTTTTTAAAATCTTAAACCTTTTTTTCATTCATAGCCCTTAAACATAAAGGGCTTGGTTTATAATATCATTATGTCTTCAGAAAAAAAACTGTTCCTGCATGCATTTCTTGCAGGAATTTACAGCTAAGTTTGGTTCCCAGCTCATTTCCAGGCATTTTCCCTTGCCTCTGAAACTACAGCTGTGTCTTTGTGCAACTTTTGTAATTTCTGTGCAATATTTACAAATTAAATAAAGTAGCAGGCTGACTGGCTTATAACCTGAGACTTGAAGTGCAACCAGACAGTTAAACTCAGATGTCTGAGAGAAGAGCAAAACTACAGAAAGCAAAACTCTTGCACACTTAGGCCTGTGAGGGCTTAGTACCAGATAAGGTTTTTAACTAACTTTTATTTTGACATTCCCCTTTTAATAAGCATTGCTCTTTACAAAGCGGTTTATGTGATTGCGTTACTGAGAGGAAACAAAGAAATGCCAGGAAAACTTGATGTGGAGGATCTGTACTCATAAAATGCTTCTAGGCTCCAGCAAACAGGAAAGCTTTTCCCATCTCCTTTTTCTTTTTTTTTTTTCTTATTTTCTTTTTTTTTTTTTTTTTTAATTCCCTGCCATTCAGTTTGCAAGGAAAAAAAAAAAAGAAACAAAACCAAAAAACCACACACTGAATATCTCAGAAAACCAGATCTGGTGGTCTGAGAGTAAATAGGAATTCCTTCCAGTGCCACGAACAAGCCTCTTCGTCCTGTGTTTGCTAAATGCGAGCCCTCGCTCTTTATGGTTAAAAGCCAGTTGGCCTTGGAAAATAGGTTTTGACTCCTGGGGGTGCCAAGGAATACAGATTCCGTGGACAGATGACTTTGGCAGGCAAGGCTGGAGACTGCTGACCATTGAAATGTATTTGTGAATGGCTGCTTCCTTCATCTGAGCGCCCTTAGCTGTGCAGTGCCGATGGTGAAAACAAAACTAATAGCTGTGGGATGGGTTTAAAGTAAATGCTGCTATTTATCCAAATTGGGGTGGGGGTTTGTAATAAGGGGTGAGGCTGAGCAGGGATTTTATCATGCCTAAAAAACCATTACGGATGCAAACCACTGTGGTCACCGCAGTGCTCACAGTTATTTCCCTGGTTTTGGGGCTGGTACTGGGGAGATGTCCTGTGCCACCCTCAAGCACTGCTCCCAACAGCCTTGTAAAGAGCCAGGCATTAAAACATCCCACGGGCTCTCAGAGCCAAGACCAATATCAAAGAGGCAGCAGGCAGAGAGCCATGCTCAGGGTAACCCTGGTGGAGACCCAGCCCTCATGAAGGCAGCCAGTGCCAGGACCATCTCCATCTTAGCTGCATCCTGGATGATGGCATTCCGGCTTTGCCTTCTCCACTGGGGACAGCCACGCTGCAGTCTGTTTGGAAATCTGAGATGCCTGAGACTGCCAAAGCATTTCTTCCATTCAACTATTGTTTTTTTGGGGATTTGCCATCTCGGCTACCGCTTACAGCCAGCACTCAGGGGCTTGCTCACTCTTTCTGAGATGTCGTAGTCCCTCGAATAAACCCTTTGGGGACAGTTCCTCTTCTTTGTGGCTGTTGGATTTCCATGTTATCTGTTTGGTGCTCTGTACACATAGTCCTCTCTCTGGAGGTTGTGGTCCTGGCTCTCCCTGCTGCCAGAGCCAAGTATGGTCCTCTTTTCATCCATGTGTGTGTCCTGTCCTGGTGTAGCAGTGCTGAAGGATGTGTATAAAATAAGGCCAAACAAAACCATTTGGTGTGGGCAGATTACCAGTTTACTTGGTGGCTTGTTTTTTAGTTAATTTTTTTCCACTTCGGAATTCCTGATACACTTAAAATGGCTCACTGCAAACCCGTGCAGTAGTGTGCCATGTTGGCAGGCAAGAGGAGAAAGTGATGCTGTAGGCCAGGTATATCAGGAGCTCTAAAGCCTTCAAGAAAAAAAAATCTCCTGGTGTTTCTTGCCTGTCTGACTTCCTGCTGCTGTTTTTCCTGGTTAGTGTGGAAGTAACACAGAAACCTGGGAGAATTTAACACAGAAACCCAGGAGAATTTTTCATGGGAACCAAAATCATGTTATCCAATTTTACAAGAACTTCCAACTGAAATATGACTGTCACAGAAAGAGATGGAGGCATGAGCTGGTACTCAGTTGTCAGATGACAAGAAATTTACTCCCCTTTTGTGGTCCCCTGCCAAGGGTCAGGCTGTTTGGCGGGACAGATTTGTTGGCCCAACAGAGCCACGAAGGAATGGGTGAACTTTCTTTGACTGTCGTATTTTTTTTGTTTTAATTCCCTGCCATTCAGTTTGCAAAATAAAAAAGAAAATACAAACAAACAACAAAAAAAAAAAACAAAACCAAAAAACCTGTTTGGTTTCCAACTAATAGGAGTTAAAATCGATTTTCTGAGGCTCCCTGGCTTTTCAATGACTTTCTTTGCCTTTCCAGGCGACAGCAGAGACTCCCCAGTGGGAACAAATCTCAGCAGCACGCGGATCATCAGCAGGGTGGCACCAAGCATAACAGGGACCACCAGAAACTCTACCAAGGAGGCCAGGCCCCTCACTCCTCGGGCAGGACAGGCCACCACGGCTACAGCCAGAACCGGAGATGGCACCACAACCAGAAGCACTCGCCCAACGACAAAGAAACGCACAGGAACGCCAAAGAGACTGAGAATTTGAAAATCGAGGACAGCTCCGTGTGCACGGTGCCCGTGCCCGTGGAGGCGCCCCGAGGCCCCGAGGCCGTGGAGAAGCAGTCCCAGCAGTACATCCCCGAGCCGGAGACCAAGCGGAAAGACAGCGTCCACGAGCGCGTTGGGGACAGACCCAAGATCAATTTGCTTCAGTCTTCTAAAGACAGGCTGAGGAGGAGACTAAAAGAAAAGGTATTATTTCTTGGGGAAACGTTGAGTTTCTCTTTTTCTGAGAGTCTATCTGTTGGCTGTTTTCCATACAAAGGGTGGGGTGGGCTCAAGGGACCTTACCATCAAGGCTCCCAATTTACCTTAATCCCCCAGTGTCAGCACCTCTCTTGAGGTGTCTTTGTGCTCCTTCAGGAGGCCTTTTATTGACAGAATTGAGGCTCTGAGTTTGATTTCTTGGTTGAGGTTGCTACCAGCTTGAGTTCTCCAAGGACTGGGAACTCTCCCCTTTTCCATGGGGGAAGGCTGGTGCACACATGAGCTTCCTCCTGGTGTGAAGAGCTCAGTCACTTCGCTAAAAAACGTCTAAAAAAGGCAATTTGTCTCTCTGTGACTACAGAGCTAAATCCCTAAACTCTACAAAGCTAAACTTTGACTCTTGAGTGCTGAATAGTTGGACTCCACTGCTTTAAAGCTGATACCCATTTATCTCTGCAATGAATTGAAATGCCCTTATCTCCCCCTTTCCTTCCAACAACCCAACAATAACAAAAGTATGCATGCAAGTGACGGAGGAGAAATCCTTTCTGGAAACAATATTCAGCCACAGATTTCTGAGGAATTTGGAGATGATATCTCTATTTGCTCCCTGTGAAACTCAGATTCTTTCTGCTGAGATTCTTTTGTCAGACTGTAAAAAGCATCCATGGGGTTATCTCTAATGAGATTTCCAAAATACAGAGCAAAAATAACCTGAACATATACAATTCCATGGGAGTGCATGTTGGAAATGTATACCTTTGAATGCATGAGCATTTACTATTTCTGGTAGTGGCATGAGGGGGAGTAAGAGATTTTGTTAGTTATTTTTATGTTCTTTAAAGCAATGGGAGCATAGTAGAGACTTTCAGAGTATTTGTTTTAAGGCTCGTCTCAAAAATTTAGAGTCTTGTAAGAATAAAAGTCACATCAGCACCCACTCTTGGGTGGGTGTTGTCAACACAACCAGTCTCCTGATGGAAGGCTTGGACAACTCCCAGCTGCTGTTTGGAGTTGGGTTTGTCCAAAAAACTGCTATAGGTTTGTACTGTATAGTACATTATAAGATTGAGGTGGAGGGGTAGAAGGGAGCAGAGCAGAACAAGCAGGATGCATGCCTGACACCAGGAAAAAGGGGCAAATGCTTAATAAAACATTGAAAAGAAGCAATAATTTCTGTGGTAATAATGAGAAGTGGAAAGTGTAACAGGCAAGAGATGGAAAAGTCAAGAGTCGTTTGAATGCTGGGATCATGTAACTTCTTTGATCTCAATTTACATTGTTAAATATATATTATAAAGTAGATATTTTTGTGGGACTGTTGTCTGAGCATTTTGCAAACAACAGTGCACTTTCTAAAGAGAGGGAAAAAAATGTCCGTCATCACGATGCCACAGACACCAGAAAAACTGGTCCAGGATGCCAAAGGCAATTGGGGTGGTCAGACTTTGGCATCCTGGCTCAGGACACTCAAGGACATCTTCTCCCTGAGCTGGGGGGTAGGACTTTGGGATTAAGTGTGTGGAAAATGGAGGAAGGGGACATTTCTGGGGCAGGATGCATGCGCTTATGCTTTCCAATGCTGAGATTATACCATTGTGCCACTAAAAGATGCTCTGTCTTTTCTCTCTCTCTTTCTGTTTATGTCCTCCCAATCCCCTTTCCCTTTTGCTGTTTGTGCAAGGACATGGGCTGATATATCTGTTTTTTCCTTGTGTAACAGACGCCTTGTCTTTCCCTTTTCACGGACCAGGACGAAGTCACAGTGGAAACCACTGACCCTGAAAAGAATAAAATGGACAAATTAATTGAAATTCTCAACAGCATGAGAAACAACAGCAGTGATGTTGACTCCAAGCTTACCACCTTCATGGAGGAGGCCCAGAACTCCACCAACTCTGAGGAGATGCTGGGGGAGATAGTCAAGACCATCTACCAGAAAGCGGTGACAGACCGCAGCTTTGCTTCCACAGCAGCCAAGCTCTGTGACAAAATGGCCCTCTTCATGGTGGAAGGAACCAAATTCCGGAGTCTGCTCCTCAACATGTTGCAGGTAATAAGATAAAGTTGGCTGTTCAGATGCCTGTAGCATCACCTCACTTAGTTTTACCATATGCTTGGAGCTGAGCTGTTACCAAATTCCTTTTGAACCCAGGTTATGAGTTCGTGGTGTGTACCTCCTATTTTGTCTGTGCACATCTTTAATGGTTACCTTAGATAATGTGACACTGAGGGCATTATCAAGGTACTCTTCATTCTTATTTCATGAACTCTACATGGAATTGTGGCATCTCACACCAGGGCCTGTCTGTGTAATGAGTCAGTTGCTTGAGGCAGCATCCCCATGGCATGAAAAGAAATTAACTGGGAGGGTCTTTCAGTGTAGGCTGTTAGAGTGAAGGGTCCATCTCAGCACCAGTGACACCAAGACAAGTCCCTGATGGTCTTAGACACCGAGATGGTCCCTGAGCAGGCTTTTGGCTGCATCAGCTGGCTGAAGGGCTTGCTCCTGGTTTCTGATTTCAAACAAAACTGAAATAATTGTGTATTTTCTCATTATTCTGGGTGACTTGTTCATTGGTATGTGGAGAACTGGTTGGTTGTTCTGCTCCGAAACCATCAGTGACAGCAAAGTTGCAGAGGGGGTAAAAAAGCAGTGGCTCTGATAATTGGTCTGTGAGGTTAATGGTTGGACTTGGTGGTCTTGGAGATCTTTTCCAGCCTAGATGATTCTATAATGATGTTGGATGATGAGAAGAAAGGGCTGTCCTCAACTGCCTATGGTCTGCTGAGTGTGTGCTACTGCAGTGCCACCATCAGAGAGGGGGGTTGTTTTCTGGGAGGGTGTCACATGCACCTCCAATTTTCTGCCTCTGGAGACAGAGTTGAAACCACGAATTTCCATTCTTAATTTAGTGTGCATTTCCATTCAGCTGTTCCCTCACACACATCTGTCTGTGGGACATACAGTTCATTTCTCACATGTCATTTCTCTGCTCTCCACACAAGTCTGTTGCTCACTTCACTTTTTGACTCATCTTCTTGTTGTTCTTGTTGCTCTTGTTGGAGATCCTCTCTTGGATGCTGTGCCTGGCTGCCTGTACCTTGAGTTGGCTTTGTGGCAACACAGCAAGCAGGGAAATAAGGAGTAAAATAAGATAGTCAAAATCAGTATCAGATAATTCTGCACAATCACTGGCCCAGCTTTGCTTCTCTCATTGCTCTGGGTGCGTATCAAACCCAGCATCTCTCCCTGTGCCCACTCTCTGCTGCAAAGCCCTAGGGTAGCATACACATCTGCCCATTGCCTGTATCAGGTGGTGATCTTTTCCAGATGAGTATTTCCAAAGGTATTATAAATCAGAATGAGACAAATTGCAGACAGAATCTGTCCCAGAGTTAGCAGCAAGGGGCTGGAGGGAGCTCTAAACCTGCTGTGCATCCTGCTCTTCCCATCACAGGTCACTCTCGCATCTTCCCCTGTTAGGCCGAGCAATGTAAGAAATCCAGAATAAAGCCCAGGAATGATGGCCAGGGAGCAGGAGGGTGCTAGCCCACAGCTGATTCTGATGGCAGTCCTGGGTTTGGGAGGACTCTTCCGGTTTGCTTTACTCTCTTGCCCCAGCATTTCCGCTCATGCGAACAGACCCAGTAAACTGATTTTTTACTGCAGCATCCTGTGCAAGACTGAGTGGCTTCACATTCAGCTCTTCACAGCATGAATGTAGGATAAATAATATATCTCCTACCTCCAGAGAGACTGAAAGTGCTTTTCAGGAACGTGTTGCCAGTCACAGTGTGATGGGAGCATTGTGGGGAGGAATGAAGTGCAAAGAGCGAGTGGGGTGTGTGGGTGACCGAGTTCATGTGCTGAGGCACAGAGAAATATGCAAAAGGGATTTGTTCAGCCCCAAAGTGCACATCTTTTATAAATGTCTTGATGGGGCAAAAGGTGACAGATCACTACAGGTCAAAAGCAAAGTGCTGTGTGAAATTAAATAATTTAACATTTCCTTTCTGATAGTAAAGGATTTTGAATTTCTCCAAGCACTGTTTTGTTTTCTCAACAAAATAATCAGATGCACTCACACAGATCATAAATACTTCGGTCAAGCCCTAAACCAGGAATTTTTTGAGGCATTCAGGCCTGATAGCCCTGCCTGGAGACAGAGCCAGGTATGAGGCACAAAAGAGTCGTTGCAGCTGCCTTGGTGTGAAATAAGGAGGTTGATTCTCGATATCAATGTGGTATATTGGAATTGATATACGATACATTATCAGTATCTATAAGGCATATCGGTTATTATGTCATGTTATGGAGTAGTGTGAATATCCTATTGATGTATGATATATTAATACATTGATATCAATTATTATATATCCACATATATATACCCACACATATATATACATATATAAACACACATACCTACATACTCATGTTATAATCATATTTTTCTATGACTGACCTTACAACATTACCCAGCTGTAATCCTGGCCCTTCCACCATCAGATATTTTCCATCAGCCATTTCTAGATAATTTACCGTTAATTAAAAAAGAGAAGTAAACCTTTCATAAAACGCTTGCTGCAGAGCAGGATTTGTGTCTCTCTAGCACCTTTCAGACTAATCTGATCCCCGGACGTAAGGAGCTCGGCTTGCTGGGCACCGGCGAGCTGGGGAATTACTGTGCCGGGGTGTGATAAATCGGGATCAGCGTGATCCCTCCCCGTGCTGCTGGCGCCTGGGGCTGCACCGCTCGCCCCCCCATCTGCTCCCGGCAGATGCTCATGTTTTGTAGGGGCTTGTTTGTCCCTTTCCCTCAGGACTGCGATGGCAACAGCTCACCCCCACCAGAGCACCTCCGGAATTAGTGCGTGAACCCGCTGAGGTGCCCTGTCAGCGTGGTTGTGCCTAAGGAGAGCATCCCTATACCTATGGACAGCGTCCCTGTGTTGTGCTGGACTTTAAAACAAGCAGCAAGGGGTTTTTTTTCCTGCAAAACAGGCAGTAAACTGTCTTTTTAACCTGGCTCCTCTTCTATTTTCAGCTGTTGACAAGGTGCTCATGCTCAAGGGTTGCACATGTTCACAGCTAATCTCAGAGCACTTGTTTTGATCCCAAAAGAGATGCCAGAGCTGCAGCATGGGAGTGTTGTCACATCATCGCCCTCCCTGCCAGCAGCTCCTCTGAAGAGCTTCCCTACAGCCAACATGGTCCACTTCATGCTCTTAAGAGGATCCATGACGAAAACTCTGGTTTGAATTTATCCCTCCCTCTGTGTTTCGGTCCAAAATCTTGGCTAAGTCTTGAATTTGAGTGCTGCCAACCTCTCAGGAAAAGAGATGTGGGAAGTGGAGCCATGGGGTGGACAGCTGGTAGAGCTGCCATGTGGGAGCTTGGCACTGGGGGAGATCATTTGGTGTCTGGGATGTCCATCCCTGGCACAGCTGCCCAAGCAAGTGGTAGAGGCACCATTCCTGCGGGGATTTAAAAGCTGTGTGGATGTGGCACCTGGGGACATGGGTCAGTAGTGGCTTGGACAGTGCTGAGGGAATGGTTGGACTTGATGATCTTAGAAGGCTTTTCCAGTGTAAACAAATCTGTGGTTCTGTGATTTGGGTTTGATTTTCTCCTCATTGAGTTTGGTTTAGTCTTTTGGTAGCAAGAGCAATTTTGAGCTGTGTGAGCCCTTGGGATGGACCTGGGTGAGCTGGGCCCAGGGAGCTTGGATGGCTGGGGACATGAAAGAACATCTTATGGACACATACACAGTTTCTTCACGCCTCTAGAAATACCTTCTTCATTAATACATTGAAAATAAGTCTCCTGCAGGAGGTTTTTGCTTGTCATAGTTTCACTCACTGGCATGCCTAGGCTTCTTTTTTTTTTTTTTTTTCAGTGGGGGGTGTTAAGCAAACCCTTCACATGTAACATAAGTTGGAGTACTCCTCTGCTGGAACAACCGTGCTCTTTATAGCAGAGCTGTGTCTGCATCTGAGCTATGCAGAGCCAAGTATATTATTAGAGTGGACATCACTAGGGCTGTAATTGTACACTGCTCCCCTTGGCAACCATGGCCAACAGCACATCAAACAGAAGGCTGATACCTTCTTTTAATAATAATAATAAAAAAAACAACAAACTAGAAATCACGCAATGAACATCCCAACACAGAGCAGCAGAGCCCGCTGGCCTGCAGCCAGAGCCTGGTGCATCCGTGCACATGGAATTGCCTTGGTGCCAGAGGAGAAGGGCTGGTTCTGCTGGATGCCCTGTGGCATACCCTAATGTATACCCCATTTCACACCCTAATGCATACCCTAAGGCATGCTGCACTGGATACATCATAGGATACTCCGTGGCATACCCTATTGCACGCCCTAATGCACCCCAAAATTTACACCCTAATGCATACTCAGTGGTGTACCCCAGTGCATATCGTGTCGGATACCCTGTGGCATTCCCTGGTGAATATCTTGTGGTACAGCCTAATGCATTCCCTATGACAAAGCCTATGGTATATCCTAATCCACACCCTCTTACACAGCCTAATGCACTTCCTATGGAATATCCTCAACCCTATTACATACCTTAATACACTTCTCATGGCATATCCTGTAGTATATCCTAATGCACACCCTATTGCATACCATATTGCATTCCCTGTGGCATACCCTATGGTATACCCTAGTGCATACCCTACAGCATATGCTAAAGCATTCCCTATGGTATATCCTGATGCATTCCCTAACACACATCCTGTTGCACACCCTAATGCCTACCCTGTTGCACACCCAAATGCGTACATTATGATTTACCTTACTGTATATCCTGTTGGATACCCTGTGGCATACCCTAATGAATACCCTATGGTATATCCCAATGCTTTCCCTATGGTAAATCCTAGCATGTTCTCTATGGCATACCCTAATGAATACCCTACTGCACACCCTGATGCCTACCCTGCTGCACACACAAATGCATATCCTATGGCTTTCCTTATTGCCTACCCAGCTGCACACCCACAGAGGATTTCTTCACCCTCTGCAACCTCTTGATGCCCCAGAAATGGCCCTTCCTTGGTTCAGTGCTGTGCTTGGCTCTGGTTGTGGAAACCTCATAGAAACACAGAACATCCTGAGCTGGAAGGGACACACAAGGATCATGGACTCCAACCCCTGACCCTGCACAAGCACCCCAACAACCCTGGCAGCGCTGTCCAAACGCTCCTGGAGCTCTGGCAGCCTCGGGGCCGTGCCCATTCCCTGGGGAGCCTGGGCAGTGCCCAGCACCCTCTGGGGGAAGAACCTTTTCCTGATATCCAACCTGACCCTCCCTGACACAGCTCCAGCCATTCCCTGGGTCCTGTTCCTGGTCACAGGGAGCAGAGATCACTGCCTGACCCTTCTCTGGGGGAAGAACCTTTTCCTGATATCCAGCCTGACCCTCCCTGACACAGCTCCAGCCATTCCCTGGGTCCTGTTCCTGGTCACAGGGAGCAGAGATCACTGCCTGACCCTTCTCTGCACCTCACAAGGATGCTGTAACTGCAATGAGTCTCCCCTCAGTCAGTTTCCAGGCTGAACAGACCAAGTGGCCTCAGCCCCTCCTTGTATGGCTTCCCCTCCAATGCTTCCCCTCTAGTCCCTTGAGACTAATCGTGTGGGTTTTGGCAGAGGTTGCACTTGGGTCTCAGTGGCCTTGGTTGGGTTTGAGATGATTGGTGTGACCATTTGTAGAGGGGGTCAACCAGGAAAGTGGCCACAAATCCATTGTTGTCATCCCAGGTGGGGGATGGAAGAGGAGAACTTAGGCTGAAGCATTTCTTGGGATGTAGACATTGTGGCATGAGGTACTGGAGAGTTGATTGATTCCCTTTAGTAAATGTAGGTGCGGTGTGAAGTGTTTGCCAAGCTGAGCATGAGGTTTTGAGATAAATGAGCTGAAGTTCTTCCTGTCCTCTAGGCTTTTTAGTCTGAGCAAACAACCTCCCAGTGATAGCAGCCCTTTCAGCATCATGGTGCTCTAAGTTGTAATGATAGACACTGGGTGGATACTGTGGGAACTGGGATGTGGAAGTAGGTTGGACTCAATGATCTTAGAAGTCTTTCCCAACCCTAATGGTTCTGTGATGTTCTGCGTTATTCTAAGTAATACACTAATGGTTAATGCTGAAAGGCAAATTTTTTTCCCTTCTCAACATGATTATTGGTGAAGAACAGTTTGTGGTTTGGCAGAGGTGGAGGCAGGAAGGATCCAAGTGCGGCTGGAGAGCATCTGACCTGTGCACCATGTCCAGCACTGACTGCAAAAACCCATCAGTCCTCTTTCCGTGGCTGTTTTTAATGTAATTTAAGTACAGATGGCCCAGTCTGTGCACACAAAACAGTGGTACCACTTGTCTCTGAAAGGGCATTGCCCAGCAAACACCAGAGAGGTTGCTTCACTGAGAGACGGGGGAAAAAAGGTCCCAATGCCCCTGGAGCAGATCCTAAAGCCATACAGATGTGGCCATACAGGTGTGTGTCTCACATGCCACAGCAGTGAGCTCAGCTCCACGGAGCAGCCCCACATCCATCTCTCAGATCTGTGGATGAGCCAACATCGCAGCCTTTAGTTTCTTCTCCAGAAGAGTTGATGAGCTCTTCCCCCAGTGAGGTGGAGATTCAGTGGGGAAAGCCTCCTTGGCCCAAGCAGCTCTTCTGTGCAAATGAGGAACATCTTGGTGGTGAACCTCAGAATGGATGCCAGCTCCTCAGGAGCCTAGCACAAGCACAGAAATAACAAGTGATGCTGCCCTTGTGTTGACACCTTCATTTAGGGGTTTGCAGAAACCCGTAGAGCTCGGAAACCTTTCTTCCCTTACATTTCTGATCTTGATCAGAGCATCAAACATCAAACTGTCCTGCCTTTGTAAATCACAGTGGGACTCCCCCCAGCAAAAGCTTTTTGTAGCTTTGAAGAGATTTATTTTCTGTATGCCCAGGGAATTCAAAGGCAGCTCTAAATTCGTGCACACTCATATATCTATGTAGTGCTTGAAGGGGCACAGGGAATGTAGCCCCGTGGGTGGCTCTGAGGAGCATCCCCAGCTGCTGCGTCCTCCTGCTCTCAGGCACGGAGAAAAATAGTGGAAAGGAGACACATTCCCTGTTTTTTGCCACAAGTTTTGACTTGTGTCTCTGGAGACATTCTCTAATTCCTTCGTGTATTGATTATTCCATTTTTATTATTTATTATCGTATCATTTTTATCACTTCGTTCTTGTATTCAATTACTTACTTTGCTCCTATGTTAATATATATGCTTATTGCATATATATATTAATTATACATCTATATAATAATTATATATATATTTGCTTATGACATATGTTAGCATTCTGTAACTTAAAATGTTAGTAATTTTTTTTCTAATTCTTAACATGGTTCTGGGGGTGGTTTTTTTTCCCTTCTTTCACACAGTCATCCAGGGCCAAACACAGCCGGTGCAAGTGTCGGCAGCAGGCAGGAGAGGGAGCCCGGGGAGCGGGCTGGCAGCCTGCCTGCGCCGGCAGGTGAAGGGCAGGGCTGGGCATCAATTCGAGCTGGCCCTGCCTTTACCCCGAGCCCGGCCAAGCTCCCTGCCCGTAGTAACAGCGCTGGGCTTGGCCACGGCAGGCTCCAGGAGCCGCTGGCACACGGGTCCCGTGCGGGGCTGGGAGTTACTGGAGAGCCCTGGGTTAAGTGTCCGGCTGCGTGCTTTGAACTTGCCACTTCTCCCAAGCGGAACGGGGGCTGTTGGAAGCACCCGGCTGCTGTGCGGCCTTTCCATGGCAAGGCAGCGTGGTGGGGGCCAGGGAGCACCAGGCAGCACCTCTTTGGAGGGTGGTGGTGAGGTGAGGGAGGGGTTAGTGGAGCCCAAGATGTCAGGTTTTAACGGAGCACAAAGAAAAAGGCAGTTTTGCACTGATAGGAAGGAGGGGATGGGGACAGGAGATGTGTCCCACAAGCACTAGGAGCTGTCTGAGCTGGGAGTAGTTGATCCAGACCCTAAATTAAATGAGCAGTGGGTTTGCACTGCACATCAGTCCTCAGTCTGAGGCCAGGGGTGGGTTTTGGGGATCACGTTGAGCTGCATCTAGAGGTGTCCACAGGGCTACTGATGTAGCAGTGGGCATCACTGGGGATGGCAAGGGGTTTGTCCCCAGTGCTCTGCAGGTTACTGGGGTCTGGAGTCTGCCCAGTGCAGCCACATTCATGGCTCTGCACAGGAGAGGTGTTTAAATTAGACTAGCAGTGCATCGTGCAGTTGGGAGTTTGATAGGAAGCAGGACTGATTTTCTAAAAAAAATCCCTTAGGGTTTAAAGATTGGTGCATTTGACTTTAATTCAGTGTTCTGGTAAGGTTTTATACCTTATACCTCTACAATGCTCAGGTGTGTTGTGAAAAAACAGCCATCACCTTTACTCCATAAATTAGTGTGTGGTTTCTCCTGGCTCCTTTTCACCTCAGAGCGGCCAAGATTTTGAGGCCACAGTGGGGACCAGCCTGTGCTCCAGCACATGATGGGACCACAGGGATGGTACTTGGTGTCTCATTGTCTCTGCTGGGCAGTGGATGCCCTGGGCATCTCCCAGTGGTGGTGGGACCCAGCAGAGGCTCCTCGTGCTCAAGCAGGTTGGTGGTGAAGAGTGTCAGGATCACTCGTGGCCGAGCTGCTGCTGCCTGCTAAAAGCACAGCCGAGTTCAGAGCGCGGGCTTTGCGCTGCGGTGGGACCCGTGCACACCCTGTGCATGGGCTCAAGCACGGAGTAGAGGCTGTTCTGGGCTCTAGGTGGAGACTGCAGACTGCTGAGCCTGCCTGCAGCCTGCCTGCATCCTGCCTGCAGCCCTGGGACAGAGCCAGGCAGCAGCCTCCTGCTGGGGTGGGCTCCTGGGTGCCCCCAGACATTGTTGGTGGGTGAGGATGCTGGGGGTCCTGGTAGAAACAGCAGAAATGGAAAAAAAAAAGAGCCTCAAAATCCATTTATCCATTGATGAGAGGTGAGGAAAGGCAGGGAGACATTTCAGTGCTGAGACCCCTCCAGATGGGGCTGAACTGGCGTCAGCTCCTAATCTCTCGTTTGCTCCCAAAATGCTCAAACCCACAGCACGTGGGAGTGTGTTCCTGTCAGCCTGGGGGCTCAGCTGGCCCGAGGCACCCTCCTCGCAGACCATCTGCTCCTGCCTGCTCCAGCCCCAGTCCAGCTCAGGCTGCTGCAGCCACCCCTAAGGTGTGGATTTTGGGATGCTGCAGAGTTGGATGATCCCTGCTCCCTATACTCGCAGACAAGCTGCTGTGCCCAGCCCTGCACTTAGCTGATTCCCTTCACCTCACCTGGGCTCGGGAGTTTTGGAGGCTCATCAGGACCCCGTGATGCATCACCCTGCCTGGCACCCGTTCCACAAACCCCACCCCACCCTCCCCGCTGATTTTGTCAGGGAATGAAGCATCCTGCTGACACAGGAGCACCCTGGAGAAGCAAGTGCCAGGGACATTACCTCCTGTTCCAAGGCCAGGGCAGATGCGTGTGCCAGCATGGGGTTTGGGTAGAAGGATATTGGAGAGGGAAGCACCTCTTTTTCTGCCCTGGGAAAGGGGGAAGATGAGAGAACATGTGCTTAAAGCACATGTGCTTTGCCCATCCCTGGCTTTACTTGGACATTGGCCTGTAGCATGCAGAGGATGCTCTTGTGCTCTCCAGCAGGAAATCTCTTAAGATTTTCTAACTGGGTCACGAGTTTCTGAACCAGATTCAGTTCCCAGCCAAGTGAACCCGACTGCTGTGGTGGATCCCGGAGGGATGGTCCCGTGGGACCTGCAGCTTGAGCACCCTCAGCATCCCCCAAGCACACTTAGGCTCAGGGGTTTTTCATTGGTGGGTGTTCTGGTGTGTAGCTATGTCAGAATCTGGAACTGGAGAATCAATGCTTTCACAAAATCCACATCCCCTTTCCTTCCCCTGTGGGGATGGTTTGGCACTCCCCATCTTTTCCTGCTGCACACACGTAAGCAAAATTACAGTGGGAGGTGGCTTTGGTGGGTCCTGGGAGCAGAGGAGCCAGAGGACGCTTGAGGGGTGTGGAATGAGGCTTGAGAATTATTTCAGGTCCCTGTCAGCTTGCCAGGCCTGATGCTGATGCAAAACACAGAATCGAAGTCTTGGGGACAGGAGCAAACAATGCTTGGCTGGAGGATGCTGCCCTACCTTGACACATCCTCTGGTCTCATCAGCAGTGCTGCCAACCATGGGGTGTCCCCCCTGTGCTCTCCTTCCTCACTGAGCATCCCAAAACAGTGCTTCCTTTTCCCCTCCCAGTGATAAATTCCTCCACTTTTCTTGCTTCATTGTTTTTAAATTACTATTGCTCTAAATATTTTTTTTTTTTATTAGAGGGGTTAAAATAAGCATCTCTGGCAGTGCTGGGAATCCAAACCCAGTGATAAAGCCAGGCTGGACAGGGTTTGGAGCAACCTGGTCTAGTGGACGGTGTCCCTGCCCATGGCAGGAAGGTTGGAATTAGATGATTTTTAAGACCCCTCCCAACCCAAGCCATTCTGTGATTCTGTGATAATACTTCCAGTCCAGGAGCAGCAGGAACTGAAAATGAGGACAGCGAGTGCAGTGTCCATCAGCTAAGGAGGCAGTGTCAGGCTGGAAAAACAAAACTCTTTCTGTTTCTGCTTTGTTCATAAGAGCAAGGTGTGTTTCCATGAATCTCTTTAATATTCCAGCCCATGCCATCCAGGGGTCTTACAGGGTGATGCTCACAGTCTGCCAACATGAGGCAAAATACACCATGGCAATCATGGGCATCCCTTCAGAGATACAAAGGATGGAGCAATTGAGGGCTTTTGCACCTTGATGTTGTTTTCTGCATCACCCTTCTGTAATCTAAGCTTTCCCAGGATGGACAGGCAGCTTTGGAGTCATTGTAGGGTGCTCCATACCTGCATGCTCAGGGGATAAGCAAAAAATATTAATGCATCTTTCACATCCCGTAAAAGAAAAAATCCACCAGCCAAATATAACATTTCTTACAGCAAAAGCTCCCTGGCTACGTAGAATTTGTAAGTGTTGGCCTCTGAGAAAGATTTTCTGAGCTCCTTTGTGTAAATAACATTTTTTTAGCAGACTGGCACTTCACCTCCAGGTCTCGATTTTCAAGTGGTGGCTTGTTCCCCCCCATCCCAGAGCTGCATTTCCTGCAAGGAGATCCAGCACCGGTACACGATGCCCATCAGGTGCCTGGTGGTGGGAGAGACATGGTGAAAAGCAGACGGAGGAGATAAGAAGGGTGACAGCCCCTTTGCTCTCCAGCGTGTTTGCTCAGCAATGCTGAGTGCTGGGCCAGAGCCACCACCTCCCTGCAGACTAAACAGTTGCAGTGTTTTCTCTCCCATGACCGAAAGAATTTAGTAAAGGGTCCCGGTATGAAACTTTACACGAACTCTGGGTGCCACGAATATCTCTGGCTGGGAGTCTGTTAACTCCTCCGGTTCCTTGATCATCCGCACGGTTCAGTCCCGGGGCAGATGAAAGGAAGACCCATCCCACGATGGATCTGGCCAGCTGCCTGCAGGACCCCCCGTGCTCTCCCACCCACCGAGTTTTTGTGCGTCCATCTTTGCAGGTTTTTTTTTTGCTTTCTTTTCAAGGAGACAGCCAAGAACTCTGGCCCATATGGAGCTCTGGAGTTCTCCAGTTCAGGAAAGACATGAACCTGTTAGAACGGGTCCAGGGGAGGATGTTCCCAGGGCTGGAGCCCCTCTGCTCTGCAGCCAGCCTGGGACAGCTGGGGGTGCTCAGCTGCACAAGAGAAGGCTCCAGGGAGAGCTCAGAGCCCCTGGCAGGGCCTAAAGGGGCTCCAGGAGAGCTGCAGAGGGACTTGGGACAAGGCATGCAGGGACAGGACACAGGGAATGGCTTCCCAGTGCCAGAGGGCAGGGATGGATGGGATATTGGGAAGGAATTGCTGTCTGTGAGGGTGGGGAGGCCCTGGCACAGGGTGCCCAGAGCAGCTGTGGCTGCCCCTGGATCCCTGGAAGTGTCCAAGGCTGGGTTGGACAGGGCTCTGAGCAACGTGGGATAGTGGAAGGTGGCAGATGGGTTGGAACTAGATAACCTTTGAAAGTCCTTTCCAGCACCTGATTCTATAATATCTCATGCCCCTTGGACTTCTTTATAGCCACCTCTGTGCACTGATGTCCATCCAAAGGTTGTCTGCTCTCCTGTGCTACCCAGCTCGGGGGCTTCCACTTCAGGGACAAGTTTTGGGGATGTGAGAAGCCCCTGAGGCCTCATTCATCCATCGGTCCTGGCTTGCAGAGAAGCAGGGGCCAAGCCTCAGTATCTTGCCCAGCTCAGCAGATGAGTGGTCCCAGTCCCACCTCATGGTGAACACCAGCAAGAGGGCACTTCCTAGGAGGGTCTTAGCATCCCACAGGAGAACATCCTGCTGCCAGCTACCAGGCACTCCGGAAAATCCCTTCGTGGACCAAACTGATGTGAGCCAGGAGTGCCTGTGCAGTAAAGCTCCTGATGTCAAACAGGATTAGTTGCCTGCCTTTCCCTGCCCGGTTTCATTCATTCACAAGCAAGCTGGCCTTTCAATGGACACAGCTTCATTTCCAGTGCCAGTGGAATTCCTCCAGCCCTGGTGCCTGGACAAAGGAGCACCTGCCTCCACGGTCAGTTTTCCTCCTCTTATATCCCTCTTTCCAAATTTGGCCTGTCCCCATAGATGCCTTTTCATGTCCACCTTAGAGAGGACACATCGCATGTGCAGAATTTAAAATAAGAATGCATCCTGCTGGCAAAATCCAGCTGGTCACTGCTGCATCCTACTGGGCTGCAAGGCTGGGCATCTCCAGACATGGCATTTGAAAGCAGGATGCATCTCTCAGCCACAATTGGAGTCCCAGTCATCACCTCAACCTGGTGTTGGGAGTGGGATGAGCATTTTCTCAGGCACAGAAGTGGTCTCTGAACAGATTTGGGGATGGTGCTGGGGTTCAGACCCTGCTGCATTGCAGAGAAGGGTTTGCAAACTGCCTGCCAAACCATCTACACTCATATGAAGGAGCCCAAAAATAGGTTTTTGTGATATTTCTTGAGACCATTATGCTTTTACACTGAGCTTGTGCTATGAGGAATGCAGCCCATGGGATGGGAGATTTATATTAATTTTCTATGGAGTGGGGGTATCAGCACTGCTGTGAGTGCTGGGATGAGCAGGGATTTGCTGTGCTTGATCCTCTCTCTTCCTAACATCTCCATGTAGCTAGGAGGGGATTGCTGGCCTAGGGATGGGATGCTCTAGAGGGCATGGATTCTTTGTTTCAGGGGGAGGACTCTCAGTGTCTCCGAAATTCCAAAGGTAGCCCAAGGTTTCCTGTGCATGCTCATAAAGGCAAAGGGCACATCACTGCCTCAAGATTCCCACTGTACTGGAAAGTGCAGGAATAAAATGAATATAGCCAGGATCTCCTGCACTGCTGCAGAAGAGCAAGGCTGCCGAGGGGGAGCGGCCTCCTCTGGGCGTTACATGGGGTGTCTGCAGGGCTGGGTCAAACGGGTGTCCTGGCTGCTCTGCTGGCAACCCAGCAAGGAAATCAATTTGTGTTTCTCTGTGGTCCCTTGTCTCCCCTCCAGCCCCTCTCCGTGGAACTGAGAGACTGGTTTGTGAGTCTCAGACGTGTGAGTAGCTCCCCGTGTCTGTGTGTCCTGCAGATGGCGGGTCTGTCCCTTGCTCGCTGCAACGTCTGGCTGATGGTGTGTTGCTGTGTCTGGGTTCCGTGGGATAACAAGTCTTTAAGGTGATGATAAATTGCTGTTACCCAGCTGAGCTGACACCCTGGCACATGTTTGGGAACCCAGAAAGGTGTGAGATAGGAAGGACAGCAATAAAAATTAAGTGACAAAGAAGGCAGCTCTGTCACCTGGGTGGTGCTGGAGGAGGCACTGGCAAACATCCAGGACAAAATGGTGATTGCTGTTGTTTGTGTGCAGACCAGGCTACTGAATCCACCCTCCTGGTCCTCTCAGAGCTTCCACCCAGACAGTGCTCCGAGATCTCTAGCAGCTGCGAGGTTAGCAGCAAAACTTTTGTCACCACATCCATCATTATGCTCCCACCAGGGTGATTTAAACCTCTAAATCAATAATTAACTGCTCTCACCTCTGCAGCCCTTCAAGGACCTGACAGGCATTGCTGTCTGAAGCCATGAGACATCCACATTGGGTGGTTTATTGCTGCTGATCCCAGATTTGGAGCCAGATGGAGAGAGGTCGGGTGAGACCAGGAGGCAGGAGGTTCAAGTGACCACTCGCCTGGTCACCTCAGGGTGTTTGTAGACATGGGAAGTATCCACAGCTACTGTTGGCTCTGGTCATCAGCTGCCTCAGTTACCCAAACCTGGGAATGTAAAATTGATTATGTTTCTTGTCCTGGGAGTTTGTTTAGCCCCTGCTTTAGAAAAACCAGGAGTTTTCTGACCTTACTTTCCCTTCATGCCCAAATCCTTCTGAGAGGAGTAAGCACTGTGTCTGCCTCATGGATGCAGAATCTTTGAGTTGTTCTTGCCAATGTGGAAGAATTCCATATCCCTGGAATTGTTCAAGGCAGGTTGGATGGGGCTTGGAGCACCCTGGGATAGTGGAAGGTGTCCCTGCCCATGGCAGGGGATAAAACGAGATGAGTTGTAAGATCCCTTCCAACCCAGACATCCTGTGATTCTGTGAGTTGGTCAGTGACATCTAAGGCAAGTTACAAATCATCTGGTGGGGGAATGATGTGTGGTAGGTGTCTGTGGGGTGGTGGTCACAGTCCTGGTAGCCTGGACCTTCACCATCTGGTGCATTTTGGAGCCCTCTGTGATTGAAACAGTTCACAGAACTGTGGCCATCATAAAGTCAGATCCACACTGAAGGCCACTGGTAGGATTCCCTGCTTTTCCCAAAATGGCCAAAACATCCTGAGAAGATGTTCAAATGGTGCAGCTCCAGCATGGAGGAAACGACGTGCTGAAAGCCTGTGGGAGTGAAATGCCTCATGGCTGGGTGAAGCCAGGACCTCTGCAAGGCTGGGCACAGGGTGTCATCTGTAATTTAAAAGCTTTAGCTGCTTTAAATGTCAATAGCTCCTTTGTTGCAGTCATAATAATTGCCATGATTCGCATGTCTGGGTCACACGCCCCAGAGCACTTCGCAGAGGAAGATGAGCAAATCATTCCCGTTTGTTGCCGGATGGGAAATCAGGGTACAGAGGTGATGGCAGCCCACACAGGGCTGGAAATAAACCTCAGTCTCCTGTGCTGCTGTTCTCCAGGTTCTGCGTGGGAGCTGTAGGCTCAAAGCAGGTTTTCTGTCGTCACCTTACTCTGCTCTGTCTTGTCTCCGTGCTGGCAGTAGCGTGGGCAGGGACGGTGTGGTGGGATCTCCATGGGGTTCTGTCCTTGGGTGCAGGCAGAGAGGCCAGGAGTGGCTGGCTGGAGGAAGAGCAGAGCCCATGGAAGAGCTGATGGTCCCACTTCATGTCCCACCACCTCCAGCAGAGGTGTTTTTGTAGTGTTGTCCATGAAGCGAGACATTCTCAGTGTAGCTGTGGGTGGTACCGAGGAGCTCAGTGAGACCCCATATATCCATGGGCAGAGGTGTTTGATCCCTCCCTGGTGCTGTCACAGGTTTGTCCAGCACCTCCTGAGCTGCTCCTGAATGCAAACCACTCATCTCACAGGTCTATACTCTCAGGAAGCAAAGCTGCACACCAGAGTGTCCTGCAAGCCAGGACATAAAGACACGTAGTATTTAAATTCTAAGCGGGGAATAATGCAGTGATGTTAATTATGCAAAATGTGATTTATGGAGCCCTTTCTAGGAAGGTTTGTGCTTCTCCAGGACAGCAGTAAGGGACAGATGCTGTCCAACCTCTGCCCACCAGCTCCCTTCTCCAACCCATTGGATTTGTCTCGGCCCTTTCCCAACAGCCATTTAGGGTTTCACAGAACATTGCCAGTAAGATCAACTATTTAGCACAGCCTATCTCAGCTTTTTATATAGCTCTTAGCACGGATATCTAAGCATCATATATTTCTTTTTGTGCAGTATTTCTGACTCAGTATTTCCTGCCTCCTTGACAATGACTGAGTAAACAGCAGAGCTGCCAGAGGAAGAACCCTGTGTTCACAGAGCAACAAGCCCAAATGTGCCTCTTTTTTTTTCTATCAGAAGGTGGCGATGCTTAAATTAACCCTCATTTTTATCCCTCACTAAACTTTTGCCCTCGAACTTGCTGCTGCCAGAGTCAGCTATGGGTCGGTGGGCCCAGATCTGGGGAAAAGTTATTTGGAACTTGTCTTTAAAAAAGTGTGGCAAACTCCCAAGGGAAGAATTTTCAGCTGCAGCTGTCTGAGCTGGAGTGAGGGCTTAGATCTGATGGCAGAATGCTGCTTCTCATCCCACCTGACTCTGCTGCCCACCAAAAATGTTAGAGGATGGATTTGCCTGCTCTCCCACAGAGTGGCCATTCTTCTTGGCTCTTCTAGCTTGCTCCTAGTCTTGGAACGGTCTCATGTCCCCTGTCATGAGCCGGTGTTGCATGAACTGCATCTACACTGGGATGGGGAGTGGGCTTTCACTGGACTGCAAGAGTGGACACCCCCAGGATGGGGCATTTTGAATTTCCATTGCTGGCAGGAGCTTCAGGCAAGCTTACAAAGGATCCCACAGAGGATGTCAGAGGTTTTGCTGAGCCCTGGGCCATCTCTGTGATGTGTGAACACAGGCCACCCTGACCTACCCATCGCACATGGTGAGGCCCAACACGATGAACGTGCTTAGCCTTCAGATTTATGCCCCAAACTTGTCCTGTATGAGAGCTCTTTAGAGGTCCCCTTGGCATCCCCCCACTTGCCACATGGTTTCCCAATGAATTCTTCTCCCAAACCAGGCAGAGAAGGGAGGCCAACCCTGCTACCTGGTATAAATACGTTTTATTTTAAACTATAGGCACTGAAGGAAGGTCATCCAGTAAACACACCCAGATTATCTACAGGCCAGAGCACCCCCAAATTAGTAATACAATTTGTGTTTAAAAACACAGCCAAACTGATGAAAGATAATTTGCTTACTGCTCTGACATCACCACCTAAGCATGGGGCAAGCCAATCCACAGGTTATTTTTATATAACTCCGTGAGGCATTTCCAGAGCAAATAAAGTTCAATGGGCAGGGCAGTGACCCGGCTGTCTGGTTCCAGAGCTTTTCAGCCCCCTCAAGGCTCGTCATCGGTGTGTGGAGGTCTGTGGGTCAGGGCACGGCTCCATCGGATGTGCCCCGGGCACACAGGACGTGGGGTTTGTTCTCTGCCGGCCGGCTCCTCACCTCTCCCACGTGCTGGCTCTGGCTCATCCGTTTGGGTTGCACAGCCTTTGGAGCTGCTCTCCGTGTTCTCAAAGGGTCGCAGGGCCTGCTGTGGGCATGGCTGGCCTGCAGCAGGTGAGTCACACGTGTAACTCCATTAATCAAACAACCCAGCTGAGCCTCGGTGACGGCAGTGGTCTCCTCAAACACCCCAAGGCAGATGGAACACCTCTGCATGGGTGGCACTCAGTGCACACCGTGGTACGGGTCAAACCTGCTCTCTGAAGGCCAAATTTAAGCACAGAGCTCCCTGGACCACCTTCCTGGAGCATGCTGAGACACTGGTGTAGCACCATCCTGAGGCAGATGGGTTTCTCAGGATGCTTCAGGATACCCCTGGCATGCCAAGTCCAGCTGCCATGGAGGTTCCTGCCAATCCCAGCTCTGGCCTGTAGGCAAGCGTGGTCCAGAAAATTTCCTCCCACTGGCGAGATGCTCTTCCTGCTTTGTCAGAGGAATCAGTGTCACTCCCCTCCTTTTGCAGAATATGTGCAAATCACCTCCTTTTGCAAAGTTTGGCCCAAGCTGAGTCTGAAAATGGAACAAAATTGTTCCCTCTGTGGCATCGCATTCTGGGTGGAAATGTTCGCGGGGCCTTCTGCATCCATCCTATATTCCATCCCCCTCTCCCATCCTTCGTGGGGGGTCCCTCAAAGTCTGCACAAGCTTTCCTGTGACTGGAGGAGAGGGAACCTCAGACCCTTTTCTTTTTACAAGGATCTTCTTACAGCTGCAAAGGTGGGGCAGTGTTCATTGATGTCTCTGCATCACCCACCAGGTGCCACAGGATGAAAAAAGGAGGGTGATGTGTGGTGGAATCCTTTCCTGCCTGGCTCCATCCCAGGCCTGATGAGTTTGGTTTGGTTTGCTGGTTGGTTTATGGAATTTTGGGGGGTTGGTTGGTTTGATGGGGTTTTTTTTACAAAAGATAACCATTTTTAAAGGAAAATGTTGAAGAGTCAGTTTTCTCTCTTGCAAGGGTGCAGAGCAGGGCATGTTTGAAGCAGGAACAAGAAAGAGCAGAGTTTCCTGAAGTGGTTTTTATTCTTGCCCAGTAATCTGGGACTGCAGAGCCCGTGCAGTTATCCCAAGCTGCTAGGAATTTCGCAGCATGCCCCAGAGATCCCAAAATACAGCACAGCTCCCCAGGTATATCAGTGTGGAGCTTCCAGGTCTGGGCAGGACAGAGGGTGCTGAAGGGCATCCAGGCTGGGAGGGTCAGGATGGGCTGGGGGCTGGAGCTGGCTGGGCTGCTGCATGAGACAATGCCGGGAAATGCAGAGGAATCCAGAAAAGCTCCAGGGTTCCTAGGGAGTTTTTTGTGCTCTACATGGGTAGATGGGGCAGAGGAGGGGCATGGGATGCTCTTGCCTGTTTTTTTAATTTCTCAGTAATCAGGATATCATGTCTCTTTGACTTTCGTTTTTGCATTAAAAATCAATTGAAAACTCCAGGACAAGTAATTGAGTAACCCTGGGGTGATAACCTGAGCTGGCAAATAACTCTTCCATTACTGCCCAGGGACTGGCTGGTTAATGAAAGGATGAACTCTGCAAACTCCCCCAGAGAGTCTGGGGAGAACCAGCAGGATTTGGCTGCAGGTTGACTTCGAAGTCGCAGACACAGTTGGGCAACTGACTTATGGAAATGGGTGTAGAGAGGAATTAGTCATCGCTGTTTGGTTAATAAGTGCCTCAGCTATTTTACAAGTCTTTTTTCCTGCATATGCAAATTCATATTTTATTTTTCCTTTTGTAGTGAAACATATAAATAGCTCCTGCCTTGGATCTTCTGTGCATGCAGTTGTGTCTTGAAAATAATCATCATGCTTTTGTCTGGCTTTCTTTAGCAGCTGCTTCACTTTCCTTTGTTCTAAAAGGAAGATCTCCTGTGTGTTGTCCAGGGCAAGAGAGCAAACTTTGGTGTGGTGGCTTTTTTATCTCCCCAGCTTTGCAGAGAGCAGCTGCAGGTCAGAGCATTTGCAGCAGCAAAGCCCTTTGTCTCAGGCAGTAGGAATAAACTGAGATGAAAAAGATAGAAGGTAATTTATTTAGTTGCTGGATTTCAAAGGTTGTGCAACCTGCACTGGGAGCAAGCAGTGTGGACAACGAACTTGTCCTCTTCTTCTTCAGTGTTCCCCTGCTTAGTGTCTACTAAACTTTAGTACCAAGAAAAGGTCTCTATGGAGACAGACAAGCAAAGTCGTGTGGGATGTCATGCAAGAACCTCTGCTGCATCTCTTAGGGCCCAGGGAAACCTTCTTGACTCTGAGCACGATGCACCCCCCTGTGCCATCCTCTAGAAAGGTTTTTATTTGCTTTTCTGTGTTGCCTTGTGCTCTTTGCCATACACTTCCATTACATACATCCCTCTTCCTACCCTGCTTTTGGACAAACCCCTTCTTTCACCCGAGCTGGAGGTATGATGGAGAGGCAGCTATCTCCCTGTGTGCTTCCTCCTGATGCTGATCCATAAATCACGTCACTGGGATAATCCTTAGTCATAGCAACCATCAGCTCAGGCGCAGGGTGACCTTTTAATGCCAAGCCCAGGCTGCCCTGATCTTCTGGTCGGGCAGGGAGCCAGTCTCTGCCATTATTTTGTGAGACGCCAGAGAGCAGCCAGACCATTAGGATGCTCCTGGCCAGACACTGGGTCTGCTGATGATACTGGAATGAATGGGCTGGGCAGGTCAACCTGGACCACCAAGCCCAGCACGGCCACCAGCATTTCCTCTGCATTTTATTTAACCTCTCTGTTGCTGCCTTGATTCAGTCCTGGTGGTGCATACAGAAAAGAGTCTCCGTGTCTGTCAGGGGGGACAGGGGCACAGGGGACACCGTCTCTAGTGCAAGCTCTGGCAGTTATTGCAGGAGTTGGTGCTGTTTCTACAGTACCTGCTTTCTGGTGGCTTTGCTGTGTTGAAATTGCAGCCACTCCGCACGCATTGAGTAATCTCCCCACTGTTACTAAAGAGTCAGTCTGTCTGTCTGTCCTCCCCCCGCCCCGAGTTTCAGTTTCCTCCTAATTCCCTCTCTAGACAGCCGTTGCCTCTCCCGTGGTGGTGCGGTGTTGCTGATGCAGCCTCTTGTCTCTGTGCCTCTTGCAGAAGGATTTCTCCATGCGGGAGGAGCTGCAGCAGCGGGACGTGGAGCGCTGGCTGGGGTTCATCACCTTCCTCTGCGAGGTCTTCGGCACCATGAGGAGCAGCACCGGGGAGCCCTTCCGAGTCCTCGTCTGCCCCATCTATACCTGCCTCAGGGAGGTAAATGCCTTCCCACTTTGTCCTTCCCCACCAGTGGGACAAGCTGTTGTGTTGCTGTGTGGAGATGCCCATGGTCCATGGATGACACTGGAAAGGCTGTGGCTGCCCCTGGGTCCTTGGAAGTGTCCAAGGCCAGCCTGGACGGGGCTTGGAGCAATCTGGGGTAGTGGAAGGTGTCCCTGCCTATGGCAGGAGGTCAGAACTAGATGGAGGATCTTTAAGGCCTTTCCAGCCCACATTCTAGGATTCCATCTCTGCTTTATAATTCCTAGAGGTTTGCTGTGCCTACACTTCTCACTCCAAAAGTACCCACATCTGCAGGGATGCTTGGCTCTTCCTGCACGTTGTCTTTGTGCTCGTTAAAGCACAATATTTAAAGCTTGCACTCCCTTTGTCCAGGGGTTAGAAAGGACCAACAGTTGGAATGGCAAACCCAGCACTGGAGTTTGCCAATCACAGTGCTGTGAAAATCCCCACCTAAGCAACTTAAACAGTTTCTTAAAGCAGGTGAAGCCACCTGTATAGATGAGACAGACTGAGGGGAGGAAGGAGGGAGAGAAATGAGGGCCCTAATGTCCTCAGACCCCACCCAGTACAACAGAAACCCAGCTCTGTCATCAGAGTTGGAGATTTTTTGGAACTTGATCTCCTGATGAGCTCCCCGTGGCTCAGGGTGGTGGCAGAAACCTCACTGAGTACATACAGAAAAGACAGCTCAAGTGTTAATGTTCCATAGAGGAGGAGAGGGCTTCCCTCCATCCTGTTTTAAAAATGGTTTTGTCTCCTGCTGGTGCCTTTAGAAGACTTTCTGAGAAAAACCCGCCTTGTTTCCCAGAGCTGGAGCTGTGAATCTCAAATTGTCAGTGGTGCTTCTGTCAGGCCATAAATAACTCACTGTAAAATAAGTTCTCCGCTAGACCTCGGGCAATGGAAGGATAAAGAAAGTGCTGGTGATGACTTTTTTTACATGCATGGGAAGTTTCCTCTGAATGCAAACACACCATAAACATTTTGTCTGGGTGGTAGTACTGTGGGAAGGGTTCACAGATGGTGACTGGAGTGGTGGAGAGTGCGGGCCTCATGATGAGACACACATATCCAGAGGAGGAGATGGGAGAGGGACGCTAAGAATAGCCAAACTTCCCCAAAATCTCTGCCCACTGAGGTATGTGTCACTTTCTGGGGAAGATCTTGACGTCTAGCAAAGCCCCCGTGCCCATCCACTTCCCATCGTAATCGTGACACAACACAGCCCTCATTCTGCCAGAGTTTTTCCCTGCCCACTCCCATCTGCCCTAGCCATGCTGTCACTGTCCCTCTTGTCACCTTTCTGCTCTGTAGGGACATGGTGGTGATCTAAAGGTGTGCAGAAGGACGTGAATTTAATGTATCAGGGATATTTTTTGCTACAGGGCAGCTCCATAAAAAGATTTACTAATTATATCAAGATGTCATGCGTAAATTTGCTCTTAAAAATACATTTCTGTTCCTTAGCAGGACAGGTCTGTCCCTGTGGTGTTGTTTGTCACAGATGACTTTACTAGGTGATCTTTAATAGCGAGGTGATCTTTAGGTCCCTTCCAACTCAAGCCAGTCTGTGACTCTAGGAAGACTCTTAGCTTAGCTGACATGGGTGAGCCTGACTCTTCTGGCTCCCCTGCCCCAAAATGGTTGTTCTGTGACTGCTCTCTCTCTGCAGTGCTCTGACCTTGGTTCATGCCATCCCTCTTCCATGGCTTTGGAATGGGTTTTCATCCTGACACCTTTTTTTGCCATTGCCAGCTAATCCTGCTGCACAGGGCCAGCCCAGGGGAAAGGATCACCTTTTTGTTTATCAGCAGTGACAAGCTCTGAGATGATTGCCAGGGCCAAAGGCAGGCTGTAGACACAGCTGAGGAGGTGGTGGGGTGCTCTTCCAGCTGCACCCAGGAGAGGACAGGGACATGTGCACAGGCTGGCCCTGCTGGGTGCTCTGTGAGAATGTGGAAAGTCCCTGACTGTGCAGAGTGTTCAGGCCTTGTTGATCCCCATGAACCACATGGGTTGGTGTCCCAGCAGAGCAGGGGGTGTCACCATGGCCTGTAAAGCTTGGGACTCCCACATGCCTCAGGACAGGTTCACAAGGTGTAGTAGCACTCACAATGGGTTTTTTCCCTTCTGCTGATCAGAGCATACGTCCCCATGCACATGGCTCAGCCCCTCATCCCTAACTCCCTTCATGTTGGGTATTCCCCAGCAATCTCCCTCTGTGCTGCCCACAGTCCTGCACGAGTCCCTCTGCTTCCATCCACCCATCCTTTTACCATAAATCGTTAGCAGAGGCAAGATAACATCTTTCCCTCTGCCTGTCCTTTCAGCTCCTCTTGCTTTTTAGTTTCTCTTTTTTTTTTCCTTTTTCTCTTTTCCTTTATAGCTGTGGCAGACTCAGCTAAAGGTCAGAAAGGCAGTGAGCAAGAGGAAAGAGAAAATTGCCTGATGACTGAGGCAAGAATGTCTCTTCCCTTCCCCGTGCAAAGCTTCCTCTCTCCAGCTCCTTTCCCCCCCAAATAAAAGCTTATTCACACCATCATTAGCTGGGTGGGAGGGAGTGAGGGTGGCCGTGAGGACATCGGTGCTGGGTGGGGAGGAGCTAGGGACATGGCTGGGGCATTGGGTGACAATGTGTTGTTTATTGATCGGTGTGGATGGGTTGGTTTTGTGGGCTGGGAAAGAAAAAAAAACAAAAACCAAACAAACACAAGTTCATTTAAGGTGAGGCTGGAGTGATAAATGCTGGGGTTTGCTGGCTGATCGACCCGGCGCCCATCGATGTCCTCGGGGAAGCAGCCAGGCCTCCGTGTCTCAGCAGTGGGTGGTAAACCATGGCAAAGGAAATTTGGGTCAGGGCTGCCACCTCGCCCAGGCAGAGTTTTGGGAACCAAAGGAGTGGCTGTGCCCCTTGGCACAAGCAGAGTCCAGACCAAGTCCCCCTCCCGGGTGGGCTCTGCTCCACCCTCATCCATCACTTGAGCTTGAAACCAGGGGAGAAGGAAGGGACTGCCATCACAGCCAACACTGTGACAGCATCTCCCAGGAGCAGAATTCCCTACCAAATAAAAAAGTTTAATTTCTATGACTATTCCGAGGGTTTTAGGGTGGGGTTTGTGCAGGCTGAGAGTGTGTCCTCACAGTGAGGTCTGGTAAGGTCAGCATTAGGATTTTAGGCAAAGAGATGGTTTGCCAAGGGAAGTAAAAGGTGGGTCCAGCTCTCATTAAAATAGTTTAATGGAGCACAGTGCATTTGGATGGTGGTTTGGACCAAAACATGTTTTTCTGCTAGGAACAGTGCATATTTTAAGTTGGAGAAAGGCAGTGGATGTCCAAGGTTGGCCCAAAGACCTGGAGACATCTGGGGAAAGGAGGAGAGCCCTTTGCAGATGAGAACGATTGCAGCCATCAGATCTGGGAAGCCTGGGAAAAGAATAACAAAGCAGAGATGTTAAATAGAAATAAAAGCGCTTTCCTCCCATTCTTCCCTCAGAACTTCGGGGAATCAAGGGCGAGCTGGAAGAAGGCATTGTTCCTGGGATAAAGGCTTTCCCCAGGGATGGTTATGCTGCAGCTAGGGCACTGTGGGTTTGACCCTTGCCTGCTTCCAGACCTTGCTGGTCTCACTTGGGACCAGTGGTGGCATCTTGCAGGACCCCATTGTTCCATTAGGCTTTTATCTGGTGAAAACACTTTCAGCAGTATTAAGAAGTTGTCCCGTCTGCTGTGCATGATGGTCTTAAGCAAGAGGGATGTCCCGCTCTCTCCTTCCAGCCCTGTAAGCCCTCTTGACTCTGGCCTCACTTCATTTCACAAAACCACTCTAAATTTGTCCCTGAACATCTCCTTCTGCCCTTTCAAGATGGTGAGATGTGAACATGCTGGCATCCATCCTGCTCCAAAACCTCTGCCCCATGTCCAAACACCAAGGATCATGCTGAGGCATGCTCCAACGATGCTTCATATTGCATGTCCCCCAAAACCAGGAGAATAACCAAGGGACTTTGGTTCTTGCAGCCTGGCCATATTCTTCTTTTCTGTGGCCTTCGGCAGAGTCAGCAAAATGGAGAAATTGGGTGGTTAAGGAGAGGGAGCAGCAAATGTCAGTTGAACCATCAGAGCCCTGTGTGCAGTGCAAGAAGTGCCCCGTGGGTACTGAAGATGTAGAGATAATAAATAATATTATTTGCCATCTATTGTTCACTGATTGTCACCACTTTTGCCTTCCCTAAGGATGGTGTGAGCTGGCTGTCCCTCATCCAGCTCTGTGCTCCCATGTCTGTGTGTGAGTCAGCAGGGTGGCCATGGGCCACCACAGCTCAGTGCCCTCCCTGCTTCATCCCCTGGTGCTGCTGGGGAGGGGGAGCATTAGGACTGGATCCCAAGGGGCCCAGCCCAGTTCTAGGTGACATCTGACCTCTGCAGGGAAGGAGGGATCAGAGCCAGTGTGGCTGTTGATGAGTGCTGTTGGGAGGTTTGCCTCCTCTGGTGTCTGTCTCATCCTCAGCAGATGTTGTTGGGACACCAAGGAGGTGGCCCTGGGGCTGGGAGCTGCCACCTCCCTGCCAGCCCTCCGCCAGGAGCAGCCAATTCCAGCCCAGGTGGCTGGTGCCAAGTGCTGTTCAGATGCGTTTGTTTGTTCTTACAATGCCATTTAGCAGCCAGGTAACCTGAGCAGTTGCCTATGGCAGCAGAGCAGGAGGGTGAAAAATCTGTCTCAATGGACTCAGGCTCAAAGTGATGCCATGTGGCAATAATGCCACTGTGGTCCCTCGAGGCACCTCAGCAGCTGGTGTCCCACCCGGGCAGGGGACACAGGGAGGGCTCTGCCACCTCTCAGGCCCCATAATAACCCTATTCCCACCCCTTACCCATGTCCCTGTGCTCTTCTCCTGCACAGGGCTGATTTTTTGTTGAAAGTTTTAAGTTTCCTCTTGATACTTTCCTTCACCCCACTGAGGTCCTTCTCACTGGTGTCTCCTTGAACACATTTCAGTACATCCCAAACTTGCTGTCACTTCCAAACTTCACAAGATCGTTCTGCTCAGCTCCTCCAGGTCATGGATAAGGATGCTAAATAGGGCAGGTGTGGGGATAACAACTTGGTAGTCCTCATCCCCGGCCTTCAGGCAGAGCTGAGTTGGAACCTAGTGGCTACAACCCTCTGAGCCCAACCATCCAACCCGTGTTTTTACCCATCCAGTTGTCCTGGCTTGGATACAAAGGGACTGGGTCTCAGGGGTGACAGGGGGCTGCCTTGGCACCATTCCCCTCTGAGCCCCCAAGGTGCCTCGGACAGGGCTGTTGGGGCAGGTTCAGAGCAAACCCCAGGAAGCAGCTCATCACAGGAGGACTAATTAAACTGCAGAACTCCTTCAAGCAGGACCAGTTCACGGAGATCCCTCCAGCTTGAGAGGGTTATTGCTGCTGAGGCTGGGTGTGTACCCTGGGGTATCCCCATAATAGGGATGTGGTCATTGGCCTGACCCAAGACAGATGCTTTTAGGGTCTCAATACCAACCCTGGGGACCGAGGGCAGCTCCCAGGCACTGTGAATCAGCGGGGATCAGACCCAGCAGGCTGGCAGCAGGCAGGACAGTTGCTTCTCTGCAGGAGTTGTCTCCTACCTCCAGTCTGGTTGGCAGAGACAGTCCCATTTCAGCATCGTTTAAAATCTTGGCACGCTCCCATCGCTTCCCTGCCTTGGTACACGCTGCTAACTGAAAGCCTCAGGGTGGTGGTGCAGGGAGGATAAATACTCCCCATCTAATTGCCTTCCCCCCACGTCTGAGTCTGCGGTGCAGCGTGTAGACGGGTATCCACTCCCCTCCCTTCTCTTAGTGCCTGTTATCTCCTGGGGCCATGCTGCGTAATTTAGCAAAATATTCTAACACAGTAATTAACGTCTGAACTTCAAGAGGGCACTGCCTTTTCACTGTCTCCTTCAGAGGAAGAAAAAGGAAAACCTTCCCGGCTGCAGTTGGATGAGCGAGGAGGGTGGTGCTCTTTGGAAAAGAAAATTGTATCTTTTAACGTGGGTTGTGTTGGGTTTTGTTAATCACTCTCACTTTTTAAAAAGCATCAGCCTTTTGAGTCAAAAAAAGGGTCTTTGACAGTGTAATGAGATGCTAGGATTTTTAGTATTATTCTCCGAGTCAGAGAATGAAACAGAATTTTTGCTTTATCAAATGAGCAAAGGCACCAAGGGGGTTGGATTTTGACCCACACCACGCTTCCACTCAAGAAGCTCCATGAGGCCCTATGTGAACAGAGAAAACATGTTCTTTATGAAGAAGGAGACTTACATCCTCACGGAAGTCCCCTTCTGGTTCGCCCATATCTGGTTCTGCAAAAACCTCAAAGGTTTGGTCTCCAGTCTGGTGGGACAAACTGGGAAGTGTTTTGTCTAGGGAAAGGATGGAGGAGGCATGAGGGCTGTGGGCATGGGAGGGAAGGGATTTCAGAGAAGGAGTGAAAAAGAGTGACTGGGGGCCAGGGACATGGGGAGGAAGGAAAAGTGAGGAGAACAACAAGTGGGGAGTTGTCTTGGGAGTCCAGGAGATGTGGGTTGAAGATGTGGAAGAGCTGGGAGGAAAGTCTGGGGTTTGGAGCAAGTGGGGCACGGGGGTAAAAAGGGGTTGTGGACTTCCAGAGCCGTGGCAGGAGGCAGAGTGCAGGAGCAGAGTCTGCAAAGAGCAGGGGTGGATGCCTGTCTGTAGGACCACGCAGGGCAATGGTGGATGTCCCTGTACATCTGTGCCTGCCATACATAAATAAACAATTAACCATGCAAAAAGCTCCCATGCCCCCAGATCCCCATAGCTGTGCTGGCAAAAACACTCCTGTGAATGCAGCTTATTTGGGAAACAACAGATTTCTTTTAATCCTCGCCATTTTGATCAAAGGGCATAGTTAAGGTGGAGGAGGTCGAGTGTTATTTGGGAGCAGATGAGGACAGGCCAAACCGAGGAGGACTGCCCAGTGCCTGGAAGCCCATCTGCCCTGTTGAGTGTTTCATGTGCAGGAACATATTCTTGGAAAGCCACAGGACTCGTTCAGTCCCAGCATTAAAACCATGGTGTTGTATCTTAAATAGGGGAGGGGAAATGCCACCCTCGTTTCTCTGGGACCCGCGGAGAAGGCAGAGGAAGCAATTTGCGCAGATAAAGAAGTGAAGCCAGATACCATCTCACAGGATGGTCCCTCCTCCTCGCGTGGCTTTGTTTTTCTCCCTCGCCCTCCGTACCAGGCATTGTTAGTTCCCAAAAACCCTTTCAATGGGATGTAAACACAACTATTTGCGTCTGCCGCCGCGTGCTCGCTGCCTCTGCAGAGCCAGGAAAGCGCAGAGCCTCCGGCCAGCCAGGGTGGAGCCCGCTGCAATCAAGCACCATGGTCTCGCCACTGTTTCTTTCCATGTTTTGTGTTTCCCCGGGACCCTTGGGATGAGATCACATCCTCCTCTCCCAGGGTTATTATGTCTTCGGACAGGCAGGATGAAGCCAGTCGTCTGGGTGGCTTGAACTCCCTGTGCACCCAGACCGGGTGGCTCTGGTCGTCTGTCCTGCTCACCTTTGGGTCCTGGAGGTCCACCTCCAGCCAGGGGATGTGTAACCACCAGGCTACTGTTGGATGGCAGCATCCGGGTTGATGAGTGACCAGATTTTCTTCATCATTGTCTCCAGTAATTGCCTCTTAATGGTTTCCATCTTCGCAGGAATTCTTTCTGCTGTTCCAGATCCGGGGAGAGAGAGTGTCGTGTTTCATGGTTTCCCTTGTCTACAGTGGAAAGGAGTAGGAGGAGTTTCCCACGACTGGGTACAGGATTTTGTTCCTCTGGCCTTAATTCAATTTGCTGTTAAGTATCTCTGAGTTCCTCAGGAGCCTGACAAGGAGGATAACCAACATTTTGGTTTACTCGATGCAATAAACAAACTAATCTCCTCTTACCATCCTCCCAGGGAGTCCTGGTTGTGTAATAGGAGAACAGAAGTCTCCTCCTGAGCTGAGAAGAGCACATCAATGTAAAAGGAGTTGTTGCCACCAAAACTGGTTTGAGTCATCCAAAATACGTGAGAGAAAGTGCCTGCTATGGACGAGGCTATGATGCAGCCATGCAGGCACAAGCAGCTCCAGCACAGAGCTCCTTCCCCCCTGTGCCACTTCGTCTGGGCAGCTGCTTGTGGGATCAGCAGTGGCCCATGCTGGTGGCCTCTTCCTCTTGGAGCAGCAGGAGCTGCTGTCAGTACATTTTTCTCCCAGGCTGAGACCACAACAGCCCAGTCAGGCAACTGGGAAGAGGGTTCCTTCCACGAGACACATGATGTGGTGGCGCCTTGTGTATCTTCTGTAGGCTTGAAAACTTCCCAGATCCCCAGAGAGCTGTGAGCAGAAGGGAATGGGGAGAAAAGCACCATTGCTAGTGGAAGCAGCTGGACACAGACTGCCTCTCCCAGCTCAGCTGTGTTTTCAAATCCCAACAAATCACATTCTGGAGCGCTGCAGAGCCTGTGCCTTGTGCAGAGATCAGCACAGGCAGCTCTGTAAGGAAAAGGTTTTCCCCAAAATTTTGTGTTTGGGCAACCTCAGCGTCAAATGGGTGAGCAGCAAAGATTTCACTTATGCCTGTGCACTTCTAGAAGTCTGTTTCCATGTGCTCATTTGTTTCTACTCTGGAGAAAGTCAGTCTCATCTGACTTCCTTCGATCCCAGAGAGGGACTCGGTGCCCCTTTAGAGAGGGTGGCACTGGCATAGCTTGTTGGTGGGCACAGGATGAGCTCAGCTGACCTTCTGATATCCTGGGTCAATGAATTGATACATCTGACGGTAGCAAATTGTAGAAATCCTGAAACTGGCCCTGTGGTGGAGCATTTTGCAATCACTCATCCCCACACCCTTGTGTGTACTTTGCATTTTCCCCAGTCCTGGCTGTTTTCACCACCCCGTGCCCTGTGACAAGAAGAAAAGTGGAGCTGTACCATTGCCTATGTCTCAGAGAAGTGCGTGACTGTCCCCATGCAGAGCCATGCAGTCCCATGGATCTTATCTCAGGTGTCTTCCTTAAAGACTTGTGACAGTCGATAAGGGGCTGCTGGAAAGGCAGAAAATTGCTACTGATGTATGTCTGCACAGAGCCCGTGAAGCAGAATTGTCCTGTGCTCCCAGGAGGACCCACATAGCAGACTGTGAGGATTCCAGGAGGTTTTGGGAGCAGGAGTTCCCCATCTGTGGTCCATTAGAGCACTGAGAGTACCTGCAGAGCTGTGTTAGCACCTAAACTGCACTGTCAGATGTAGGGGATGATCACAGAACCATAACGTGCTTTGGGGTGGAAGGAACCTTTAAAGCTGATCCTGTCCCACCCCCTGCCATGGGCAGGGACACCTTCCACTGTCCCAGGTTGCTCCAAGCCCCATCCAACCTGGCCTGGGACACTGCCAGGGATCCAGGGGCAGCCACAGCTGCTCTGGGCACCCTGTGCCAGGGCCTCCCCACCCTCATCATAAACAAGTTCTTCCATCTATTTAGTCTGAATCTCCTTTTTTTTAGTTAAAAATTATCACCCCTATCCTGTCCCTACAGGCCCTATAAAAGCTTTGTCCTTACTTTTCTTATAAGCCTCCTTCATAAGGGGGTCTCCATGATGATCCTGACCACAGATCTGAAACAGATCCATCTGTCAGAGGACAAAGTCCATCACAGCTCTTCCCAAGGCCCTTTCTGGTTAAAAGCAGGGCTGGGAAGCACCATTCAGTAAATCTACTGCATTTCCAGTACAATATGTCCACTCTGCTTAAGCTCCAGGTGGCACAAATAACTGATTTTTCACTTCCTCATGGAAGTATGTCTCCATTTTCCCCCGTGGCCTTGCTCCACACCAGTGAGCCAGTTGCAGCACCTTGGCAATGCGTTTGCAGCATGCTGGTTCCCCTGTGGGCATGCTCCTCAGTTTCTGGGAGGGGGGAATCCTGGGAGGCACCTCCTCATGACCCAGGTGCGGATGAAAAGCATACCTGTGGGCAGCCTGGGTGTCCATGCGTGTTGCCACTGGACGCATGGACCCGTCGGGGAGCCAGGGTGAGCGGCGCGTGGACTGCGGTCACCCCAGCTTTCCCTGGGTCTCAATCCAGCCTCTCCATGGCTCTGGGTGGATATTTTCCAGGTCTCTTGCGCTTTCACGCTGGAGTCATCACCAAAGCATCATAAAACACTGCATGCTAAGGGGTAGTTAGTGGCCGGCGTTGCTTATGTGTCATTTTGCAAGCGATATTGTACACAGTAATTAGTACTGTGCCTCGCAGGAGAAGTATCATTGCATCTGGAAAGGGTAATGTGTGCGTTGGGCTGCTCCCACCCCATCTCCTGGGGAGAATTGCTGAAGAACACAATTAAACCTGCGTGGTTTGGTGATAAGGGGCAGTGGGGTGGGTTCTCCTGTCCTCCTCGTGGTGTGGGCACCCCTGAGAATACCAAGTAAGCACTTCAGCTTCTCAGCAGGCTGGGTGATCTCAGAAAGCAGATAATAAACCCAAATATTTGGGGTACATCCCACTGTCTTCGCTTTTTGGTTTGCTCACGGTGGTCTGCACCCCGTGCAGGTGCATCTGTTGCTGTTCAGGAGGACCAAGCTGGTTCTGTCTGTGGTGAGGCACAGCTGCAGTTTTGGGGCTCTTTCGGTCCTTCAGCCATGGCTGCATGTCTACCCCATGTGGCTTATGATGCTTATCTCTGTAAAGATGTAAAGGGAATGTTCTTGGGCCACAGAGGCCAGGGAAGATGAGTCCCAATAGCACACCATGGAAACCAGTTGCGCTCAAGAGCCTCCCTGCAAGGCGCTGCAGCTCCCCACAACACACAGCACTTCCAGGAGCAGAACCCAAAACTTACTTCGGGTTGCTTACGCAAATATTTATCACCCGGAGCCCACCTGGGCACATTGGCTCTGCAGAAGACCTTGCCCAGTGCTCATCTCGCAGTGTGACATAGAAATTTGAAAGAGAAGGCGCCTGGTATCTTCCACCAGTCTGCAAGGCTGAGTCCAGCACCAGAAACAAAAGTGAGAAGCCTTTCGCAACTGAGGCTGGGTATTATATGACTGGCCGGGCAGATTCTGGCATGCAGCCTCCTCTCTTAGGAAATCAGGCAGACTCTTTGTCTGCTTTCCAGCAGGAACTGCTGCTTTCATTGCCCGGCTTCGCCCGATACGGGGGAAACCGGCTGGAGAGCAAAGGGAAGTTTTCCTCACAGACAGCCCCAGCCTCCGGGGGATGATTACAGGTTAAACTGAGGAGTGCGTGAGTCCCAGCTCACCTGCCCTGTTGTCTGCCTCATGCTCCTCTTTCAGATCCCTCGTCCACGTCCACCAGCTGGTTTGAACCCTGTGGGAACCTGGTGGAGAGGGATGGGATTGTGCCCGTAGTGGGAGTTGGGCAGAGGCACACAGCAGGGAGGAGCAGCTATAAATAGTTAAATAAATAATAGTTCCAATGTGGGAGTGCTAATTTAATGGGTATAGAGTGTTTACCTTAAAATATTTTAAGTAAATATGAATTAGATTGCAAATAGTGAATGCAGTTGGCTGGGTGGTCACACAAATGGCGGGACTTTAGGGTTGTGATTTCCCTGGAACTCTCAAAGCATTTTCACCATTTTTTCTTGCAGTCCTGGTCAGGTCTGACTCAGGGGTCACAGAGCTTTGGGAAACACTGTGCTCTGGCTGAAGGAACCATCCCAGTGCTTTGAGAGCCTCGTGCTCACATGGGGCACCATCAGTGGGGGTGAAATACTCTTTGAGACATACACGCAAGTTGTCATTGATGAGTGAGGACATCCGTGGTGAGAACACAGGCAGCACAGTCCATGCAGTCAGCAGAGTTCAGGGCCCATTCCAGGCTCCCTGATCTCCTCCTGCCCCATCAGGCAGAGGTCAGAAGCAGGTAGTGCCTAAACCCATCTTGCTACGGCTGTCATCAGAACATGGAGAGAAGCAGTGACATCATTCTGATCCTCCAGGCTTCAGTCCATTGCACTGATGCAGGTGGCTGGCAGCCATCTGTGGCCATGGATTTGGACTCTGTTCCCCCGAGCGCCAGCAGATCTGACTGCTGGGCTGTCCCCTGATGCACAGGGATGCACCTGGGCTTGGTGGGCAGGTTGTGGGCCTCCCCAGCCTACGTGTCTCAGGCAGAGGCTCACCTGTAGCGCTTCAGACTGGTATCTCTTAGTGCTCTGATGGAGCAGTGAAGCATGTGGTACTTGGGTGGACAAGTGGGGCACATGGTGCCTCTGGAGCATGGATGGGTGGTGGAGCACGTGGTGCCTCTGGAGCAATGGTGCTCGTGGATCCTGGATGGATGAGGTGCAGTGCATGGTACCTGGATGGACATGGTGTCTCCATGGACAAGGTGGAGCACATGGCACCCTGGTGGACACACTGGAACACACGCATTCTCCTTGTTCAGCCAAGTCACATTAGATGGTGTCCTTGAGGGCAGCGTGAAGTTGGAGGGTGCCTGCCCAGGGCTGGGGGTAGGATGTGTTCTGTGTTTCATCACAGAGAGGTGAGACTGTTCCTCATTAGCCAAGTATCTGAGCACTTGACAGGGACATGTTCATCCTCACCAACACCTTTTGAGGTAGGGAAGCATGTCCCAACCCTGTGTGTGGGAAGCTGGGGCTAGTGAAGTTGCAGCCTTTCTATGACCACATATCCTGGGCAGGGAGTAGGATCACTGAGGAGACCATGGCAGAGGAAGGGCTGGAGTCAATCTTAACTCTACTTTCATGCTTTAGTTTTCGTGTTACATTCTTTACTAAAGAATAGCAAAAATAAGAAAGGTGTTGTTAAAAGGTAATATCTGTTACTCTATTTGCAGCCCTCCTTCATGCCACACTCATGAGCTAAATACCCCAGGAGGAAATATCTGGACTACTGCCTGTTTATATTTTTCCCTAACTGATATATTTTTTCATTGTTGGTGTTGGGTTTAAAATAATCTCATATTTTCTTGTGAAGAATCTGAGCTGTTTGTGAGAACTTATCTCAGAGCACACGGCTTGGGCTTAACATTTTCCAAACAACTCAGCAGAAAGATAAACTGGGGGGGGTGTGTAGAAAAAAAGTGTTGCATGATTTAAAACCCTGGCTGAAGCTTTGGCTAACGAGAGATAAAACCGATGGACAACGTGCTCATCAAGATGCTGTAAACACCATCTTCAAAGTGAGCAATCCACCAAAAACAGAAGACAGTGAAGACAAAACTCTGAGAGCAGTGATAATTCCTTGCGTTACCTCTTTTTTTCCCCTATCTATTTTCCAGCCAGTGTGGAGCTGGTAAACAAACAGGCATTTATTTGTAGATGAAAGGAAACATGGAAAAACAAGAGTGGGAAGGAGAGATGATAAGGCTCAGAGTCACAATTCTGATTTTAACTAATGGATGTGACTTTGGAGTAACGTTTAGTTATGCTGAGCAATTTTTATAAGGGCAGTTTTAATCAGTTCAACTGCTTTTAAAAAGTCTGCCTTTCTCTAATGAATTTCAGATACTAGTGAAGCCAGTTTTCCCATTTTTTCTGCTTTTGCTCAGTGGTTACTGCACACAGGGATTAGCTCAGGGCCATCAGGGCTTGTTCATCCCAAAGTGATGGGATGGAAGTGGCTGTAGCTTCGAGTGTTGCCAGTACCTGTAACTGTCGTAAGGATGAGAACAAAGGAAAATGTATATTTTTGGTCCTGTTTCCAGGGTCCTTGCTTGTGGTTTCCATGTTTGTGGGGTGAGACATGCTGAGCTCCTACACTTTGCCGTTGTCAGGTGGAGCTGTTGACCCTCGCTGCACACCCTGGGTCTGAACGAAGAGAGATGAGCATCTTCCTGCAATATCCCATGCCATGCCCAGCAACATTTGGGTCCTTCCTGAAAGCTGCTGCTGTTTGCAAGCTCATGTTTGTGACACAGAGTTCATGGAGAGCAGAGCGGGGTTGGAGTTGGTGCACCTGAGACTCCATAGTTTCGTTGGCACCCCTTGCCCTTGCACCACTGTATAATCAGCCTAGAAGGAGCTGTATTAATTACGGTGTATTGGATGTAGCCCTTTCCCATCAGGCAGTTTTGTGGCTGTCAGAAGTGTCCCCAACAGGGATGGAGAGGTTCAGGGGTGGGTGGCAGAGCCCTCCCCTTCCAAAGGGCCACTCCCAGGGTTGTGCTGCTCTGGTGTGGTTGGCTGACAGCTGCATTTATTCCCTGTGTGTGTGAAATGAGTGTGTTTTCTCACTGCCTGCCATGGGACAAAAAAAGCAATGCAACCTAAACAAAATTTATTATGGAAGTTGTTAATCTAAGATTTACCCCATGTTTTGTCACTCCTTACCTTTAAATCTTTGTGTTGACAATCTCTTTTCTCCCCTCTTTCTGATTTTATGCCCTTTCCTCCTGGAAGTGTCAAAAGCCAAGCTGGACAAGGAGATAGGAGAGTCGTAAGGGAGGAGGAGGAGGAAGAGGAGGAATTTCTCACTGCTTCTCTCTTCTCTCTTTCACAGTTGTTGCAATCTCAGGATGTGAAGGAAGATGCTGTGCTTTGCTGCTCCATGGAGGTAGGAGGCACCTCTCCATTTGCCTTGATCCTCACTGCTTTGCCCTTTCTGTCCTTGCCCATGCATGTGTCAAGCAGCTGTTGGATGTTTCCAGACCCAACAGCTGTGTTGCCTCTGTGCATTTTGGAATGATCAAATGGTTTGGGCTGGAAGGGACCTTTCACGGTCATTTAGTCCAACACCCCTCTGCAATGATCATGGACACCTTCCACTGTCCCAGGCTGCTCCAAGCCCTGTCCATCTCGGCCTTGGACACTGCCAGGGATCCAGGGGCAGCCACAGCTGCTCTGGGCACCCTGTGCCAGGGCCTCCCCACCCTCACAGACAGCAATTCCTTCCCAAGATCCCATCCATCCCTGCCCTCTGGCACTGGGAAGCCATTCCCTGTGTCCTGTCCCTCCATGCCTTGTCCCAAGTCCCTCTGCAGCTCTCCTGGAGCCCCTTTAGGCCCTGCCAGGGGCTCTGAGCTCTCCCTGGAGCCTTCTCTTGTGCAGCTGAACACCCCCAGCTGTCCCAGGCTGGCTGCAGAGCAGAGGGGCTCCAGCCCTGGGAGCAGCTCCATGGCCTCCTTTGGCCTCACTCCAGCAGGTCAATGTCTTTCCTATTCTGAGGACCCCAGAGCTGGATTCAGGACTCCAGGTGAGGTCTCACAAGAACAGTGTGGGTAGAAGACCACCATGAGATTAGAGATGGCGTGTTGAGATTCTGTCATTGGGCTCCTGATGCATGTTAAATGAATGCAAGAAGTTTGGTGGCTGGGCTCCCATCACAATATTTTATCATCCTGGTTCCTTCAAATCTCACCCTCCACTAAGTTTTTAAGCACAGAAACAGCTGTATTGGAGCAAAAGCTGCCCCATGACTCACTAAGAGGTTTGCTGTGCTCAGCAGCAGTTTTGCAGAGAAGCAAATGACTGGACATGGCATTCAGTGCTCTGGTCTGGTTGACAAGGTGGGGATCAGTCACAAGTTGGACTCAATGACCTTGGAGGTCTTTTCCAACCTAATTTATTCTGTGATTCTGTGAAATATAGAAGTTCTATTGGTTACTTTTTTGGGAAGTGATTGGCCCATGGGGATAGATGCTTTTCTTGCAGAGAGCGGTTGAAATTGCAGCCTGAATAGTTAAAATTCAGCGAAGCAGACAAGGAGGGTTTGATTTTAAGGTGAGGACTTTGGGGAGCTCTGCTTTGAGGAGACCTCCGTGATGGTGGACTTACCACTGTCCGCCCCAGACTTGGACCTTCTCTGCACTGCTTCATGGAGGTTCTCCAAGGAGTAATTGTTTTAGAAAAAGCCTTTGGCTGTCTTCAGCAAAGCAGCACGACAAGTATAAATGCAGATCTCGACAGGGCAGGATTTGTTATGCACACAGGAGCGTTCTGCTTATTCCAGCTAATGACTGGGAGTCACTGGGAGCTCTGAATCAGCGAGTAAATGAAGGGCCAGGTAGAAGGCAGGAATACCACATCACAGCCTGCACTTTGTTTTGACAATAGCATGATTTTTAGGTGGGATTTTTTTTTTTTTTTTCAAAAGCAATCCGTCGCTGCCACCTTTGAAGTCAGTGGGAGCTGAACCATTCACTCCTCCAGCAGCCTGGTGCGGATGCTTTTGAGAACCTCGCCCTTCGTGTTCAGCTCTTGGAGCCTGCTGCTGGGTGGTTTTGGTTTTCAAAAGCCACGACGCCTTTAACCTTGCCTGCACCAGGCAGGGGAAAACCAAAGGGACGGGAGGTGTCTGTAAAAAGCCAGAGGGGTGTCCTGATACCATAGAGTGATAGAATCATAGACTATCTCAAGCTGGAAGGGACCCACAAGGATCAGTAATCCATGGTTGACCCCTTCTTCTCCCGACAGCTGCAGAGCACCGGCCGGCTGCTGGAGGAGCAGCTGCCCGAGATGATGACAGAGCTGCTGGCGATAGCGCGCGACAAGATGCTGTGTCCCTCCGAGTCTATGCTGACCAGGTCCCTGCTGCTGGAGGTCATCGAGCTGCACGCCAACAACTGGAACCCCCTGACGCCCACCATCACGCAGTACTACAACAAGACCATCCAAAAACTGACGGCTTGAGGGGCAGGGCAAGGTGGGGTGGTAAGGGCCGAGACGAAGACATGCGCCTTGATGGGACCCGGCAAGAGCTTTTCTGATTTAAATCCCCCAGCAGACCAAACCCCAGCATGCTCGAGAATACGTTCGTGGGGTGGGGAGGGAGCAGCATGTTTCTTTTTCAGCCGCGTCGCCAAGTGCCACCCCTCCTCCCCGCCGTGGTTTTGTTTTAGGGGTTTCTTTTTCTGAACTCATTGCTCAAGCAGCAGCAGCGCATCCCGCCGGGTTATTGTTTGGCTTTCGAAAGAAGACAGAGAATTTGGAAAAGGAGGAAAAAAAAAATAATCTAAGTGGGGGCTAGTATTGTTTTCACGCCGTCCTCCTGCCTTGCCCTGGCCAACTGGCAGGAGACAGCAGGCAGCAGATGTCTCGGGAGGACAAAGCCAGGCACACACTACACCAGACGCTCATAATTGATGGCTTTTGTCAAGCGGGGCTTGCGTTAGGTCCCCCCCTCCTTCTCTTGTTTTCGACTTTCTGTGTGTTCCCCCACCTACCCGCCACCCCTTCAGAGGCAGATTGGAGAGCGGGACAACTTTCTTACTTGCACTGGCTTTTCTTTTTCTCGAGCATTCGTAATTTCTTCTTATCTTATTGTCTTGTTGGACGGACAGTTGTGAGCGGCTCGGGGACGGGGAGAGCAGCGCCTTCCCTCGAGCTGGGTAACGGTTTATGTGAAGATGCTTGAAGCAGAAGGAGTGTTTTAAAGGAGTCCTAAAGCCACTGCAGAAGTTACATAGCCACCATCATCTTGCCAGTAACCTCCTCGGTGGATTGAGAAATGTGTCCTTTGAGCTGGGGGCTCTAAAAACAGGGGATTCTGTGGCTCTTGCTGTTCAAGTCGCCATTATTCCTCAGCCACTATAATCATTTAACTTTTCTTTGTAATAATTTTTTTTTCCATTGAAGGAGTGCTTTATTGTTATTACTGTCATGGTTGTAATTATACATTTAAATCCAGGCCTGTCGTAGTTGGGCCTAATAATGTACAGGGCAAGGGGGAAATGAAGGTTTGATGTTCTTTGGAGACTGGTAAATAGAAGACAAGCAGTGCATAGCAAAAAAAAGAAGAAAAAAGAAGAAGGAAAAATAGAAAAAGCCAAAAATAGAAGTTTTGAGCCTGGCTTCTAACTAGCTGAATATGCTATCCAGCGTTCCTAGGTGTGCAGTGTGCAGGAGCAGCTCTGTCCCGCGCTCCGTGTAAGTGGTGCAGTGTCATCAAGACATGGGGGACATCTTCAGAGAGGCAGAGTGTGCTTGGGGATCCCCAGGGTGCTCCAGGATCCCCTCATGGCTCTGTGCTGGAGCATCCCAAGGGAGAGGACGGCTGTGGGGGACGGTGGTGAGGTGCTACCTGGAGGGTGAGAGGCTGGGCCAGGGCAACGCTTGAATCATGAAGAAGACGCAGTGGGCTCCTTATTTGCTGATCTAGCAACACTTTGACTTGGGAAATCCCTCCAGGTGCTTTTTCCAGTGAAGCCTAGCGAGGGTGCAGGCTGCCCCATCCTGCCTGCAGGAGCCAAGGAAGGCACAATGCCGTCAGCCCATCCTGGTTTCTTCTCACTGTTCAGTTTATTTCCTTTATGATGGTAAGAGAATTTGTGCCGCAAGGATGGCGCGCACGGACCCCGGACCAGGCAGGCTGGGCCTGAACTCAGCAGCTCAAACCCATTTTTCCAAGCAAAACGTTGCATTTCTGGTGGCTTGTAGAGAAGAGAGATTTCACCCCAACCTCCTTGGACGTGCAGTATGTTCTCGGGTGCCTTATGAATGTGTTGGTCTGTCTGCGATGGGGAGGAAGCTTTTGCTGCAAAATTCAAAGGGCAGAAATTTTCAGCGGAAAATGCATTGCAGGGGGTGAGAGTCGTGATGCTGCAGTTCAATATTACCTGAATTTTCATCTGGTTGTCTGCTGATCCAGTTTTCATTCTGCACCTGGAGCAAGAGGAGCGAGCTGGAAACAGGAGCTTCGGGTTTCCTGTCTACCCAGAAAGCATCAAAATGATTGCTGAGTGCACTGGAATTGTCCGGAAAAATTAACTTTTGCTTCACTTACTCAAGCCCAGGAGCTTCGCACGGTGACGGCGCCTTGCTTTGGGTCAGCTTCGTTAGTAGGAATATGGTTTGGTAGTATTAATGAGCAGATGAACTTCATTAAGGCGGCAAAGCCCATCAGTATTACAAGGCTCAGGGTTGTGCCCATTGCTCTTTGTTTTTCCTGCTCCCTGAATTCTCAAGGAGTGGAGGAGAAGGGGATATAACACCCATCACAGTGCACTTAGGCACAGTGTCAGTCTTCGGGGAGAAGGCCTGAAAAACAGTTTTGTCTTGATTTTTTTTTCTTTCTTTTTATGAACAGAGAAGTCCTCTAGCAGGGACTGCAGCCTGATGGGTTGGGGTGCCAGGGATCCCGCCAGCAGTGATCCAGACTGCCACTCTGGCCCCTGCAGCTTCTCACTTCCCACAGAATTTTTTCTTGGATTGTAGTGAAAGAAGAAAAAAGAAAAGAAAAACACAGAGAATTGGGGATTTTGTTTCTAAAAACTTGAATTTTTACCCATCAGTGCATCAGGAGGCATTCAGAGTCAAAGTGTAAGCCACAGGGCAGTATTTCTCCTAAAGCATTTCCCTAACCCTACCTGCTGTGAGAGTTTATTCAATTTTCTCATTGTGGGGCAATCCTGCAACCCCCACTGACCTGGCTTGGCCCATGACTTTCCCTTCCAACACTGGAAATGAAGAACTTTTATGTGAAATCCGTCGTTTTTAAATGTCTTGCCATTAATCTCTGCTATTAACATACATTCATCCAGCCATTAACTGGTATATCAGTCACTCTGTTGATGTCCGAGAATCAAAATGTTGACCAAAAATGTCGGGTTTTTTCCCAAAAATTACATGCTGCCAATGGTATCTTTCTGAAGTCCATCCATAGGAAGCCTGTGGGCGCATGGCATCATTCACCAGATACTGTGTTGGGAAAAGAGGCACCACGAGGACATTTGATGGGCAGGATGGGGAACAGTGCTGGGGAACTTTTTGGGTGAGAGCACCTGGGGATCCTGGAGTGTTTTCTTCTCTTTTTTTTCCCCTTTTTTTCCCCCCCCATCTTTTGGCTTACTTTAGAAATGGTCGCCAAAGAGCGTAATTCTCCAACATGTATTTTTAGGTGCAAAACCACTGGCTACGTCTCCCCAGATCAGCCAGATTCCATTTTGCTGCTCAATAAAAGTATCCATGTGGGGTTTTACTGTGTTGTCCCCATACAACTACGTCAGCAAAGGGGAAAGTAGCCCCCTCAGGCCAAATGTGTGTGGGGCCAAACCTCGGGGTGGTGTGGAGGCGAGTGGCTGCAGCATCACTTCTGTGCCCATCTCCCTGAGATGGAGACCAGGTTTGCTGACTCCCTGCCAGGCTCCCCAGAGTCTAATTCACCTCATTCCTGGTAAAAATCTTTCCAAACTAATGGGTTTTGCTACACAGAAAGTGATTTGTTTGGTTTCCCCTTGAGGGATTCCACTGCTTTTTGGAGAACTCATGTGTATATGGAGGTGAAAAAAAAATGGGGAGAAAAAAAAGGAAAAGTAAGTGATTTGCTTGGTTCCCCTCTTCCCCTGAAGGAGATTAATTAGTATCTATTCTTGGCATGATTGATGGCTTTGAAAGAAAACTTGTCAGAATAACTTATGATTTATTTTCATGCTTATTTTTATAACACCCCTCACTTGGAGATCTCTCAAAATCTTAAATATGATTTTTTTTTTTTAATTTCCCTGCTGGGTATTTTATGGCTTTACACTAATTTTGCTCTTCTTGGTGGTAGCTATTAGGCAGTCCTGGTGATGTTTTCAGTATTTTTTCAGAAGAAATGATACTAAGGGTTGCAAAGTCCACTGGTGATAGCCAAGGGAGCTGCGGTGTCCTGCAGAACACGAAGTTAACGCTAGCAATTATTCTTTTTTTTTTTTTTAATGTATTTATTTGCATTTGAAAAAGCGACATTTTTAATTTAATCATATTTGTTAAACTAAGCGCTTTAAATTTTTTTTTTTTAAATTTAAAAAAGAAAAGGAAAAATGTTTTGGGGAGAGTAAAGACTAGATATTCATACTTAGAGAAATCACAAACTCATCGTTTGCAGCATTTCAGAGACTGTTAAAACAAGGGAGCTCATAACTCTTTGTGGTAATTCAGTCTTTGTTTATAGAACATCCAGACCCACTGTATGCTATAAAATGCATCATCTGAGTAATAAATGTTTAAAGCTTGACATTTCCCCATCTCTTTGTGGGTACGCGCTGTCGCTTCTCCTGCTCTGGGAGGGGCTGTCCTTTAGTTCAGGATGGAAGGAAAGGAATATTGGGCGGGTGGGAGCAGAATATCCCTCATGGTGCAACTCAGGAGGGCTCCGTGGGGACAGCTCAGTGCTCCTGGTGCCAGGTCACATCCTGCTTCTCTTCCTGTGGGGCTTGGTCGCTGTCCCTGTCACTTCTCACAGGGGTGAGGGTGAAAGCTGTGGGAATGGTGCAAAGGGCTCAGAGCTCCATGGATGAAGGATTGAGCCCCTCTCCTGATGTGCCTCCACTGCTGCCCCCTCCCCTGCTCCCCATCCTCTGCCCAAAGCAAATTTCCCATCTCTTTGTGTCCTACCTCAGCTGAGCCTGGGGGTCTGTTAGAGGATCCCCCTGATTTAATCACATCCATTCCACCCAGTGCTACAGCAATGAGGGCTCACCAACCACTGCTGCCTGTTAAAAATAGTCTTTCAAAATGATACTCAAGATGTTTATCACAAAATCACAGAATATTCAGAGTTGGAAAGGACCCACAAGGGCCATCAAGTCCAGCTCTTAAGTGAATGCCCATACAGGAATACCAACTGAGCCAATCTCAGAAAAAGCAGGTGTACTACGAGGTCTCCTCTGGAAAGCCCTTCTCAAGCCCAAGGCAATTCATTTTTGTCTAACTGAAATGCCTGTATCTTGTCCTGGCCTGAGGGACGGAAAGAGAGGGAGAAACAAAATGTGGGGTGAAACAAGGAGTGACAACACCACCCGGATCCCACAGGGAGATTCGTGTTGCTTCCCACACCTCTATCCCCACATTCCCCCTCCATTTCCCTCATGCCAGAGCATCTTCTCCCTCTCGAGTAACAGGCTCACAGGACACAACTAAGCACCACAGATGTCCAAACTCCCCCAGGGGTCACCCCCTCCCAGAGCCAACATGCTTGCTCCAGAGAGCAGGGCTTTGTGGGAAACTCCCTACCTTGCCCGTCATCGGTGGAGGTGTCTTGACTGCAGAGTGATGTCCGTTCCCTGCACACCTCACCTTCTCCCACCACTTTGAGCAATGCTGGGCTTGAAACTGAGCCTCACAAAGTTGGATTCAAGAACACTTGTAGTTTAGATCAGAAACTGGGAAGGAGTTCCTGGCTGTGAGGGTGGTGAGGCCCTCATTGAGGGTGGTGAGGCACAGGTTGCCCCGAGAAGCTGTAGCTGCAACTGTCCAAGGCCAGGCTGGATGGGGCTTGGAGCACTGTGGAATAGTGAAATGTATCCCTGCCCATGGCAGGGGGTGGAACAAGGGGTTCTTCAGGGTCCCTTCAAACCCAATCCATTCTGGGATTCTATGAAACACCATACCTGACCATGTGCCACCCTTTCCAAGGATCCACCCTTGAACATATTCATCATGAGCCCCAACCTGCAGCCAGACCCTACAGCTCTGGGGTGTGTGCTGGAGCTGGAGTTTGGCCTGTTCCTAATCAGGGGTTTGAGCATCTGGACCAGCTCTGGGAAGAGTTTATCGGCACTGGAGTTTGGCTAGGAGCAGACAAGCCAAGAGCAGAGACGATCCCTGGGGCCCCTGGGACCACCAAGATGTATTAAATGAGAAAATAACCTGCAGTAGCACAAGATTTGGAGCAGATGGATGGGCATCGCTACAGAGACAAAGCTTTCAAGATGCAGGAATATTTCTGTGAATTCCTCGTGTCTGCCAAAAACCCAGACAGCAGCAAATAAACACTCCACAGATCAGAGTAGGATTGCTTGGCTTCCCTAAAACATGGCAAACCTGCAAGTAGCCGAGATGCAGGATGTTCTCCTCTTCCAGCAGCCCCACATCTGCGCTGGGTGTTAAGGGGAGTTTTTAAATGCTCCTTCTGGTGGCAAAATGGGCAACAAAGATAAGTAACCGTAATGTAACTGCAGTGGTGCTCTGTTTGCCATCTGAACTGTAGCTTAAGTGATTATTGCTTGGGATGCAAGAAAAACAGTGATATTAAAACAATAATGCACATTACAAGACTATGTGGCCTCTTTCTTTTGTATCCCACACTAGGATCCCCAATTACAAAGCTGGAGACTTGTGTGGCTACGTAAATGTGACTACTGAGCCAAGCTTGATGTCTGTCCTGCTCCCCAGGACTTCTCTGAACTCCTAGAGAAAGATTTCTGCAAGAAATACTGCATCCTTGAGCTGTAAATTACTGATTTAAACATTTTCAGGAATGCAGACACTGCCTGTACCTCTTGGAGGGGTCACTGTGCTCATCCTTGCAGATACAGGTGAGTGTGGGGTCTCGAGGATGGATGGTCCCAGAAATGGATGTTTGGCTTTGTCTGCCCCAGAGTCAATGGTGAAAAAATGCTAAGTCCCTGTCAAGAGAAACACCAAGATTTCAGAATTGCATTCTGTCCTAAATCATCCTGGTTTTTCACCAAACAAAGCGTTTTGTTTCCATGTATGTTGTGTTGCTGTAGCAATAACATTTAAACAAATTGGATTTTATTAGCTCAGACCTTTTCAATAACTTCCCTCAGAGCTTTCCCATCAGAAGTTTCCACTTCGGGGAAGCGATGCCAGGAGATGGCAACAGTCTGATGGGAGAAATCACCTTTGCCATGTGCTGAGTGGTCCTGGGCTTGCTTCAGCCTCTGCTGCTCTTCTCCTATCCCTGCCAGAGGAAAATGCATCAGCATTTCTGTCCCCACATGCCGTTCTTGATGTCCAAATGCATGACATGTGGCCTTGCAGCCAAGACTTCAAGCTGGACATCAGGAAGAGTTTCTCCATGGAAAGGGTGGTTAGACATCGAAGGGGCTGCCCAGGGATGGTGGAGTCCCCATCCCTGGAGGTGTCCGAAGAATAACCGGATGTGGCACTCTTGGCTGGGTCACAAGATGGGGATTCATCACAGGTTGGACTGATCTTGGAAGGCTTTTCCAGCCTAAATGATCCTGTGAAGATGGGGTAGGACTGCACACCCTGCTAGTGCTGCCAGTGACCCCACGGCAGTCACTGATGGTGGAGCTGTGAGCAGAAACCAGGTCTTGGAGCAGATCCCTGCAACTGGTGGAGGTGTGGGAACAGCTGTCTGAGGAACTGGGCTGCAGTGAGGGTCTGCATGGGCAGGAGAGCTCATGGAATCACAGAATCCCAGAATGATTTGGGTCGGAAGGGACCTTATAGATATCTTGTTCCATCCCCCTGCCATGGGCAGGCCAAGACAGGGGTCCATGAGATTCCATGGCATCTAGGACCTGTGCAAAGTCCAAGTGGGTGGTGATGAAGACTATTTCCACGCTTCTACAGACAGCACCAAGCCTGGTTTTTATTTGGGGGGGTGGGGGGGGGGGCCTTGAATATACAGATGGAGCACCCAGGTTTCCCAATCCAAGGGACAAATCCTACCTGCTCTTGCTTCATGCGGGCACCTGGGAGGCGTTCCTTCTGGCCGTTGTCCTGTGGGTGGAGGTGGGCAACAAGCAGTGCTCTTTTACCTGTAACAACAGGGAGCTCTGCAGGAGCCTGGGCTTTCCTGGCACAGAGTCCCGTGCCCTGTGCAGAACTAGGGTGCCGTGCACAGGTGGGTCATGAGCCATGGTCAGGTGTCAGCTGAGCTGGGGCTTCCCCCGGTCCCATCTGTCAACCATGGCCAAATTATCTGTCACTGGCACTTTTTCCTTTTTTTTTCCTCCCTGGGATAAAACCCAAAATAAATCCTGGTCAGCATTTTCTACTCCCTGTCTTGATCATAGAATCATGGAATCTCAGAATGGTTTGGGTTGCAAGAAACCTTAAAAATCATCTCATTCCACCCCCTGCCACGGGCAGGGACACCTGCTATCCCAGGTTGCTCCAAGCCCTGCCAACCTGGCCTTGGATACTTACGGGGATTAGCAAAGTTCAAGCTCAGAAAGCAATTTTAAATTTACCTTTTTTGATAATTTAAAATTTTGAGGTCCAGAAGAGGTCAGCTTTCAAAGCAAGTCTGTAAGATTGGGTAGATTAGGGTGGGAGGAAAAACTGCACCAGGGGATGGGTTATCCAAAACCTGTCTGGCGGTAATTACACGTCGGTGGATGAAAAACTGGTTTGAGGGCAAACACCATAAAAATATTGCTTGGGGAGAGAAAGACGACAAAGATTGTGAAATCCAGTCGGCAGATTGTTTTACAGCAAAGGTAGCTTCTCTCCCCAGGGCTGGATTTTACAGCTCACGTAAGAAACCAACCCCCGGTGAGCAGGGCTGCTCTGCTCTTCTTTTCAAGCACAAAAAATGCAGGGTATTTGTTAGAAACCATGGGTTTGTGCTGATTTCTTAGAGATAAATACAGTCTTGGTTTTGGGGGGGGCGATGAAGCGTTTGGGAGAGGGATTGTGTTGCATGTAGTGACTGCAATTTGTTTTTACAATCATTGCATGGACACATCCTGCTGTATATATTCTTTATATAAAATTGCATTTCCATTGTTTCTCTGAGCACTTAAAGGGGGTGCTGCAGGGGCTCACTGCTCTCCCAAGAGGGCTAAACCCAAATAACCCAGTGCTGCTGCCTGGGTTCTGGTTTTCAGCTCATTTTACACATTTTTTTCTCCATTTGCTCTCTGTCCTCTAATTTATATTTCCCTTTGCTCCCTCTGTGTTTGCGGGCAGGTTTCCAGCTCTGTGCTGCAACATTTGGCCACCTCAGCTCCCTTTTCACAGCTGAGGATGTCTCTTCCTCAGGAAAGATGAGTTCTCCTTGTACCAGTCGCCACCTGCACTCACCTTTTTGGGAACAGGTGACCATCCTGGGTCCCTGCAGCTCACATTTAGGTTCCCAGAACCTTGCACAAGAGTTTTCTTCCCTTACTAACACTTTCTGCAAGTGCTTTAGAATCATAGAATCCCAGAATGGTTTGGGTTGGAAGGGACCTTCAAGATCATCATCTCCCACTCCCTGCCATAGGCAGGGACACCTTCAACTATCCCAGGTTGCTCCAAGCCCCGTCCAGCCTGGCCTGGAACACTTCCAGGGATGGGGAGTCTACAACCTCCATTTTCCGTGGGGTGCACTGGATTTGCATCCCAAAATCCCACCAGGAATCACCACCACCCATGTTCCCCTGTAAATGCCAGGAGGAGGTTGCAGGGAGCCTCATCTCCTCCTGTTCTTCCTGCCTCTTCGTGCACAGCCCCTTGTCTCCGAATTCCTCCCCTAATTACCCTCTTCTCCGGTTCTAATTGCTCCCATGGTGCTGGATTAAAGTGACGCTCCTAAGGGAAGCAATGGGAAAAAAAACCCAGTCCAACAAGCAGTTGTCCCTTGGAGACCTGTCCCAGCCCAGCATGTCCCTGCCCAGACACGGATGGGGACAGCCAGCCCCATGGCATGGTGATGCACCATGGCCACCCCCAAGGAGAGGCTCCCATGGGGTGTCTGGGACACTTGGCCTCATGCTTCTTGTCCCACCTGCAGGTGGACAGGAGTTTTTGGGGACATCCAGGGGGGGCTGGTGAGGGTCAGGGCTGGATTACCCCCAGGGCACTGTGCTGGAGCCTATTTTCTGGTGGGAATTGTCAGGATAAAATTAGAAGTAGGTTGAACTTTATCTACAACTTGAACTAAGGCTGAACTTGGCCCTGTTTTGTTTTAGCTTTTCAAAGTTCAGTGAAGTTCACAGGGAGGGAGGCAAGTGGGGGGGCACTGGATTATTTTATTTTAACTTGGTCTTTCTGTGATTTCACTGTAGTTTGACTGCCTCCTCAGCTTGGAAAGGCTCTTCTCAGGGTATTCCCAGTCCAAGGTGATGTGGTGGCTCAAGTACTGCCATAGAATTTATTCCATTTCAGGTTGGGTTTAATCCCTTTCGGGTATTTGTGGCTGGGGTAGTGCAGGGCTGACCAAACCTTTCCCTGGCTCAGCCCTGGGTCTGCTCCAGCCCAGCCCAGGATGGGAAGACAAAGGGGAAAACTTGGAGTGGATTTGGAGTGCAGTCTGCACTTGAGATGCTTCAAGGGATTTTTGGCAGCTTTTTGTCCCATGCTGACCAGCTGGGCTTCCAGACAGCTTTCCAGCACTGCCGACACTTCTCCTAATCTTAATTTTTCATGTGGCCACCCCACAGTGGAGATGAGTTTGCTTGCCTGGATGCACACTATGCGACCCGTGAGCCAGAGCTGTGCTGCCTGTCCCTGACCCCGTGGGTTGTGCAAGCTGCTGGCCCCGTGCAGAGGTGTGTGGGTGGTGCAGGGAGCACGTACAGTGCTCTGCACCTCGCTCTGGGGACACAGCAGTCCCCTCTGGGCCAAGGAAGGTGGTGAAAGCAGCAGCAGAAGGACGTGGTCGTGGAGGTTTCACACTGAACCCATCGCAGAGCTGCGAAGGGACAAGCGGCACTGCATCCCTCCAGGGCCAGTTGTGTTTCCCAGCGAGCCAAACATCCCTTCCCAGAACAGACAGGAGACTTCTACCACATGGTTATTTCACCTCCTAAATTACTCAAGAGTTTGTAGAAACTTCACCAATTTTTTAACAAAGATGCCTCCTAGATCACTGACAAATCTAGGGAATGCATAGGGCGGACTGATTTCCTGGAACAGGACTTACTGGAGGAAAAGTCCCTCCAGGCTGGCTCCTAACTATGACACATTTGATAGCCATTCAAGGACTACTGGGAAACTTGTCATTTGTCTCCTTGAGGCTTCAGACAGAGTTTCATCATAAATTCTGACTGTTCTGTGAAATAAAACCAGCTAATGTCTACCAGCAGCCCTACAACTTCCAGGGTTTATGTAGGATGTATCACAGGGGTGATTTCCCCCCCCCCCCCAAGGTTTTATGCCCGGGTGCAAAGTGACTTTATTGCACCTTGTTTTCTTTCTTCCTGGCATGGTGACCTGCCTTGTCCCATGGAGGGTGGCATGGGCTGTGGGTGTGCCTGTGCCGCCACCACTGTCAATGAACTTTGGCACCTTAAACCGTGGAAAACCCTCCGTGCCAGAGGGAGGGATAGGTGCCTGGCGTCCAGGAGATCAGATTGCCCCAGGGGATTTGCTGGGAGTCCCATGATGAGCCTGGAAGGGAGCCCAGACGGCAGGGCACCGCCGTGCTTTCCACCCAGGGCGCTCAGTCGGGGTCCCTGGAGGACAGCTGGTGGCCTTTGTCCCTTACTGTCACCCTTGTGTGTGCAAACCCCAACCCCACAGCACCCCAAAGTCTTGCTGGGGTGAGTTGAACCCACCACATGGGATGTGAACCCACCAGCTCTGCAGGGGATGACAGCACATGGCAGTGGGCAGCCTGGTGTTAACCCCTCCTGTGTCTGCACCGGCAGTCCCAAGGGACCATTCCTGTGCTTGCCTGCAAGGGGTGTTCACCAGGCTCACCCGTGGCAGCCACCTTGGGGTGGGTGGTTTTTTAGGACAAGTCTGGGTCTTCAGCTGTGACTCACTTCCCTGTGCTGCTCCAGATGCAGGAGATGTTCTGTTCACTCCCAGTTCACGTGAGCTGCAGCTTGGCCACCAGCATCGTCCACCCTCCTCAGCCTCACGGTGCCATCCCGGGTCCCCAGTGTCACTCATCACTCTTTTTTGCCTCCAAGGTGTCCAACAGGATCTCAGCAGCAGCTGTTTTGCAGGCAGATGAGGAATCCAGCACTGCAGATGGGTTTTTAATGTCACCCATCTCAGCCCTGCCATCCCTGTGAGCTGTTCCTGGGAGTCCTTGCCCAAGAGCTCTGCCTCCAGGAAATGCCATTATCAGCTGCCTCCATCGGCTGCTCCACTTCGAGCTCCCTGCCTCACTCCTGGGGCGCCCAATCCCAATCCAATTTCTACTGGAAGGAGATAAGACAATGAAAGAAGATAAGGGCCAGCCAGCAGGCTGGTCACCCTGACTCACAGAGGACAGGTGTCAGCACGGGGAAGACACTGTCAGAGCAGCACTTTCAGCCCTGGAAATGGTGGGTGGGTATGGCATGGGCAGCCAGGGGTCCCCAACCCGCTGGGAAGCTGGCTGGCACCAGGACTGAAGCATTTGGGGTAGATTGAGGTGATGAATTCACCCTCCTTCTAGGGTGTGCACAACTAAAACTGGGCATTCACAACCATATACAGGCAGAGGGTTCAAGTTCAGGACCAAGGGGGGCTTTGCATCACTCAGTTCTTATCCCTGTGCACCTGCATGGTGCAGGTTCCTCTCTTTCCTCCCCAAAAGCACAATCTCACGCCTCCTTTCCCAAGCACCCATCTCCTCCCCTCCTTGCAATACCAAAGATTGCCAGATTAGTGACAGAAACAGAGAGACGTGATGGTTAGGGACCACCCATTTATCCTCCCAGCTGGTCAGAGGCAGCTGTCTGGTGAATGCCTTTAATTAAAACTAAATGGTTAATAGGAAGCTGAGCAAAGGTCTCCCTCTCGGCTCCTGGCACAGGTGCCGATGGAAATCGTGCCGAGGGCTGAAGTGCTCGGTGTCGAAACAGCCAGACTCCACCTTGTCTCTTTGCCAGGGCACTAACATTACCACAGAATGCTCCCAAATACTGCTGGCCCTGGTGCTGCTGAACCCCTGCCTCTGAGGGGGTACATGCCCGTGGACACCCTTCAACCCATGGAGCCCTTTTCAACAGGGGGTCTTGTCTCTGACCTGCAGTTTTGGTAGGAAATGGGGTTTTTTTAAACCTGGGGCAAGTCGTATTTTGACTGTTGCACATTTGAGGGGGGGGGGGGGCAGAGAAAAATGAGGAATTACCCAATGCAGAGCAGTTTCCCAAGGTTGAGAAGCAGGAGGTTGGGAGTAATAATTAATTTACAGCGGCTGGCAGGGGCTTTGCTCACCTCAAACAACCTGGTCTAAGGGTCACTTCACAAAGTCGTCTGCAGCTTACAAAAGAATAGATCTTGTCCTGGCCTGAGGGACGGAAAGAGAGGGAGAAACAAGATGTGAGGTGAAACAAGGAGTGACAACACCACCCGGATCCCACAGGGAGATTCATGTTGCTTCCCACACCTCTATCCCCACATTCCCCCTCCATTTCCCTCATGCCAGAGCATCTTCTCCCTCTCGAGTAACAGGCTCACAGGACACAACTAAGCACCACAGATGTCCAAACTCCCCCAGGGGTCACCCCCTCCCAGAGCCAACATGCTTGCTCCAGAGAGCAGGGCTTTGTGGGAAACTCCCTACCTTGCCCGTCATCGGTGGAGGTGTCTTGACTGCAGAGTGATGTCCGTTCCCTGCACACCTCACCTTCTCCCACCACTTTGAGCAATGCTGGGCTTGAAACTGAGCCTCACAATTTGGATTCAAGAACACTTGTAGTTTAGATCAGAAACTGGGAAGGAATTCCTGGCTGTGAGGGTGGTGAGGCATCGTCACAGGGTGCCCAGAGCAGCTGTGGCTGCCCCTGGATCCCTGGCAGTGTCCAAGGCCAGGCTGGATGGGGCTTGGAGCACTGTGGGATAGTGAAATGTATCCCTGCCCATGACAGGGGGTGGAACAAGAGGGTCTTAAGGTCCCTTCCAACCCAAAACACCCTGTGTTTCTCTGATCATCACCCTTGATGAAGCAGACATCATTAAACACTCATGAAAACACAGTTAAATGTATTTCAATGTGTAATTTATTCTCAAATGGCCTGAATTAAAAATGCAGGAGAGTAAATGGAGCTCTTTGACCAAAACCTCTGCAATATGTGCTGACTCTTCAAGCAGAAAATAAGTGTGCTGTGTTGTTCTTGTATTTAAAACACCCTCAGCAGACATGTGGTTCATGCACAACAATTCAGTGCTTTGCCACACGGATCCCAGGCCAGGTCTCCTACTGGAAAAAACATTCCTAGCCATGCTTGTGTAGGGCTGGAGATTTTTACTCTACTTGGGGGTCTGATGTCCTCTGTCTGAAAGGGAAATCAACTCTGCACTTGTGGCTGATGCTTATCTCACTGGTAATGCTGTTCCTGGAATTCCAAGGTCCTCCTTATCTTCAGCAGAGTCAACTGTATCCTCAGAGATAATTGCAATAAATAGCACAAAATGCTTTCCCTTATCAAAATGTCTTTGTGGAAAAAACCCATCATTTCAGAATGGATAAAAATGTGGTGTACTTGACCCATTTTTATTTAATGCCTGGCAAGGCTGCTCCCTGCCCAGCCTGAATCTGGGGACTTCACTCTGAATTTCCATGGGATCCTGTGAGTTGGAACTGGACCAGTCCAGGGCTCCAAAACCATGTAGACCTCAGAGGAACCCCAAATTCCTGGTGGGTGTTTTACATCTCTTTGGGGATGGAGTCCTCAAAGACATCCAAGCAATGGTTGGGGAGTTGGGAACCATTCAGCTGGTCCTTGTCAAACCCCCCCCAGCTCCCTGTGGCCCTATTGCAGTCTGGTGCTGAGAATAGCTGCCCTTACACACCCATCCCTCACCTCTGCAAAGCCATAAAGAGCTGGCAGATGGCTGGACAACAGCTATTACATTCTGTAAAAATGAGCAGAAAAAAGATATTGTAATAAACAGCATTTACCCAAATAAGTGATGTCTAATGAATCCTTGATAATGACTTACTAATAAAGGTGGTAAATTGGTAACAGAGGGAGTCTGGAGGATGGTGTGTAAAGTGCTTAGAAAATCAAAAGATATCCCAAAAAGGAAGCTTGAAGGACCTGGGGCTGTTTAGTCTAAAGTAAAAGACGAAGGGATATTGTAAGTTGTAAAACACGGCCGCCGAGAGAAAGGAAATAAACCCTTCGTTATCACAAAAGAAGGGCTGAGAAGTCGTGGGCTTAACCTGCAGGAAGATGCAGCCTTGGTGACAGACAGATAATAAAGGCTTGGAAAAAATTGCCTGAAAAAACATAGTAATGCTGCACTTAAGATTTTTAAGAACAGGCTGGAAAAACACCAATTGCAGGTAGTTTAAGGATGTCTGGATTGCCCCTGGGATTAGCATGGAGTTAGTTGATTTTAAGTGCTCTCTTCCAGCACCATTTTCTATAAATTTGGTTTATTTTGCTTCCATAACTGGGTTGTGTTTCGGAATGTAAAGAAATATCTCACTTTCACATTTTTCTCAGACCAGTCCTCCTGCAGGGAAGATGTCTTCTCCTCCAGCAAAGACAACAAATATCCAAAGTGGGGAAAACCTGGACCAGGAATTACGAACAGCAAAACCCAGGGACGTAGTAGACATTACTCCAGATATTCAAGGTCCAGTGCTGGACAGGTGGGAGCTCAGTTCCTAAAATGTTATCTTTCAGAGAGATGTACCAGTCTTGAGGAGATTTGTTCCCATGAGATGCTGTGTGTCTGTTGATACTGTTCCTGGCACAAAGACTAGCCTAAACATAGTTAAATCCTTCTGAAGTTCCTCACGTTTAAGCTGCAAGGACAGACAAAATGATAGGAGGACGGCGATGAAGAAAAAGCAGACAGGGCTTTGCACCCCAGAGCTTGTTTACAGAGGAGGGATGTGGCATGGAGAAACACCCCAAAAAAAGCTGGGTCTGGAGAGCCTCTGTTTGGGAAGATCCCAAAAATGAATGAGGTTTTAAGGAGGGGTTACAAGAGGAGGGTGAACAGGGAGTGGTTAGGAGGAATTTTAATTAACATCAACGTTTGCAATGTTATTTAATAGGGTCCAAAAAAACATCTGAGAGCAATGAAAGCTGAAACCAGCATTTTCAGAGCAAACAGAGGCAAGTGTGGGGCTGGGGGAGCAGGGCTGGCTTCCTGGGGGATGAGGGGCATCTGAAGAGGTAGAAGATTCTGGGGAGAGAAAAGAGAGAGAAAAAGAGAGTTTTTGGGAGAATTGCAGGGTAGAGGAGAGCTGAGCATTCCTGGGGCTGTGCACAGTGCAGGGACAGAACCAGCCATCACAGGTGATGTTTAGGGAGGTAGAAAACCAGCAGCATCAGAAACTGAGGCTCTTTAGGGACCTAGAAACCCCCCAGCTGAGGTGCTGGCTGCATTGAGGGCCTGCTGTCCGAATTAAACACCTTGCAGCAGCTGAGCCCTGCTTTCCCAAAGGGATGCCCGTTCAGGCATGAAATGGAAGAGTGACCTTGGAGAAGGCGCTCAGGACAGGCACCCAGGTTTGTGGCACGAGGGTGGGGACAACCACGAAACTGCAGCAGCAGTGCAGGAGGGCAGTGCCCACGTGCCACACATCCACCACCAGCAGCTTCGCCCGCCCAGGACGGCGGCGCAGGCTTTGTCCCCACTGCAGAGGACGCCGCGGCCCAGGCCGGGATGTGCCAGCCCGGGCAAGGCCGCGGAGGTGCGGGAGAGGCGGCCGGGCCTGCGCGCAGCGCGCCGGCCTCGGCGGCTCAGCCTCGTCCCGTGCCCGAACTTGTCGATGGGGCTGTTCAGAGCGATGACATAATTACAGTTTCAATCGCAGATTAATAAGAAGTGGGGTTTTTTTAGCAAACTGTGAGGCATGCCTGAACTGGAAGGGCATTTCAGCTCCCCGCTGCCTGGGAGCTGAGGGTGCCATGCCTTCTTTGATGTCTCCTGGCATGGAGGTGCTGCGAAGACCGGCACTCATGTCCCAGCTGCAACTCCCCTCCCCACTGTGTGCTCTCCTTCAGCTTTCATCTCCAGCACTCACTTGGGTAGTGGGTGTATAAATGGAGGAGCCATCCCCAGCCTCTAAATTAAGCAAATTCTGCTGGTGGAGGAAAGTCACTCCAGATGCCACCAAAGGCACAGGGGCTGATAACTGGGAGGAAGGGGAAACTGAGACAGAAGCAGTTTGCCCAAGGTTGTTCAGAGAGTTTCTGTGACATGTCAAGCTCAGGGATGCACCTGGAAGGCTGCAGAAGCAGGAGGAGGTGGCAGAGTGAGGCCACCATGGACTATGGACCACTCTGTAACTGTGAGATGAGAGAGGGATGACACCCGTGGGCCACATACCAAAACCCGAACTTTTAGTCCAGCTTTTAGGGTTCTGGGTCAGACCCTGAGGTACAACTGCTTAAAGCAAAACCAGAGAGGGGCAGAAATTTGTTGCTTCAGGGAATGATGGATATGTAAGGGAATATATCAATTTCCACCACAACTTCTTGTCTCTGTGCAAGATCCCCCAGTTTTCCTCCTCCCCCAGCACTCAGCCTCAACACAGCTTACTTGGACCAGATTAATCTCTCACATCATTCCAGTTTGGATGTTTCAGTGCCTGATGGAGGAGCTTTTGCACACCCTTGGGCATTTCAAACTTGGGTCTGTCCGTCAGCTTCTCCCAGCAGGAGTCCCAGAGCCCAGCCAAACCCTGCCAACCCAACTATTTAAAAAGAAGAAAAAGAATCACCCACATCCTCAGCTGACTTAGAAGTCATGATAACCTCCTAATAACCTTTTTTCCCCCTCACCTATCCAGGCTCCAAGTCTTCATCCTGCACTTGTCAAAGTTCTGCATTCGGAGGACTGGAGAGTTGTGCTTTCCACTTTCTTATTCTTACATGACTCCTGAAGCTCACAGATGTTTGTGAGACCCTGGTAGCCGGTCAGGAGACAAGAAGCAGAGTCCACAAATGGGAACCTTGTATGGAGCTTCAAAAAAGCAGATGAGACTTTGCAACAGAAATGTATAACCAAGGTCTGCTACTGTTTCTCCTGGTCTCTCATGTTGACCACCTCCACTTTCAGGTCGCTTTGAGACATTCCTCATATTCTGTTTTATCATTATTCGGTGCCCCTTATTGCTGCAGCTGAGGTTGTTTTACTGGACTCCTCATCTCCCCAGGAAGGAGATGGGTATATTTGAAGATGCTGAGCTCTGAACACCAAAATCACTCTGGCTCCATCTCCCTGGAGTTTCCCAAGCTACGAGCAGGTCTGTATCTGAGATCAGTTTCCTCTGACAAAGCCAGTCCCTATCTAGGGATCTGTTTTCCTGCAACAAAAATATGCCCCAGGTGAGAAATTTGCCTCCTGAACTCAGTGTGACCTCCAAGAGCTAAAAGGCTTTGGATTAGGAGCATTGAGCTTGACTGTGCTGAAAATCAATCCAAACCTGGAGCCTTGCTGCTGCCAAGAGTGGTGATGCATCTCTGTAAAAAAAAAGTCCCAAGAAAAGTTATTTTTATAGTATATACACTGAAACACCAATGTCCCAGTCCAGCAGTCTCTTTCAGTCTGGATGCCTCCAGGGAATGATCCCAGTTGGGGGTTGAGGTCCCACTGTCCTTCACTCCATGGGCAGGAGACAGAGCTGGCAGCTCCTCCAACTAGGGATGCTACTGCATGGGTTTTTTAATCTTCAACTGCAGCCTTTTGTCCCCAGAAAAATCCCTAAAAGAAAAAAAGAACCTGAAGGGTTAAAGTAGCGCTGAAAGTTTTATGAGTCCAGGCTGCAGATGTTGCAGGCAGGGAGATGAAAGCAAACCCTTCCACCCGGTTGTGGAGGCTGTAAGCCCTGAACAGCCCATCTGATGGAGGCAATTCCCTGCCTCCAGCCCCACTCCACTCTGTCTGCTGGCTGGAAGTGGTTCTGCTGGTGAGCCCACAAGCAACACATCGCTGCACGAGGCCTCTCCATCCCACTACTTGCTCTTGATCAATTATTAAAACCAGAAAATTCTCCAACCACGAAATTCATCCCAGCTTCCCCATGGCATGCTGGGCTGGAAGAACCAAACCACAGGGCCTGAGCTCCCAGGGAAGGAGTAAATACCACTTCCAGCCGGGCATTTTGGGGTGCTGGACCATCTCCAGGGGTTTGGTTTTGTTTGTGCCAGTGTTCTCCTGTGGCTCCTGCAGCCATCCCAGCTAAGCAACCTGCCCACCCACTGCTCTGCAGGATCCCACCACCCAGCTCCCATCAGGAGGTTGGTTTACCTTCTTTCACCGTTGTCAGGTCTGGTTTCCAGTTTCTTTCACTGGACCCCTTTTACAACACCTTCATTTTCTAGTTTCCTCCTCTCAGTCTTGGCTTACCTTGCTGATGAGAGGCAAAACTTGTTTTCTGACCCATTTCGCACTGGAGATTGGCTCCAAACTGAGCTAACAAGCTTTGATAGGTGTGGTACTGGAGCCCAATTCTATCCCTTCACTGGTTGACGGTTGGGAGCCCAAGCTGTCCTGCTCCTTTCTTTGCGGCATGTCTTGTGCAAAACAGATATCCTTGGGGTTAGAATGTGTTTTTTCCTATTTTAAGCATATTCATGCTGACATTCTCATCTGGGCAGCTGCAGGGAATAACAAGAGACCCCCCTCGGCTCTCACACAACTCCCCGGAGGTCTTTGGTGGTCCAGCTCCAAACCAGAGTACGGACATGCCCCAGAATAACTTACATATTTGCTACAGGGCAGAGGATATAAATACATCCATGGTAATGCCAGGCCTATCGCCTCGACAGCAAAATTAGTACTTAGTTCCTTGCAATATGTGGGATTTTTTTCCCCTTTTTCCCATGCGTGTTGTAACCCTGGTAACCGACAGCACCCGCACCGACGTCTGACTCGCACTGCTTTGTTCCCGTCTGGTACGAAAAAAGGCTGCAAACACTTCACCACGCTGAAAGCTAATGAAACCACCCAGATCTGACTCTCAGAGCTGATCTGAAACCCAGCGGGCCTATTTCGCCCTCCCTTCAGCCCTGACCCTGCTCCAATGCAAGGGATGGAGCCAAGAGCCCTGAGCACCTGCCCGCAACATTGGGTTCAGCTGAGCTCAAAGGGGCTCAATACCTCTTGCAGAAGGAGTTCGCAGTCCCCACAATCTCCCGATGGTGCCTACAGGCTGAGCTGTGTGTGGAGGGTGCAAGGGGATTCTTAACCTCTTGTTTCAGCCCAAATGTAAATATGTCACTATTGCAGATGGCACCAGGCATGCACAGGCTGGGGACAGGAGCACCAACACCCCCCTGCACAGGGAGTCTTAACCACTGAAGTAGATTTGTGCCCCTGCTCAGCACTGCTTTTCCTTGCTCACCAATCCAGTGAGCATCCCAAAAGCACAGACACCAAAGCACCATGCCCCAGCCCAGAAAAAGCACACCCCTGTTCCCACCACAGGGTCCCTTGAGGAGGATGAGTCATAGCACAACTTGAGCTGCCTCTGCTGCAGGACAGCTGCTCATTCAGGTCTTCTCCCTCCATCCAGCCTTTGCTGTTTTTGGAAGTGTGAATTCACTCTCAGATTTCCACCACATTTCCAGACTTGATGAACCTTGTCACCAGGTTCAGGAGACATTTAGAATCATAGAATCGTCAAGGTTGGAAAAGACATCCAAGATCATCAAATCCAGCCATGTGTGCAGCTGACAGCCAGATGTAGTGTGTGAGCACTGGAGCCTCTTGGCTTTCAGAAACCAGAGTGTCTAAAAAAAAAAAAACCCAAGAGGATGGTCAAATTCATCACCAGGAGCACTTTGGCAGTTTATGGTGGTGATCCAGTAGCATGACAAGAGGAAACATCCTGGGCTTTTCCACTGAAGCTGATGACAGGGACCTTGGCTGGTAAGCATTACACAGCAGTGACTTCCCCGTTAACCACAACAGCCACCAGAGGCTCTCAAGTGTTTCGGGGTTTTTTTCATTTCATCTTTAAGCCACACAAAAATTTGTACAATGAGTTGCTGGAGAGGCTGGGAATGTTCCTCTGCCTCCTCTGTGCAAGGCTGAGCAGGGCTCCTGCCAAAGTCTGGTGACACAGTGCGGTCACGGGGCACAGACCTCCCAACCATAAGTTGTCTGTTCAGCCATGGTTGTTCAGGTCCAGTCCTGGCTTTGCTGTCCACCCCCCAGCACATCACCTCTCATTGCTGCTTGGTGCAAGGTCTATAAAAAAGCCTGGTCCAAAAGAGCTCATGTGAGTCCATGGTACTGCACAGATAAATGACATGGGAGAAGCTCCATCTTCACTTCTTGCTCTAAATATTTCTCACAGTTGGTTGTCCCAGCCCATTTTAATCTCCTCCCTTAAACCCCCAGATGTGTGCCCCCACCCTGGCATCTTCTGTCCAACATGTGCCAAATAAACCAGGTTGAATTTTTAAAAGCATGTAGACAACACAAAGAAAATGCTGTTTCCTTGTATGGGTGTGTTTTATTAATTCCTCTTAAGCCAGTTTTCTACCAATTTTCCTCCACAAGCCCTTTCAGGGGATAGATAGATAGATAGATAGATAGATAGATAGATAGATAGATAGATAGATAGATAGATAGATGATAGATAGATAGATAGATAGATAGATAGATAAAAATAGACAAATACCCAGATGAACTACCATTTGCAAGCTGAGAAGTCCACTGGAGCAACTTTACACCCGTGAAAGCACAACCAGCATAAAGAATCAGCTTTTCCAAGGATTCATGGATTTGAACTGTCTGGAACAGCCGGCCCATAACCACCACATGAGGGCTGCATGGGCAGGAGGACCCATTCCCTTCAGGCTTGAGACAACCCACAGATGCCTCAGGGAGGGTGGGGAATGAGCCAGATCCTGAGCATCACCTGACGCTGGGATCGTGGCTCTGCACCACCTGCAAATGGTTTTCCTGTGTGGAAAACCAAGATCTGAAGAGGGTGGAATTTTACCACCTTCCCTTGCAGTACATCAGCAGTTGACACTTCAACAATATTTCAAGTATGATTTAGGACAAAAATTGCATTGTTTGACCCTTCTTTATTGCACTCTTCAATTACTGCTCAGCAGCACTGGGAGAAAAGTCCCTGCTGTGCTGTAATTTACCATGTTGCAGTGTATCATTAGAAGATTCAGCACTTTTGATTCTGGAGCTGTGGTCCAAAGCAAAAATACAGTTAACAAGAACACACTGATTTCAGTCATCCCAGATTTCCAGAGAAATTCTTTTCTAGGAAGGAGAGGAGGGAGACATGTCCCGCCATCCACTGGGAAATCTGGACTTCAGACTGTCTCAACCACCTCATGTCTGAGCCTCTAAAGCAGATGAGATTTCTCTAAGGTGATTTCCAAGGAGGGAAGAGTGGAATCCACCGATAAGCTGTACAGAGCACAATGATAGCTGAGGTCCCAGGGCCACCATTGCTCTGCTGGAAGATGTCCGTGAGGATGGGGTGTGCCTGAATTTAGGTGCTGGAGGCTTGAAGCTAGAAGGGCATCGTGTCCAGGAGTGACCTGCTGGCTGGACATCAGCACTTTCATTTGGGAAGTATCTGGCTTTGTCCTTGTCCACAGCTCCTTCATCTATGTTTCTGCTCAGACCAGGTTTATACCAGATCAGCACCTTGCCTTCTGTGGCTGCAGTTTTTCTGAGCCTTAAAGATGGAATTACAGCATTGGCAAATGCTTGACAAGGGGAAATTCTCCCTTGCTTAACCTCCAGTCTCTATTTTAACCTCCCACTCACCCCGCAGCCACCAGCTCCAGAGCTGAACGAGTGAATGGGGACACATATGAAGTGGTGCTCAGCATCCTTCTGTCGTGTTCTTTTTTTGTGTGTGTGTGTGTGTTGAATGAGGGCTAAAATTAGCTCAGCAGGAGGTGAGGGCTGGAACATTTTAACTAAAACTGTCATAGTATTGAAAAGCCATAGTTTTGCTGATTATTTCTCTGCTTTCTTACTGTGAACAGCATTGCCTGGCGTTTTATTTTGACAGATGAATGCAGGCAAAGATCTTATAGAATAAAGTGATCTGCCAGGCTTTTCATGTCTCCAGATGATTTAATATTTGACCTGGAAAGGCATGTCCAGTTGAAGGTTGTGCCAGCTCAGTGTGTTCCAGCCCTGGCCAGGGGGAGTCACATAGGGCAAGATGTAAAGGAGGGGTTGTGGGGGATATCCCAAACCTTCAGTGCATCCTGCAAATGATATAAGAGCCCACCAGCACTGCACCCATCATGGGCACGTCTCCGCAGACAGACTCTGGCTTTGCTGGATCATTTTTCCTCTTTGTATTGTCCCAGAGCAACAGAACAGTTTAAAGCTGATCTGTTCCACCCCTTGCCATGGGCAGGGACACCTTCCACTATCCCAGGTTGCTCAGAGCCCTGTCCAGCCTGGCCTTGGACACTGCCAGGGATCCAGGGGCAGCCACAGCTGCTCTGGGCACCCTGTGCCAGGGCCTCCCCACCCTCACAGACAGCAATTCCTTCCCAATATCCCATCTGTCCCTGCCCTCTGGCACTGGGAAGCCATTCCCTGTGTCCTGTCCCTCCATGCCTTGTCCCAAGTCCCTCTGCAGATCTCCTGGAGCCCCTTTAGGCCCTGCCAGGGGCTCTGAGCTCTCCCTGGAGCCTTCTCTTGTGCAGCTGAACACCCCCAGCTGTCCCAGGCTGGCTGCAGAGCAGAGGGGCTCCAGCCCTCAGAGTACTTTTGTGACCCAGTGTATTTTGGAAAGCTGATGTGAAAAGTTTGTTTAGGGGTATAGTATTTCCATCCCTTGCTTTCAGCTCTCAGAATGAGCAGCTTTTTGTAACCTCTGTACCTCACAAGTGGAAGTCCTGGAAAACAGGAAGGTTAAATGAGTTGGTCACATCTCATGGCCTCATGAGTGGGGACAAGAATCAGATCTTAATTCAAGGGACAAAGCCATCTTCGCTACAATTTGGCTTCAGGGCCTTAACTACCGGGATACAGTGTGTACCTCGTGGAACAGGGTGAAAACAAATGAAAACCATCTCTGCAATGCAGAGTTTTGTGTGTGTCCATGTGGCTCATTTGGTGCCATACCTCAGGTTCAAAGCTGTCATCTCATCTCTTCTGTTTTAAGACCCAGCAGCACAGCTTGGAAGAGGGAGAAATACGAGTGAACCAGATATTCTTTATCTTTTGGTTAATGCAGAGTAAAACCCACCCAGCTGTGGTGGCCCCATCCCTGGAAGTGATCCAGGCCAGGCTGGACAGGGCTTGGAGCAACATGGGATAATGGAAGGTGTGCCCTACCCATGGCAGGGGGTTGGAACTAGCTTGAAGTCCCTTGCAAACCGAATCATTCTATGATTTTTCTGTTTTCTGTGATTCTTAGACAGCTGGCTGTAACCCCAACATGATCCTATACCTGGTCATATACCTAGATTTGGAGTACTCTTTCTAACCCCAGGTCCCTGCTGCCCACACAGACCTGCTCACACAGATCAATGCTACAAAAACTCAAGAGGAGTCAGCAGTGGGTTTTGTGAGGAAGTTGTCAGCTTCATCCTTCACCTGCAGTGCCTTTGATGGTGTTCCTGGAGCTTCTGATGTGTGTCATCACTGCTAGCTTGGCCACTGGACCGCTCAGGTATCTCTTGATTATTGGATAGTTCACATTTGGTGGCTCAGAATGGAAATGAGCCGAATTGCAGCATAGATGACATTGTTTCATCTCCTGCCCTCCCAGGTGTGTCGTAGTGCACATCTAGCAAGACAGGATGGGTGCCTCCATCCTGCCTCAGCTTTCCATGGATTCCCACCTGAAGGATGAGGAGAGAACCTGGAAACTGAAACTTGCCCATGATCAAAAGCCATTTTGAAGCTGGTTCATGGATCCGGCTGAAGGCACAGTCCATTTGGAGACAACCAAATGCTGTGTGTCAGTAAATCCCTCTGGGAAGGACACATCTGTGCTGAACAGAAGGCCCAGCATCGAGCTGATTATCACAGAGACTGACCTGCTAATATGCCCACCCACCCCCTGGAGGACAGCAGAGGCTGAAGTCACATTCCTGGGGTCCAGGAACTTTGATAGGGTGGGAGCTCACAAGCCCATCTGGACATTCATTTTGTCCATGTTCTTCAGACTACTGGGCTCTGGTAGTTTCCACTCAAGCTCCTGCTCCATGGAAGGCAGGAACAAGCTATTGAGACTTGCCATGTGCAAGGGGGATGTGGAGCAGGGAATGCCTGAAGGCAGGGTGAGGGGGGCAAAAGGAGCAAGCACCTTTATTTCCAGAAGCATGAGAGGTGAAAGGGGCAGGAAACAGTTGAGGAAAACCCAAGGGAAGGCCTCCACAAATTTTCCTGCTCACCTGGTGGCACAGACCACCTGTGTCCCAGCACAAAGCACAAGCTTGGCCCAGTATTTCTGAGACAGGGACAGGGTCAAACAGGAGCTGTGTCCCCAGCACTGGGGTTCTTTCAGGCTGAAGTTAAGAGAAATAGGAACAACAAAAACAACCCCAGCAGATTTTGTGCAGCCAGTCCCTCCAGCCTTGGGCTGGCGGGGTGCATCCAAACTGGGGACCCGAAAGCCGTGTGCACCGAACCAGGCCAACAGAGCCCAAGGCTCAGGATGATACCACCCAGGTGTTACCCACCCCAGAGAGGCCCCACACAAAACTGGGGGGGTGCTCCCACCACTGACCCCACACAGCACTCACTCAGAGCAGCATCTCTCCAGTCCACCTCGTCCACACCACAAAAAAAGCCACTTGGCACAGTTTGGGATCAAGTGTACATTTTTATTTTTTAATGGAACATAGACTCCTTTAGAAAAAGAAACATTCAGCTGGATGATAACACCCATAGAAAAAACACCAATCTTGTGTTCTCTTTTTTTTTTTTTTTTTAATTTGGCATTTGTTATCTGCATTTATATTAAAGCAAAGTGCATCTTTCTTACTTTTTTTCTTGTTTATACACATTGCACAATACATAAATAATGATGCTTATAAAACGTCTTTATATTTACAAGTAATAATATATTTATATATAACATAAAATACATTTTTTTCTTTAATAAATCTCAGGGTTTTTTAAGGAGTCCTTTCTTTTTTGTGGGTGTTTTTCCAAAGCACTACAATGCTAAAGTTCCAAGAAGAATGCTCTCTTGTTCAATTAAACCTTTATATTTAGAAAAATAGCTTATGTTAAGGTCTAAACATGCTCATTGAGCTAAGAACAGTGTAAAAGTATCATACTCGTGTATGAATTCAAGAAGAAATGAAAGCACAACTGCATTTCCAGATAAGATGGTACCTGGATAACCTGATCTAAGCAGGTTACAACACACCAACTATTGTGAACACTTTTTCTCTTGTTTTCCCCACTTGTTTTTCTTTAGTTTCGTTTTTATTTATTTTTAGGTTTAGAATTCTGTCACTTCAAATCTCAGCTCAAATGATCAAGCACGGGCCATGCCCGAAGTCCCTCCACTGTTGTTTTCTCCCCTTACATCAATCCACGATCATAAAAAACATAGAAAAAGCAGTGGAACAATGAACACAGTGACAAGACATGAACCCAGCAACAAGAGAAACACAAAAGGTCAGTAAAAGACCTGTCTGGGAAGGTTTTGCACCATCCTTCGGCGGCAACGCGGGGTTAGCACTGCTGGGGAAGGGGTCTTGGTGTCACCGTCACTGGGAAGGTGGTGCGTACAAAAATACAGTCACCTTGTTATGTTGTCCAAGAAAAGGAGCTGTAACATAGAGCTAGTGGCTTTCAAATCCATCGATCCCCATTGGATAATCCTTTTGAGAGGCGTGAAGTTATTATCTCATGTGATCTATCCCCACTGCACCCTTCTCTCGCCCTTGTGAGAGTTATTGGTCATTCACACTTTTAAAAAATAGATATATTTATCAAAATACCCCAAAGGCAAAAACAACAAAAAAACAAACAAAAAAAAAATCTTTCGTAAGCTATTTCTCAAAACGAGGAAGGGTGAACAAACGAAACAAAACAAAAAAAAAAACAAAAAGTCTGCATGAAAAGCAAGCACTCAGAAGGAAGTAATAGCAGCAAAGTAGTATAGATGTCATGAGTTCACTCTGTCTTGAGTCACCGGTTGTTGAAAATAACCTCCAACCAGCAGGGGCAACTGCTGATGAACTGTCTCGTGTAGCACTGGCCCCAGCCTTTCACAAAGCTGATCTGCACGGTAAATCCAGTCCATGGCTGCTGCGTGAACTCGTGGTCGTTGGGTCTCTGCAAGGTGTATGCCTTCTCGTAGTCAAAAGCCTTGATGGAAAACCCTGGGAACACTTTGTGAACCTGCAACGTCCTGGAGTCGGGGTTGTCCAGTGTGGCCGACTTGATGAAGATGGGATAACTGCTGCGGTTGTACACCCACACGCCGTCCACTTCCTTGGTGAGCTGGATGCCGTAGCCGATCTTGCTGCGGACCTTCTGCACCAGCTGGCTTTTGTTGTCTGAGTTGAGCTGTCCGAGGCAGAAACCATTCCCCTGAGGTAGATCATAGAAGATATCCAGGGAGGGCTCTTGGACAGAGTACAGCCGACCCACACGTGTCTTCTCTTCCCAGTATGCCACCACACACCAGTGTGACCTATCCCCTGGCTCCTGAAGAACTTGAGAATCTGCAGAACAGGAAAAAAAAAAAGGAGAGATTTAGCATCAAGGGAATTTATACAAACCAAAAGCAATGCAGAACAGGCAGGACCTTGCTTGCCCGTGCCTTCACAATCTTGTCCACACGTACATCAATGTCCACAGTGCACCGTTTCCAAAAGAGCGTTTCCAGGTTTGCAGCACTCGTGCTGTCCCAGTGCCTAGTTCTAGTTGGATTTATGGGTCCTGAATCACCAGGTCCACCTTCAAAAGTGGCTCCAGGCACAACAGCAGCCCCAATGGCACAGTCACCCTCACCCACACCAGGACCACCTCCAGTGCCAACAGGAGAGGTGAGATGCTCGTGCAACCAAACACCCAAACCCCCTTATTTTCACCCAACAAATAATGGATTAATTTCCATGCATAACAATCTACTGTGCACAGACACTGAAAAAAATGAGGTGATGCTAAGAAAACCACATTGAAAGTCACCCCGTGGGACCAGAGGGGACAAGAACTTGACTGCTCTGGTTCATGGGGCTTTTCCCTGCCTGCAGGGCCAGAGTGATGGATGTTATGGGGACATCAGATGACACCCTAACCCATGGGAAGCTCTAAGAGATAGAGGGAACCAAAAATCTCACACGTGTTAACAAAAACAGTCTAAAAACTTGCAAAAAAACATAGAAATTCATTGCTGTAGCCCTTCTCTCAACTCCCTTTCCCATAGTTACCCCATGCAGTGTGGCTATGATGTAGGAGGAAAAAGCAAGACAGGAGGAGGGAAAAAATGTGAGAAAACCCCTTTTCCTGACGGAGGATCCCAAGCAGCCTGGCGCTGCTCAGCGGGTAATTCCTTCCAGCCTCAGTAGGCATGTTAAGACCTGGGAACTATTCATCTCTATAATAGTATTAAAAAAAAAAAAATCGAGCTGGGAATGCAAGTTAGTGAGCACTACCAAAATAATCCCCTGAACTATGGGAGAAACTCCTGGAGCCGGGATGGTGGGTGACCCAGCAACTCAAAGCTCTTCCTGCAGCCCTCCCCCTAAACCCGCCCTCCTCAGGGCAACTTGCTGGCTGCCTGCTCTCTCTATTTTTTGCTATTAATAAGCCCATTTTCCCAGTGCAGGCATTTTCCTCCCATCTCGTTCAAGCCCTGCACTGTGCTTTTAAGAGAGGAGGGAAAAAAAAAAAAAAGAAAAAAAAAAAAGCGCCCAGCCACACACTTTTAATTTCCTCATTTCTATGCCAGCGAGGAAAATACTTCTCCAGTTGCTGGAGGCAGCTACTAAAAATGGGCCTGACTGTGTATGCCTCAAAACAGGGACCCTCATTCCCAGGTTAAACCAGGGATGGGGGTTATGGTCATGCTGGGGTAGTCCCTGGCATAGCATCTGTCAAGGTGCACCCCAGTTTGTCCTTCCACCTCCCTTTTTTGGTGCCTCACAAGACTTTGCTGTGGGTAACTTTATGCGTTGCTGAAACCTGGGACTGAGGAGGGGCAGGGTGGGCAGTTTGGGTTACCTCCCCACAAACCCAAATGGGGTGCCCTCCACGCAAAAGTGCATCCAGAGGGGCAAGAAACACCCCCAGGGTGGAGCTTCCACCACCTGCCTGGGGGACAGAGGAGTATGGGAGGGATGCTTCTGGATCCAGAGGAAGGATGCTCCTGCATCCAAAGGGGGAACTCTGTTGGCCACCCACCACCTCCCTCCTTACTGTTGGCCTGCTGATGACATTCAGAGCATTTTGGGTTTTGCTTTAAAGCAGCTGAGGGAATTTTGGAGCCATTGGACCCCTGCTGAAATTCCCATAGGTTTTTATCAATTTGAACATAAAAGCATCCCTTTCAGGAGGTGGCAGGGGGAAGAAGAGGACTTTTTCACCTGGTATTTGTGCTTGCATTAGTGAAGACCATGTAACAGCTAGCTCACTGCTGCTTACAGAGAGCTATTTAATTGCTAAAACATTTAAGGAAACAAAAAAAACCCAAACCTACCAATAATAAAAAAAAGAAAAAAAAAAAAGAAAAAATAGAAAACTGCCTTGGCGATGAATGAACAGACCTTTATGGAGGGCTGGAAGTTCATGAATGAATCCCACTAGCTTTTTGAATGACATGGGGTGACCAGACCTCAAGGACGAATCTTAGGTAATCCGGGATGTTTGGGTTTTTTTTAAGGAGCTGATGCCAGCACACAGTATAAATATGCCAGAGCCTCTTCCGTTTGCGGGCTTCGGCTGTTGACTGCATGTCTAGTCAAAAAGCCATGAGAATACAAGGGCAAGCTCAGATAAACAGGTTCAGGCCTCCCTGCCAGCCACCACCAAAGCCTCTTTTTGCTGCTTTTGGGACCCCGGCAGAGCCCCCTTGCTCCCACCCGCCCCCCTGGTTCTGGCATCTGCCAGGAAAAGGGGTGGGAAAAGCCAGTGGCATCACTCAGGCAGGAGAGGAGGTGGCAGGAGAGAAGGAAAATGTGACTCAAGAGACGCTTCCTACAGTGACAGACTTCTTTTTTTTTTCCCCCAAAAGGCTTTTTTTGGTGGCAATAATCACGGATCTGTGCAAATGAAGCAAACAGAAGTATTATGCTCAAAAACACCCTGCTGGGTTCACCCTGTGCAACCTGGGGTCATGGCAGGCACCCACCATCCAGCTCCCATCTCCGCCTGCGGCAAACTCACACAAAAACCCAGATCCCAGGAAGATTCACAGCCACATCCTCCTCAACACATCCTCGTGTGCGACAGCCCATAGACAGCTGCAAACCCTTTGGGATCCCTGTTTTGAGTTAAAAGCATCGTTTTTACGAGCTCCTCGGAGCAAACACGTCCCTTTCTAAATGCCTGGAAAACTCCCAGCAAACTGGGAGCGTTCCCATATCCCAGCAAACAATGATAATATTTAATGCTATAAACATCCGCGCTATTATTTCGTTATTAAGGATCCCTCCATTTGCTGCTATCACTGGGTTATTAGGATTTTCCATGGTTTCCATTACAGCCTGCCTTGAGGCTCTGACAGCCTCCCCCTGGTGCCTTGTGCAAGCTCATTGTGAAGAAATAATAGTATAGAAATAACTGAAAATAAAGTGAGTTTACCCTCAGGAATTTAGGGAATTAGTTGTATTGATCACTCATAGTCAGGTCTAGAGATTCACACTAGCTCCTCATAGAGGGGAGAAATCAAGGCAGTACCCCAAAGCCCCTGGGGTAACATGTTTTGTAATTTTGGTGCAGATGGTTCATCAGCAGTGATGCCCCAGCACAACCACATTACACAATATCCCATTCCCACTGGAAAACTCCTTTTTTTGCCACATTTTTTACACCTTCCTGGATTTTCCTGAGGGGCCCCAATTTTGCCAGTGCATCCATTGTCCTCCATAGAAGCATCATCCCACCTAATTCCCAACACATCAATCAGCACAAGAGGCTGTGAGGTTCTCCACCACTTGCCTTGACCCTCACAAACTTCAAGTCCTGCCTGAAATTGCTCAATAAAAGACCACAGTCAGGATTTCTGCACACTGGGGGTGCACATGCTGTCTGTGGGCTCAGAGCATGATCCTGCTCCTTCTGAAAATGCTTCATCCATACAGAAATCCTGGGCCAACAAAGTAATAACCCCAAAAAATTGACAGCTGCAGAAACCAAAGAGGTCAAGAGATAGCAGAGGGTACGGGCCATTCACACCACAGAAACACCCAAATTTATCAAGTCCCACACTTGGTTTTTCCAAGCTATGGCAGAAGGACTCATATCTCCCATTGCTTGGCGGGGTATTTCTGGTGTGGCTTTTCTCCTCATCACATGGTGAGTTTTAAGTTGATGAAAGCATGTCATCCATACTTTTTCTTTCCAAGCTCCGGCAGTTTTATTAGGAATTTGGGAAGAAAATGTTCTTTTTTTTTTTTTTTAATTCACAAAGAAGCAAAGCATTTTAGCAAAATTGAATTTAGAAAGCAATAATAATAAACTAAAACAACATAGCTCCTGTCCTGGGGTTATTTTAGATCTCTGTTGTCCTTCAGATCTCAGCCCTGTCCCAGTGCCAGGTTCATGAATGTAGAGGGGAGCTAGGCTGGGGATCTTTCAGTTTTGTTCTGGTTTTTTTTTAGCTAAAGGTTTTCCTGTAGTCAACCAGCCTTGAAAGAAAAGAGCAAGTTTAGCACACATTGAGTTATCTGACCTGCCAGGACTGCTCCCAGCTGACCACGTCAAGGGCTGTCAAAATTATCAGCAGTATCTGTGGTAACAACTCACTGCTGAAAATGGGAATAAAATAGCCTTCCTGATGAGGATTTTAAATGCATGTAATTGGATCTTTCATCAATGACATCAGGATTAGAGGCAAATTAAACTATCCAACACTAGAAGTGTTCCGAACGATATATGTACACTTTTTCTAATATATGTGCATATACATTTATTTTTCAAAAGAGCAGTTTTATCCTGGGCATCTTCTCATGACCTTCCTAAACTTCTCACCATCTCACCCCCTCCTCTCCCTCATTCCTGGGTCTAGATTTCCCAACAAACATCAACCCTGGCACAATACTCACTATATGAACATCTACCCTGAACTACTAACAAAAGTCTTCTAATTTTAAAAAAAAATCACAGGATGGTTTGGGTTGGGAGGGACTTTAAAGACCCTCTTGTTCCACCCCCTGCCATGGGCAGGGACACTTTCCACTATCCCAGAGTGCTCCAAGCCCTGTCCAGCCTGGCCTTGGACACTGCCAGGGATCCAGGGGCAGCCACAGCTGCTCTGGGCACCCTGTGCCAGGGCCTCCCCACCCTCACAGACAGCAATTCCTTCCCAATATCCCATCTGTCCCTGCCCTCTGGCACTGGGAAGCCATTCCCTGTGTCCTGTCCCTCCATGCCTTGTCCCAAGTCCCTCTGCAGCTCTTCTGGAGCCCCTTTAGGCCCTGCCAGGGGCTCTCAGCTCTCCCTGGAGCCTTCTCTTGTGCAGCTGAGCACCCCCAGCTGTCCCAGGCTGGCTGCAGAGCAGAGGGGCTCCAGCCCTGGAGCATCTCGGTAGCCTCTCCTGGATTCACTCCAGCAGCTCCACATCCTTGTGCTGTTGGGGGACTCAAAAACCTCTAGAGAAACCTGCCTGGCTTTCTAGAAGACAGCTTTCTGCTGGAAAATAAGTGCCATGGGCACTGCCAAGGAGCAGATGAACCCATACAGTCCTTCCTCGTTTATCCATCAGCACACACAGAGGGCATTTGTGCTTAAAAAAAAAAATTGGCTGGACTGGTGTCAGCACAATGTGTCTGGCTGGGGCCAGGGCTGAGACCAAGCTCAGCACATCTCACGCCCGATAATCTCTCTTGGCTGACCTTAAGTGGCATTTGTGTGTCCAGGACAGTGCCATGACCCTCATCTTCTCCTCCTCTTTGAGATGCAAGAGATGGAGACACAAAACCCAGAGGTTTTCATGGGGTTTTGAATGCTCTTCTGGAGGGTCCTCAGGACTACTCCAGTTGCAGTTTTGCCCCTCCTGTTATTGGCAAGTGCTGATTTTGTAGGATCTCAGGAAAAACATCCCCCTGGCCCCTTGCTTCAGAAGTGAAAGGCATTACATCAAGGTGAGGAGAACACAGAGCACTGTGTCCTCATCAAAAGAAAGAAAAATAGGCACCCAAAATGGAAATCCTACTTCCTTTCTAGTCTCTTAGGTGACTTACAGGATGGAAGAACAGAACAAAACAAAAAAAAACCAAAAAACCAAAAAGATAAACAAACAAACAAAAAATCGAAACAAAGAAAAATAACTAAAAGCTACATTTCCAGGTACATTCAGTAGAAGCAAAGGGAAAAAAAAGGCCAAATAAAGGATAAATCCACATTAAAGGATATATCCTGCTGCAGAAAAGGGGCTTTGTGCCTTTAACAAAGTTTGTGGGCAGCCTGGAGGGTCCACCCATAGCAGTGTTTGCCCCAGACCTTTGTACCTCCCAGCATACCAGAGCTAGACTGCTTCACCTTCCTCAGGAGCCCCTGCTCTTGATGGCTGGGATGGTTTCTGAAAGCCTAACTTCGACGACGGTCCTGTGTAAAGCTCCTGTTGTTTGCAGAGGAAATAAACCCTCACCTACTGCAGGGATGCCACCACCCAGGGGGCCCGGGGGGTCACTCCACCTCCCCAGCACCAGAGCCCCCAAGAGCTGAGACAGTCTGTCACGTCAACACCTACTTAGGGAGCCTTTAATCTGTGGATTATTGACATGATAGACCATAACATCTCTTTAGGAGCCACTACAGCCCATCGTGTCAGTAGGTATTTAATGCAGTCCTTAATCCGCGGATTGACAGGCTAGACCATAAATTTGTGTCTATGTCTAATTAGACGGCTCTTATTACTCAGCATATACAGTAGTCATGCAGGCTAAAGAGCCTTAAGATTACTTTTTTAATTTATTAGCAAGTTGTCCAATCAATCACTCAAATGGTTCCTTGTTCCTTGCAAAATCAGTCAACCTTGCATGAAAATAAATGTTAAGTTTCACCGCAAGATTTCAATTTGCTGATGTTTACTAAGATTGAGTCTGATGAGGTCAAGCAGGATAAAATATGGCAGAAGCCATCAGGGAAGGAGTCTCGTATTTCCCCATTTTTCTAGGGCTTTGGTTCAGGTTTGTATTAACAGTGACCTGAAATTTTGGGAGGGCTTTGCTTGGTCCCCAGGTGACCCAACAAAAAACTGCCATCATCTTCCCCACATCTGGGAATCCCCCTTGTGAAATCAGGACAAAAAATGAGGTCAGGTGAGATGGTGGGTAGAGATGATTCAGCCCTGAGGACATCCCCTCAGGTTCCCATCCCAGCTTGGTGGTGCCCTGAGTCAGCCTTCCCCCAGCCTAGAACCAAGCCCTGACCTTTTTGAGGGTTAATTCAGCAAGAACATAAAAGTGAGAAAGAAAGGAGCCCTACAAGCGTGTTGTTGCAGACCTTCAGAGACTCAAAAGCAAACACCACTATGGCAGATGCCAAGGCTGGACCAGGAGTGATGTCCAAAAATATTAAAAAATATACTAAAAAAGATAGGGTGATCCATGTCCCCTACATTGCAGGACGGCAAAGAAAGAACCCAAGTGAAACTGCCGAGTTCATGGAGTCCACCAAACCAGAAATTTGATTCATAAACATCCTATTAGTCACTGCTACTGTCTAATTACGGTGATTAATCAATTACCACGGCTAAAAACGACTCTAGAAGAGAAGAACCCTTTTCTTGTGACCATTCTCTTTAAAAGCCAAGCAAGGCTGGAGCTACAAGGCGGTGGGGTGGGGGGGAAAATATGCAAGCACACACCAAAAATGCCTGTCTGCCTGTCTCCAGTGGTTAGAGGAGCCAGCTGACTCCAGTTTCCTCCGTACCAGGCTTCAGGCCTCATCAGCCATGCAAATTATAGAGTACCGTGCTGTCTGAAGGCCGAATTTCGACTCAGCTCAGAGAAAAGCCTTAGAGGAAGGGTGGGGATGAAGAAGCCAGCCAAATCCATTCATAATATTTACAGTAAATGGGCCTCTTTGCTGTTGTTTAGTATACAGTCAGCCTAATTATTTTTGAAGTTTTAATTTAAAGAACCTTCTTTATCTGCCTCTCCTTCTGCACCCCTCAAAGGTGTGGGAAAACTTTTCCCTTGTTTCAAAAAAGCAGTAGGACGGGAATCCCTTCCCCAAGCTCCAACTCGACAGTTGGGTGGGACAAAGGGATGCTGCAAGAGGTGAGACCCTTCCAGAGCAGCCCTGCCAAAATCCATGGGGGTTTTAAGATTCCCAGGCCATCCAAAGAGGCACAAGGGCATGCAGATCCGTGTGGAAACACCCCAGAAATCCTATTTTTGCTTCATGTGTCCCCATTGCTGTTCTATGCTGGTGGGGACTTGCTGTCTCAGGAGGTGGTGCAGGTGCTACACTGCCCCATGCACTACCCAACCTTCTCCCTTTCCTTGAGGGCAACATGGAATAATCTCACTTTTGTAACAAATCAGCCAACAGACTTATCTGGAAAACACAGCCAGCACTCATGAGATGCTGCCCTGGGAGCCGCAAGTGACTCAGGGCTGGTAGCAGCCCCAGCTCCCAGAGAGGAGCAACCACCTCCATGCCTCAGTCTCAGCAGCTACCAGGACACACCTCTTCCCCACCCATACCCAACCCAGATCTCAACCAGAAACCTTCTGAGAAAGAGAAACCAGCACACAAAGGGCTCCTGGCTTACTGCAATGCAAATCAGACATGAGGATGAGCTTGCCAAGAATCTCTCTCCCGGCTTGGGCTGCGCTGGAGGCTCCTGTGGCAGCATCCTGCCCATCACCTTTCTGGGATAAATCACGCCGCAGATACCAAAGCCACCAGAGGCCACAGGGCCGTGCCAGCCACGGGGTCACAGCCCCCCACAATGCAGTCAGCCAGCTGGGGCTTAGAGGATGACCTTAAAAAGCTTTTGCAATGAAACATAAATCTTCAGTGTTGCAGGGAAGGTCCCTCAGTGCCCAGGGGGTGCCCTGGGAAGAACTGGGATACAGCCCCCAGGGAAGCCTCGGCTCTCCACTAGCAACATGTAGCTATGTGGGTTACATGTTAAAAACCTTGTTAAGACCTTAATAAAACCTGAAGTAGAGCGGTCTAGGATTTCCAAATGGATACCTAATACACAGATGTGTGTTAGGATCTTTCCCCCGCCCCCAACTGCATTACATACACACGCACACGCACACATACAGAACACAGCATCGCTGCTGTTCTCATTCCAATAGTGAAAAAAAACCTCTCCCTGCAGCACACTGACCTGGAATTCTCCCCTAAAGACTGAAAACAGACGTAAATATATATTTCTCCACACACCAAAAAAATAAAAATGCCCACTTCCCCCAGCAACTTTTCCCAGAGCAGCATCTCCCTCGCAGGGATGTAAACCCATGGAAAAAGTAGAGTAGGAACAAAAGTCCTTTTCACGTTCATCGTGCCCCACTCCGTAACAATTATGAAAACTGTTTAGCTGGGCTGGCATTTGGAGCATTTACTGCATTCCTGCCAATAAATTCCAGTCCCGGATCCGATGGAAAAGGCTCCCTCCCTCCCCTTTCCCCTCCCTCCCTTGCCTTCATTCCTCCTGGCTTTCTTTACAACCTAATACCCTGTCAACGCGGGGCCAGGGCCTACTTAGGGGGAAAAAAAAACACCCAGCGCCAGACTGGAGACAGCAGGCAGACTGAAAAAGTTAATCATTACTTCTGTCTGCCTTCATAATCTAATCACGCCTATTCCTAAGAGCAGGCAGCAGAGCACGCTGGCGTACGGGCACGGTCACCGCCCAGGGATGGACGGATGGACACACGGACAGCACCAGCCCCAGCCCGGGTAGGGGGCAATCAAGGGATGGACAGACAGGACGGATGGCGTTGGAAAGGAGTTCACAAGCCTGGCCATGCACACACACCCCTCCCCTCGCCTCTCACTTTGCTCTGGATTAATAACACGTAGCAATTATAGAGAATATTATATTCATTAAGTAATTAACCCTCCCGGCGCTCCGGCGGAGCTGGCACCCCCTTCTCGCAGACAGAGGCCAGCAGAGGTTTGCCCCGGGCTACAAAACGGGGCAGGTCGGCAGCACCCGGGTTAAAAAAAAAAAAACCAAAGTTCCTCGTGGCTCATCTCATCCCACTGCTGGTGGCAACAGCAGAGCCATGTCCCAGGTGGAGACCTGCCATGACTGGGGTGGCATCACCCACACCCAGCAGGATCCTCCCCTGGGGACAAAACTCAGGAGATTTGGGCTGTCACCAAGAGGCAGCAGCATCATCCCATGGACACAAAACTCAGGGGATCTGGGGTGTTACCAACACCCAGCAGCATCCTCCCATGGGGATGAAACCCAAGGGATCTAGGCATCACTAAGACCCAGGCGCATCCTCACACAGGGATAATGCCCAGGGAATCTGGGGCTTGGCAAGCCCAGCATCACACCAGCTTCTCCAGAAAATAACTGCAGTGCAACTCTCAGGTGAGCCAAGGCTTCATGCTCTTGACACCCAGGATACATTTTCCATGCTTGGCTGTGACAAAGAACAGGAAAACTACAGGCCTCTGCCTATGATTTATGGGTTTGTTCCTTATCATGAGCTAAAAAGTCTCAGACTGGCTTCCAAAGAAAATGAATTCATCAGTTCAAATGCAGTGATGTAACTTCAGGCTCCCAGCTCCTTTTCCAAATAAAACTCCTGTTACTTGATTCCTGCTCGAAGAATGATTTTATGGAGTTATTGACTCCGTCCGCTCTGCCTGGGAAGGTGCTGCCAGAGCCCAGCCACAGGGTCACTGACGGCATCCCGCGTGGGCGAGCAGGACCTCATCTCGTGGCTTAGTTTCTTGACTATTTTGCCATTTTCCCTGCTTTCCTACTCAAAATCTCACCTTGCACACCAATGTGCAAACAGACACTCAACTGCACTGGTATGATTTTGCATCACCCACCATGGTGGGGGCTCCTCCTCAGCAATGATGCCTGGTAATTTTCATCACCCATACATTCAACCCATAGCCTTCCATCACCAAAAATCACTGGCTCCACAGCCAACTTCACCACTTGCAAAAGTGACAGATGTCCGAACTTCCACCACCTTCCTAACAGCTGAGTTTCTCCACCACAAAGTCACCTCTTACTGATGCAGTTCTGGGTCTATGAACAAAACCTCTTCAACCTTTATAAATATTATATAGAATTCTATACAAATATGGAACTTATTCAATATACAATGAATATATTGAATGTATTCAACATATATATCTATAAAATGTATACACTGTATGTTGACTATATCCCAGATAATTCTATATATTATATATAGAATAAATTATCTCCATACATATTCAACCTATACATAGAGGTTGAATAGATTTTGCTTTATATTTTACCGTCTGCAGTCTCACTTATTACGTACACCTATAAGGCACATATTTGCAACTAGGGTTAAGAGTGCGAGCAGCTCTGAATTATTACTTAAAAGGCAAAATTTGCCTTTTCACATGCTCAGGGAAAAGCCAGGAAAGCCATGGGAGCCAGCCCCAAAGCTGGATCACCAAACCCCAGTGCCCCAACAGGGATCCCACTTGGTTGCTGAGGGAGGATGAGGAAGGACCACAGAGCCAGGAACAGCTCATCATACACAGAGGACCATCACCAAGGGCATCACCAGGACCTCCTGCCACCAGCCCACAGTGCTTCAGCACTGCCAGCACAACCCAACCAGGGAGGCTGAAGCCAGTAGGTTTTTCATGTAGTGAGGTTAAAAGGGTAGAGAAGGGCTGAGCCAGCTCTTACAGGGTGGTTTTTTTTTTTTTCTTTCCCCTTGCAAGTTAAAACCAAGATAATGACACTGGGTGGGGACCAATTTGAAGGGCTGAGCAGCCAAACCAAAATTAGTCTCCCGGCCAAGAGCTTCCTAGGCCTCACAGTTTGGGGAAGGAAGCTGAGAAAAAGCATGAAAATAAAAAAAAAAATTCCTCGGGAAGCTGGACCGTCGCACTCAAGCAAAGGTGACCCTGCTAGTCAAATATTTTTCACCATAATAAAAGTAAAATCAAGTACTGGAACAGCCTCCCTTGGAAAAGCAGGACCTATGAGATGGTGGTTTTTCTCCTTTTTTCTCCTTTTCTTTCTTTTCCCTCCCCTGGCACTTTCTTTCCTTTCACTAATAACTATGTTTTCTTGCATTTTTTTTCTTGGCTCTTTCCTCATAAAAGACTGATGTAATTTCCTGTCTTGTCCCAATGTTTCCTGTTAATTAACAGGGTGAAAGTTATCATCACGCATTTAAATGGAAACCCAAAAGAGGGGAGGGAAAAAAAAACGGGGGAAAAATAAAAAAGAAATTAGAAAGGAGAGAAAAGGGCTGTCTGTTAGCAAACACCACATCCCCAGCAGTACAAAACACCCTGGAAAAAGCTTTTTGGAACTGATGACTTGAGCCCATGGGCAAAGACCCCCCCAAGGGTGGCAGCAGGTCTGTGCACAGGGAATCCAAGCCCCCACCCTCCCCTGGATGGGGATGGAAAATCCCTGCAAAGCTTGCCCAGAAAAGCTCTTTTCTTGCATTAAGAAGGAAAAATGAAGGGAAACAATGAGATGGAAAACAGGAGGAAGAAAGAAAACAAGTAGAAGAAGTAAAAGAAGAAAAAGAAGGAAAAGAGGAAGATAAAAAAAGGACAAAAAGAAGGAGGAGAAAAAGGAGGAGAAAAAGAAGCGGAAGAAGGAGAAAAAGACAAAAAAGCAGAAGAAGGAAAACAGAAGAAAAAAAGAGGGAAAACAGGAAAAGAAAATGGAAGGAAAAAGACAAAAAAAAAAAAGAGAAATAAAATAAAGTAAAATAACTTGTAGAGAAAAAGGCAGACAGCAACACCCAAGATGTTGCTTTTATTAAGAGAAGTTGAAGAATAGAAAAAAAAAAAAAAAAAAGAAAAGCCAGGGGCTAATCCAAAGACAGCAGGCGGAAATCCTGTGAGCCGCTGAGCTCCTTCCCTTGCCCGCCCTCAGCCCCGTGCAGGATCAGGCTCCTCCATGCCCTCTGTTCCTCAACAGCAGCCGTGACGCAGCCGGTGCCCCTGCGGCACCACAGCCATGCCAGCGGCCCCGGCACGCTGACGGCGGGCGAAACAAAGCGATTTAGGCAAAAAGCGAGGGTGGTTAGAACAGAGACTGTGCCTCAGCAGTTAATAATATCCCAGTGCTGAAAATAAACTGGGAAGGAAGCTCCTTTGTGACAGTAGGCAGGCGGCCAGGCTGCGGCGTGGGTCATTCACGCCAGCGGGGGACGGCAGTGGGGCTGGCACCCACCCACCGCCCAGCCCATCACCCTGCTGGAGCACAGCTAGGGCTGGGGACAGGGTCCCTATACACAATTTCCTCCTGGGCACCCTAAAACGGGCTGCACCCCATTGTAAGCCAGCAGGGAGGTTTACGGTGTTGGCCACCGTGGCTGGAAACAGGCATCCCCCCATGCCCGTGGTGGGGAAGTGCATGTGGCTAATGTTACTGGTTCCTTTAGTGTAAGTGATACCCACTGGCAGACAGCAGGGATGGAAACGATGCAGCCTGCATCCCTGCCAGCCCAGGGCTGCTCCTCTACGAGTGTTTTTGTCCCATGGAGTTTTAAATGTCCCCAGTGATCAAGTTGCCGGCGCTCATCGGGACAGCTACTGCGAGCAGAGCACAGTTTGAACTGACACCCAACTTCCAAAATTCGCCTTTCTAGCCTCGTTCTTCCCTAAAAAGTGCCAGGCTGTGGGATTAAAACACAGGTGGACCCCATCATGGTCCCCATCACTGTTCCCACCATTATCCCCCTATGACAGACTTGCTGGTTCTAGAATCTCCTGCATTTTATCATCAGCTGTTCCAAAGGCACCATTCAGCTGGGAAAATCCACTGGCGTCTGGAAAAATGGGTTTAATGAAGCTGTACAGGTATAGATTGAAACTATCTAATGGGGGCAGCACCTCTGCTATCATTTCTTTTTTAAAACACATTGTAGAAGAGTATCTAGGAAAGGCTCAAGAGGCTCTAGAGCACTTAAAAGTAATTATTAAATGTATTCTATTTGCTTTGGAATGACTCTAATCGGTGAAACGCCTGGAGCTGGGAGGAGGATCCCGGCTGTGTCCCAGGGGGGTCCCCACAGGGTGAGAACCCCCTTAAAAAAAAAAAAGAAGTCCTCACGGGGCTTGGAGGAACCGGAGCGGGTGGCCAAGCCAAGAGCCCGGGGCCGGTGCCAAGCACCAGCTCCCTCCTCCCAGTCGGCCACGGTCAGATGATGTGCGAGGCGAGCCGGGAGGCTCCTAGTCTGGCAGGCAGCCTGCTCTGCTCCAGAGGCTCCAGTGCTGTCATCCTGGCGTTAACCCCTGATAACCTTGTCCTTTCCAGGACAGGACCGTGGTTTTTAGGTAAGCAAGGAGCAGGGGGTCATGTCTCCCAGCGAGGCTGGGAAGGAAAGGGTGCAGCGCCCTGCGATGCTCAAAGCAAATTAAAAAATATTAAAACGACGTAGGCTCAAAAATAAACCAAAAATAAGTGACTTAAAGAAAAAAAATTCCCAAGCAATTGTTTATCCCTGGGACAAATATACAATCCTAGTTCCACAGGAAGATGTCTCAATTTCAGATTATAATAGGATGCCAATTTGTAAATAAAGGCATTTCACAGGAGGTTATAAACTCCGTAGGGGAGGGAGGTGGAAGTAGGGGGAACGGGAAAACACAGGCAGGGCTCTGGCGGAGACACAGCACAGGATCCTGTTTACACGGGTGGGGGGAGAGCGGTGGGGAGCCGCTTCGGGGGGCAAATATCTCCGGATTTGGACAAGGTGCTTCTTCCCCGTCGAGCAGATACCAGCAGGGATCAGAGGCATAGTGAAACATTCCCGGCCTGTCCGCAATTTTGGAATGAAATGTCAATCAGCCAAGAGGTCCCTTAAACCAGACAAGGTCCCACAGCACAGAGAGCTGGAGTAGGGAATGATGCTAATATTTTTCCAGCCTGGGGAAATCTTTTCCCCGTGTTTTTGGTGTGGAGTTGGGAGGGAGAAACTGAGTCTGTGTCTGCTGCAGAAGAGCGTTGTGGGTTTCCCAGCCTCAAGGCTTGCAGAACTTTGATCCAGCACCCACCAAGTATCATCACTCAACATCCACTGGCTCTTGGAGACCCTGAGGTGCTTCCAGAGTTTGGGCAAATCAACAGGATTCGGCCAAAATCCGGAAAAACTCTCAGGTTTGGTATTATAGGAACAACCTCTATAAAAAAGGCAGTGGATGTGGCAAGGACACAAGCCAGCTCAGCTTGCTTTCCCTCTCCGAGGACAAGCTCTGGGCTTCTTGAGAGCTTTGCTTTGCCAGCAGATCCAGCACTATTCACCTGTCCTACTGGAGAACCACCTCCTCACCCACCATGGACACCACAACCTTCCACCAGCCGAGAGCCACCAGCCCCACACCACACACAGGTCAGGACAGAGATGTCCAGGGCTGGTGGATCATGTTCCATGGAGACCCAGCACCAACACCACCAAACACCACCAGCTCACTTCTACCCTTGGAGCACAGCTTCTCCACAGGTCATACAGGAATCTGGCTCCCACCAATCTGATGCCACCAGACCACGGGCCAGCCACCTCCAAGTTCTCCAAGCATGGCTTTGCTTGTTTGAAAGAAGTCATAACCAAACACATCGGCTGAGAACAAGTCAGCTCAAAATACAGGAAAACCACCCTCTGTCTCCTATTTACGGGAATTATTTTTATCTCCAATGTGATATTTTTGCTCTTTAACCACACTGAGGACAGAAAGGATCTGGCTACTAATACCTGAGCACAACCACGTCAGGGGGAGAAAACGTGAGCGAGGAGTCCTGACCCACCCACAGGCTGACCACTGATAAAAATAAAGATGATATAAGAAAATAAATAAAGGCCAGAATACAGAAGTGAGAGCCAGTGCCTTGGGGGAAGCAAGGGGTACATCAGCCAGAGAATGGGATGGCTGGGGGAGACAGAGCAGAGGTGGGATGAGAAGAGGACACCAGCATGGTGTGAAGGACTACCCAGGATTGCATTCCTGGGTCAGGAAGAACAGAAAGCAGAGGGAGGGAGGAAAAGAGCAGCTCAGATTCGTTATCACAAGGGGGAAACACTCCCCGTACATCCCCCCGGCCGCGCCACTCCCCCCGCCACACATCCTCCAGAGCCTCTGGTATCCATCAACACAACTGCCTGCAGCCCCAGCAAGAGACAGACCCCAGCAGTGGCTGATCTGAGACTCCTCCTCATCAAAGGCTCCTCATGGAGAGCTGCAAGGATGCTCGCTTTGAGTCCCTTCAAAGCTCTCCTTGCCACCATCCTCTCAACCCCTCCATGCATTCCCCTGCCAGAGTAGCCATGAACCCCAGGCTGGCCCCATTCCCAAATTCTCAGCGTTGAGAGTGATCTTCCTTGCCAAATCCTGCTTTTTGAGACATCAGAGCAGATCTACTGACCTTGATCTCTGCTAATACACCAGCATCCAGCAAAGGCTGCAGTGCTGCAGGAACCCACCACCACCAACAACCACCTGTGACGTCTTTTTCCTCACACACCCACTCCAGTTTCCAAACTACCAAAATAATTATGGGTTTTTTTCCTTTTCTGAAGCCATCCTTTCATCAAGGAGCCACAAATCCAACATGTACAGGTCTGGAGGAGATGAGGGATGCTGGATTCTCCACCCAGCATCACCCATCCCCATCTGCCTGAACACAGATAAGACCAAGCCAAAGCACTGGCCATGTACGCTGCCAATAGCTCATTAAAGCCCTCTTCAAACACACTCTTCTGCTAACTAAAATATGCAGGAGGGGGTAGGAAAAAAAGGAGGAGAAAATGAGCTTTGGAGGATTGCTCCAAAGTGCATTTATTTTCCTTTCTTGACTGGGTCTCTCCAGTTGGGAATTTTCAGCGCTGCACTTCTGCGCGCGGAAGGGAGATGCCAGTAAATCAGAGCAAATTCAAAACAAATGCTCTTTCATGTGGAGGCATTCGGCTTTGTTTCAGGGCTTGGGTAGCTAACCATATCCCTTCAAGAGTCAACTCTCCTATCAGCTCCTCATTAAACTAAATGGCTACAATTACATTTGGGGAGGAAAAAAGAGCGGTTAATGATCGTAAAAGGTTCTGTTTCCAGGCTTGGGGAGGGGGGGGGAACGTTTGATAAGGGCAACCAAGAAAAAAAAATCCAATCCAATGAAATAGTAACAATAGAATAAAGTAAGTTAAAAACCTATTTTCAGGTGGAAATGTGCTTTCATTTGGGGAAGAAGTTCAATTAAGGAGCTAGGGGTCCCCTTCCCACAGCCCTTTGGGAGGCACCAGGAACGAGCCATGTTATTTCCTGCAGCCCAAGCCCCCACCTCCCGCCTTCCCTTCGGGAGCAGAGCTGCCAGACGAGATGTTATCAATAGGCTGAACTTTACAGAAAGCCCCCTTTTAAAAGCGAGTACTTCCTCTGCTTATTTCATGTGGTATCCTGTGGAACCAAACTCTCTCCTCCCCTCTGCAACGGGTGTATTTCAGGAGGAAAAAGGAAAAAAAAAAAGAAAAAAAGATCTAACAACATTCCTATTGTGTTGTTTTGCTTCTTGTCTTTTTTCTTTCTACAGTGTCTTTTTTTAAATTCCCTGAAGCTATAGGCTCCAATAGTAAATGAAATAAAAAAACCCAAAGCTGCCTTAAGAAAAAAACCCCAAACAGCAACAAGTTTCCCTGTTCCCTCTCCCCCTTCATTTGATTAATTCTCATTAGGGCCTTTGAACAAACAATATGCTCCCCTCTCAAATAGCAGACAGGGTATATATTACACCCAAAGAAAAACAAACAAGGCTCACTTAAAGACATCACATCCACACCAAACGCAATTCCTGGAGAGAGGCAGGGGCAGATGCATGCGTGTGTGCAGCCGCCGCTGACCTAATTCTGAATGCCAGTTTCAAGGTGATGAATAAATCATAAATCAAGGAGACATCCCCACAAAGGCAAGCACCTTCAAACATCAGCCAGTACCTGCAGGTACATGGTTTCAGACACTTTAATCCTGGTAGAGACACTGAGGTGGCCAGTCTGGGGTGAGAGGTGAGGTGCTGGAGACATCACACCTTGGAAATGGGGTTGGGAGTTGGACTAGATGACCTTCAAAGGTCCTTTCCAACCCAAACCACTCTATGTCTCTGTGCAAACCCCTAGAGGGGTGGGGAAACCACCTTATGAGCCTCCATCCTGAAACAGGAGGCTGAGGGAGATGGCAAACAGGAAAACAGCGGAAATCATAAAATACCTCAGGTTGGAAGGAATACGAAAGGATCATCAACTCTCTCTGCTACATCCTCTATAAAAAAGCAGGCCACTTTTCCTCCCTGGGCACCATGAGCCTTGTGCAACAGATGTGGGATGCTGGTGACCTTACGAGGAGCCAAATCGGAGTAGGGCTCTCATCCCAGAGACCAGAGATGCCCCCACCAAGTCAAGGAGACCTTGACACCAAATCCTTCTTTAAGGTACGAGCACCTTAAGCACCTGCTCCCATAATCCATACATCCAAATGAATGGTCAACCAACATTGCTTTGCCTTCCCCTGCCTCAGCCCTTTTGCCTCTTCCTGCCTCAGCCCAAAAATGAATGGAGAATGAGGCCGGAATTTGAAGGAAATACAGGCTTTCAGGGATGGAGAACCTTGTCTGGGATTTCAACACATCATTTTGCACAAGAGGTACACAGCTGCTACTGAAATGAAGCCCAGCTCCCCTTCCAAGCACACCCTTCTCAGTGATGTGCATTCCCAAAAATCCCCAGCATCACTTTGCCTTTTGCCGGGACCCTCAGCCAACGCAACCCACATCCAAGATCAAGGGCAACAAGAGATCTCTTACCTGAGAGCCCCCCAGGGGCTAGACAATTAGTTCCCCCTGTTTCAGTGGAGGAAGGCACAGAGTCTGGACAATCTGCTGGAGCAGAGGAAAAGGAAAAAAAAAAAAAAAAAGTCAGTATATAGGTGGTTCTTTGCAGGCTCCCAGCATCGCCCCAAGCAGAACACACATTCCAAAGGGCTTAGCAGGAAGCGATTACTAATTGTCCGTGCAGAGACGGTAGTTCATCAAGAAGCATCCACCCTAACTCGTTGTCTCAGTCAAGGCTGCACTTCATCACCAGCCAGTGCTGATTATAGACCGGCAGAAATTATAGGCTGGCTGCCACCTCTCTGGACAAGTCACCGGCTAAGGACATCAAGGTTGTCGCCCTTCTGATGCAAGCGAGCTTCCAAAAATTCTTAAATCGTGACTTTATGCACCCAATTTAGTCAACACCTGTAACTCACCAAAATGGGAACCGAAAGGGAAACGTCTCATTGCTGCCCTTTTGCAGCAATCGGGCTGAGTTTGTGGTGCCCCACTCAGTTTTTGTCACCACCAGCTGCTGGCAGATCTTATTGCCACCTCCTGGGAAACTGGACCTACTCTTCCATGCACCACCCAAGGGCAGGGTAAGACTGGCTGCTTCATTAGAGGTTTCTCCCCATGCATGCAGGTGCTGGAGCTCAAGGTTTGGACTTTTCTATCATAAGCCTGCTCCTCCGGGTTACAACAGCCAGAAGCAACACCAATCTTCTGGTCCTACGGACCAACTCCAGCTTTTTGGTCATTACCATGTGGGACCACAAGCTGAAGAACAAGCCTGAGAAGACCTGTGAAGTTCATGCAAACTTCTGGTCCTCAGGGACTTTGGGTTTCACCAAATTTGGGCTCCCTATGCCATCATTTCATTCACGTCTGTATCTCAAAGTAAGGACCACCACCAGGAGAGCCCAAATGATTTTCTTCCTACTGATAAAGCAATTCTTCCAGATCCCACCCCTGAAATACCAATGAATAAGAAATTCCTGTCTGCATAACCTCATTTTATCAGAGTAAAGTAAAAGCCCTAACAGGAATATACAGTTTAACAGGATATACTTAATCAAACTGAAAACAATAGGGGAGACAGGAAATAGACTTACTTGTGAAATACTGTATATGATATGCTCTCTAAATGCCTTGTCGTGCTTTCTATGCTTTAAAGAAATAGGGGTTTTACTTTTTTTAACCCTTTTTAGTCCAGACAGAAGATTCCCCTGCCATTTCCCCTCTGATAGCTTCAAGTGCTTGAGCTACAGACGCTTTCTGAACACAGGCTGGATCACTCTGCCCTGCCCTGGGCTCCCTGTGCCCGCAGCTACAGTTCCCTGAGGAGTTCCTGTGGATAAGGGACATAATTGGTCCTTTCCATGTTGTCTTGCCGTAGGGATCATACGTGACCAGGTTCTCTGTTACCACATCAGGCAGGACAGAATCCTATCCAAACTTCAAGTACATAACCCTAGCAATGGGGGGATGTGCTTGCACACTTCTTCCTCAGTTCCCTTCCCGTGTCCCATCGCCCAACAAGACAGTTCCCCTCATCCATGAATCACCCCCTGAAGTCTCTTTAAAAAATGCAGAGCTGGTGCAGCTCAACTCTAGACCAACCATGACAGTCAGGTGTGGAATGAACCCAAAGTCAGAACCCTCGCGGGGTCTCTGCCCTGTGTGCGGCTGGATTAATTGCTGCACTCCTCCTACCACCCACAGAGCTGCCCAGGACTCTTGTTATTAGGGGGCACTGGGGCTCATTTTACCTTCAGCACCAAAGAGGTGGCAGGATCAGCCCAAATCAGGATTTGTCCAAGCCTGGTACGCATCAATCCTCTCCGAACACTGCCTTCCCACAGTATAAAACCATTGTAGAGACACAAAATTATTCCTTCTGGCCACCATCCCAACCTTGCAAGGTGTCAAATAGCTCCTGGGAGCTGCCAAACCTCCAGCTCCCCTGAAAGCTGACGCCACAGGACGGCATTCGGCCCTGCAGCGACATCTCGGTGAGTTTCCTGCACTCTCACACTCCAGCACCACCAAGACCAGTCATGCAGGAGCACAATGGAGCCACTTGCAGCCCCTTGTCCCACTTAAAGCTTCATCAAAAATCTCCCTGAATTATGAGGGCACTACTATCCACCTCACTTTCAGCATGGCTGCAAGTGGCAACTCCAGCAGGGACATCAGGAATGCTGAGTGCCCACACACCTCCATCATCCATCCCTGCCAACGTCCTGTGTGAGGGAGAGGGAAAGTCCTTCCCTTGATTAAAGTCCTCCCCATCCCTGGAGGTGTCCAAGGCCAGGCTGGAGGTGGTTTGGAGCAACCTGGTCTACTGGAAGATATCCCTGCCCAAGGCAGGGGGTTGGAACGAGATGAGTTTTAAGGTCATTCCAACCCAAACCATTCTGGGATTCTATGAATGAGCAAGCCAGCCTGACCTACAGCTTCTCTCAGGTAACTCAGCCATCAAGGGCAGACCTTTCTGTTCTACAACAAGTACACAAATACCAGATCTATCCTACCAACACAGCCTGACGTGGCATTTCACTGCCTGCAGTGGACTCCCAGCTCCCTGTCCAACCCTACTTTCCTCCAGCCTGCGATACAGCCTGTCTCAGCCTCCATCCCCTCCAGAAAAACTGATTTAATCCCCATGGTAAGGGTTTTAAACTAAAAGAGAAGAGAGATTTTGATGAGATTGAAGGAAGAAACTATTAATGATGAGGGTGGTAAGGCACTGGCACAGGCTGCCCACAGAGATGGCAGATCCTCCACCCCAGAAACATTCAAGGGCAGGCTGGATGGGACTCAGAGCCACCTGGTCTAGTTGAAGATGTTCCTGCTCATTGCAGGAGAGTGAGACTAGAGGGTCTTTAGCGTCCCTTCCAACACAAATCCTTTTTTGATTCTCTGATCTGGCAGCCTCTGCCAGAGCCCACACCAGTCCAGGTTTAATACCTGCCTGTCTCTCCATATAAAGCACTTACAAGACATGACACTAAACACTTAAAAACTTTTACCACTACTATCATGCTCAGTGGAAAAGCAGAAGTTTCCTGCTGGAAGAACATTCCCAGCCCCACTGATAAGAGTCTAAACATGGGGACGGTTCCCACCCAAGGTCCCAGGTGAGAAGACGGCTGATGAGCATCAGCCAGGTAAAAAAATGTTCACACCTTCCTAGAGTTCTCAACATGCAGCTGGGCAGCTGCCACAGGAGATGGCACCAAGGCTGGGACGGGAAACCCTCAGTCCTCTGCAGAGGAAATGCTAAGAAACCCTGAGCTTGCAAAACCCACCTGCCACCACAGACTTCCAGGCTCCGCTGGTGCCTGTCACAGCCCCGTTAGTCAGAGCTCAGCTGCCAAGCAGATTTTTCCTTCAAAAAGGAAAAAAAAGGAGGACTTTTTGGTGAGTAACCCAGTTGTTTCTGTGCTTCCGATGGGCAGTGTTAATCACTTCCTATTGGCCAATAGGAATAACTTTTCCTTTCGAAATGGCACATTCATGTTCTGCTGCTTTTCTGTTTACACACATTTTGCTACCTTATGTCAACACTTGCTAATGAATAAATATATCATTCAGCTAACTGAAAATGAGATCCTGGCAGAGGCAGATTGAATGTTTAAATCCTGCTAATAGATTTTATCCTAACATCTTTGCAGGAAACCAAAATCAAGCTTTAACCCTTCTCTCCCGCAGCTCTGAACCCCTTTGCATCCCATGCCAGGACCATCAATAGGTGGAAAGAAAAGCTGTGAAGGTAAAAATAGGAACTTTTAGGGGAGCACTGCAGGGATGCAGTCAATATTATGTGAAACCCACAAAACTTCATGATCCAGCAGACCCTCAGAGTCTATTACAGGACAACCCTTCTGCATTCCAGCACATGCTTGGGATGCTGAACCTACTCCGGATGTCCCTCTTCCATTCATGAGCCCTTATCTCCTGTTTTTTTCACACCAAGGCAAGATAGTTCATACTTTGCAACCCAATTGTTTGTTAAACAACTTTGTTTATTTCCGCAAGGCAAAAAAAGACTTATTAGTGTTCCCAAAGAGTTTGCAGGGGGTGAAAACAACAGTCCATCCTCCAAGGGAGCAGCAAGCAGGATGAGACCCCACCACAGCACCAGAGCAGCCTCAGGGTTGGGGTTTCTTTTAGCCCTGAGACACTGGAGAGGGGTGATTTTACAGACACTGTTCCTTTGACCAAAAAACCCCAACCAACCAACCTGACACTGGTCTTCAGGAATATCTATCTACCTCTGCCTCCCTGCAGTGCCTCCCCTGTCTGCCACAACCACAGGACGCGACCACAGAGACCACCGTGCTCCAGCCAGCACTCCAGAGCCACTAATCCTCAGGAAGCCAGGAGCTGCTCCTCCTGAGCTCCCCCTGTTTCCGATCCTCCCCACCTCTCCTCCTTCTCCCAGCCTCATTTATCTCACACCCGGCAAGCTCGCTGCCAGCCAAGAGTTTATGCAGACAACCGCAAAAGAGCTGGTGCCAGCCTCAAATGGGCTTCTCCCCTGGCACCCTGACATTCAATTACAAGCAACAGGCATGCATAGTGGTGCTAAGAAATTTAAATTTTAAAAGTCAGAAATAAGAACTTCCCAACCTCTTTTCCCATTTTTTTTTTCAACCTGATGAGGTAGGATCAGGCTCCTATAAAACTCAAGAGAGATTTCTAATCAGTCCATCTATCAAGGTTCTTTGGGATTCCCAGGCATCAGGGAGATGCTGTGCTGGACCCCAACCTAAATCCCTAAAAATTCACCCAGGGGTGCGGGAGCACTGCCATTTCCAACTGGAGCCTATGGTTTTCCTGGCTGACTCAAGCAGCACAGGTCTGCGCTGCACTGCAATCCCTTCTGAAGTTTCCTGCCAGAGTTTTAAAATCCTACTTTGTGCACAAGGTGGCTTAGATAACTTATATGTTAATTCTTACAGGGGTAGCAGGAGGCACAGAAGCACACAAGCAACCCAAGAGCGAAATGCATGACAAAGGCAGGAGACTGCTTTCCCTGATAAAGGGGCTGTTTTCCCATTTTTTATCTCTTACCCTGCACTGAAAAAAGTCTACTTACCAGTTGGTTTGAGAAAATCCATTGGATATCTGGAGTAGGGTGGAGGGGGAGACTCTGGAATTAGAGAAGTACAGAGAAAATAAAGGCAGAGCCATGAGAAAGAAAAAAAAAAAGAAAAAGAAAAAAGATAGGAACTTATGATAACAGTGGCATTCTTTTAGTAAAACTGTTTGTCTTAGCTCTGGGGGTTGGAGGCAGGGCAGCGAGGCGGTGATTGCCTTGATATTTAGCTGTCAGATAAACAAAAGGGGCCGTCTGGCGCCAGTCTCCCTGCTATCTGCCGCTCGGGCTGTCTGATCGGGGCCTCCTTGGCTCGGCGGAGCCGCGGCAGCGCCGGGACCGCCCGGCCCTTAATCCCCCGGCACCGCGCGGGGACGGCGGGGAGGCAGCGCCGGGGCCCCCGGGAGGGGAGGGGGTCCCAGAGGTGGGGGGGGGTCTCCCCCTCCCCTAAATACAAAAGGAAATACATAAACCACGGCAATAGAAAGTTTTTGCGCGCGTTCTGGGATTTGCTGTTTGTTGTGGCTTGGTTTTGTTTTGGTTTTTTTTTCTCCAGAAGGGAAAAAAGTTTTGTGGGCTGGGAGGTGAGTGGGGCTGCATCCACTGTATCCCCTCCATACATGCATCCCCTCCAACCCTGCACACCTCTAGCCGCTGCACCCTCTCCATCCCCCGCACCCCGCACTCCATTCCCCATATCCCGTCCATCCCCTGCACACCTTCAGCCCCGGCACCGCTGCATCCCCTCCATCTCTTGTATGCCCTCCAGTCCCTGCACACCTCTAACTCCCGCACCCCCGAATCCCCTGCAGCCTTGTATGCTCGCCATTCCCCTGTATTCCCGCATCCCTACAACTCCTGCACACCTCTAAGCCCCGCACCCCTGTATCCCCTCCATCCCTCTACTACTCCAACCCCTGCACCCTTCCATCTCTCGCACCCCCTGCACCCCTGCCATCCCCTGCCGCCGTACCTAGCTCGCAGAGCCGGCTGAGGTGGTGCGGGTTGCAGCAGACGAGCTCGGAGTGAGCCTTGCCGTAGGATTCACAGCAACATAACCGCTTCACTTCGGAGCAGTGGCGGAGGTCGGGCCAGCGGAACACCTTGCAGAGCAGCACGGGCAGCGGGTACCAGTGCTGTCCCAGCCGCGAGTCGGCCTTGGCGGGCAGCAGCAGGCAGGGGGTCCGCGCCCCGCCGCGGGACTCCACGGCGTGCAGCAGCCCCTCCAGCTGCCGCTCCTTCAGCCGCTTCAGCACGGCGTGGGTCAGCGCCTTCAGTTCCGCCTCCGCGCCCGCCGCCGCCCGCCCGCCGCGGCCCGCCTTGCCCGGGCAGCACCCGCGCCCCCCGCCCAAGTGCGCCCGGGGCTCGGCCACCGCCGCCTCCGCGCTGGGCTCGCCCGCCGCCGCCTCCTCCTCTTCCTCGCCGCCGGGCGCGCGGCTCCGCCAGAGCCGCCGGACGAGCACCGAGCGTTTGGTCCTGAACATGCGGGACGAGAGGAGGGGCCCCCGGCTACAAAACGGGCATGTCGTCCGCCGAGCATGAAGGGGCCGGCAGGCGGGATGCGGCGGCAGCGGGGGGCAGCGGCGGGGGGCAGCGGAGCCGAGGCGGGCTGTGGCATGCGCCAGTCTCCGCGCTGGGGCCGCGGGTCCCGCCGCCTCCCGCGGGGGGATGCGCCGGCCGCGCCTCCGCCCGCTGCGAGAAAATTTACAGAAAAACCGAATTAAAAAGAAAAAAATCAAAAACTGGAGAAAAAATAAAAAAAGGGAAAAAATAAAGATGGTGGGAAGGGAAGGGAGAGAGTCGCCGCTCGCTCCGGCTTTGCCCAAAAAAGCTAAGAAAAATGAAAAAAAATCCCGTCTAAAGCCCGCGGCGCCCGTCGCGGGGGCAGGCGGGCGGGGGCTGCCGGCGCCGCGCCGCCGTGCGCGGAGCGCGGCCCGAGCCGCGGGGGAGCCTCGGCCGCCCCGGGGCCGCGGCGCCCATCAACCCGCCACGCCGGGGAGCGGGCGCGGCGGTGGGGATGCGGCGCAGGGCAGAGCCAGCAGGCAAAAACAGAAAGAGCGAGCGAAAAAGGCGTCTATTAAAAAGGAGCAAAAATGGAAAAAAAAGAAAAACCCCAAAACACCAACCCTAAGGTCTGGACGTCGGTTTAAGCATCTGTCACAAAAGAGGCGAACGAGCGCATCCAGAGTGTTGTATCCCTTTTTAAAAGCCCAGGTCGTCCTGATGTGGGGGTTTCGGGGTGGGCTTTTATTATTTTTCCCCTCCTTCTTTCCAAAGGTTTAATCCACACGGAGTCTTGATCCGGCTGCTACGAAGAGAAAGAAAGGAAATAAAAAAAAATTAAAAAAAAAAAAAAAAGAAAAAAAAAAAAAAAAGAAAAAAAAAGGAGAGAGAGAGAAAAGTGGGGCTATGTCCCTTCCTTCCTGCCTTCCCCAGCAGCCGCGCCGGGCCGAGCCGGGCCCGCCGCTCCCGGCGGAGCTTACATGGGTGCGGGGGTGCCCGCCGGCCGCCGACCCTCTCCCTGCTGCCGGCGCCTCTGCCGCGGTGCCTTTTTTTTGCTCTTCACTCCTCCTTCCTGCCTTCCTTCCCCTCCTCCTCCTCCTCCTACTTCTCCTCCTCCTTTCGTGGTTTTTTTTTTTTTTTCCTCCCCCTTTTTTCCCCCCTCCTCTCTCCGCTCTCCGCAGTCAGCCGCCCTCCCCGCACCTCCGCCTTCCCCCGGGTGCGTGCGGGGGGAGCGGCGGCGGCGGCGCGGGGCGCGGCGGGAGCGGAGCCGGCGCGGTGCCTGCGCCCTCCCCCGGCCCCCCCGCACCGGCGGCGGCTTCGCAGTGCGCAGCGGCCCGGCCCGGCCCGGCCCCGGCCCCGTCACGTGGGCGTCTAGACACCGTGTCGCTCCGGGGGAAAAAAAAAAATAAATAAATATATCTATATATTATATTTATCTCCAACCGCCTTGCGCAAGAGGCGGCTCGGGTTGCGGAGAGGTTGTGGGTCCGTGTGTGCCCCCCCAAACCTCCCCCCCCACTGCCGCGCCCCCCTCCCGATGCCCCCCCTTCATACCTGCTCCTGGGTGGGGGGTGCGGGGAGACTGGGGTGTCCCCCCCCCCGCACCCCGCGGGGCACAGGGTGGGGAGCTCTCGGGGCTGGGGTGTGCCGGTCCTCACTGTAAATATTGGAATATTAAACCAAATCAGCCGTAAAAATTTTAAAAAATTGATATGGCTCTGGGTATCGAACGAGGGCACATCATAAAAAGCAATAACAATAACAATAATAATGTTGATAATATGAATAATAATAACAATTTCTGTTTTTACAGCACCTGTCACCAAAGGACAGGAAAATACACCATGCAGGCTCGGTACGCTCCGATTCTCGCCAAACACGAAGCAGAAATGATGAGCATGTAGCACTTCGATATTCTCGTTACGGGTACTACTAGTGGAAACACCCCCTGGCACCCTGGGCGCTCCACAGATTCCCCCATTCCAATTCTGGACCTGCAGAGGGTGAGGAAAACTGAGCCACCAAGAGGCTGCGCTCTCGTCCAGCCTTGGTGCGCTCTGCGGCCGAGCTGGGAAGTCCGGCCAGACTTCCTAGCGCCAGGCTTGGCAGGGCAGCAGAACTCCCCAGGGGTCCCCGTCCTGCACGCACTCCCACGGAGGAGCAGCTCCTTTTTCACAGAATAACTGCGGGCGGATGAGTTGCTTTAAGGTCACTCTCTAAGGCAGTTATCGTGTCGGAAGTAGGAGCCAGGACTCTTAAATCATGGCTGCTATTAAGCAGGTCCAGTTCAAATCCAGATCCAAATCCAAATCCAAATCCAAAACGAATGCACCCAACTAAACACGGCACCAGATAGCATATAAAACTAACATCCCGTGCAGGCAGGGCATCCCTGGGGTGCCTGTCCTGGATCCCTGAATTTGGTGTAGGCAGGAGAGCAGGGATAATTTAAGCATCCAGTTGTGCACATACTCACATGAGCAGGTGAGGGATGCTACAAACTGGCCCCCGGCATTTGCAGAATCTGGATCTAAATTAGTCAGAAAGTGGCTAGATCTGGGGGCAGGCTTATTAAATGTTAACCAGACTATACCTACCCAGGTATAAAATCTGCTCAAAATCTAGATAAATAGTAGCAAAAGCACTGGGGAGGGGACGAATGTTATTTGCTGGCATCAGGAGGAATAATTTAGGAAGGCTTATTACAAAGCTGGAGTCTGAGGAAGGCAATTGACTCCTCGCTTCACCTCCAAATAATTAAAGGCAGGAGGGGAGCCCAGGGCACAGCCCTATGGTCTTGGGGTGATAGCAGGGGCCAAATCAGAACAGCATCAGCATTTGTTTCTGCACATGCTAAAAAACCCCATTGTTTTTAAAATGATCCCTTCTGCACCCTGAAAAATGGAATTTGGGTAATATTTTTTAGTTCAACATCTTGTCCGACAGCCTCCAGAGTGACCTCACATACACTGGGGCTGATTTCCTCACTTCCTCAGAGAACCTGAATCTCTTTTCTCTGTAATGTATATGGTAAATCAGGAAAGGGAAAAAAAAAAAAAGAGTTCCTTCTCATTCCAATATTTGCTGGTGAAAGACACGTTGGACATGTCCACTAATCCATACATTATACTTTTTAATTTTTCAAAACTTGCCAGGCTGTTCTAAATGAGATTAAAATCTCCTTTTTTTATTTTCCCCTTTGTGGCTCCTCTTGCCTCAGCACTGACAATTATGATTACTTTATTGTTGTGAAGGAAGTGACAAAAAGCACAGTGTAGTGTATGCTGTGAAGAGGGGGAGGGCAGGAATGGGATCCAGGAGTTAATATAATGTTTTGGCCCTGCCATAGGTTCTCCAGGTGACCTTGGCCACCTGTCTTTCCCCGTGAGTAGAGACCTGGGCTTTGGCACCTCTGTTTGCCCATAGGTACAGCTGGGACACCAGCACTTACCTGGTTTTGTGATCTCTGCAGGTGAAAATTGCCCCAGAAGTGCTAAAAATTAAATAACTGATAAAGAACTGCTTTCCAATTAACCCTGCAAACTTGTTTAAACAGACCATATGTATGTGCCCATATGGAAAATACAGAAATAAGCATAATGAAGCTGATAAGTATGGGCACAGGACGTGGGCTGAGGGGACGCTTGGAAAGGGGGGTGATACCCACAGCCTGCCCTGCTCTGGATGTATTGCTCTAATGTCAGCCTGGGCCAGAAACCTGTCCTGAAATGCATGAAGGGCACCGTTAATCCCCGAGGAGAAATAAAATACGTTTGAGTCATAGAATTCAAGAATTGTTTAGACTGGAAGGGACCTTAAAGCTCATTTCGTTCCACCTCATCTGTCAGGGCTGGGACACCTTCCACCAGACCAGGTTGCTCCAGCCCTGTCCAACCTGGCCTTGGACACTTCCAGGGATGGGGCAGCCACAGCTGCTCTGGGCAGCCGGTGCCAGGGCCTGCCCACCCTCACAGACAACGATTTTTTCCTTCTACATATTCTGAATCTACCCTAATTTAGTTTAAAACCATCACCTCTTGTCCTGTCGCTTCAGGCCCTACTAAAAAGTCTGTCCCCGTCTCTCTTCTAAGCCCCTTTTAAGTGTTGAAAGGATTTATATAATGTACTGCATTTGTATAACGTGTTTGCACAACGCATTGCATCCCTCCTGCCAAACACATTAGGTCCTGGATGCAAAATCGCTCCGAGCCCACCCTCCCCAGCCCCGGACCTCCATTCTCACGGGGGTTTCTGGGGACCTTTCCTGAACCCAGCTGGCTTTGAAGAGCTGAAGCCGAGTTAATTTGCATTGCAATTCAGCCTTTGACAGACAGTTGGAGCCAAGGCACTGTTAACCTAATTGTTTTGCTAACAGCACCAGGGTGTGAGACTCACCAAAGGCACTTCCAACAAAGGGGATAAAACCAGACTTGGGAAAAAAAAAACCCTTTTCCTGACATCATTACCGGGTACAAACAAACAGAGCTGATCCCTCTTCATACACTTTCCAGGCGAGGGTCAATAACAAACACACTTTGCTCTTTTGGGGGTATGTCTCTCCTTTTCACAGCAGTGAAAAGCCATTCAGGGGAGGTAGGAGAGAACAAGCCAGGCTGAAGGCAGGGCAGAGGCAGCGCAGGCTGGCTCCTGGCACTCTCCCATCCTTTTGTGCACATTAGGAATAGCTAAGCTTGTGGCCCTGCTTCTATTTTTATGCATTATTTTGAGAGCAGAGCTCTCAAGCAGTGTTCAAAGTCTGGGTTATGAAGCCGTTTTGGCTGTAGCCAGTCACCTTCCACTCCAGCAGCTCATGTCAAGAGAGCAGATTCAAGCAACAAGACCCAAGGTCTGCAAAGAAAAGTATTCTTCAGGCAGCCTTTCTGTGTGGTGAGTGGCACAGGGAGGCAAGGACCTCGTGCTCACTCCTGTCACACAGCCCTGCAAGCTAAAATCATAATTTCAGTGCTGGTGCTCCTGGGTGCTAGCAGTCATTCCAAGGCTGCTCTGTTGGGAAAGGATTCAGTAAAAGTGGGTACAAGGGGAAATTCACTGCACCCACTTCTGGGCTCCAACAGCACAAGGACCTGGAGCTGCTGCAGCCAGTCCAGAGGAGGCCACCCAGATGCTCCAGGGCTGGAGCCCCTCTGCTCTGCAGCCAGCCTGGGACAGCTGGGGGTGCTCAGCTGCACAAGAGAAGGCTCCAGGCAGAGCTCAGAGCCCCTGGCAGGGCCTAAAGGGGCTCCAGGAGAGCTGCAGAGGGACTGGGGACAAGGCATGGAGGGACAGGACACAGGGAATGGCTTCCCAGTGCCAGAGGGCAGGGACGGATGGGATATTGGGAAGGAATTGCTGTCTGTGAGGGTGGGGAGGCCCTGGCACAGGGTGCCCAGAGCAGCTGTGGCTGCTCCTGGATCCCTGGAAGTGTTCCAGGCTGAGTTGAACAGGGCTTGGAGCAACCTGCTGCAAGTGAAAGTTATCCCTGCCCATGAAAGAAAGGGTTGGAATCAGGTGAGTTTTAAGGTCCCTTCCAGCCCACACCATTCTGTGAGAAAAGTGAGAAAAATGAGAATAAAGCCTGGTGAGATGTACCCTTGCCTGTGCTTACCAGCCATGGGGAAAACCACTCCTCGCTCGAGCCCTGGGCATTGGTCCATCCAAATCAAATGTCCACCAGTAGCTGTGGCAGGCACCAGTGCTGGCTCTGGGGGGCTCATTCCGACATGGGAATACTTTGATTCAGCAGGGCACTCACTCATGCCCGACTCTGAGTATGTGCTTTGCTGGCTGAAATTTTGTTAGCTTTATGGGTTGACCACACAAACATTGTAGTATTTAGGTTTGGTAGCTAGAGAGGGGTTAAACACAGGGCAGTCTCCCTTATGCCAACATAAAGGAAATTATGTATATAAAAAAACATATTAAATTTATATCTCTCCCTAATTCTAGTGGGAGAATTCGCTGTTTGCAAGGTAAGATGCTGGTGTAACTACATCCATCAAAGAGGAATGTAGATGCTGCAGGGACCAGGACCCAGCATGCTGCAGGGAAAGGAAGAGCAAAGGTGGGCTGCTGTCAGAGGGAAGGTGCTGCTGCCAAAAAGGATCTGGTGTCCCACAGCCATGACAAGCCAAGGTAGGACACAGGAGCAGTGCCTGCCCTCCGTGGCCTCTCTGGTGACCACTCACTGACATACTCAGTGTCCACAGAACTGCCACATCTCTGTCCCACAAATAATTTGTGGCAGCAGTGCTGTGTCACCAGTGGGGCCAAGGGTCAGCCCAGCTCCTGATGGATGTCACCAGTGGGATTTATGACCAGGATGTGAGAGGGATTTAGGTCAGACAGTCTGGGAGGGGATGATGGTGGAGCTGGGCAGGAGAGCACAGTGTCATTTAGGAGCCACCGGCCAGGCAGAAGAGGCACAGGGCTGTTGGAGGGAAGATGTAAAGGGAAGGACTGGAGACAGCTGCAACATTTGATTTTACAGATAAAAGAAAGCTTGAAAATCCCTTTAGCTGGGGCATGCTATGCTGAGGAAAAGGCTGGCTTCTTCCTCCAGCAGTCCAACCCAGAGATCCCAGTGCCTTTGGCACTTGCCTCCACCTCACTCCTTAGGATCTAGCAGAGTCTAAGACTCAATGTTAATATAAAATACACAATGTTAATGCACCACCTTAGTTGTAACTCTTCATTTATATTGTACCTGTACTGCTGTGTTTCAGATGTCCAAATCAGTGACATGAGTTTTCAGATTTGTTTTGGAGTGTAAGCTCTCAAAAATAGATTTTTTTTTTCTGTAAGGAAACAGCAAAGTGGCTCTGCTGGAACACTTTAAAGATAAGCACATGTGGACAGTATTGCAGTTTCAGTAGTTTAAATAAAAGTCCTCTTTATTTCAAGTACGTACATTTGCATGAACTGCAATGTTTTATTTGTAGTTACCTATAGTTACCTATGGCAATCTCTGGATGAGACAATGGGATGTATGGAAAGAGCTGGGGCTGGCATGAGAAACAGAGGTACCCATTTGTTCCCCTATGATTCCTCCTCCTGACACCTCTGGAGCCCAGAGGACACACAGGCTTTCTGGTCTCAGACATATTTGCTTTTAGACCTACCCATGGCAGGGAGATTGGAACCAGAGGATCTTTAAGATCCCTTCCAACCCAAACTACTCTGTGCTTCCACAATTCTAGGACCTCAGGGTGCATCCCAAGTGAGGATCCACTGCCTCTTGGATTCTGGTATATAGAACATTGCAACACCAATGCCCAGGAGCGCTGGGGAGGGGTGGGGTGTCTATCACTTAAAAGCAGCGTTTTAGTTCTAATGTTATCAAGCCAATCCCTGAATTCTGGCTTTAGGGGGATTTATCAGATCCTGAGAGATGGGCTACTCAGATGCAGCCACAAGGCAGGGATGTGTCCTTCCTCTTACCCAGAGGAGGAGATTGAGGTGCCAATGCCCTGCAGATCAGTTTACCAGCGGGAGGAGCCCACAATGCCCTCACTAAAATCAAACAAAATTACTCCAAACCCTTTTTGGCAGAAGGAAATAGTTGTAAAAGGGATGGGAGAGTAGCAAGCAATGCAAGAGGAAAAACTCCAGCTTCTGTATTTCCTATTGCTGGCAGGTAGGGGTGTAATTTTGGAGTTCCTTCCTTTTTAATGGGATAGGTCGTAACCTTACCATCATTTATGTGTCTCTCTGTATTTATTGCAGAGGCCTGGCCAGATGCACTGTGGAGCTGATTTCTCTCCCTCAAACATTAGTCATGTCCTCACAGATGGCAATACAACAGCCTATGCTTTTCACAGACTTTACCAAGGAAAATTCCCAGTCATGCTAATGGGAATTTTGTCCAGTCAGAAACAGGGCTCGGCCTGTTGCAAAAAGAAAATTCTCATGTTTATGGTAAGTTGTTTGGCATCAGTGTTCCTCTTCCTGACCTACAGCTTGACATAAAAAAATAATCCAACTATCAGACATCTGCAATCAAGGACTTTATAAAGCCCTGACCTTATACATGTGGCGTATCGCAGTTACACTGCACAACAGTCTGCTTCAAGGAACACAGTTTGGATTTCTTGTCCTCAAAGCCAATACAAATACTCACTTAAAATAACAAAATTATTAGATGTTTCTTCATATTCCAGTTCTCTGGGAGCATTATAACTCCAGATTACAATATTTTTGACTTACATATGATATGCCTTTTTGAGGTGTGTGAGAGAATGGAGAAGATGCATGCAAATAATTAAAAGATGCTTCACAATCAGGACAGCTGAGGTAAGTAATGTCTTTTATCTGCAATGACTTAGTCACAAAATACCTGCATGGGTGAAAAAACAAAAGGTAGATGCTCTGCTAGGAGGACACAATTGAGAAGTGAAGCATCGTTTTTCAACAGTAATGATCCAGGTGGAGTAATTAACCACTGGTTGTGGTGGATGTTTCGTCAATAGTAATTGTGAAATGAGGTTTTGGTGGTATTCAGCAGATGAGCTCCAGCTGGTTTAAACCTGTACGGGTGCAGGGAGTCTTTCTTCCCCGAGTTACTCAGGTGGGTAGTCTAGACAGTAGGAATAGCTCTTCATACCCGATAATTTATGAATTAGTAGAGCCAGTGTATTAAAACAGATAATTGAAAAGTCCGCATTTGTCTAAGTGTAGGGTTGGGATTCTTTAATAACTTTTTACAAATATTAAACCCAACAGAAACGCTTTCATGACAGTCTTGCACATGGCTCAGTTCCAGGAAAAGCAACCTGCTGGGAATTGATTTTTTTCTCTGAAATTTCCAAGTGATGGAAATTGCTTGAGAATGGGAGAGTAGCACTGAAATAAAACTGAAACTCTGTCTGATAGTCACTACCTCCAGGATGAGAAAATTTCTTTCAACCTCAAGTAAGGGAGTTTCAGGTAAACAAGAAGTATAGGATCGGACAGGAACTGACTTCCCTGATTTCACAATCCAAATTGCATAAAGTGAAGAAAAAAAGAAGTATTAGAAGTAGAGTGTAATTTAAAGATTGGATTTTCAAAAGCACGTTACCCAAACCTGCACATTCATTTTATCTGGAGGGAAGAAGGCACGCCATCTGATAGCAATGATTAATCCAAAGGAGGCCCAGACTTGTTCTCTTCATTTAAGAGGAAAAATTACATATTCTGTGAGGAGGGAAAAAACAGCTGTACTGACTGAGATACTTGTGGCTCTTCCAGAGACTGAGGAACATGGCTCACCATCTCCCATATGTGTTAATATTTGGGGTGTTTTTCAAAGACATAAAAGTAACTTTGGGTCTGAAATATCCAAAGTATATTGGAGACACTTTTTTCTTCATTTTATGAATTTTTGGGGGTTTGCTGACATAATTTAAGGACACAAAGTCAAACCACCCACCACCATATATGGAATAGAGAAGAAAACTGATTTACAGCAAAGAGGGAAAGTTCACTGTAATGGATCCTATGCTAACTGTGCCTTCAAGTTCAGAGAAAGACCTCAGATGTTAAAGCGTATTAATTACAACAGCAAAATTAAAAAGGTTTTTGTTTGCTAGTCCTAGTGAGGGTACTTAATTGTGACCTCCTCTCAGTGCCTTCCAACAGTCACCTGCCTCCCAAATCACAGAGACAGGGAAGAGCACTACACAAAGAATTACAGGATGACTTTATAGCCATTGTTTAAAACCATAATTAACAAGGTGTTTAAAGCAAAAGTGAGACAATTACCACCTCCTAAAGCCCTTAAGAAATCTGAGCAGCAGACCTCCTGCCAGACTTTCTGATATCACAGGCACCATAAACAAGAGCTTTGCAAGAACCATCCCTTTCACAGCCCCAACAGCTATTGTCCTTATGTGCTAAGTATTATTATTATTATTACTATTACTCTCTCTGTTTATGGTGATGTGCTAGAAAGTCAGCAACTCGAGTTTCTCAAGATCTTACTGACTCCTACAAAGAGTAGCCTCACCTCCAAAGTCTGTCAGTGGGAGTTCAGAGCTCTCAGGGCTTCTTCACCAGCACTTGGTCCACTGGGAAGATCACAGGATCCTGGAATGGTTCGGGTTGGAAGGGGTTTTAAAGCCCATCCAGTCCCACCCCCTTGCCATGGGCAGGGACACCATCCACTAGATCAGGTTTCTCCAAGCCCCATCCAACCTGACCTTGGACACTTCCTATGATAAAAAGGGCAGACAGCAAGGTCTCAACTTCTTGGGTCACAGCTAGAAACATTATGACACATTGTCCTGCTCCCTCTGGCGAGTCCTAAGTTGAGTTTCAGTGCATCATCTCCCTCTGTCTCACGTCAGTCTGCAGAGCAGCAGGTAAGGCAAATTGGTACTGCTCTAAAAGTGCCTTTAGACCGGACTAGTTAAACTATCCTGCAACATATTCATTACAGAAAAATGTGGTAAATTAGATTAAGTAAAGCCAGAAAGCTTTCTTAATTGCTTAGACTTACCGGGAACACAACACTACTCAGAGTCTCAGAAGAAAGGATTCATTTTCTATACACCTGAACTATTTCAAGTGCTACCTCCCTGCCTACAGAGTCCTGCTACAACACACACTCTCTGTCCCCATCAGGGCTCTCACACAGCACTGGCTGGGATGCAGCGCTGGGATAAAGGATGTGAGCCATCCCACAGCTCTGGAGCATCTTGCAGTTGAACAATGGGAAATAATTGGTAATATGTATAAAATCACAGAGTTGTTTAGGTTGGAAAAGCCCCCCAGGATCATTGAGTCCAACTATTGGCCCAGCACTGCCAAGACCACCACTGACCCATGTTCCCAAATGACACATCCACACAGCTTTTAAATCCCTCCAGGGATGGGGATTCCACCACTGCCCTGGGCAGCTGGGACAGGGCTGGATAATCTTTTCAGGGGAGAAATTTTCCCCAGTATCCACCCTGAGCCTCCCCTGGCCCAGCCTGGGGCCGTTCCCTCTCATCCTGTCCCTGTTCCCTGGGAGCAGAGCCCGACCCCCCCGGCTGCCCCCTCCTGTCAGGGACTTGTGCAGAGCCACAAGGTCCCCCCTGAGCCTCCTTTGCTCCAGCCTGAGCCCCTTTCCCAGCTCCCTCAGCCGCTCCTGGGGCTCCAGCCCCTTCCCAGCTCCGTTCCCTGCCCTGGACACACTCCAGCCCCTCAATGTCTCTCTTGTCCTGAGGGGCCCAGAGCTGTCCCCAGCACTGGAGGTGCCTCAGCAGTGCTGGCACAGGAGACAGTGCAGAACACACAATAACTCCTCAGCCTGTGGTTCTGCCCTGCTCAGACCGTGCCAGTCTCAGCCTCAGTGGGGTCCCTGGAGCTGGCAGTTCCCTGACACTTCCTCCTCTTCCTCACCCTCCTCCTCTTCCTCTTCTTCCTGCCACCCTTCACCCTCAGCAGCCCCACCCACTTCCACCTCCACACTGCCACACCCTGTGCCCACTCTGTTCCTCGACACCCTTTTTCACCAGGGCCACCCCCCTTCCTCAGTTTACCCAGCTATGTCTGTGCTTACCAACAGGTTATTACCTCTCTGTATTATTACTCCTGGGCAGATCAGCCACTGGCAGTCAGAAGTGCACAGTTGCTCCCCTCCCAGACTCCGAAGGGCACCTACTGCAAAGCAGAACTAATTTTTTTAATTCACATTTAACATGTAATCCATGGTCTGCCTGAAAACTCAACCGAGAAACAGCTAAGAGGGAGGAAACCATATAACAAAACCTAATTTCTATCTCCCTACCCCCTAAAAAAGAGAAGAAAGTCTGTCATTAGATGACATGGTGTTAAAGGAATGCTGTAACGTACAGAAATCCCATGCCATTATACGCACCCCTGAGGGCAGTGTGGATTTCTGTTCCAGCATCTGCCAAGGCACTTCATCTCTGCTCACCAGGCTGGATAGGAAAAACTCAATGCCTCATACACCATTGACACTGATAGAAAACATTAATTTCACTATTGGCACTCACCTGGCTGGACCATGCATTAAATGGCATTCACCTCACATAAATTTTGACTGAAGGAAGCTAGATTTCTGGTCTAATATTGTTTAGTACTTCCTAGAGGGTTTCTGAGAGGAGAAAAATCCCTTCAGAGTGCAATTCCTTCTCCTGGACACACATTGCAATGTGGGTGATCCTTTGTTGAGACCCTGCTCACCCCCAGGAGATGCCCAGGGAGCTGGGTGGTCTGGGTGGGACACGGGGTGAGTGATGCAGTGCAGCTCAGACAGGTTTGTTTTGGGGATCGCTGCTTTGGGACCCAACAAACAATTGCACCCTGGGAGGTCTGCAGCTGCACTGGGGAGATGGTGCCACTGCCCAGCTGGGAGCAGCTGTTTTCATGGAGTCAGAATGGTTTTGGTTGGAAAGGACCTTGAAGATCATCTCATTCCACCCCCTGCCATGGACCTTGAAAATTATTGCATTCCACCCCCTACTGAGGGTTGGGACATCTTCCACCACACCAAATTGCTCCAAGACCAATCCAGCCTGGCCTTGGACACTGCCAGGGATCCAGGGGCAGCCACAGCTGCTCTGGGCACCCTGTGCCAGGGCCTCCCCACCCTCACAGACAGCAATTCCTTCCCAATATCCCATCTGTCCCTGCCCTCTGGCACTGGGAAGCCATTCCCTGTGTCCTGTCCCTCCATGCCTTGTCCCAAGTCCCTCTGCAGCTCTCCTGGAGCCCCTTTAGGCCCTGCCAGGGGCTCTGAGCTCTCCCTGGAGCCTTCTCTTGTGCAGCTGAGCACCCCCAGCTGTCCCAGGCTGGCTGCAGAGCAGAGGGGCTCCAGCCCTGGAGCATCTGGGTGGCCTCCTCTGGACTGGCTGCAGCAGCTCCAGGTCCTTGTGCTGTTGTTCCCCAGGGCTGGGGCAGCTCTGCAGGTGGGGTCTCACCTGAGCGGGGCAGAGGGGCAGAATCCCCCCTCCCCTGCTGCCCCCACTCTGGGCTGTACCCACCCCATGTTCCTGGCTACGGCTGCCACCGAGTGTCTGCAGGCAACCACAAAGCAGCCATTTCCCTAAAAGAGTGAGTACATGACCCCATTTCATAGAACACAGACAGTGATGTGCCATTTCACCACGTAATCCTTCCGAGCTCAGAGCCTCTGGGAGCTGAGGAAATCAACATGTCCTCTTGCAAAGGCCTGTGTCCTATTGCCATCTCCCCCTGTGTGGGTGCAAGTCCCAGGAATCCTGACTCCTTGTCTCCCTGGCAACTCACTTCCTTGCAGTGGCAGAGGTATTGCAAAAGATCTGCATTTTTCTTTCTTTCTGGTTCTAGAGTTTTGTTGATAGGAATAGGGGAGGCTGCGAGTTGTAGAGGTTGAAGGGACTCAGCTGTGGAGGGGAGGTGAAGAACAGCTGAAACACAATGCCAGTCAATGCTCAAGCACCAGAAACCCCAGGAGACCCATTTCCTTCTTTCTCCAAATTTGGGTGCCAAAGTTTCCTGCCTGGAAGCAATTTCCTGAGCCTCACCCTCTTGCACATCTGCCTGTTCCCTCTCTACCACCATGTCCATTATTTGTCTGGAGATAAACCTTTCAATCCCTCTCAGGTGGCCTGGTGAGCCATCGTGGTTTTGTGCTGGCAGGCATCAGTGGGAGTCACCAGCCGTGTGTCTGATCTGCAGATGATTACAAAAGCATTTGAAACCCTTTATGCTTCCCCATTGCTTCCTCTTCCCAATTTCTACTTCCCTCTCCCTGAGTTAATTGAGTTTTGCTCACCGAGAGCTGAACTTTCCAAACCAACGCATCCTTAATATTTAAATTACTGTGCTGCAGGTAGCAGGGAGCTCCATATGGCACTGGGAAACCTACACCTCTCGACCCAGGGCACAACCTGACATGGCAGGTGTAGAGGTGCGGCTGAATACTGTGCCCCAAGGACACAAGAGGGAGGACTGCCCTTGAGAGCAAAATAACTTGCGTCAGCCAGAACACCCAGTGCTTCGGGCTCAGAGCTACAGGGTCATTAATAAACACAGACAGAGAGAGAGACAGAGAGAGGGTCTAGAAAGATCATACATCTGCATTATAACCCGTCATCATATGCGTTATAACCCTCGCACAAACTCTTATATGTGGAATAGTCTCCCAACAGCCTCCTTGGGAAATAAAGTGTTGCCCACTGGAATGAAAACATTCAATAAAAAGGTCATTTTTGTGAACAAGGCTTTGGAAATAGAAAAGTACTTTTCCATCACGAGTACGGAACAGTGAAGAACACACACAGGGGGCAATAAAAGCCGAATTAAATTCTTTTGGTATGTGCTTGATAATGGTATAGGACCACGTTTGCCCTTCTGTGTGTGCATACTTAAGTGAGGTGTCCCTTCTTTGTAGTTCCACAACATCTCTTCTTGAGCCAGCATTTGTAAAATGGTATTTCTATATTTACTTAAGCATCTATTTAAGGAGGAACCCCTCACAATTACTCACCACACAGATAGATGACACTGTTTGGCTGTGTTTATCTAGTTTCTATTAGTGATTGGCAAAAAGTCTATTGTGGCTTCAAAGCAGATATAGATGAATGACCCGATGATCATAAAATAAAATATGATGATCCCTTCTAGGCCTTGTGGAAAATGGCATGTAGAGGAGACATGTATCACTATCTCATCCTGCCACTTTGTGATATAATATAAAATCCAGTCATTCTGGTAGGTTTAGCTCAAAAGAAGATGTACATACAGCGTTGGCAGGCTATGGTGTGGAATAATGACAGCAATTCAGGGCAAGCTGTTAGCTTCAAAGCATGAGTTCATTTGTCACTGCAGGTGAGACATCTTTCTGCAAGTCCTCTGTCAGTGATGACGGACAAAATAAGAGCCATCAGAATGCTGAGCTCAAATTTTTAGCTTGCTGTTACCTGCTGGTGCATGGTAACATCTGGGAACTCAAGCACAGGCTGTCCTCTGCTCAGCTTCACTCACCTAGAGCTTGGTCATGGAGTGATGTGGATGACACAGGCAGAGCAGCATCTGGACTGTGATCAAAGGACATATGAAAATTTACTGTTTGCCATCATGTATTTCACTGCCCTGAGTAGGTCTGCTCATGGAGAGCTTGTAGAGAGCCTGGCCTGCCCTTTTTTTGGTTTGGTCATTGGGGTAAACACTCATCAAGTCTGAGTCCAGGTGAATAGATCTCAATTAACACCTTTTCAGCAGATTTGGCCTTCCAGGTGAGGCTGGTTAGGGCAGAAATTGGTGTTATCTATGCTCAGAGGGGTTAGCACAGAACTGTACCATGGCACCCAGACACTCCTTGCTCAGGAAATACATCTGGTACTGACTTCCAAACTCTTCCTTGTGTGTAATTCAAACCCCTCTCCCAACTGGCATGAGCTAGAATAGCAGGAGGATGTGTCTGTGTTGGCAAAGTTCACACTACTGGGAGGACATTTTTGCTGATACTCATTAGTCCTGCCAGTCAAACCTCAAGCCTGACCAACTGGCCATTTCCTTTTCACTTCCAAGGTGTTGGTCCATGCCCACCCACATGGCTGCTGAGCCATTCATGGAGCAGGAACTCCAAGGAAGAAGTCCTCCAGGATTGTGAGGATGCTAGCAGTGATGGATCATAAATAACACCAGTCATGATTTTCTCGTGAATTTTCAAGATGCTGTGTGTGAGATGAAGACAGAAGCAGAGGACTGAGTTATCTTGTGGTCATGCTGTAGTCCCGTGCTTTGTGGAATGCTATGCAAACCTAGTAGACACAGTCAAAGCAAGAGTCCAGTTCAATTATTTAAAATGAGATGCCAAAATAACCCAAAGTACATTTAATATGCCTGGAAACAAGACTTGCTCCCTAGGGAGGTAGAGCATCCTCAATTTTTACTGATACCAGGGAGAGCTTGAAAGTATCTACAACTTTTGTTGTGGCTAGAACACCTTTGAAGATAGAGGTGTCCCTGTCTGGAGAGTTGGGTTTGGTCTGTGAGACACAAAAAGCACCTTGTTTTCCTCACCGTGGCCTTGCCGGAAGATGAGTGAAGTGAGCAACAAAGGGGAGAGATCCTGGGGAGAAAGTCCAGGGAAGAAAGTGGGGAGACACGTGTCTGCAGCCCAGTTTCAGTCCCAGTGCATGCCTCGTGCATAGGACTTAAGGATTTTAACAGAGGAGTAACCAAACAAAAATGTTTTCCGGTGGTCATCTGTGACTGTAGGATATGTGCAACAAACTGACCCTTCCTGCACTTCCTTGTGGGCGAGCTTGTCTCTTCTGGACAAGATGACCCCAGGAGTATTTTGGCCCCAGACTCCCAGTCTAAACCTCAGGATGTTTTTATTTAAAATTGGGAAATATGCTTCACTGTAAGTATCACGCAGGCACTTTTGTTAATTTTTACCCCAGACCTGTGTTTTCTTTCCCCTGAATTGTCATATGCTATAAAAGACACACACGTTTACATATATTAATGCATATACTACTGCTGTCAACCACAATACATCCTTTCCTTACACTCACCAAGAACACACCTGGCAGACCCTGGCTTTGCTGAAGGCTATCCTTCCCCAGTTGGAACCTATTGACGTTAAACAAATTGGATGAATTTAGTTGGTTTTGATGCCTTTTGATGATGCTGCTGTCTGAAGGTTATCTGCTACAGTGATTTCATAATCCTTTTCAGTCTCTTTCATATCTTCAAAAGGCAGGAAATAGGGTTTTTTAGCTATTCAAGAGCCACTCGTCTGCAGGTAAAGAATTTAACAGCTTGTGGGAGTACTACTTAGTGCCAGCAATAATGTGATTGATCTTTCCTGGAACTGAAAAAATTATTCTTAGAAGTGACATTGTGAAAGGCAAAAATTGAGATATTTTCTTTCACTTGCCTACTAGGAACGCTTAATAGAAGAAAATAAATACCTAGTATTGAAAGGTGACCTGTCTCCTTGCATTTCCGTGGCAGAATTCAGTTGTTAACTTTTTGGGGGCTTCGGTGGTTTCATTCGCTTTAAGATTTGGACTAGAAAAGGAACAGCTTGCTCAATGACTTTCCAATTTAGATGTTCTTAGTAGAAAGAGAAACATGTTTAGAGCTAGCTTCATTTTCCTTTTTGGGGACAGGAGGATTTAAGAGCAAAACCCAAATTGCATATACTATTGTGTGACATACGGATCCAGATGGTTAGGCTGGTTTATCTTTATTCCAGGATTTGTATGTACTGAGCCTTGGAACACGATTTTTGGCATGTCTCTTGCTATTTTTTCATTCAGAGCTACCTGATGAGCCCTTCTTGTGTAAGCACTGATAGCTATTCCTCTCAGGCTCCAGGAGCGGTCCTGTTTTATCTCAAGGCCATGGTGCCGCCTTCCCATCCCAGGCACAAAAAAATAGACAGGAAAACAGAGTTAAAGTGTTGCAAAATACTCAAATGAAACAATATCCGTAGTTTTTACCAAAACATGACCTTGAGCAACCTGGTCTAGAGGAAAGTGCCCCGGCCTGTGGCAGTGGGTCGGAGCTAGATGATATTAAGGTCCCTTTCTACCCAAACCAGTCTGGACCTCATATTATCACATAGAACACTTGAATAAGTTGCTTGACTGGCTTCTGGTTTCCCAGAGTGTAATGCTTTGGACTCTGGAGCTGATTTTGTCTGGCAAATGACTACTCAATGTCCTATCTTCCCACACTTCAGAAAAATAAATAAATACGTTTTGTAGGTCAGAAACATCTTTATGGCTAAACACGTCTACATACCATACATGGAATATGGCCTTTCTCTCAAGAAGATATTCATGGAAGCAGAAGCTCACTGGGAGGGGGTTTTTGTCCCAGGAGAGCTTCCTAGCACACTGTCCCTGAAGAAAAGGGCTCCTGAAGCCAAGTTTCCTGTGGGTAATCCTCCAGGGAGCTGGGTGACAAATTCGCTGACTTCACAAGCTTCTTTCCAAGCCTCATTTCTCATTTAGTTTCCTAAGAGGAAATGAGACTCTTATTATCTTGGTCTGATGCTCTCATTGGCATGAAAAATATGATGTGAAAATATTTACTAAAGCTTTTCTTCTGCTTAAAACAAATTAAAAAATAAATTGCATGGAATCCCAGAATGGTTCGGGTTGGAACTTAAAGCTCATCCCATCCCACCCACTGCCATGGCCAGGGACACTTTCCACTATCCCAGGTTGCTCCAAGCCCTGTCCAGCCTGGCCTTGGACACTGCCAGGGATCCAGGGGCAGCCACAGCTGCTCTGGGCACCCTGTGCCAGGGCCTCCCCACCCTCACAGACAGCAATTCCTTCCCAATATCCCATCTGTCCCTGTCCTCTGGCACTGGGAAGCCATTCCCTGTGTCCTGTCCCTCCATGCCTTGTCCCCAGTCCCTCTGCAGCTCTCCTGGAGCCCCTTTAGGCCCTGCCAGGGGCTCTGAGCTCTCCCTGGAGCCTTCTCTTGTGCAGCTGAGCACCCCCAGCTGTCCCAGGCTGGCTGCAGAGCAGAGGGGCTCCAGCCCTGGAGCATCTCCGTGTCCTTTTATTTCTGTTGTTGTCCTTGCTGGGTTTTTATTTTAGGAAGTGCAATCTGGATTTGCTCCCACCTCCTGATGTGTCCCAGCTCCTGTCAATAGTTTGGGATGATGCCAGAGGAGACCCCCTAACAGGAGACCTGCAGGTACATCAGTTCCTGGCACAGCTTTTTCTAGCAGTTCTCCACCACCCGCTGGTTTGTACATCGAAGCGTAGAGATTATCTCTGCATATAAATGTTTATTTTAGCAAGTATGGCTAGGTGATATTTTTAGCAGTGGTAGTAGTAGTAGTTTCATGCAAAAGCCTGTAGTTCATCAGCCTTTTCAGCCATGTATCTTATCTCATAAATGTAAGTGTGTCTGCCGGGGGTTATTGTACAATGTTGCCTTCATCGCCCAGCACTTAATCTACACGAGATTTATTTACTTTAGTAACTAGAGGAAGCAAATAACCTCTGAGTGTCTTGATTCAAGGAACTCCATTAGTGCTGTGTGACAAAGTTATCACTCTGTTCAGGCACTTTTTATCCTTCTTAAGAAAAAAATAATTTAAAAAAACCATAACAAAACAAACAAAAACCCAAACAAAACAAGACAAAAAAAAAAAACAACCCAAACAAAAAAAAACCCATACAAAAACCAGAACAAAAGCAAAAATGCACAGCCCCAGGCAATGCATTAAGTGAGGCTCTCTGGCCTGACCTGTCCAGGTACCTGGTATGGTGGAGGGCAGTCAGAAAGCAGCAACCAAAACAAAATGTCAAAGTCCTTACGAAAGCACCTTCCTCCAAACCACTAGCATTGCTTGCTTTATATATGGCAAAACTGGAGAGCTGCTCTCTCCTTCAGTGTTTATTTTTGCTGGTATAATTAGCTGATTTTTCAACCAGTAATATTGCTTAGTAGTGACTTCCTTTTAAAAAATTGTTTTAGGCTGTGCAAATCTTCTTGGCTTTGTGTGCATACAATGACTTGAACTGGTAGGACCCCAACGTACTAAGGCAGTGCTGCTAATTAATTCTTGGCTGCAGAAGTCCTGATAAGAGTAAACAAAGAGTGAAATTAGCTCAGGAGAAGACACAGGAATTCGCAGGCAAACCCACATCCTTCCATGATATCATTGGGAATCCGCCCGTACTCCACCCATATGCTTGACTGAGCCCTGGCCGAAGGCAAGAGAGATGATTTTTGGGAGGGTGAGCTGTGGATCCTAGAGAGACTCAGTGTAATTTACAGCCTGTAAGGATTTTATTCCCATTAGCTTGGAGAGCAAGATACTTTACATTTACTCTCACATGGCGAAGCCAAAAGCCTGAGCCCCCACACCCACACTGGTCATCTCTGCACCACCCAGCAAAGCCCCTCCAAGCCCTTGATCCTGTGAGATGGCTGCTGAGATGCACAAAACTTTGGTCCTGTGCTGTTGCAGAGGCTGCTTGTCCGAAAAGCTCTGTGTATGCTCAGGGAGGGGCTGTCAGACTCTTGCTGACAGCAGTGGTGGGCTGGGCAGAGCAGAGGCAGCTGCCTGAAGGGTGCTCAAAATGATGCTCACTGGACATGCTCCCCCAAATCCAGCAGGCCTGGTACCATGGGTAATACTTCCCCAGGATGCCTCAGTGCTAAACTGCTGCCAAAATGATGATTTTTTTTTTTTCTTTTTATTTCCAACGGAGGACTGCAGTGAGGAGATGGTGAGAGCATCACAGTGCTGGCGTGTGTTGCCATGACATTGGAGTAATTGCTGCTGCTTTCTCTGACAGAAATTAATTCTTTCCGAATTAAGTGACCAATTTTGCCAACGCTCAGCTGCAGGAGGAAAGGAATTTTCTGTAATTCAGCAAATAGATACACTTCCCATACACTTCTATACCTACACCTCCACAACAGCAGCAAAGCATTTTTGCTGTTCCCACTGTTTGCTAACACCTTGCAGTTTGCACGGGGAAATTGTGGGACTGATGATAGAACACAACACAATGCAATCTTGAAATTTTCCCTAAAGCACAGTAAGAGCAAAGCAGGAGAGTATAAAGGTGCAAGGTAGCAAAACTATGTCTAGGTTGGCTACTTTGAAAAACAAATCCAGTTTCCTCTGGATGGTTTCCTCTCTGGTTTAAGCCACAGCTCTTTGACTCAGCAGACACCATGGATGTTCAGATTTGCCATTTTCCACAATGTTCTTGACCACAGTCTTGTCAGAGCCACCTAAGTACCAACCTGCAGGGCCCACGTTCTGTTTGCTCACGTTTCATCTCAGCAAGAACTGTTACATAAAAACCTTGTACAGGTAATCCAAGGTAAAAAGCAATTAGCTAAAACCCGGGATCAGGTAAAACTATACAATAATAAGGAGACGGAGTGAGCCCTGGCTTAGTGAGCACTGGGAAACATGAGTGGGTTTAATAAGCCCCCTGAAGCCTGGCTGTCTACTGCAGGTCATGGTGTTCCTGTGCCTGCCATACCCAAGGTAGGATGAGATGTTTCCCGACAGTTCCTGACAGGCAGGAGATTACCAATCTGCTGATGGAAGAGTTCTGCCCAAATCCTCCTGTTTAGAAGGGGTCCCATTCGGGATCTGGCAGGTTTTGCCCATCTCCCCTCTTGGATCCCCTGCATATGAAAGAAATCTCTGTGGTAACTAAGGCTAAAAGGACTCCTCACCCAGGAGCTTTGAGTTTGCTATGTAAAAAATAGCAACACCTCAGATTTCCTAATTGTTGTACATTTATTTTGGAGTTTGACATTAAAGGGGAGAAGGGAATATGTAGGGAATATACAGTTTTCCTACCCATCTTGTAGATACTGAGGTTAAAGAGATTTAACTTGCAGGAAGACCACCCAGCCAGCCCGTGGGGGAGCTGGCAGATGAACAAAGCCCTCTTGATTTATTAGCAAGCATCCATCCTAGAAGATGTTGATCCTTCCTCTAGAGAAGGGAATGGACCTTTAATAGCACAGTTAATTAGGGATTTGTTTAATTTTTTTTTTTTTTTTTTTTTTTTTTATTTAACCAGGTCATACTGCACCCCAAAGAATTTTCATATTTTTCATTCCAGCATCTGGTGGAGGATGTTGGAAAATCCTGCTGGCCTTTAGTGGCCCCAGATGCCCGAGAGCTTCTGTTCTGCCTCCAGCACTTTCCCCTGCCACGCACTGAGCAGCCTTCCCGTGTGAAACAGGGAGTCATTTTGCTGAGCCATGCTTTAAAACAAGGTTTGGATGAACATCTTGAATGTTTCCTTGAAATCCCCCCCACCTCCGAGTCATCAGAATGACTTTGGAAAGCAACCAGAGCAAACAATCCCCATCCTCTCAGAGAAGTGGCAGCCCCGGCTCCCTGCTGGGTGGCATCAGCCCCTCAAGCCTCCGCCCTGTTTCCGGACACAAGTCCTTGTCCATTTGCCAAATCCAGAACTGGGTTATTGTTTCCATTGCTGCATCTCTGGAGTTCACTTGTTTTCCTGGAAACCTGTCCTAGATGTGTGAGGTTCCTGAATGTCTTTGGATGATGGCAGCTCTCTGCGAAACACAGCTGGGAATCGTGCTCCATGCGCTCCAGTGAGAAAATCCCAACAATACGGACTCTTCCACTAGGGTTGGAACCCCTCTGCTCTGCAGCCAGCCTGGGACAGCTGGGGGTGCTCAGCTGCACAAGAGAAGGCTCCAGGGAGAGCTCAGAGCCCCTGGCAGGGCCTAAAGGGGCTCCAGGAGAGCTGCAGAGGGACTGGGGACAAGGCATGGAGGGACAGGACACAGGGAATGGCTTCCCACTGCCAGAGGGCAGGGACAGATGGGATATTGGGAAGGAATTGCTGTCTGTGAGGGTGGGCAGGCCCTGGCACAGGGTGCCCAGAGCAGCTGTGGCTGTCCCTGGATCCCTGGCAGTGTCCAAGGCCAGGCCGGACAGGGCTTGGAGCAGCCTGGGACAGTGGAAGGTGTCCCTGGCCATGGCAGTGGATGGAATGGGATGATCTTTAAGGTCCTTTCCCACCTAAATAATTCTATGGTTCCATAATTATGTGATATACTCATGTGTTTAACCCTCTTTCCTAAGACAAAAGCTGGGTGGCTTCCCAGCATCTCAGGAAACTCCAGAATAAGGAGGGAGACTCCACAGGAACCACAGACAAGGAGAAAATAGGGACTGATGGCCTGAGGGGGAGGACGTCTCTGCTGTTCAGAGTGGCTTGAGCAGTGCATCTCTCTGCTTTACTGGAGAACGCATTGTAAAGGAACTGTTCAGCTTTTTATACAACACAAGCACCAGCACATGAGAGCAGCAGACAGAGCACTAAAATGGAAGTCATAACCAGACACCAAAACATTATATACAGCTTCTTCTTTTCTAAGAATGGCTGGCAAATACACTCTGGCCAACAACTGTGTGTTCCTAAAACTTGCAAAGCCTTTTCCAAGTATAAAATTTGTGACTTAAGAGCAAGAGTAGGATCTTGATATTTGGTTCATACTGCATAATCTGTAAATGACAAGTTAGAATTGCCATTGAGCTGGAATTCTGACTATTGTCAGAAATGATTTGCCCTTAACCTATGAATGAGCTTCTGAGTCAGCTCAGCATGTAAAGAAACAGAAATGATCTATTTGTGACTACATGCAATTGAACAAAACAACCTGTGCTAAAACCACTGAGTCCAGTTCTTTGGGGTAACATTTTGTGCACCCACAAATCCACCTGATCTCCTTCCAGTCCATGGGGGCAGGTGGGATGTGCCAAAAGTGAGCGCAGGAAAGGTGAATACATGATTCACCCTTTCCTGTTTCATACAGCAGCCAATCCGTCTGGCAATCTTTATTGACTTGGCACCAGCCTTTTCTTTAATGGATTTCTGGAGTTTTGCTCTCAGTTTTTTGTGTTCTGAGCTGTTCTCTGGTGCTTGCAGAGCCCCAGCTCCCATTGGTGCGAGTGGTCTCTGCTCTGTGGGCCTCAGGAAGTCCTGGCTTGGGCCAAGGTTTGCAGCTCTTGGCCATTATGCTGCATTTGATACATTAGCATGTAAGTATGAAAAAGCTGAACATCAATATATATATATATTTTTTTTTCTCTTAAGATAAGTCTCCACCTATCCCATGAAATGCCTCCAATGTAAAAGCAAGCTTACAGGAAGGGCCAGTGCATTACTCCTGTGGCTGCTGAGAAACTGGAGTCCTTTTTTCAAGCTGATTTCCAGGTAACAGGATAGTATCTGATGTAAGGCCTCCCATGGCTGTTCGTGAAGTGAAATTATTTTGCTTTGCACAGTGAAAAATCACCTGACCGTCCCTGACATGACAATATTTTCTGTCCTGATTCAAAAGGGAAATGGGAAATACTTTTAAAATTGAATGCCAGGGAATAAAGCACATGGCAGGGCTTGGTTTTAAGGGGAAGCTGACTGGCACAACACATACAGTAATTTTTATTATTATGGCATAACTCCTCCATCTTTCAGCATGTGAGTGATTTTACTGTGCCTCCAAAGAAGACAAGGATGTCCCTGTTGTCCACATCTGGCTGGCTGTGGTTAATCAGTGAAGACAGAGACCCCTTAACCCATGAAAATTCACACTACTGGCCCCAGTCCCTGCACCGTGTATGTCCTGTGGCTTCCAGAAACGCCAGTACACACCCCTGCCTGTGGCTTGTAGCATTTTGAAGGTTAGCAAAATCAATTTTTAAAGGGATTCCCAGTGTCCTGAAGGTGTCCCTGCTCCTTGCAGGAGGGCTGGACTGCGTGCCCTTTAAAGGTCCCTTCCAACCTAAGCCGTTCCTTGGTTCCATGATTTCAGTGCGTTCCTGTTTTTCCCTCACTGGTTGGGTTTGCAAAGGTCAGTAAAACCACGACGTAAAGAACAACGTAACTCTGGTAACCCACAGCAAACTCCTCCTCCTGGTGCTCTGCAGAGCCCACCTCCCCCCTTTTCCTCCCTCCATCCATCCTCCACCAAGGGTGCACCGAGTCTGACACAGCCACCAAGGGACCAGAGGAGCTGGTTCAGTGGTTTACTGCGGGGCTTGGCTGGGCCTGGGCCCCTGGACATCAAGCTGAAATGTGTGCCCTTCACCCCTGCCCCAGGGCACCATCTCCTGGCATGAACTTTCAACGAGAAAGTTGCTAACTCCACCTGATGGTACACGCTGGGGTGGAGATCATGTCTGGGTGTCCTGCTGAGCCACAGACCACAATATGAGTTATGTTTAATTAGCATTTACTCATCAGTGCCTCAGGTACTCCTCTGGCCTCAGACCCTGCTGTGGGCAGCAAGAGCTGCAGAACCCTTTGAAGGGCCTGGCTGCCCTTAGACAGCCCTAGGAAGGACACATCCAAGGTGATGATCCCTAGGAAGGACACATCCAAGGTGACAGGAGTCACAGCAGCATCATCCCAGCATTAATGGGGGCCTGGTTTTGAAACACAGGCTCCAGGTGGAGATGGACTGATTCGCCCTGGGAAGGGAGCAGTGGTGGAAGCTTGCAGAGGACACAGCCTGCTTCACTTCCACACAGAATATAAACCCCTTGTCACCAGCTAATGAGATCTTGCAGGGGAGCAGCTCCTCTGATGCTGGAGCACCCTTGCAGACCTTTCAAACACAGTATCACTTAAACCTAGCAGTTTTCCTTGTTCATATATCACAGAATCCCAGAATGGTTTGGGCTGGAAGGAGCCTTAAACCTCACCCAGTGCCACCCCCTGCTATGGGCAGGGACACCTTCCACTGTCCCAGGTTGCTCCAAGCCCCAGTGTCCAACCTGGCCTTGGACACTCCCAGGGATCCAGGGGCAGCCACAGCTGCTCTGGGCAAACTGGGCCTGGGCCTCTTCCCCCCCACCCAGGGAACAATTTCCTCTCATTATCTACTCTAAACCTACTTTCTGCCAGCGGGAAACCATTTCCCCTTGTCCTGTCACTCCAGGCCCTTGAAAATTGTCTCTCTCCATGTTTTTGTCAGCTCCTTCAGGCACTGGCAGGCCACCATTAGGTCACCTTGGAGCTTCCCCACTCCAGGCTGAACAATCCCAATTCTCTCAGCCTTTCCTGATACCAGAGCTGCTCCATCCATCTGATCACCTTGATGCCTCCTCTGGACTCTCTCCAGCAGCTCCAAATCCTTCCTGTGCTGGGAGCCCCAGGCTGGAGGCAGCTCTGCGGGTGAGGTCTGCCCTGAGCAGGGCAGAGGGGCAGAATCCCCTCAGAGCACGTGGACAGGTGGATGGGGTCAGCCCATTCCCTCCCCCGGAGGCTTTGGGTTCGAAGGCAACACGAGTTCAGCAGCCCTGTTCCCCACCAACTGGTTTGAATAAGTTATGGGCTGAAAACCTGGAACATTTGTTCTGGTGAATATTAACGCCGGTCCCTGGGTGCTGATGTTTATCTGACCAGGCCGTTTAAATAATTGGAAGGTACATGCATGAGTTCAAAGCCATCAGCTAAGCTGCTGCCTTCCCCTGCCCTTATCCGTGTGCGTGTCAGGCGAGGCAAGCTCCGTCAGCCTGATGTTTTGTGTTTCAAACAGCTTCAAAGGCCTCTGCGAATGCATACAAGGTGCCTGCCCGCACAAAACACCCCTGCCCGCACAAAAATGAGCAGGAAAGAATTGTATAAAGCTGGTTTCTTTTCTTTTTCTTTCCTTTTTTTTTTTTTTTTTTTAATTGCCCTTTCCTTAACAAGCACTGATGGGCCGCATGCAAATCTTGCCTTCCCTTTTTACTCCCTACAGCCATGTGGTTGTTGCAACCATACTGATAATTTAAACATCTCGCGCTTCAGGCAGGACCTTGGTGGCAAAAAAATTAATATTTTAATTAAAGTGGTTCAGACAGAGTCTCTCTCCCTCGCTCCTCAGATGCTGGTTTTACAAAGGACATTTGTTTACAAGGCTCAGCTGGATTTTTCTTAAGAAGTTCCCTAAGCATTTCAGTTGCCATCTGTGCACCTTTGTTGTTCAAGTGCATTAGCAGAACTTCCCCAGTTCCATCTAAATTGATACATTCATCCAGTCCCCACTTGATATCACCACAGAGCAGCTGTTTGTGGAGTTGTTTAATCTCCATTAGGACACTGTGGTTAAAAGCCAAGATTGCATCCATATGAAAACACGGCACAAGCAGGATGCTCTGCCTCTGCGGGTCCTTCCAGGCCAGGGGTGTCTGAGGCTGTTCAGAGCTGGGTATTTAACATTTCCATGAAAACCAGGCTGGCTGCATGTCTCCCTGGAAACCTCGAGCTGCCTAAGAGGACAGTCTGCTTTCCCTGGTCTTTTGCACCCACAGGTTGTTTTTTTCCTCCCCACACGAAATTGATTTTGGGGGATGCAGAGATCACTGCGGTGGGGCAGAAGCTGGGAATCAGACTGGTGTTTATTCAAGGAAATATGTTCTGTGAAAGCCTTTCTCTTAATCACCTAAAGTGCTTCTGAAGGGATCTGTGTTGCACCTTGTTTTGTCTGCAGGCAACGAGACATGGACAGTCAGGCTCTCTTTCAATTACATCTGACAGAGAAATGGAATCTAGATTATTTTTAAATCTCCTTATTCCCCTTCTACATCTTCCAATCCATCTTTCTCAGTGACAGCTGGGGTGAAATGCTCGTCGCAGAAGTTCCTCCCCAAGGTTAATTACAGGGAAGAGAAATTATTTTCTCTATCATTTATAAAAAAAAAAAATAAGAACTACTTTTCTCATTTGTTCCTTGATAATTTTTCATCAAACAAATCAACCAGACCCTAAGTATCAAGCTTGCTCGGTCTAAGCGTCTCAGTCCTCTCCCCAAGTGCAATACTGTTGGGATCACAGCCAGGAATCACTCTTTTAAGTGACCTGGTGCTTTGGGAGAACAGTTTCTCCTTGTAACACAGCTGGGTTTGTCTTTGTGCTCTGGCCCTACTGAAGACAACAGCATTTTTATCACCAGCCTCGAAGGATTCATTGATCTCAAAGGATTCAGGCTTCCAGCTCCTGTATTTCGATCCACGTTAGGTTTTGGCTGGGCTGTTCCTTACAGCCCTTCCATTTACGGAACTCAGTTTCAGCCACCAACTACAACTGTCTCCCCTTGAGAAAGTCCATCCTTCCCAAGCCATGTGTCCCACGAGGAAAGGGCAAGGAAGCAGCTGCAGGGTGCTGTCAGCCAGGCAGAGCAGTGAGCAACCCAAATTTTCTGTGTCTGTGTCCCCTGTGGCCACCAGGAGTGATGAAGGTGGAGCAAAGAGGAGGGACCAGCCTCTCTTCCAAGATGGCATGGTGGGGTGCAATATAATTTATAAGATAATCTTGTAGGGACAAAAGGTGAAGGATTTGGCTGGGATTCATCTGTCCTAATTTTATGTAAAAATTAAACCCCCAGACTGAAGTGATTGCTCACACCTTAAACTACAGCCGGGACAAGGCCAGCACAGCCTTGGACACTCACACCCAGGATCATCCCCTCAGCTGACATGGATGTCATGGCACCCCTCTCCACATCCCTGCACCTGCTGTGGATGCAGAGAGCCCTGAGACAGCCCAGGACGTGCTGCTGGGACAGCTGTGGCTGCGCTTTTCTGTATCCCCCACCTCGTCTGCAGTGACCAGGCAATATCATCTTTTGATGAGCAAAGGGGATCAGATCAGAATAGTTTAGTCTGTACTGTAGAACATCAGCATCTCTCCTGCCACCCCATCTAGGAGCAAGCTCTGCGCCCAGGCACCACCATCAGCACCACTGTATTTGTCCTCATTTCATGGGGCAGCTCCTTTCTCTGTCTGGAACCTTCTGTCCTGACAGAGGCACTCAGAATGGTTTGGGTTGGGAGGGACCTTAAAGATCATCTGTTCCACCCCCTGCCATGGGCAGGGACACCTTCTCCTATCCCACATTGCTCCAAGCCCTGTCCAGCCTGGCCTTGGACACTTCCAGGGATCCAGGGGCAGCCACAGCTGCTCTGGGCACCCTGTGCCAGGGCCTCCCCACCCTCACAGACAGCAATTCCTTCCCAATATCCCATCCATCCCTGCCCTCTGGCACTGGGAAGCCATTCCCTGTGTCCTGTCCCTCCATGCCTTGTCCCCAGTCCCTCTGCAGCTCTCCTGGAGCCCCTTTAGGCCCTGCCAGGGGCTCTGAGCTCTCCCTGGAGCCTTCTCTTGTGCAGCTGAACACCCCCAGCTGTCCCAGGCTGGCTGCGGAGCAGAGGGGCTCCAGCCCTGGAGCATCTCTGTGGTCTCCTCTGGACTGGCTGCAGCAGCTCCAGGTCCTTCCCATGCTGAGTTGTTGCTGCTGTCAGCTCTACGTAATTAGCAGGGCCCCAGCGCTGTGGGGGCTGCGAGGGCCCGTCCTCACTCAAACCCTACAGCAGCACAGCAGCTGCACCGACAGACAAGGGAAAGGACCTTCCTCTGCTGCCTCCCTCCCCTAAGGATTTTTTTGGGGCTTTTCCCACAAGTGACTCCCTGAGTGCATTACTGAGACTCTCCCTCCTCACACCACACACATCACAGCGCCTGGCCCAGCATCACAGTGAGCCACGAGAGAGAGCAGGAGCCTGGCGCGAGTGGGGAGCCATCCATGGGATCCTGAGGCTGGGCTCCAGGCGTGACTGTTACCAAATTACAGCTGTGGGGAGCAGAATAATGTGTACCATGCCTGCTGGAGGAGGTACCAGCTGATCCGTGCAGCACTGGGCAGCCCCAAAAGCTGCCACCCAGGGCTGTCTGGGGAGAAAAGCACAGACACAGCTCTGGGATGGCTTGGTATGATCTGAGGGAAGCAACAAAAGAAAATGATGGAGTGTGGTGCCTTCTGGGTGCTGAGATGGGCCTGCCCTTTGCCCCCACCAGTGGGCAAAATACAAAACTTTAAATAATATTTGTTGTCCCAGTAGTGGCTTTTCAGCAAGAATTTAGAATCACATGCAAAAATAAACTTCATGAAGGGTGAAAGATAAGAAAATGAAGCAGCTCAGCTCAGGTTCCCCCCTGAAAGACGTGAATGGGGGAATGCTGGCTGCCCCCTTTCTGCTGGGGCACTGGGGGCTGGACCTTGCACAGCAGCAGCTTCGTGGAATCCCACCCGTAAGGAGAAGGGAGCACCCAGGATTTACAGGTGCTCGTGATCAAAGGAAAGACAAAAGTCAGAGGGTCTGCAAAATCTCAAAAAGTTTTATTAGTGAATTACACACTTGTCATGGAAATTGATGTGTTAGTCCCTGATATCCCAGTGTAAGCACACAGCAGTGGGATTGGGATAACGGCGCAGTGAAAGGGAGGAGAGAGATGAATTGAAGAGGGGGAGAGAGGAAGAAAGGAAAAGGGAGAAAGAGAAATCCCCAGTACTGGCTCCAGCACTGATCAATCCACCTGATGGGATGTCCAGGGTCCTGGGAGTGCCATCCAGTCTTTGTGGGGGCACCTTTTATAGAGAAATTTTCCTCACCTGGAGAGAAGTTTCTCACTTTTTGTGCAAATCAGTTCTCATGCATGGCCCGTTCTTTTGGACCGTTCTGGAAATGGTTTAGAGGCTTCAGACATCTTGGGTGGTCTTGTCCCCTCTACAGTCACATTCACAGGATCTATGAGGTTGGAAAAGACCTCCAAGACTATCAAGTCCAACCTGTGACCAATCTCCACCTTGTCGCCAGCCCAGAGCACTGAGTGCCACATCCAGGCATTCCTTGGGCACCTCCAGGGATGGGGACTCCAACACCTCCCTGGGCAGCCCCTGCCAAGACCTGACCACCCTTTCCATGGGGAAATTCCTGCTCCTGTCCACCCTGAGCCTCCCCTGGCCCAGCCTGAGGCCGTTCCCTCTCCTCCTGTCCCTGTTCCCTGGGAGCAGAGCCCGACCCCCCCGGCTGCCCCCTCCTGTCAGGGACTTGTGCAGAGCCACAAGGTCCCCCCTGAGCCTCCTTTGCTCCAGCCTGAGCCCCTTTCCCAGCTCCCTCAGCCGCTCCTGGGGCTCCAGCCCCTTCCCAGCTCCGTTCCCTGCCCTGGACACGCTCCAGCCCCTCAATGTCTCTCTTGTCCTGAGGGGCCCAGAGCTGTCCCCAGCACTGGAGGTGCCTCAGCAGTGCCGGCACAGGGGACGGGCCCTGCCCTGGGGCTGTGGCCACACCCTGGCTGGGACAGCCCAGGAGCCACTGCCCCTGGGCTCATGTCCAGCTGCTGGCACCAGCACCCCCAGGGCCTTTCCCAGCTTTCCAGCCCCTCTGCCCCAGCTTGGAGCTGCAGGGGCTTGGGGTGACCCCAGTCCTGAGCCCTGGGGAACCCCATCAGTGCCCAGCCCCAGATAGATGTGGCCCCATTGCCCACCACACTTCTGAGCCCAGCTAAGAGTGAACCTGCCCAGGCCATGGGCTGCAGCTTTTCCCAGAGAATGATATGGGAAACAGTGTCAAAGGTTTGCTGAAGTCCACGGCCACTTCCTGACCTCATTCCTGTGCTAAGCCTGGTTTTGCTTTGCTCCAGGAGCCAGAACAAGGTTTGTCCCAGAAAAGTGCTGCCCTTCCTCCATGTGGCTGCATCTCCAGCCACATCCTGGTCGTCCTCGTGTTCTTACCAACAACCCTTGGCTGCTATTCCCAGCAAGCCCTGGCTCCACAGCCATGCAGCTATTGCTGTTTGGGACATGAACATCATCCCCTCACCTTCTGGGCTCCTGCTGCAGGCAGCAGCTGAGCAATGGGCATAAATTCAAGCTTCACAATGAGAAATCAAGGGGAGACCCAAAACCCTAGCAAAAATAATGTTCCCAGCTGGCTGTGCACCATCATGGTGCTCCAAGCTTCAGGACAGGAGGTGGGATTGTTCAAAAATAAAGAGAGGGTGTTTGCTTTGCTTGCAGCAAGCATTTGTCTGGCTTAAGGGCATTGCTCAAGGGGAGTGTTGACAACAAAATATGATTATTCGGCATTTCTGTGTCATTTTAAGTTTTCAAGATGCCTTTCAGGCACTAAACAGACATTAAACATCAGCTAATCTTTGGTTATAGCTCCTCTGCAGCCGTGAGATGGGATTAGGGCTCAAACTGGGTGGGTATTGAAAAAGAAAAGGTATTCATTAAAAATATTGAAGTGCTTTTAACGAATTTAAAAGGGTTCGTACCATGGTCTGTGTGTTATGGACAATAATGAGCACTCACACACTTCACATCAGGCTTGTAAAGAACATCCTAGGCAATGCTGAGTCAGTGCAATTCAAAACTAGTCAAAGGGGTGGCAAAATCACAGAATCCCAGAATAGTTTGGGTTGAAAGGGAACTTAAAGCTCCTCTCATTCCAAACTCCTGAGATCTTGGTTCACCATCTGCAACGTGTGGATGAAAGGACTTGCACAGCAGACAGAGATGTTGGAAAACACCCAGATTCAGTAATGAGGATTATACACAGGCCCTCTCTAATGAGTGATGCAGGTTAATTGCACCTCTTTAGTTGAAGATTGGGGTATTTTTTGTCCTTAGTGGGTTATTGTGTAAATGGCATTGGGTAGTTGAGTGGTCAGCAGCACCTGTGTGTGATCCCAGAGGGGACAGCTGCAGGGTGGCCACTCTATGGGGCAGCTTTCCCGTGAGATAATTCCCATTGTTCATGGGAATGATCCAGTTTCAGTGTCTGTCTGGACCACATGCCAGCCCGGCTGCGCCCCGAGCATCTCCGACAGGAGGGGGAGGTTGTCCCTCCCAGCAGCCCTGGGAAGGTTCTCAGCAGCTTTGGGAAGCTGTTGTTTCTTCAGTGACTAATGGCTCAAGGAACCTCGCTTTTGGGTTCAGTGTTTTCAAACCAGGAGTCAAAGGCCTGAGTAACTTCCCCAAGCCAGAGAGTGACCCTGCATTGACACAGAGCTGGACCACAGGAGAGCTTTTGAGGCCAGAGCCGGTGTCACCAAGGGTGAAGTGACTCTGACATGATGTGGACATTAGTGTTGATGCTGGAGCTGACTCAGGAGATCTGGGTACAGAGCCCAGCCCCTGAACCGCAGCCCTCTCCTGCCTCCAGCTCTTTCCACAGCACGGCTGCAATGGAACATCCAGGCAGATGCTCTGGGAAGCAGAGCAGCAGCGAGCTACTCCTGGTGACCCTGACCACAGAAGTGATGGTCACCACTGACCCCAAGGACAGCATGGGGTGGTGCTTCTCAGCACCACTGGGCTACTCCGTGTCCTCAGACCCACAGCAGACCTTGCCAGGGGTTAGGGCATCACTTGCAAGGGGGTTGGGTTGACCCTCATGGTCCCTCATGTTACAGCACCCCAGCCCATTGCTCAGTGGCCTTGCCTGGATGGGAGGCGCTGGTCCCGCAGAGAAGGGGATGGAGGGAGAGCTGCACACTCGATAATCCCCAGCCAGCAGTCTGCCAAGAGGAAATGCACTTCCCGTAAAGCAGGCGCTGTTACCGACTTGTTTGCTGGAATTGCTTGAGTGGTAATTATGCTCCCTTAATATTGACATATTTAAATAGTTTCCAAGCATAATAGGAGTTTTACCCTGCTCCTTCCACCTCCTTTTCCAAATTTCTGTGGTGAGCTTTCGCTTTGAACAAGAGATTATCTGGAGGGGCGTGACTTGCCCACATCTTGTTTACTGAACAGCAGTCCAGATGTTCCGCTCTCTCTCGCGGTGCCTTCGGTGCACTCAGTGTCTGGTGTGCTGCCCCATGAAGGAGCCACAGGGGTCTGTCATGAAGAAAAGGAGGTCTCTATCTCCATTGTGCTGCTTCGCTTGTGAGTGTGCTGGCCGTGACCCCCAGCTCACGCCAGGGTGCTGATGGGGTAACGCGCAGCGGCGTCAGCGCCAGTCACACATTTGTGTTTCATTCATTATGTTCCGAGACATTCTGTCCAGAGCACAGCGGCCAAAAAAGGCCATTCCCTTCTTACGTTGCTCCGTGCGTCGGCCACTTTCATGAATGCTGCAAAAGAAGGATTCATTTTCCCAGGAAAAACAAGTCATGCTAGGAGCACGGTGGAAACCTGGGCTACTCAACGCCCTGAGTGGCTCCCTGGGTTCCTCTCTCTGCCTGACAACCCATGCACAAATTTATCTTTGGCAGTCCCCCAAATCTGGTACCTTTCCCCCCACATAAATTCCCTTTTCTTCCCCCATTACATTGCTGCAGTTGTTGGTCCCTGCCTCCCTCTAAGCATCCATCCAGAGCAATGTCCAGGCATGGCTTGCACAGACTCCTGCTCCTCCCAGTCCTGGGCAGCCTCTGGGTGGTCTGGTCTTTGCAAACCTCTCCCTGGGTTTTCCTCTCCAGCCTGGGGAAGATTTTTCATAGAACCACAGAATCCCAGAATGGTTTGGGTTGGAAGAGACCTTAAAGCTCATCCCACCCCACCCTTTGCCATGGGCAGGGACACCTTCCACTATCCCAGATTGCTCCAACCCCATCCAACCTGGCCTTGGACACTGCCAGGGATCCAGGGGCAGCCACAGCTGCTCTGGGAAACAATTTTTACTGCCACAAGTGCTGGCTGACCACAGAGGCAAACCCTGACCGATTCTGCTTCATGCCCAGGGTCAGTGTGGGCTGGACACCCTGTGGGGCCACTCTCTGGGACAGTGGTAGTGGCAAGGGACCCCCATGCCTTTCCACCAGGCAGGACCCAGGCACCTTGGCAGAGCACGTCCTCTCCTCCAAGAGGCAGCAGCTGTGCCACCATCAGTCCTCACTCTTACCTGAGGGTCTGTCCTGCTGAAGCTGAGCATCAAGTTGGCCAGTTTGCTACATTACCTTGGGACTAAAGGAAGGAAGGCATCCTCACCCTTGCTTGGTGAAAGCAAAAACAAGAAAAACTCTCATGCAGGCCTTGAACCACCATGGAAATTGCTCAAAATCACTCAAAAGTGAGAAATTTTCCTGGGAATTTCTGTAAAGGATGGAGGAGAGACTGCCCATCCTCCCAGCGCCCTGGTTGGGTTGTAGTTGCTTGCACAAAAGGGGGTGTGTGCGTATTTTAAGTATGTCAGAGGGATGAGAAAGCAAAGAACAAGCCAGCAAAGGGCCAGAGAAGTTCCAGAAAGGGATCTGGGGAAATGCAGCTTGAGGCGAGGGCGCAGGGAGGAACCCAGGGTGTGCAGGGGTGGCTCCAGGCAGGCTCAGGCTTGGGCTCCAGGCTGTGGCAGCCGATGTGGTCCCGTGGTGTTCGGAGAAATGGGACTTTACGTACTTTCTCCATTAATACACAGAATTGCATCAAAGAAATACCTGGCTGTCATCATCAGTGTATCCTCCCAGATACGATCTTGGCAAGGCCTTGAGCAGGCCCAGCGTCTCAGGCCAAGAGCCAACTGAGTGTTTAGTACAAGTTTCTTCATCTCCCTGTCTTTCATCATCTCCCACACGCACCCCACCAAGCTGCCATCCCAAGGGTTACTGTCAAGGTAGGAGAAAGCTACTAAGCAAAGATACTCTTAAAACTCTGAGGGGCATGCTGCAAAGGCATCAGTAAAAACCCCAACCCCTCTCCACCTGTCCTGAGTCTCACCCCTCTTCACCTGGCCTTAAACTGAGAGTGCAGAGTGACAAATCCTCGTCTGAGTCTCTTTAATCGAGAGGATTCAATGGACAACTTCTAGTCCCCAGCCTCCATTATGGGGCTGGGGGCACTGACTGGGAAGAAGGTGCAGCAGGCCACTATTCCCAACTTCATGAACCCCATATCTGGGCTCCAGACTGAAGGAAAAAGCCCTGGACCCACCAGCCAGGCCGTGATTAGGAACATTTCAGGGATGCTCTCCATCCTACCATACCTTTTCTGAGGAAGGAGGTAGGGTAAGGGTCTGCCTTGGCGTGGGCAGCTGCTGCCCTTGCTGCTGGCTGCTGCTGCGGCACACCAGAGGGATGAAAGACGGGCTTCCCAGGACCAGCTCCTAAATTGTTTTGACCTGAAGAGGACTGTCAGCCCTTGAAGCTTATCAGAGCCAGATGTGATGCTGAAGCACACCGGTACAAACAAGGCTTTTGATGTCTGTTGACTGCAGAGCAGGCCAAGGCCACAGGGCAAGACAGGGGATTTCAGGCCTACATTGGAGGAAAGTTTTGGAACTTGATGCCCAAGGCTGCGGTTGAGCTGCCCTGGCGTGAAGGTTGGGGAAGGAAGGGATTTCTTCCTCACTCTTAATTTCATCAGGACCAGAGGTTTATACAACAGCAGGGCAGATGGAAATGTCACAACAGCGAAGCTGGCAGCTGCACAAACACAACTAATCTGCCCTCACTTAATGCTTGTAGCCACAACATAAACACGTGAGGCACAAGGTAGTGGAGGAGGTGAATCCGGCACCGGCAGCCTCATGACTTGGGATGTGCTGTCCTCGTCCTCCCTGCACCCCCTGATGCCTGAAAAAGCCTGGTGTCACCTCAAAGTCCTGCCCCAAATGCAGCTGAGGTGTCACCTGCAGCCACTGCTTGTCCATTGCCTCTTTGTAGTGTTGTCCAGGGCACCCACCCAAACCCAGCCAGTGATGTGCTCCCACTCGTGGCCCTTCATCAGACAGGGTGGTACATCAGAAAAGGGGTCATTTAATAGATAATATATCACAAAATCAATCATAAAAAATAATGATGTGCCATTTTGACATGTGTATATGTAAGTCCTCTGTCTCTACGCATATGTACCACACATACACATATACACACTATGCACATACAAGCTGCCTCTCTAGGCTCAGTCCCTTCCTAACCAGTGTAATTCACTCCTAATTAATCATTCCTTGAGTCAGGACCATGGCTTCTGGCTTATTCTCTAGCACTGCTCCTCTGGGTACTCACTGGACTTTCACTTGGCTGCACAGTCAATGACAACAAGCAGGAAGGTATTGACTGAAAATGTTTGTTTCTCCCCCAAACAGTCAAGAAGGGCCTTTGCCATCTGTCTGGTACACACAAGTGGGGAGCCTGGTGCCCTCAAATGTGGCATCAACCCACCCATACCCACGCTCCAGCCTCTTACTCCTTCCCTGCTGTGCGGAGACGTGGGTCAGGCTCTGTCCTCTAATTCCCTGTCCTGGAGAGCATCACCTCCATCCTCCCAAGGCCACCCTTGGTCCTGGTGGCCACGGTGACCTGGATGTGGGACCCTTGGTCACTTGCTGGTGTGGCTCTTGGTGTGGGTGTATGTCCCTAACTGAACAGGGAAACACAGCGTGGTGAGGAGGGAAAGATGCACTGCTGGAAAACATCTTCTGGGTCTGTGTTAGGGATGGACGTGTGGGAAATTCACCTCCGGACCAGGCCAGGGGGCATTTTCCAGTCCAAAACTGGCCAGACTCAAGCAGGGAGAACATCTATTAAATTCAGTGGGAAGGCAGGAAGGCAGGAAGGCAGGCAGGCAGGCAGGAAGGAAGGAAGGAAGGAAGGAAGGAAGGAAGGAAGGAAGGAAGGAAGGGAGAGGCAATCCTGCTCTGTGGGTGCTAGTGATGCTCACGTTTCTCCAGCCCTGCTGTGGATGAGACGTTTTACGAGCCCTCTCCATCCCACCTTGACCAGGGCCACTTTCCTGGCCCAAATGTGCTCTACCAGGAAGGAGGAGAAGCCAAGCAAGGAGACAAAGGCCTGGAATTTATGGCCATTGTTTAGGTCAATAATGTATCGATTACAATTTTGTGGGCTAAAAGCTTGACCTTTTAAAGGGCAATTGGCGCCTGTGAGATTTGATTTAGGAGAAAGAAAAGAATTTAATTTTCACTTTGTATTTCAGTTGGGAGAGACTTGCAAGACTGCAGACGCCAAAGCTGCTTTTTGGGGGGTGAGGAAGGTGAGGGTTTTTTCCTGGAGCCATCACAAAGAGCTTCACTTCAGGGTTGGTTGTCTCTGCTCCACTGCTCAGCACTGCAGAGACACAGACAGGACACAAGGCACCAAGCAGAACATTTAATCTGAAGCTCAGCCCAGTAAATATAATAGATACTGAATATCCCACATCAAGGAATGGTGGTGGGCTTTCCCCCCTCTAGGGCTATCCTGACCAACAAAACAACACACAAGGCTGTTTTAGGAAAAAGCCCACATTTTTAGGTCTTCAAGCACCTGTTTTGGAAGAGGCTTTCTATCTCCAGACATGGTTTTGCTCAAGTGGTTTATTCCCTTTATTCTTGAGCTGATACAATCCTTAAACAGGGACAGACAGCTCTGGTGGGGCTGAGCACCCCTGGTCCCCTGCACCCCCAGCCCCACACCCAGCAGGATTCATGGGGGGGGGGCACTGCAGGCTGGGATGCAGGAGCTGCGCCGGGAGAGGGGATGGACCCTGACAACAGCTCCAGGGACAAAAATAGAAGCAGCAGGCCGAGGACAGCTGTTCCTAGTTTAAATTGCCAGTTTTTAATAAGCTGTTTTGCTCTTTGAAAAGCGTTTTTTTGTCGTTTCATAAATAGGAGGAGGGGCCAGGGTAGCATCACTGGGACGTCACCTACTTTGTCACTGCTCGTCTCCGGATCCTCAATTTTCCCCGGGTGCCATCACATTCAGGGCTTTCAGCAGCACAAAGTGACTGCAAGGAAGACTGAAGTCTGCCATTTAGTTTGCCAAGACATCTGGCACAAACATTATGTACAGCTGAACATTTCATCATGTCTGCCAAGACATATTCATTTTGGATTAATTTTAAGACAGTTTTTAAAGTGATGATGAAGGATTATGCCGTGCACTTCAGCAGCATTAAAAGAAAAAAAAAATCATCTCTCCTCTTTAAATGTCTCATTCAAATTGTCCCAGTTTGGCAGCTCCACGGTGTATTGGATTCATGATCTGGAGGGATTCACCGATAGTGACATTTTCATTTATCTGAGTACGTGTAAGTGCTGCCACAGTCCATGGGTGGTAGCAGAGCCTCCAACACCAAACACGGCTCCTTGGAGTAATTCATTTGCAGGCAAGCAGCACAGCCCTAACATCTGAAATGCATCCACCCAGCAATAACCCAGCATTGCTGATTGAATGATTATGAGCTGTAATCTCAGCTGGAACCTCGCAGTTTGGGGTTAACTGCCCTCAAAATGCAAAGCATTTTTACAGCGCTGTAACTCCAGGGACATCCCTGGTATTCCCAGTGAGGGGATGCCAAAACCTCTAGTCAGGGGCTGGCAAAGGAGGGAGGGATTGTAGCTCATGGGTTGCTGCTTTTGAGAAAGCAACTCTGCAGCCATTTCCACGGCCCCATCAATTTCTCGGGGCAACCTATGCCAGGGCCTCCCCACCCTCACAGACAGCAATTCCTTCCAAGTATTCGCAGTGGGAAGCCATTCCCTGTGTCCTGTCCCTCCATGCCTTGTCCCAAGTCCCTCTGCAGCTCTCCTGGAGCCCCTTTAGGCCCTGCCAGGGGCTCTGAGCTCTCCCTGGAGCCTTCTCTTGTGCAGCTGAACACCCCCAAGCTGGCTGCCGAGCAGAGGGGCTCCAGCCCAGGGATCTTTAAAGTCCCTTCCAACCCAAACACTCCATAATTACTTTAAGCCATCGTCTCCACTGCCCACAGCACCTCCCTGCTCTGCTCCTTATGAGTTGCTGTTCCTGAAGTCACAGCAGGAAGTACATACAGCTCTGCTGTTGGGGTCAATGGAGGTTGTAAGAGTTGCCCTTTTGTCTGCGAAATACCATTATCTTCAGCTGGCAGAGCTGTTATCAGGCAATGAACGCTGCTGGTGACTCGTGCTGATGTCTCATGCAGGAGGATGGCCTGGAGCACTTGCCTGGTGATGTCACAGCAGCCCGGGGATGTCCTGCCAACAGGCTCCTTTCCTGAAAGCAAAAAGAACAGGGAAACTCCCTGCCTTGTGATCCTTTCCCGGAACCCTTCACACACATCTGAGTGTCATGACTGACCTGTGCAAAGGAACCACCAAACTCTTAAGAGTTTGAAAGTCAGCCTTCTGGCCAAGCCCAAAACAATTCCCAGCCCCATCCAGCCTAACCCCGACAGCCAGCCTGGTGGCACCCAGGACATCCTGTCCTGCCAAGTCACTCTCTAGGGACACCTGCACCGTACTGGGAGCTCACAGCCTCCACAGCTTCTGCCAGGATGTGTCCAGAGCTGAGGCTTCAGAATCCAGGGGCTCAGGACGAGGCTGTTGTGTCTTGATCTCAGATGTGCAACTGTTACCTTAAACACTGCTAGTTGTTAGCAACAACAGACAATAAATATGATAATAATATCTCCCTCAAATCCTCAAACTAACAATGAATCAAACACAAAAGCAGCTGGGATGCTGAATTTTACAGTATTGCCAGTACCAATGGTACAAATTTTCAGGTAAGATGGCCAAAGGGGGAATAGGTAGAAACGGGAAAGGATTTCTGGTGGTCAGGTGATTCTGAGAAGTGCAATCATATAGAAAACTCCTGCTCTTCCAGCACAGAAGGCGGAGTTTTTGCAGACCAAGCCCAATCCATTAGGAGAGAGCCTGGGGCTGACTAAGTATAAGATGAGATTTGACCTTTACTTGGCTGAATTAGACAACATATGCAATGATAAAACCAGCAGAAAAGGTTGTACAAAATCTTTAGAGTTTCCAAAGAAGGGAGGGGAGTTGTTTGCTTCTTCCTTTCCTGTTTAACTGGTAGATCAACAGTCTAGTGGCATGTACAACACAGCTTGTTCCCCCCCCCCCCACCAATATTCTTTGGGTTTAGGCTATTAGGGTCAAGAAATGCCAGGAAACCTGGAAGGTTTTTGGACTGCTTTTGCCAAAGTGAATGATGCCCAATGCATTTACATCTTCCAACTCCCATCTCGCTTTCACAGCAAGATCAGTTTCATTCTATTGCCTGAGGAAGGAGGATTTCTGCCTCACCAGGGACCCGTGCATGAGGCTCCACAAGCCCAACTCCCACTTCACCAACAACTTACACAGCTGCTGCATTTCCTGCCTGTTTGGTCTTCTGGAAGGGATGGTCCTCTGAGAGCAGGACTGCCTTCTCCTCAGCCCTGAAGCAATGGATTTCTCTCTCCACAGCTGCTCAGAGAGCCCAGGCAGGTTGTGACACCAGTGATCAGCACTCAGAACAAGAATATTGTAATAGAATCTCAGAAAGGTTTGGGTTGGAAGGGATCTTAAAGCTCATCCCACTTCACCCCCTGCCATAGGCAGGGACACTTTCCACTGTCCCAGGCTGCTCCAGTCCCTGTCCAGCCTGGCCTTGGACACTGCCAGGGATCCAGGGGCAGCCACAGCTGCTCTGGGCACCCTGTGCCAGGGCCTGCCCACCCTCACAGACAGCAATTCCTTCCCAATATCCCATCTGTCCCTGCCCTCTGGCACTGGGAAGCCATTCCCTGTGTCCTGTCCCTGCATGCCTTGTCCCCAGTCCCTCTCCAGCTCTCCTGTCAGTACCTTCAGGCACTGGAAGGCCACAATTAGGTCACCCCAAATGTGAGCACGGTCAGGAGAAGGTCCTGGTGTAACACCCATCCCACACCCCAAAACCAGAGACACCATCAGCTGAAATGGATAGGAAAGAGAAGCTGAGGGTGCAGCAATACATCAAGCCCAGTCTTTTGTGGACAACCCTGTCCTTCCTCTGCTGCCCCCCACAACTGCCCAGTGCCCCACCAGGCCATGGCCATTGCGACCATTAAAGCTGAGCTGACATTCCACGTGACACTGCAGCATGACACCTTCCTCCTTTCACCAGACACTAACCTGGACATCGATTTACTCTATACAAGAAATAAAATTACATTCTTCTTAATTGCACGTCATGGAAGACATTATAAAACCTCATGCATGTTGGGCCTGATGACCACACCAAGACCCATGACATAAAACACACCACCCTGTATTTACTGTTTTATCTTTTTTATTTCTGTAATTACGCATAGTAAATCTTTCACACAAAGTAATGAAAAGGATCCCTAAGGTGAAGGAAAAACAGAGTATTTCTGACCGTACCAGACTGCAGACGTCAGGACACTGCCAGGCCCACATCATGCTCCAGTTCTTGGGAGAGCCAAGGGGGCCAGCATGGATTTCTGCCTAAATCTTGGTCTGGCTTGGCTGTTTTGGCTTCAGGTGGTAACTCCAGCTGTTCCAAACCAGCTGGGACCCGGGAGCAGGGTATTTCATGAAATGCAGAAGGAAATTACGCTATCAGAACAAACCCTCTGCACCTCGGTGTCACCAACAGGAGGACAGTGAGAGAGAATTTTCAGTGTGACACTGATGTTGGTTCAGCAGCTGGTTTGACCTATTCTATCAGATTGCTGCTTCATGTGCCCCTCTCTTTAAAAAGCCCTTTCACAGACAAATCAGGTTTTCTGCAGTCTGACACCTGGCTGAGCAGTGTCTGCCCTGGCAGGGCCTCTCTGGTTCTGCTCACCCTGGGGTGTTTAAAACAGATGAACACTGAGCCAGCCCAGCAGCTTCAGAATCCACAGTTTAAAAGTGCATCTTCAGACTGACCTTTCCAAATCTGGGCAGCCCTGTTGACTCACAAACACTCTTAGTCTTTTAATAAAGACAAAATTACAAATCACTACAGTAACCAAGAATAGTTATCCCCTTTAGATGTTTGCTCAAAGACCAAAACAAAACAGAATAAATCCAAAATACAGATCAACTTATGTGCAGCTCAGTCATGGTTCATTCATTTCTCTTACTTGCCTAAGAAAACACTGCATCTCCAGTCTTACCATTGCCTTTTCTCAAAAGCATCTGCCATTTCAAAGTCCTAAATGCTCATGGGCTGTATATATCCCTTTGCAGCTATATTGAAATAAATTTGGAAAGCTTTTTTTTTTTTCTTTAATAAGCCAGCATTTCCATTTGTGTAGGACTCAAATGGACTTCTGTCTCTAAATAAGCAGATAAAAGGGAAGTACAATCTTAGCACATCTTTCAGGGGGACGAAACGGTGCAAGAAATTCTATTTAAAGCCATTCAAAGGACTTTCTGAAAGCAAACGCACCCAATTCCTCAGGTCAACAAACAGAACATGCTGGAGCAGGCAGTGAATACAGAGGGTTGGCACACATCTTTAGGAACTAATTCCTCAAAATTGAAGTTTTGGCATGCAATCCACTGGTGACAGTCCCCCACACAGCAGCACGTGGGACGAGGAGAGTGGGTGCATGTGTGTGCAACAGGCATCCCCAAAATATGATCCCCACTTTGAAAAATGAGATTTCTTTCAAAATCACACCACTTCTTTTGCTTTTCCCACTGCTGAAACAGGTGTATCAGGAAAGGGCACTTGAAAACAATAAAAAAAAGAGTAATATTCTACATTCAGATAAATTTATACTTTGCCATAAAACTTTAAAAGTTAACAGGAGGTTTTCAACACAGAGCTTTGTCAAGGATCCCCAAAACACACTGTCACCATTACGCACAGGTTTACAGGACACTGGTCTATTTTACAATCTTGCAATTATTTTCTTTGGACTTTATTTTCCCCCCTTTCCCTACACGTTCAATTTCCAGGAACAATTTTGCACAGGGGCACAGAAAAACAAGTCTGTAAGGGACCTGACTCTGAAAGCAGGTGTTTCTTGCCCTCTGGAGAGTATTTGCCAGTCAAACAACAACAACAACAAAAGACTTGATATTGAAGATCCGCCCACCAACATCTAAATCAAGTGTTTTGAATCTGCCTGGGAGCTAATCTGATTAAGATGCTGCTTGCTTAGTTCCCTCGGATGACAGAGTAGACAGCAATTTAAGGGCTGCAGCCTTGACAGTGCCACGGAAACGAAGGGCTGTGAGTGAAAACACGGGATTAGGAAACGAGCAACCCACAGCAGCATCCAAGAGACCATAAAAAGCTTGAAGCTTGACCCAAGGCAGCTGCCTGCTTGAAAGAGCCAAAAATACAAATGCTGCTTCCAAATCAAAGCCTGCAATCTCATTTAGCCCATTAAGTTAAAAGGACGATCAGGTCTGTGGTTGGTAGTAACATCATACCCCATGTGTAAGGCCTCATTTTCATCAAACAAGCTCTAGGTTATGGACTATAAACACAAGGTTGCCTACAAGCCATCAGTGCCCCACACCAGTCTGTCCCAGCATGAGGCTGGGCTGGACACTGGCTCTGGGGTCAGAGGGGGCAGTTGGAGGGGGTCAGGTTGGAAGGGGTGCAGAGGTTCGATTCCTGAAAGACGGAGCGGGGCTGGCCTGGCCAGGCTGTCCCTCAGCCTGAGTCCATGGTGAACAGCTGGATGTCACGGGGGTTCCAGTACAGGGCCACGGCAGAGTTGTAGACCAGGGACCACACATAGGGGATGAAGAACTCCTCAGGCTGCTCCTCCTCCACGTACTTGAACTTCAGCTCGGGGAACTTCTGCAACAAGAAGCCAGAGTCCAGTGAGGGAAGGTTTGCATGCCTGCTTGCAAACACACAGCCCACATAAACACTGAAGAAAGAGGTTTGGTGAAAAAAATAATGGAAGGAACTAAATCATTAGAACCCAAGGAAAATATTTATAGGATGAAGAGATCATTTATAATTTCTTCTTTGAATCAAATGCTACATTAGCATATCGTATTCAAGCCTTTTACCATTGGTCACAATCCATTTGCCTGTTAACACACTAAACATGTGAATCCTTTACAAAACACAAAGGTCTTAAGGAAAACTGTCATTTTTAGCAGCTCCTAAAAAGCTTTCTTGCTTGTCCATGTACAGACCTATTTACTGCACTTTTCCCTAAAAAACATTTTGAGAATAATTGTACTTGGCTCCTTAGCAGGAGAATCATTCAGGAGGGCTGAAAGAATAAACACAGCTTGTGATACCATAGGATCACAGAATCTCCTGAGCTGGAAGGGACCCACCAGGATCACCCAGCCCAGCTCCTGGCCCTGCACACACACCCCTACAACCCCACCCTGGGCATCCCTGGCAGCGCTGTCCAAACACTCCTGGAGCTCTGGCAGCCTCGGGGCCGTGCCCATTCCCTGGGGAGCCTGGGCAGTGCCCAGTACACTAACCTTTCCCTTATCTCCAACCTAAACCTCCCTGGCACAGCTCCAGCCGTTCCCTGGGTCCTGTCCCTGGTCACCAGAGAGAATAGACAGATATGCTGCAACCTCAATTTCCCATTTTTCTAATTTTTTCCCTCCCAAAGCAGTGCACACTGCAAACCCACCAGGCTCGGTCTTGGTAAGTGTGTATTTTGGAAAGAGCCGAGTCTACTTTTGTACTGTGCTCTTCGCTTTATCCACTTCTAAATGTTGCCTGTGTCTGAGCTTGGCAGAGTCTCAGGCAAAAGCTGCATTACAATGATCACTGGGGTAAGATAAAACATGACCCGTTTTATTATTTATAAGGCTGTGGCTAAGACTAAGAATAAACTCTACAGTGTGACATGATCAGAACAAGCACAGGATGGCTAAGGAGCCTCTTTGCCCATTAATAATGAAGGGATTCCCTATCCCATTTCTTGAGCTCAATGTCCTGGTTCCTTGCCTTAAGGTTACGAGTATTCTGGCTGGATCAGAATCCTTTAAAGGGGCATTTCTTGGACACTTGTTTTTCAGGGCTATGTATTTAACTTTATGCTCACATGTTACTTGTATTCTTGGGGTCAGAAAGTATGGAAACTTGTAGAAAAGTTGTAGAAAACATGTGGATGTGGCACTTGGGGACATGGGTTAGTGGTGGCCTTGGCAGTGCTGGGAGAACAGCTGGACTCAGAGATCTTGGAGGGCTTTTCCAACCTAAAAGATTCTGTACTATCTCTGTTCAAGGAACTGAGGCAGCTAAAAGATAAGGCTGTTAAAGGACCTTCTGCATCTAAGTCCTCTTGAGTTCAAAGCCCAGAATCTCAAAGGTACATCAGCACATTCAATTTCCTGTGTCAGACACACAGTTTGTGGTAGACAACTCTCCCACAGCTGTTTTGTGCACCTAAACCACTTTCTACCACCTCTCTGCAACCTCTTTTCCCCAAGTCTGTTTGGACCAGCCTGTTTCATCTTCTGCATCACTTTGTTTTTTCACTCTGAAGTACCTTACACCCATACTCACCTCCACCTCTCATTTCCAGTCTCCCAGCCTACTGCCACCCCAACTCTCTTTCACTGCATCCTTATCCTCTCTTTAGCATACCTTTTGTACTCATCCAAGCTATCTTTTTTTCTCACCAGCCTTGTGAAATCCTCCTTTTCATTGACGTTCTCTATTCCTTCTGAACGCAGCTCCAAGTTCTCAAGCTGTCCCTGCCTTCCCCTTCTGGTAGCCCCCAACCAAGCCCTCACGTATATTTTCATTAGTATTTATTTTTAAAAAAAACCCTGACTTTATACTCTGCTTATCCCCAGTGTAATGTTCCCCACTTCCTTCCAAAACTTCCTGGCTTGTGGTCAGTGCAGACAGGAGCACGTTCCGTTCAGCACCGCATCAGCAGAAGGAATGGTTAAACCCCACGATTACAGCATAGCAACACTTCCGGCCAGAGGAAAGTCTTGCACAGCTGTCACTCTTCACCCCAGGGGTGGCTGCACACCAGAACTGCAGCCCATGGTAGTCCTTCTGGGAGGGAAGGGGGGGAAAAGTGATTGAAGATGGTAATTTGAGTTGAACTAAACAGACACAGCTTTTTTTTCACCTTCATGTCACAGATACAGCTACTGGCTTTGCAAACACTCATGGCAGTAGCCTAGGACCACTCTTGGGCTCTCATGCAGCTTACTCAAACATCTTCAGCCTTAAAACAGTAGGCAAAATTACATTAGAAATTCCAACAGCTGCATCTGAGATGCTCAGGTCTTATTTTCCCATTATCTCTCAGCTGGAAGGGCAGCATAAAATGGCTCAGGTAGTATTCATATTTTCAGGCAATAAGCCATGCATTGATTCTATGATTCAGCCTCTCTTCAGGCTGATCGATGCTACCATTTATTGCGATCGTACCATAGCAATTTAATAATCAATTTCAGATTAAAGGCTGTAACTCACTGCAGTCAGCCTGGACTCTCTCACACTCACCACGTGCTTTGAACAGCCTGTGGGGGTGTCTTGGAAATGCAGACAAGGAGAATAAGATTTTTAAGGAGAGAGATAATACACACTGCCACTACGTATACACAGTTTTGAATGTGTCTATGTAAAAAGAGTGCAGATAACAGCAAGGAGCGATGGATTTTTGATGGTCCACCTGAACAGCAGGCTCAGGACAACTCAATGTGTTGCTGATGAGACATGAAAAATCAGAATTCCAGGCCAGCAATTCAAACCCACCTTCTTTAGATGACTGCAATGACCCACAGCTGTGTGCTGGCCACGTTTTCTCAATCATTTAAAATGAGAAATCCTAGAGGCCCAGCATAGACAGAACTGCACCAGCCTCTTTGGGGTGTGGATGTAGCACTTGGGAATATGGTTTAGTAGTGAGCACAGTGCTGCTGAGTTAATGTTTGAACTCAATGATCTTGGAGGGCTTTTCCAACCTTAGTGATTGTATGATGTAACTTGCAAGATTAACCATGGCAGCCATCCACTGTTGAGAGAAAAAACTACCCACACTGCTTCACTAGCAGGGTGTTCACTGGAAACAGAATTTCTTAACAAACAAAATAATCAATTTTCTTCTTTATCAGAGTGACTTTATAACTATTTGTAACAGCAGGATTTAAACACCACATAAAAAGCTTTTCAAAAAGGTTTTCAAGATTTTCAGGTGATAGTCCACGGAATGTTTAAATTCATATTTATGCCATTTGTCTCCTGTATGTACTGCTTCAAATGTGTGATCAGGAGTCTTGGCTGTGTGCTGCAGACACACAGGAGGTGACACTGTAAAGCAACCAGGCCACATGAGTCTCAGGGTGCTCCCAGCAATAACCCAGCCAGCACTGGTGAGGGATTTATCATGGTTAACAAAATTCCAAAAGTGGCACGTCGAAACAGCAGCACACAAATCTATTTTCTTCTGCCTTGCTGCTGTTGTGTCCAACTTACTCCTGGAAAGACGTTTGCACCCCAGCTGGTGACACTCCAATGAACCTGATTTTTAGCACTACTTGAAAAGAGAGCCTGTTTTAAGGCATCTTAAATGGCAGTCTTAATGACAGAGGAAAAGCCTTGGCATGGGATGAATCATCCCTTTTTTTCCTTCACTGCCCTGTTTGTTCGGATGGATGGTGTTGAAAGATAGAACCCCACTGCTCTGGAGCCAGCCTGGGACAGCTGGGGGTGTTCACCTGCACAAGAGAAAGCTCCAGGGAGAGCTCAGAGCCCCTGGCAGGGCCTAAAGGGGCTCCAGGAGAGCTGCAGAGGGACTGGGGACAAGGCATGGAGGGACAGGACACAGGGAATGGCTTCCCAGTGCCAGAGGGCAGGGACAGATGGGATATTGGGCAGGAATTGCTGTCTGTGAGGGTGGGCAGGCCCTGGCACAGGGTGCCTAGAGCAGCTGTGGCTGCCCCTGGATCCCTGGCAGTGTCCAAGGCCAGGCAGGACATTGGGGCTTGGAGCAGCCTGGGACAGTGGAAGGTGTCCCTGCCTATGGCAGGGGGTGGGATGGCATGAGCTTTAAATTCTGCCCCAACCCAAACCCTTTTTTGATCCAATATACAATACTGTTCGCTATTTAAGTTACCGAACTCCTTGCCATGACATAAACAGGTCTGTTGGAGCCATAATTTGCATTTCTCTCCAGCTCTTACAGGGACAGACAAACCCAGATAGTTTAAAATAAACCAGCCTGAGAAAGCGCTTGAAAACGCAAGAGACAGAGGTAACATTACGGTTTGAACGACACAGTTTAAACACAGACACCACTTATCAGCCCCAGTGAATAACCCCACCACAGCACCCTATCTTGTTTTCTTCTGCCAGACAAAGCAGAAGTCAGATTTAGTGGTTGGGACAAGGGTACAAACGAGACAGACCGAAAACTTTGCAGACTGTCTGCGTTGTCAATCACATGATTCGATGAAAAACCACGGGAAGTCCGATGAACAGACGCAGAACTGAACTGCAGTAACTCCCCCACCACAGAAGTTCAACAACATCGGGTGTTTTGGGTTTTTTTGTTTTGGTTTGGTTTTTTTTCAGTTAATGCTGAGGAAGAGAACCCAACAACCAGCGAGCAGCACCTGGCCCCACTCCAGACAGTGCAGTGGCATGTGAGCTACAAGACTTGAGCAATACATTAAATAAAACATCCCCTTCCCTTCAAATGAACACTCAGAGCTGCTCTTAGGCTGCAGTGTTATGTCAGTGGATGATCTCCACTCAGATAATGCAGCCAAGGGCAGATGGAGCTGCCTTAAGAGCAATATCTTTGCTTCTTCCTTGATCTAGATGTTCTGCTGGATGAAAAGCAACATTCATCAAAGATACGGGGCAGTCACTGTGGAAAATAAAGAAACTAAAGAGCTGGATTAATAAAAAAATGGAGAACTCTCTTTTCCTCGAGTTCTGGTTAGAAACTCTGGTTTCTGAAACAGCAATCAAGCACGAGTCAGAATTTTCAAAAGCAGGTGACTCTTTGAGTAGAGAAGTGCTGTTTTCAAAGGAGTCTGAAGACATTTGAGAGTCAAATTCATGTGAACTTTACATCAATCCAAAGCTTCAAAGTCTTTCTGAGGATGGGATTTCTGTGTGTTTGAAAAGCTTACCATGAGTCCTGTTTGGTAACCTAATGACTTGATGGCAAATTATGTGTTTCATATTATTTCAGCTAAATATAGCAGTATTGTTTGCAGAGCATCTGTAGGATTGGACCTTATTAGCAAGGGGGGAAAAAAAGGGCTCAGGTTCAGCACTGTACCAAGCCTCTGTTATAGGGTCTATAATGAATATTTACCCCAGCAAGGATTATCCCTACAACCTGCCTTGCACCAAACATACCAACCTGTGAGGATTTTGGGCAGAGGAATGACACCTGTACTTGTCTGCAAAATCCTCAACACCACTTGGAAATCTGGTCTCCAAAATATTCATCTAAGTCAAATTAATGGCCAAGGATCTTGAAAACAGCTCAGCAATCATGCCTGGTACAGTGTTCATGATATGGATACACAAGTACATACGGAAAGATTGATATATTTGGGTTTTATATAAATATAAGGACTTGTGTTCTTTAACAGAGCACTATTTGTGGAAGAAAATGTCTCAGTGCTTGCTCTAAGATACTGACAGATTGAATTTTTGCAATTACTTAATTCTTGTGGCGCGGTAAGGCTGTTTCATCTTCCTCAGTTCTGTTCATGTCTGCAGTGCTTCTCTTTGACTTCAGACAGAAAGTCTGTGTGGCTTTGGTGAAATATCTGTATGGGCTACACCACACCTGCCTGATACCATCTTTTGCTCCTCCTCAGGCTCACAGCATAGAGGATGATGGTGGGGACATGAAGGAAGCAAACAGGAAATGTGCTAGACTAAGTGTGAGCCACACATCTTGTTCAGAGATCTGCCTAAGGAATAAGTGCAAACGGAAAGACAGTGAAGAAAACGGGGGCTCGGAGCATGGCAGGGAGGTTGAAAAAGAAATAGAAAACTCAGGGTGATATGAGGTTCAAAACCATCTGTGCACAAACTAAATATAATAACTATATTACATATTAATTAATAAATATATGTAAAATACAGTATTATTTATAATAATAGAATTGTGGAAGTTTAAGCAACTACACAAGCTATAGCAGACAATAACATTGTTCCCAGGGAGTAAAATTCTTTAAGACAGGTAACCCATATTCTAATGAGGCATAATCTGCCTGGTCCAGGAGGGTAGGGGAGTTCCTCTATAGAGAGAGAACTGTTTCAGCAAGTTTCATTGATATGTGATTTCTGTTTTCAGATCACTTTGAGTAAAGGTTTGTACAACCACAGCTGCAGGAAAACAAATGCTCAGCGGTGAATTTTCAGTGTCAGATGTGAACTACTGCCAGAGGAGCAGACGTGCTTCTGGTCAGAGTTCAGCAATTACTATTTTTTTAGTGGAGTACTGAAAAGCCAGGTCATTTTGGGAAAAATCAATCAAACAGCTCTGCCTAGATAATTATGGGTAAAAACACAATGATTTAAATGAGTTAAGTATTTGTGGCAAACCTGCTAGGGCACAAAGCTTTGCAGGGTATCATAAGAAGATGACTGCATTTCTGTCTGGAATAGAATAGCAAATAATGACAGCCTTAAAGTCCTAGAAAATCAGGGATACAAACACATATATAATTGTTTTTTCTCCTTCCAGAAAAGAAACACTGCTGATAAATGTCAGTAGCCCCAAATTGTGCTATTTTTGTCTTCATACCAGGCTGTTAGTCTGTACAGATTCCAAAAGCACTGTATAAATGTATATATCTGAGCACAGGACAAGGCCAGGTACCCACTTCAGGATCTGCTTGGGTCCACATCAGAAACACCTGGTCTCTGGGCTACTTCTAGACACCACAGAAAATAAACTGGACCACTGGTCAGCAGCTACAAAGACAGGCTGGGACAGCTGGGGGTGTTCAGCTGCACAAGAGAAAGCTCCAGGGAGAGCTCAGAGCCCCTGGCAGGGCCTAAAGGGGCTCCAGGAGAGCTGCAGAGGGACTTGGGACAAGGCATGGAGGGACAGGACACAGGGAATGGCTTCCCAGTGCCAGAGGGCAGGGACAGATGGGATATTGGGAAGGAATTGCTGTCTGTGAGGGTGGGCAGGCCCTGGCACAGGGTGCCCAGAGCAGCTGTGGCTGCCCCTGGATCCCTGGCAGTGTCCAAGGCCAGGCTGGATGAGGCTTGGAGCAGCCTGGGATAGCGGAAGGTGTCCCTGCCTATGGCAGGGGATTGGAATGAGATGGGCTTTACATTTCCTTCCAACGCAAACTATTCTAGGATTCTGTGAAAGTCCCTTAATCCCTTGGTTTGAGAAAAAAGGGGATCCCTGCTCAGCCTCAGAGGTCCTGTGTCTACCTGGAGAAGTTTTGGAATGGGAGGAAAAGATCACCAAGATGGAAGACTGAAGCAAAACTCACACATCACACACTGTTAAGTACCATTAATCTCTATATATATTTTATGCATTATACATTAATAGTCACAGTTCAAGGATTTACAGCTCTAATTAGAATTTGCTTGCCCTGTCAGGATTGTTCTCTATGCCATCTCTAGATGGACATAGATCTTTCCAAACATTTCCAAAAGGACTGCTCAACAGCCAGGAGCCAGACCAAGCTGTGACTTGCTATCAGACCACGGAGAGACAGGAAACAACAGGAACACTACGAGGACATTTGCAACCCTGCAGAAAATACAATACATGTTGGCTTTATCAAAGAAAAAGAAAAGAAAGAACCAGAGATTGATGTATGTAATTACACTTGAAGCATGAGGATGAAGGCATGACGTGTAAATGAGGTACCATCAATAAAAAACAGAACTTTCATCTACTTCAGAGCTTAACCTGAAAGAACAGCAATTCTCAGAAAATGCAGTGGCCTTTCAGAAGAAAGAGCGTAGGTCTGAGCAAAAAAATTAACAACCTCAAAATGTCAACAATTCAAACAAAGACTGTTTTTTAAATTGAAAAAAACCCCCAAACAACTAACCAGGAACAGAGTTAAACACATGGAATGAACAAAGTCCATGACTGACCCAACGGACAGAAACAGTTCTGGTCCTGACCTTGCTCAAGCACTTGTTATGTACAGACACTGACCACTCACATAAATAAGTAAAATCCTTTGTATGCTTTTGAATTTAGGGAATTAAAATCTGACAAACAGAATAATCCCTGAAGCCATTTCTCAGTGGCATTAAAAGGCACCAAAGCACAAATGGGGATGAGTCTATCAACTCACAAAACTTTTATGGAAATGAAGTGGACGCATAAGCCTTTCCGACCATGGGATTTGCAGAAAAAGCACATTTCATAACAGTAGTCCCTATTTTTACCACTGCTAAGGAAGATGCAAATGAGTTTAAGCCCTGGCTTCCTGTGCTTAGGCTTGCAAGCCATCCTTCTCTAGATTAATGTGCAAGGCTTTACACAAACACAAAAAACAGAATGTTTTCAGCAAACATTTTTGTTAAAAGTAAAGGGAGTTTAGAAATCACTCATTCACTGACACCTTTATATAGAAGACTAGTAGACCTGCTAACAAAAGTTTCCAAGATTAGAACTGGATTTTGGATGCCTCAGCTCACAATTAAGACCATGATGCTTTAGCAGTACCCTCAAAGAAGGGCTTAGAAATTCATAAATTTCCAAAGTCTCAGAATTAAACCCTGTACCTTATGTAGACTTTCCCAACCCCAAAACACCACTCACCTGCCAAACAAAGCAGATTCAAGGCTGCGTGTTTTTTCTTTCCAGAATTTTATGAGTGAGATTTGAGTAACCTGGAAAGTGTCCCTGCCCATGGCAGGGGGTTGGAACAAAATGAGCTTTAAGGTCCCTTCCAGTTTAAAACATTCTGTGATTCTATGATCCTACAAATTTTGCCACTTTTCAAGTGCGCAAAAGGTAAAGTTTAAGAAATTGGCAGCAATAAATCAGTTGGGAACATCTCATGAGGAAAAACTCTTCGAAGATCTCAAATTGGACAAAAGTTCAAGTTGTCCTAAGTCCATACATGTACACACACAGTTTGGATCACTCAGTAGGAGACAGAAAATGTATTTATAAAGTCGAGGAAGCAGGAGAATGCAGGGGAAGATCAGTTCTGCAGTCAACCAGATCTACAGACATATAATCATCCCTGGAGGGATTTAAACGCCATGTAGATGTGGCACCTGGGGACATGGGTCAGTGGTGGCCTTGGCAGTGCTGGCAGAATGGTTAGACTCAATGGTCTTAGAGGACTTTTCCAACCCAAATGATTTTGTGATTCTGTGATCTGTGAGATCCCAAGATGTTTGCTCCCTCCAGAAAAAGCTCTTGGTGCTCTCAGAGCCCCAGTATCACCTGGTCAGTGGGAAAACTCTTATACAAACCAAAAAGGCTTTTTATGGTTCACAACTGGCCAAAGACCAAAATAATTCTTCCAAGGCAATTTGATTATTTGCAACAATGTGGAAGAACTCAAGGGAGGGTGATGTAGGGGTGAGAAAGGCAAAGTCTCCTCTTGGAGATACGGTAAGTAGAGAAGAATTAAGTTGCGTATCAGGCTACAAAGTCTGCTCCAACTTCTGGATAAAAATGACAGATCCATATTTCCTTTCTAAAAAACAAAGCCAATACTATAAACACCCAACAACATCCCAGTTCTCACATCAGAGACAACCATCTGCTAATTATTTTCTGAAAAGTGAGTTGCACGTTTTTAGTCTAATTGATATAATTGATTAAACTTTTTTAACAATAAGGAAAAACTCACTGGAAAGGATTTAAAAAAGGCCTATGAAGTGCACAAATGACAGAAGTTTTGGAGAAAATAGCTCTGATGAATAATGAATGTACACTAATATGTGTAGCTATATATTAAAAGACATGGACAATCTGCTCTAGACAAATCTTAGAGCCAATTATAAATTTTACATTTCAAGCAGCAAGTGCTACTGTTTAAGCCAGAGCAGTTGTTTTGACTTTGATAGCAGACTAGTCTAAAATACAAGGAATGTTGTTTATTATGGAAATGCTTTGTGCTCCAGATAACATCACGGATGGCTGCCCCACCTAGGCTACTGCACCATCCCACTGTCCCGAAACAAACCCCAGATAAACCTCTCCCTGCTGCCCGACTTCTACTCCCACCAAAGATCCAACTGCTGTGCAAAAAAAACCCTTACCATGGTGTGTGCCATGCAATCAGCAACATAAAATGAGCAGAAGGTATTGGATACATGTGTGACAATGAAGGAAACTACTGAACTTTGAGAACATGACCCACACTTCCATGTTTTGGTAAGGCACTGAAGCCAACACTCTACTCTGCCTTGCTGCCAGAGGGATGCACCTCGGGAACGCTGTATGGACAAGGTACATATCCTGACCCAGTAATATGTAAATATTACCCTTATCTCACTCCTTTTTTTCTTTTTTTGCATAGGAATTGTCATGCCCAGGGTTAGATTTTTTTTCCTCCACCCTAGAGAAGGAGCTGGAGATTTTGTCATCTGACTCAGTCCTACCTTGCTCTGGCTGATGGGCATTGCGACTGTCTACGGAGTCTCCAGCACTCACCTCTCTGCTCTTCAGCATCTCAGCTGGGAAGGACTGAAGCACAATGACAGTATAAACCACACTAATTTCACAGTTTAAGGATTTTTCCTTTTGCAAACTACCTATATGACCTTTCTCTGCTCTAATACAGTCCTGGGATAATCCAGCAGAACCAAAAAGGATTGACAGGTCAAAATGCTGTTTTCATCTGCCTGTTTCTTTCACCCCAATTCCAGAGTTACTACCATGTCACAGTTGTTTTGTTTTCTCATTTATTTGCGTAGAACATATTCCCCCAACACAAAAGGTGGCAGGAGAAGAGCACAGTGATTCAGTTTGCATACTTTTCCAGTGATGAGGTCCCAGACGTACTTTCACTACATACTGGTTCAATGCTGCCTCCAAAACATCCCACCAAGCCAAAAAGAACATTCCTTTGGACAAGTGGGACCACGCTTCTCTCCGTTATCACCGTGCAAGGGTTGATGCACTGCCCAGGCCTTGGCTTTTTGCATCAGCCAGAGAGACGAGGTTCATTCTCCCAGCTGAGCTTAACACCTTTGATTTGCATCCTGGGGGCTGACATTTACAGCACATTTCCTGGTGTGGAGGGCTCCTCGAAGGTCATTTGACAAGGTTTGAGTTTTCCTTCACAGCAGCCACAGAGACGAGGCCCACGCCGACATCCTGCTCCAGTCCCTCCCACCCAGCACAGCCGTGGGGCCGCACGCCAAACCCAAACATCCTCCCCCCACCCCCAGCGCCCACGGAGGAAGGCCTCCTTTTGATTTTGTACTTTTTAATCTGAGAGAGCCAGGCCTGTAAATATTACAAGAAATTATAACAATGACTTAAGAACAGAGACAGACTCACTGTCACCAACTGTTAACTCTCAGATCAGGGCAGCCTAGGAAGTGGACCCTTATCTGCCTGAAGCTCAGGACGTGCTGACTAACACCCTATTGAGCCGGCAGACCTTTGGCTCCCTAATCTCCCCAAACTGGAAAATGTACACCCCAATGGACATACTCCCTTCTGAAGTATTTCAAGCCTCTGCAAACACACAGACTGTGTTGCGAGATGAGCTGTAGCTCTGCTACATGCAGGAAATCCCATTTATTTGTCTTGAGGAGTGAAATGTGAAGTGACAGTAAAACCTTTCCAGCCATAGTACGTGGTGCCAGATTGCAGCCTAATCTCTGCCAGGACTGCCAGCTGAGGAGCCAGTGCCAAATGTGTATGTTTACACAATTATTTTGCAAATGCGGACTTCACAGCTTTACAAAAAATTTGCCCTAATGCTAAGAGTCCTGTGAAGACAAACCAAAGTCAGGGGAGGGGGGGGTGGTGTTAAGTTGACCTCAACAAATAACCAGGATGCCTTTTCTGAAATGGATTTCTAGGTTGCTCATTCTATGCTATACTTTATTCTGTATTCCACTATATTAATGAAGGTTGTGATAGCAAATTCAAATTAGCTATTGAAAACATGGCGTTATCAATGACAGAGGCAGGCAGTGTGTAGAAAGGAGAAAGGGTAAGAATGAGTAGGACAAGGATTCCTTCAAGTATTAAGACATCTTTACAAATCTTGAACCTGGGCAACTGCATCTCCTTATCTGTCTGAGTACAGGGAGTCAGGAGCTGACTGCAATCAAAAGGGATCTGCCATGCTTGGTGTCATCCTGCAGCCACCAGCTTAAAAAGTAGCACTCTCCTATAGTGAAACTGCTTTTTTTTCCTAATGCAAACAACCACCTCAATCTGAAAAAGGGCCCCAAGTGAGCTGCTGTTTCAATAATGAATGAAAATTACTTGCATTTTCTGTTTCACTACACTTTAGATGCAGCATTTCCAAATTTGTTTGCCTTCACTGACACCTTATCTGTATTAAGACCTATTCTTAAAGTAAAGACAGTAAAGACTGTCTTTAGGACATGAATCAAACAGTTCTAGAGAACTTCCCACTTCCGACTGGAGAATTCTTTCATAAATGCTATTATGTCCCTTTGTTATTGAACATATCTGCCCCCTTCTTCCCTGTGCATTCAGGCCAGGATTGTTTACCTTGGTGACAACAATCAGGCTTTGCTGGTCCTAGCTCAGGAGGATGGAGCTTGGCAAGTCCTGGTGGGGCAGATAAGCCCCAGGAATTCCAATAAAGTTTTGCTGCCTGACTCTGTGCTCAGAACTACAGGCACCCCTTGGATCTCGTGGGTCTCACACCAAGGACAACATGTAAGTTTAATGCCTGTGCTCTCCTCCCACTCTACTCCAAAGACACAAAATTTCCTTTTATGTTTCTGAGCTGCCAGTCTCTCATAGCCTCGAGGAGACCTTCCCTCAGTGAACTACCCAGTATAAGCCTCTGGTTTCCCATCTATAAAAACAATTTTTGGTGTGGTTTTTGATAGCTCACACACTGCAGTGAAGGAAGGGAAATCTTCCTTGTGAAGCTTTGGATGCTTGCTGCTACAGCATGATCAAGATGGGAAATTCTCACCCTTCTGCTGCACTGTCCTCAAGACTCGGCTCATGAGCCACAGGTTGGTTGCTGTCCCCACAGTTTAAACACCAGAGCAATGGCTTTAAACTGCCAGAGGGCAGAGTTAGATGGGATATTAGGAAGGTATTTTTGGCTGTGAGGGTGGTGAGGCACCGGCACAGGTTGCCCAGGGAAGCTGTGGCTGCCCCGCCCCAGGAGGAGTTTAAAAGCCGTGTGGATGTGGCACTTGGGGACATGGGTCAGTTGTGGCCTTGGCAGTGCTGGGGAGTGGTTGGACTCCATGGTCTAAGAGGGCTTTTCCAACCTATAGGACAAAGAGAAAACCTCGGTAGAAGGGAGCACGGTAGGGTTTGTTAGGGTACAAGAGTCAATATGAGGACACACTAAAGAAAAATCAGCCTTGTTTGTGAGTTCAACAGATTGCGGGTTTAGCATTACAACCTTATCATAAAACCAGCCTAAATCCATGTGAATTTAAGATTCAATACCATCATCTGATACTCCAGAACATCTAGAGCTACAAAAAAAGTTTAGGGTGACCTAAACCAGCTGCCCTCTATGCTGATAGACGTGAGAAATCCCCTGTTTAGCCAGGAAAAAGCCATATCCATCACTAATCATCCTCAGCAGGAGCAAACAGCCTTTAAATCAACTGGAGAGAAGCTTTGCAACTTGTACCAAAGGTTGTGACAAAATTAAACTCCGTATGGGAATGCAGTGGAGGCAGCCATCAGCTGACAAAGTACATCTCTTCCTCACTCTCACTTCTTGGTGCAGTTGTTGTAAACATTCGAGACATTTCTCTGATTTATGCATTTAATTAGAAGATATCTGTAACATTCCTGCTGTTTACATTTAACCCAACACTGCAATGAAAGCTGTAATTTCGTCTGGGATTTATATTCTGTACTCAAACTTATTTTGATTCCTTGATTTAAACATACACACAGAAGTGAAAATGTGTCAAAATCATGAAAATGGAAGAGATTATACTCCATTATCTAGTTCATCTGTCAACCAGGGCAGAAATTTTCTGAGGACTGTTTTTCTCAATCTGCCACATGTTATGGAAACTTAATTCAAAAGACTAATTCAGAAAAGACAGCTAAACCTTAAAAGTGGAAGAGCAATCGGATTACTATAATTAGGAATTACATGATTTTTTTCTTTCTTTATCCTGTATTTAGTTGTCATAACTCATCAAAATTTGCACCTTTTGGGATAAAGTTGTTGGCCTCTACCACATTATTTTACATTTTATTTAGAAAGTGGTTAATGCCTTTTTTTTTTTTTAATGGAAGGGGGATAATGTGGGGCTTTATTAATCAAAGAAACTAATAACTTCATTTTAAATGCAACTTTTTATACACTGAAGGTCTCCAGTAGAAAAGGAACACATGGGTTAGAAATAGCTTGCAACTGAGCAGGGGAAGAAAGAGGTCAGGGCATTTCAGTGTAATTTTACTTTACTTTGACCAAAGTTGCAAGATATTTGGAAACAACATGTCATGCGAATGCAGTGCCTTTGGCACTGGACTTTTCATTGGACTCACAACATATGCAACGAAGAAAGGGGAGGCTGCACAACACATGTGAAGCAGATTTAGTCACAGCAAAAAACGTAATAAAAGTATAGGGAGGCTTTCTAGGGAGGGAAACTTAGGGAATGTTATTTAGCTTGAGCAATTGTACAGCTCTGAAGTGAGCAGGGGCCGGGCTCTGGCTGGGAGCCCTCCTGTAAGATGTGTTGGACAGGGAGTTTTGGGCTGCTCATGAGTGTGGGGCTCCTGCCAAGCTCTTGCAAAGCCAAAGCTCTGCAGCTTTGGGCAGGGAAGCTCCTCTGTGCTCTCTTTCAGAAAAAATGGGATCATCCTTGAAGGTTAACAGAGTTCAAATGATGTGGCAGGCCAGCAGTTAGCAGAATGGAAGTAGCTTTGAGAAACGTACACGTGCAGAGAGTTGTTTACCCTGGTCAGAGCTCTGTTACCATGGGGAGAGACTTGGAAACTCTCACACTGCTTTCTCATCCTCCTGTTTCTCCAGCGCTTGCTTTCTGCCTTGTACTTGATACCTCTTTCTTGTAGCAGCTTCCTTAAACTAGTGAAATCAGCCAATCTAACATATCTTGTGTCAAACAACAGATACACAGACTGTTTCATGTTAGAATCTGTGTAAGTTTAAATTCTTCTCCTAAAAGTCTCTTACTTGTGCCCTTCCTTCCTATAAAGTGAGAGAATCACAGAACGGTAGAACGATTTGGATTGGCAGAGGGCTTAAAGACCATCCCTTTCCACCCTCTGCCGTGGGCAGGGACACCTTCCACTATCCCAAGTTGCTCCAAGACCCATCCAGCCTGGCCTTGGACACTGCCAGGGATCCAGGGGCAGCCACAGCTGCTCTGGGCACCCTGTGCCAGGGCCTCAGCACCCTCACAGTCAAGAATTCCCTCCTAATATCTAGTCTAAACATTCTTCTTCTGGTTTAAATTACCCTGTCTTTCTGAGTGCCACTGAAAAATTCAATTTAAGGACTATTACTTTATTTTTAAATTGCACACCTAAGTTAAAATGGATGCATGGACACCAGTGCAGTGTCCCAAGAGTTCACATGGAAAAATCAGAGCCTGTTGCTACCCTCTCTGGTTATTTCACATTGCAGTGAAAGGCCAGACTTCAGCTGTGCATAAAGAAATCTTTGACTGATCTCTTTTGGCAATCCATGCTCCGTTTAGTGACTGGACTTCCTATGTCATCTCCTGACCCTTCCCTCCACAAAGTTTGCAGAGCACCTAACATTAGCCCCTCACCATTTATTGCCTTGTGCAAGGATGATCTGCCATATGGACAGCAAAAGGATGGTAAACATTCCTCATCATGGATGACAGCTAGAAAATGTCACCAGTTATATTATCCTCCTCCAAAACTTTACTCCTAACAGCAATGGTTTCTGTTCATCACAGCCCAACAGCCTCCTCATGGGTGAGAACCAGCTGAGGCACCTTTCACGGGATGTGAGATGAAGATGGTAAGGGGTCCCCCTAACCCTGACTGTGTCACCAGTAGAACACAACCAGACTCTTCTCATCCAAGGAAGGAGAAGATCTTTGCAGTAGACTTCCCTTGCGTCCCTTACAGAAATATTTTTCTGCTCTCTACAGGTAGCATAAAGAATTACATAATTATTTCATAGAGTCATAGAATCCCAGAATGGTGTGGGAGGGACCTCTAAAGCTCATCCAGTTCTACCCCCTGCCATGGGCAGGGACACTTTCCACCAGATCAGGCTGCTCCAAGCCCCATCCAACCTGGCCTTGGACACTTTCAGGGATGGAGCATCCATCACCTCCCTGGGCAATGTGTACCAGTACTTTACCACCCTTATCATACAAAGTTTCTTCCTTATACCTTCATCTGAATCTACCTTCTTTTAGTTTAAAACTTTTACCCTTGTCTTGGGCAAAAAAAGAAACAAAACCTCATTGAATACTTCTTGTTACAAGACACTATTTCATCTACTAAAGCTTTTGCATGTAACTGCGTGAATTTTCATCTGTTGCCTTAATGGGAGCTAGTTAATTACAACCTCCAGAGTGCCACAGGCAAGGCTGAGACATTCAGCTCAGCTGGGTACAGGGCTGTGACTGCAGTTACAGCTCTGCGGAGCAGTGAAGGGAACTCAAGTGATGGCAAGATAAAGACAACCACGGGAGAGAAACAGCAAACTCCTGCTCTGCTGATCAACCTGCTCCTAGAAGCGGTTTATTTTCCCCTTTTCATTTTTACTGGTTTGAAGAAATGAGTCTCAGAATCACAGTACATATTATTGTATTAATGTTATTACATTTGCATTTATACAATTCAATTGTTACTGTTACCTAGTGCATGACAGTCCTGGATGGGCAGGTAGGACCTTGTTGTCTGCACATTTTCGTTTAAACTTTTTTTTTTTTAACTGGTTTGGGATAGCCAAAACACTGTCCAGCCTTCTGCAGGAGACTGACTTGCATAACAGTAATACGGAATAGCTCTTTGGAAGCAGCTATGGCAACTCCAGAATAAGGTGATTTCATTCCACTACAATTGTTGAGCTTTGCAAAGAAAGCAATGACTGGGGAATTAAGTGACTGAATCCAGAATGCAGCTTCCAGAAGGTAACTGGGATAATTTTTAGGGGTGGAGGGGACAGACATTAAGCCTCCATGTAAATATTAGTCTCCATGCAGACAGCAGCTTGGGAATAGGAGTGTCCTGTGCTAGCCCACCCTTCATCCTCATCTTGGCCAATGCACCTCATTCCTGAACTGCAGAATCACTGTACTCCAGTCACTCGCTCAAGCACCACCCTCCCAAGCTACCTTGGATTCTTGTGCAACACCCATCTCTGATGAATTCCTTCATTCTGGGATGAAATGTGCTTCCCTGTATTCCAGTAAGATAAACAAGCAGTCTGTATGAACGGGATGCATCTTTCCTAGAGAACTGTAACCAGACTACAAGGAAGACGTAAAGGAGAGAATAAAAACAGGTAATGTATTTGATTTTAAAACTACAGCTGTCACCATAACGCTGATGCCAGTGAAACCCTCACCAGTGCTTCTGAGAACCCTACATGTAAGGCTTTCTTACATTATATTTGCATTTATACGATTCAATTTTACTAGCTATTACTCCAAAATCATCTATTTTCAGACAGTCCTTTATCTTGTATGTATTCAAGAAAATTAAGATCTTAAGCAAGCATTAAAGAAAGGTGAGGCACTGGCTCAGATTTCCCAAAGAAGCTGTAGCTGTCCCATCTCTGGCAGTGTCCAAAGCCAGGTTGGACGGGGCTTAGAGCAAGCTGGGATAGTGGAAGGTGTCCCTGCCCATGGCAGGGGGTGGCACTGGATGGGCTTTTAAGCCCTTTCAACCCAAACCATTGGTTTGGTTCTAAACTCAAACCATAGGTCCAAACTATTTGGAGCGTCCCCAGCTGACAATAAAGGTCTTTTTGGGATCATGATAACTTCACTCATTTTTCAACATATAATGCAAGTGGATTTGGGTGTTACTGGCACTCTGATGGCCTTGATCATCAGCAGCCTCTCACTGACAGAATGAGGGATCTCCAAGCATGTACAGCTCTTAGCCATTTTGGGTTCCCTGGTTCACAATGGAAAGGACCAACATTATGAGATCCTCAGGAGTATTTATGACATACTGCTCCAAAATGGAAAATTGTATTTATACTACTAAACCACAATTTTTTAAAAGCAAGGAATGCTAAATTTGTAATATTTTTACATTAACTTGAGCTGCAGACATAACTTGGAAAACATCTGAATTTTACGAGCCTCAGTTATGTCAGTAACGAGGCCAACTCACCCACTTCTCCTCCTCTGCAGTGGCTCAGGCTCGCAGGATACAGGCTGTGAGCAGGGTCCCCTGCCTGGCACCAGCCCCAGGCGGATCCTGCAACACCAACCACGTCTCAGAGAGCGGCAGATGAGACTTGCACGGTGCTCTCACAGGTTGCAGATCAGCTGTTTACAGCCACTTTTTGTTCAAGGAACAAAGGATCATGAATTGCCATGAAGCTAAATGAGCTAAGAGAGCTCTAAATACTTCCACAGTGATTTGCTCATAATTAAAAGGAGAAAAAACACTCTACCATATTAGACTGCAAAAAATCTGTTTACAGGATTTTTGTATAAGAAGCAATGAAATTAAGTGAGACTGCATTACTTGCTACTGCTATCAATTAATGCAGCAACCACTTCCAGACATAATAATTACCATATGTGCACTGTGCTTTACCTCTGGGCTTATTAATTTCATACATGGGAGGTTACAACTATTGATTGCATTAAAACAGACTGATGTGTTACGAGAGACATGCTCCCAGTGCAACACATCGTCGCACAGACTGAAATGATTCAAGTGATACAGGAACAGATACCTGCATCCACCAGCAGACAACCTGCAAATGGTCATTTCTCCATCCCCACTTAAACACACAGACAGTATTGCAAGAGGAGTGAGCTCAGCTGATTAGGGACAAAATTAGGGGGTCTTAAGAGACAGATGTTGACCACTGGAGAAGTGAAAAATCCCTAGGACTACCTCCTATTAATATAAATAAATGAATAAAACCATAACGGCTCTTTATTTCTCAATGCAACTTGCACAATGGAGAAATTGCTCATGTTTAGGTTGAGTACTAGGAAAAACTTTTTGACTGAGAGGGTTGTCCAGCCCTGGCACAGCTGCCCAGGGCAGTGGTGGAGTCCCCATTCCTGCAGGGATTTAAAAGCCGCGTGGATGTGGTACCTGGGGACATGGGGTAGTGGTGGCCTTGGCAAGGCTGAGGGAAAAGCTGGACTTGATCGTCTTAGAGGGCTTTTCCAACCCAGATGATTCTGTGATTGACAACCAGCTCCGGCTTGCAAACTTCAGAGCAGCCTGGGGCTTGGCAAGTCTCAAAAAAATATGCATCTGCATTTTTAAAAGTGCATTTGTTTTTTAGAAGGTTGCCGAAAACTTGATCCATAATGAAAGACAGTGACCTCCAAACAGCATCTAAAAAGTGTGGTGTTTACCTTGCTATTACACAGCTGGGTTTCTAACTACATGCAAAACCAGCAATACACTCAGAAAAAAATGCACTTGGGGTTTTTTTTGTCATCCTATATACATAATTAAAGACATATTTCCATTCAATTCTGGTTAAGCTCCTACAAGTTATGTATAAGTTATACATATAGCTTAGGCTTTAAAGCCTCCCTTAAACAACAAAGCATTGTTTATGTTTTTAATAAATCTTAATTTTCACTCCTCTAATTCAGAAGACATTTTTTGAAGCAAGAATACACTGAATTCAGTAGGCAAATCTCTCATTAACATAATTCAACTGTCCTAAAATGATTCAATTTCCCTAAAATAATATTTATAAAGACAGTGGTAACTGTGATGCAGAGAGCTAAATGTAACAGGCAAAATTATCCTGCATTAGTAGTGTATTCATAGAGTGTGAGTGTGTCATCAATTTTCACAAACCCTTAAAAGTAGGAAGGAACCTGGCTGTTTTTCAGCAAAAGCACTAAAAACAAGCATCAGGCACAAAGAGTTAATATATTCTTCCTACTTCTGAGAGCAGGAACGGGCCGATTTCGTCAGTGAGGTTTGGCAGCGCGTGAAATCCTGTAACCAATTCCATTTCCTGATAAATGAACGGTCCACAGGGAAAAGTCAGCCAGAGGCTTTGGGAACTGCCGAGTGCTCAGACATGACCGAGAGGCTCCTGGAAGGAGCCAGACTGTCTCTTTGCTTATCGCCGCCCAGCCGAGCGGCACCAGCGGATCACCGGTGCTGCCAGACTGCGCTGCGAGCCCAGGCTGCGGCACAGCCGCTTCAGCCGCACGGGAGAGCCCCCAGAAAACACACCAGCCCCAGCATACGCCTGACATCAGGCTCTAGGAACTCTGAGAACACATGGCCGTGTAAGACAGGCATTGGGATGGGACTTGTAATAGTCTGCATTGTTTATGTGCTTCAGAGCCAAGTGCTAGGAGTGACTCGGTATTCTGGAGCTGAGGATCTCTCCCCCACCCTTCCAACAGGAAAAAGCCAAATACAGAATGATAAATCATTCATTATTGGTTAGATTTTGGCATCAGTGAGGCTGTGAAGGAGGGGTTTTCAATTGGAGCTATAGGGTGCATCACCTCAGAGCTGAACATCACTCTCAAGTTCTAAACCGTTCTTTGAGCTACAAATTGATTTTTTTAAAGTTATCTTCATAAATGTGACTGATAGTCTTACTGAATGTTAACAGCAAATATCAACTCTAATAGCAAAATGACAAATGTGCCTCAACCCAAGCTCAGCCCTGAGTTTCTGATCTATTTAAATACCAACTTTTCAGACAGAGTTGACCTGGATGTTTGTTCACTTTCCTATTATTACAAATCAATTCACAACTCCAACATTTTTACAGGAAATTCAAGTAGCTTGACACACACAGAACTGAACTTTCAAAAGTCTAAAATTTGAGCTTGTAAAAAAAATAAAGTACTGCCAGTCTGATGACCCCTGAAGGGAAGTTAAAAGAAAAAAAAAAAGAAAAAGCTCAAATAATAACTTCAGGCCCTTCATTACCAAAATCCTGGGTAACTTTTCAAGTGGCTTGCAGGCTTATAATAGCAACAACGTCTGCAATTGATTAGCTCCCCCAACACAACCAGATGTCTTGGTGACAGGGAGAAAGTACTGTGGGTTTGGAGTTTACTGGGATGCACAATATCCCATCACTGTAAACAAAATAATAAATGGGAAGGTGGGGAAGCTAAAGAAATATTATGCTTGTTCTCAATGTGTCTGAATCCAGTTTTACTGCATGTTCTAAGTCATTGGAAAGCCAAGGATAAATTCTTTCTTGCTCCCAAAGAAAATGCCAAAGACTTGGTTGAGTCTGTCCTTTATCACAGCACCACTACTCATTCCTTTGCTGCGATCTTGGGTGCTTTCTGCTCAAGGCTGTGAAAAACACAAGCTAATGGCATAAAAGAATGACAGTCCTCTACATTCACTATCTGCACAGGTTTGCAAACAAGGTATGAGGCTTTGGAGGAACACCAGAGCACTATTTCAGACATAACACCCACACGTAGACCAAACAAACTCCTTGTTCCTGCCTGACTTTAACTCACATTAATTAATGCATGCTTTAAACCTCAAATGAGAAAAGCGGGAACACGTGAAGGAGATACAAAAAAGATCTCTTCTTTGGACCATTTTGCTATTCACAACTCTGCTGCCTTTAAAGCATCCTTGATCCTTTTTGGGCTACTTCTGTGCTTCCATCAAATACCACGACAACTCCATGCACAGCATTGCATAATGAGCAAGGAACACAGTAGCAAGAACACGAGTAGTCTTCCTTCTCCTCTCTTCAGGACGTGGCATTAAAGAGGAGGATAAGACAGCAGGTATGGAGTGCCACAGGCTGGCTGACATAAGCAAAGCCCAGCACTGCAGCATTAGTATTTCTATCACAGAATCACAGAATGGTTTGGGTTGGAGGGCACCTTAAAGCTCATCTTGTTCCACCCACTGCCATGGGCAGGGACACCTTCCACTATCCCAGGCTGCTCCAAGACCCATCTAGCCTGGCCTGGAACACTTCCAGGGATCCAGGGGCAGCCACAGCTTCTCTGAGCACCCTGTGCCAGGGCCTCCCCACCCTCACAGCTAGGAACTTCTTCCCAAAATCTAACCTAAACTTACAACAAGCAGTCAAAGTACATTGAAGGGATTCATACATCAGTATCTTACTTGAATTTTAATCTGTGTAAGAGAAGTTATTCACCAAGAAGGGTGACAAAATGTAAACTATTCAAGATGAGAGTGAGCAAAAGCTGATGGATTTGGTGTGTGTAACCCGAGTCACCCCCGGCTCCTTTGAGCTGACTGTGCACCTGCCAACAAGGCTCTTCCTCCATCCCATCTCTGCTTGAGCTGCTTCTCTCAATCCACTCCAGCTGAGGTGGCTGAAGGCCAGGAGTTCACAGACCCAGTTTTGCTGCTCTGCTCACACACAGCACAGGCAGAAACAAAGCTCTCATGGCATGGTCATCAGCCTGGTGAGATGCTCACCAGGCTGATGACCATGGCATCAGCTCCATTTTCTGAGCTACCACACAATCAATGCAATCCCCACAGAGCAGCAGCCAGGGAAATCAGGGAGAGGGCAGGGGAACATGAAACACAGTCCCTCTTTCCTCCTAATACCAGTCACTGTGAGCCACACACTCCCCCACCATGGGATTCACAAAGCCTTGGGGCCTGCCTGGTGTCCTGCTCGCATTGTGCCTCGTACCATCTCCTAAGCATGAAGATAAAGCCTGACAACCTTGAGAATGTTGGAGCCACCAGCAAAACTTCCCAGTGAAAGCAGGATTTTCCCCATGGAAATGAATGCTTCAGTGACTAGGAAGAAAACAAGATTGAAGTTCTCAGTTTAATCTTCATCTCTGAAGAAAAGCTTTATACAAGTGCTCTAAGTTGAAAGCATGATTACTATTTTCTGTTCAAAGGGATTTTTGGGTGCTTTACAATAAGAAACTGATATTACATGAGAAACAGTTTGAAGATCAGAGATTCAAAAGTTTGCTAATGCATATTTTCCTGTGTTGATGCTGCAGTGATGTTTATATTACTCTTCAATAGGGAGGTGTCAGAAAAGCATTAGTATGTTTTTAACTGTGTGCCAGGCAGACAAGCAAAATAAAATAGCTGGGGTTTTTTCTTGTTCTAGTCAACAATGCCAAAAGTTACTGTTTATTTTTCTCCGCCCCCATGAAAGAATTTATAACCACTGAAGTAAACTCAAGTTAAAAAGCTGGTTTTAATCCCAAATATTGACTGACAGCTGCTGTGTAAAAGCAAACCTAACTTGTTTGGGTTCTCAGAAGTGTTCACATTTGAAAAATTTAGTTTCCTGGAATAATTTGAGGGGTGGTTTTTGGTGGGTTTTTTTTTTTTGGTCCCTTTCCCTATAATGCTACAAAAATAATTTAAAGAATGTAATCGTGTATAATTTTCACACTTGTAAGACAACTGGGGAAAGGTGGAAAGCACATCCCCTTTTCAAACAGCCTGAAGAGTAACATGTAAATATGGTGTTGGTTACAGCGTGAGTGAACTCCCTTTGGGAGTGCCAGGTAGAGGTTTTGAGTGCCACTGCTGCTAGGCCTGGCAACAGTCAAGCAGATAAAACACTCAGCTGTAACTAAGACCTTGTGTGCAAAGGGACTCATCTTACACCACACCAAAGAAACCCAAATCTTTACAAATCCATGCAAACACTTAGATGAATGGGTAACTGTAAGAAGAATTCTTGTTGGTTTGGTTTTATTTAAATATAAAAATACTAAAGCAAACTTTGATAAATGAATAATATGCTTGATAAATTACTCACGAACACTGCCAGCCTATGCCAACATTTCAAACATCTTGAGTTCAGCAATATGAAGCTCCGTGGATCACAAGTTTCAAGTCAAACTACATTGCTAAGGACCACAGTAGAATTTATTTCTTTTTCCCTAAAGTTTCTAAGTTAACTGATTTCTTCCATTTTACATGAAGGATGCTTCTGAAAATGAAGTGTTGTTAGTATTCAATCCAACTCATCAGCTGTATTTGCATTACACACGGCTAAAAACGAGGCTCTCTAAAGACTGCTGAAATCCACTTTTAACCATGGAACAACAGGAGTCATTGCATTTCAAAAACACCTAAGTGTTCAAAAGTCATGCAGATGTGGCACTCAGGGACATGAGTTAGTGGTGGCCTTGGCCACCTTGGGGAAACAGTTGTACTCGTCATTTTAGAGGGCTTTTCTGACCTAAACGACTCTGTGATTCCATGACTTTGAATCCACAGATGGTAAAGTGAATTTACTTTGGCCATTTGCTTTTTCAGTGTTAAAGCAACCAGGCACATAAGCAAATTTTTTTGTTAACATGCTATGTATTATAACTAGCTACTGAACCCTACTTCCTACTAAAGTCATATTTCTGTGGATTATCATATTAATGCTTAAAAGTGAGGGTGGTATTTATTTCTGAACTAAACCCCCAAAGCTTTTGTTCCCTTCTGGGATGATGCAGTTATTTTCTTCCTGTAAGGTTTCAAACTACAAAGTCAGGAGTTCCCATACAATGCATTATGTCAGCAAGTATCTAACTTCAAGCACTATAATAATCACAGTTTTTCCATAGTATTTTTCACATACTTTAGATCTTGCCTACACACAAGTTTGCACCATTTAATTAAACAGATTTAAATGATAGAAACTCCTGCTTGGACATACTTATTATAAAGTGGTGTCATTCAGTTTAGTTTCAACTCATTCTCACCAATTTAAGTAGCCAGGCTTACATTAATAGAAGAGCACCTGCATAAGGGTTTGCCCTGGCTCAGACAGACAGACAGGTTTATAATCCCACTGTAAGATTAGCCAGAGTCAGCTGAGTGCAGACATGTCTTCAACTGCTCACAGTTTCACAATGATAAGTTATTTTCTGACCACAAAGCCCATCAAAACTTTCAAGATCATTTTTTCCCCCTGGAATTTTGATTACCCCAAATAATATTTCTCAAGGGATGTGGAGTATATTCTTCTCTACTCGAGGTCTCTGAGAACCCGACCTCTAAAACAAATGCCTTCAAAAGAAACATGAGTTATTGTCCATCACTCACAGGTCAGCTCACGGAAGCAGGGAAGTCCGACATCTTAATTGAGGGTATAAATTGTCAGAAAGACATATACAATCCATAAATACTCTTATTCTTAGCATATGGTCAGTGTTCTGGAAAGGCCCAAAAAGGCACTTTGTTTAAAAGTTTCTTACACTTCTGTCACTAATCTGATCTTCTTCAGGTTAAGGGTTAACAGCAGCTGAGGGTCAGCAAAAGGAAGTCTGTGTTATAGACGCCTGCCTAGCGTCAGACCGAGGGATGTATAAGACACAATCAGCTTCCACTGTAATAAGAACTTTGACCTTTGAGCCAGAAAAAAAAAAGAAAAAAAAAAAAAGATATCAGGAAGAACTGGATGAATTTATTTTTTAAGGAAGTTTTCTGTCTCTCTTGCTTAGTGCTGTGCCCTGGAGCTCTGTAAATGAGTTGCTGGTCTCTGTAACTCCTCTGTCCCTACCTTTTTACAGTGTCACACAGAGTTAATTTGTGAACTATTCCACCAAAAACCCCACAGCAGCAAAAGTGTTAGCGTAGTAAAACAAACACAAGAAAGCTGTACACAGCTTTTAAAGCAATTACAGATCTGCCCCAAGGTTTAATTTGGATTATTAAAGACCACTGGTCTGGATCCTGAATCCAGCATCTTGCTGTGGCCAAATAACAACCACTCAGGACTAAGGACAGCAGGACAGAGGAGAAAAAAAAAAAAAGAAATCATAATCAGGAGCAATTCTAATAGAAATGGGGCAATGGACAGTTTCTTTGGATCAACAGGGTGCATATATATGGAACACTACCAGTTTCCTTTGCCACCTGGGTGCTGTGCAGGGCTGCCCACGTCCTGTCCCTCTGCATCGTGTGATGGCACCACTGACTGCTCAACAGATGATGTCTCCTCTCTGGGAGGAGCATCTGCAGAAGCAGGAAAATTCTTCCAAAGAGAGCTCAGTACACAAGCCAAGAGATTGTTTAGGCTCCTTTGGTTTTGGGGACTTTACATGCACTTTCTTTTATGGCCATTCCCCTTCTCTGATTTGCTGTGAGCACAAGTCTGATGGGGAGTGGTTGAGGGAGCTGGGAAAGGGGCTCAGGCTGGAGCAAAGGAGGCTCAGGGGGGACCTTGTGGCTCTGCACAAGTCCCTGACAGGAGGGGGCAGCCAGGGGGGTCGGGCTCTGCTCCCAGGAACAGGGACAGGAGGAGAGGAAAGACCTCAAGCTGTGCTGGGGAGGGTCAGTTTGGACATTAAGGAAAATTTCTTTACATAAAGGTCTGTCAATTCCTGGCATAGGTTGCCAAAGGGCAGTGGTGGAGTCCCCATCCCCGGAGGAATTTAAAAGCCACATGGATGTGGCACTTGGGAACAATGGGTCAATGGTGGCCTGGGCAGTGCTGGGGAATGGTGGGACTTGGTGGTCTTGGATGGCTTTTCCAACCTAAATGATTCTGTGATTCTAACAAAGCACCTGTGCTTGACATCTGGTGTTGAATTCACTGCCACTGCAGTCAACAACCATGTTAATATCATGACATTTTTTGTAGCTGAAACTCTGGTGCTGGTGCTTCTACCCCAGGGTGATGTGCCAGGGATACAAAGCTGCTCTGGTCCACTTCCCAGGCAGTATCTGTCATCACCATGATGACAATTTACTCCTCCCCTGTGCCCTGGTGCCTCAGTGATTAGCAGCTTTTTCCAGCGAAACAAATGGAAGCTGATGGAGTTGGATGTGTAACGTTAATAGGAGGGGGAACCTATGAGAAGTGCTTTTAACACCTAAAGTGAAACTTGTTCTGTCAAGAGACTGAAGGCTTTTACCTCTTCTCCTTTTACATATTCTGTGAAATTTTAATGCCCATCGAACTCAAATGCACTTCAATAAATATTAAATTTTGTACCATACCAAAAAGGTGAGAGCTGATGGCATAATGGCACGTCTGCATAGCACACAAAGAACATCTGACAGAGTGCACACTGATGACAAAATACTCATTGACATGGGGAGAAAAGGACTAGGAGAAAAACACAAGCAGCTCAGAAAATGGTCATGAAAAACAAATCTCCATCTTAAGTGGCTTAGGTAATGGGAACTTTTCTTTTATAAAGCATTAAACGTGGCCTCCCAAGAGTGATCATTCCATGAAACCTAATGTCAGCTTCCAGTCACTAGCTGGCATTTGAAACAAGTTTTCCCACTTATTGCAGAAGCGTGGTTATCTGCTGGCTAACTCCCCTTGAAATCCTGAGATAAGTCACAGGCTCCAGACACGGTACCGCTTCTCTCATTCTCCTAATCCTGAAAGTACAGATAGTTCACCAAAGGGAAGAAAGGCAGCCTGAGAACTTTAAAAAAAAATAAAGAGAAAGAAAGAATGAGGCCAATTTTCACCTATCACTATGATCTCTAAATTGCCTTTAATAAGCTTCTGCAATATAGCAGGGAGCCTGGATTGTGGGCTGCTCATCTGCGAAGGAGACAGCTCCATCTCCACGCCATGGCTTCTGCCTCCATTCCGGGCATATTAACTTCATTTATCTCCTCCCACAGACTGAGGGAGAAATAACCAGCTCTTGATTTCAGCACCTGCCCTTTATCTCTCTGTTTGTGCAGAAGTCTTCTAAAAGGCTAATTGCTCAGCTTGGACTTTCTTGGCCTTACACAGTACACAGCTAAAAGCATATGCTTAAAATAACGCTAATTATATTGTTTGTCTCCAGTCAGACTGCTCCAGGACTGGAAGGAAAATCTGAGTTAGATCTCCCATTTCCCAATAATTATTTGCTAAGAAAATGCAAGATATCTTTCCTAACACAGACACACACACACACACATATATATATATTTATCCATGACCTACTGTTACTACACATGCTCACTTTGCATCTCGTGCTGCTTCCCACTGTGGAAGGAAGCAGGAGCACCAGGGTGTGCTCCCAAACTTATAAGCTCCATTATGCAGATGAAGATCGTGGCTTTAAGTGCTGTTATTTTTAGTTGATGTTGATTCATGTTTGAACTATGGGCTAAGCAACAGACTCAGGACCTGAATACATGTAGCGCCTCTTGAATGCTCACTTCCTTGACAAAGGCCAAGATAAGCAACTTGAAAACATTCACTTGAAAACATCCGTGCATACATTAGGTACTTACACACCAGAAAAAAACATCATTGTCTGAGCTGCAGGGAAGTGAGTGAGTAAAATCTCTGCCTCAGCCCTCATTTTCCAAATCATATCCATGTTTCAACCACCTCCCCCAGAGTGCTTCAGCTGAAGATGGTTATTTCTAGGAGGCAGGAATAATATCTCTGCAGGGTCTCCTGTACTTTACAGTACTTCAGTATGCTGTGGCACAAAAGGCAGGGATGTCTTGAAAATTAGCTAACAATTAACTGCAAAGCTGATATATATATATATTCTTGGGATTGAACTCCACAGCTTTGCACACTGGAGTTACGTGTAGGTTGTGTCAACACAGATCCAACAAATTCACCATTTCTGCAGACACTGTCCAAGCTGGCTGGGCACAAGCTGACCCCTGTCCTGGGGACAGCTCTGGGCCCCTCACAACAAGAGAGACATTGAGGGGCTGGAGTGTGTCCAGGGCAGGGAACGGAGCTGGGAAGGGGCTGGAGCCCCAGGAGCGGCTGAGGGAGCTGGGAAAGGGGCTCAGGCTGGAGCAAAGGAGGCTCAGGGGGGACCTTGTAGCTCTGCACAAGTCCCTGAAAGGTGCCACCAAAGCCAGTGTGGGTAGGGCTGCTCCCACCCATCCAGACTTGCCCAGAGAGTGTCATTAAAGACATCAGGATTAAAGCTTTCTCCTTTATTTAGCTGCTGAAATGCCTCAGAGTTGCCAGAGTTATTGTGTAACTATATCTTCAGTCTGATCTTAATATGAGTTTGTCGAGCTTTAGAATAGCTTCCTCTGAAAACCTCAGAGACTGAAGTGGGAAGACCTGAGGAACTAGGAGACTTCAGGAGAGAGGCACAAGGACAGAGGGCACGAAGACTCACAAGGCCATTTCTACAGGAGGGAAACGTGTGATGCTCCTTGTCACTATCTGTGCAAAGGAAGGATGTTATTTGCACGTACAAATTCAAGACAATACATATATTTATCCATATATACACACACTTTTGCTCTGGCCAAACTGCTAATCAGCAAAAGTATTAAAAAAGAAAAAAAAAAAAGGAAAAAAAGGAAACCAAAGAGAAAAAAAAAAAAGACAAAACCCAGTAGGTGTAAGTGGGCAGTATAGAAGACTTATGTGCCAAGCTGTCTGTATTCACTTTGTAAGTCTGTCCTGAAACTCAAGTGCTCCAGAGGAAAGGGAATTGCTCCAAGCAACACTAAGCACCCTTAAAACTGGAAGCACTCAACCATTTGGTGAGGACTTCCAGAGCTTGGCACATACCAAAAACTACTGTTTTGTTGCTTTAAGTGGAAATATAACTATATGATTTTGAATAGTGTACATCATTAATGCAGAAAATTTAAACTTGATGGGATTTCACTCCAGAAACAGCATTTCTGTAAATTGTGGCCTTACATGTCAGGTTTTTTTTAAGCAGTGAATTTATTTGGTGATGGCTCTGTGTCAAGAAGGAATCACTGTAGCCTCAATGTAAGAGCTTTTAATTATCTGCACATAAGTCGTCATAGAAACAGCCAAAGTTTCAGTGTTCCTCTGTATTCACAGCACCACCACTAGAAAGGACAACCTGAAGGGCTGGATTTGGATCCAACACCTCTGGCTGGTGTTACTCAGGCTATTCCTGTACTGCGGCTCAGGACTCGGACTCTAGACCAACCTCTCCCAAAGTAATTCAGTCTGTGTGACTGAAGATGTGCCATCTCAGGGACACAGGGAACTGCAGGAAAGACATTAGTATATGCAGCCAGCTAGAAAATTCCCACTGGGTGTTTTAAAATTACCAACGTATAAATAAATTACCAGCCGTCACCAGAGGCCGTATGGACTCAGTGTGCCTTATCAGAGGATATTTTACTAAAGTTACCACAAAAGAAATGGTGCTCTCACTCTCTTATCACAGAGTAGGAACAAAAATAGTTCTTCAGAAAACAGACAGTATTTAAAATACATTTGGCATAACAGAGAAACAAGATTCATCGTGTTTAAAAAACACACACAGCTCCCATTTGCTTACTTACCCACTTACACAGATTTCTTTATTGCAGTATTTAAACATCACACAACCATTAATGGATTTTAGCCTCACAAAACCTGTCAAGTTGGTAAATCCCTCAAGAGATTTGAGACATTCTCAGAAACGAATGGAGGGGACTGCTCAGGATTATAGATAAAGCTCATCATCATGTTGACTAGACCTACAGGTTCTGAACTGATTTTCACTAGGCTGGGTAATTCTCAACTAAAGCCTGCAAAATTTATCTTTATAGCATTTAATATAGACCCAGACAGAGGTGCAGAGCACTAGAGACAGAACAAGAAATTAATCAAAAGAGAGAATTATCAGTGTTTGGTTACAGCATAACTAAACAACAGATGGAGAGAGGAGCCTGCATCTCCAGGATATGATGAAGAAAACCTTAGCTTCAGCAAATTTTAATTCCTCCACAGGCTTCAATTTATTAACTAATCACAAAAACTCACCCAAACACTTAGCAAAAATTAGGAATTTAAATGAAAACATACACATATGGCAATAGACAGTATAATCACTTATCAGTCACTACTGATAGGAGAGATGATTTTTTAATGTAACAGATATAAAGGGCATATATATGTGTACTTGATTGGAACAGTACACTTTAAGTGATGAGATCTTGAGCACTTACTCTTAGCCTGTCTTTGGGCAAAGCAACAGCCCCTTGCTTGATGATTTCCAGAACTCGTTCCACTGACAGCTCAGCTCCAGCTTGCTCTAATCGGGAGCTGAAAAAGCTGATCACCTGGAATGAAACATCACAGCACATAAATAAATAGAAGAAATCTTTGGATCAATTTATACACAAAGCTGTCATCTTCTTTTTTGGCACTGCTGTATCTGCACTTCTTTATGAATAATCACATTATTGCCTGTGTCACAGCCAGGGAGACTTTTTTAATGTCAAGTTAGCGCTACTCTCAGCATCCTCCTGCAGTCATTTTTAACAGACAGATAATTTTACAATTTAACACACAGAGCTGAATTAATAAATTTTCATTTTCAAGTACTGTGCACTGACATATGCCTATATTTCTCTCTGCAAGTTCTGCCCATCAGGCTTTTGAGTTCTTCCAGTCTTTCTATAATTTGAGCTAGAAATTTACCTTGATTGTGAAGCATTAAAGTAAAATCACTATAGTTTCACTGACTTCTGGACAAAAGGCTTTAAGACAACTATTAAGTATCTCAGTATGAGAGACTACATGATTTCCTGGGGATTGTGCAGCACTCTAAGCCACAGCAAGTGGATGGTGAGAAGAAAGCCCACAAAGCTCCTCTTCTACCCAGACTATCCACCCCAAGTGCCGCACATACCTTCTACATCCTGCATGCTAGGCCCAAGGACCTGCACATTTCTTCTCATCTTCCAAACATCCCCCTAGTGAATCCAAGATGATTTTCCCCATATTCCCCTCCCCACCCCCTTTTCTGTGACCCAGCTGGTCCTTGTTAGCTAGAACTCAGCTAGGTCAGGCTTTAACTTTTATCCCTCTCCAAGCTCAGTAGGTCACACCAGAAGCAGACATGCCACCGGCAGTTCTCCAGGTGGGACATCAGAACACCTCGATTTCTATAGCTCCTTTCATCCAAAAGAACACACTTTGCAAAGCCCATCCCTTATCACAGGGAAACTCCTCAGTCACACAGGGGATCCAGGACTCAGAACAACACAAAAAGGGTCTGGGGAAAAATTTCAACACCTACTTAGAATTCTCTGAAGTACCACAAGAGGCACTTGGTAGAACCTGTCTACACCAGAGCACCTGGCTACCCCTGGGCTGGAGGCAAGCACAATGGTGATAGTAGCTTCTGCAAAATCCTGTGAGCTTTGGACACACTCTCTGTGGAAAAATACTGATGTTCACTTGTATCTGAATCACAGTCCCAGTCCATCAAGTAATCTTCGTTAATTCTCCCAAGTAGAAGGGGGGAGAAGTGTATTATACTACAGAATCTCTGCTGAGCTCTCTTTGTTCTGTAGTGAGACACAGCTGGAGCCAGAAACCATTACCCTAATTATGCCTCCCAGCTCAGCTGCTGTTCATAAAACAAAGACAGCTGATGGCTTGATTACTGTGAGATTCAAATTTGTTGTTCCTGTTTGTGACTCCCCCTTGCTGAAAGCCCAGCCCTTGTTTCGAGCTGAAAGACTTTCTGGGATCTCTAGAAACTCTTGCACCAAGTGAATGAGATGCAGGCAGACTAAAGTTGCTAAAAGTTGCTTTTTGGGGTTGTTATGGGATTTTCGTGTTTGGTTTGTTTATTTTGTTTTTTTCTAGTTTTGTTTTGTTTCTAACAACAGAAGTATGGAAATCAGTCAAAAGAAAATTCAGGTTTAATCTTCCATGCTGTCCCTATGATTATGTCCATACTCGAGCAGAAAGGGAGAATTTCACTGCCTCTGGCAGATGCTGCAGGTAGGCTTTTACATTCTTAGAGATAAGGGTCTGGTGGAGCACTGTGATCTCTGATCCTTAAAAAAAATAGGAGTAGGAAAATGTGCTGAGTTCATAAGCAAAGGAGCTGGAGAGAGGGACCAGAAATAACAGAGTAAAACAGCAAGAAACAGCTTGTGCAAAGAGCGTGAGGACCTCGGAGTGAGGCTGACATGGTTTTGGCACAGAGTTTGGGACAAATTGCTGGTGAAGGATACACAGCTCACAGAGGAACGAGCAAGTTGCCCGCAAACTTTGAAAAAAAAAAAACATCTTCCTGCATTTCAACACTCCTCTGTTGTCAGTAATCACTGGTGAAACCCATCCTCGCCCAGGGCAGGCTCCTGCAGAGAATCCATCGCAGTGGCACTGCCTTGTTAGCTCAAGTTCTGCTAAACCACAACAAAAGCAAAACTTAATATTTAGCTTTTAATCAAAAGGATAAAATACTATCATAATGCAAATGCGTAAAAAAACTGAATGAAGCTCACAAATACTCCCTGAATTCTGATGTTTCCGATTTTGGGAAGTCAAACCCTTCAATCTTAACATGTTTTTAAAAGACTTATGTTTTTGTGGTAAAGGTACTAATCTTCTTTGGGTTATATTTCAAAAGAACAAAAGTAAGACAGGCTTCCAGTATTTTCAGGCTATGTCAGCATTTTAGAGAACTCTGAATGGCTATTTTTGATATGTAGTTGATGACTAAAATTAAAAATATCTACTTTAATAATGGTACTTATCTCTAGGTGTTATTTGCCTTCAAACAATATAGAAATGGAGAACTTCTCTTTTGGATCTTGAGAGCACAATAGCCCAACGAGACAGTCAGGTACCCAACGCGTACCCCAACAAAGTAAGAAAACAGAAAAGCAAAAAGAAAAAAATATAAGAAGATTAATTATATACAGGACATCTTAAAAAAAGCATTTGCTTGTTAGCTCCAGATCATGAATAAAACCAAAAAGCATCCAGTATTACATTCCCTCATGGCAAGCTCCAACCTCTGTAGCAGAGGGTCTAACAATTTTCCTACTAATCTAGTCAAACACAAAAATATAACAGCTCAGCATCATATTAAGGAAGAGTAGCCTTTTCCTTTGAAAGAGCTTTAATTATCTTCTACACTTAAATAACAGAGCTGAGTTTAAAATAAAAATGAAAATTAACAGATTTCAACTCCTTGTCCAATGGAAAGTAAAATGAACCAGAAAAAATAAACTGGGTGAATAGTATTAAATGAGTTTCAGGTTTTAGTACATGTTTTAAAACCAACTGAGCATATGACTGTATGAATAGAAAAACCCCAGATCTTAGGGCAAATAAACAAGGCTGAGAGATGGTGTCTTCCTGATACTCTGAAAATTAATTTTCTCACTAATTATTTGGGCAACTGGTCTAAGGAAATAGAAAACAACCGCAAAGACTGCTTAAGAAGAAGAGTAAGAAGAAACTCCACAAGTTGCTGTGAATTATTCTTTTCCTAGTCATGCTGAGCACTGAAAGGCCTCTCCATGAAGGAACATAACCCACTCTAAAGAGCTCTCTCTCCAGTCTGGCTTCCATATTAACAGAGATTAAAAGGCACGTCTAATCCAGGATTAGACAACCCCTCATCAGGAATATCTGATCCCTGTCCAGATAAAACAGTGTATGGAGAGCCTTGCCCTGTGCTGAGTCTAATCCTGGCTGTGCAAGGTACCCAGACGTGTGGTATGACGGGCACAGGGGACCTGGCTTGGCCACCTCCAGCTCAGGCATTGCCAAGGTTTGTATTAAAACACCACTAAAACTTCTAAACAAAAACTCTTTTCCATAGTGATTTCCAAAACTGGTTTTAATCATAGACTCATGGAATGGTTTGGTTGGGAAGGTTAAAGGTCATCCAGTGCCAGCTCTCTGCCGTGGGCAGGGACACCTTCCACTGTCCCAGGCTGCTCCAAGCCCCATCCAACCTGACCTGGGACACTTCCATGGATGGGGCAGCCACAGCTGCTCTGGGCAACCTGTGCCAGGGCCTCACCACTCCCACAGTGAAGAATTTCTTCCTAGAGATCAATTTCCCGTGAGAAACTTACACTTTCTTCTGTTTTCTAAACAGTAAACTTACAAGGTATTGCCAGAGATTAAAAGTACTACAAGATTAGAATGATTTAGAAACATTTTTCATTTAAAGGCAATATTTTAGGTTTTAGAGATTAAGATTGTGAGGGAACAACCAGAGAGTCTGTTATTTCACCCAACTATTGTTTTCAATTGGGCTGCAAGGCTGAAGTAACAAAGTATTTCCCTTTACAGCATGCCAACAGCAAAGCTATCAAGGGCAAGATGTTTCCTCCACTTGGATTCTGTCAGCAGATGCTGAAGTGCCGTGAGGCCTGCGGCAGCCCAGGCAGTGCTGCTGCCTAAGGAACATGACAGCTCCTCTCCTTCTCCTCCAGCTAAAAATAACAGTACAACACATTGCTGCCTCCACTGCCTGCAACTGCAAAGGTCAGCTCCGCAAGACAGAAGAAAAAAATCACTTGGCACAAAATGAATATGTCGTGAACCTGTATTTGTTAATTTTGTTTCCCTTGAAAAATGATTGAAAGAAACACTTTGAGTATTTTATTTCCAGCTACATTCACCACTGGGAGAGTAATATGGTGTATTGATGGCACAGCAAATGGAGAAGAAAACAAGAAAGCAAACCTCTCGTTGTAAAGTACCACAGGATTAGCACTTCAACTAAGTAGCTTCCATCGGGAAACATAAATCACAGCTACATTTGGTATCCAGTAGTCATACTGGAGCAAACAGGAGGCAAAGCCAACCCTACTGATTTAAGAAGGGGTGAAACAGCTTTGGGTGATTCAATAGCAGGAGAAACACAAGAGGGTAATCAGCAGACTTCAAGTACTGTATTTTTCAGAATTGCTTTGAAGTGAGGAGCATGTTCAAGGACACATGAGCTTTTCCAGGTATTCTGCTCTCCACTCCTAGGGTGTAGGAGTGAGGAGAAAACAACAGGCTAAAAGATCCCCCAAAGCAAACAAACAACAACAAAAAAAACCCCAACCCAAACCCACCAAAACCCCCAAATCCTTAGAGTATTTAGCCAGGCTTTGGTAATCAGCAGGATCAAGGTTTTTCTAAGGACATTTTAAGGAAAGCCATAAAAACTTAGTTCTTCAGTCCTGCAGGTCTTACAACAGGGGTTGCTATATGCCAGAGCAAAGACAACTTGATTGATTTTAAGATCTAGCAGGGAAATGTCTCCGGAGAATTAAATTCCTTGTAGGAAATTGCATCAATCGAGTCCTTTGCATCACTAAGCCATTGCTCCCTGATGACCTCCTGATGTCTATCAGACTACTTTGCAAACAAAATTCTAGCAGCTCCTAGTTAGGCCTGTTCCACCACCTGGTATCCGTTGTTCGCTCGTAGGAAATATGAGCAGCGAAAGCCAAGGAGTTCTCACTGTGGCCATGAACCAAATGCATCTTTAGGAATGATAAGCGAAGATTCTCCACCAAATTCCTGACATATCTGAGGTGGCTGACCAAATTATAGACCACCTCTGAAGTGGAGGCATATAGACAGCTCCCAGCTGAAATATTTCTGCACAAGGCCAGAAGAAGAACCATAGCATTCCTCTCTGTTCATCATCCAGAAGAATATCCCATTTTAGCTAAACAAGATGCACTATCTCCTACTAAAATGGCTTTCTAAAATGAAAAGTCAAGTAATAGGAAACAGAAGGTATTTTGATTTCAGTTTCTTCTGTACAGTCTTAATGGTTCCCATATGTTCCAAATCAGCTGGCAATTGTGATTTTTAGATGATTTATAAAAACACAGAGGCAAATAAGTAGTTTTCAACAAAAAGTGTTCAATACACTGATGATTCTTACACATTCACCTGTTTTTGCCTCAATGATGAAGCACACAGAGATTATGTACTATCTCCAGAGTAATCTGAATGGTCCAAATCCTGAGGAACAGCTCAGAGTTACTAGCCAGGTCTGTACTGAAGGTAGCCTGGGCAATTCCTGCTCTGGTCTGAGCTCTGGTGGGGCTGCAGAGGCATCCCCACGTCTACCTGTGCCTATAGACCTATGCTGGTCTGTTCTCTGCCCCAGTGCCATGATGCCAAACGTCTGCTATCCAAAGGTCTCCAATGCTGAAGTCCCTGAAAACCTATCACAGTGCTTCGTTATTACTAACCTTGGAAAAGTCTTCCCTTATGACCTGCAAACCCGCAAGTATGTGAAAGAGATTATTCCATTTCCCTTCACTGCAGCATTTTATTTGAAAAATACCACATCACTTTAGCCTTCCTTTGGCAAATCAGCACCTTCAGCTCTTATTCCTACCTGGAATTTCTTTCATGGTGCCAGCTGAGCACAGATGGGCAGTGGCCCCTGGGCTGTCCCAGCCAGGGTGTGGCCACAGCCCCAGGGCAGGGCCCATCCCCTGTGCCGGCACTGCTGAGGCACCTCCAGTGCTGGGGACAGCTCTGGGCCCCTCAGGACAAGAGAGACATTGAGGGGCTGGAGCGTGTCCAGGGCAGGGAACGGAGCTGGGAAGGGGCTGGAGCCCCAGGAGCGGCTGAGGGAGCTGGGAAAGGGGCTCAGGCTGGAGCAAAGGAGGCTCAGGGGGGACCTTGTGGCTCTGCACAAGTCCCTGACAGGAGGGGGCAGCCGGGGGGGTCGGGCTCTGCTCCCAGGGAACAGGGACAGGAGGAGAGGGAACAGCCTCAGGCTGGGCCAGGGGAGGCTCAGGTTGGATATTGGGGAAAATTCCTCCATGGAAACAGCTGTACAGCTGCCCAGGGCAGTGGTGGAGTTCCCATCCCTGGAGGGATTTAAAAGCCATTTATTGGGAACTTGGGTTAGTGATGGTCTTGGCAGTGCTGGGGTAATGGTTGGACTCCATGGTCTTGGAAGTTTTTTTCAAGCTAAATGATTCTGAGATTCTAAACCCAGAGTAATCCAACTAAGATGTCACCAGTGTGAGTAGGCTTAGAGAACACCTCTGGGTTATTCTTTGCTTGCATACACACAGAATTGCAGCAGATACCTTTTTCTATTTGCACTGTCAACCACTCATTATTACATCCCCAGTACATTCTCCAATTAATTCTTCATCAAATTTTTAGCCTTTTCACCTCTTCCATGCTTCCTTTTGGTTGATGAGTACATTATGTGCAACAGAGTAAAAATAATAAGCATTTAAGTCTTTATATGTCATATCTATTTTATATATTCTTGACAAGGCAAACTGGCAACTGTTCTGGTGCCCAAAACTCATTACAGATTTTACATGCTCTGTATTTTGGTGTGATTTCTGCAGTATGAACCATTATCACACTGTCTCTTAGTATTTCTCTATGAAATACAAATCTGGACTGCAGTTTACAGTCGGAGAATCTTTCATCAATTGGGGGCAGAATTTGTTGGAGCAGGAGGATGTCAGTGACAAAGTGCGTAACAGGCACCCCCTGCTCACGTGAATCTCTAGAGCTATCTGATGATTTGAATCACAGAATCCCAGAATGGTTTGGGTAGGAAGGGACCTTTAAAGACCATCTAGTCCAATCCCAATGCACCTTCCACTATCCCAAGTTGCTCCAAGCCCCATCCAACCTGGCCTGGAACACTTCTAGGGATGGGGCAGCCACAACTTCTCTGGGAACCCTGTGCCAGGGCCGGGCCTCACCACCCTCACAGCCAGGAACTCCTTCCCAATATCCTATCTATCCCTGTCCTCTGGCAGTGGGAAGCCACTGCCCCTTGTCCTGTCACTAAATGCCATTGTCAAAAATTACACTTCTGGTTCCACTGTAGCATGGGTGCAGATAATCCAAACCTACTCTGCTGTTTATGACCAGACAAAGTACCAAGAGAGGGAGTCAGGATGTAGCAGAGCCCCTGCAGACATACATGGGGAGCTTCAGAAAAGTAGGTTTTCATGACCACTCTTCTATTACCAAAAGTTGCAACATCTACCATTTCCATCTATAATTTACACAATTTGGGCCACAAAATTCCATTGATCACAACAGCTTGAAACCCAAAATAGCTCCCCAATACACAGGAAATTGGTGGCTCCGTCCTCTTCTGAATAACTAGCCTTGGTCACACGAAAAACCTGGCCAGCTCACTATTCTGTCTGAAAGCAGGCTGGGATGGATGTTAAAGTAAGAATATAAGAGCAAGTCAAGAACAGGGAGATCTTCCCCACAAGTATATCCTCCCAGCTTCCAGAAACATACTGTTTAGAAATTTATTGAGCCAGACCTTTAGGGTTTTTTTCTCTGCCTCCTTTTAGAGCACAGCTACATTTCAGACATCCACAGTGTCCCATACAGATGTGAGGACGGAGCTCCCAGCTCCACCACTGCAGAGAAAATCCTGGTAAGCTCTTGGAGACAGAAACTCATTTTGTTTCTTCTCAGATCTTGCTCACATAGTTCCCAGACAAGCTCCCTGCAATGTGTGCAGTAAAACTAACATGATTTGCCACTGTTTCAAGGGACAGCAAGACCAGTTAGAACATTCTGGCTGCAGCACGCAAGACAAAGACTGGTTCTGTATGGTGCTGCCAAAACTGTGTATGAAGTGCAGGACGTGACAGGGTAGACAAGGAGTCAGATGAATCTCATCTTTTATTCAGATCTACAAGCCTGACAGCTCTTACCACTTGCCAGATGGTGACAGGTACATTTAAAAAAAAAAATTAAAAAAATTCTTTTTTTGACATCCTTGCTTCTCTAACAAAGGAGCTATTTAAAAATTCAACATGCTCCCTTGGAAAGCTTTAAATAGTTTCTGAATGTAACTGGCATTATGCTGTAACCCAATATTAAATAGTTTTGGGGAGGAATTGTTTAAATTGTTGAGGAAAACCTACATTTAAGTGTTACAAAGGAAAGGACGTGCTGCTGTCTGTGGGAGGCACAGGGCTGCAAGCAGAAGGATCTGGCCACTACAGCTATCCTGGATGTGGGCAAGTAACCAGGGAAGGTCCCTATCTCAGTCAGGAATGTAGACAACTGTTATCTTCAGTGCACCATATCCTCTTTACACAACCTGAAGACATATTGTTCTAATCATGCAGACAGTATCATGCTGCCTGTAGTCTGCAGCTGCTGAAAGTTTGGAGAGTTTTGAGCTTCAAGTCCTCCACTCCCCAAACTCTTGCATGACCAGAAACTGTGAAGTGAGAACAGAAGAGGAAGGAATAGGTACAGAGCAGGATTTCAGTTCCACATTTAAAATTACTTTCCTTTATGGGCAATCAGATATCTGTCAATCTTCTGTAATTAAAAGCAAATCAAAACAGAAATTCAGAAGATTATTAGACACATTAATGTGTTATTCACTGTATCCAGAGACTCAGCACCCTGCTCAGCCCTCCCTTCCAGTATTTTGCATCCAGTGATCATAGTGTGGCTTCAACATTGCTCAGCTCTGCAAATATTGACTATAAGACAGAGAAACATTTGTAATGCTTCAAATTTTTCTAGCAGAAGCTCAGGCTCTCCATATGAACATTAAAACTATGATCAGATGCAGAAAAAAGTAACAACTGTTTCCCGAAGTCATACTCTGCGGAGAGTCACACTGGTAACAGCTTCTCATCCACAGCTATTTTCTTCTGTTTTCTTCTAAAATGTTTCCTTACACAACCAGAAGGTTGCTATGAAGAGAACACCTGGCAGGTGAAAACAACACACATCCAGATACAGCTAGGGAATAAGGCAGCTGAATGCCTGCTCCTTAGTTATTTAAAAATAATTCCCTGTAATCATTAATAGGCTGGTGGTAGGAATAAGAGAAAAGAAAAAGGACTGTTTGATGATGAAAATTAGCTTTTGCTCCCCTGAAAGGCAGGTTTCTAACACGGAGCAGTCAAGAGAAGCTGACACTGTCCTCCCTTTGGAGGGTGAAAGAGGTGTCAACCAGAGGCATCTCAAAATCCCTCTGATGGTCCTGATTTAAAGATGTGGGAAAGGGATGTTAAAGAAATTAGAGGGTTGGAACTAAATGATCTTTAAGGTCACTTCCAACCAAAAGCACTCTGTGTTTCTGTGTTGCCCAGAAGTCATCACAGTGCAGGCCCAGAAAACAGACAAGAAAAATTCAACATTTTAAAACAAACTGATAAGAGGTGATTAGTATTTCCCACCTCTCAAAAGTAAAAAGAGATCACAAAATGACGTGTAACCATCCTTGAAGTCATGTATCACTCACCAGGTCTATATTTTGCATGATGTCCTGGAAGGAGGGGTGAGTGCGAAACTGCTCGAACAGATCCCGCTTGTAGAGCAGCGCATACACCAGGTTGGGGTTGTGATGGAGGGAGTTGGTCAGGCAGGAGTTGATGATCTCCAGCATCATTCGGATCACTTCCTCGATCACGTTCAGGTCTTGCGCCTTTAAGAAAGGAGTAAAAGGTCAGTGTGTTCTTTTCCACTGTAAAATATTGAGTAATAAAGGCAGCGTACAGGTAATTATTACTAATAAAGCTATTAGCTGGTTAATGTCTCGACGGTGAGCAAATCCATGTGTCTGGAAAGAAATTTGTTTTCTCCAGTAATCACCAAAATTTTAATTGAAATGCATCCTGCTAGTACTCAGCTTCACAGTTTGATTCCCCCAACAGGAGCCATGACATAAAGCATTACCATATAATCAGCCAAATTCACTAAGGGTTAAGTGAACACAGTCTTTTCAACCTTTCCTATTCTAAGTAAAAGCACTTCAGCATATAATCAATTTATTACATTTTCTGTTGAGCCCCTATGCAGGAAGGAGGGATAGTGAATAGAGAGAAAAAATATCAGAGAAATAAAAAGCAGTGGGTGAAAGAGAAAAGCAAAGGCAGGAGAAGGAAAACTGACTGGATCAAACACCATTGCACCTTGAACATCTGCCACTGCTATCAGACTTTTTCCCTTTGACTATTTTTTAAAATTATTTTCTTGGCATTGAAGAACACTTGTAATAAATGAAAAAAGGAATCTCCTTTTACAGTGCACTAAGCCTTCACACTACGATAAACTTGTAGAGCTTTTCATTTTGTCAGCGCATTTGACAAATCATTCCTGATGATTCTGAAACTCAAACTTCCTAAGCTGAGCAAGCTGGCATGCGAACTCCTGCCAGCTGTCTGGATTTCCCTCCTTGAGCTCCACATCAGGATATCTCCAATATGGTTATTCAGACTGGAAAGCTGTCTGTCCTATCTTGGAATAGGTAAAAAAGGGCAATTCTTCCTTGTTTGTATCATGGGGTTCTCTCCATCACATCAAAAACTAGACTCTGAGACTACAGGTCTGGCAAGAATGTGAACCACACCATACCAGCCTGAGTTTTTCTGCTAGGTATAAACAGTGAAAATACCGACATTTCCTCTTGCTGACTGCCCACCAAGTTCATTTTCTGAGTTATCACAAGGCACTTAAATTCTTCATAACAAGGCAGTAGTTACAACAGTGTTTTGGTGGGCTGTCATTCAATCCGTGCACAGTTATTTTCTACTATTAAGTAGCACTGTAGGAATTGTCATGTGGCAGATGCATGCTCTCACTGAGGCAGAAGAGAACACAGGAACTTTCATTCTCCTGTTTAGACTCATAAAGAGCAAAATTCTTCACTACCACTTTGCTTTTGCTGCTTTCAGTGCAAAGAAAGGTGCATTTCTTCCTAAAAGTGTAGATCTCAGAATCCCAGAATGGTTTGGGTTGGAGGGCATCTTAAAGCTCATCCTGTGCCACTCCCTGCCATGGGCAGGGACACCTTCCACTATCCCACATTGCTCCAAGCCCCATCCAACCTAACCTTGGACACTGCCAGGGATCCAGGGGCAGCCACAGCTGCTCTGGGCACCCTGTGCCAGGGCCTCCCCACCCTCACAGACAGCAATTCCTTCCCAATATCCCATCCATCCCTGCCCTCTGGCACTGGGAAGCCATTCCCTGTGTCCTGTCCCTCCATGCCTTGTCCCAAGTCCCCCTCCTAGATGTGGCCCTGCAGAAGGCAGCACCATTCCCCTAACCTGCTCCTCCATTTCTTTTGTGACACTGAGGACCATGGAGAAGTGAGATCCCATCCTTATTCCCACACTTCAGTCTGGTTATCCCCAACACTTATCTTCTACATGTACAAGGAGATTTAAGTGGAAGTCTTTTGGAACTCTTGTTTGAAGAGGTATATCTGGTGCACGCATTCCAGTAAAACTCCTTCTTTGGCAATGATACCTGACTGTGGAGGACACAGATTTTCTTCTGAATGTATCTCCTATTCTTTAATGACTTTGCCACCGAAATTAGCATTGTAGTAGCTAACAATGATAGCAGAAACCCTTACAAAGTTGATTACTGTCAATGGGATCACATTCTTCTATGACAGAAATAATCTTTACTTTCAAAACACAGGTGGTTCCTCTGCCTGTAACTACCTAGTTATTGTGCTATGAAACAGCATCCCAGCTAGGTGTTGTGAAGGGTATGCAATGGAAAACATTAGACAAAAATAGAAATAACTGCTTCGGCTGGGATCTGAAGAAAAATCCAGACCTGTCTAACTCACCTGCGGAGTGGTGCTTGCCTATCAACTCAGATTTACTTCAGAATATTATGTATTATGGAGTATTCTAAAAAGCTCTGAGCACTGGAATAATTCTCCTCCCAATGCAACAGCATGAGCTGGTGACCAAGACACTATCCTAAAACACAGACTACATGACTTTCACAGAAATATTATGATTCAGATCAAGTGAGATCTATCCAGTTAGCAGAAAGGTAACAAACCACACAACTACTTTTCAAAAACTAAATATTTTTTAATAAAAGGTGTTCACCTTAAACCCCATGCATCAGCTAATTGAAACAGAAAGCATTGTTAACCATCTTCCAACAGGTTGGAGACACTGCTGTGCTCAGCTTCAAACAATGAAAAGGTTCAGAGGTTATTGCACAGTAATTAAATTTAACATTTTTGAGAGCTGATGGACAGAATCAACCGTCTGTATTTCAGCTACCACATCCCAGGTGAAGAATCTGGAACCTCCATGAAGAAAAGTAGGAGATATAGTGAAGATTTTTACTCACAACTGACTACACAGAAAAGAATTTTTAAGAAGAATGATCTCCATAAAAGACAGAGAAGTGGCACCGAATCCCTGTACTGCACATACATTATCAGGAGAACTGTCTGCTCCTATTATTAGAGATTGAATCATTTCTAAGGGTTTAAAAGTTTTCAAAACAAAGGAAAAAACAAGCACAAATCCAAGGACAGCATTTGGACAAGACAGTGGAGTAATGCTGATAAAATGCCACGTGGTTCTGTTGCTCTGTATAATCAGTATCAAGCTACGGCCCCTCTGCATCCAGACATGGCATCAAGACAGGTATAAATAAATTAACAAAAACATTTTGTTGTTGCAGTTTATCACCCCGTGTATTGCTTTCAGAGCAGCTGAACACAGCTGAAACGCTGAATGTGTGTGGCCAAGCAAGGACTAACCCATCATCCTCAGCAGCTTTGCAAGACCATTTTTTTTACTGGATTAGCTGTTATATGAAAAGAAAAGTCAGATATTGATTCGTGAAATGCAGATACATTTCAATCTAATGAACAGTACATTTAAATGAGAGGAGTTAAAAGTTTCCTGTTGCTTACAATTGACAAATTCAGTGTGGCACTCACATACAAAATTATTACAGTATTCCTTTACAAAACACGGCTCAAATAATGCCTCTGCCAACACTGATGTGTACCAGTCCTCCCCCACCTATTTTTTTAGTTTATTGTCATGGAAATAATTACAACCATCATTAAAAAGAAAGGTGGAAGCTAAAAGCTTGGTATCAACTCTGTGAGACTGAAATCGTGCCTGCAAAGGGGATTGGAATGTAGGCACAGCACTCATGTTACTGTGAGTAATTCTAGGTAGTCACCTCATGTTACTTCTCAGGAGAGAAATTAAATGTGGTGCTTTTTTGCAAAGATTCTAACTTTTAAGGCAAAACCAGACATGTTTGGTCATGTTCTAGATGCACAAGCAATAAACAAGGCAGCAACAGCCAAAAGAGAGCCAGGTACATGTCTGGGTAGTCTTTTGTTAAAAGGAAAAAACAAGTAATCATGCCAGAGAAAAGAGAATGGAAATAAGCTAAGAGGATGCGGGGGAAAACACGATGAATGAGAACATTATCTGGGGAAAAACAATTTGAGTTTGATAAACACTATCAAGGAACACACAAAAGTTCAAAGCCAAGGCAAACGATGGGCAGAGCTGGATGTTCCTGGATCTGACCATCCTGGAATATTGTTGCTTTCCTTATTGCAATACAATTAATAATTAGCATGGTATCCTCCTGGGCAAAAACTTTCACAGAATTCAATACTTACATCCTGATGTGTAAAACCACTTGAAAAGTATATGGCTTTTAAATATCAAGAGAAGTCAAGCAGCCTAGCCACAAAACCCCAGGCATTTGCTTACAGTTCAGTTCCTTACAGTGTATTTACCCATCAAAAAACAAATCACTGTCAGCAGAGGATGCAAAAACTCAGAGTCACCAAAAACCTATTTAATTTATGGTCCCCATCTTCTGGTTCCCACAATGGAACATTCTGAGTGTTCATCTTTTTAATTCAATTTGACATAGAATTTATTTTAATTATTGTGAAGATAAAAAAATGATTTAAAAAGTTCTATTATGAATGAATGCAAATCTCCAGCCTCTAAATGTTACCAGTCCTGAGCAGATAAAGGGAGGCATGTCCTTGTGTAATTCAGCTTAAGGTTGCATAACCATCCCTCGTGGCTTGTACTGTCTATTATAAACAGAGACAAAATTATTCAGCTTTCTGCTTTATTTCCTTCAAAGTTAGTTTATATGGAAAATAATAGCTAGTTGAAAAATCAGAATTTTGGTGACTTGTGGTGCTATGAAATGGCATCAATAAGCAAAGGTGGACATGAGTCTCTCTTCCATGATGAAATTAGCCCCTTGACTAGCCCGGCCCATCTTTTGACCCTCAGGTCCTGGGTCCAGGCTGGAAGTCAAGCACTGTCCTTTTTCACAGCGGTACCCAGGGTACTGTACAGCACAGATGGTGACAGATTTCTTAATGATTTTTTGCATTTTTGATCATTAACCCAGGAAGATATGCTGCACACGCAGCTACAGCTGGGACAGGGTGCCCAGAGAAGCTGTGGCTGCCCCTGGATCCCTGGAAGTGTCCAAGGCCAGGCTGGATGGGGCTTGGAGCGCTCTGGAATAATGGAAAATGTCCCTGCCCACGGCAGAGGGTGGAACAAGATGAGCCTTAAGGTCCCCTCCAACCCAAACATTCAGAGATCCTATTCCATGATTCTAAGAAGCACCACTGAACAAACTTCAGTCTTATATCATGTCCACACGATAATTACATACTTCAGACTATGTATAACATATATGATTATATATTTCTTTATTGCAAGCTGGAATTTACTTAAGTGCAAGAATTTGGTTTTCCCCCCTTTTATCTGGGTGTACAGTAAACCTCAATGCAAAGTAACAAATAACTGTATGCCTAAAGAGGTCTACTTTCCAACTCTTTTACAAATTGGAGATCTAACAGAGCAACTTTTCCTTTATGGCAAGATCCATATGAATGGTGTTATGCATCGTATGACAATGGGTACAGACACCCAGGTCACTGGTGTGTACTAAAAAAAGCTGCATTTCTCACTGTGCATTCACATCACAGCAATTTTCTAGCCAAATTATACTTTCAGCTAAATAACTGCTAATTATACAGTCAGCACAATAAGCAGGAAGAAGCTTGTCTGCCTAAAAAAAGCGAAACCTGAGCAGGGATTGGTAAGGGAGTACGCTACAACTGCACAATGTAAATAGGGTAAAAGAAAACAAAAGGAAAAGGCACACTGTGCTGAAGTCTTAATTCAAAGAAACCTGCAAAATAAAGTGGAAATGTCACACATAATTGCAGAAGAAATACTTGATGGAAATGCAGGCTGAAAAAAAACAACATGTCCAACCACAATTCTGAACTTAACTGCTTATGACAATGAATGGCTTTTAGGGAGTGGAACTTGCTGCCAGTAATAAAATGCTTTGACATTTGAGTTTTCAAAAGTACAAGTTGCTTTGTGTCAAACCTTGGTGGCTTTAGTTCACTTTGACCGACACTGCTGGTCCCTCTCCAGTGGAGCCAGGAGCACACACAGTGTGCAAAAGCTGTGAAGCAGCTACTTAAAACAACTGGACATGCTGTAATAGTTTCCTTCCCACTAACTCCACAATTCACAGAAGGAAAACCATCTCCGACTCACCACTCTCCCTGTTAGTTGTGAGTGACCCCTTAAGGACATGTGCTCCCTTTGCCCCTCTTTGAAACTCAGAGAATCCCAGGATGGTTTGGGTGGGAAGGGACCTTCAAGCCCATCTTGTTCCACCCCCTGCCAGGGGCAGGGACACTTTCTCCTATCCCAGGCTGCTCAGAGCCCTGTCCAGCCTGGCCTTGGACACTGCCAGGGATCCAGGGGCAGCCACAGCTGCTCTGGGCACCCTGTGCCAGGGCCTCCCCACCCTCACAGACAGCAATTCCTTCCCAACATCCCATCCATCCCTGCCCTCTGGCACTGGGAAGCCATTCCCTGTGTCCTGTCCCTCCATGCCTTGTCCCCAGTCCCTCTGCAGCTCTCCTGGAGCCCCTTTAGGAACTGGAATATCAGGGGGTGCTGCACCATGTCTGTGTTGCTGTGAGACCACCCATCATATTCAGAGCTGAGGCTGAAGGCCTCACTTGGATGTAAGAATAGAGAAAAGGTGAGGGTGGAGGTTGCACATGCAACCGTAATTATGGCTGTTCTCCTTTCTGAGCCCCTGTCCACGATGACTCACTATAGCTCTTCATCTGTAATATTTTCAGTGAGATTCAACAATTTGCGAACATAAATCATAAAAAATAACAGTCATAAACAACTATTTCCTTCATGACGCAGCTATGACTATAAAGGCAATTTTGTCAGCAATGGAAAAAAAAGGATACGTACCCTGCACAATTAACAAATATCAAAAGGACTAAGAATGCCAAATTAACCCTGAACAGACAAGTTCTGCCATTTTTTTTGCCAGAGAGAAACCAGCAAGAAAAACTTGGTGAACTGTTCCAGATCCATAAGCTGCAGCCACAAAAAGTATAGCTGAACAGACAGTTTCAGTCCGTTTTACATCACTTTTTTTTTTTTTTGATCTGGCTTTGTACATGCTAAAGAATACTTCAATAAATTATGGTTTTAGACATTCAGTAGTTACTTCTTCTGTCGGTAACACAGCTATTCCAGATTTCAGGGTGGTACTCCTCAATCTTTTGAGAGGAATAGACAATAGATGCTCCAGTGAATTTCACCTCGATAACGTAATTTATCAGCATCGACAATTATAATGATGTAAATTTCCCTTTTGTCTTTATAGAGGAATATCTACAGTTAAATATTTCAAATAATTTACTTTATTTTTAGTTAGTTTAAGAGAAGCATATGTATCTTGTTTGTATTAGCTTTGGGGAGATTCCAAGAGAGCTGTCTGAATTTCCTGCACTTTCAGCAGAAAATAAAACCTTCAACAAAATAAACTCGCTCTGCCAAAGGAGTGGAAGAATGGAGGGGAATGAAGGAAGCTCACAAGAAAGTTGTTCTTACCCTCAGTGAGCAAAGCAACTTCAAAGCCAAGCCTTTGGTAACCAGAATCTTATCTTCATTTCTTTTACTGGCAATACTCTTTGGCTGTTCTATGTCAAACTCCGACAACTTTTGGTAAAGTAGGTATTACATGAAAAAATGCAGGGCCTATAGTGAGTATAACCTCAAGAATTAACCCTGGCATCTCTGGTCACTGCTTAGAAATGAAAGCAGAGCTGTCACACCAGAGCGAAGTTTGTTGCCAGACACTTTGCTAAATAAACTGTCCCTCCTGACACTCTTCCTCTGCCTTCCCACATAACTGGCAAGCTGAGAGTGCAGGTCTTCAGCCACGCCGAGACAGCCCATGCAGGAACACATTTCCCACGAGGAACACGGCGTTTGCAGCCCATATCCCGATGCCAACACCCACCACAGCCCACGACAGTGCTGCGCTGGAGGAAATGCTGTGGTGTGTGCCACATCCCAGAGGAAAAGTCCCAGGAGCAGTCTGCTCCAAGGGAAAACACACCACAGGACACCTGCCAAGGCAGCAAGCCCAACTGCTTTGATGCTCCAAAACCCTGTTTGCCTGACTTGCACTGGCCCAGGAAATACCAAGCCACACAAATATATCCCAGGGAAGGTGCAGATGCTTCACTGGTACTTCTTACATGACTTCACCACACCATGTTAATTATCCAGCTGACCTACAGCTAATCCACAGCTCATCTCCTGGTCACTCCTTCACCTTCATCTCTTCTTCCATCCATGCCCTTCCTGTCTTTGAAATTCCAATCCTAAACCACTTCACTTTGAAATACTTTAACTTATCCTCCACCTCCCTCAAAGTCAGGCTCCAGCATCAATCAAAAATTATTATAAAATGGCCCAGATTCCCTCAGTGCTTTACTGATTCTTGGTGATGCTTCACTCTCGTAGCCCTGCATCTATTTTACCTGTTTGCTGAGGATTTTACAATTCCCAGAATCCCCAATTGGTTTGGTTTGGAAAGTCTATTGGCAGGGATGCCTTCCACTAGACTAGGCTGGTCCAAGCCTCCCCATGAATCAAATCAAATAAACTGATTTTCACCCCAACTAGCTTAAAAAAAGTAAATTACTCTGGAAGACATCTACTCAAGCTTCAGAGGCTGGTCTAAGCCCACCAAGAAGCTCCAGCATAAGAGGATCCACCACAAAGCCCAAAATACCTGACAGTCACCAGCTGGGAGCTCAAGCACTCCCCAGACAGTATTTCCAAACCATGTGCAACAGTGACAACAAAATGCAAACAGTATTTAGTAAAACTGAACCCAGTCATCGTCTAAGATTCCACAAAACCTGGGAAGCAACTGCTACTAGGAAGATGACAACATTCCTACTAAGAAAATTAAAACTGTGAATCTGTATTTTGTCATACTGTGCTTGAAATACTAATGAGGTTTTCTTGCTGTTGAAAGGAAATGAAGATTTCTCCATTTATCCTTGAAACTAAGCAGTACTCCCTAGAGGTATGGGAAGATTTTGTTTAGTTTGACTGGTAGAACAGGAAAGGACAAGTCCCATATGCAACCCCAACTCCACCATACAAAGGTAAATAGATCATCATGATACAGGCTTTAATTAACAGAACCAATCTACCTTGAGGAGAGCCCAAGGACTTTAAAGACATTCCTCAAGTGAAAAATGTATCATTCCAGCCCTACACATTCAGCTTAGCTGCAAAATGTCACCAGCAAAACTGTTTGAAGAAGTTATACAGCAATTGGTGCTGCAGGAACTGAAACCTTACAATGAACGATAACCATCACAGGATGGTTTGGCTTGGAAGGGACCTCAGAGACCACCTCGTTCCACTCCCCCTGCCATGGCAGGGGCATCTTCCAGTGTCCCAGGGTGCTCCAAGCTCTGTCCAGCCTGGCCTTGGGCACTGCCAGGGATCCAGGGGCAGCCACAGCTGCTCTGGGCACCCTGTGCCAGGGCCTCCCCACCCTCACAGCCAGGAATTCCTTCTCAATACCCCATCTGTCCCTGCCCTCTGGCACTGGGAAGCCATTCCCCCTTGTCCTGTCACTCAACTCTCTTGTCCCTCTCCACTTCCTCACAGGCTCCCATCAGGAGCATGGCAGGCCTTATATAAAATAAAGTTTCCAATTTATGCATTGAACCTCACAGTAATATTAACATAAATAGTACCTAATGAAATCTGTAGACCTTAAAGTATATCCTAAAGATGATTTCTGATGACCCTCTTTGAAGCAAGTGGTTCTCCAAAATGAACAAACTTAACAATTTTGTAGGAAGATACACTCACTAATACAGGCATTCATTTTTGTGTTTCAGTTCCTAGCTAAGTCCAGATTTAAGCGCCCTTAGCATATCCTTAATGCTTCTTTGGAATGGGTTCTTATTCTTTTTATCCTGTGTGATGTTAATTGAAGTACAGACGCCCTTCTTTTTATCATGAAGAAGAATTAAGATGGCAGAACATTACATCTTGCAAATGGCCAGAAAAAAACACCAATTATCAGTTTAAACCAAACAGTTTTCTTCACATTTTTCCTTCATGCCTCCCAAACTTTATTACATACAATACGCCAGAGTTACAGGAATGCAACTTATCCACCAGCTCTCTATCACCCCAGAATCATCTCTGATTATATTATCAAATATTTTCTTCATCCTTGACATTATACTTTGCATTACAACCGTGACACTCTCTGAAAAGCATATATACGTCTATTAGCATATTTCCTATGAACCATCGGCTATCATTCAAGTAAACCACTCAGTGTTATAGATTACTCCAGTCCTGGGATCAGCTCTGGTACTCTCAAGACAACAAGGACACTGAGGGGCTGGAGCGTGTCCAGGGCAGGGAACGGAGCTGGGAAGGGGCTGGAGCCCCAGGAGCGGCTGAGGGAGCTGGGAAAGGGGCTCAGGCTGGAGCAAAGGAGGCTCCGGGGGGACCTTGTGGCTCTGCACAAGTCCCTGACAGGAGGGGGCAGCCGGGGGGGTCGGGCTCTGCTCCCAGGGAACAGGGACAGGAGGAGAGGGAACGGCCTCAGGCTGGGCCAGGGGAGGCTCAGGTCGAATATTTGGGAAACTTTCTTTTGTAAAAGAGCTGTCCAGCCCTGGTACAGGCTGCCCAGAGTGGATTCCCCATCCCTGAGGGATTTAAAAGCTGTGTGGATGTGTCACTTGGGGACATGGGTTGGTGGTAGTTGGCAGTGCTGGGGGAATGGTTGGACTTGATGACTTTTCCAACCCAAACTCAAGAGGGCTTTTTGAAAGCAAATGATCCTACAATTCTATGATTTTGCAGACCTATCTTCAGTGTGTAAGCAATTTTAATTGAGAAGATATCAAAACAAACTGAATACATACTGATCCCTGACTAAAGCTGTCAACTTCACAGAAGCTAAATTAATAAGTTCTCCTCTTGATTCCTCACTGATCAGACCCCGTCTCTGCTGTGACACGGCAAAACCATCAATGCCTTGGAACTGCTGTCTCCCACTGGAAGTACCACTCTGAATAATTTTGACCCTATCGAAGAGAAAAAACTTCACACACAAGACTGTGTAATCCAAGTCCTCAATACAAACAAAGACTGCATGGAATTTCCATAATTTCTGTACTATCCAAGCAGAAGATTTTCCAGTCCTGATGATGCACAGCATGTCAGTGGGGAAAGTGAGTACTTCTCTCTACCCAGCAGCCAAAAGATTCTGTACTCCTGCCCTTGGGGGGAAAATTGCTATTGAAATTTCTGTGGGAGGCATAAGAAACTCAGAAGGGGTTCGCAGAGCAGACATATCCATCATTACAATTCAGGGAATGCCAAGGAGGCAAGGAAGTGGTGTTACTGCTGAGGACACATCCTGCCCCTGCTTCCACAGTGCATGGCTCCTGCTCTGCTCAAACACCAAAAATTACTGCAAAAGGAAACTGAGATGGGTAACACAATAATAGAAAATTACCACAAAACACAAAAAAAAACCTTCTTGACTGCCTCATGACAATATTAGGCATGTTTAAAAACAGTATTTACAAAAAAGGTTGATTTAACCTGTTGCTGTTCATATAGAAGGTGACAGTGTGCCCACAAGAAAGTTTTTATGATGGTTCAGTATTAAAAAGCAGCAGTGTATGATAAAAAATGTCAGGTCCCAGACAGCAGACACCTGACAAGGGTTGGAGATTCCCAAACTGCTGTGAGCACAAATACGCTGCTTTACAGCCATCATCTTATACCAGAGCTGAAAATAAATCATGAAAAATGCTTTTATTTCTTATGATACATTAAAAGATAGCAGCATGGTTAAAGAAGTAATTCTTTATGACACCACTCAGCACACATCCTGTATTCATTCTTTCAGTCGTGTTAAATATTTTGAAAATTAAAGGGAATAGATTAACAAAGATGGGTGAAGCCTATCAGAAAAATCACATCATTGAGCTTTGAAGTGGTTTGCAGTATAAAGGAGATAAGTTCTTTTAAAATATTAGAAAATATAAGAAAGTGGTTTTGTTTTCCTCTTACCTTACCAACTCTTCAAAACTAGTCACTGCCAGTAAAAGTATCATTTATTCGATTAACCTGGGCCTGAAAAACCTCCATGAACAAATTTCAAGAACTGCTCTCTTGAGCTGAGTAAAATATTAATTGTAAGGAGATGAGAAACAGCCTTCTGAGTGCTGATAGCAAACAAACCAAATAAATTGGGTAGCTTCTAGATTAAATCTCTTTTCACTACGTTCCATCCTATTTTTCAAGGACATTTGGACACAAAGACACTGCATCATTTCTGACAAACACAGAAGTTGCTGACCACTGCTCCACTGAATGTCCTGGAAGCACAGAGCAGCTGGAGCCTGAATGCCAAAAAAACGAACCTTTAACGGAGACATGGAAAACCTAAAACTCACAGAAAATAATTGTAGAAGTCTACGTACACAGGCACTTGTTCCAAAATGAACTACGAGCAACAGATGGTATTTTCTCAAATGTTGAAGCAAAATGCTCTTGATAGAAATATGTAAAAACTGCATTTTCCAACTAAATAAAATTTCCTGCAATATTTATGAAGTCTTGTCTATTTTGGGACCAAAGTTAGTTTTGTGTAGTCTGGTTCATAAAGCACAGCAGTGACAGACAGTGACAAGATGAGAGATTACTGCTGAAAGACAGCAAAGTACCTGGGTAGGTTGTACATCCACCACAGGGTCCCTCAACTTTTCCTCACCAAAATCCTGTTTGTCATTATGACTGGTTACCTATAATTTACACTAAGTTTTCTAACAAATGCTAATTAACAGTCTACCACATGGTAAGATGGCTAATTTATTGCAGAAAAATAATTTTATGTATCAAAAAAATTCCACGAAGCTTTTTCCCATGGGAATGTAACATGACTCTTCCTATTGACTCAATTTATCAAAATGTAGAAGATTAGTGTTGGAATGGGAAAACTTGTCATTATTTGTTCAGATAACTTTTTTTTGGCTGCATTGAGTAAGCATCTGATTTCTCTGCAAGTGCCACAAATTATCTGCTGGTGAGTAGATAAAAGACCTGCCTTTGGGAACTGCAACATCCATTCTCTCCTCAGTTTATCTGGGGAGAACAGATATACTTCAGATAATGAGTCCTATTGCAGTGAACAAAACAAATTGAACCTGCAATGTTACAATTCATCTTATTTTCTCTAGAACAGGATGGCTGTTTTTTGTTATTAGCCAACATTATCTTTGAGGTCAAGGGTTTGGGTTAGCACACACACAAATGCTGGAGTGGAACAGGCTCTGTACACACCGTACCAGCTTGACAGCAACAAAAAAATGCATCAGAACACAGTGTCTTTAGAGAATATGTCATGTATTCAGTAGCGGGCCACGGCTCACCCAGCTTGGGCTCCAGCCTGAATATGAACAAGAGCAGCTCTGGAAGAGCTCCACCACATTCCAGTAACATATCTGAAGGGCAATTAAAAAAAAAAAGGTATCTTACGTGTCTCAACTTTGTTTCAGAGACGTGAAGGCAATCAGACATCTCCCAAAAGTGCTGGGGATAACAAATACAGGAGGATTAAACAATGGCAATGTATTAGAGGCTTGTCTTCCCAGAGCCTTGTCTTCCCCAGGCTGAACACGCCCAGCTCTCTGCATCTAACTCAGAGCTTGTTAAGAAGCACTACTTTTTGTCCAAATTCTGGGTTATTGTTTCTATAATTAACCAATTCTGTGGAAGACTTCCTATTTATAAAAGCTGATTTAGCATATGAAATGTGCAATGTATTCCCCCAATTCACTTAGTTCCTAATCAACAAAGAAATGAGAAAATTAAGAGAAATAGCTGATTACATGAAAGGGAATTAAAAGTTTATCTTTTCAATTACACCTGTGAAAAACATTAGGGTGTCTAAACAATTTAATAAAAATGAGTAACAGACTCTTAAAAATTTCTATTTCTTCTAAATACATTCTTTACATTTTCGGAGAGGTTTTTCAGAAAGATATTTCACAGAGAACAAGAATCCACTCTTGTCAATAGGGATAAACAAAATGTAAATTCTCCCTTCCACATTTCTTTAATGCTGTTTTCAGGCCAGGTGATGAGGAAATCAGTTTTCAGTAAGTGGCTTATTTTGCTCCTTGTGATACTTCATATGAGCAGCAGAGAGGAACCAACCCTTTTTCAAAACCCACTTTTGGTTTTGAATTTCTGTCTATATTAATAATTTTTCTTCTCCAAACCTTTTTCTTATTCACTTCACACCAAGACTGTCGTTTAATATGGTTGACTCATTCCCTTTAAAATATTCTCCTTTCCTTCTTCCCATCATTCAGTCTCCTGGCCACCCACACTGCCAATCAGCAACAGTTGCGTAACATTATAGGTAATATTAACAACAGCCATCAGAGGGAGAATTGCCCTCAGCAAGACACTGAAATGCTGCTCAGGGGGACAAGACCTCTCCAAGAAGATAAACTGTGAATTGATGAGATTAACTTGCTTCAGTAACACGGATACAACCTGGAATAAATGTGGCTCTGTAGAAACAGAAAATGGTCCTGTTACAACATTTTATAGAATTACAGAATTGTTTAGGTTGGAAAAGACCTCCAAGATGGAGTCCAACCATTCCCCCAGCACTGCCAAGACCACCACTGACCCATGTCCCCAGGTGCCATAGCTTTTAAATCCCTCCAGGGATGGGGATGCCACCACTGCCCTGGGCAGCTCTGCCAGGGCTCAACAACCCTTTGCATGAAGAATTTTTCCACCCTGAGCCTCCCCTGGCCCAGCCTGAGGCCGTTCCCTCTCCTCCTGTCCCTGTTCCCTGGGAGCAGAGCCCGACCCCCCCGGCTGCCCCCTCCTGTCAGGGACTTGTGCAGAGCCACAAGGTCCCCCCGGAGCCTCCTTTGCTCCAGCCTGAGCCCCTTTCCCAGCTCCCTCAGCCTCTCCTGGGGCTCCAGCCCCTTCCCAGCTCCGTTCCCTGCCCTGGACACGCTCCAGCCCCTCAATGTCCTTGTTGTCCTGAGGTGCCCAGAACTGGACACAGTATTTGAAGTGTGGATGTTTCAGTTCAGACAGATTTGAGCAGCATCTCGACAGGTGAGTAACTTCTTCCATTATTTTATCCAATGTGAAGCACACCATCTTCTTCTTATATCACGTTTCTCAAAATCAAGAATCTTGGTCTACCCTAAGTTCTATTATTTTCTTTGTCTTTCCAGTGTCAAATCAGATATCTGCAATGAAGGAATCTAAAGATCTTTGTTAGTTTACTTTTTTAATAATGTCTTAGCACCCTTTGATAGAAATAGATGGGGGTTTTTTAAACAACTAAAAATGTACAAAAATTTCACTGGTTAGTCTGTAAATATCCCTGCAAACATGAAGAGGAGAAATTGAAAATGGAAGGTACAACATGTTCCGCCAATATCTCATAGAGAAAAAGCAGCACACAAAAATTCCAATTCCAGTTAGGTATTTAGTACCAAACAGCCTAAGAGGTTTGGTACATACCTTCTTCCTCATCCATTTCCTCTACTTTATATGGCTGCACGTTTAAAAAAACAATTACTGGGATGTTTATAACATATGGTCACATACTTATGGTTTTAAGCACCACATTTTTCAATCAAAACCTTGCGTTAGGAACACCAGAAAATTGTTTTAATGCATTGTTGAAATAGATTGCTGTTATAAAAATAAATCCTACTCTTTGGAGAGCTACTGCATTAGGTTGTTCTGTTTGTCTGCGGACGTCTGACCAAGATGAACCATCCAGGTGAATAATTGGTTTCTGAGAAACCCTGAACAACTCACTCATATGAAAGAGGCAGCAGGAAAAGCATCTAATGACCAAATCAGCAAAGAAGGGTGCTTTGGGGATCAGTACTTTTCCTTTTTTCATCCAAACACTTCAATACTTGTCATTAGTCTGAATAAAACAAATGTTGGCTTACGTGGCAGTAATAAACAGTTTTATAGAGAGGCTTATGAAGGCTTTATCTTAATAAGGTATCACGTTTTCTATCTACAGCTACACCTCAGACCCTTCTAAAATCCCAGCATTCCCAGGTTTCCAGTTCTCTCAAATGCAACACAATTAGCTGTGCAGGAGAAAAGTCAGCATACAAAATTCTCTTGTTTAATTTATGGAGATGCGAAGGAACCCCAGGGTCTTATCCATTTCTAAGACAAGATCTTACAACTTTTTCAGCTTAATCATCTTTTCTTTTAAGACCACTCATTTAAGCAGTCTTATCAAAAAACATGTGGTTTGAGCACAAAATCTTAACAAATGCCATAACTTGTACCCTTTACTACAAAATTATGACAATGTCCTAAAGCTATATAACTGTTAAAGAAGAATAATAAGTAAAAAATTATGATGTTCATGTCTGGTTCATTTCAAATGTGTCTAACAAGCAAAACAAGGGGTTTTGAAACTACTTTAGCAGGTGTTTGCACAGCTAACGTCAGAAGTTCTTCTACTTATTTGTTCTCCTACCTCAAAAAATCTGAAGAATGGAAGATTTTCAATCAGATGATCATAAGATGCTATTGCCACAGTAAATGTTCTTTAAAAAAAAGGAATTTTCACCCTTATTTTCGAAAATGATGAGAATTTCTAAGTGAAGTAAGGCTTAACACCATCTGTGACACACAAATACCAGACACCAACGGCACTTTTGTGGAACTCCTGAGTGATGAAAGACCATCACCTTTTTTGAAGAACATCATCTTGATGTTCTTCAATGTACTTGTCTAAAAATCTTTCAACCACAAGCAATGTATTCATGAAAACACAATAATGAAAAAACCAGCTGCAAATAACTATTAGTACTTCATAGTAATATACAGAAGTTCAAACAGACTGAACTTCACCATCTTTTTCACAGGAGTTCAGGATAGTTCTTCTGCTTAAAGATAATTTATGCAGCATTTTCTCATGAAAGTTTCAATTCATTTAAAGGAAAGAACTGATTAAGAATTCAGACAGAACTGCAGAATTCAGCTATTACTCAAAAGAAAAGCTCCCTTTAGATTTGGGTTAGGTTGGTTATTTCAGTCTATTCTGAAATAGCTATTTTTTGGTGATATAAAAATAGGGGGATTAGGTAGGAGTAATATTCCATAAAATATAATTCATCTGGAGGAGGCTATGACTAATATTTAGAAAAAGTATTTATAGGCCCTCTGCTCAATACTGGAGACAGGCAAACCCAAGAATAACCTGATATTGAAAATGTTACCTCATCAGCCATCAAGTCAGAGTAATCAAAAAGAAGGTATTATAGTGCAAAACAAGGTGACTCTCCTATTAAGTGCAACTTAATCTGCTAGAATCCACATACCACACAAAACCCACCAAGCAGTATATTGCTTTCCATACACTTTTAGTAAACAACACCCTAATAAAAAATCCCTTCTATAATCACATTTTAAGTTTACTGCTCTAGACAACATGAGAATCTAAAAATTCACACACAAACCCGAAGTTTATTAGACCATTAACAATGCAGGGCTAAGGTATTAAAAAAAAAAAATCTTACTGGGTTTCTTGATGACATTTGGAAATGGAAAAAAATAGAGACAAACCACTGAAGAGACGTATGCAGTGCTTTGGGTGGTTTCTGAGTTTTAAACAAGATTATAACAAAAAAAAACCCAACAAAACAAAACTAACTTGGCTTTTTCCTCACCCTAGTATTTGACAAATATGGACATATCTCAGTTAGGAGTCTTGATTTAATTTGGTAAATTTCCCATTCTGCCAACTGTGTATCCAGCTCTACACATTTTGTGTGTTCTTAGCAGTTACCACTGAGCAGTACTTTACAGACTACCAACGGAACAATGATAATTGCATCACTCTAACTCTATTATGGCCAACCAGTTTATTTGGAAGTGGGTTTAATTTCATTTCTGCATCATTACTGGAGTCATCAGATGATCGCAGGGAAGACTTCCCATTTCTTTGTGATAATACTTTTTATACGAAAACACTTCCATGTGATGGCAGAGCTCTGCACTTAACTGTTCTTTAGATAACTGAAAAAATCAGATAGAGTTGCAGGACACCTAATTTGATATTAGATATGCAAGCACAGAACATATTATAGGACCTGATGAACCTAGAGGTCTTTTCCACTCCAAATGGCTCTATGATTCATAGAATCATATAATTCTAGAATGGTTTGGGCTGGGAAGGCTTAAAGATCATCTCGTTCTAACCCCCAAAACATCACAACATTTATTTAAAGGACAAATTGTTCACATCAGTCATGAATGAAATACTTGTTTGCTACATACTGGATTAAAAATTAACTTCTCTGCACGTAATTCAATCTAGAACATTAATAGATTTTAGATCTGTTCCGTTATGTTTAAAAGACAGAAAATACTGCAGTTCATGGACCTGATTTTACCTACTCTTTAGCAATTCCAAGTTTCTAAGATAAATCTGGAGCTCTTAATTATAACAGACAACTTCTTCCTAGGAAGTAAATGATGCAGGGGAACCTTTTAACATCTATTGATGTATGGGGAGAGACTGGGCTGGTTCTCTCTTGGGAAAACTCAGATGAAGGACTATTTATGAAGTACTTGGAGCTTTGAATAAAATAAAATGTAATAACAAGATGTAAGTTCCTCCCCCCCCCCAAAATTTCTTTTTTGTTGAAACCACTTTTGTAATACTGCTTTTTAATAACCCCCATAATGGCCGAATTAGAGGGACCCCAACTGAAGTCATTCATCCCACATAAAACAAACATTGCTTTTTCTTCTTAGCTTTGTTTTACAAGCTACATTATTTCCAGATGACGCTCGAGGGGCCTAGGAGTTTCAAGAGTTAGATGGTTAAACAGACAGCTGCTTTCTATTTACCATATAAATCAGGAGAAAATCAAAGAAGAATCTAAATATTGGAATTCATTTAGCTCATTATGGAGCACAAACTGAGGGGGAAAAGAAAATAATACAGAAATCTCGTCATCCAGATGCAAAGTTTAATTCTGGTTATCAAGATGAGAGAAAAACTCATCAACATTTGCAGAATTCCAGCCCTCCATGAAATCCAGCTTTGCACAGTGGGTAAATTTACTGGATTGGGAAGGAGTCAGGAAAAGTCAGCTTTGATTGGGAACTCTCCCAGTACCACCAGGCTTTGCTACTGCAGACTTTAAATCTATAAATATATATTAAAATATATATTTTTATATATATACATGCCCACATAGAGCCCACATTTCTATTTTTTTAATTTTTCCCTTTGGATTGTCAACGTGCACTTATTTCTGTACTAAATAACCCCAAAAGCCAACAGATTTTGGAGGATTAAAGGATGGTTCTCCATATATTGATAGGAGTATATTTATTAATATGAAAAGTTTGGTATTACACTACAAGGTTTCTATCCTTGACAAATTTCATCTGACACTGAAGTGCTGTTTAAATGACAATCCTACATATTAAATAATTGAATATATTGGCACTAAGTGTGATTATTTTTACAATTTTTCCTAACATATTTAAGCTTCATCATCTGGCTAGAATAATTTATTTTTTTAAAACCCAAAGTTTAGAAGGTAAGACTCCAACGATTATGTGTTCCAAACTACTTTAATCTAAAACTATTTCTACACTTGATTTGTACTTTCCTCAATTTTTGCATTAAGGAAACTGGGTTTTTTCTTATATCAGTAAGAAAATTACATAAATTTGCCAAAAATCAAAATTTACTCTCTTCTTCCCATCCACTCTTTCCCTGGAAAGAGTTAAGGAGACTCTCTCCTTACCAGCTGTAGCTTAACAAGCAGGGGAAGTGCTCAAAAATCATAAACAAGACTACGAAATCCTTTAAAAGAAATTTTTGGGGTAGATGGTAGCTCCAACAACATGGCTGATGTGCTACTACCCAAGAGAAGTTAGCATGTCTCTAGTTATGCTGTTAAGTACCTCTGATTTGATAAATTACATTAGTCTATAATCAAACTACCAAGAAAATCACTGATATGTTTACTTACGTAATATGTCTTGATTTGAACTAAAAGAAGCAAAATTCTCAATTATTTTATTACCAGTTTTCTTGTTTGCTAAAACATTGGAAAATATGCTTTCATTGAATCCAAGAAAGCAAGAAAGATAAACCTAAGTGGACTTTTCCCATTTCCAATTGGATCAAAGTGTGGTATTTCAAAACAGGTCAATGCTGCTACAAAAACGATAATAATATGGCTTATGAAACAACAAGTGAACAAATCAATATGAGAATTAATCTAACAAAGGATCCTGTCTTTGAGGCAACAATGACAGGGGGTGGTTCTCCCTGTCCTGCTGGCTTCTCCATCCTGCTCCTGAATCCCTCCACACTGACATGAGTTCATTGGGAAGGATCCTGGACACTGGTCCAGCCTCAATAAAACAACTCATTCTTTTCTTTTTTAAAAACCAGAAAAACCTCAGCAAGAACAGTATAAAGGCCAACTAGGTCAGCTCCTTACTCCTGTTCCCAGCTCTGCTGGTACACCACAGACCTGATGGCAGACTGTAGCAGATACTCACAAAAAGGACATTAAGAAACATGGTAAAGGTAGAACTCAGTATATTCCTACCACCATCAGTGATTAAATTTAGCGACTGTACATTGGAACAAAAACTTACAGAAGTAGAAAGAGAAAAGTAGTACTGTTCAAACACCCAGGATTTAAGACAATACCTTAAGTAGCACCTCGAATATTTTTATGTATGATTTAACCCTTGGATTCAGGTTCCATGCAAATTCCCCTTTGGATTACAGAGCACAGTAAGAAAATGAATAATCTCTAAATTAAAGTGAATGAAAAAATGGTGAGAAATGCATTTTTAACATACATATTTGGTCTGAACAAAACCTTCAAGGGGAACTGCTTATTGGACAAATCTCCACCTCTCAATAAACAAACCTGTGCAGAGCAGGCAATATTGGAATCACCCCTTTCCTTAGCTCCATGCTGGGATACAGAGGTGGAACGGGCTTCAGACATTTCAGTCCCCTCAGATCCTACACTCTTCCTTGTTCTTACATACAACATAAACACAAGCTTTCAGAAGCAGAATATGTTGAAGTGATGAAATCTGGCCTCAACTTTTTTTAGGCAACTGCTTATGCTTCAGACTGAGCTGTAACATGAGCAATTTGGAGAGGAAAAAGGACCAGAAAGCCATGCTTAATAGTTTACCTTATTGTTTCAAAATACAGGCCATGAACTTATTTTACTCTCCCCTACACCAACCTTTCCAAGTGCTCTCTTTCTTGCTTCCATCCCTACACCATACCAACAATAAAAAGAGAAGAAATTCAGTGAAGTAGCTAAGCCTCTTGGCTTTATTCCAGGGAGCTTTCCCAGATCTATCAGCTGCACTGCTCAGTTGTCTCTGTATGTAAGGGGACAACTTTTTACAGAAAGCCTTTCCCTGGGCCTTTCTTTACCTGCAGCATTGTTTACATCCAGCAAGTTAAAAAGAAGTCCAAAACATATAAAATTTTTTTCAAGCATTGTATTTTCACATACCTTAAAATATGTATTTTCATATGTATGTTACTGCATGCCTATGTGTGTATGCACAGAAATAGATATATTTATTTATATGTGCTCTTTTACAGACTTTTATCATGCTGTTTCCTTATTTAAGTCATTAAGCTATTATATCAAATAACCTTTTTAGGTATTTTTATATTTAATGCTAGAGTAATGGGATATGTAAAGTCTCAGGCAGGCATATTCCGGAACACATATTAGCCCTGAAAATAAAACAGTTGTTACATTTTCATCCTCAAAAATTGTGAGCAACTGATCAATCAACTTTTCTTTCCTTCACACAGTATTGCAGTGAGGGTTCAAATGAGTACAGACCAAAGGTACTTCAGCAGTACAAAGCTATTATTCAAGTCCTTGCAAGACGTCTCCTTCTTCTACCCTAAGCAGAGATTTCCCAACAAGCTGTGCAATTAAATACAAAATTGTTGCCTACTTGTGTGCATTGGCTCAGCAAACGAAAGGAACTGTAAGTATCCATGTATTCAGAACATACTAATTTGCCCCATGACTCCAGTACTCCCCCAGAGGCTCACTGGGAATTGTTTTCAATCATTTTTAGGCATTTTCAGATTCTGTGGATGCTAAAGCCCAGTTCTTAAAAATGCTGTTTTCAACTGTGTGATTTGAATATCCTGAATTACTAATGGCTTGAAAAGCACAAGTTGACAGTAAGTCTCTTCCCTCTGAATAGTTGTGGTTTTGTTCTGCCATTTCTAAGTGTAATACTTGTTTTTTAGAGATGTTTCAGACATGACATCATTCATGCAGGTTCCTGTATTTTGATGTTGGTGGTTGCTCAGCTGTCACATTCTGAGAATTCTTTGCAGATTTAGGGATGTATGACTTGAATTTCGAAGCACCCATTACAACGTTCATTTTGATACTCACATAATCAGGAAGTGGAGAGTCGTTTGAACCCAGGGAACCTCTCAAGGACTGTGTGGCTTGCTCCAGCACTTTGTTGTGTTTTTTAGACAACAGAGAAAATAGACTGGGAAAAAAAAAATTAAAATAACTTCACGATAATGTCCTGAAATAGTTAAGACTGTTCAGTAAGAAAAGGAGTCTTATTATATACATAAAATTTTTAGAATGCAATGCGCTATAGTTATATTATTTTTTTTGTTTGTTTAACACATGAGAAGTAACAGCAACTTTTGAATCATAAATATTCTATACAATATATGATCTGAAGAACATTTTATGTTCATTATTAAATTCTTAAAAGTCAAACTGCTACAGAAGGAATGGTATACATGCAATTTTTAAGTGCAGCACCTCATGCAATACATTGTAATGTACACTTAAGTATCTTGCATATTATCCATTCTAATAACCTAGTTGCTTAGACAGGAGAAATCCAAGTATATGACAAAAGCTTTGGGTATTTTGAGGCCGAGTTATTGAATTTTACTAGTATACATTATTTTCAAATTTATTTTAGCCTAAGTCAAGCAAAAAAGGATTACCCTAGCTTTATAAATAACCTGTTAAATCAGAGGTCCCTATACATACAGAAAAACATATTTTTCTTGCATTTTGAAGAAAAGCATGGCAATGGCACTCACAGAGGGTGGTATAATCTGATTTACAAGGGGAACGGTGGAAGCAGCAGCAGTGGGCAAAGGCCACCAGCTAATGCTCAGCAGCAGCAAGGAGTCAGATGCTCCTCTAAAGCCCTGGATAGCTCAAACATGGCTGTCAATTCACAGATAAACCCACCCCCTTAGAAGAGCTTCTAAGACCATCGAATCCAACCATTCCCCCAGCACTGCCAAGGCCACCACTGCCCCATGTCCGCAAGTGCCACATCCACATGGCTTTTAAATCCCTGCAGGGATGGGGACCACACCACTGCCCTGGGCAGCCTGTGAAAGAACAACCCCTTCCATGGAGAAATTTTCCCTAATATCCATTCTAAACCTGCCCTGGTGCAACCTGAGGCCATTTGCTCTTGTTAGGTGTCAGATGTTTTGAGGCTTTCTGTATTTAAAAACATCATTTGGACTTCTTTACTTCTTTTGGGGGCATTACAGGACTCCTATCAGGTTTCCCTAGGATGACTATGTGTGTTTCAGAGGGTGGAAAGGCTGGCTTGATCAAGCACCAAAAGGGTGACAGGTGAGGCCCTGGCACAGGGTGCCCAGAGCAGCTGTGGCTGCCCCTGGATCCCTGGCAGTGTCCAAGGCCAGGCTGGATGGGGCTTGGAGCAACCTGAGACACTGGAAGATGCCCCTGCCATGGCAGGGGTGGCACTGGATGGGCTTTAAGGTCCCTTCCAACCCAAACCATTCTGTGGTTCTATGAACAAAATCCACTTTCAGGTGGCAAAATCTACCTCAGTATTATATTCTGGACAGTATCCGTTTCTTGGAACTGGATCAGTGTTTGAAGCCATGTGCTTGCAAGGCTCTTCTGCTTCAAGAAATGATGATCAGCACTGGAAGAAGTCCCCTGAATTTTTTTAACTTGCAATGTATCATTCATATTATAACCTTCACAGATGGTAAGAGTGGATTCCTAGGAGTATCAGTGCTTGTCACCCCACTGCTAGTCAAGAGCCTCAGGACAAGGCTTTTCCAACACTCCTCACTGCCACAAGGAATTAGTTACACTAACAGCTATTAGTCAATACCACTAGAACATTCCATGTTAAAAGGGGAAAAAGCAAGAGAGAAATTAAGATATATTGGTAGCTTTCCACCTTCCCCCCCTCCCATATTCTGTTATTGCATTCACAGACTGATATTATTGTTCAGATCAGTAACTGGATCTGTAAACTGGTCCTTGGTAGGAAACAGCAGCACTACTTCTGCAATCATAGGTATCTTTGAAGATTCAGATTTCAGAGATACTGTCATCAGCACCATCTAGTGCTGTGGAGACAAAATAATCAGTTAAAACCAATCTGGTGATGCCTATGGTGGGGTGCAGCAAAACCAGGTTAAATCTGGTGTCTGCTCTAGAAGATAATTTCACAAAGAGGAAGAATTTGGAATAAAGAGGATTTGCAGCTAGTAGATTCTTCTCCAAAATACATACAGCATTTTGGCTTTAAATGAAATTTAAATATAAACAAGGAAGTGGGATCAAGATTTTGGAAAGTGCTTGTGTTCAATGCATGTGAATAGGAAAATGAACATACAGTGGTACTCTGCATGGAACCGGAATACCAAAAAGTAAATTTATTTATTCCGACAGAAATGTAGAGAACTGGGAGGAAGTAGAAAGGAAAAGGATGGACAAATTATTTCTTTATATCTTCCTTAAGGTTTTTTTTTCAATAATTACGTGCACTATAAGTAGAGTTTATGGCACAAGCAAGACCTTGGTGGCTGATTTCTAGTTCCAAAGGAGCAGTGCAGGAGCTTTTGTTGTCTTTCCCCTTGCAAATTTCTGCTCTCCTGCCACAAGCTCATGTCCTTTGCACCATGCTGAGACACTTCTCTGTGGGACCACTGCCCACAACAGATATCCAGGTTAAAAATTCTCAACACAATTCTCTCCTCCATCCACTGGTTATCTTTCTCCAAAGACCATCCCTTAGATAAGCACAAGGGCAGGGACACGTGGCAGGAATTTTTCCTACTAAATTTTTCATAATAAAAATGCATAGAACTGCAAACTCAAAGAGCTCCCGAGAAACACTACAGCTAAACAAAGAAGAAAAATAATAGGCCAGATATTGTTATTAATGAATGGATTTGGAGCTCCTAAGGAAGTACCATTGCCTCCTGAATTGGTGTAAAACTTCAATTCCAAGTCATTCAGTTATTATTATGCCTCTGTCTCTAGCTCTGAAAACCACCTTGATAAGTATCAGACTAATTTTTAAAGTCTCAGCACAGAGCTAGTTACAACCTCAAAAGGCATTTGTATGAAATTAGCTCAAAAATATCTTTCATCATCAAAAAATGCTGCATTCTAAAGGAGATGCCTGATTTTGCAGCAGTCACATCTCTGTAAGGTTTTGGTTTTGATTTTCAAGACATGAATAATGCAATTTTAAAAAGGCAAAAATGCTTTACAACAAGGTTGTTCCCCTCTCCACAACAAAGTACAAGGTCCAGAATGGGAACTGAGACTTGTCTCCCAAATTTCCCTCATGTGTCTTCATCACATGCCTATTTTTGCCCAACTAAAAGTCGAGATCGAACACAAGAATACATGTACTATGTTGTCACTGAGGGCAGCGTGCACAGGCTAACAAGAATATGGATTTTTTTACTTGAATGCTTGTCCTCTTTCATCCATTCTTCTCCATCGACTGTCAGGCAGGCTATGGAGCTCAACACCTCTTCAATCTCACCCATTATGGACGTTTCATAACAAGTTATGATCAGAACAATGAAAACATCTTGGTACCCCAACTGATCTTCCCCTCACAGAAGTACTTACAGGCCAATGTTTCGTAAGCAAAACAGTAAGTTGGAATAAGACAAGATGAGATAACAGCTGGCATCTGTTAGGAAGATTAGGAATCATCAGCTGGCATTATCAGGAGAAATTCCTGGCTGTGAGGGTGGTGAGTCCCTGACATAGGGTGCCCAGAGAAGCTGTGTGCAGCTGGAACTCTCAAGGTCCCTGGCACTGTCCAAGGTCTGGCTGGACGGGGTTTGGGGCAACCTGGGATAGTGGAAGGTGCCCCTGACCATGAACAGGGTGATCTTTAAGGTCTTTGCAACTCATACCATTCTGGGATAATGTGATCTATTACAGACCATCAAATCACAGCAGGGATGAGCTCAGCCAATAAGGAAGACTCAAGGCTGAACAACAATCTCAAGCTCCTGTGGTTGTTTGTTTTTAAGGAATTCAAAACAACATTGGTTTCTTACCTCCCTCTACACAGCAGTTTTTAATTTAACTCAGGGCTGAACTTCAATAAATAAAAAAATTGATACAGACTAAAGAGTAATGGCTGCTTAAATACCAGTGAATTGATTAAGTGCTATTTGCACACACAGTAAAATTCAAACCAGTAATATATGAACTTAACACATTCAAAAAGTCAACTCCACAAAGCCTGTAGATCCCAAAAGAAAAAAAAAAAGCCAATAAGGAGACTCATTTAACAAATGTCTCAAAAAGTCTGATTTACCTCAGTTTGAAACAGCTCATAAACCACACTTTTCACATCAAAAAAAGAATGTATAAAATGCAGCTTTTATAAGAAAAAAATTGGAAAAAAAGAAATGGGAATTAAAAGTAGAAGTTGAAAGGAAACCCGAAGCTAGAATTTGCCAAAACCCTTTCTGAAAGCTTTGGACAATGAGAAGGAAAGGAACCAGCATACTTTATTTTAAGGAAGTAAATAGGATGCTCCAAGATAATGACATGCCAGTTTGTCCTGAGCATAGTACTGAAACAGTGATTGTCAGACTCATACCAAGGAGGATATCACCAGCACTGAGAAATACACCTTGTTGATGCTCTTTCAGTGAGACTGGAAGCAAAATAAAACACAGAAGTATCCCTGTTGTAACAGGCTTGACACATCATTTATATGACTGTTCTACTGGGGATTTCTTTTTTAATTAAGACAGTTGAATAATAAAAAAGTAACATGGGATGCATTATATGAACTGAAGGTGAGACATCCCAACAGTCTGAAAAATACTCTTAACAGGACCAAAAACTAAATACTAAAAGCTACTAAACACTTGATGAAGCTACAAAAATACTTTCAATATATAGAGAGAATATATAAGGTGATACACATTGATAGACATCAAAGGCAAAGAAATGCCAATGGCCTGAATTTGTGTCAGGAAGGTTTAGGTTGGAGATCAGGGAAAGGCTCTTCTCCCAGACGGTGCTGGGCACTGCCCAGGCTCCCCAGGGAATGGGCACGGCCCCGAGGCTGCCAGAGCTCCAGGAGCGTTTGGACAGCGCTGCCAGGGATGCCCAGGGTGGGGTTGTTGGGGGGTCTGTGCAGGGCTGGGAGTTGGACTTGAGTAATCCTTGTGGGTCCCTTGCAATCCAAGATATTCTGTGATTCTATAAAATACTATGGTTTAACTTTGCAAAGGGCACAGTCATTGCAAGAGTAACAAATGAAGAGAAACAGCATTTAAATTAAATTTTTCTTTACCTTTCAAGAAGTTGGACACAAAATAAACTTGCTGAGATTTAATGCAGCAACAAACAATCTAAGCTGCTCCCTAAGTATGAAGGATTTCACCCTGGGAGCAGCAACTAAGGACCACCAGACAGCAAAGAGCTGCCCCTAATGGAACAAAGCTGGTTGCTGAAGGAGTACCTGTCTTTGGTTTTAACAAAAATATGGCCCTTCATGACAAGAAAGACATTGAGGGGCTGGAGCATTTCCAGAGAAGGGAACGGAGCTGGGGAAGGGGCTGGACACAGGTGAGTGTCGGTCTCTTATTCCGGGTAACAATTGATAAGAGAAGCAGAAATGGCTCAGATCGTGCCAGGAGGTTTCGTTTGGATATCAGAAAAAGTTTCTTCCTGGAAAGGGTTGTTCAGCCCACTCCCAGCTGCCCAGGGCAGTGGTGGAGTCCCCATCCCTGGAGGGATTTAGAAGCCGTGTGCATGTGGCACAAGGGGATGGGGGTCAATGGTGGCCTGGGCAGTGCTGGGGAATGGTTGGACTCAAAGTTAGATGTCCTTCCCAACCAAAACAATTCCATGATTCTATATCCAGTGAAGTTGTGCTGTGCAGCAAATGCCCCTGGCATCCTCTGTGAAAGATTTCGAAACAATCTGAAAATGCAAAGGTTCTAAACCAGAAAACAGACTTCTCCATGAAATGCTTGAAAACGCATTTATTCAATGGATTTGAGAAAAGATGAAAGAGTGATTTGACCAAAAACCAAAAATATGGAAGTGGAGAAAGGAAACCTGCTTACAGTATCCTACAGGAATAAAAAGAAAAAAAAAAGGTATTGAAACAGAAACTAAACTATCATTACACTGGCACAAATCTCTCTTACAAAGGAGGTTGAAGCCAGGCTTGAGGCGCAATAAATTCCTACTTGCACTGTCAAAGCAATGGCAGAGAGGGAAGAAAAACCTGGGAGGAAAGAAGAGAATCTCAATACCTAGAGTATGAGATGAGCTTAGACTGGTGCTGTGACACAAAGAAAGAGATGGAAGCCTGAACAAAAGAGGCACAGACAGAAACAAACTGATGACATTAGCAGAGGAAAATCAGATCAAGTTGTAAGACAGCAAGAAGGGGTAAGGATTGGATTTCTCACAACTCAAATCACTACTGAGCTTCTAAAGATGAATATTAATTTATTTTAGTATCTAGAAATATTCTATCTGTGCTGAGTAAAAAACTACTTGAGGATTAAAGCACCTCTCCACAGAATTTATTTGAAGCTTGGAAATTCAGATGTTCTGAATTTTTTCTGCTTGCTCTCCTAGTTTAGAAGTGCTGCAAACAAACTGAACAGCACACAAACACAAACCACTATCTGGTGATGGAAAAAAACAGTTCCATGGATCAAAAAATTTGAGGACGAACTCTCAAACAATTCAGCAATACTCTGTGCTACTTCTTCTCTCTCTTACCATACACATGCCAAATGCATCATTGTTCTCTATTTTAAGGAATTAAATATAAAGCCCCAAACACCAAAACCTTGTTACACAAAAAATACTCCTTTTAAACAAAAGGATTTTACAATGCCACAATCATATTAGAAGAAAGCCCTAAAAATATTTTATTTTTGAAACCTGACATCTAAAAGTTACAACCATACCTTGATTCCTGTATATGTAAGGAACGCTTCTTGGGTTTGACCTACTTTTTAAAAAGACTACAGCAAAAAAAGTGTGTGCTGTGGCACAAGAACTCTACACATGGATATGTGCCTGCACAGACATCTCCAAGCAGAGAACCTGAAATGCCCATCTGGTTGAATAAAAGTCTGTGAAGGGTCATACCAGACATCAGAACAAAAGAAATGCACTGTGCTGCTCCACTTGAAATACAATAAATGCATTGTCCCATAGACCTGTATGGGGGACAGGTTGTAAGCAAGTGCCTGGCTGTGGGCGATGGAGAAGTGCTCTGTGAGCACTTAAGGAACCCAGCACCGGGAGAAATCCATTTACTACAAACAAATGCAGAGAAAAATCCCTACGTCTCCTGTGTTCATGTCTACTAAAGAGCCCTTGAGGCATTCTGCATTCGAATTATCCAAGCTACAATGGCACATAAATAGAAATAAAGAGAGACAATAGCCATGGAGAACTCCAAGGCCTTTTCAGGGCAATTTACTCCATAGAGGGGCACTGCTCTTATTTATTTGAGCCCAACTCTAAAGCCTGGGAGACATTTAGGATCCCAGGAAACAGAACCTAACCAATTAAATTATTAAATAACAGAATAAACAGAAAGTAAGAACATACTTTATATCTTTCTTTCTAATCTTGTAAAGTGAAAAATGACTAAATTCTGCTGAATAAAGATTTGCTAATAAGCCCACCTGGCTTGTGGAAATGATGTGAAACTGAGAGACTCACAGCGTACAGACTCCACAAACATCATGGATGTAAATAAAATAGTTTGCAGGGCCACACTGATGGTCAAAGAGTGTTGAAGGGATCAGGGAATGAAAAGAACTCCCAGATGGTAACAGGTTCACATGAGGAGGGTATTGCCATGTTCTGATTTTGCTGGACAGTGATCAGACTTTTTTCTGCTTTTTTTATCTTGTGCCTTCTCAAGAATATAAGTTTGCATCCTCTTGGAAACAGGCTGTGTGCCTCAGTTGCCAGCTATTTCAGGGCAAATCCTAAACCACAGAATCTCTGAGTGATTTGGGTTGAAAGAGATCTTAAAGCTCATCCAGTGCCATCCCTGCTATGGGCAGGGACACCTTCCACTGTCCCAGGTTGCTCCAAGCCCCATCCAACCTGGCCTCAGACACTGCCAGGGATCCAGGGGCAGCCACAGCTGCTCTGGGAATCCTGAGCAAGGCCCTCACCCCTCCTTCTAAATAAAGAATTTATTGGTAATATCCAATCTGAACCTTCCCTCTGTCAGTTTAAAGCTGTCCTGTCACTATCTGCCTATATAAAAAGTCATTCTCCCGAGCTGCTCCCTTGGCATCACAAATGGTTTTAATGCAGCCTGGGTAAGAAAACTATTTCCATCCCATCTCCCTGTTTAACAGCAAACATAAAAGGCCACTTGTTTAATTTTACAATACTAAACTTGATCATAATAAATTATATACTTCAAGATATCTTCACGGCAAAATATCTAATTAATTTTAAAGAGTACCCTTTTATCTGCCACTGCTTACATATGAGCAGAGATCTATAAGTCATGTGCTATAAAGCCATATCAAATTCTGCCTCATAGAGGATAGATGATTATTTAGAATATTGTTATATTAAGTAGAAGTCACCATACACTTGTAGGTATATAGGCAAAATCAGAAACAACTTAGAACAATTAAGGGAGGCTTTGCACTAACGAACAGGATTTCCTGCTAAAATGGAGTCAGAAAGACAATGACACTAGAAACAACATGGAAGAAAGGAATTTGATGTGGCAAGACAAAAGCAAATATTTACAAAATAAGCCAAGAGTTTAATTTCCAGAAACCAGGAAATGTATTTTTCAACTGACAGCATAAATTGTTCAGCATCTCATGGCCACTTTCCAGCCAATGTTGGGAAATGGATGCTCCTATTGCTAGAGAAGTAAAAAGAACAGAAAGCAGTAAATTCCTTCCCCTGTATCTTGGTACAGATAGTTTTATTCCCCTTTTGTCTAGCGTGCCAAATAACATCCTTGTAATTCCACTTACAGGGCAGAGTTGGGCTAGGACCTAACACCAGGTTGTATTGAAATAGAAACTCAATAAGCAGGCTGTGATCTACCACGGACTGAATTCCTGCATGCAAATCCTATAGAACACACCTATTTTGACAGGGTAGTGCTTTGCTGAGCACCATCTCTCTCCTGTACTCTTCTTTAATCAAGAGAGCAGGGCAAGTAGGAAACTAAATTCCAAAAGGCTGAAAGCTAAGGGAGGAAAATGCGCGCAGTCCAGTACAAACAGAATACGTTTGCAAAGCTCAGACTAAATACAAGGTTTATTCTGAGCTTAAAATCACAAAACCTGTTTTAGGTGTCTCAAGGTATTCCTTTCAATGATCCCTGTGTTTGCTCTGTTACTATTTTATGAGCATATCAAGTGGGCAGAGTCCACAATATTTCCATTTCATCTCCTTGCTTTTAATTCAACAGGGTAAGTGTCTCATAGCTGCTGAGAGATGACATTTGCCTTGAATGAGGACAAAACTCTGTGGGTGAGAATCAGAGGAAATTGCTGGAGAAAGCATCCTGAGCCAAACTCCCACCCAAAACCCCAAGAACAGACTCCTAACAAAGAAATAGCAACATGAAAATCAGAAAGACACTGCTGTCATGCAACCTAAGGTCCAAATCCCTGTCCTTTGAGAAGCTTGGATTTGGTACATCTTTGCTCAAACACACTGGGTATGCATGCACACACATATGTATTTGGGTGCCTGCTACCCTTGGAAAGAAAATTGCTGGGCCCTCTGAACTCATTCTGACAGAAGAGAATCTGAGCCCACTTTAGGAGTTAACAGACTTACTCTGTAGGCAGAAGGTCAGAGGGTATGTGTCTTGCTAACAGCCTTCTTTCTTCTAAGGTTTAAGCAGAATGTGAGTCTGGAACCCCAGTTCTGTACCCAGAGCCCTCACAGAGCTCATTCCTGGCACCACTCCTTCCTTATACAGCCTCGTGGGCTCAGTGAGAGCTTGAATTTCAGTGCCCTGGCATAGTTACAATGAATTAATTGTTCATTGCAATCTCCTCTGGAGCTTGGAAATAATATCAGAGTCCCAAAATGGTTTGGGTTGGAAGAGACCTTAAAGCTCATCCAGTGCCATCCCACCCCTGCCATGGCAGGGACACCTTCCACTGTCCCAGGCTGCTCCAAGCCCCATCCAACCTGGCCTTGGACACTGCCAGGGATCCAGGGGCAGCCACAGCTGCTCTGGGCACCCTGTGCCAGGGCCTCCCCACCCTCCCAGACAGCAATTCCTGCCCAATATCCCATCCAGCCCTGCCCTCTGGCACTGGGAAGCCATTCCCTGTGTCCTGTCCCTCCATGCCTTGTCCCAAGTCCCTCTGCAGCTCTCCTGGAACCCTGGCAGGGGCTCTGAGCTCTCTCTGGAGCCTTCTCCAGGCTTTGACCTAACTTCATAAAATTTGAGTTTCAGTATCGAAGCAGAACAAGAAACAAGCCCCTAGGAGTACACATCGTCATGCTGCAGACACAGAATACTACTTTTGTTTAATGCCTTTGCCTCCTTTCCCCCTCCTTTCTTCCAGTCCCTGTCCTAAAGGTGTCTTTGACCCTCTTGCTCCACAGGAAAGAGTTTACTGTTTTCCTCATGGACTGGCCTTCTCTTTGGCCAGGTGTCCTTCCTGATCCCATCTTCCTCCCCCCACAGTGATTCTGCCAGTGAGCATGGAAAGCCTCTAGCTGTCTCTCCCTCAACATTACAGTTTGTTTGGGTACCCTATTGACATAAAACCTCTAAAATTTTAACAAACTGGAAACTTTTTTTTAAGAAATAAAGGAAATCTGTTGGACCAATCAGTAGTATACAATAAAACCATTGCTAAGGATACTACAGAAATGACCAAAAATTCAAACCTGACATAGGTCGCACTGCTAAGATGTTCTCCCAAACATAATTTTGGATGCAAGGACTCTCTTTTGCATAACAATGAGGTCATTTCTAAACCTCCTGTGCCCCATAAAGGAAAAAAATTGAAAGATAACACATTTATATCTGTGGATAACTTCCTTAACTCTTCATAGTGGGTAGCAATCTCTTTTTCCCAAATCCAAATCTATAAGGAATTTGTACTGTTAACCATTGAGAACTTTTATGAGTACCACGGGCTCTAAAAAGAACAGTTATTAAGGAAATGAGCATTTTTTGTCTTCTAGATGAAGTTACATGGCATGTGCTCAGTGTACCTGAGGCCACACAAAGAATAAAGACAATGTAAAAAAAAAAGCAAACCAGTGAATAACCCTACATTCAGAACAAAGCACAATGAACAATCACTTAATTAAAGATTGTATTTCACTTTTGAAACAAAGATGGTGAATTAAAACTTCTCAGAAAACCGTAATCTGTTATTTGATGAACTTTGAGTCAAATTTAAATACTGATCAAGGCAATTTTTAATGTAAAAAGTGCAAAAAAGCATAATATATTGAGTGTATTACCACCTCCTTCAGTGGAGTACCTCCATCCATATCATGTTAGTGATTTTGGCTCAAATATCTTGCTTTACTGAATTTCCAGAAATGAAAAAAATACATAGATTGAGCTGAAATACTATAAAGCCAAAGCTGGAACTGCATTTTGATCATTCCCCCTACACCTTCACCAGGAATTTCACACTGGATGTTCAATCTTGGTACAAAAACTGCAATTTCCAAGGCATGTGTATTCAAACCAGTACATAGAGAATTTCAGCTTTCAAATTTTGTTTATGCATTCCTTTCTGAATGAATCCTGTCAGACATTAAATACCTTGGAAGGAAGGAAGAGGACTTTAGGTATGGTACTTGATAATGAACTCAAAATTCACACTACAATATCTGATATCACATTACCTGGACAGGCTCGAGCAGCAGCCTGTGGGAACCTCTGAGGTTTAACAAGGCCAAGTGCTGGAGCTGCACCAGGGTTGGGGCAACCCCCAGGAACAATCCAGGATAGGGATGAGCAGCTGGAGCAGCCCTGGGAGAAGGACCTGGGGGTGCTGTGGGGGAGAGCTGGACCTGAACCCCCCATGCCCTGGGCTGATCCCCAGCGTGGGCACCAGGGGAGGGGGATTCTGCCCCTCTGCCCCGCTCAGGTGAGACCCCACCTGCAGAGCTGCCCCAGCCCTGGGGAACAACAGCACAAGGACCTGGAGCTGCTGCAGCCAGTCCAGAGGAGGCCACCCAGATGCTCCAGGGCTGGAGCCCCTCTGCTCTGCAGCCAGCCTGGGACAGCTGGGGGTGCTCAGCTGCACAAGAGAAGGCTCCAGGGAGAGCTCAGAGCCCCTGGCAGGGCCTAAAGGGGCTCCAGGAGAGCTGCAGAGGGACTGGGGACAAGGCATGGAGGGACAGGACACAGGGAATGGCTTCCCACTGCCAGAGGGCAGGGACGGATGGGATACTGGGAAGGAATTGCTGTCTGTGAGGGTGGGGAGGCCCTGGCACAGGGTGCCCAGAGCAGCTGTGGCTGCCCCTGGATCCCTGGCAGTGTCCAAGGCCACGCTGGACTGGGCTTGTAGCACTCTGGGATGGTGGCAGGTGTCCCTGCCCATGGCAGGGGTGTTGGAATAATATGGACTTTAAGCTTCCTTCCAACCCAAGCCAAAATGCAAGAAAAACACAGGATAATGTCAAATAACGTAACATCAAATAATGTAACATATCAAGTGTTTTTCAATACAAGATCAAGGTTGAGTTTAATATCTATTACTAAACTCATCCTGTAACACAGTACTTGAAAAATAAGTATCTCAAATAAAAATTGTTTACATCCTTCACTGTAATGTCAATATCATCCCCTTTGTTGCATTTCTGTGAATTTCAGTTCTTAGAAACAAACCTGTAAAAGCCTGCCATAAATAAACCACTTTTCAATGGAAATCTGATGTCAAAATAGATAGGAAATAAAAGATAGGTATTTTCATCCTTAAAAATACTGCATCATTGAAAGAAAACATTTATCAAAAATACTAAATTTTTGTAAGGGATGTTAATATCCAGTCAGAACCCAACAGCAGTGGATGCTGAACAAAACAAGGGATAATGAAGTATTTCATAAGAGTGCTATTCACTATGGAAAAAGCTACAGTTAATGACCTACATGGAGGTTAACTTGGCTTTAGGAAGCCCCAGCCTGCCCTTGCCCAGTTCAGTGTAAATGCTGTGCCAACATCCTGGGAAATCAGCCCATGGTATTTTCTTAACTCCTGTTATTTAAAATTTCTTTTTATTTTCTTTATTTCTCTCCTCTTGGTAGCTTCAGCCTCTCAACTTTCCTCTGTATGTCTGAGAGAGAGTGCCAGGGCCTTTCTCCTGCTTCATTTTCCATGTACCTTTATTATGAACAGTAAAGTTGACCTTCCTAACATCGCATCCTAAATTCACAGTATTTAGTGATTTTCTCCCCCTTGTCGTACAGCTCATAAAAAAGCCCCAAAAAACAAACCATAAAAGGGGAAAAACAACCTGTGAAGTATCACTGGAGGGATTTAAAACGTGAAACTCTGGGACATGGGTTAGTGGTGACCTTGGCAGTGCTGGGGGAATGGTTGGACTTGATGCTTTTAGAGGGCTTTTACAGCCTAAATGATTCCATGAAATGTAGAGCAAGGACCTAGAAAGGTTAAAAACACAACTCCAGGGAACAGCATATTGGTATCAAGAATATACCATGGTCTCCAGCATGCATTTAGAAATACACTACAGGCAGTTTGAAATGCTCCGAACCACTCATTGTTGCAGGAAGAGGATAGTTTTGGAACGGATCATCTGGAAGCCTTTAAGGAAGGAAAAACGTTTAGAGCACTGAGTTCTCCCAGCTTTTGTCTCCATCACCACCAGTGTTCTCCCAAACAAACATGTGTGATCAAAATCACCATAGCTCGCAGCAGGAAAAGGCTTGTCAGCATCCCGAAGGAGCCCCAGCTTGGACCATCCCCTCATCTTTTATAAAAATACTTTCCATATCTAGCAAAAGTCACATCTTACCCAAGTTTCACAATCCAACCTTGACAGAGCTGAAACGCAATCCTGTTTCTCCACTCTAGTCTGCCTGTCCATGTTTTTAATGTTATTCTTCAGTGAAAAAGGTGTTACAGACAATAATGGTGAAATCTAGAAATGTTACATGGGCATGAATAGCCCTTACTAAGAGAAAGTTTTATTTTAGGTAAACCTTTAAAGCTATTGTTCATTACTTTTCAGTAGGAAAAATGTCATTATTTCCCACATACACTGTCATCTGAAATTACCTTATCCACTACTGAATTTGTCATTCTGAAGAGAGATTACTTTATTGCCTTCAGACTTCCTCAAGTTTCAGGATTGGTGGGACAACTAACACAGATTTGATTTAATGATTTATTTCAGCATTCTTGCAGTTGTGCAATATTTTCCCATCTTAAAAACTAACATGATAGCTTTTAAGTCCTAGTCCTTCAAGCTGCACAGTAATTAAATTTACATTGTCTTCAATTTATTTGGAAATTAACCTCCTTCCCACAGAGAAAGAGGTTGTGCTTTACCTCCCACTCAGTTTTATAAATCTTATTCTGCTGTGTAATTCTTTCTGCCTCTATCAATCCAAAAATCCTCCTAAATTCCAAAACATTGCCCTCCCCAAAATGTACTTTTTAAAAAGACACATTTCTGTAATGTTCCAGGTCATTCTCTGTTTTTCCCAAAGTTAAGACAACACTTCTAGGAACTGACTTCATGATGATAAAGCAACCACTAACAAATTTCATATTCTATACTGTACGAAACCCAAGTACAACTGTCATGGGTTGGGATGTTAATTCCGCTCCTGCTTGGAAAATAAACACTAGGCCATGAGGTCAAATATAAACTGTATTTAAATGGGATATTCAGAAGAGACACAACAAGAGTCTTTCTAGGCATGTACAAACATCATTCTGAACTTCTATTCACCCAGGTAACAGAACCACAAAATCACAGAATCATTTAGGTTGGAAAAAACCTCTGAGACCATCGAGTCCAACCTGTGCCTGATGCCCACCATGACACCAGCCCAGAGCACTGAGCACCACGTCCAGGCCCAGGATGGGGACTCCAACACCTCCCTGGGCAGCCCCTTCCAATGCCTGACCACCCTTTCCATGGGGAAATTCCTCCTCGTGTCCAACCTGAGCCTCCCCTGGCCCAGCCTGAGGCCGTTCCCTCTCCTCCTGTCCCTGTTCCCTGGGAGCAGAGCCCGACCCCCCCGGCTGCCCCCTCCTGTCAGGGACTTGTGCAGAGCCACAAGGTCCCCCCTGAGCCTCCTTTGCTCCAGCCTGAGCCCCTTTCCCAGCTCCCTCAGCCGCTCCTGGGGCTCCAGCCCCTTCCCAGCTCCGTTCCCTGCCCTGGACACGCTCCAGCCCCTCAGTGTCTCTCTTGTCCTGAGGGGCCCAGAGCTGTCCCCAGCACTGGAGGTGCCTCAGCAGTGCCTGCAGAAATCACAATGACAACCAAACCCATGCAGATGAGTTCTCCTGGCCCTGGTGGTGTAATCTGGATTAATGCAAGGCCAAAATTATCCTGGATGCTGAAGCAATTTATAAATGTGAACAAATATACAGACAGTATAAAGACTCTCAAAGATAAAATCAAGATAATCATGGTATTTTACAATTAAGCCAAGTTGTTACAGAGTGATGAAGTAGAAACTAGATAAATGGACAGGGAGGTGGACAGAAACCTGGCTAAACTCAACAGGTCAGAGAGCTACACTCAGCAGTACAAAGTCCAGCTGGAACTCAGCCATAAGTGGAGCACCCCATGTGTTGATACCGGAGGAGGCCACCCAGATGCTCCAGGGCTGGAGCCCCTCTGCTCTGCAGCCAGCCTGGGACAGCTGGGGGTGTTCAGCTGCACAAGAGAAGGCTCCAGGGAGAGCTCAGAGCCCCTGCCAGGGCCTAAAGGGGCTCCAGGAGATCTGCAGAGGGACTTGGGACAAGGCATGGAGGGACAGGACACAGGGAATGGCTTCCCAGTGCCAGAGGGCAGGGCTGGATGGGATATTGGGAAGGAATTGCTGTCTGTAAGGGTGGGCAGGCCCTGGCACAGGGTGCCCAGAGCAGCTGTGGCTGCCCCTGGATCCCTGGCAGTGTCCAAGGCCAGGTTGGAGCAACCTAGGATAGTGTCCAAGGCCAAGGCTTGGGAGCAATCTAGGATAGTGGAAGGTGTCCCTGACATCGCAGAGGGAGGAGTGGTATGGCCTTTGAAGATCTCTTCCAACCATTCTCTGATTCTGGGACCAATGTTTTCCAACGTCTCCACTGATGACCCAGCTGGTGGGGCAGGCTGCAGCCTTGGCAAGTTTGCAGGTGATACAGAACTGGGAGGAGAAGCTGATGCAGACGATGGTTGTGTTGCTAGAGGAACAAGGACAGGCTGGATAAACACTCCAAGAGAAAGCTTGTGAAGCTATGAAGGGATTTATTGGATCCTGGGTGTTACAGCTCAACCAGACACAAAGCAGCTTTGCAGCAAGGGCCCCCAGGTTGCTGGGGAACACAGAACTGAAGGTACACCAGCAATGGACCCTCACAGCAAAGAAAGCCCTGGGCACCACAAGCTGCATGAGGCAGAGCCTCACCAGCCCACTGAAGAGGTGATCCCTTCTCTTTGCTCAGCACTGAGAAGCCTGACCTGGAGCACTGGGCTCCCCAGCAGCAGAGACATGCATACACTGCTGCAAGTCCAGCAAAGCACCACAAAGATGATGAAGGGACTGGAGCGTCTGACATGTAAAGAGAAGCTGAGACACCTGTGATTAACCTGAGGAAGAAAAGGCTCAAGGGGGTCTCATAATGTACAAATATCCGATGGATGACAAGGTGGTGTTAGGTCATAGATAGGACTTGATGATCTCAAAGGTCTTTTCTAGTCATGATGATTCTGTGATTCCGATGGGAAGGTGCAGAGATGATGAAGCCAGACTCACCAGTGCCAAGGGAAAGGACAAGAGGAAATAGGCCCAAACTGAAATACAGGAAATTGCATTTAATCGTAAGAGAAAAACCACAAGTTGCTCAGAGAGCTTGTGGAGTCACCATCCGTGGAGATATTAAACATCAACTGGATGTAGCCTTGGGCATACAGCTCTTGGTGACCCTGCCCTTGGACATGACACCTCCAAAGATGCTTCCTAATCAGGCACTTTGTTGATTCCCTGAAATCATTGAGCACAAACATTGAGCACTATTCAATAAACAACAAAATGCAAGGAAAATTTCTGCTGGGAATGAATACCAAGTCAATGTAGAAACGTGTAAAGCCACAGCTACAATAAAAAGCACTCTTGGAAATACAGAAAACATACTTCAGGGTAAAATCCTGCAGTAGCAAGAGGATGGCTTGTTGATTAATTACAAGAATGCAGCATTGGAAAGATCTGATTTTATTTATTAGGTTGGGAGTTTTGTATAGTCACCAACTTTTAAGTTTTGCTGGATGAATGTCACACTAAAAGCAAGAACTTGCATCTTTTTGCACTCTAGTGAAAATTTCAATCTATGTTGAATTTCCTTAAAAGTCTTCTGTAAAACTGAGGAGCAATCACTGAATTTTCACCAAATGGAAGTCACACTACCGCTGACAGGTCTGTTAGAGGTACCTTGTCATTTCTTACCTATAAAATTAGATTTTCCTCATTTACAAAATATTCTGATAACTAATACAGAACATAGGCAAGATGTAACACTGCACATTATACACCTAGAAGTATTTAAATCAACTAAGTGCACAAGGCAGGAACACTAGATCTTTAAAACTTTAAAATCTTCTTTCATTAGTTTCATGTATTGAACCAGTTTTCAGTTAGGCTGATGCCCCAGAAAACTTTTCCAGCAGAAGCCAAACGCTAATCACTGTCCTGGAGGTTAGACTGGGGCTGCAGCATTAGTCATCTTTGGAAACCAGTTGTGGTTGCTCTTATTTTCCTCTCCCACTGCTTTTTCTGATCTGTGGCTGCTGCAGTGGGAGCATTCTCATCAATGTTTTCTCATAAATTCAGCTTACAAACACGAAAGAACAAAACCACTTAAGAATAGCTCACAGCTCTCATACCCTACATCCTGCTGCAGAGTGCAGATCCAAAAACTCCTTACACAACTTAAATCAAACCTTTGGAGGATTGGAATAAAGAGCTGACTAATTTTTCCCCCCAAGCCTCTCTCTGCATTTCTTGGTCAAATAGGCTGTGGTGAGGAAGGGCGATACCATAATGTGAGAAGACATAACAGTTCTTGTTGTCAGATGTTCTCAATAGAAGCCAGAAATGAAAAGAACAGGAGGAGTTGTTCTTACAGTGTTATTAATTCTGCAAATCTGGAATGGCTTGGGTCACTTAGGTCAGTGTGAATGGATGTTGGTGCCTGTTGCCAATTTTTCAGGCGCAACACCTTCAATAAGCAGGTCAGCAATGTTCCCTGTTTCCTTCATACGGCTCCTCTCCTCTCCATCCTGTTCCAGCCACGTGGGCAGCCAAGCCAGGTCTGCAGGACCCAGCAGCTCGGGGGCTCTGCCCCTGTTATATTGTGCTTATGACCCCTCACTGGTGGCACCTGCCTCTTTGACAGAGAATCACTGACTTAGATTCAACCGCTGGGCAGCTGAGAGACTACCCAAAACTACTTCAGAAGGAGAACCATGAGGATGATGCCTCTAATCACTTATACTGTCAATCAAATATTAAATAAAGAAGATTTTTTATTAAAAGAAACCAAACTTTCCACACTCATGCTATCCACAGCTGCAGTTAATTAGAAGAATAAAAACTCTCAGGTATTTTCACTAAGCAGGTCTGTCCTCTGGCTCCTGTGCAGAACATCTCTGCAGCACATATCACAACACCTGCTTTGAGATAATTTGGGATTACTGGAAAAACCCTTGGGTTTTAGTATATAAGGTTTATCTCCTGGACTCATCACGTTTAAACTAACATACCAGCCCCACGTCAGCAGACCACTCAGCCATCCTTCTTATGCACAGCATCCCACTAACCAAATTATGTTTCAAGTGAAAGCCTCCTATGAAGCTACGAGTATGTTGTGAGGTTCTCCCATTTTTAACTGCACTATTGATTCTTGGGGTTATTGATTAAAAATTATTGCTGAACTAAAATTTTATGTATTTTATGAAGTGGGACACTTTGCACCCAGCCTTAAGAGCCTAAAACTTTAGACCTCTTGTCCTCTACATTAACAAAATTAATCTCTTGCTGCTTCTGTTCTTCAGAGTCCTTGACCAAAATTTAAAATTTTGTTCATCACCACTGTTCATAAGTACAATTTGAATCCCTTAAGCTCATCCATCTCTGTCTCCAGGAGACATCTGAAAAGACATCTGCTCCACTGTTCTTCTTGTGAATCATTTGTTACTCAAGATTTGCAAAGTTCTTTGAAATATTTTAGTACTGAAGGTACCGCCCAGTTCCAGGTAGACACCCAGATCTCTCTCAGGAGACCTGTGTATGTGGTTTAAACATTTAGTTCTCAACTGATATCAAGATGCGGATACTCCTACTTAAAAGGGAAAAAATAATATATACGTTTTGATGCTTCAGGCATTCTGAACAACTTAATCAAAATTATCAGTTGTGACAACTCTAGCTGCAGTCAATACTTTCTTTAATTTGACAAATTGGAAGATGTTTTGAATCAGTAACATATGTCTGTTATTTTCTAAGTGAATAATTTTCTATATTTAGGCAATAATTACACATTTTACTAAGCTGCTTTTGCTAGACAAAGTTCATGCAATGCTGTTTGGGAAATCAAAACAGACACCAGTGCATCACCTAGATGGAGAAACCCAAGAATCCCTGCAGGGCACTCCCTGCTGCCAGTGGCAGCAACTTAAGGAAGCTGCTGGAGGGGTGCACCCAGCGAGGTCAGCAGAGACTACAGAGGGGCTGGACCTCAGCAAGTTTTTTTAGTCTAAGGATAATACTGGCTGAGATGAGCATAAATTCTTTCTCCTTTCAGCTATAAGCTGTTTCAGTACATTCAGCCTGACACGCATTTTGTTAGCATTCTCCTGAACTCTTCAGGCAAGCTATGGCAGTTTTCTCCTTTTACTCCCAAAACAATAGCTTATTTACATACTTACCAAAGAATAAGACACCCTCCCAGTGCTGATTAAATGCCAGACGTTACATAGGAACGCAAAACCCCCGGACTCTGAACATACTGCTACAATGGAAATGTGTGAAAGTAATTTTGTTCCAGTTTCATCTCATGGGAATGTGGGCTCATAAGCATCCAATTAAAAATAATTCTGACTGATTGAGATGTGTTTTAGCTTTACATGCTAATGTGGTAGAATGCGTCTAGAACATGCCTGTGATGGATTTTTACCAGGGTGGGAGGAATAAAGATTACTATAGAGAAAGAACACCACTCTTGCAATTTTTCCCCTTTCAATTTCATTTTTTGTACTTGAGAATGTAGGGTTTTGGCAACCTGTGCTGTTTTGTGCTATTTGGGTCAAATCACCTGGGGAACCTGCGAAGATATCATTTTTAATGGGAAAATTCCAAGTCAAAATGCAGTCTTTTAAAGAAATCTGTAATGCAAACAAATCAACAAAATCCTGCATGGCAATCTGCCTGTAACTTCCATTTTTTATGCCAAAAGAAGCCACTTTGATCTGCTCATCTGACACAAGGCATAAGAATTCCCTCAGCTACTTCCTCCTTCAAGTCCAATAGCTTTGGCTGGACTTGGACATATCTTTTAGGAGAGCATCCAATCTCATTTAAAAATTCCAATCTAGGGAAATCTAGAGCCCTTGTTAAACTATTCCAGTGACTCACACAACATGTAAAAAAAAGATGGACCAGTCTCAGCTGGGCTTGCTTTCCAGCTACTGAAGTGCATTGTATTTTTGCACAGAATCACAGAATCTCCTGAGCTGGAAGGGACCCACCAGGATCATCCAGCCCAGCTCCTGGCCCTGCACAGACACCCCAACAACCCCACCCTGTGCATCCCTGGCAGCGCTGTCCAAATGCTCCTGGAGCTCTGGCAGCCTCGGGGCCGTGCCCATTCCCTGGGGAGCCTGGGCAGTGCCCAGCACCCTCTGGGGGAAGAACCTTTCCCTGATCTCCAACCTAAACCTCCCCTGACATACCTTATTAAAGAGCCCCTTATTGAAGGATTTATTTACCCTTAATCTTCTGAATAATTTAAGGAGTAAACTCATAAAAATGCCATAGCGTACTTCTGATTTCTTTCAAAGTCAACCTGGACCTTTTATCTTGGAGGATGATCTATATGTGTGGAACTCCACCAGCTTTATGAAAATATACCTTGCTTTCATCAAGCTTAGACAACTACATTTTTATATCAGCAATCTCTCCCCTTCACTGATCACTCCTTCCCTAAAAACTATTTTTGATATTTAATTTTAAATAGGGCAGGACTTAACAAATCAATGCAGAGGGTTTCCACTAGACATGCACCCACTTGATAAGCATCCAGTTAAACTCTATTTGAGATTTGCAAGCCAGGAAATTCTTCACCCAGTGAATACCCACAGCATTGATTTTATATCTCACTGGTTTCTTGATCATTATGCTCTGCAGTACAAAGATAAATAATCTGTAATAGAATTATTTATAAACAATTGTGCTCTGCCAAGTCACTCTATGTTGAGTGTAAAGTGATCCTTCCATAATAAACAACTCCTAGCCTTCAATAAAATTATGAGCAGCTGACTAAAAATCACAACCACAAAGCAATAAAAAACTATATTCATTCAACAGCCCTCTGACCTTTATTTTTTTTAAATTCTATTTTTCCCACAAATAAAAATTATTAAATGAGCTGGATTTTGGGGAAACGTTGTTCCACACCAACACAGCAGCCAAAAAAAAAGCCTCATCTCCTGGCCTGTGCCCCCAGCTCAGAAACTGAGTCCCCACAAACCATCTTGCATGGAAGCTCAGAGAACAGAGTTTCCATAGAAATTTATAGGCTACTCTAGAAAAATCTCAGCATATGGGTATTAACAGACCAGCCTGCATCTTTGAAGAAATATTAATGCAGTTTGTCTTTTTTTCTTTGACAATTTTCACTTGTTCTATTTACTTCTTACTTAATTAAATTCTGTCAGCTGTTCCATGGTCTGCCTAAGACTAAAGTTTAAAATACACCATAACCACTGGAATCAATGACTATTGGTTGACTATTACAGCAAGTCACAGCACTGGGCAGGCATTGAAAATAAAAATTAAAACTGTGCACATTAAACCCAGTAGGAAAAAGACCACCTTTGAGACTTCAGATTAAACACTGGCAATGGCAGCAGTTAGAATTTATCAGTGCCACAAGACAAAAAAATTTGTTCATTGTCACAAGAATGTACCATTTCCAACTCTTGACATTAAAGGCTGGAGACATTATGCCGTATGTTTCAATAACAAGAAAAATTTCCCAACCCACCCATAACGATACTCTCTGATAACGCAATGACACTGCAACCCCTGAATGGTACCAATCCTGTTCCCATCAGCCTCTCAGCTTGGCAGGATGCTGAGCAGAGATCACTGAATGGCGTTTGAGAGAACAGAAAGGGAAAAGAGAAGGAAAAAGACCCACAGATCACTAGTAAAATTCCAGCTTTGGAAGCAAAGTGCAAAATCTTATTAAAATATCCTGCAGAAGAAGAATGGTTTTAGCCAGTACGGTCAAAAAACCCCCCAAGTTTGTTTATTTTTTAAATGTACTTAAATCTACCAAATTTTTACCTCTATTGGAGAAATAAATTTTTCTTTGGGGAAAAATACTTTAAATTATGCTATCTATCATTCCAAAAATAGTTTGTTTTAGTGATAAATGACGTGAAGCTGGTTCTTGTCTGTGGCAGATCCAGATTCTGCCATCTTCATTACTCTACTTCTAATCCTATGACAAATGTGGGGCCATTCATGAAAGCTCTGACAGGCTAAGCTCACAGTGAAATAAGGACCAATGTTTGTCCTATCCCTGGAAGTGTTCCAGGCCAGGTTGGACGGGGCTTGGAGCAACATGGGATAGTGGAAGGTGTCCCTGGAGGGGGGTGGAATGGGATGGGTTTAGGATCCCTTCCAGCCCAAAGCATTTAATGACTCCAGGCAAGGCTGATATATTGACTATTTTACTTGCACCAACTTAGGGTGAGATTTTTACACTAACTGCCTAAAAACTCAATGGCAACAAATGCTCAGGATTGTCAGAGAAAAAGAATTCACATCTGTCAAGCCCCATTTGAAAGAATACGAACTGCTGCACATCTCCACATAACATTAATCCATGCAAAAGCCATTTAAGGCTCAATAATAAACATATTTGCCTCACGTTTTTCCCCACTTTCCCTTCACAGACTAAAGCCAAAGAAAATATATCAGAGTTGCAAATGTTTAAGCTGTTTTTGAGGATGATGCCTTGACACTTTTCCTGCAGTGTCAGGTCGGTAATCCATACCAGGACAAAGGACTGGGATCCAGGCCCTATGCCCCAGCACAGCTGACACTCCAAGGAAAAGGGAACTGGCAACTGGATAATGAATTCAAGTTGGCTTTAAGCAGCACTTTACCATCAGGTTGCAGCAACAGAACCATTTCGGGTAATGAGCAGCATTTCTCAAAGCTAACCTCCAAGGCCCTGATCCTGCTAAGGCGGCACATTCTTGAATGAATGTAATTGCACAATGCCATTGACTCCGATGGCATGGGAGAAGGACGGCTGCAAAGCTGATTCTCCATACAATGTGCCAGAACACTTCTGAAAGGGAGCATTATAATCCTGTGAGATACATTTTGCTGTTGAAACAAACCTAGCATTAAGAAATAAAAGATAAGCAAAATGGGTAAACTAAATGTCAATTTGATATTGTATTTCTTAGTCTAATTTAAATTAATCCATAATAAATTTTACCTCTGCTACTTTAAGACATATTTACCCCATTTACAAGGCTCAGCAGAACTGTATTTCCTGCTTTCACACACAGTGTCAAGCTTGCTATGAAACTAAAACTGTCCAGAATTTGTTCAGCATCCCAGAACTAATCACTGCTTGTTAGCTGCCTCTTTGCTAGTATATGCACTAAGCCAGTCTGCCTTCAAAAGCAATTTTCCTGAGCTTGACTGCAACCCAAAGAGGGTTTAAAACAAAACAGGAACACACATGAGCATTAAAACATCACACGATGAACATGCAATGCAAAAGGAAATAGTTAAGAGTGGCAAACATATCTCACATCACAAAGCACAGTTGCTGCAATAAACAATATATAGCACAGTCACCACAAAATTATTAAATATTAGAAATTTCACATAACAAACCCGCTATGCTAATACTGTGCCTAATAAAACATGTATTGTATCCACTATGTTTCTAGAATTTGCAAGAGACTGAAAGCAACACTGGCACTAAATCCAAATGAAAGCTGCCTGGAAAACTGGTACTGTGGGCTTGCTCCCTGTGGGGTAGCAAAATATGTGCTATTTCGCATTTCCTCCTCCCTGCTTTAACCAGTGTTGGCTGTTCAGTAAGTGAGGGGTGTGCTGTGCCTGTGTGACATGTCACCACCAGGATCTCCCATACATCCACAGTACATTGAAAACCTTAGAAACACAGAAAGGTTTGGGCTGGAAGGGACCTAAGGGCCATGTATTACCACACCCTCTGCCATGGGCAGGGACAGCTTCCGCTATCCCAGAGCGCTCCAAGCCCTGTCCAGCCTGGCCTTGGACACTGCCAGGGATCCAGGGGCAGCCACAGCTGCTCTGGGCACCCTGTGCCAGGGCCTCCCCACCCTCACAGACAGCAATTCCTGCCCAATACCCCATCTGTCCCTGCCCTCTGGCACTGGGAAGCCATTCCCTGTGTCCTGTCCCTCCATGCCTTGTCCCAAGTCCCTCTGCAGCTCTCCTGGAGCCCCTTTAGGCCCTGCCAGGGGCTCTGAGCTCTCCCTGGAGCCTTCTCTTGTGCAGCTGAGCACCCCCAGCTGTCCCAGGCTGGCTGCAGAGCAGAGGGGCTCCAGTCCTGGAGCATCTGGGTGGCCTCCTCTGGACTGGCTGCAGCAGCTCCAGGTCCTTGTGCTGTTGTTCCCCAGGGCTGGGGCAGCTCTGCAGGTGGGGTCTCACCTGAGCGGGGCAGAGGGGCAGAATCCCCCCTCCCTGCTGCCCACGCTGCTTTTGAACATGTTTTATCCAAAGACTAATATATTTGCACATAAAATGTACCAAAATAGTAATGAAAACTGTAATTCTTTGGTAAGTACAAAGACAGGCTGTAACACCATCTGTGGGTATCAAAGCATCTTTAGAGACCTGCTGCTCAGGGCTAAGTTTTATATTCTTAGCCCAGAGCACTGGACAGAAGGGTGGTGATTTATAAATCAAAGTAATTAATTATCCTCTGCCTTTAGTAATTTATAAATTCGATCTCTTCTCCATACAGTCTGATCACACAATAAAACACTGCAGTACTTAATACAGGATGGATGCATGGATTCACACAAAAAAACTTCTGACACCTCAATTATTCTGTTGTATTTGATGCTATTTACAGACCCAGACAGGCAAATTTCCTGAGCATACAGCTTTTCTAATCATCCAGTACCAAAACAACAATAGAGAATTAGCCATTTAAAACTGCTACCTCTATATTTTTCCAGCAGCAATTTTTATTTCAAATCCTCTGTTCTCCTCCTATCTCAAAAAAGATAACCTGTAATGAAAATATGAGATTTTACAGTCTCCCAGATTGATGTATTCTAATATATCTCAACTGATGTATAAATCCCATTTCAGAAAATGATACCAGTAAAAAAATTTCTCCATCAGTTTTGTACGGGGAATAACTAGATGAACATTTTTGCTCTAAAAACTTCACAAGCCTGTTACATGAAAACACATATAATGTCATCAGTGCTTATTTTCATTCACAGAACACCTGAAAAATCCAATATTCATGGAGTAGCACTTAGTCTCACAAGGATGATTTTGGCAACTTAATGTGTAGTACTATTGCTGTACAGAATTACCAAAATTTCATGGAAAACAAGCTGGGAGAATTAAACTATTTCTTTTACATTTTCAGGATATCATTCCTACATTACATCTAAAAGAAGATTTTAGTGTGGACTGCCCTTATTATTAGTATTCATTTTAAAATAAGCCTTTGAAATCACAGGCTTTTGACTACTTTAATACCATATCCCTGTTCCAAATTAATCTGGAGAATGCCCCTGGGACAGCTAGATTTTCATCTCCTGTTGAGATCTTCAGAGTAATTCTCCATCATTATGTACTACTATAAAATTTTTTCTTTGTACAAAAAGAGCTATTTCAGCTTGCATGCCATATTTTCTTCCCTTGACAATCAAGCTGGTTTTACTTATGTTTACTGTGTGGTCCCTTGCTATTGTGTGCTGGCTTAGCTGGGAAGCTGCATTTCCACCCTGAATGCTTTCCATGTTCTGATCAATTTTGTCACGCAATTTTTTCCTTGTTTTCCCAAAGCTTCTAGGATCTTGGTTAATATACTTAATTATCCACAGCATCAACAATGAAATAGTAAAACTTAAATTTTTAGTTAGAGTAAACAGCTAAGAGAAATACTTTGGGTATGGCAAGTAGGACTTACTCTTAAATTCACCCTTTATACAGTTACACCCTTTAAAGCATCTATAACTCTGTATCACAAACAAGGATTTGGGGCTGATGAATTCTCATAATTCTTATATAATTAAAAGTGATCAGGCATAGAAACAAGAGAGTTCCTTCTTAATTGTCAGTCTCTTCTCCCAAGTAACAACTGACAGAAGAGGAAATGGACTCAAGCTGCGTCAGCAAAGGTTTAGGTTGGATATTGGGAAAAATTTGTTAACCCCAAGAGTGGCCAGGCACTGGCACAGCTGCCCAGGGCAGTGGTGGAGTCCTCATCTCTGCAGAGATTCAGAAGCCATGTGGATGTGGCACTTGGGGACATGGGACAGTGGTGGCCTTGGCAGTGCTGGGGAATGGTTGGACTCAAGATCTTGGAGGGCTTTTCCAGTATAAACAATTCTGTGATTAACTGCCATGAAAATTTCCTGAACTTGAGGGAAAAGCTCTATCATTTCCATTCTTGAAAAGCAATTTGTATAGACAATATTACAAATAAAACAATGGTGTCAAGGAAGTATTAGACACTTGCATGTAAGACAACTTAAATATCTGCACCAATTCCAAACAAACTATGCAACTGCAATGGAAGTCTTGTGAATCACAGCTCATATTCTTATGTCAAGTCTTTGGAAATGGATTAAAATACTTTAACATAAAAAGCACTTAAATCTTCCAAAGGCCAAAGAATTTGTGGTCTAAATTTGAAAAGACAAACCCAAACCATTATTAGACTCCCATTTCTAACACACTTTTTAGATATATACATCAAGGATGCCATAAAGACATAAACCATCCCCTTAGAAATTATTCATCAGTTAACTGAAAACATGCACAGATCAGTCACAGTGCATGCAGCATGCAGTAAATGGAGAGCAGAGGTTAATAACCTGGAAGCATAGGATCTGAGAATGTGAGAACAAGTTAAAGACAAGAGTTCCTCTCCATTGTCACTGAGGGTCGAGAAGCAATGCTGCAGCGTAGAGCAGTGGGAGTGGGGGAAATACAGTTTGTCCAAGACATACACATATCTCCGCAAGTGGCGGCAGGTATAACTGAAAGACAAGGGTAGAGGGAGACAAAACAGAAAAAAGAGGTGTTTTCCTTTAAGAAAGCTAATTCATGGTTTAACATCCCTGGCTTTTGTGCCAAGAGTCAATGGAAGATGCCAAGAAAGCAATGGAGCGGTTTGACATAAAACAACAGTTTCAAGAAACAGAGGGATCTGTTTGCCCCTGTGCCCACACGCTGGTTCTGTCACTGCTGCACGGGGAACTCGCCAAGTCTCACACATCAGACACAATAATTTGGGCTTCTTTTGGATGTGTGTCATTTCTCTCCCCTCCCATCCCTTTTTTTTCTTGATATCATCTTTATCCCAAGTTTTATCCCTCTCTCAAGATGCCCAAAAATTATAAAGGCAGGAGGCTGGCCCCTGGTATACAAAGATTACCTTTAAAAAAAGACTGAAAATGTTCACAAAATTCAACCGTCTTTCATGAAAGCTGAGTTGACTTAAAGGGAAAAAAATGACACAGAATTATTGATCAGTGGGAACTGCTCTTGAGCCTGGGAATTCAGTGGTAGAGTATTCCTGTATTTAATTCTAGTTGCTCAAACACAATGCTTAATCATAACAGAGTTACTCAATTAAGACCTGTCCAGCTTTTCCATGAAAAATTATAGTTACTTCATGGAAGTAACTATAGAGCAAGCAATAAAACATTTAAAATTGATATTAAGCAACCCTGAATGAGCCTGAGTAAAAGATATATTTATTGCCTATGCACAGGATATCCTCCCACTCATAGTGGAAAGGAAAATAAGTTCATTAGCGTAGTTCACCTGCAACAAACTCCATCACTGTTAAAGTCTGAGGCACACAGAAAATATAACCTCAACTACCTTTTATTACAGGATTTGTATAGAAAATACTTCGCTGCATAATGGTGCACAGCCCAGGGCGTGCCAAATGTGATGATGTGATGTGATGATGTGACTCAGTGATCTTACAGCTCACTCTGGTAATCCTGGAGGTCTTTTCCAACCTTAATGATTCTGTGACTCTAAGTCATCCAGAAAGCGCTTTAACCAGCCTAATATATTGTGAGATAAAAACATCAGCTGATGATGGTCCTACCAGGCTCTGCTGCCCTCATTTGCAGCCAGGGGACATGGCTCTCTCCAGGAGAGACATACTCATGGAGTGCTAAACTGGGGACGTTTCCCATGGAGATTTATGAAATTGTCTTTTGCTGACTTTGGCAAGAATCAACAAATACCTGAATGCTAGGCTCCAGCATTCTCACCAAATCAAAAACCCCCATTGTTTCGTGGCTTCATAGGTGGAAAATTGGCCCAGGGGTTATCCACCCAACCACCTGCGTTTCACAGGCTAGCCTCTCTCTAAATCCCTACCTGACATAGTCACATGTGGCTGAAACACTGAGACAAAATCATTGTGTACCTTGGGCAAAGAACAGGACAAAAAAGAGTGCCACCAAGAGCTATCAGTGCAATCAGTGGGGCTCAAAGCCCAAGACTATCAAAACCAACACCTCCCTCTGCTTTACTTTAAACAACACTCACTACTGGATTAAATCAGTCCTATCTTTGCTCTGTAAATTGAGGAACACAAAATCCCCTTTGGCACTTCATTTGCAGATATAATAATTTTCAGATGAATTAGCTTCAAGGAAGCAATTTCCTAAGCTTTCATGCCCTTTCTGCTTTCCTGACCACAGCATGTTCTGAGCAACACAGGCTATTCTATTCACTCCATAGGCCAGGGATGGAGAAGGATTTACAGGATCCCATACTGAGGAAGATCCTCAAACCACAAACCTACCCTTCCAGCTACCCAGAGAGGCCACATAATTTTTCCAAAACCAGATTAAAGAGCATATTTTAGAATGACGATGCTTAGAAGATTTAAATGATTTTAAGTCCACTGTTACCATTTACTGTATTTAGCTAGGCTTACTAGAAAACTCCTTCCAGCCATTCAATCTTGTTAGATTTATCAAGAAATTGAAAGGGCCTTCCATTATAGAATTCCAGAATGGTTTGCATTGGAATGAAGCTTAAAGCTCATCCATTGCCACCCCCTGCCATGGGCAGGGACAGCTTCCACTGTCCCAGGCTGCTCCAAGCCCCATCCAACCTGGCCTTGGACACTGCCAGGGATCCAGGGGCAGCCACAGCTGCTCTGGGCACCCTGTGCCAGGGCCTGCCCACCCTCACAGACAGCAATTCCTTCCCAATATCCCATCTGTCCCTGCCCTCTGGCACTGGGAAGCCATTCCCTGTGTCCTGTCCCTCCATGCCTTGTCCCCAGTCCCTCTGCAGCTCTCCTGGAGCCCCTTTAGGCCCTGCCAGGGGCTCTGAGCTCTCCCTGGAGCCTTCTCTTGTGCAGCTGAGCACCCCCAGCTGTCCCAGGCTGGCTCCACAGAGGAAGTGATATCACCTGTCTTTGATCCCTGTCAACATTCTCCATAGACTGGAAGAACAATACTTGATCCCCTGATCACCATCACTATATTTAGGTTTAACTGATCAACTGGATCAGGCCACAGCATGTGGTGGGAGGAGGAGAAGTTTCCCCAAAACATCACCCAGAGGTTCTGGAGACACACACAGGGTGACATAGTGCCAGCAGCACTCCCCTCCATTGGCTGTTCCTATTTTCAAAGCTGAACTTGTCTACTGAGAAGTTTTATGTTAAACCCACACCAAAAGCAATGCAATCCCATAACTCCATGGCTGTTCACAGCCACTTTGACCAGCAGAACTTAGATCATATTGAAGACTAAGCATCTTTGTTATTAAATCCTCTAAAGTAAATCAGAATAAAATCAAGGCTTAAGAGCAGAGTTCCTTTAAGACCTTGTACATTAAGAGACATTGACACAAATTTTCACTGACTGCTTGTGAGTTTGAAATCAGTTTATTTGATCCACCAGAAATGAGGTCTCCAGCTACTCTACTTTTACACGTTACTGAAATTTTTGTTTCTGCTTGTTTTTGGGGGACATTTCTTTAACTTTATAGCAAAAGGCTATCCTCAACTACAATGTAGTACTGAAATTTTTGAAAAAGCACTACTGCAAAAAATAAAGACCATCATATTTGACTGATGGGGTGTGTCTGTGTGTGTGTGCTTGTGTATTATTCAGGTATTCTGTTTACCTGGAGGATGAAAATGTAGCTCACACTGTAATAAACCCCACTGCAAAAGGCTGTAATCCTCTCATATAAAAAGCCATCTGATCAACATTTTGAATTCTGGTAAGACAACATGACAGTGTCAACTTCTAAAAGCTAAAAGGTAGAGTTCCCTGTTACAAAACTGTATCAGGGAAATTAGGGTGGACTTGAGTTATCCCAATCGAAAAAAAAGTAAGTATTCATGTATTACAGTAAGTTTTCACTCTCTTTATTTTTTGGTAATGAAAATAGTAAAACTCCTCTTTTGCCTTCCCACTACACAAAAATACACAGTGACATTCAATAGAAATTTAAATTTATGAAATAAAAGTTCCACATTCTCCATTAAAACTTGAAGTTAATAATGTTCTTTGTCCTTAACAGCCATGGCTATGAAAGCCACAGAACCCCAAAATTTTCAGATCCAAAGTGACAGAAGTCAGCATCAGTATTTTGGAGACTAAAGTGCCAGGATCCTTTCTGTCTGATAGTTCCCCATTTCTCATACTGGATGAGCTGCGGCCCCCTCTGATTACAGAATATCAGCTGGATGGAAACGTAAACATGGAAACCCAACAACATCTTTAAGATAACAGAAGATGCTGAAAACTGACAGGCATTATGGCAAAGCACCAAACTCAGTCTTTATAATGGCAGAGAGAAGCATTTAGAAGGCTCCAAGGATTTACTTCTATAGGTATTTTTATAGGTTTCTTGTTTTCCACTTTCTCTTCTACACATTGAGGGTGGAGAATTGAAAGAGACAAAAATTGAACAAAACACCAAAACCACCATAAAAACCACTTACTTGCTAACCATCAATAATGTGAATTTTGGAATAAAAATATACCTACAGTTATTCAATACTGTAAGAGACAGCACAGAGAACCTGACATCTGTGAAGAAGCCTGTAAACTATCTGCTATTTGAGAATTTTTTCTACTCGTGTTTCTGGCATCCATTAATATTTCCTTCCCTGATTCCGGCACTGTCTAATCTTGCCCAGCAGCTGGTATAGGCAGGGAGGAAGCTGCAGAACTGGCTGGCAAATGAAAATGAAAAAAATAGAAGAGAAAAGGAAAAAAAAAAGGAAAAAAAGCCAAACAAACCACATTAGTCAGCTGTATCAACCTTCTAGAAAAAAATAAAAAAGGGAATTGGCTCAAAGGGATAACTGGTCCTGCTTTTAACTCTCCCCAACTTCGGAACTGTCCTTTCCTCTGCCACCCTGCAAGGACAGCCTGTTCTCATCAAGAGGTGAACGCCTTCATCTGACTGCTGTGAGAATATTCTCACCAATTTATCCCAATCTCCTGCAATTCTGGAGCTCTGGTACTCTGCCTGAGAGCTTTTCAGATTTGTCTGAACCTGAAGTAGTTAAAATGAAGGCTGAGACCCTCTACTGTACTCACTGCTCAATGCCTGATACCCAGGCACATGTAGGGGAAACATGTAATTTCTATATACATATAAAAATAAACCCAGTATATCTACATTAATTTGCAATTAAATGCAGATTTGATGAAGGGAAAGAAAAGTTTTCTTTCCTAAGAGCCTGGCTAACCCCAATCAGTAAAGATGTTCTGATGACAGCAGTTAAACAAGGGCATCAAAGATACACTTTAAAATCTATGGAAGTTCGATGCTGAGAGCCAGAGGGAAAGTGGAGGTTTCTGCATGAATAGAACAGAATATTTTCACTAGGAAGGGACCTGCAAGTTCTCTGTAGTACAACTGCCTGACCATTTCAGGGCTGACCAAGTTAAAGCATGTTAAAGCACTGACAGAGGTTGCCCAGAGAAGCTGCAGCTGCCCCTGGATCCCTGGAAGTGTCCAAGGCCAGGTTGGATGGGGCCTGGAGCAATGTGGGGTAGTGGAAGGTGCCCCTATGGCAGAGGGTTGAAATGATGTAAGACTAAAAGTCCCTTCCAACCCAAACCATCCTGGGATTCCATGATGGTCCACCTCTCCAGGAAGTCTGTTCCAGGGTTTGACCACCCTCTCAGTAAAGAAATGCTTCCTAATTTCCAGTCTGAACCTCCCCTGGGCAGTTTTGAACCATTCCCACACCTCCTCGGGATCTAGTGATAGGATAAGAGGTGACTCCCTTCCTCAGGAAGCTGCTGCAGGGTGCCTCAGCCTCCTTCTGTCCAAGCTACTCAAGCCCAGACTCTTCAGCTGCTCCTCACAGGACAGTCCTTCCAGCCCTCTCACCATCTTAGTTGCTCGTCCCTGGATGCATCCAAGGACCTTCGCATCCTTCTTAGATAGTGTGCCCAGAACCGCACACAGTGCCTGAAATGAGACTACAATATCACTGAGCGAAGTGGGACAATCCCCTCCCTTGACCAACTCATTTTGCTGTGTTTGATGCACCCCAGGATGTGGTTTTCCATCTGGGATGCCAGGGCACAGAAGGATGTCACAGCTTCCTACAACTTTAGTTATCCCCCGATCATCTGGAAGCCCTCCAAGCACCTTGTGTGAAACATGCAGATAGTCAAAATAACAAATAAATAAGACTTTGCTAAAGACTCTCCCAAAGTTTCTCTGAAAATTTCAACATCCTATATGGTCACTGCAATTATTTTGGTTTAGGTGATAATATCACTACCAATATTTAATTCAAACTTGACATTAATTCAAGAAGTGTACATAAGACAACAGCCACAGAATAAACACCTAGCAAAAATAAGAGTTTGAAAATAAGAAGTGCTGAAATTCATGATACGTTTACATTCATTTTTTTCATCCAAAATTTAAGACTTGAACAAGACAACAGCACCAAGCAAAACATTCAAAGCCACTTACATCCTTATTTGTTTAAACTAGAAAGCTGATATTTTCTCTAGTGAAGTCAACTGCAATTTTAAAATAAATTTATCAAAGCCAAAAATGTAAACAGCATCAGGCCAACATCTCAACAACACCGAAAGGAAGCAAATTGGGCAGGGTACAGAAAAATGGTATAAAACCAGTGTTCACTAACCTCTCTACAAATACAACCTAGACTGAAAGAGCATATATAGGATTCAAAAGAAAAATTCCCAGTATTAATGTTTAAGTAATTGTAATTCATAATCTTCCTCTTGGCACATGCCAGATTTTATAAGAGCTATAAATCTTTAACATTATTGAGAAAAAGAAAGGTCTTGAAGACATACATGCCATGTGTATTAGCTCAGAGAAACTAGATTAATCTGCAGCAATAAAAAAAAGCCAATTCTGCTAAGCCAGATTAAATATTTAGGTCATATTGTTTCTGTGGCAGAATTTGAAAAATGCACAGCAAATAACATCCTTCCCTGAGCTTGAAGACTTAATCACTGTATTTTCAAAAGGCACTTATGTTACAACACGACTCTATAGGAAAGCCAATATGAAGGTCTTTAAAAGAAAAATAAATGAAAGTATAAGCTAATTAAACTAGTACACGTAACTCAACACACCAAACTACCTCTGTACACGTGGGCAGAACGTCACGACATGCAGCGAAGATTTTATTACTGTTCATGTTTGATAACTTGTGTTCTAGGAAGTCCTATTAGTCACTACTCCTCTGTTCCCAAACACAACCAAAATACATTCTGTACTCAAACACTAAATATATGATAACAACAATTTATTAGATCATCCACTTCACGAGAATTGATTTATATTCTGCCTGAAATATCATCAATTAATGTTATTTCATACAGTATAAAGAGTTGAAAGGCAAATCATCTCTCCGCCTATCTGGAGGCCAGGTTGGACAGGGCTTGGAGCAATCTGGTCTAGTAGAAGATGACCCTGTCCATGGCAGGAGGGTTGGAACAAGATGATTTTTAATATTCCTTCCTATCATGGGCCAGTCTAGGATTCTGTGATTCTTGCCAACAGTGAAATACATCATATACATCATGGAAAAATAGAATTTTGGATTGAACTTTTCATTTCTGTTTAGTACACTGACATTCATGACACAATGAACTATGGTACTGATGAAGCACAGCAGACATCTAATTACCTATTTCTTTCTCAGTACCAAGAATGCTTCAAAAGATGGACATGCCTACTTTCATTGAAAGGTGTTCTGGGTTTCTTTGGAGTTGATTTCTGCCACTCTGGTGTTAGCACAGCAAAACTGCTTAAGAAATTCCCCATTTCTCATACAGTTTTTCTGAATTATTTTTCTTAAGAGTCATAATGTTTTATTAGAGTCATAATTAAGATGAAAGAGACCTTAAGGTGTGTCTAGCCCAACCTCCTGCTCAAAGCAGGGTTAAAACCTGAGGAGGGATTTATTTGGTTGGGTCTCAGAAGCCTCCAGGGACAGAGACTCTGCAACTTCCCTGTGCTGCTGTGCCAATTCTGCCATGACCATGAAAAATTGCATTGTTCCCTCAGCCTGGAACTTCCTGACCATTCTCTCTCATCTTCCTGCCACACCCTTCTCTGTAAAGAGCCTGTCTCCATCTCCTCAGTAGCCTTCTCATACATATGGGAATGCTGCTCATCCTTTGTGTGAATCTCCTGCTGTAGCCTTGCCCTGAAGCCTTCTCTCCTCCATGCTAAACAAGCCCAGTGCCCTGAGCCCACCTTCCCAGCCATCATGCGGCTCTCCACAGAACTCCCTCCAGTTTAGCAACACCAAAACCTGGAAGCACTTTTCCAGATGTGATCCAAAACAGTGGTCTTGAACTGGCACAAGTCAACACACATGGCACTCTCGGATGTGTTTTACCAAGTCCTGTGAACATGGATGTGCCAGTTCTCATGTAATCCTGACTTGATCCTTTTCCACTGCTGGCACTTCCCTTCCTCCTTGATCCCCACCTAATGTCTGCTTCTAAGGAACATTCTCACAGACTTCTAAAAATACTTCATTCCTGCAGGCCTTCCTTTCAGATACAAGTATCCCTAAATTTATATCTTATATCATGGAGTGATGACAGGATTTTAAATTACATTACTGCAAAACAGCAGTTTGGCGGCGAGGGGTCACCATGGGGTTAGAGGTGCCATAACAACACAGAAAAGGATGAAAATTATTTAAATACTTAAGAAGCGATTATTTGTGATAATGTGTCACAGATGTAAGTTCCCATGCCCTGAAGCAGCACTCTGTCACAGTACTGGCCAAATGTACACGACAGGCTTATGAGAGGAGTATTATCTTTATGCATGAAAGCATTTATAGTGAAGGAGGGCAAGGAAATGAAAACCAAACAAGTTCTGGAGATGTCTGACAGACTGAAAACAAAACGAGAAATATATGAGATTCTTCTATAGAGAGGCCAAATTACTTCTGTACCAATGAAGTTCCATCAAAAAGAACAAAAGGATTTATATATTAAAAGCAGACTGAAATAACTGATGACCTATAAGCAAAAAAGATATAAAAGTGCTCAGGTGAAGTGTCTATTCAGTTCTGATGTTTCAGACAAAGGTGAAGGCTTTAATTACCCAGATGCACTGGTTACTTAGAAGGCACATATCCCTGGAAGCTTAAGAGATGCTACTATGGGAATGTTGTTTTGGAAACCTCCTGTGCTTTTATCCTTTGGCTAGACACCTGTGATAATTCACAGGTTCTGCATGGGATTAGAGGGATGCTATGACACCCTCATTAACACAGGCATTTGCATCTCCATCTGCCTGAACCTGGAAAATCCTCCATCGGGAGACAGCAGCAAGCAAGGGCAGCAGTTGAGCCCCTGCTCCTCTCCCCCCCCCACCATCCATCCAATCTAAGCCCCTGCAAACTGGGGTACTGGGAGGCAGGCCCTAGCCCACAACTAACAACTTACAGAAGCATGTCTCCACACAACTTCATAGTAAATTCATTTATTCATTACAAAACTAAGTGCACTTACTTTACCTAAAAGCCTGTTATTTCCTAAACTCGCTGAAGGCCATTACCATTAAAAAGGCTGAGTCATTCAACGGTTATAAAGACCTGCTGCACATTAAAGTTGTTAAATCCTGATTCTTTCGCCTGTACCTATAGTTTCACCCTCCCTTTACAAATGTCAGATGATTCAATGTGCAATACTGTCTTTGAGAGCCACAAAAACTCCAGTGAAAATACATGGTGGTGGGAAATACCTCAGTTTGAGTACTTAAGAGACTCAGAAATTTCACAAACTATTATTTTCTATTCCCAAAATCCACTAGAAAGCCTGTTTGAAAATCCTCACTGAAGTATGGGGTCTGAATGAACTGAAAATTCATGTTTGGTGGAAAGGAAAGTTATCAGGAGGACACTCACACAGGTCAGTTGGGTATAACACAGCCCTGCTTGCCTCCCTGCAGCCACTCATACCTATCCTGGCTTCACACAAGTGGAGAGGGACATCAGTTCACTGAACTGCAGAGCTGGAAAAATACTAGACGTATATAATGACATCAGTTAAAATGTGAAATAAGCAGCAGCCTCCTGACAAGGAAAAAAAAAATATAATTAATGCTATATTTTTGGCTACACTTTTGTTCCATACTAATGTTTACTCGGAACCATTTTACTTTGTCAGATAAATCCTTGTAAGTTCATTAGTCACATTTCTTTAGGTCACAGTGCACAGTTTTTCCAAAGAAAAAATTTCTGAAAAGGAAAGAGTACATGTTGTATCAGAATAAAGTATTAATGAGCCAAATACCCTGCAACTGAGCATAAATGACAGGTTCAAGCAAGTCATTATCTTGAGTCACCTCTATTTCTGTTAAGGAACACTGTCCCATAAATATGTTCCATTCAAAACAAACGGAGAAGACAAGACTGCAGTTTCTAGGATTCTGCTAGAATGATAAATCATAGTTTCTAAAAGACTATCAGAATTCCCTTGTTTTTTAAATCTCAGAAAAAATCTTATGCAGGACAACTTATTGGTATAAACCAGTATTTTTAGAATACAGAACCTGCAAGGATTACATCTAGATATCTTTTAGGTCTCTTCCCACCCAAACCATTCTGTGACCCCCACATTAGACATCCAAATCCCAAATAATATAGTGGGACACAACCCAGCAAACATTTTGGTAGCCTTAACATTTTTTCCAGTTAAAAGAAATCAAAATTGCATTAGCAGGACTGGAGTAATGCTACTGGCTTTCTCATTTTTGCTTCCTGTAGCCATTAAACATGCAGAAAACTTAAGTGGCAGAACTCAGAACAACCTCAGCCTACTCTGCAAATTCATCTGTAAAACAGCACTGGAAGCGTATCGCAAAAATAGCTATTTCTCTACAGGTTTCCTCAAATATTTCTCCTTCTCCATCAGAAGAGAATCACAAGATCAATAGTTTCAAGGTTTCACCAAAAAAGAAAAGTTTAATTCCCCAATTTGAAGACTATATCAAATTACACTGGAGCAAATTACATAAGCTCCAAAGAGCTTATGATTATGAATGGACCATTCAAAATAATTAAATATGTCACAATGGGGCCTTCTCCCTCCTAACTCTAGCTCTGTGTGACATGTGTGATGCTCTAGATGCCCTGAAACAGGGATCAAGGCTTCAACACACCTCAGTTCTATGCTAATTTGAACCACACATCCTGCCAGGCAGTGACTTGCAGTTTGAAAGACTCTGAAATACCACACAATTTTCTCAATGGTAGGAGACAAATGAGTCATAGTAGTGTCCTGCCCCCTGAAAATGACAGAATTATCCTGCTGGTTGTGGCATACAAGTCAGCAGAGACACAAAAAGTGGTTGAGGGAAGAGCAAACTACCCTGTACAAAGTTGAGCTTTCAGAGTGGTGCATATCTTGATACTAAATACCTCTTTAAGCCAGATCAGCAATCAAAATGTCATTTTTAAGGAGTCCTGTGGCTATTAACTGCAGAGCAGAAGATAAGATAGTTTAACCACGCTGTGAGAAAAACCTGACACAGAGAGAAGCAACTGTTTCCCCAGTAGCCCTCTGTGGTTCACACTGATCCAATCTGTCCATCTGGGGAGACTCCATGACCCGTGACCGGGGGGTCCTGGGCTGCAAACACTTCCAATGGCACGTGGGGCACTTGACTGCTCACGCCAGATGGGGGACGAGGGTATTACTGTCCCATCAGATGCCCACTCAGAATCCCCAGCAGGTTCAACCAGGCTTAAACCAAGTTCAATGATATTTCCATGCTGGAAACAGCTGATATCAGCCTAAAACCTCACCTCCATATGTTACACACAGGCAAAAACAGGCAAGCCCACATGGGGTACTCCTCTTGCTGTTTACATATCTAAAGTAGCATTTTAGTACATTTGACCACAACTACACTCAATTCTAAGTAACATAGAATGCTTCTTTCCTCTTAAAAAATTAACTTCATTCTATTTACATCCCTACATAATGCCAGCAATAGCTCATTTGCTACTAATATTCTCTTTTCCCATGTCTGAACAATTGTTCCCTCCCCTTTTGTCACAGCCTTTCCTACTAATTGCAATGACACCTCCCAATTTTGGAATGGCTGATCAGCTTATAAGCTTCCCCACAGCTAATCTAGGTCAACAAGCTACTAATAAAGCCAGCATATGTTTCTTTTATTTAACGCTATTGAGATCTCTATAAATCACTTCTGCCTCCTGATAAAAGGCACCTCAGGGATTCGAGACCCTCTGTAGGTTTAACAGTGACAGAGCAGAGAATGAGTGGTATAAAAAGCACTGCACACAGAGCAGGGAGCATGTGCCTGTGCACAGCTCAAGGAAGAGAAGGCAAAGCTGCCCGAGGGCTTCACCGGGTGACTCAAACAGTGTCTCCAGGTGTCCTGCTGTGCACACAGCCTCGGCTACTGGCAGCCCACAGGTGGAAAGCAAAGCTCAGGCTCAGGGGCTTGAAGTTGCTTGATCTTCCATTTCCACAGTGTCCTCTTTCAAACATAGCCTGAGCATGAGAATATCATGAAGGCCCTTTTTCTGAGAAGACATTAGTTTTCACTCTAATTGGAACACTTGATAAAAATGGGATTGCCACTTTTGCAACATACTGCACTGCATAGGGGTTTAAAAAAATCTCATTATTAGGCAGTTTCTCATAAATAGAATATAATTTTATCATGGAATCATAGAATGGCTTGGGTTGTAAGGGACTTTAAAGATCATCTCATTCCAGCCCCTGCCATGGGCAGGGACACCTTCCACTATCCCAGGGTGCTCCAAGACCTGTCCAACCTGGCCTTGGACACTTCCAGGGATCCAGGGGCAGCCTCAGTTTCTCTGGGAAACCTCACCACCTTCTCTCACCACCCTCACAGCCAGGAATTCCTTCCCATGTAACCCTGCCCTCTGGCAGTGGGAAGCCATTTTATATCCAGGCTAGACAATAAATGTTATCTTTTCTAAACAAAAATGCTACAAGCTATTTCAAAGTTAAGAAGCACTAAATTGTCTTTGAGGATTTGAATTCTTACTTTTGAGGCAAAGTCAACCAGTCAGTTCTGCAGCCTTTCATTCTGAAGAGGATTTATTGCTAAAACCTGTATCTTACAGCACATGGTAAATACCACCCAAGTGAAGGATGGAGGGGAAAATCAATACAGATTTTTGAAAGTAACAAGTTCACCAGTGAGTATTGTATGGCAACGTAAGTTTGTTGGGATGAACAGATCATCAGCTACTGCTTTAGAGCAAACACAGAAAATCAAACAAGCTGGTTAAGTTGCAGATAAATCACCTGAAGCTGTATACACAAAAAGTGCTCTTTGCCTGTTCACCTCAGCGACATGATGTCTGCATGAAAATAATCAGGGATAGGAATTACTAAAAGCCACCATTTGTATCAACAGGTTACCGCAAAGCATGAATTTGCAGAGTAGGGCTGAGGGGCATCCTGCACTGCCAGCGAAATTAACATAAGCCTGAGGTTAAAAATATCATTTAGAAAATTTAGGAAATAGTCATACTGTAGTGGTAACTTTCATTGAAATCATTTCTTTCTAGCACAACCCATATGTGATTCAAAAGAGAACAAAATAACCTGTTATTCTTGAACAGCTCAGACTGGAGCTACTTGAGTTTCACTATCAGAAACTAGGGATTTTTGACTATTCCACTCACGTTATTTGCAGAGGCAGATTTCACTGCTTTAGTGAAACTGTTCATTACCCTCAATTCCTTCCTTTCTTCTTTTCTTTTGGTTAAAAAAAGGAATGGGAAAGCTGCTGCTCAGAAGGTTCAGTATTGAGAAGTACAAAGCTGATGCTTAGAGGGTTCAGTATTTAATAGCTCTGGCCACAGGGCACTAATTCCAAGAAGCTTCATCGTTTATTATGTTATAATTTAACCTGTGAAGTCCCTCAATGTCTGCTGCCGTGGGAGCAGAAGCAGTCTCTTTTCTCTAGGGCTTGCCATTGTTAACACTCCTCTGCTATGATTAAGAGATCAGTAAACTGAGATTTAATTTAATGGCCCAATTAAGAGATGAAGATTTGAACCCAGATTGTAAAAACCTTGTCAATTGATCGTTCCTACAGTGCCATTACAGCCTACCCAAGCCCAGGCTCCCAGTGTGCATGGTATGATGCAAACCTGTGTGTTTCAAATGATCCCCAGAGCTGTGCAGCTCTAAGCAACATAAACCCCTTGTTCCAACAGTACCAACGGAGAAGGAACAAAGGAGAGAGGAACTAGTTTTCATGTTATGTGTTAATAAATGTGTAGGTTGGTGATTTTGTTAAAAATCAATCACTGAACATCCTACCAGTGTTATCTTGCTTTGATTACTGAAAGCTGACATGCTTGAAATTAAAAAGTTTTTCAAAATAAGGTTTCCTAGTGTCAAAGGGCTTCAACTCCCAAATGTGGAACAATTTTAGGAAGTTTTCTGTCTGAAAAACTGCTCTAATTTAACCCCATTCATTACTCCACTGTGAGAAAGATGCCAGAAAGATGAGTATAACAAAATCACTGCATACCCTATTCACCTAATTTGATTTGCTCAATTTAGACACCTTAGTTGAAGTCTGAAATGCCAACTTAGCTCAAATCTTATAATTTAAAAATCACAACTCCTGTGTGAGAAGAAACACTTCTGTTCTATACCCACATTTCCAAACGAGAAATAAATTAGAAAGCAAACAAGTTTGAAGCATTCATGCAGCAACCTGGATTAGGCTTCCAAGCTTTTGCCCTCAAGAAGCACCTTTGATTTTGGTAACTCCCATCTCACAAGTTCTCTACTCCAACTATCCCATTGCTATTCTCCAACGAAAGAAGAAGCTCTCTGTTACAGAGCTTCCAAAAAACACTGTGGACATCAAAGAAAAAAAGGCAGGAAAACCAGAATGCTCAGAGAGTCTAAAGCTGTGTGGGAGACAAATTTATCTATTTGAGTAGCTGAGAAAGTTTTGAGCCAGCAATTACATCTCGGTATTGGCACTGCTAAATGGTATTATTAAGCAATTGGTAAATTTTAATTTCATCACATTCACACACTAACAATTTCAGATTTTTCGGTTCAGTGTGGCCCCTAATACAGATCACACAGGTCTTGCTGCTCTATAAACATTTTTTTTCTTTGTTGAAAGAAATTCACATGAATTTTTCTGAGCAGAGAATGGATCAAGAGCAGCCCTGAGGAGAAGGACCTGGGGGTGCTGTGGGGGAGAGCTGGACCTGCCCCAGCCCTGAACCCCCCGTGCCCTGGACTGATCCCCAGCGTGGGCAGCAGGGAGGGGGGATTCTGCCCCTCTGCCCCGCTCAGGTGAGACCCCACCTGCGGAGCTGCCCCAGCCCTGGGGAACAACAGCACAAGGACCTGGAGCTGCTGCAGCCAGTCCAGAGGAGGCCACCCAGATGCTCCAGGGCTGGAGCCCCTCTGCTCTGCAGCCAGCCTGGGACAGCTGGGGGTGCTCAGCTGCACAAGAGAAGGCTCCAGGGAGAGCTCAGAGCCCCTGGCAGGGCCTAAAGGGGCTCCAGGAGAGCTGCAGAGGGACTGGGGACAAGGCATGGAGGGACAGGACACAGGGAATGGCTTCCCAGTGCCAGAGGGCAGGGCTGTATTGGGTGTAAGGAAGAATTTTATTTACAATTACAGTAAGGAAAACATTGGACAGGGAAGGGAAGGGAGAATGAGATAGGCTTTAAGGTCCATTCCCACTGAAACTATTCTGGGATCCTATGAAATACATTGCAGTAGCAATAAAATGTTCCTACAGAAACTCGCACATTACAACTTAAGGACAATTTTTAGTCCAGGATAAGATAGGTTTCAAAAGCACAGTTTAAAGTAACATCTTGTACTCTTTTTCCTAATCAACAGTCATAAATATTTTTACTCAAGAAAATCCCATCAGAATCCTGTAAGAGGGAACCATACCAGAGAAATTAAATTACTAACATAGAAAACCATAAAGCAAATAAATGGTTTGGCTGGCAGCTGAAATGTCTCAAATACAGCAGCACATATCATTAAGGATGGCAATTTTCACAGTAGCTTAAGAAACATAATTGACCCTACAGAAAGATGAAGACTTTGCTGAAGAGTGAAAGGGGAACTCAGGGCTTCATCCTCCTCTCAGATGCAAGACCTGAGCAACTACAGCAACACAGTCAGACTTCAAAAGCACTGATGTCTAAGTACACTACTTACAACTTATTTAAACAAAGAGAAAAACAACCTTTACAGCTGGAACACAGGTTTCAAGCTTTGCTCTCCAAGCAGGTACAGCATGGCTATGATGGCACTCAAGTACAACCTACTGCGTCCCATAGCATGTACAAGTTACACAAGTCTCTGATCTGTATCCCCTTAAAGCACATATTCTTCCTTAATTCCACTTGATTCCTACAAGCATCAGGAAAATTGACACAAACCTCTTTCCTCATGTCATTCCCTGAATCTCCTGGAACCTCTGTGACTGCCAAAGAAATCAACAAAAGTGCAACCAATGAAGTTCTTAGTGTCTCACACAGCCCTACATATGGGCAGCTGTGGTGATAATGCAGAAAAAAAGGAAAACTGGATGGTGTTTCTACCCCCATAAAGTCATTTAATGTTAGAAGCGCACATGTAATTAGTGAGGTGCATGGCAACCTCTAGTGGCATATGACTGCTTAGGAAACAGCAAACATTCCAACACACAAAGCTATAGGAAAAGCATTTGCCAGAAGTGATCAGGCCTCTTCCTGTCACTAATTTTATTAGAATGACATGGAGAAGAAATGCCAGAACACAGCTAATCTGAGGAAGACCCTCCAAGTGTTCCATATACTACAGCAGTCAGGCAAGCTGCAGAAAAGCCAAATATCATGAAAGCTGTTTCCAAATAGGTTAAAGGAATTAATGCCAACTGACTTGTAGTGTTAAGTGACAAACTGAATACTTGCATTACTATGCAGGTACATTTAAATATAATTTCAAGATACTACAAACGGCAGCACTTCACGGTGCAGTGCAGTACCACCCTCAGCGCTCCACTGATAAAAGAGCTCTGTGTAATTAAACACAAACCCGTGTAGCAGTGCAGAGAATCTCAGAATCACAGAATATTCTGAGCTGTATGAGACCCACAAAGATCATTGAGTCCAACTCTTCAGCAAATGGCCTGTACAGGGATCAGAGAAGGCAAGGATTTCAAAGTCAGGGCAATCTACAACAGAGGACATCCAACACTACACAAACCCTGGATCTCACTAAGAAACATCTATTACTTCTATTTTTAACTTCCAGCAGCTGCTTGTGATAGATTTACACAAATCTGACAATTTTCATGCTTTGCTGGAACGTGACACAAATTACCCAACACTATAAAGTTGTATTCCACTGAGCTCTTGAGTGCACTACATTGAATTTTCCCAGCTCATTCTTTCACAGAAAATAGTCTTCAGAATTTAAAACAATTGGCTGTCTCTGCTCAGAATAGGATTAGGAAAAAGCCTGCATGGAAATGGAATTAATTCTCACATTAAGGAAGGAGTCATTAGAGCATCTGGAGAGGTTTAAATTATGACTGTCTATTCAGTTGTATTGCTAAGCAGATTTTAAGTGTTTCAGAGCTACTTGATTTAGAAACCTATATCCTGAAATACTTCATGTAATACAAAGTACTATCTTGTTTTTCTTTCGCAGAGAACACTTTCGCATTAAGATGGTTGTACTCTGATGGTAAAGCAGAATAGGAGTATAAATACACTTACTCTGCTTTGGCATCACAGAACAAAGCTGGGTCCATGACTGCTGGCTAAATTTAATAATTGTGAATGACCAACTTACTAAGGTAGAAAAAGGAAGGACCATATATGACTCAAACACCAGTCCCTTAAGAAATATGTGTATTTTTACTGCTTTTCTTGATAACTGAAACTTTATAGCAAATCTAGTGTATTTTGAGAGGAAATCGGGTTAAAATACTTCCTTTATGGTGTTTAAACCTGCCAAGGAATCTAGGGCTGTAAAGTTCCTGAGAAGAAAACGCAGTAAAGTCTAACAGCAGACAGGCTGCTCCTGGAACTGGCTCTTCCTTCCAGCATGCCTGCGTCCTAGTCCCACAGGACATTTTACAACAGATTTTAATAAATTTTTAAGTAGAGTCTTTTGATTTATAAGCAATCATGATCACAACGACAAATTAAATTCTTGGTGGTCATATTTGCCTATTGTCCAGATGTACAGTTTTCTAACTTCAGAACAAGATCATCTTTCCTTAATACTCCTCTTGTTTTGCTGGTTCTGTTTCAAATCTAAAGTCACCTCCTTCATTACAATTTCCACTTAGAGTAATATGGAGTGCCTGGCTACAAGAAGACATGAGCTTAAAAGCAACAGCATGGAATACCTTTGGACTATGTAAGAATGTCATAGTACATGTAGTATAGATCTTACTGCCTTTTTTTTTTGCTTCTTCAGTTGATGAGTATGGCCATTTTCTCTATCAACCCTTACATTATTTCCAGACAGAACAATACAGCTCCAACATGTCTACAATTCTCCAAATGCACTGAGGTCTCAGACTAATTTATAGAATCACAGAACAGAATTATAGAATTACTTAGGCTGGAAAAGCCCTTGAAGATCATCAAGTCCAACCATTCCCACAGCACTGCCAAGGCCACCACTGACCCATGTCCCCAAGCACCACATCTGCACAGCTTTTAAACCCCTCCAGGGATAGGGACTCCAACAGCTGGACTCGATGATCTTCCACTGTGACTGAATTTCATTTCCCTGTTTTCTGCCATTCACCCCTTTGCCTTCTTTCTGCACACCTCAGTGTCAAGCAGCAGTGCAAGTCTATCTGCCTCCAGTAAGAATACCACAGCTAAAAAGCACGCAGCAATGTTAAAGTCATATTGTAACCATGCATGTCAAGAGACATGAGGAATAAGGCTCCCAAACATTAGAGGATCCTGCTGAAATGCTGCATGAAATCATTGAAAGAGAAATTCTTAGGTCTTGGGACTAGCAAGATAACCGCTTCCTGCCCCAAATATAACCAGAGGAACATATCTCACTTTGGGACGCAGAAACAGCAGTAGAATAAAATAAAACTAAATCAGAACCCAGGATCCTAGGAAGAAGCTCTGAAGTGGAAAATGAAGTATCACAGTAAGAACAAGACCAAGTTTTTGAGAGTCAGAGAAGTGTATCTCACACCACACCAGGATCTATGCTTTCCAAACATTTCAAATGCTTGGAAAACTCAGACTTCATGTCTGTGATTTGAGAAATGAGCACAGTAAATATTTAAGACAATGTCTGTGGCAAGTAAGGGGAAAATAGCTCCATTTCAAACTCTGAACCCTCTTTACTTCTGCCAAGGGTATGAAAAGAGGGCAAGTATCAGGCAGGTGAAAGGCACCAACACAATGCATTCATTCTGGTAACCTGTCCTACTTTTACCACCAACCATTTTCAAAGGAGAAGTGTCTTGGAGAGAATTAAATCCTTAAGAACAAGCTGCATGTCATGTTAACCCAGTCCTTGACAAAGTGTACAGGTACACAATTATTATTTTTGGCACGCAGTCTGTACCTGACAAGCCCTGTAACAATTTATTCCAGATCACATTAAAAAGGACCTTCCCAGTTTCCGTTGGAGCGTGGAGCAGGGCTGGCTGCCAAGATGAGAAGGATGCCTGGCGCAGGGTTACCTGCCTTTACAATGTGCTCTGCAGCACAGAAACACAATAGGAAGGACCAAGTTCTGGCCTTGTTTTAGAACCAAAGCAGATACTGACTATTGATTACAGATAATAAACTTTATCAGCTGAAAAGCATAGATCTATGCTTTATTGCCCATATTTGCAGGGTATTGTCACAAAATGATGATTGCATTATGTCTGATTTAAAAACCAGACCTTCTGCCAAATATTCAGGAAGAAATAAGCTGAAAATCCATGCTGTACAATACTTGAGAAGCACCACTCAGTGCATTTTTATAATAACTGGATACAAGATTGAATTTGTAATTCACATAAATCCCTGAAAACCTTCTGTTTTGTAGGCAGCTATTGAGCTGTTCTGTTAAAAGGATCAAAAGGCAGAAGTTTCTCAGACAGAGAAACTAATATTTTTTGTGTCCATTCAGATCAGGTTGAAATACAGAGAAAGTAAGATTTATTTTGAGATTATTTAGTTACTCAGTTATGATTTCTGCTGTTTAGTTCATTGGTATCTACTAAGGCATGTAAAATTAATGTTCCTGTACTACTAAGGCATACAAAATTCATGTTTCTCTACTCTTGAGTTTCAGTAAAGATGATTTTCCAGCAGAGTCTTTATATTTACCTGATGATCCTCTGAGCAGCATACTGATGAAGTGAGCGGAACTGCGCCGACATATTTGCTAAGGCTGCCAGACAATTTGTATGAAGGTATTTGTCCTGTCAGAAAGAACAGGGAAGATAACAAAACCAACACACCAAACTGTTCGTTGGATATGCACTGACACTTCTTTCAGGAATCATTCAAAAGACTGAGTAATAAATGTTGTTTTAAAAACACAGGGCAGAAATGCAAAGCATATATACTTGGTGATGTTTTAACATGTTTTCTTAAAATAGAAGGTTTATAAAAGAGTGATTCCATACAGATTTTAGAGTGTATACATATATATGTGTATGTATTTGACATGATACATATGTATTTGTCTTTCAGTGCTCATTTACAACAGCACCACAGACATAAGAAACACATGAAGGCATTTTCCTCCTCTCTACCTTCCTCTCTCTCTCCTGTAGTCTTATTCTAAAACTTTATACTTCATAACTCATCTCACTATTGACTCTTTCACAGCATATATCCCACAACTACAACCACACCATACTTCAGAGCACTGGTCCTCATTTCAGCATCCCTGAAACCATTTGACCAAATAAGCATTTATCTGATGGCCCTTTCAAAGTCAAGGGTTTTCATAAAATGAAACTTGTCCACTTATCCAATCCAAAAGGGATTCATTTCCCCATTCAAGCCTAAAATATTCATTTACATAACGTAACAGATTCTAAACGCTACAAATATATGCCAAATTTGTTCTTGTTCCTTCCAATTCCTTTTATCGTAAAAGCAAAATTCTTACTTTTTCCAGTTTAAAATATATTTAATATTTTGGAATTTTTTAATGTAAACAATTCTGTGCCTTTAATTGTTGAAAATATTCAGAAGTGCATGATACTACACTTGTGTTTGCAAAAAGGTAAAAAACAAATGCTTGAAAAATGCACTAAACCAATCCAGGCTATTAGGCTCTGAAGTTCAAGCAGTTTTACTCTGCCAGAGCTCAAAAAGGTCTTTTGGCCATGTCCCTGTTGTACTTCTCAAAAACACTAACAATAAATAGACCTGAAATTCCCACTTTTAAGCCATTTAAGAGAGGCAAACAGCCTACAACGAATCATTTCTTCTCATGAAACTAAGGAACTCTTTCTTCTCAACTGAAGATCAGTTTGATGCCTGAATTAAAGTCTTTAGAGAACCGTACTCTTATGAACTGGATGACAACACAGAAATTGTGTTACAAGTTCAGAAACACTTAGTTAATACAGCTGATCTGTCTATTTTCTTCCCTCCTGCAAATCCAGATGCCAACTGGTTGCAACAGAATAAAATCTGACCCCCTGTTTGAAACTGAATTCAAGCTGCTGAGGTTAGGAATTCACAAGTGCTCCACATAAGTCTTACCCTTGTCCGTGTCATGTTGTACTGGATGGTTCTTATCACAACCAGTATTAGAAGACTCCCAAGTGAGATCTCTGTTAGGACACGCTCAGCATACCAAGTGATGTTTTTCAGTATCTGCAAAAGAAACCAATAAAAAAACAAGGTTCTTCAAGGTCTGAACATACGAATCTGTCTGGAATCTCACATTCCTTAACACAGGAAAATTAATTTCCAGTCTCAAATGTGACTTAATTTTTGTACTCCAAAGCATAATTAAAACAAAGAAAAAAAAAAAAGGAGAAAAAAAAAAAAGTCAGACCTCTGCAGCATTAACCACTAGTAGATCTCATCAACTTTAAGTCATGTGGAAACACACCAGGTGTAGAAAGATGATTACATTTGGCACTTCACTAATTTCTGTGCTCTGTGCCACCACACTCACACACTCATTTTGATCTTACCCTTTACCCTTTATAAAGTCTCCATTTACACTCAGGACACCTGAGTAATTCTGCCAGTGCCTTGCCATTTTCCCTCATCACTGGCTGGCAAGAGGCAGCACACAGGAGTTCTGACTGATGGGCAAGAGTGCACACACAGAAGGTGAGGGGGCAGATCCACAGGTGAAGTGTTGGCTTCACATTGAAGCCTTTCCCTTGACAGGTATGAGGTCTCTTCCCCTAAAACTTAGAAAAAGTCATCAGCTAGATTAAGAGCTTCATATCTTTCCCTGCCCTCCCATATCAGGGTGGATGAAGTTAACTACCATTTCCAAGTTTATTGCAGAAGGAGAATCAATCCACTCTTTCCTTGTACTCAGCCAACCTACATGGAGGAAACACATGTACCCAACACCCTGCCTTAAAGGACTGGTAAAAATGACTCAACAGGAACTGTCCTAAAAACATGGAAAAGATCCTCTATAAAGTCAGGGTTATTCTCGGTCAAAACATAAACATGTTTAACAAGGACTACTGCACACAAAGTTATTGCTCTGTGTAACTTCAGAGACAGAAGAGAGACTTCAGGAGAGCTGCAGAGGGACTCAAACAAGGGCCTGGACGATAGGATACAGGGAATGGCTTCCCAGTGCCAGAGGACAGGGATGGATGGGATATTGGGAAGGAATTGCTGTCTGGGAGGGTGGGCAGGCCCTGGCACAGGGTGCCCAGAGCAGCTGTGGCTGCCCCTGGATCCCTGGCAGTGTCCAAGGCCAGGTTGGAGGGGGCTTGGAGCCAGCTGGGATGGTGGAAGGTGTCCCTGCCCATGGCAGGGGGTGGAACCCTGAGGTGAACTTTAAGGTCCCTTTCCACCCAAACCATTCTGTGAGTCTGTACCTCTGGAAGCTCTTTCACAGTACGAGAGATATTTGAAACAGCATCCTTATTATGATTCATGTTAATTGGCAAGCTGATGCAGTTTTAGATATAGAAATAATGTTTTTATTATATATTGAAGAGACAAAATTAAAGTTCAGATCCTTGAAATAAATTTTAAAATAATTTTTTTAAAGTATCTCCATTATCACATGGCTCTTTGTCAGCACTTTCCTATTTCCCACAAGGAAGCTAAAACGAAGCCAGTGACTGTAACCTATAGATGGGAAAAACACTACTTCATGGCACATGTGACAAAACATCCCCAGGTACAGACTCAGGTGTGGTGGTCAATGGTAAACACCTTCTGCTAAAAGGATCAAAAAATCAGAACAGGGAGAAGACAGAAACAACTTGAGAGGTATTTAAGGGGAGAATGGTCCAGGTTGAGGAACAAATAGGAAACATGAAATCACTACAAGAAAGGTTTCCACAAATAGCAGGCGATGAGTGGATGTGGAAACCACTATAATTTCTGATTATAACAAGTCACTAATACTATTTTAAGAGAAAGTGATGATGGTATAAATGAAAACAAGTCATCCAAGGAGTTTCAGTAAACAAGGACAACTAGTTGGGATGCACAAAATATATAATTAACAGGAAATGCCCGAAAGACAACGCAAAATCCACACACATTTTCACAAAAAGAGGCAACTGAAAATTTCAAAAGCTGTTAGTGCAAGTAATTAATGAATTACACATCCAAACTTCATTGCAAGAAGATACTCTGCTAGTGGAGAACTTGATCATCCATGGCTGCTAAGCATAAACATATGGTCAGATAAAGCAAATTCATGGGTTACTTCACAAATGCAAAATGCTAAAGTAAGTGTAGACATTCATCCTGGTTGCCTTAATTGTAATTTCTTAATAACAGATTATTTATGACTATGTGCCTATACCTGTTCTCAAGAGAAGATTTTATATAAAGAAATAAATTAACCACTTTGACAAATATCTCAAGCTCAAATATCTCAAGCTCAGCACTGGAACCCTCCAGAAGAAAAACATATTGTTATTGAAGAATACAGTATATGATCATTAAATAATGGTTACTCTCAGTAAAACATAAATATAACAGGGATAAGTTGTGGTTGTACATTTCATTTCCTGACTTTTAAATGCTTATTGAAAATTCACCAGACTTTTCAAAAAACAAAATACAGCTATGAAAATGGGTAGTATAAAATATTATTTGTTTTGACATGACACACAATGTAAATTGAAACCAATAGTACATAAAGGGACATATTTCCTGATGATTACTGAAAAGAAATAATTTCACTCAATTTGCTCTGAAACGATACCCAAGAGTTTGGTTTTTTGTTTGTTTTTTTTCCCCTCTTAGACAAAATTCACTTACTCTGGCCAAAAACCCATCGAGTTAATTGATTAAGTTTCTAATAAGTTACTTTTTGTAGTCTCTGATTTATGAGTGAAATAGCAAAACAACCTCCTCCCACAAATAAAACAACCCCCATGTTTCCTCCCACCTTCTTTGGTGCTATTTTGTGGGACACAACGCTGTATTTCACCAACCAAAGTGGAAGTTCATGATTCGCTCTATCCTGGAACTGAGACCAGATCCCATCATGCACTCTCTCCCACAGGGTGTCCCAGTGGGACAAGAGGAATGGGACTGGGGCAAGTTAAGTAATCTCAAGTAGTACCTTGAGCCCTCCAGCATCTCCAGCCACAACCTTCTCATCCACCCATGGATATCTGTCCTATATAAAAGCCATCACCCTTCCCGTTTTCCCTCCTTGTATCTTATTCCCACCTCCTCACCCTCCCAGACCCCATTCCTTCTCAGCTCTTTCTTTTACCTGCTTCCACTCCCCCCACCCATACCTTATCACAGAATGGTTTGTGTTAGAAGAGACTTTAAAGCTCAACCCACCTTCCACTACCCCAGGTTGCTCCAAGCCCCATCCAACCTGGCCTTGGACACAAGGGATGGGGCAGCCAGGGCCACACCATCTTCAAAGGGAAGAAGTTCTTCCCAATATCCCATCTATCCCTGTTCTCTGTGAGGGTGAAGGCACCCTCCTTTGTCCTACCCTACCCATCCCAGTCTCTCATCAGAAAGAAGTCTGACTGCACCTTCCTCAGCTTTTTGTCACTCTGTTCCTATCCTGACTCTTTACTAATTTCTTTTCTCAGCATTCCAAAATCTTACCCAATTCTTGTTTAACTCTTGTCCCTCTCCGTTTCTGCACCATCCCATGTTTCCATGTACAGACAGTCCCATCCTGTTTAAAATTTCTCCTAACTGCTGTCACATCAGGGCTCCTGTTCTTACACACTTTCTTCAATGTGTGGATGTGGCACTTGGGGACAGGGGTCAGTGGTGGCCTTGGATGGTCAGTGGCTGGACTCGATGGCCTTGCAGGGCTTTTCCAAGGCAAACGGATCTGTATGGTTTCAACCCCTGCCAAGCAGCAACAGGAACATCCCTGGGAGCACAGTTTCGTCCCACGGGAGCTGGGAGCCGCACTTGCACAAGCTGCAGCTCGTCCCTGCTTACCTCAGCTGATAACGTGATCCCTGGGCAGGGGAAGATGCACACAGCCCAGATGGCTCTGGGAGCAGCAAAATGAGAATATTCAGTTTCCACGGACGTCAGGCCACCTCCGGCTACGTCTCGGCTGCGCAGATGGAAACAGACTGCTCCCCGTGGCCAGAGACTGATAATTTGGTCACATTTAGTCATATTATCAGCAGCAGAGCCCTAGCACAAAGGCCACCTGCCGAATTTCAAATTCCTAACGCAAAACAGGAAGTTACCAGAGCTCGTTAAATAACACGTTGACAGCTGTAAGCATGGACAAAGACATGTTAATGCTCCAGTCTCACCCCTGAAACCTTCAGTGGTTCTCCCTGAAACTCTGAAAACACCAACCTGGGAAAAAATGACAGTTACTGAGATAACTACTCCTTGAAACAGTACACTACTCTTAAAAAAAAAGATAAATTCGCAGTTATAAAGTTACATACCAGAACCTGTTACCTCTCCTCCATACTGAGGAAAGTAACCTGAGCTGGTAGGCAGCGAAATGTCCATTTCAAAAACAACAACAGCAACCACCACCCATTTGGAGTTTCAGAAGCATGAAGCATGAAAATATCTTAAATTTCAAAATCATCTACCTGGAACCAGTACCCCCACTGACCAATCTCATTGGTTTGCAGTTAGTATTAAAAAGGGAAAAAAAGAAAAAGCTTAGTCCCGGGGTGGTCTTGCAAGAATAATTTTAAAAGAAATTAAAATGTTTTGATTAATTATTCTTTTGAATACCAGGCTCTTGGATAGCTACAACTCAGGGAGCACAAACTGCAGATGCAAAGAGCAGGAGCTCAGTTCGACATATACCAAGCAGTGAGATTCTCAGTTTCCCACAACTTTGCTCATGAGGTATTTTTTAACACACTAAAAATAAACACAGTTAAATTGTGATTTACAGTCTATCACCATTTACTACAGCATAAAGTGCTACAGTAGCACAATAAGGTTATTGCTACATAAAATACCCTATGATGTTATTTTGACATCTGATGTGATTTTATTTAGAATTTCATAAATCAGAGACAAAAGATCACCAATACTTGTCCCTCTGGGGAATTCTTATATTTACTCGTTTACTCTGCTATTATAATTATTGTTATTATTAGTGAAAGAAATTGAATTCTGTGTGGTTACAGTGACCCAACTGCATTAAACCAATTGCAGGAACAGGACCTATGATTTTGATCATATTTTCCAGGCAGTTAAGACCATATTCATTTTAAATAAAAAATGCTTCAGCATCCTACAGCACTCAAAAAGAGTTTCTGTGGTTTCCTGAGCTCCTTACCAGTTGGTATAATCACCAGATTTATAAAACTTTGCTTGCTAAAATTAATCTTAAAAATCAATAAATAAATGTGGGTTAAATGCCACAAAGGAAAATAGCCCATAACTGAACTGTACAGTCATGGTTCTTATAAGAACGGTACACAGGATACACAGCAGAGAGAAAAACAGGTTGATGTAAAATACAGCACATCTTTTTTCTTCATATTTTACCCAAGTGATGGAGGAAAAAAATAATCCTGCTGTAACTGCTAAAATTTGGTACGTATTTGCAGTGCATGAGGTTTGTGAAACTGATGCTAGATGCTCATATTTTACAGAAAGGTCTACACAGATTTTCTGACTCCCATCATTTTGCAGACCTGTAGTACTCTCTTAGGCTTTAGGAAATTTGGAGTCAATATTTAAGAAAGTATGAGACTAATTTCTTACTTAATACAATAGTTTTTGAACAGTAACTTGCTCATTCATACCTGAAAACATCAATTTAATTAATTCAAAGACATGGCTGAGGTGAATGGATTTATACATACGATTTTGAAACTTTTTTTCACCTACACTTATTTCCCTTCTTGGGATCTGTAGGAATGTGTAGGAGAAGCACACACAGACAGGCCTGGAGGCTCAGGCACCTCACAGCCACCTCAGAAGGAAATCCAGCAAAACTCTGGCCACACAGCACTATTAACAGGTGGAACCAGGAACTGCGGAGCAGGAAAACACAACCCCAGAGGAAAAGAAAGAAGCAGTTAGTGAACATCTGAAGTAAAATCAAAAAAAAAAAGTGAAGAAAATGGAAGCAGCAAAGGCACAACTGAAAAAAACAGTGCAGGGTAAAAGGAACAAGGTTGGGTTTGTGTTTTTATTAAGATAGAAGTAGTAAACCAATATCCACATTGCAAGCAACAGTACAACTCTTTTGGCAGAGTTAGCTGAAAGGCAGGATAAACCGGACAAGAAAACTTGATTTATGTTTTCATTCCACAGCTGGATCTTCATTAAGGAATTTCAGGGAAATCTTCCACTTTTACTCATCCAGTAAGGAATTTATTGAAAGACCGTGTGTAAAGCCTCTAAAATGAATGAAGAGTGATAGTGAAAGAGACTGAGGCAGGAACGACACCTTGTCTGCTGAACTCCAACTCTCAAAAAGCCCAATTTACGAAAGAGGCTAAATGACTCCATGACATGGAACCCAAAAATACGCATCACACACGTACACCTCTGGCGCACATGTACAGGTTCAAGGCACACAAATTTGAAGGTAGGAAAAAAACATCTTCATGGTTACTGTAGGTGCTCCTAAAAGCTACTTCCAAAGAGGTTTTCCCAGGAAACTGCATTTAAATCATCTCTTCCTGCTTTCTACATACAGAGCTATATTAAATAATCTGAAATTTCAGAGAAAAAGTACTGTAAGTCTCTACTGCTTGACACCAAGAAAAAAAGCCAGCTCCCTCCGAATCAGGCTGGAAATTCATCTAGGAGACAGTTCTGTTTAGGAACCTTGGAACTTGCTTTCAGCATTTTGCATTTCAATAACTTCATGAAGATAATAATTCACAAAGATAATAATTGCCCCAAAAGAGAATTTCTGTGTCCCAGTCAAAAAATTAAATTAAATCAGTGCAAATATCTCATGTATTATCGTAGTTTTAGAAGCTGGGAAACTAGGACGTAATTGTCTAAGGTATTCTCCTACACAGATGGTCAAGGCCCATCAAAGCTAGTAAAAATTTGGATCCTGTTATATGGACAACATAAAATAGAAATTAATATAACAGAGAGACAGAAAAAGAAGTGCCAAGAAAGGAAGTAACATTTAGTCTGGAAAATACAACTCCAGCTAAAGGCTGCATCAAACTAGTTAAACAAAGTTTTTCAAGAGAAATAAAAAAGGTTTCCTGTTTTTTTTCCTCTTTTCTAGGCCCTTCACTTCCATGGCAAATATTCAGCAATTTTGAGGCAGCCTGCCCGGCTACTACTAGGCTAATTTGTAACAGGGAACACCAAAAAAGACAGAAAAAGATACATTTGCAGCATTTTCTCTACAGGAGGGAGTGTGTTTGTTCATTTCACTTGGGAAAAGTTTTGAAATCAGTCTTCAGATTACTTCTTCTTACAAAAGAAATATGCATATGCAATCAAATTTGGATGAGCCAATACAGCCTTTGCTGAAGGAACAGATCTGCCGATGTATCTTCTTAAAAGAAAATATTTAGATGATTTTTAGAGCTGAAGGATTATTTACCAAAACAGCAACTCACCACTTCATGAATGGATCTGTTGAAGCCGTCATCCTCTGTAAGGATCAGCAAAATGATAAGGGCCATGTAAACATGGTGTGAATTCCTTTCTTCAACATGATACAGAATTTCAAGAATTGGCAGAACCTTTGGGGAAAGAAAAACATGTGTATGAGTTTAGTCTTCAAATACCTCAGACACAAAACAGAGGAGGCTCTAAAGGTCCCATGTATCGCCCTGCCCTTGACAATTAATAACAATTCCTCCCTCTTGAAACAACCACCTCTGAGCAGCGACGTACGGTGTCCAAACACCTTCAATCTGCTCCATTTTGTCTCACAATAGAGTCTAAACAAGTGCTTTCTTGTGGTCAGACACGGAATTTCAATCCCTAATAAATGAGATTCCCAGCCATACCAGTTACCATAATCTCCAAACGCTTCAGTCCTCCTCACTACACTACGGGGAAAATAAAATTGTTAAACAAGATTTTCACCAGTACAAGCAGGCAAACAGTTGTGTCTAAACATCTGTGCTTACTACAAGCCTGCTCTGAAAAGACTTTGCTCATCAAACCTAGCCAAGTATATTGGAGCTGAGGTGAACAGAGGCATTTTGAGACCTGAAAGTCAAATCCCATTTTGGTGTGTGAAGATAATACCAGAAAAAAACCAGTTTGGGTTGGGTTAAGACTAGAAGAGGCCTGTTTTTCCAATTTTAGATAATATGCAGCCAAGGAGAACTGACTGATCATTATGATTAGAGTTCAGCCCAAGGTCTTGCAACATTTCCACCAGGGTGAACAGCTTAAGCCAAAGCCTTGCAATAATAATGAAAATGAGATTTCATTGCAACAGCAAGCATACCTGAATGCTAGTCCAAAGTTAATCCAGATGCAAACGTTGTCTCTCTACCAAATGAAAATTAGCTTTCTACTGGCTCAGTACAATGTGGCTTCCCTGAGCTGCAGAAATAGGCCGAAATCACAAAAAGCCCTGGAAAAAGGAACTGGAGAAAGCCCTCAGTTCCAAGAAGCTTCTAGACACCTAAAAACTTGCTGTTTTTCAAAACAGGCCAAATGCAGCTGGATGAATCATGTGAAACCTATTCTGGTGAGCAGCCAGGACACCAAGTGCTTCACAAGCCTCTGAAGTTACCAAAATGTTCTCTTACAACCAACCATCTTCAAAACAGTTGGGACATGCTAAACCAGTTTCTATTAGAATGAAATGAGATTGATCTAAATGCTGCAGGCCACAAAATCTTTTGACATATGCTTTCATCAGGGTCAAGGCAAGACAACAACAGAAGCAGAGGGAGCATAAATTTACAGTAATATTTTTATTAATATTAAATAGATATTAAAATAAAAATATTTTTCAAAATTACATGTTACAAACATGCTTCCCTTGCCATTTCAAAGGATCCTTCAGAAATCTCGCTCCTCAGTGGAAACCAGAGTTCCATCTTTGTGTTTTCTGAGTATCAATCTTGAGTAAAGACCAGGTTTTCCCTAGAACTTCTAATCAGCACATAACACATAAAAATTAGTCATTTTCCTTGGATGGGGAGAAAGAGAGACAAACACCATTGCTTTAGTCCACCATTGAACTTGTTTCCTTCCCCAACAGTTGCATGTAGCTTTGCACTGCAAAAGTTCTGTCATTTCCAAGTCCCAAGAGTTATGATAATAAGTTGGACAGAGCTGGAAGTAACATAAAACTAATGAAGAATTGCATTTACAACTGGACTTTGCAGGGAGAACAACAAAAGCCTTGCTGAATGTAACCACTGGAACAACTTCTTAGTTTTCTGGATAGATCCCAGATGGAAGCACAGAATGGTTTGGATTGGAGGGGACCTTTAAAGACAATTGTGATCTAATCTGGTTGTGTTAAACCATACAAACCACTCTGGCAAAACATATTCCTTCAGAACAACCCAAAAGATCTCCTCTGTCTACACCCATTAATACTAATTGTAACTGAAAAAGTCCATTCATGTCCTCAAGTGCTCCAAGTCCTACAAGTGTGTTGCTACAAACTACATTTAAAAACACATGATATTGACACATCAGAGCCATTCCCTTACAAGCCAACATGTGAAAGTGCTGTTACTAAAGTTTCACACTTGCTACCAAAGAGTGGTCTGGCACTCCAGATCACGGCAATCAGCCCTCCTGCCCCAAACAAACCTCTGATGCTTCCAAAGCCTCCGCTCCTTTGGCCATGTTTCCCCTTCCACTCCTCTTTCAGGCTTCTCTCCATCTACACACTGAACAGAACTCAGGGGGGAAAACTGCAACTTAATTCTCTCTCACGTGCCATTTCTGGATGGAACGAGAATCAATCCATACACTTTCTATAATCCTTCCTCCTTACAACACTTTTTCCTTTGTATATCAATTGCTGAGGTGCACACACACCTTTAGGACAAGTATTACTGTTCTTTAGGACAAGTACTACTGCTCTCAGAACAGAAATTATTTAACAAGTCACCACTTATGTAAAAAAGTTAGAATATAAGATTAAATTAAAACTCTAATCATATTAAAATGTAAAATTGGAAGTACTCTGGGAGATGCCTGGGAAGAGTCTTGGGTGGAACCTGGAGGAGACAATTTTCTTCAAAAGAGGAAAACTCTTACATAGTTTCCTTGGAAAAGTCTGGGGCTGAAACCTGGGATCTCAGGTCACTATAAGAATTTGAAGAACCCTGGGAGATGCCTGGAAGGACTCTCAAGTGAATCTTGGAAGCGAGATTTGCAATTTAAGCAGCAAAAACATCTCAGGTATCTTCTCCAAAGGAGTCCAGGGCTGCTGCCTGGGGTCTCAGGTGTCTCAAGTAAAGGTGGAAATTTCAGGAGATGCCTGGGAGGAGTCTCAGGAGGATTATGGAGGAGGCAGATTCCTCCAAAAGAGAAGAATCCTCTCAGTTAATAGTTTAATAATATTAAAATTTATCTAGATTTTCAACCAAAATGCACTTCTACACTTCTAAGCCACATACATACATGAAAACTTTTATATCTATTTTCTTACACAGTGGCTTTGTCCACTCCTGTACTGAGAAGACAGCCACCACTTCCTTTGTACTGCTGACCCTTTTCTCCCAGTCATCACACTACCACTACTGCACCACTACTAACACTCCTCCCTCAGGAGCAGCTTCTAACTGGCAAGACACAGCTACCATTAAAAAGTTACTTTTAATCCCCAAAAGAAGTGGCAGGTAAAAACAGACACTGAAAATTGCAGGTCCAAGCTTGGTTTCCCCAGTAAAGTTTAAAAATAGATTGTTTTTAGTAATCAACAAAATACAAGCAGCAACCTGCTTAAGTTATGCTACAGGAAAAAATATTGCTGTACCATCAGTTGATATAAATACATCGCCATATATGTTATTTCATTCTGGTCATGTTGAGCAGCAATGAAATCTCATCTCAGCAGCCAAAGCAAACACATTGAATTTTCTCATTTCTTACAGGCAGAAATCGCACTGGTATTTTTACTTGCAATACTGGTGCTAACTGATCTTTCAAACAGAAGAAGGCTCAGAAGTCTCCCATCCACAGACCAGAACACTATGCTTATCAAAAAATGTGCTGATTTCCCCCTATCTCACCTGTCCCACCACCTTCTGGAGGATCCCTGCAAACACTTTGAATAAGGCAGACAAATCCTAGATGTGAACTTCTCTAAAAGAAGATTCTCTAGCATCAGATACTTAATCCAGTTATTTTAAAAAATGAAGTCATGAAGGACACACAAAGATCCTACTCATTTTGCCAAGCAGAACTATAATAAGAGCAAAAAAAAGGTTCTTTATTAACAATAAAACTTAAAGCCCAACAGAAGGTGAAGGTATTTAGCTATAACTGGCAGAGGGAGAGTCATATACAAATGAGGAAGTGAGGTGAGACAGTATCTGTTATACCACCTAAGAAAAACAAACTGAATCAATTTACAAGTTAAACTGAAGTTGAAAAAGAGCAGAGACACATTTCAAAAATCCTTATGAAATGTTCCAGAGCACCTTCTGGTGATGCTTCCTGGGCATAAAAAGGAAGACAAATTAAAACAGGGGAAAACATAACATATGGAATGCAACATATGAGTACAGCGAAACAGGAACAACCTGCAAAACCCCTGGAAGTTTAGGATGAGCTCTGAGCTGCCTGTGGACGTGATCTCTCACACAGCACCTATATACCTCATACCTCATTCATCCAACTGCCTCTGTAAGAAGAGGCCACTGATTTACACTGCATGCCTCCAAACAGTCCTCCACCCTTATTCAAAGATCGTTTTGACTCTGAATTAATGACCTTGCTGTTTTTCGCCCGTATCTCCGGATGGCGGGAATCAACTATTAAATTTACTGTTGTGTTCTTTTCTTTCTCTGCCTCTGTCTTTTGGTTCTTTTACTCAGAGTTTGGATTGAAACACAGGAGATGCAGAGCTTTTCTTCGGACTCAGATGTTTATTATTTCTTATCTATAGTACAGCTGCACAGTATGTGCCTCTAAGTTAACGAAGTGAAAATGGCCCCCAAGTGCTACCTTCCAAGGTCTTTTAAAGCCCAAACTACCCATTTATGGAATGCCAACTAATTTCTTTTTACTTATAATCCAATAACTAATCATTCATGTTCCGCACTGCAGGTTTTTTGAACCAATACCAGATCACCCAGGCTTGTGAAGAAGAAGGAAGAAGAAAGAAGAAGAGCAAATCCACACCCAAAATCCTCCATCTTGTTACATGTATATTACCATATCCCAGAAACCTAAATTTTCTACATCTCTACATATTCCACCCAGTGATACAGCAAACTTCCTTTTAATTACACAGAAACAATCTGAGTGCTACCACATCATTTGGGAAGCCTTTCCCAAGGCCTCAGGTCAAATGCAGCGTGCTTTTGAAGATCACTGCCTGTGAGCACTGAAAGACTGAAATTCTCTGAACCCAGGGTTCCAACATCAACCTCCAGGCTTTAGTTCTCACCACCCCTCTTTGCAGGCAGAGATTCCTGTATTTTCAAGGATTCCCCCTTATGAAGGCACATACACATCCTGATGCTTCCCAAGCTCTTCTCTGACCACCTAAGTTAGCTTCCTAAGCCTCTCACAGTTATTGGTAATCTTAAAGCAAGAAAACTCACATGTTTCTCTACTGATCCATTTTTAATAGTCTGTAACTATTTTATGAAGTATGGAAATACAACCCCAGAATAGTACACAGTGTGTCAGCACCACTCTTGCCATACAGGGAAGGATAACCAGCTCCAATATTCAAGTCCCTTTATCTCATTTTCAAGTCAAAGACTGAATTACCCCTTTTCACCACAGGACTGTAGTTAGAACGTCATGATTTCTTTGTCCAGTAGCCCTCCCAGTTCTTTTTGGGTCTGGCTCAGCCTCTGCTACAGAGCAATTAAAACTGCTCTTCTCAGTTAGTTCCTATTCATCCTTATCTACTGGCCTAATAAAAACAAAGAGGATTGGACAAAGATGTCAGTAGCTTGCCTGTAAATAACAAAGAAGCAACAGTATGCATGAAGAGCAAAATAAGAGCAGTTTCAAATGCTGGTATTGAAAAAAAAAAATCAAAAGACCCATGAAAACATACTGTTGACTTTTCAGTGATCTTTCCTGAATTTTTTCAGCTTTTCCCATGAAGTGTTTAAAGTTGCTGATAATTTCTGGGCTTTTCTGACTATTTTTTTAGGTGAAAATATATTAAGATATCCCACATTGCAGAGCATCTGAGTACCTGTATCTGGACTTGTTTTGACAGATGCACCACACTGTTTTTCTGGAACAGTATATCAGAAATCATAACTCTAAAACAATGCACACACCTAATCTTTACTTGTCTAGAGCAACGTGGGATAGTGGAAGGTGTCCCTGCCCATGCAGGGGTTTGGAACAAGTTGGGCTTTAAGGTCCCTTCCAACCCAAACCATTCCGGGACTCTATTCTGTGATTCTAAAGATACAGCAAATTGTTGTGGTTAGCAGCTGTTAACTTGCCATATCACACACTAGCAGCCTCAAAAATTATACATGACCATTTGTTCACAGAATTCATGCAAAATGACTCAGTCCTTGCCTACATAATCTGCAGCGGATGACACAGGAGTTCAGTCTTGAATCAATTCAGCATCAACCATCTCACCCCAGTTTGCCAACAGTGGCGTCTATCAACTCCGATTTTAGCAATACATCTGCTAGAACTTGGACTGAAACCAAACTCACTCCATATCTGCCATCAAACAGGCAAGGGATCTAATTACTTGGCAAGATTTCAAATATTAAAATGGAAAGGGTTCTCTATTCTGTTACCAATTCCCCTAGACAGCCATTATCTTATTAAAGGAATGCTTTTTAATAAGTAAGATTTGTTAAAGTGGTTTGTGACATTACTAAAGTGGGGAGCATAAGCTAATTTATAACCTACAAAAACCATACCAGGTGTCTGTAATATTGGCCATTAACCACAATCCTATTTAAGCGGATAAAAAGGCACTACAGTTGTATATCTATAAAATCTGTGAGCTGCTCCTTGAGGAGTTTCAGTCTTAGGTCAACCTTTTGAGACATTTGGCGTGTTAGTCCAGTTACAGCTCATTTTGTTAACTATTACTCCTGAAAGCACAGAGTAAGCTTGTGCAACTTTTTGGCCTGAGTATCTGAAAGAGATAAATAAAATAATGAATAGAATGATATCTGCTACCAGTTTCTCTACACCATGATCAGAAGTGAGCAGGTTTGACCTGGGTCATGATAGTGGCACAGAGAAAGAGGAAATCCAAGATGGTCTTGTAGCTTTACCAGTACTACCCTTGACTGCAGTGACATGTTTAGCAGCACACTCCTGAGATGACGTAACAAAAATGAGTAAGTGAGCCAGAACTGGTGAATGAGTGATCCAGAACCTACTGCTCCCACTGCAGAACAGAGGCCACTGGCAGCTGGTGACACCCAAGCTTGCAGGACCAATCCCTCATGATGAGAATAAGGCAGGCAGAGCACGACTCACCAGATTTTCTATGTCTGTCCGTGCCAACACGTAGGTCCGCACGTTGCTGTTCTGATGCAGAAGCATGTACAAGAGAAGAGTGGCTTGATCAGATTTCTGCTGCTCACACAAAGCTGTGTATAAACTGTTAAAGTTAATCTGGAAAGCATGTGGATTTGATGACGAAAATGCAGTGTTATCTGAAATAAAGAAATAACAGAAAATATTTCACAAATATATTTATCATTCAGCTATTTGTTAACTTTATAAAACCTCCGAGGGAAGTATTTAATACACCACAGTAAGAAGGAAACAAAAATCACACAACTCTTATCACCAGTGGTCATAAACCATAACAGGGTCTCACAAAACTTCAGTTGTGCCAAAAAGCTGAGGTTGTCCTCCCATATGAGCTTGAGTTAAGACCCCTGTGTCTGCACAAAACATTCACCTTTCTTCATAAAGCAATTTTGCCCCTCCATATGGCTTCCACTGCTAAGAAGGAATGTGATCCCAGGAGCTGCCGGAAGGAGGGCAGCCACAAGATCTTCTCTAGAACCAATATATCAATGACATACTTCCAAGCCCTGCACCTCAAACTTCCAGGTTTAGTTCTCTGGTATTAAGGCGGAGTATCTCCCATCCATCCCTTTCTTGGCATGCAGGGTGGATGTGTATAAGATTATTGTGATATCTCAGTGAAACATGAGTGTCAGGACTTCAGAGGTGTGTGGTGGAGAGTTTTGTGGGTTAAGTGATGCAAAATATCACATCATACTGTCTGACATCCCCCAAAGTAACAGCAGTTTGTTCATAATCACAATATACTCCGTGCCAGAGCTGGAAGCTAAAATAAAACAGATTTCTGTTCACAGAACCTTAACCAGTTTCAACAAAAACATCCATCTGCACAGACCTCTAAGGTCTAGAAACTCCCCGTGGAAACAGAAAAGGCTAGTACTTTAACAGGGCTTTTGAAAAAGATGGAGAGTGAGAGAATTTTTACATGGGCAAACAGTGAAAGGATATGGGGGAAGGGTTTTAAACTGAAAGAGGCAACATTTATATGAGACATTAGGGAGAAATTCTTCCCTGTGAGGGTGATGAGGGCCTGGCACAGGGTGCCCAGAGAAGCTGTGGCTGCCCCATCCCTGGAAGTGTCCAAGGCCAGGTTGGATGGGGCTTGGAGCAGATGGGATAGTGGCAGGTATCCCTGCCCACGGCAGGAGAGTTGTAACTGGGTGATCTTGAAGGTCCCTTCCAACCCAAACCACACTGTGGTTCTATGATTTTTAGCCCATATTTTTATAGAAGTTTGCTAAGTAGCTTTCAGCACAGAAGAGCATGGCAGTCGTCACTTATTTTGAACAACATTTCCACCCACTTTGGACGGAAAATTGCTTGGAAGTGCTGCAGGAGCCCTGCAGGAGCCCTGGCTGCCTCTGGTTTTGTGGGGCCCAGCAGACAGCGTGCCGGGGAGCCACTGCTCCTCTTGGCCGGCACAAGGGAGGACAGCTCCAGCCATTGAGCAGGAGGCAGCAGGAGGCCCTGGAGCAAACAGGACTCCTGCCTGCAGGAGTTGGGAACCACAGAGACGCAGTGCCGCGGTGATGGAAACCCTGCCTGTCCCAAAACCACACACCCACAGGTGCAGGAGAGACTCCAACCTGCCTTTCCTCAACCACTGACCACGACTGTGGACCAGCTGGTTTAAAACCTTCCTGCCTCAGGCAGGAATTTCCCTTCAGGAAGGAAAACCTGGATGTAGACAGGAAAATCAGAACAATTCAGCCCTTGGTGCCACAGGTCATTAGCTGAGAAGCACCTGTTGACTTTGCAGCTTCACTTCTGTGCATGTTTAAGCTGTGCCACTGGGCTTTACAGTATTTCACTATCAGTTTTATTAAGGGATACTAAAAAGCCCAGAAAAATTAAAATCTAAACAAAATTAAAGAAACTTACCAGCTACACCAGCACATCCTGTATTATTCTGCAGAACATTAAAGTGACCAAGAGAAAAATTAAACTATTCTAGACCATGTAGGGAAAAAAAACCCTATCCTGAATTCTTCTAGTTTTGCTCCAATTAAATTACAGAAATTACTTTAACAAAAATGCCAGTTTTCTTTTCATAGTATATATTATGATAGCAAATAGCCTCTTTTTTTCACATTACTTTCCTCTTATGAACCCCTCAAAATGTTCACAGAAATCAAATTTAAGCTCAGTTATGAGTATTGCTAGTGGGAACAAGTTTCTGGGAAACAATAAGTCATTCTAGCAACATACACATGGAGAGAAAATACAGCTTTTCATGCTACATTTGACACAAAATAAGTTCTTTTAAAATTTTATAATGATATATGTATAGCGCTCTTTAATGAAAACATTACTGGCTACTGATGGCATGAAACAAAGTCAACCAAAATGAAACATTAAAGGAAGCTTGCAGTTTAAAGACAGAACAAAACAAAAACTTTATCAACAATTTGATCTCAACCACCTGTAAATGGTATCCAATAAATCAAAGAAGCATGTTAGGACTCAGAATTCTTCTTGGGAGAACAATCCTCCACCCTCACAACCCAATAAATCTTCCTAGGTAATGGTGAATTAATTTAGAGCTCAACCTGGTTAAAACTTAATGGATAAAGAAATACAAAAACTCCCCAGAAGAAAGTGCATAACTCAGGATATTACTGTGGCTTCACAGGTTGTCACACAGCTCCTGAGTTCTGTGCACGCTGCCAACCTGCACAAACCAATGAAAGGTAAAACCACATGGCTCAGACTCAGAGATTTAAGCATGGATAAAGTACACATGGAAAATGGTGGAGTCCCAATCCCAGGAGGGATTTAAAGGCTGTGTGGATGTGGCAGTTGGGAACATGGGGTAGTGGTAGCCTTGGCAGTGCTGGGGAAATGGTTGAACTTGGAGGGCTTTTCCAACCTAAATGATCCTGTGATTCTGTGAAAAGCACAGGCTGCATGCTGAGCTATCTAGATAACCCAAGCTGTGTTAGGGCATTCCCATGTCCAAACAAAACCCTCTGCCAGTCAGTGCCACATGGTACCTGACACACAGACTGGAACCTGCCTTGTCAAAATCCAGACAAGCACCAAAACAACTGTGAAATCTCCCATACAAAAAAAACTCATGGAAGTGTTTATGTTAAACATTTTTTTATTACTTTCGAAATACAAGAATATAGTCAGAAAACCCAGGTAGCAATTTCATTATTTACCTTCTCTCTAAGGAACATGACTCCAGGATAAAAAGTGCTACAAATTTTTAGGGGACTCCTGCAGACTCTTGGATAACCAATCTACTTATAAGTCAGTTTTATTTATATTTTATGATAGAGTCACAGGATCATCGAGGTTGGAAGAAACCTTTAAGAACTTCTAGCCCAACTGCAAACTGGATCAGGATTATGAAGCTTTCTAGTATTCCTCGAGTCAGAAGGACAAAGTATACTCCCTCTGTCCCCACCATTAAGTTCCAGCAGCTGAGGAACTCCACCTCAAAACTCCCAGATGAATACATGCTATTACTGCTCTTCCATGGGCTTGCTGGAAGGACAATAAATCTTGGAAAGAGAACCTCTAAGCAATCACAGCAACTTTAAACTCCATTTCATCAGTTCAGGCTCAGAAGTAAGAACAGATACAAACCTTGTGTGTTCTTGAAGGACATGATGGCTTGCCTGTAGGGGTTCGGGGTGTCTGGAGCATCTGTCAGGTTGGCCAGGACCAGCAGCAGCAGCAGGCTCTGGCTGGCCAGAGGGGAGCACTGCTCCAGCTGTGCCGACGCTTTGCTGCCCACCCCACCCAGCGTGAACACTGTCCACAGGCCAGCTGCAGAGAAAAAACAGCAAATAATAGGTTTGGTCATATTTTAATAAACAAGGCTTCTTTAGAGGGTAGGTTTACATTAGATATTGGAACAAAATCCTTCCCTTTGACAATGGTGAGGCCCTGGCACAGGTTGTCCAGAGAAGCTGTGGCGGTCCCATTCCTGGCAGGGTCCAAGGCCAGGCTGGACGGGGCTTAGAGCAACCTGGGATAGTGGAAGGTGTCCCTGCCACTATTGGCAGTGGATGAGCCTTACAGCCCTTCCAGACAAATCATTCTCTGATTCCACAACTGTACATTGTAAATGTACAGCTCCAGTAGTAAGGCATAATGTATAAAGCCAATGTAATGTCCCCAAAGGCTGCTTGAAAAAACTCTCATTATCACACTGCTTAAACTTTGATGTTCGAGCCTCAAATGCAGAGTCATTTTCATACTTACAGCACTAAAAAGAATTAACTCCAGTACTAAACTACTGCATTTGAAATTCCTGTTCCTAATCACAGGAGCATTGGTGAACCCAGATGACCAGCTACATGCCCAAATACTGACTAGAGGAGAAGGAGCATCAGAGGAGGATTAAAGGACTCCCCTCATCCCTGTCCAGCAAGTCCATCAGTCCTTACATCCTTGCCACTGCTCATGGGACTGTATTACAGCACTGAGAAAAACTAGGAAAAGAACCAAAACTGAAACAGAGACACTGCACACTCAGCATTATGGGGGTACAAAGTCAGAGGAAAGGACAAAACCTCTGCATTTTTATCACATCTGGGCTCTTGATACATTCATTCCAAGGCGATAAGAAGCAACCCCTCCCAATCACACTGTATTATATCCATCCCCAAATGCCTGCCTAGCAGTTCATTTTTTTGAGAGTATCTTGAAATTTTATGGAAAAGACTGAGCATTTCATAAAATTATTCATTTAACAGGTCAAAGCTGTGAGTTATACAGGAAAAAAAAACAGTTGCCTCTACTTATAAAAAGTAAATCCTTATTTCTCTTTTAATTAATGCCTAAATCAAAAATTAATTACAACACACATTCTTAAAGAAAACAGAAAAATTGAGCAAGTTTAGTTTCCAATCTTCTAGTCTGCAAGATTCAAGGTATAAATGATAAAAACCCTGTAAGCCATTTGAATGCAAAACATTAAAGTATAACCAATAAAAAAATTTCAAGTAGTCTTAGCACGACAAAATTTCAAGCCATCCAATGAGTATTTTTCTTCAAACGTAATAGTCAGATTATGTAACAAACCAATGCTCCCTCATTAGGACAATTGCAGGGCAATTACTGCCATGTCATGGGCAAGGAAGCTAATGCCACTCAGTGTTAAGCAGCTTGAGAGAGTTCTTACAATAAAAAGCACTATAATTGCAGCCTTCTCAGCAAAAACTTCGTGTTACGTTAATAAACTTTTATCACCAGGTTTTTCATCCAGTGTCCTTATCAGAATGAATGATGCTGACCATGAAGTTAGTTTTTAAGTTCACATGAGTTAACCAGAGAAGTAACATGCAAAGAAACTATTTTAAAAACCCTGAAATAACTGTACATTTATTATTACATGTTAAGTAAATAAAAATTCATCCCATTTCCTTTCTTAAACTTTAGTATAGTTCTCATTTTTAATCTTCCACCACCCCATCCTTCTGTGGCTGGCATCTGCCATTACGCCGCCTTTCCTCAATAGTTAGGAAAAGAGGGATACAGCCAAAACACTGGTGATTAATCTGAATCTTCCACCAAGGAGAATGAGATCACTATGTCCGAGAGAAATCTGCACATTAATATGTGACCCAAGTAACCTCCTGAAGTTCTCCCGTGCGTTGGCAAGTCCTCCAGAAAACCAATCCCATGCAACAGGTCCATAAAATTCCTTTCACTTGCAAAGGGCAATGTCACATTAGGTGCTAAATATTGGCTGGTGCTCCCAACATACTCAAGTCAAAAAAGTTTTAAAGGAAAATACTGTTTCTGATCATAAACATCAGATTAAAATGCTAAATAGGTAAAGAGCCTGGGAGGACAGAGAGACAGGCAGTTTCTAGCTGCATGCAGTAGTATGTTCACAATACCTGAGATATTACTTTGTTAAACATAATTTTATATTTATGCATATTTCAAAATTACAAAACTGTATTTAATTTCTTTAACATGCAAAACAAAGTAACTTATGCTGCACTCCCTTAGAAGCTTTCCTCACTAACTTTTCAGATCTGAAGTTAACAGAAAACTTAGAAGAATATACACCGATACAGTGTGGCCAGAATAACATTTCAGATTCTGCTTCTTCGGAACATCACAGGAAAAAAAAAACCAAACCCAAAATCAAAAACCAGCATAAAAGGGAAAAAATCCCATGTTTAAAAGGGATGAAGGCCAGGTTGGACAGGGCTTGGAGCATGCTGGGATAGTGGAAGGTGTCCCTGCCCATGGCAGGGGGTAGAACGAGATGAGCTTTGAGGTCCCTTCCAACCCAAATCATCCTAGGATTCCATGATTCTATGCAAATTCCTGTTTAAGCCAACAGGATAGCCACAGATGGCTGCAACAGTACTAGTTCTGCCTGGCATCATTATAGGCATGAAGAGACATTTGCCTAAATGCTTCAACATATAGACTGGATTTCTTTCACATTGACATTTTTTAATTTTACTTCTATCCTCTTATTATTTTTTTATATAACACAAAAGAAATACAAACTCCAGATGCTTTTGTAAAGCTTTCTACATCTCTGGAAGGTGGCAAAGGAAAGCTAGGGTTCTCAAAACTAAACCACTAAACTATGAAAAGGAGAGAAGGGTCGATTACCTGAACCACCCTCATGAGGCAAACTGCTTCTGAAGATTTAAAAAGTCTTGAAAAGGCTCTACAGTACCAAATACTACCTTTCTAGTCCTAATTATAAGCCTGATGAAGTCAATAATCCATAACCCTAAAACAGTCTCTTCAATATTGTTGAAACACACCACACAGCCAATCATTCTCTCCTTTCTGGTGAGATGGGGGAGAGAACTGAGAGAAAGACAAAACTCATGGGTTGAGATGAAGACAATTCAATAGAACCAAAAAAGAAGGGAAAATGATGGATGATGATAATAATGATGATAAAAGAATACACCGAGGAAGTGATGCACAATGCAGTTGCTCACCACCTGCTGCAGACCCTGAGCAGTGTCCACCCCTGGCCAATACTCTCCAGTTTACTGCTGAGCATAACAGGATACGGGATATTCCTTCAACCAGTTGGGTCAGCTGTCCTGGCTGTGTCCCCTCCCAGTTCCTTGTGCCTTAAGGGACCTTGAAGCTCATCCCATTCCACCCCCTGCCATGGGCCTTGCAGCAGACCAGGCTGCTCCAAACCCTGTCCAACGTGGTCTGGAACACTTGCAGGGATGGGGCAGGGCCTCATTCTGTGCCAAGGCCTCACCACCCTCACAGGGAGGAATTCTTTCTGAAATCATGAGAAGCTGACAAGTTCTTGATTCAGTGTAAGCACAACTTAGCAACAATTGAAAAATGAAGGTGATATCAAAATTACCCAGCACTGCAACTCTATCCAAGCAGAAAACAAGACAAATATTTAAGTATTTGGATCACTTATTTAATTTATACAATTTACTGTTTTCTGCAGGATACTTTTAATTGCATTTCCGTAATATTTGTCCATCGTTTCTAACTGTGTCCAGATCCAGGCTCCCCAGTACAAGAGGGACATGGAGCTCCTGGAGCGGGTCCAATGCAGAGTGACACATATGCTGAAGGGCCTGGAGCATCTCCGTGCCCAGCACAGGCTGAGGGAGCTGGGCAGGGCCCAGCCCTGAGCAGATTTTGAAGAGCAGGCATGGAGTCTCCTCCCTGGGGATATTCCAGAGCTGTCTGGACACAACCCTGTGCCGTGTGCTCTGGGATGATCCTGCTGGAGCAGGGAGGTGGGGTCAGATGTCCCACTGTGGGCCCTTCCAGCCTGACCAGCTCTGGGATTCACTGATAAAACTTTATTTCTTGACACAGTCCCACGTGGAGCCACATTGCTAGAAGTTTTGTCAATTACAGAAGTGTAGAATTATCCCAATTATTTCTGGGAAATACTGTAATACTTTGATAAAGAACTGACTGCTTTTACCTTTAAAACCAAATGAACAGATTGATTTTTGCCTTTCTCTTCCACTAAACTAGCCACCACAGATATTTTTCCCCTGTTCATACAACTCTATGTAAGGCAGAGCAAGAAAAGCAGGTCATAAGAGCAAACTATGTTATTTTGCAACAGGAAGCTGAGATCTTCTGTAAGATGGCTGGAAACACAGTTTACAGCCACGAAAACAAATCCAGGACTTTAATCTAGTTTGACAGTCTGTGAAACAACACTTAATGGCAAATAAAGTTATGACACAGTCATCAAAATAGAACTTTCTTTCACCTGACTGTTATTTGATGTAAACACAACTCTGCAGAAATCTCAGCCTAATGCCTGGTCTCTGTTACACAATGAGATACAAATAAGGTTCATGTTTGTACCTACTTTGAGAGAAGTTTAAACACACTTACTCATAGTTTCACAAGATCAAGAAGAATTTTAGGAGTTTGATTTTGAAGATACTTTGAAACCAAGAGTGCAGAAGGTACTCCAAAAACTCACTGCACTCATATAAAGCATTGCAACTTATAGTCAACAACTTCTAACACTGTCTACCATTATTCTAAGTCAGCAGATCAACAGACTGTGAGCTATAATTGATTTCTGAGCTCTCCTGGATTAGTTATTAAAATAGTTGTAATTCTTCTGCTAAACATGTATTATTCACCTTTCAACCTTCAGTGTCAAGCCTCGGAAGACAAACTCTCTGACTTCTCATGCTGGACAGAGCATTAAATTAATGCTGAGGAAATTGTAGTTACTTATTTCCAAGTTTCTTTCTAGGAAATTAATATTGTTTGGGGTTTTTTTTAATCTAATAGTAGCTTAAAAATTCAATTAAAGTAATCACTGAACTTCAACCTTTCTTTGAACATCCTTCATTGCTTTAAATATAGTCATTAAATTGCAGTTAATACTGGCAAAGCCTTTTTGATTATGCTGCTGTCTCTCCTCACTGGAGCTTGGTAAGAGGGCAGATCCTTCCCTCATTCCACATCACATAACCCAGGTCCTCTCAAACATATTTAGCATCCTCCCAATGAGTTTTTTATTGCTTTTGATGTTATTTTGCCAGGGGCACCAACTTGAGGTGCAGTCCCAGGTTGCTTTTGAGACTGAATAGGACAAAATAAAGAGTTTTAATAGACATGAAGATCTTCAAAAGGTCTCTTTATCTCCCCCTGTCCTTTTGGCATTTCCAAAATGACAATCCTGCTCCTTTGTTGCAAAGATGGAAAGAATACAAATAGATAAGGCTACAGAAGCTGGCAGAATATCAGAAAAAAAATATCAGAAAGAAAACTCAACCACAACAAAAAAAAGCCCAACAGAACAAATGTAACTTATGGTTAGTAACACATCCAGGTCAAACCCTAGCTCCCCATTCTGCTTTCCTATTTCTGAAACTTTTAGCATCCGGAAGATTGTCCAATGCTGCAACAGCATCTAAGGCATCACTAAATACAGATGATGAAGAACTAAAGCAAAAGTGATTTTCATTGCATCTAATTGATACCATCATGTACTTCCTCCACCAAACCCAGTAAATAACGTATTATTAAAAAACATTACAATTACTGTTTAATTCTTATTACACTCAAGGAGCAGCACTGGGAACTTGAGTATTGTTTTTTTTGTTTAACGCTTATTATGTGTGTCACATTTCTTAAGTCAATTCAATGGTTCTCACACTGTGGTCTGATGAACACTTTCTGGTGGCCCATGGAGAGCTGGCAGTTCACGTTGTGCTGGCTCTTGTCCTTGTTTCCAGCTGCTACATTGTGTTAGAAGAAAGCTAAAAATACATAAATACTTTCCTACGATTACTTTTCCATGCAAGCAATTTCTCAAGCTGCCACGGGGATGTTATGTGATAATGAATGGGAGAGGAAAAAGAGGTCCATGGAATCATGAAAGGGGATCAGTGAGGCAACTGCTGTATCAGGGGCATTTTATACTTCATAAAGCACATCTTCAACATCTCAGATCTTTAGTTAAGGAACTCAAACTGCAAACTGTGAGGAACACAGGGTATACTTGCTTAAAAGACTATAAAAACAGCAGAGGGAAGTCCTATTGCAGATTTGGGAGGATTCATTACAGAAAGAAACTAGCAAAGTTGAAGTACAGGAAATATGGAATCATTTTTACGTGGTTTATGAACCTGCATATTAAATATTCCATTCTCAAGCAACACTAAACTCATTCGTAGCATAAACACACTGACTTACACACAAACTACAACCTGTGATTGAAAAAGTCAATCTGGTGACTACAGACTTTTAAAGTAGGGAAACTATAAAATCCAGAAGCACAAAAATGGCTGTCCTAAACACTACAGTAATTTTTTGTTTGCAGTCACTTTTTAATTGCAGTAACTTTTTCAGCTGACACAAGTTCTCATAAATGATAGGCTTTTAAAACATTTCACCTGGCATGGTAATACAAATGGCAAAAGTAAAAATGTTTCATTTTCAGCAGTATTTTTCATGCTCTTCATTGTCCAGTACTGGACTCACAGAATGAACCCAAACTAGCTTGAGACATAGGAGAAGTTTTACAAACAGCTATAAATGAATAGTTTCTGGACACATCACACAGTCTAGCAAAAGAAATTTGTATTTTAGATACTGGTAGGCTAGCTGCTCTCTAAGTCATCAGCAGGCTGCAGCAAGAATTCACACGTGGGAGACACTAAATTTAAAAGCATTTTGAGGCAACAGCTATGGGCCAGTCCATCTTGACTCTATTTCTTGTCTGGAACACAAGCATGGCACATGATGTGTATCAGAGTAAATGTGTGATCACTTGGAACTGCATATTCAGGCTTAAAATCCCATCGAACTACCACTTAGTCCTTAGTGCAAGGTCAAAGTCACACAATTTACGTAGATGACTGCCATGGGCTTTATTTCAGGTGCTGTGTTATATTTCAGCTGCTTTACTACTATATTTTAAGTATTTAATTCCTAAATACTACAGGAAAGTGACTGAAATGCTATAGAAAGATTAAGTGCGTGTTTTAGATTACTTCTTTAAATGTTAAAAAGAATTATAGAAGTGATTTAAAAACCAAGTTATTTTCTTCTCAACAAATCACTGCAACAGAACAACTGCTCTATATTTCACAGATTTCAACTGGCTCATTGAAATACATGACTGAGTATGACTTAATTGTTTGAGGGTTTTCACACCTAATAACACTATTGTGTAAAGGAGACCAGTATTTCATCCTCCTTGCCAAGAACAGCAGAAGGTAGTTGTTTCTGTGGAGCCAAGCTCTGCAACACCAGCTCCCTGCCTGCCCCACTCCTGGTCACAGCCTGTCCAGGAGTAGCCGAGCTTATGTCTCTGTGTACCCACACATTTAAAATACACCCCAGGCACTCCCTTTTTTGATTGCTCCCATTGCTCCCAGTGCTGCAGCAGGACAGGAAAGCCACAGGGAATGGCTGGGGTGTAGGAGCCACTGGGGAAAAGACAGCCCAGGAAATCTCCACATAAACCCTCCAAAGCCAGAGAAGCGCTGATGAGTCTGAAGTGGCTGGGGCTGTGATGTCATTAACACATTCTCGAAGCAGTTTTTTAGGAAATGAATCATGGAAGCAAGCGAAATGCAAAGATGTATTAGGTAACTGTGTCCATCCCCTATCCATGCAACAGTGTTCCCTCCAGTACAGCATGTTATTCTATCCAGTCTAATTTTAAGGGACTAGTAATGGAGTTTGAACCACATCCTTTCGGAAGAGTGTTCCATAATCTAATAAACCTCAATGTTAAGATTTTTTTCCCTAATATTCAGCTAAGCATTACTTTGTTCAGTTTCATCTACTTATTCCTTTAAGTGGTTCTATGTAATACCATAAAACATTTCTGCCCCAGTTCAGTGTTTACAGCCCTTAAATAAAAGGCACAGTCAGGTCTCCTTTGTTGCCCAGCCAAATTACATACACACATTTTTCTTTCCTTTCTTTTAAAGTCTTTTCCAGTTTGCTTCCTGCAATTAATCCCAGCTCCAATACTTTGCACGACCTTTCAAATGTCATGGAACTGGGAAAGATTGCAAACACTAAATTGCATAGATTGATAAATAAGCATGTCCCTCATTTCCCTGCGAAAACAGTGTTTATTTCATTTTAAACTATTCATCTTCCTTTTTATCACTAGATCTCAGGAGATCTTTACTGTGACATCTGAAATGATCCAAGCTTTCCTTGGGGCAGGAACCCCATCTATTGCATCATAACTCTTTTTCTTATTTTGAACTGTAAAATAAGGAGACAATCATCTTCTCCCAGGACCATGAAGCTCAGTTGCAGACTTGCATCCTCCTGAAAGCTTTTGACACCACAGAGGTATCAGAAATGTATAAAGATACCCACAAAAAAGTATTCAATCTGAAAAACTACAAAACATTCAAAAACAAAGTCAATACCTGTAAACTCAGTGAAATCATATTACCTATAACTACATATATTACTTACAGTTGGACTTGATGATCTTTGAAGTCTTTCCCAACCTTAATGATTCCATGAGTCTATGATAAATCTAACATTTCCAGATAGGGTCTACCTCTCTTACTTGCCCAGAGATGCTGAAGCACGGAATAGCTTTGTTAGCTAGAAATCCCTGACGACATTTTTATTATATGTAATTGGAGTATGAGTAGTAGACATACCCAGAGACAGACACCTTGAAGAATTAAGCAAAGCAAATTACATAACACACTCCTGAAACAAAAGGTCAAATAAGGCTGGGAATAACTCTAATAAACCATTAATTCACTTTTAGAAATGTATTAAAAATAACTATAGGAAGGGAACATCTTAAACAAGGAATCTTCACATTTTTATTAGACCAACTCCTGGCCTGTTGCTGGAAACACCTATTTCAACTCCTTTGGACAGAAGTGATACAATTTCGGAGATGGAACAATATTCCTGATGCACATTTGAAGACAGTCCAGTATAACTGAAGCTGCAAATCTGACCACAATATCAAGAAAAAATAAACAAAGGTTTTATGGTATTACACAAGAGCACAATACCACAGTATTAGGACTACTTGGAACCTGGGAAACTAAGTGCAAGCTTGAAGAGAGTGAGAGAGAGGAAAACGAATGAGAAATGTGGGAAAAACTGCAAATCCACCCAGTGTTGGATTTAATTTTAGAGGAACTGTCTGACTCAATCATCTATCAGCCTTGGAACAACAAACCTCACACCAACAACAAGTTCACATAGTGAGACATTAAAAGTTGTTGGATAGTGGCGTTTGGGGGATTTTTTTGGTTCGGGTTATTATGGTGGGATTTTGGGGAGAGGAGGTTAGTTCCTGGAGGGGTTTTGTTCAGGCTTTTATTTTTAAATTATTATTTATTTAATTATTTTTATTTTTAATAAGAAACTCCTTTGGTTTCTGCCCGGGGTACCATCCTGGTACTTTATTGCCCTTGTCAGAATGCAAGGGAACACAGTGAATGTGTATAATTCAACCAACAGTGGAACTTCCAGTAGCATTTTCTGTCAACTCTATCAGGCAAAATATGAGGCAGAAACAAACACAGAAACATGTTACAAAATAACCATCTTGGCAGTATTATTTTTAAATAGTGATAATCAGGGTATTGATATTAACTAATGCTTTTGATGTAAGACCCTCAGGAGAATTTCATCCCCACACAGAGGAGGGAAGGGGGAGGAAGAAATCCAGAAAGAAAACCAATGAAAGAAGTGACCGGTAAAGTTGCTAGACAGGTCAAGGCATCCAAGAAATGACTTTTCCAGAGCAGTTAGATTTTTATATCAGCTAGTGAGTTTAGCACACTGCTCCTGTTGGCTTGTTGTGACTGCAGGCATTCAATTCACCTGTTTCTTGAGACATGAGAGGAACAAGATCAAGTGGCTTCTGGGAAAGTCTTCCTCTAAAACATTCTGCTTAACAGCCTAAAAAAAATATAGTAAGACTGCAAAGAGGCAAGGAAGACTTAAGTTTTTCTGGACTCGACTGCTTAAACCACAAGATAACTTTCATCTTTCTGTTTCCTTACTTGTTAAATGTATGCAGCACAACTTCCATGGCAAAGATCACGATAAGATATATCCCAATTCCATGACAAGATATATTCCTTGCTGGTGGACTTGAGAGATCATTCTTGCCACCACTCAGGGGGTCAGATGGAGGTTGCCATTCAAGTGTCCTGTGAAGACAGCCTGGGACAGCTGGGGGTGTTCAGCTGCACAAGAGAAGGCTCCAGGGAGAGCTCAGAGCCCCTGGCAGGGCCTAAAGGGGCTCCAGGAGAGCTGCAGAGGGACTTGGGACAAGGCATGGAGGGACAGGACACAGGGAATGGCTTCCCAGTGCCAGAGGGCAGGGATGGATGGGATATTGGGATGGAATTCTTGGCAGCTCAGGCAGGTTTGGAGTCCCCATCCCTGGAGGCTTCCAAGGAACACGTGGACATGGCACTCAGTGCTCTGGGCTGGGTGATAAGGCAGGGATCAGGCATAGGTTCGACATGATGGTCTTGGAGGAGTTTTCCAACCTCAATGATTCTGTGATTTTGTCAGAAAAAATTACTTTCTCCTTTCTCCAGCCTGTTGTTCACATGCCAGGTAAGAGATCCCTACCTCCTCTTTCTTCTCCCATAGAAAACTAAGGAATAACTAGCACAGCAAAGTCAGCACAGACCTGCTGCTTCCCTCCTAGACCTAAGTTTCACTCCTCCAAACTTGTGAAGCACCTCAGCACTGGTACCTGCAGCAATTCCGGCCAGCTTCTCTATCAGATGTCAGGAGAGCATTCAAAAACAATTAAATAAAATTCCTAACATAAGCACAGCTGAAAAACTCAGAATTACACAGCTTAGGAATGCTCTGGCTGCCACCCATATTCCTGAGAAGATCTGTTCACACTCCTTGGAGCCTGCCACCTCTCCACAGTGCAATGGGCATGTTATTTTTTAAGCCATCATGTCCCTATCTTTTGTTTAAAAGGTAAGATTTTGCTTGTGTGAGTTAACTTCTTCCTCTACACTCCCTGCTGCACCAAGGAAGAGGGAAACTCTGAGTGTTAACCTCTTGCTTGAAACGTGGTCCACCAGCAACTGGATGAAGCAGGGAAAGTCTCCCCTGGATCCTGGAACAGGCTCATGGACCTCACGAGGGCTGCTACACCTCAAGCCTCACTGGCATGACGCTCTGTGGAACACACTTCATGAAAACCCAACGTTCAGACAATTTTGCTGCCAGTTTTTCAACAAGTTTCTGCTCAACGTATGCAAACAGCAAGTTCTGGGACCTTGTAACTTGGCCAGATTTAGTAAACTTTAAGAGGGATTGTAAATGGCACATCTCTATCCACAGCTTCACTCCCCTAAGCCCCCCTTCCCAAATCTCAATAGCCTGTTCCAAGGCATGAAGGCTCTAAAACTCCTCAATAAAACAGATGTAAGAATTCAGCATTGGTTAAGTAACATTTTTCCCTAACCTCATTCTCAGAAACAGAAGAACTGTTTTCAATTAAAGCAGTGCCAAAAAAATTTTTAAAAAAATCTAAAAAAAAGAGCCTAAGGAAGATACTCAGCATGAAAAGTTTCATCACAAACAACTGAAGTCTGAAAAAACATTAAGAGCAATTGAAAATTGGATTTCACTACAGAAAGTGCTCTACAAGCTTATCTTGAGGCATCAATACCAGCCCCAGCCATACGAACATTATTAAAATGGCAGTTTTAATGATGAAGCGTTGAGGAAAGCGGCAGTGCTGAGGAATGAAGTCCTATCCCCAGAACAAGCATGCCACAGGCAAAATTTTTCATTATCTGGACTAGCAGAAAATGCCTCCTCAGCTGAAAGAACCCAGTGTCCCTGCTCCCTCTCGGAGCGGGGCGTGAGCTCCTGCCAAGGCTGACGAGCTGTTTTATGTCAGCACCTGCCCTTTGGCTCCACACTCAGCTCTGACATCAACTCCAGCGGCATCAGACAGGAACACGTTTCTGTCACCAGACACCACAGCTGGACCCGCACCAACAAAACAGAGCTGCAACACACGAAACACTGTCTGAAGCCCTCTTATGGATCCAACACCAACTGAATTCCCTCTCTTTTGGGTCAATGGCCCGTGTGGAGGGGATGGTGTAGGGAAAGGTTTTGGTGGGTCAAATTTACTGACTACAAAAACAGAACACTATGGGGGGAGGGGGAGAAAAAGGCTGACTAAGTATTACTGACTCTGCCTGCATATTTTTTTCCAGAAAGAATTGATAGTTAACATTGAAATTATATAGAAACATGGTGTGCTAACACTCATCAACGTTACCATTAAAGACTAAAATTACATACATAGTATTGAGAAAATTTTCATTCCAAATACTGATTTGCCAATTTATGGAATGAATTACATAAAGACTTGCATTTATATGAAAAAATACATTTAGAGGCACTTTATTTTTTCTTTAGCACGCACGTTCAGTTCCGTAATGTTTCATCTTCAGGACCCAAAAATGATTTTACCACAGGGAAAGGGATTCCTCTGGGCTTTTCCTGTTCCTAAGCATTTTGCCAAGCCATAAAGGGAAAAGAAGTTTGCTCTCTGGGAGCACAGTTAGGAAACAGCGAGGACAAGCCATGCCTGCCTCTTTGCTGTCATCCACAATGGGGCCAGGTCTATGCCTTAGAAAGAGGAGTTAATGTAGCTTTTTAATATAACATAACAAAGCAATTCTCATTCTGTAAGAGATCAATGTAGGAGTTAAAAAAGCAAATTTGAGCAGCAGGACAGCCCTCGAGGGTGACACCTGGTACCGCCACCTCCAGATCTCCATGTGGATCTCACTTGTGTGGAAGCTACTTGGCAATCCCAAGGTAGCCCAGGCAAGCTCCATGATGCAGACAAGCTTTGTAGGCCTCCAGCATCAGCAGCTGCCTCCTGTGCAGAGACATCCTTTTTAGACTACCAGGTTTTGAGTAGATAATTTGAATATTGTAATATTTTTTTATAAAAAACATTTCTGCTATTCCAAACATTCACAGAATCACAGAATGACCTGTGTGGAAAGAGACCTTCAAAATCATCTCACTCCAAACCCCTGCCTGCCATGGGCAGGGACACCTTCCACTATCCCACGTTGCTCCAAGCCCCATCCAACCTGGCCTTGGACACTGCCAGGGATCCAGGGCAGCCACAGCTGCTCTGGGCACCCTGTGCCAGGGCCTGCCCACCCTCACAGACAGCAATTCCTTCCCAATATCCCATCTGTCCCTGCCCTCTGGCACTGGGAAGCCATTCCCTGTGTCCTGTCCCTCCATGCCTTGTCCCCAGTCCCTCTGCAGCTCTCCTGGAGCCCCTTTAGGCCCTGCCAGGGGCTCTGAGCTCTCCCTGGAGCCTTCTCTTTTCCAGAATGAAACTCACTCCACATTCCCACAACAATTACTCAGCAAACTGCATGGAAAATCACAAGTGCCACCAACCTGTTTGGCTCAAGCCGACAGCAGGGCCTTGTGAGCAGGCCTTTTGCAAAACAATTACCATTAGCAAGATAAGACAATGAGAAACACCTATGTGCTATATTGACATCTTATAAAATCACCTGAAATTGTTTGGTAAGTGGGAATCTTACATTATCACATGCACACAGCATGTTTTATTAACCTTGAAGCAAGGCCCAGCAGTTAAAACATGAGGATAAAGATCAGGACAGTGGAATTTTTATTTCCAGCTGCAATGTCAACTGATTGTGTAATTTTAGCCAAGCTCCAAACATGTTATTTCCTCTTTTTCCCCTATCTATAAAAACGAGAATTTTCTACTTAATAAGGGCCTTTACATCCTGATGCCCTTGGCCTGAATGTGCGTTGTTCCCGAGCTGATGTCCCAATTTCCTATGAGATCTCTGACCCACTGAAGAGAGTCAGAGCAGATTATATACACTGGGACTGATTACACATTCACTGTGTATTTACATACAACTAGCTAATGATAGAGATATATAGAACATATCCAATTATACAGATACAATTATATAGATATATATAAAAAGGCAGATCTTTGCATGACAGATCCTCTCAGACTGACAATTGCTGAGAGAAGCAGTTCAATAAATATAAACTATTGAGGCTGAAATTAGAAGCCAGCAGTGAATTGGATGGATAAACCTGATGCCAAACTTGAAATTATGCAAGCCAAAATTGTTTTTTTTTCCTAGGAATCATTTTATATTTTGTATTATCTCCATTTCTACATATACATTTGCTTTAATGTATTTGCATATGTCATATTTGTATATGCTGTATATACATCTTATAAAACCGCTTGAAATTTTTTGAATGGGGATGTTACAAATTATCACATGCAAATAGCATGACTCCTAACTATATGTTATATTGCTATAATGTATTCTAGATGTATGAAAATATTTATTCTCATATGTAACTTACACGTTTAATTTTTATATCTCTAGGTGGTATATTGGTATATTTTTGTATAAATACACTAAATATATAGATACAGTACAACTTTGTATTATTAAAGGTAAGTATACTCATATTTTTCTGTATAGTCTATATTTTATTTGTATTTTATAGTTTTTCTATTATATACATGCACATTTACACACAGAACTAGTGAGTACCAAATAACTGTCAAATGCTGTGGTGTCTAAAACATGTCTCATTTTTGGCAGAATTAATTTGATCCAGATATTCCTTCCAGCTGAGAGTAAACTCTGCTGAAACCTCCTGCATATCTACTTTCCTTTCTTTTGCAGGCAAGAAAAAAGTCTTTGTTCCAAGGTCATGATGTGGCTGCCCCATCCCTGGAAGCATCCAAGACCAGACTGGATGGAGCTCTGAGCAACCTGGTCTAGTGGAAGGTGTCCTGGCCCATGGCAGGGGGGTGGAACTGATTCTTAACTACTCTTCCAACCCAAACCCTTCCACGATTCTACAATTCTATGACCTGATTTTTTCCTAAAAACAAAAACCCCTACCAGTCTCCCACACAGATTCATCCACAGTCCGTAGTTCAAGTGCTTTAACTATAAAATATTCAGAGGATTCTTCCAGTTTTCAAGTTTCTTATCAAAGGGGGATTTATTTTCCTAGTTAGCAATTTCAGGATAGCACTTACCCTAAAGATCAAGAAACAGCTAAGAAAACAGGTACATCTTATGAATTTCTAGGTGGTAATAAGACAACTTCAAGTCACCACATGAGGGCTTAGAGAGGATGTCTCTGTCAGAGACCCTGAACAGACAAAAAAGCACCATAACTCAACTGCAGAGAAAGGAGACTACTATATGTAAAAAGATTAAGTTTTTCCAAATCCAAGGAAAGAAAAAGGTATATAAGCTTTGGCAAGTTCAATGCTAAACCAGACCCAGTTGAGCCAAAAGTAATTTGGGAACAGCCTGCTAAAGGTATAAAAATCAACAGTAAAAGCTTTTCCAAACAATCTGACAGCTCCTCAAAGAGGCCAAGAAGCCACGGAGGCCTTCAGGGAGCACCCTGGGAAGGTCAGGCTCTGGCAAATGAACTACTCTGGGTGCATTTCCCAACACTCTCTGCACACTCCATCAACAGATCTGATACACGATCAGCAAAAGCAGCAACTGCTGTGGTGTCCTCTCTTGGCAATGGGTCCCCCTCAAACAGCTGAAGGCTCTGCAGAAGCCCAGAAGCTGAGGGGCTAATGTGTATGTCCCAAACACCAATAGCTGGATGGCTGTGGAGGCAGCCAAGAGCCAAGATCAGTTGTTGGGAACAACAGCCAAGGGCTGTTGGTAAGAACATGCCTGAGAAAGACCAGGATGTGGCTGCAGAAGGGGCCATATGGAGGAAGTGCAGCACTTTTCTGGGACCTCCTTGTTGATTCCCTTCCCTTCCCTTCCCTTCCCTTCCCTTCCCTTCCCTTCCCTTCCCTTCCCTGCCCTGCCCTGCCCTTCCCTGCCCTTCCTTTCCCCTCTTTAATCCACCCCCTCTTTCTCTTCCCTTTCACTCTACTCCTTTATCCACCAAGATCCACCACCATGTGCTTATATTAGAAGAACAGGGACTAACACACCAATTTCAATGCCAAGTGTGTAATTCATTAAGAAAGCTTCCTAAACTTTTGTGGACCCTCTGACTTTTGTGACTCCTTTTGACCATGAACACCTGGGTGCTCCTTTCCCCTAAAGTGTCAGACATCACAGGCCCAACAGAAGGCTGCCTTTGGAGTAATAGCCTTCAAATGAAGGATCAGGATAAGATTCAGGAGGAAATTCAGAAATTTTTAAGAAATGAAGCATTTTATACTGTCCCACAAGACTCAACCCCCACATCAAGCTCTGTAAATTTCACACCAAAGAATCCTCCCCATGGATACAACTACAGGTAAGCCAAGCTGCTCTTGCTCAAGTTTAAGTAATTAAAAAAAGCATCAGCAGTTACAGAAACACCTGACTCCACATTAAGGAATATTCCAATGTCACTATAGCAGTAAAAGCTCCAATTCTAACCCAAATACCTAAAATCAGCATGAATTTGAGTAAACATGCCTTACACACTCAAGCAGAGCCTATGGACTGTTAACTAGCAATTAATTATCATTTGAAACAAGCCCAAAAGGAAAAACAAAACAAAATGAGATACTGCTTAATTAATATACTTTTAAGCAAACACAGCATCGATTTGTTTGAGGAAAGCGTGAATTAAAGGGCTCCAAAATACATTCAGAACAAATCGGAAAAAGAAAATGTACAATATATCAACTATTCCATTCCAAGCTCTCATTTCCTCCCACACCTCTCACACAGACATAAGAGTTTAATGATAAGACACCCCCCCACACACACATGATTGCAATTGATGGATCGTGAACCACTTTTAATTCTAGTTGAAAGCATTTGGCATTCTATCAGATTATAAAATCCCTTCCTACGCTTGTGGAAGGACACAATGACAGCTCCACTACGGACACCACACTCCATGAAGAATTCTGTCTAGCACAATACCCATATTAACCAGACAGAACTATACATTTTAATTTATACAGTCATTATTTCTTTTCGAAGCATGCTTCCTAAGGCAGAAAAAGTGACAAGACAAAGGGATTGATTTGTACATAAGGTGAAATGATTATTTAGTACTTACTTTCCATCTTTAGTAATTGTGTTGTGCTTGTTTCAAGTATGTGCCAAACCACAGTGAAAATCTAATTTTAAATTAATTAACTGGAGAACTCTACATACATGCCGAAGTTGAGTTCTATAAAGCTTCTATCCTCTAAAAATTGACTTCTGCAATTTGCAAATATGCCAGCTCTTAACATACCAATAGGATGCTGGAATGACTTAAAAAATTACTCCAAATATTTGAGCATGCCATGAGTTTCAGCAGACTGGTGGTGGCTGTGGTGGGGAGAGAGAATGCAAAACACAGAGGGGAAAAAAAGATGCTATTAAAAAGACAGGAAGAGAAACACTGTAAGAGTGATTGAGAACACATTATTTTCCGATACACAAACTGCAAAAGCTCATAAGGTTATTTTTTCTTCTTCCAGTGAAAATACTAAGAAGCCAAATGGCAAAGATAAACATTTTCTATTTAGCAAGGACAAAAATTCCACAAGTAGCTACATATTATATGACAAATCATTATTCTGACTAGACAAGCTACACAGGATTACATTTAAAACATTTTAGTTGACTACTATGGAAAATAATTATTAAATTTTATTCTCTATATATTGCTCAAAGAAAGTTTACCTTCAGGTCAGAAAAACTTTTATAAGTTGACAGAGTGCACCAAGGGAACAGGAAAACCATGGAGGAAGAGACAAGACTAACAGTTTACTACTTATTTTCTTCATATCACTTGATGCACTGATACAGTAAACTCCCACAGTCCCATGAGAGCCCATATTAAACATAATGTATTTTCTATTCATAAAGCAGCACCAGCATAAATGGCAAACACACCCAGACCAGCCACACACAATAGCCTTCCCTGCATTTGTTCATTTTAATGCTGCAATTAAATCACTCGGCTCTACCAAGTGCTGTCACCAGGACTTTGTTTTGTGAGTGCTACAGCAGTTTAAAATTGTTTGTTTGGGAAACAGTACAACTTCTGCAAAGCTTCACAGTGTTTTCAAACTCGGGATGGGGAAGGCAAATATATCTCAGAAAAGGAAAAATTTATATAAATCTTCATTAATAAGCAATTTTTACCAATACAGCAATTATAACAAAAAATGCACTGACAGCAGCCACAGCATGTTAAAAGGTTGTAGAAAAATTAAACAGAACATTGGGCAAGAATAGGAACGTGGCTAATGAGCACATTTTCCATCTAGGCTAAGACTATTTCAGGACAACTCTCTTAATTGCAAAAATGTAAAATGATGCATTTCCAATTGCATAAAGCCTTTATATAACAAGCAGTTCTCTAACCTAGATTACATGTGATTCCTGTCCAAAAACAACAGTGACAACAATGAGAGGCTCTATAGCTTCTGTCCATCTCCCAGGCTGCTTGCAGCAAGAAACAACGAACACCACCTTGAGGGTGATGTTGTGCAGCAAATCCCAAACCTCACTTTTAACAGAAAAGACAGCACACAAAATCCCCAAACTGAAAACAGGAGAGAAAGTCAAGGAGGAGAAAAAAGCCTGAAACCAGTAAAGATTTCTCCATAGCAAAGTGGGATTATCTTTAAGCATGTTGGCAAAATCCACTCAATGATCACCAAACTATTGCTGAGATTGGCTGAAACAGCAGACCTGCCACTAGAACTTGTGTGCAGACCTTACATTTGATTTTGGGAGCAGATACTCCAGATACTGTTTGAGAGAAACCTTAGAAAACTAATGCTGCTTCTGAAAATGCCAATGGAAGAACACCTTGCCACCTCTCACTTCTTGGTCACAAGACAATTTAAAGAGGTTGACTAGAAGTCATCTCCAAAGCTTTATCATTACAGTCATCTGATTCATTCCACAAAATGTTTGGCAACAGGAAAGCTCATGGAGAATCACAAGTAAGGTCAGACTTAATAGCAATTAAGTTCCCTATTTAGTCAAGAAAGGGAATGTGTCTGCTTGGTATAGCCCTAGACTTGCCATTATTCTATTAAGGATTCTGCTTCATTAGGTGGGCTTTTTAACTCAAAACAACTACTCCAGATTTCACAGATCAAATCATTATGGTTGGAAAAATCTCTCAGGTCAAGTCCAACCATAAATTTGTTGCTGTTCACTTGTTTTCTTGAGACTAAATGACTGGATCATTGAGGAAACTTACAAAAAAGTTATTTTCCTTTATGGAGGTACAGATAGAATCACAGAATGGTTTGAGCTGGAAGGGTCCTTCAGGATCACCCAGTTCCACCCCTGCCATGTGCAGCGACACCTACCACTAGACCAGATTGCTCCAAGCCCAGTCCAACCTGGTTTTGGACACTTCCAGAAAGGGGCCACTACATACTAACACAGAGTGGCTCACCATGAAGACCAGCCACTCTGTTTGTCTTTCCAGAAAGGTTACAGCTTTTGAGGACAGAACTTATTTCCAATATCCATAATTTCCACCAAGTCAGATTCCCCCGTGAAGATACAACTTTATGGTAAGTTTGGACTAGTGTCTGAAAAGCTCTGAAGTCAGCCATACATGTTTGGACAAAATGTTGTCTGTCTATGTCTTGCTCTCCATATTGCGATGTGGAAAAGCAGCACTCACTTCAGCAGGACAAGGAGTGGCTTTGTTTCATTCTCAGTGCCCGAAGAGTATCTTGGGCTAACAAGCCCTACACAACTTCAGCCAAGTACTAACATCAAGAAGTCTAAAATCATTGTTTGAAATACTTGAAATTTCAATTTATCTGACTTTGCAACCACAGGCCAATCAACCAACTACTAGGAAGGGGAAATTTTATTTTTACTTTTTCCTCCAAGAGATTGCAGGTGTAAGACTTGCAAGCAGTTGTTTAACTTCTGCTGATCAACTGCTTGGAATAGATGTTTGGGAACAAGCCCTCCTGCTAGAATTTAGTATATATTATATACTAGGACATAAAACTTCCTAGAAAATCTTCTGGATGACGAAAATACATGTGTTTTTAGCAGTGTACTTACAGATTTACAACTACTTTTTCTATGAGGAGAGCGTTTCCAACCCAAAGGAATCTTTATTCCATTCACAGTACAGGTGTTATTTCTAGTTAGATAATGCAGTTATACAAGTCATTTTTGGACTAGTCACTAGGTCTCAGAAGTATGATGTCAAATTCTGTCAATCAGAGCTGTCATAGGCATTCAAGCTGCTCTGCCTGACTGCTACCACCACCAAGATCATAAACAGTTTACTAATATATCCTAGCAAATACCCTTTATACAACTTATTGTTAAACTCATTCCATTTTTTAAATTGCCAATTACTATTTTATTTTCCAGACATGTTTTTATAGCAGTTGTTCTCTTATAATTTCAGTAATTAAATGAAATTAAAATGTAAGTTTCTTGTACAGGTAATTTCTCATGAATATCATCATATCTGGCTCACTGTGGCACTACAGAAATTTAATGTAGTTCCAAACATTATATTTTGAAAAAATTCAGTTCTCTGTTGAGTAAAACTGTTTTCTTTTGACTTATTTTGTTCCTCTTGCCACACTTTTCTGTAAGAAACATCACTTAACATAAAAGACCCAAGTGTTTGTTGCTGACCACAGAAATGAAAGTTCTTCATAGTACATTTCAATAACTAGATATGAAGAAATTCTAAAATCACTAAGGTTTTAGCTCTTTCATCTGAAAAATGTCATGTATTTCCTCAGGACTGGAGGGGCTGGGGACATTTTATTTCAACACTCCCACTGGGCATCAATGTACTCTGCATGTGCTGTACCACATGACATACCTGGTTTGCATCTGGAATGTTGCACCATCTGTCTCCTTCAAATGGTTAAGTTTTTTAACTATGCATTTCTTCTAACTGTAGTTTTCTGACTGTTTTCAGCATAAACTGTGTTAAAAACCCAATACCAGTTCAGCTGGTATTCTAGGAAAAATTAAACACTCCTCTGTTTCCTCCATCACTATGGATTCAGAGCATGATCAAGAAGTGTTCCTACTTTCCTTGGAGCACTTCATACCATTGCTAAAGCTAACCAGTTGAAAGTTTAGGGTCTCATCTCAAAAGATTTCCTCTGAAGCTATTGGGATTCTGCACGAGCATACAATCTCTCTGTGCATAACCAGACCCCAGAACCAGCAGGACACATTGCAAAGCCATAAATACACATCCTTTGCCATGTACAGGAACATGAAGGCTTTTATACCACACAATCTGCCATCATCGCCTACAAAAGAATTCTTAGGAAGAAATTCCTGCCTGTGAGGGTGGGCAGGCCCTGGCACAGGGTGCCCAGAGCAGCTGTGGCTCCCCCTGGATCCCTGGCAGTGCCCAAGGCCAGGCTGGATGGAGCAGCCTGGGATAGTGGAAGGTGTCCCTGCCCATGGCAGGGGGTGGCACTGAATGAGATTTAAGGTCCCTTCCAACACAAATGACTCTATGATTCTGTGATTTTATGATTAATGGTAGTCCTGGGGGTTTGCTCTATTTCCAAAGAATGGTATAGATCCTGATAAGTTTACACAAAACCTTCAGAAGTATTTAGAGAATAATCTAAGACCAGCTTATGCACTTAGAAAAAAAGACTCTTTAGACATGCAGCCTCTAGTAAAATTTGTGTTTAAGAGCTTTACCAGTCCCAAAGAAAAGTTTGCAAACCTAATAACTGCAATACAGGATCTTCCTTGAGAGCACAGAGAAAATAAAACAATGAAGATGGTCCTCAACAAATTATTCCACTTCTCTCTTATTTTACTGGCTAATCCCTCTCCCCACTTTTTTTGAATCTCACTACATGAAGCAATTATGCAAAAAAGCACTACAGGCACCTATTACATGATTGATACAGTAAGAACCAGTTGTGAAAGAGCTATTTCTTGCCTGCAAAGTCCTAGTTCATTTAAGCCCTAATTCAGATCTGCTGAAAACTAGTTTGTTTTAAAGGCTTAAACGAATTTATAAATCCACCTTTCCCCAAAGGTTCAAACCTAGCTGTATGACAGATATCACAGAAAGATTTGTGTTGGAAGGCACCTTAAAGACCAGTTCACGCCACCCTCCTGACATATTTTGTGTGACCTAAGACCAACAGGAAAGTAAAAACTCTCTGTTCAGGCTGAGAGTACAGGCCCATGTGTTTATCAGCTACAGAGTCTCATACTGCTGAGCAAAAATCCAAAATATTAGCTGGAATGGTATGAAATTCAGTCTTTTAGCAATTACGAGGAATTATTCCAGAGTTAGACTCATTCTGAAATTTTTCATTTAGACAGAAAATATTATCCTGTTCCTGACCACAATTCTCTTATGAAACCTAGTTTTAAATTTATTACCTACCCAATTCAGCACAAGAGTGACAAGGTCTCAACTCTGTCATTATTAATATCCACAAAAGGAATACAGGGTTTGGATCCCAGCCAAGGAAAATCTGTCCATTGTACTGCAGCATTTCTACCAGTAACAGTCTACCTCAAACCTCATAAATGTTCAGAAAGAAGGGGGAAAGAGAGCAGTGCTCGGCACAAAGGAAGAAATGCTATCTAGAGATCTAGAAAGGCCAAATATGAAAGCATTTGCTTAACATGCTAAATAGAAATAATATGCAGGAGCCTGTCAGACCACTTGCTCTCCACTTGTCACAAGCAAGCCCCTAATGATATTCTAACGAAGGAAGTTTTTTACCATTAACTCTTGGATATACATTCACATCAGGAATGGGTTTACATCACAACAGTAATTTACATAAAAGAGCCTTCATGTCATCCAGCCAAGTAATCCCTGGGTTAGAGATGTCAGAGTCATCCTCGTACCTACAGCTACTCCACCTTCCCAGCTCCACAACATCCCCATTCATTGTCTTACATGACAGAAACAGAAGATGGAAAGGACCCGGAGACAATATGGGAAACTCAGGCAATAAGAGATTTGCTTCTGCATCTGCCTCTCATCTATCTCGTCTTTCCCTTTATTTTACACAGCTGTTAAATATACAATACTTAGTTTTATTAAATTCCAATATTTGTTGATGAAAGATAAAATTAATACAGTTGCATTCCAGCTATGGTGCTGGTAACATTTCTTCCCTCTTGCTCCAGCCCTTCACCCAGTCAGCAGCTGAGTCTGCACAAATGCAGAACGTCACTTCAGTCTAAGCCACGTCCCCTCACCTGTGACAGTCACCATCAACCAGACATTAACTGACAGAGCTTGGCAGCAGCATGACTCTGGGATTCATGTATATTCAAAATCCAAATAAAAATCTAATTACTTAGAAGCAAGCAAAACTTCACACTTTCCTATAAGGATAATAATTGAATTTCCATGTCATGCAGAAATTTATTTTTCAATAATGGAAATCCATTCTTTTCAACCAGGATGTCTATTCCTAGGTGCCACATTCTTTTCTTGTTAATAGTATTTTTCTTTCCCCAAAGTGAGTCACTCTGGAAAATGCCATTCGCTTGAAAGAGAAAAATTGACAAACAACCCCAACTGTCACAAAAATGAATGTTCATGCTCAGTGCTACAACTACCACATACCAATAACTTAAACCTCAATCACGAAAGTACCAAATTACTCAACAATAGTAACTGGCCTCAGGACAAGGAAATAAAACTTAAATCTGCAACTGTGAAAATAGTTCCTACTAATACACTGCTAGGCACATGATCTGTTTGGCTTTGCTCTGCTTTGGCTGGGAAGTCTTTCGCAGAAAGACGGAAAAAGTTTTTGATGGCTTATTCAAAAGGAAAAATAGCCATTTATCAGGTTATGTAAAAATCTCATACTTGTGTTGGAAACTACAGTTTGGCAGAACACATTCAATTACCACTGGGTCTTCTAGAACATTAGGTAAAAAATAACGATGGTATAATCGCATTAAGGATTTGTCTTTGTTGGTTTAAGACAAAGATTTTAGTCAAAGGCCTCATTAAATCTTAGCTCATTCTGTGCAGAGCTTAGCTCCTCCGTGAGTCTAGAAAAACAAGGAAGTACAACTATAATCCATAGAAATAAAAGAAAGATGGAAAGACTTCCAAGTTTTTTTATGCTTAAAAGCAGAAGAACGTTTTCCCTTCTTGAATAAAAATTATTCATTAGAAACTACAGCTGTCAAAATGAAATTATTTGTGAAATCAACTCTCAAAATCAAACACTTCAGTCCATACAGGCAATACTGCAAGTATGTGCTCTTAAGAACATACCCAACAAGGCTCCAGGGAAAACATACTCTGAGCCACATCCAGATGGTGTGTGGCTCCAGTGAGGTTGTAGTACCTCAAAATTACAAAATTAATTACAGCCAGGATTTTCACAGTGTTTCCTCCTATCACAGAATGGTTTGGGTTGGAAAAGACCTTAAAGCTTCTCTCATTCCAGCCCTCTGCCACGGGAGGGGACACCTTCCACTAGATCAGGCTGCTCCAAACCCCATTCAGCCTGACCTTGAACACTTCCAGGGATGGGACTTCTCTTATCCTTCAAAATATTTTTGTCCCGCATTCTGCAAATTCAATGTATTCTTTGCATACTGACCACAATAAAAAAATGCAAACAACTGAATTTAAAACAAGGTTGCACAGGAAAATAAAAGCACAGTTTTATGATCTGAGTCAAGGACCAAAGCTGCTGTACACATCCTCAAGACTGCAATTTTGAACTGCAAATGTACACACAAATGCACACAAATATTTTCATTACAGATTAAAAAGAGTCAAGTGTTCATCTGACACTGAGTTTTGGCGCCGGTCAAAGTTTTGCTTTCACAACACACTTTTGTTTTTCTTCATTTCCCTCAGAGATGCAGCAAAACCTACCACAGCCATCATCTCCTAAAAGCACAGTATTCCTTTGCACCATGCATATTCAAAAGCCAGAATGACAATTTCTACTTGCATTAATGACTTTTTCATAGGAGTAGTTAATTACCCATCTCCTTCTGGACAGGCGCTTAGCACTGGCAAGACAGGTACCACTTCCTGCAAGGAATACTCTTGTCTCATAAGTACTACTACTAAATAAGAGTTCATCTGCAGGCTCCTTAGGTAAACTATTCTTTATATTTAAGCACAGCAGCTGAGTAGACTAACATCACAGATTAAAGCTTCTCCCGTGACAAAATTATTGAAAGGCAAATAAAACTGTTTCAGAACTTGAACTAATTTTATCGTGACACAGAACTTCCGTATCTGAAATGTGCCACTCCTACCACAAGTCCATTCTATGCTCAACATAATTGGTATCATATGAATAAACTCTTTCACTTTGTACATGTCAAAAAGTCTACCAGATTTCAGGAGTTATTTGGGTTAGAATACAGATTTCCCTTGCAAATGCACTAAAAAAAAAATCCATCATCATTTATTTTGGGGAAGGAGCAGAAGCTAAAAGTGAAAGGGAACAGGGAACTAAACAGAAAGTACAGAGACACCCTTTCCTCTACCCTTGCTTTACCTACAGTGCATCAATAATAAAATAAATATAAAATCTTAAAGAAAAAATGCAAAATAACATGATAGCTTCACAGAACTGGTACTCCAGTAGCCTCCTGGAGAAAACAAACCACGCAGAAAATGGAGCTACCTAGCTAATCCATATCTCCAGACAGGCAGTGCACAGCATCGCCTTTTCATTCCTTTAGTCTTTACACACACGACCAATCAATAAAACCACAAAATTTAACTATTAAAAGGAGCTTCACACATCAGGCAATGCAACTCCCCTGCTCTGCTGAACATGGACAATGGTTAAAATGAGTGATCTGATGTCTGAATACTCCCACTCCAAAACATGGCACAGACATCTGGCAGGACAATGAAAGGGAAACAGTTAATGTGTTATTCAGTAACATGTAATTTATTAACAAATGCAGCTTCGGATGGATTTAATCCATGAGCAGACCTGAAAAGCAATTTTTAAGAAAGAACAATAAAAAGCCAAAGAATTTGTCGTGCTTTATCAATGTTCCGCTTCCCAACTTGAAATGCATCTCAGTTTGTCTTATCCATTCACTTTCCAACCCGTCCAGGGCACTTGTCAGTTATCAAACATGAAGTTTAAACTTTTCATAACACGGCATCAGTGCATCTGGAACCAAACAGATCATCCTTTTTCCTGACCAATCCAACCACTTTCATGAGAAATCATGCAGCTAAACACAACAAGCCTCAGCAGTTTAGTGTAGATATTTTCAAAATCATTAATAATAAACCCCTTATGGAGTTGTAAGTTATAGGTGTTATTTTAATATCCAATATTAGTGCAAAAAACCCCAGTCCTTTGAGGTGTTAACGTTACAAAGTCTGTATCTGCCATCCAGAAGGAGGACAATCTAAAAGTTCAAGATCATAAAACGCTAGAATGGTTTGGGTTGGAAAGAGACCTTAAAGCCCATCCAGTCCGAACCCCTGCCATAGGCAGGGACACCTTCCACTATCCCATGTTGCTCCAAGCCCCATCCAACCTGGCCTTGGACACTGCCAGGGATCCAGGGCAGCCACAGCTGCTCTGGGCACCCTGTGCCAGGGCCTCCCCACCCTCACAGACAGCAATTCCTTCCCAATATCCCATCCAGCCCTGCCCTCTGGCACTGGGAAGCCATTCCCTGTGTCCTGTCCCTCCATGCCTTGTCCCCAGTCCCTCTGCAGCTCTCCTGGAGCCCCTTTAGGCCCTGCCAGGGGCTCTGAGCTCTGCCTGGAGCCTTCTCTTGTGCAGCTGAGCACCCCCAGCTGTCCCAGGCTGGCTGCAGAGCAGAGGGGCTCCAGCCCTGGAGCATCTGGGTGGCCTCCTCTGGACTGGCTGCAGCAGCTCCAGGTCCTTGTGCTGTTGTTCCCCAGGGCTGGGGCAGCTCTGCAGGTGGGGCCTCACCTGATCACAGTATCTGTTAACACTGTACAAGAAGCACAGCAGCCTATGGGGAGAAGGTACTGAACCTTGAATTCACAGATTTCGGACTGTTTCTTAGGCAGCACGGATGGTCAAGCATCTTTATCATTTGAAATGTGCTCAAAAATGAACTGAAAAAACACTGGCGTTTATTAAAGCCTTTTCACAGTTATTGCTAAAATAAAGATTAGGTAGGAAATGAACACTCTTGTTGACACTGCATGATAAGGTGAAGAGTTATGGATTCCTTACCATCCTTACCAATTGAAATTTATAGGACTTTACGAAAAAGTTGAGTATAACTGGTTTTTTTGCTTGAGTTTGTTTTTTTTACATAGCTGACTATTGACATTCTCTCTAATTATAAACATTGTCTTTATCTCAATTTCAATTTCCATAATTCTCTAGAACTAAGAATTTGGAAAGCAAGAAATACCTCCTTTTCAGCTATATAAAACTCCTTTTTTCTAGCCCTAATCCTTGTGAAGTACCAACTTTTAAAACTTTGTTACAATATATCAGCTTGCCTCTTGGTTTCCTTTAATAAGCAATTTCCCCATAAGAATTAAAAAAAAATCATTTCTGACCTAATAGGTTTTCTCTTCTCTTTTATACTGGGTTATTTGAAGCTGCTCAGGTTTTGGAATATCAGGGTAAATGTCACGGAGATAAATCACCGGCACACCTCGTGAAACTTGCTGCAGCGGTCCCAGTAAACAAGCTGAAGCATATGGTTACAATTAGGGTTTGTATGACCACAGAAATCAGAAGCTCTAGTCATGAACCACAGCCTCGATGTGCTGTGCACTGATGGTCCCTGCTCCAAACAGCTGACAGGCTACAGAGAGCTACAGCACAGCTCCCAGCACACCACAAGCCTGTGCAGTGTCAGGTAGACATCACAGAAAAGAGGCTTTACAGATTTCAAAAACACATAAGCCTCCAGAATGTTAAGCATGAAAAATTTTGTCACTGTCACAAGGGTGGAGTGGTGGCAGCCAAGGGTCCCCAGGAGCATCAGCCTCTCCAAATGAAAGAAAAAAACGTACAGTTTCACAGAATCTCAGAATGGGTAAGGACGGAAGGGATGGCAGTGGATCATGTGGTCCCAGCTCCCTCCTAGAGCAGGGTCATCCCAGAGCAATGGTACAGGATTGTGTCCAGATGGGTCTGGAATATCCCCAGTGAGGGAGGCTCCACACCCTCTCTGGTCCGTTTCAGGGCTCAGTCACTGCGCAGAGCAGTTCTTCCTCATGTCCAGGTGGAACTTCCTGGGCATCAGTTCCTCTGGTGCCATTGCTGGGTCCTACAGAGCAGAGGCTGATCCATGCTCTGACACCACCCTGCACATACTGATGAGACTCATCAAAGTCAATGGAAGATTTTTAAAATTATCAAGCCCAGGAAATGAGGGTATAAATTACTCTTCTGGGAAAGAATGCTTTGCTGTCACTACCATCAGTGTATGTGCAAAGAGCAGAGTCCACAGAACAAAGCCCATGCTACCTGTGCAGCTAGTTCTGATTAATGGTGGTTAACCATTAAGAACATGTTGGTGAAGCTAACAGGACTGATCAACAATTTAATGGAATCTCAGGATAGCTTGAATTGGAAAGGACCTTAAAAATCACCTCATTCCAAACCCCTGCCATGGGCAGGGACACCTTCCACTTAACCTCCAAGCCCTGTCCAACCTGGCCTTGGACACTTCCAGGGATCCAGGGGCAGCCACAGCTGCTCTGGGCACCCTGTGCCAGGGCCTCCCCACCCTCACAGACAGCAATTCCTTCCCAATATCCCATCTGTCCCTGCCCTCTGGCACTGGGAAGCCATTCCCTGTGTCCTGTCCCTCCATGCCTTGTCCCCAGTCCCTCTGCAGCTCTCCTGGAGCCCCTTTAGGCCCTGCCAGCGGCTCTGAGCTCTCCCTGGAGCCTTCTCTTGTGCAGCTGAACACCCCCAGCTGTCCCAGGCTGGCTGCAGAGCAGAGGGGCTCCAGCCCTGGGAGCATCATTATTTCTTAATTATACTACAACTGTTCTGGTTTCAGATCCTTGTCATTCAAAGTCCCAAGAGCTTAGTGGAACTGGGGTCAAATGTCACCAGAAGTGCTATTGCTGTATAATCATTCTATACTCTCACATCACTCAAATACATGAAGATGAATTAGATTTCAAGAAACAGAACATACACAATCCAGTGCATGTCAAAGGAAGTGTCTAGGAGCTTGATAGTGAATACTTCTCTGGCCTGCAGAGATTCCTATCAGACACAATGTATTTCTGTACTAATGTGATTAAGGCAGAAGGCGAGTTTTTGTCATAAAACCATGAGAACTCTCAAAGGGGACACTGAGGCACTGCTCAGGCAGCAGCTCTACCTAATTTCAGACCAGCTTCTGTGGTCCTTATAGCACCCAAGCACAGATGTTGGGCAGGATGAAGCCACTCTGGTACCAGTTTGCTGTGCAGCCCTTGCAGATTGCCCCTGCCACAGCTACACAACCAGTAACACTCAACTACTTATTCTCAAAGTACCTGTGCTTGAACTGCAGCTGCACACTTTGCTCTGCGTCAGGCACATCTTCAGGGGAACTAAGAGAAAGGTTAAAGATCTGGAAACTACCTCCATCTTCCCATTCAGACAGGTGAAAATATCACAGTTACAGTGTCAAGAGGATGACACTTACAGACTGTAAGCAAGAAGGAACACGAACAGACAGAACTGGGAAAGAAAGCTCAAATGTACATTTCCATTGTGGTGGGCATGAACAGGCAATTAAGCATTGACTAAGCATCACAGATAGACACCAGATCTGTGACACATCACGAAAAGGATCTGGAAGGTAGAAGCAAGCAGAGTGAAGTACTTGTTAGCAGAAATAAAGGTTGGTAAAATCGTAAGAAATAACAGATACTTTGTTAGTACCTCTTTGTGTCTCTCTTCTGTGATATATTTCAATGTAGATATTACAAATCTGGCTACATAAAATTGAAGAGGAAAAAGATATTAACATAAAACACTAAATATTAATAAATAGTTTTCTTGTAAAGTTAAAAATTACCATGAAAATGCTTCTATTAACCAGAAAGTAGCACAAAAAAAAAAAAGATAAGCTATATTGTATATACTGTATATAAATCCCAGATGTACAACAGGATATCCTATGCTGAACAGCATAACGCACAGTAAAGCAGATATTTACCTGATATAAAGTCATTAATGGCCAGGAATGTTTGTCTAGCTCCAAAGAGTACAGACATGAGAAAAAAAGCCATCACTGACCACTACACACTGAATTCTGCAATTTCTATTAATGCTACAACAGTACATTTGTGTGGCAGATTAGTTATGATGAGGACTTAGGTGATTAATGAAGCTGAATCTGGTTACTGACTCTGCTTTAGCTCCTTACAGATACAGCATTGTACCCCTCACATCTATAAACACCCAAACAGCACAAGCCAAGTCAATTAGATCCCACTGTTGCAGTAACTCCTTACTTCTGCCAGATGCATTAGTGTCTGGGATTGTTTTTAACAGCAAAGTATAAACTGGATCAACTATTTCAAAGGAAAACATTTAAACTGACTTATTTTTCAATAGCCTTGAATAGCACTATCATTTCTCTGTCTTAGCACATCATCTGCTTGGCAGTTCCTCACTCTAACAAGGATTTTATTTTGCAAACAATAAAATGACTAATTAATAAAAAATTGCTTGTCCACAAAAAGTTGTCTCAACTTAGTTGACTGTAGACTATGAATTGGCAAATGTTAATAAATCTCAAGAAAAAAGAAGAGGGCACTTAGAGCCAACAAAAAAACTTGGGTTTGATAGTAAGTTGGTTCAATGTGCTTTGTGAACCAAGAATAATTAATTTCTAGTTTCCAATAAATGAGTTTCTAATATCTAAACTCTCCTGCCATGCATATTAATGTCATTTATGCTTCACAACACTGCCCCAGATCTAGCGGCACTTTACAATTACTTTGCACACCTACTGAAAGACCACAAAGACAAAGCAAAGTTGACTCAGTAGAGAAAAATCTCCTTTATGAAGTTACAAAAATAAATACCATTATTTTTCCCCTCCTTCCAAAACCACCATTGTTTCTTTAATTATCGGAGCATAACAGAACTGGCAGGACAATCCAATCCAGGTATTTTATATCCAGGATGGAGAAAGGTCCTTGCACAGAGGCAACTTGGATCCAGTCAGAGGCCAAACCAAGAAGTAATTGGTGTGAGGATGTTGGCTATGTGGTTTCAGAGTTAAGGAAGCTCACGAGAGAAACAAACACAGGCTACAAAGGATGAAAAGCAGGAGAAGGTTAACTGTGGGAAAGGGTAAAATTCTGCTCATATTGTGTATAATTATCACTCCTGCTGAATCACAAGGAAGGAAAAGGAGGGTGGTTCTTAAATACGGTGCTTGTAAGAGTTTGTTGATCTCCTGCTGCAGTGCAAGTGACTATGAAACATGAATAACATTACACATGATCATACAGATGACAGTGGTATCAAGTTAAATAATTAACAAGTACAATAATTATTTTAGGCCTCAAAATTTCATACTGAAAATATTTTTTTTTTAAACCAGGCTCCTATCTCCTTTCATCCCAAATAGATTATATTTAGACTACTTCAGTAAACTTACTTTAAGCATTATGGTGGTATTTAAAAGGCAGTGAGCAACACAGGAGTTTTCAGTTCTTCCATTCTTTTTTCAATCTCTCTTATGTAAAGATTACAAAATACACAAAAGTAATACAATACAGAAATCAAATCATAGTTTTCCACAGCTGTTCATTGTTTAAAATTCACTTCTGTTTCCTAACAGATTATCAACTCGTGTTGCTGCATTTTCATTTGTGCTGCACTCTACCCATGTACCTGATGCTACACGAACCAAAGTACTGATTTGCTAAGAGTTAATTCAGAGATAAGATAGGCAATTATGCCATTTACTCCACAATCCTACCGTGTCCAAGTTTCACCTATAGTCCAACATCATATATAGGCAAATAATTTTTAAAAAACTTTCAACCAACCATCTGGGCATGGATAGAAAAAACATTTCTATTTTCTAACAGGATGTGGTACTTCTTTTTTCCCTTTTCACAGGCAGGAAATTAGAAAGCTCTTTAAAAAGGCTCCTCTTCTTAAAGCTTTAAATGAAGACACTTAATTTGCTGGGCAAAGAGATGGCACTTCAGGTACTCATGAAAGAAGCAAGAAAACAAGCGTAGGCGTTTGCCAAGGTAGTTGCTAAGGGAATGTTTCAAGAGGAGTGAAGGAGGTGGGAGTGTAGAAAGAGACAAGAACAGATGTAGGCTGAAATTTTAAGAGTTTGCATTAAGAAATGGAAACTTGATATACAACAAGTAAAAAGTCATGGGGGATATGATGTGAGAAGTGTTACAGAGGGAGGCTGGAGTGGTGGCAATATGGATGGATTTCCAAATCAGTCAAATAACCAGAAGAGGGGAAGAAGTGTTTTGCCTGTGGCTGCACTGAGGCAGAAAGATACTACAGAGATCAGAACTAGTAATAACATAAATAACAGCAATTATTCAGGTAATAACAGGTACTAAAATATGCAGTAAGAACTGCAAAACTACAAACCAGATACTGAAAACTGCTTTAGAAAAACATATTAAGAGCAATATCCCTTTGCAATTAAAATGAAGGAAAAGAATATACCTGATGGGACTCGAATAAAGGAACTGTAAGGAACAATTTAATTAATCTGGCGTGTGTGTAAGTGAATCGCGAACCAAGGCACTACTTCGCGCTGGGTTTATGTTAGAGACAGAAGCCAGGCGCGGCCGCGGCGGGTGTAACCCGGGGCGCAGAAGGAGCTGAGCGCAGCAGCCGTGCGCTTTTACTGCCGCCGTGAGGAGAGACGCGGGCACTGCCTCCGACTGCAAATCCTGGCAGGCCCCTTGCGGCCTGAACTCTAATATTCCCTCAGGAGGCTGCCAGTGAATGGATTTCACAAAAGAGCTAAATAAATAGTATCGGTTTTAACAGCAACTGACTTGCAAAGTGTTCTCCAGTTTATCGGGGAGAAACAAAATAATATCTACCTTTGCTGTTAGCAGTGTATTATGTTTTATTCTTATTTGGTGGAAAAGAAAAAACCTCTAGGACGGATTTTTATATACCAATAAAACACATCTGGTGTGGGGAAGGGAGCAGCAACCAACCAAAATAGTAAAATAAAAATGAGAAACCTTTTTCTGAACAACAAATGGCATCAAGTCTTTGCTATTCTTCAGGCGGTATTTCTCTACAGCAAACAGTCCACATGGGAAAGGTCAGAATCTAGTCATACTAATCAGGAAAAAACATTAGTCAGCTTACTGGGAAAGGCACACGCTGTTACAAAAATTCCTATCTAGGTTGTTCCCTTACATCAAAGAACCCTCCTGGGACGGACCCCTTGAGACCACCTAGCCCAACCTTTTGCTCAAGCAGAGCCACAGAGCAGGTCACCACATCCACTGAGTTATTGTAAAAAATAAAATATGCACATAAAACTATTTCTTACAACATTTTAAGTAACTTGAAGTATGTGATTCATCAAATAGGGCACTAGTTGGTCGGTTGAGGGGTTTTTAATGTGTCAATAAAAAAATACAGGGACTACGTGATACTTTTACCATCTGCTGTCCTGCAGGTATAATTGCTTCAGATTCTAACACATCCCAAGACGGGCCATGCAGGCCTGTGGATAGCTTTTTTACACCAGTGTCACTTGCTGAAAAAGAAACGGGCTACAGGTGTGTCTGCAGGAGAGGGCACACGGAAGGCAATACTTCATATGGTCTGAAGTACAATTTATAGAAAATCAGACTCACTTGCCACCCCAGATGCAATTCCATAGAGCAGTCCTCCTCCATCTGTTTGCTGCTGAAAAACATGGGTCCCTGGAGGAGGGCTTCTCTCTTGTCTAATGAAATTATATAGCAACGTTTTCACAAGTCTGCTGGTGTATGGGAGACTGGAAAGGAAAAAAAACAAAACAGCTTTAGTTGACTCACAAAAATTGGCACAACGAAGTCCAGGTAAGGTACAAAGGCTGGCGTTTGGCATTAAACACGGCCAGTAACTCTCTCAGTGCTGACCAGACTGGAAAGGGAAAGAACACCAAGGTCTTGCCCATGCAAAGCTGCCCAGACTTCAGAAGGGGTCTGCAGGAGCATCTTCCACAGCAGAATCATGGAAACTGCCTTTTGGTTTTTGTTTTTTCAATAGTACTTTTAAGTAAACCAGTTAGTTTGTAGAATCGTTATATTCACTTACCTCAAGACACAACTGGAAAAATATTTATGCAATGGAAAGAAACACTGTATTTGTTCAGTTTTTACTCCATGCTCTGGTTACACAGAACAGGTAACAACAGCATCTCTCCACACACAACCAATCTTAAATGCCTTTTCACACCTCAAGGATTCCACGACCCTATGAATTTCCAAAGATCAATGAAACAACCGACATCATTTCAGTGAATCTGAAAAATGCCTGTAGAATTTGTTGGGTTTAACTGAAAAGTTACAGTATTTACAAAATGGAGTACCATTTCCACAGAAACAAAGAGCTGGTTCCCATCCCATCTGATTTAGAGCTGAAAAGACAGGAGCTCTGTTATGATGTACTCTCTAACCATCTGCAGAAGCCCAGAAGGTGAGGGGCTAATGTGCATGTCCCAAACACCGATAGATGGATGGTGTGGAGCCAACCAAGGATTTTTGGGAATAACAGCCAAGGATTGTTGGTAAAAACACACATGAGAAAGACCACGATGTGGCTGGAGAAGGGGCCTTATGGAGGAAGGGCAGCTTTTCTGGGACAAACCCCCCGGTTGTGGCTCCTGCAGAAAAGCACAGCCCGGCTCAGCGCAGGCGCCGGGGTGAGGCTGAGAAGGGCCAGGGACCGTAGGGGCGAACAAGACCATCCAAGACCCCAAAGCCTCCAACCCATTTCCAGAAAGGTCTGAAAGAACTGACTGTGAATGAGAACTGATTTGCACAAAAAGTGAGAAATGTCTCTCCAGGGAGGGGAAGCCTCAAAGGTGCCCCAAAAAGCCCAAGGCCCCAGGACATCCCATCAGCTGGATCAACACTGGAGCCAGGGCTGGTGATCTCTCTCTTTTTCCTTCTTTTCTCTCCCTTTCTTTGATCCAGTTCTCTCTCTCTCCCTCTCTCTCTCTCTCTCTCTGTGTCCCTCTCTTTCTCTCTTTTCACTGCCCCCCTCCCCCCCCTTTATCCAAACCCCACTGTACTTACCCTGGGATATCAGGGACAAACACACTGTTTTCCATGCCAAGTGTGTAATTTACTAATAGAACTTTGCAGACCCTCTGACTTTTGCCATTCCTTTTGATCATGAGCATCTACAAATCCTGGGTGCTCCCTTCTCCTTACAGGTGGGACATCACACCAGTACCCCTCCAGGTGTTCACATTGCTCTCAATTCCCAGTCACCAAATTCCCACATCTCTCTCCAGAGGCCAGGCACCTCCTACTCCCAAATCAGACCTCTTAGACCACATATGAACTCTTCCCCCAAATATTCCCCATTTTCCCCCAAACCCTCAATTCCTTCAGTCCAGAGACTGAAGTACCAGGACACCCCACAAATCCTGAGGCTCTGGCTCCATCCTGCTGCTATTTTGGGCTGAAGTCTGCCCTGTGCTCCAAGCTGAGCCTCCCTCCTTTCCCTGCATATCAGAACAGTATCTCTCTCTTACATTTAGTAGAAACTTCAGGAAACCAGACAATAAATACATTTATGAAAAATCTGCCCACATGGAACTCGAAGTTGAAAGAAGATGAATGAGAGCCTGATTAAAATGCATGTAAGCCACTGTAACAAAGTACTTGAACACAACCACCAACCTGCCAGAACAAGTGGTATTACTCACACAACCGAGTTTACCCCCGGCTAAGTGTTCCCTTCAGCTCAGCATAGCACGTCTTCAACTTTCCAAGGCCTGCTACTTATCTGCATGGCAAGAAAGCTCTAGCATTTCTGAGGGACCTGAGTTCTCTAGGCTGCAGTGCTACAAGACTCATTGCTGAATCAAAAAAACATCCTGAAAAGTAAATGCTGTTTTAAGTTAATGAAACTACCCTCAAAATACAAAAATTATTTCCAAAATAGTTTTACTGAAGACTGGGCTGTGAGATATCCACCTAAAACCCTCCAAGAGCCTTTACAGATGTTTGCTTTTCTGTTTTCTTCCTTTTGAGCAGAACAAATTTTCTATGAACATACCATTTTGCTGCCTTCTGTTTTCAGGTACAAACAACCTAAACAAGAGACCCATTTGCTTTGCTCTTAGACAAGACCCCAGAGCAGGACATACCATCGACCATGCATCAGGTATTTGTGAATGATGCTCTCTCGCAGAATCTCTTTGTGGAATAATTGGCAGGAGAGGAACACAATGAGAGTTGTCACGGCTTCCAAAGAAATGCTGTACGTAATATCTCTGCAGAAAAAAGGGGAAAATTACAGAGATTAATCTACTGGGTTGTTTACAAGCTGATTTCCAAGAATACTTGGTAGCTTCACCTGAAGTTATACACTGTGTAGCACAGAGTGTTTCAATTGGGAACATGTAAACAACAAATTCAAGAAAACCAGAATCATTTCATACCAGAAATGGGTTGTTTTTCTTAGAAATAAGCATTTTTTTCATATGCTAAAAGACAAAACAATGTAAAAAGAAGTATTGCTCGTAGCACTCAAGTTGCAATTGATAGACTTCTTCCTAAAAATAATAAATATCTCTCAGAAGTGTGTCCTTTGTACCGTTAAACAAAATTGTCACAAAACCATCATGCTAAGTGAGGAAATGAATGTCCACCTAGCTCCATCTGCCAGGAATGTAATACACAAATGCCAGTTCAAGTGTACAAAACGCTCAGGGTATCAGGATACCACATACATTGTTCAGTTTTAAATGGTATTTTTGAGGTAACAGGGAAGTAGAAAGTTTCAAGATATTACAGATAATCACAAAGAATGAGCTGCAATGCTTAAATACTGACAGTTCAGCAAAGTTCATTTAGCTCAGGCTGATTAGGAAAAGCTGTGCAGCAGAGTGGATGACAGGCACACTATTAAAAATACCTTGTGTTTTCTGTTCCCACCTCTGTCTATAATGACTTTGTTACAAATCTTGTTTTTAAAAGGGAGAGAAAAATGGCATTTGCCTCCTTAATCAGTAACAAATTGCAGACTGCAAGAAACCTTTTAAAACACAATGAAGTAACTTGGACATGAACCAGTATCATTCTTGCTTTCAACCAAAGACCATTTTTACGTCCTCCAAAAGGAGGTACTTCATTTGGTGCAACAGCACCATCCTGTAGTTCATTAGAAATATTGTTATTAAGTATTATTATTGTTACCACAAGTCCTTTTAATGTTTCTCCCACTGCCACTATTTAATTTCCACAGTATGCTTCACAATCCAGTATTACTAAGTTACAACAGTTTCCCTGCAACAATTACCAAGGTTTTTTGACCTGGGACCTACTGGAAATTCAAAATCTGTTTATTATTGCCAAATGAAAATATTTAATAGTATCTCTATTTCAGATTTTTAAAAATTCAAAACACTAAAGAACAAATCAGCATCAATGTTGTTTAATCAGTGGTGCTAAATTTTTCTTCGTTACAATGTCACCTTCCAAAAATTTTATTCTCAACAGTTAGAACAGGTATAAGCATAAAACTAAGCGCTCTTTCCAACAATGATGATTTGAGAATTACAGTGCAATCTCCCAAAGCAAAATCAGTTCACGCCAGAAAAAAATAGATTTTCACTCATCTCAGGATCAGAGCTGGTGTGCCTCACTGAAACACACAGGATTTTATTTAGAAGAAATCAGTCTAATTTTTAACACATTCAAATAGATTAATATTCTCAAGTGTGCTGCCAGGTATGCTGTAAATAACATGCATTACTGTGAAGTGTGAAAAGAAGAATTTCATGCATTACAATGCACTGACAGCTTAAATTAAACTCTTCTGCAGCAGCTCCAGGCCAGAGTTTCTGCAGAGGGTGCAGTTATTTACTCAAAGTCAACAGCAAACTGGAATCACAATTTCCTGGATCACAATCCACAGAACCACACCACCTCTGATACAAAAATGTTTTTAAAAGTGAAGGTTGTGCAAACTCACTGTTTTTCATTTTCTCTCGCCTGATTTGAATACCTGAACCCCAAACATTTGAAGTTATGGGTCAGGAAGAGACATATTGCCTAAGTAACATTTTCCTGAAAATCATGATGTCCTTTTGAATTACTTTTACTCTCTGCGAGTTACCTGACTTTTTGCCCACTCCTGAGGAAGTTCGCCAGTGTAAATGCTGGTAAGTAGATCAGGCCAGAGGTTACACTCTGATCTGGTTCCACTGCAAATTCACCTCAGCCAGAAGCAAGGTTGCACTAGGAACAGTTCCTGCTCCCTCTCCAAACCAGGGGCACTGTGCAATCCACCACCCACATGCATCCCGTCCCAAGCAAAGCAAAGAGGACTTGTATATATACATATCAATTATCAAAGGTTCAGCCACCAGCAAAAAAAAAATTAAGAAATGGTTTTCTATCAAAATAAAAACAACAGTTTGGAAAAACACTTTTTTGATATTACAAAAAGATATATTCAGACACTTATCATTATGACAAAGGCTGAGAATACAAGAATATTGTCTCCTACCCCAAGGTGATGAATGAAAAGGGTAATAACTTCATCACATACTACAACATGCACTGGGTCACTATGCAGAGAAGAAACAAATTTTGGGGTCTAGTATACTTTTTCTCCATTTCAATTATTCATTCATTTATTTTTATGATAACTGATACAAATGGAGTAGCAAATTTGAGGAAATGTTACAAAATTATTTTGTTTTGATAAGCATCAGCATAAAAAAATAAAGAGGTTACTGTACTGTATTAAGTACATTTTGTGAGGAAAAAAATCTGCTTTCAATATCCTTACATAACTCTGAAAGAAAATACAAACAGAAAGGTAAATTCAAGCAGCCCCACTTAGTGAGTTATTTTCTCTCAGTTCAAAACCCAGACAGGGCACATTTAACTGTAGAAACACTCCACTCAAACTTGTAGAATCTGTTCAAATTAAATCTGCTCTGACATAAACACAACCAGGGTCCTGATATCTGGGGTAACCCCTCAGGTCCAGTCACCCTTAATTTATCAGCACAAGGATAAAGCTTCAGAGCAAAATTATTTTCTCCAACAAGGGTCAAATGTACAGTTTTCTGAAACTCAAGCATTTCTAAAGGGTCACAAGAACTACCAGGAACCTCTTTCAACTTCAAAGAAAATAGTGTTTATTTATATTGAGAGACTATAGAATAGGAGGTCTTTTTTTTTTTATTTTATTCAAAGATATCGGTCATATAGTATGACTTTACATGGAATTTATGCTGATCTCCAACTTCCCCTGAAAACTGTTTGCTTGCAGATAAGGAGGAAACTAGAAATAATGAACTCATGTATCAATTACATGTCAAAATTATTTAGCTAGTTATTTCAGAAAGCCAGAATAACTGCATATTGTTTTGAGCTTCTGTGGCATTTTTTTTTCTTTCTCCAGTGTCTTACAAAACAAATAAAAAATCCACAGATAGAGATCATGCTCTGCATAAATGGACTTCATAAACCAATGTACCAAAACATGCAGAAGTCTTTTCTCTTTCTCCTTTCAGATTTTCTCTTTGGGGATTCATTAGTTATTCTCAATTTTTTCATCTTTTTCTCTCTCTCTCTCCTTTCCACGAGGAGATATATTCCCATAGCAGGTAGACAAGCTAGCAGATACTATAAGTCTGTCTCTCAAAACATGCATGTTTCACAAGGAAAGAATCTGAGATAGACCGAAGTCTAGAAATCATGGCAGTCATTTCTCTCCTGCATTTGGGTTCTCCTCTTATCACAGGTAGCTGTCCTCCTGGAATCACACTTCATATACAGTGACATCCTTGGACAGAGCAGGTCCAGGTTCTCACATGTGACAGCCAAGCTAAAACTGATTTCTGGCAACAGACCTTATACATAAACATTTTCTGTGAGGAAAAGACACATCATATCATATGTATCTGAGATTATGTTAAATTATGGATTCTTCATAGAATGAAGAGCTCCAAAATGCAAGATTCCTTGATACTAGCATAACAAATGTGTGCATGTATTTAACACGTTTAGTATCTACCTTTCAATGAAAAACTGATATATCAATGGATTCCTTCCAAAAGCAAACAATGCCAGATAATTTCAATAAAAACTTTCAAATTAAACAACCAAGGAGATGTTTGAATTACAGTAATCTTTAGATAACAACTCATTAAATCAAAAGACAAAAATTAGAATCACAGAATGGTTTGGGTTGGGAGGGACCTTAAAGTCCATCCAGTCCCACCCCCTGCCATGGGCAGGGACACCTTCCACTGTCCCAGGTTGCTCCAAGCCCCGTTCAGCCTGGCCTTAGACACTGCCAGAGACGGAGAGTCCACAGCCTCCAGGAAATAAATTCTGCTAAGTCAGCACCACGTTCCATCTTAATCTGCTTTGTCAAGTAGGTAACAGAGATGGTGGGCTCGTCTGGGACCTCTATAGCCGTGGCAATACTGCTTTAAAGCAACACTGCATTTAGACTTAAAGTAGTACTGCATTAGAAAAAATTGGTGCAGTACCTAATTCTTCCAGGATATGGACTGGAGAGAATATGACTTCTCTTCTGTCTTCCACCAGGAACATACATAGTAGTTGATTTATTTTATTTATTAACTTTGGTGGCAAACCTGTAAATTAGAATCATCAAATCCTAGACTGGTTTGTGTTAGAAGGGACCTTAAACTTTATCCACTGCCATTCGCTGACATGGACAGGAACACCTTCCACTAGACCAGGTTGCCCCAAGCCCCGTCCAACCTTAGCCTAAATACTGTTTCCAAATTATGTAATCACCCCACACAGAACAAGAACTATGGTCCTGTTAAAACCACAGCTCCCCAGTATCCTGGCATCTGCTTTATCCATTCAAAACCATGTGGATGACCTCCTATCAGCATCACCTACCAAGAACTTCAACAATCTACCTATGTGTCACCATCCTGCTGCTGCTGGCTTCGCTCCAAGGCCAAGCACCACTCACAAGTGCTTTCTGTACTCCCAATCATTCAGCTTTGTTCCCTGCCTGTGAGAGAGGTCTGTGACAGAGGAACCAAGGTGAAGTACAGAGGCACCATAGAGGAAAATCTCAGCTACGGACTCCAATTAACACTCTGAAGGCACATGCTGTTGTAAACACTTTAATTACTCAGTGAAATGCAGCTATTTCTATATCAGCACACAGAGGTTGAGAGCTCATAAATGATTTCACACCTATAGAGCAAACATCCTGAACAGTCAGAAACCAAACTCCAAATTTCAACTCCTACCTCTACACCAAGCCCCCTCCCTGTTCAAATATTTTCCTGAACTTTCACCCAGCCAGAGCTGTCTACTCCGAGTATTAAAAGGTTAAAAGGTAACCCATTTTCTAATTTAGGAGAGTTGCCAAAAGGGCTGATTCATACAAAAAGTCTCAAATCATACAGGAACCAGGTTTCATTTCCCTGCTTCCTGAGGGCCCACCAGAAAGGTGAAAGAGGAGTCACCACAGAGAATAGGATCAGTTTTGAAAACTGAAAAGCAAGTACAATATCTGGCTATCAGCCTCAGGACACAAGTACAACAACTCAAAGAGAACATAATCTTTCCTCTTGGAATCATTCCTAATTTTACACTCACTGATGGCACATATGCACTCTGGCAGCTGATAATGGTCTACACTCATTACAGCTGACTCCAAACATTTGGGAGATGTCCCAAGGGGGCACTCAGCAAACACTGACTGGAAGCAGAAAGCATCTCTGACATTTCGCACTGCATCTACCCCACAGTGGGTATTCTCAACTGGGAGGACAATAGGGTGAGAAAACAAAAAATCCCAGAATGGTTTGGGTTGGAAAGGACCTTAAAGCTCATCTCATTCCACCCCCTTCCACTAAACCTTCAAGCGCCATCCAGCCTGGCCTCAGACACTCCAGGGCTCCAGGGGCAGCCACAGCTGCTCTGGGCACCCTGTGCCAGGGCCTCACCACCCTCATAGACAGCAATTCCGTCCCAATATCCCATCTGTCCCCTGGAGCATCAACAATATGGAAATACCCTAAAGGTAGTACCTAAAGGATTGACATGACAGCTGGACTCAAGAGCCTTTTTTCACAGACCTGCTCCTAAACCCTCTATGTGACTGTGTACATTTTCACCTCACTGACATTTAGTGCTTCCCCCTACGGATTAAAAATACTAGAAGTTCTGGACTTTTAAGTGTTGCACAGAGAAGCTGCATTATGTACTATTTACTTTTTATGTCATGAAGTCTTGTTACCAATACTACCAATACCCACTAAAACTAATTAAAAGGCATTACTTTTCAAACAACAGAACACAAGAGAACAGCCCAAATTCCCTAAAACTGGACAGCTGCAGTGACTCCCAGGTGTAGTTTCCAATCCTCAGGAAAGAGAAGATGACCCAGGTGATAAACAACTACATTAGACCATCAGAGGATTCTACACAGAGCCAGACCACAGGAATCACACCCCGCATTTCAGTGATGCAGCCTAAGTGAAAGGCAGACCCGCTCCACAGTCTCTCTGTGTCTTTGCTGTTGAGACCCAAATACCTGCAACCAGGTGTTTTTCAACACCCACCATCTTTTGTGAAAACAGGGCCGAAAACCATATCAGAAAGCAGATTATTAGGAATTTGATACACAGAACAATATACAAAAAACTGTACAGACTTCTGATAATATGCTCTGGGGTGAGGAAGTTTGCTACAAGTTAAAGCCTACCTAGTGAACAGATAGGTCATAGAGAAATACAGATCTAAGTCTAAAATAAAAACTAAACTAGAACAGAGTAAGAATATGTGGTATAGATAAGGTTTTCCTACTCAGGATATTTAAGACACTTAAAACACTGCACATCTACCATCAGAAATAACGAGCGATTAAGAAAATCTTCCAAATACATGAATACATTTCATTTGCTGCACCACCCCAAGGTGCAGCAGCAAATAAAACTCCCATTATATGAATCAGATCCCTCCTAAACAGAGCACAATAGTCTTAAACTTTGAGGCTCATCAAAGTGAAGCAACACAAATCTCTCTCAGTTTGGATGTTTTTGCTACCTTCAACCTCAGTTTCAACAGATGGAAGTTTGCCTTTGATGATGAGACAGAGTTGCCAAAAATGCAGAAGTCACATAGCTTTCCAAATAATGGAGCTACTACAATCTTGATAAAAATTCCTTGAATAGACTCTTTTAAAAAAGCACTATTCTGACCTATTCTTTTGAAAGTAACAAAAATAATTAAAATATGGCACTTCTGAGCTAGAACAGAAAACATTTTTTAATCTCTTTGCTGCTCATAACTGGCAAGAAAAAAAGCCTAAACATTTCTCATCATCTGTAAATGGCACCTTTCCTACACTGCAGTTATTTTGTAGAGCTTTATAATCAATTATACTGCCTTTCTTCCTCCTACATTTGACTTTTAAGCTCCCATAAAATGCAGTAAGCATCCCTAAATGAGTCAAAACATTGTCAACATTTAAATTTCCAAACAACTAAGACTGCACCCTAAAACAACCATAACTAGAGAAAATAAGGGAATTTAATAGAAGTATCAACTAACTTGTACTGGCACCACAGGGTGCTACTTAGGAGTGATGTAACTAGATCACAGTATTTCATTTTTCCTCCACATGCATTTATAGTTTTTAATGAAGTGAAAATGCACTGATAACAACCAGATGTTCAGTTATGGATACCAGCTCTTAACAAGCTGCTGAAAGAAGCCTTTATAATTTAAAGCTTTGGGAGCTCCATCCTGCAACAAAATGTTAGCAATAGTTTCTACATAAAAGTCATACAATTAAATACTAACATTGTATCTTTTTGCCGACTATGCAGTTCGAATCATTAGTGTACACTCTTGCGTGCTAACATTAGCAAAACCAAAGAAAAAGCAGAGTATCCATAGCACACTCAAGGGAACCATAAATCAAACATCAACATACAGTAACACAAGTGTTATAAGGGACTGCACAAGTCTAATTGTTGAAAACTGTACTTTCTATAAAATTAAACCTGAAACTTTTATCCCTGGCATTTTGTACAATGCAGCACAGCCTGTTTTTCAGAAAGGTAATTCAAGACATTTTTAATAACTCTCAGACACAGCATCACAATGTTGCAGAGTCCCAGGGTCCCTACTGCAACCTATTTCTGCCCTTAAGTACATTTACCTTTTCCAATACAAACTAACTTTGAGAAAGATTTTCTTAAATTGCCTGTAAAAACTGAGACACTCCCAGAAATGCTCTGCCTCCCAGAAAGGCTCTGCAGCCTTTCCCAACAACAACAAAAAAGTTATGTTTCATAATAAGGGACAGAGATTTGACAGTTATCTTCTTCCACATCCCACATCATTCTGAGAAAGACAATCCACCTGCAATTTCGAAGTATGCTGCAGGTTGTTTTGTAGGCAGAAATGAGCTTATTCTGCCAATGCTGATAACTAGAGCAAGCTCAGAGGTGAGTGACATCTGCCCATACTCAGGAAAAGATTGGAGCCTTGATGAATTCAGTATCCCTGCCAAGCCCAAACTCTTACATTTAGAATCCCAGAATGGTTTGGGTTGGAAAGGACCTTAAAGCCCATCCAGTCCGAATCCCTGCCATGGCAGGGACACCTTCCACTATCCCACGTCCCATCCAACCTGGCCTTGGACACTGCCAGGGATCCAGGGGCAGCCACAGCTGCTCTGGGCACCCTGTGCCAGGGCCTGCCCACCCTCCCAGACAGCAATTCCTTCCCAATATCCCATCCAGCCCTGCCCTCTGACACTGGGAAGCCATTCCCTGTGTCCTGTCCCTCCATGCCTTGTCCCCAGTCCCTCTGCAGCTCTCCTGGAGCCCCTTTAGGCCCTGCCAGGGGCTCTGAGCTCTCCCTGGAGCCTTCTCTTGTGCAGCTGAGCACCCCCAGCTGTCCCAGGCTGGCTGCAGAGCAGAGGGGCTCCAGCCCTGGAGCATCTGGGTGGCCTCCTCTGGACTGGCTGCAGCAGCTCCAGGTCCTTGTGCTGTTGTTCCCCAGGGCTGGGGCAGCTCTGCAGGTGGGGTCTCACCTGAGCGGAGCAGAGGGGCAGAACTCCCTTTCCCCTAGTGCCCATGCTGGGGATTAGCCCAGGGCATGGGGAGTTTCTGGGTCCCAATGCACATGGTTGGGGCATGTCCAGCCTCTCACAGCCTCTGGGGTATCACCAGATATCCCAAAATCCTTCTCCTCAGGGCTGCTCTCCAACTAGCCTGGAACAATCATGCCTGCAAAATACCACACACAGAAGTATCCCAAGCACCTGATGTGACATTGAGAACAAGTTTAAAAGGAAGGAGTGCAAGACAGCTGCACAGGTACCTCTGTTCCTACATTCTGAACATGGAGATGGCCTTCCATGCTTTAAAAATAATGCTACAGCTTCAGTGAAGGAGAAAAATAGAAACTTAAACTGGGGTGCAGACATGCAACATATTCACACGGCAGCTGCCAGCTGTATACACTCTTTCATCAAACTGCACCTACAGAACCCAAGGGACACACTAATTGTCACAATCCTCTGTTAAGGCTACTGAATGCTCCTAACAAAATCTTTGCTACTCTGAAAGACACTTTGAAGACCAGCTCAGCATGGAGATTTTAATGGTCTGTCATAACAAAAATTCATCTTTAATAGCAGGTTTACAGATAGACACTGTTACAGTGTCACTGCATGCTGCCAAAGCTGTCTGTTCTCTCGCAGGTGATCCTAAGTCCTGACACACAAATCATAACAAGTTTGAATATTTCATGTATTCCACTCAATCTATTCCTTCCCCAAATTCACATACTAGACTTGCAATTCTCTTGCTTCATTCCAGCTAAAGACAGAAATTAACTACTCCCTTGAAACAAAATAGGGAAAGAATCTCTAGTGATATCTGACCAGGGAGAGGGAGGTAAGCAAGAAGTAAACTCACTATGAAAACAATCCTGATCACTCCCTTGAACAAAATTAATAAAAAACTAATACCTTATAACATCTTTATAAAGAACATAGTTGGACTGTGTTTTAGAGAAAGCAAGTTTTCCAATATCTCCTTTCCCCTACCTACTTCTCCTTCAGTGATAGGGGAACAAAATTCTTAGTTAAGACATTATCACACTGTTAAATGTATTTTAGTGATAAACAAGACAGTAATACATATTTTTGTTAGAATTTTATTAGCAATCAGCAGCATGCTATTTCAGGAGAAATTTAGCTAAAAAACTTACATGACAAAAAAAATCCCAACCACAAAATAAAAATCTTCCACATCTCTGTCTTATGGTTTCTCATATAGCTGAATATTAAAATTATGGACAGGCTTTATAATTTTCTATTTAAATATTCCCATTTTATCACTAGGTTTTATAGTAATCTAAGTGCTTTCAGCAGCTGCTTCCATTTGCAGCAACCACATTCACACAGAAATAAAGATGCTGACAGGTTCAGTTGTTGAAATGGGTGAGGAACAATCATGCTGGTGTATTTTCTTCTGCTGGAAAGGCAGAATAAAGGAACTGGACTGCACACACACAGTGGTACTTCCAAGAAAGAAAAATAAAAGCCTGCAGGATTTATGAACTTGTCTGTATATCACAGTCCTCTCAGCCCTTTGTACTTCCTCTAATCCGCTCCAAACAAAGCCTGTATCTGTTCCAGGAAGTCCTGACAAGCTCTGTGGAATGACACTCTGAATCACACCACTAATTCATTACACTCTACCTACACAAATCCCTCGCGTTAACGTTGACAGAGCTGTATTTAATGACAGCAACGTTTCAAAAAACATTGCATCTTTGTCAGTTTTCCAACCAAAAGAACAATCCCAGCTACAAAATAGCAGAGCTTTATACTACACTGTAACAGACAATATGAAACTCTTCCAAAGCCATGATGCTTCAGTTGGGGCACTACATTTTAGGCACAGACTACAATGAAATCTAACACTAAGGACACTGCTCACTCTACCTTTAATAAAGTTTATCATGGGGAAAAAAGTTAAAACTCATCAGAACACTTCCACGAAAGTGAAAGAACACTTTTATTTCCAAGGAACAAAGCATGCTCTCCTACATAAAAGTAGGACATAATAAAAGTAGGACATAGTAAAACATAATGAAGTATGTTTTATGACACATATCCCAACAAAATGTGGAATCAACATCTCTCAAATACAACAGATGCATGAAAAAAAAGCCATATAAACAAATCTGTAGATCTACAGAAACATTCCACTTATTCATTTCTCTTGTCCCTTCTCCAGACATCAATTCACTGGAATTTCAGAAATCAGTATTAAATAGCACAATATGATTTATTTTTGCAATTTAAACCCCCACAGAACTGCAGAAGAACTTTAGTTTTCACCTTACTGCATACCCCAGAGCTGAAGTGACACCTCCACTGTACCTTCCCCTGTACCATGAGCACAACCATTTCCACCAGTTATTGTCTGTGTGCTGACAGGGGTACCTGAAACAAACGGAATAACTTCTGTTGATGGTTTGAACTGCTGTGTGAGACGTTCATCATGTACTTCTTCCAACAGAATATTCAGGGCTGGTACTGGCAGCAGCTTATCATTATCTGTACTGCTCCATCACATGGAACATTCAAATACAACTACATAAACATTATAATCCCATTACTACAAGTTTCATGCTCTCAAATGCTCAGTTTATAAAAGAAGACTAAAAAAAAAAAAAAAGCCAAAAGAAAAATGCCTACTTACAAGAGGGGAATTTCAACAATGAGCTGGATGAGGCAACACAGCAACTCTTCTATGAGGTCTTCACACTCTGTTCCTAAAAAAGAAACATATTAAAGGATTTCTGGGTTTTCAAACACCAAAACAAAGCGAAGATTCAAACACACAGATGCAGACGATCAATATCTTAATTAAGGAACAAACACTAGAAGTTATACCTGTTAAAGGAGATAGGATTTTTTTTCCTGAAATAGAAAGCACTTGAGATTACCAACAGAGAAAATGGTGATGCCTTCGCTTTTTTACATAAAAAAGTAACTAATAACAACTGCATAAATTAAATGAGATGCTGGTATTGTGGGAATTACATTTAGCACATCAAACCTTCCTTTACTACTTAGAGGAGGTCATATTAAACAGTGTTATTACTAACAGTTGAACTAATCACTGGTGACTTCTCACTGGTCCACAGTTAAGTCTCCTCTCAAAATTCCCTGCACTTCACATATCTTCCCACTCAGTTTTATAAACCCAAGTGAAGAGTAATCAGAGGCAGTTTTGTTTGTCTAACATACACTGAGCAATACTCTAAAAGAATGTCAAAAGAATGCAGCCACTGAGCACATCACTGCTGCTCTTGAGTAATACACGTACAATTTTTTCATGAATATATATATTTATTGAAGAAGTTTTACACATTTCAATGACAAGTTGGTGCATTTTAAGGGAACAGAAATCATTCTCTAGTCATACACAATGTGATAAAATGCATGGAGTGATTCAGAATTATTTAAAAACTTGCAACTATTCTAAGCAATAAAACTGGTGGTATTTTACATCAGCAATTTTTAAAAGCAACTGTAACAAAAGACTTTTAAGACTCACTGAGGAAAAAGCTTATTAAACCACTTAAGTTACCACATAATACTAAAAAAACCCAAAAGATAAATCCCTTGGTTCATCAGATTTATTCTGCTTCCAGAAATAAAATAATGATGAGAAACCTGCAACATCATAAGGAAGTGAAGGGTTTCATAGTGCTGAATGGCTAAGGAACAGCATAGCTGATCCTCTGCATTACAGCATTGCAGCAAAATAATTACCCAAATGCCTGTTTATTTTGTATTTTCAAATAAATAAGTCCTGCCATAAACACAGCATTATAGCCAGGTTACAGCAGTGTTACTCTGCTTAACCCAAGTTTGTTCTTGAGTCCAGAACTCAATTTTAAGAAGCACACCAGGGGGAATATTCACTATAAAGCAAAATTATTTCTTTCCACAATCAGTTTATTAAAAACACATTAAAAATTGTCACCTAGTGAACTGCACATTCTAAAGGAAATCAGTTTTTTATCACGGAAACGTGGTTTCCTTTCTGTAGAATCCCCCATGAGTAACACAATGCAGCTCCTGTTAGTAAAACCAAGAACTGCTCAGAGCATATAACCTTGGACAGAAACCACAGCCAATAACAGAGCACAGATAATATATTCTAAAGTAACTTGAATGTGACATTTTCCTAAGGCTTTCTGAACCTAGAAAATGCTTATAAAGCAAGACTGCTACTAATTCCCAACAGGTACCCAATTTTTCTCCTAACAGAAGAAAGTGAGAAGAAAAAGGTTAAAAAAGTAAAGTGAGTGCATTTTTAAAACATCATTTCTGCTACCACACTATATGTACAACTCATCTGAAAAGAGAATAAGGTTATTTGAATATGAAAGAAGGCTTTTCCCTCAAGGCAATATCCAAAATAAAGCAAGAAAACACCGGGTTAGCACATTCATGTAGAATGAAAGATGTTATTTAAAATTTTTTAAAAAGCTGAATTGCTGTAATCAATGTCATTCAGCTACAATAATTATTGTATCCTTTTCCCAACTGGGGCACACACATTCTTGTTTAATTTTCATCTTGCCAAGACAATGAGGAGGATGCAAGCCAAATCTATAACGTGAGACAGAGCTATAAACACGGAACACTCTGTGTTTTCACAAACAATGCCTCTTTCAATAGCAGGATAAAGACAATACACACAAGACTCATTCACATTAATAGATCACATACTTGAATCAAAGACCTGTAAAGCCTTGGGGAAAGTAAGTACAGGGTGAACCTGCCCAAATAAAATTAGAGCAGGGAGAGGAATCATAGGTGCATCTTCTAAACTCTAGTGCAGAAGTGACTGCAATCACACAGGTTTTAAAATGTCCAGTTATGCTGAAGTACCATTTTTTCAGCAGTTATATTTAAGTCCTCAGATGTGAACTATTTCATTTTGCATGTAATTTGATGGATTCTGACTTTTTGGTGGGGTTTGTTTGGTTTGGGTTTGAGATATGTATATATACATTTTAATTTTTTTTGGTTCTACTTTTTTCGAAGTTACATACATTACAGGCACTGGATTAGCACACACTATACACAGACAAAATGTCTTATGCAGAGGAAAGTAGAGATGCCAGGAGGCCCTAATTCTAAAACCAGTCCAACTCCATCCTCTCAAGAACCTAACTACTACATTGATAAGACCTGATCTGGTGGATGTGCTGAATATTAATATTAATATTAATAAAATATTCCGGTATAACAAGGTATATCCTCACCGTAGATGCTACTTGTTTTTCTGCCCTGTTACTCATAAAGAACCTGGACAAAAGTAATGAAATAAGTAATTCCTTGCAAAATAGACTTAAAGCTTCCTTAGGTTTTGTGGTTTGATCTTCAGCTCTAATGACTCTCACAAACTTCCAGCTTCTACTTAAGAGTGTGAATAATGAGTACATAAATTAATTGCCTTCCCTCATTTCCTTTATGTGATAGCTAAACATTCATGAAATCATTTAAGGCTTTAAATGTCTTGTTATTTTTACACTGTGTTCACCATGTCCTCATACTTGCTTTACTACATCACAAACAGCCCTTAGTAGCCTTGTGTTTAAAAACTTCTCTACAGATAATAAATAAAGCTTCCTACTACAGGAACAGGTGAAATGAATTGATGGTCTGATTTAAAATACAGTACTCAGCATGTGCTCTCTTACACCTTTGAGTCACAATACAGTTAAAGACTGTGCAGAAACGGGATACAGTGGAAAGATTAATGACTTGTGTTAGTGAGACTAACTCCAGAATCAGCTGAGCAGATGCTGACTCCAGTTTGGGATTTATTGATAGCAGGAATTTTTCAGCTGAATCTTAAAGTATATGGGTTTAGTCTCTCTGTGAATTTTCCTGCAATCAAAATTGTGCAATATTCTCCAAAATTATAAGGAAATTCCCAATTATGGATGAAGAGGCAAAGGCTGCACTTCTTGGGCTAAAGAACCATCTGAAACCTCTCAAAAAGAATGCATTTCTGTTAATGGCAGGCCTTCTTTTGAAGGAAATCAATAAACAGCGATGTTAGCAGGGAGTCAATCCAGGGCAATTTCTTCATTAGGCTAAAGTACACCCATGCACTCAAACCTCAAAAAAATCCCTTTTTATGACACAAAGCACAATTGCACAGCTTTCTTCTGAGTCTCAAGCACAGTCTAGCACGAAAAAGTACAAACTGGACATTTAGATAAAGTGAAAGCATATGAAGTACAAACTCTGGGAGGAGAATCCTTCCAGATAAGGCAATTATAAAAAATGCTACCTAAACAATAGTGGCCATGTCATACAGCATATATTTCTGAGCAGACAGCGACAGGGATATTTTCCATACACAGGACTCTCACAGATTATCATTACACACTTCTCCCTGACTCGCCAAATATTCCAGAGCAGGTGCTGATGCAGTGCCTGATTGCAGTGTGAGCATCCTGACAAGCTGACACTGCAGTTATGTGTGCTGAGCTCCCAGGTGCTGTACTTAAATCAGAGAACATGGCACCAGAATATATTATCCAACCAGAAGGATAAAAACGTGATGCTCAGGGAAACAAACACAACCACAGAGTGATTTCCAAAGGAGTTGTGAGATGATCCTGAAAAGAACAGTAACCTTTTCTCAGAAGGCTAAGACACTGAACAAAGCATATGAAAACGGACCACAGGGGAGAGGGGCTGTTTGTGTTGCTGGGTGGTTGTACTGTTCTTTCCAATAACTACTCACCAGGCAGTAAGGAAACACAGAAACTTCAAAATTCAGACACTGTATTAAAGCTTTTTTAAATATGGATATTTTATTTACATCATACAGTCCGTATAATAATGTCTTTTATAAGGCTTGTTTTATCATGCTCACAATTGAAGAATTATAAATAATGTCACACTCTGGTAAATGAAAAAACAGGAAGGGTGACTAAGAACTTAATTTTTAAAAAGCATGTTCACCAAAGATGGTAAAATTTCCATTAAAGTACTAATAAATCCATGTAAAATCAAGAGGAATATAGGAATAATAACATTATAATAATAGATTAATAATATAACAATAAATAAAATCTATAATAGGAATATTTTCCTCCCCAAAAAATAGAAACCAAAAATTCAAGAAAGCTACACTTAATTATAAAAATACAAACAACAAAACACTTAATTTTCTTCTGTTTCCTTCTAATAGGCCCTAGCACAGCCACAGTTTATTACAATTCACGAACGATACTCCACTTTCCAACAGCTGAGCATAGGAGCTATTGGAAGGTACACGCCTTATTAGCACATTCTGTAGATATTTAAAAATAAGATTATTAGGAATCAAACTCAATGGCTACATAATCTCAGCATGTTATGAACCTCAATACCCTGAGGAAGTTCACAAGAGCCATCTCCAACCGGAAACCCAAAGAGGAGCCGAGGAGAGGCTCGCTTCCTGTCTCACCAGCAGACCACACACAACTACCTTCCTAAACAACAACATCCCATGAACAATCTGCTCAGAGGTAATTGCTAAGTACATTTGCCGTCAATATGCACAAAATTATTGCTAATAAATGTCACTGTGAATTACAGTCAAGTGCTACTAGACACGGTATAAACATGGGTCTACACTGGTGACAAGAATCACTCTCCATACCACACTGCAAGGAACTCCCAGTGCAAGGAATAAGGATCTCGCAGGGGTTCCAGCTGACAAAAGTCTCAGTTTTTCCACCCATCCCACTGTGGTGTGCTGTACACTGAAGCAAGAGGTGAGCCATTTTTTTAATCCAGGAATAAACCCACAGGCAGTCTGCAGGGATAGCTTATACACAAGCAGGTTTTCTTTTCCAGTGCATCAGCGAGCTGACTTCCCTCCTGGAGATCACTCATCACAGTTTAAATACATTAAACCATTTCAACATGTAGCACTTAATCTTTTGGCACCACAATTCTGATTTCCCCAGAGCACTGGCAGGCGCCAAGGAGTTAAACAGATTTTAATGAACAGTTTTCACTGTTGATGAGCAAGCAGTGATTTGGTGCTCTCAGCACGTGTCCTCGTTGCAGGAAATCCACAGTCAGACACTTTTGGTTGTCCTCACACCATCCACACACACTGCTCTAGCATTCTGAGGCTTTTTAGGCTTTATGCAACAAACAACGTGCAATTACAAACTGAACAGTACTTTGACTTGGACTTGGCAGTGCTGGGCTAGCTGTCTCACTTAATGATCCTAGAGGCTTTTCCAGCCTAAATGATTCCATGATTTACACTAAAGCAAAGGAAATCAAGGCTCCCGTGGCAGAGTTATCCATCATGCACTCTGTGAGAGCATCTTGATACAGCGCTACACAGAGATTTGTGGCCGACAGTGTTCAGAATGTCTTTTTGCTGCACTTTTTGCAGTAACGTAACTGATTTTGAATGCATTTGTATTATTCTTATTCAAAGGTAACAGCTTCTTCCTTGAGCATCTCTCCTGTCATCTTCCATCTCATGTCACATATACTCCATTTCCTGGACATGAGCCTATTTTAGTAATTCTGCCTAAATTCTGTGACTTCTCTTATACTCTTGTATAAGCTATTGCCCCCAAATTAAATTTTAGCAATTGTTTTCTCAATGGGTCAATTCTAACCATAGTACTATAACTTTTGTTCCCTAGATCCCTAAAAATTGCATTAATTCCACTCTGTGGCTGCTGCTGGTTTATGAAAAATATGTGAAAAGATGCATTAAAAAGGTGCAATATCAACGTTCCAATGTTCATATGTGGTCAGCTTCACCCCAATTCTGTTCTGTTCCTCTGAAGAGGACCATTAACACCTTTCAAAATGTATGAAAATCACTAAAGCTCAGGTAGGTCTACAGCACCACATCTCAACAACTGTTTAAAAAAAGCCAGATTAAGTGACACCTAACTCTCTAGTACTTAATTTCTAGTCTTAAAGCAAAGTTTGGGATTCTCAGTCTACAAAACATAGAATCATTGAATTATTTAGGGAAAAGACTCTTAAGACTCTTAAGATCTTAAGATCAAGTACAACCATTAACCTAACTCACTAGTCCAGCACTAAACCATGTCCCTACATGCCATCAGGACATTTAAGTTTCTCAGGGGATGTTTGTTTCACTAGCAGTTGTGTGTACGCACCATATGAGCTTGGTCCTGCTTTCTCTTCATAAGTAAAATGAAGTTGCAGCTCCTCTTCTGACATTCGACTGATGAATACTTTCAGCAAACAGCAAATAATGAACAGTGCATTGTGAGCCTGCCAGATAAAGAGGTGGCTAGAAAAGAAGCAGGAACAAACAAGAATCAGTAATGCTTCACCAGCAAACATGCATCAAAAACCACAAGAAAATAAATGTCAGAGTAGACAAAGTTCCTACAGTTAAAGCAAGGAAAAGCCAACGTGTTTAAGCAGGGAGTCTGCAGCTGATGTTACAGAAAACACAATGGGAATGTATTTAAAAGTAGTTTAGAAAATACAACCTTATCCCTAACTACATTTGTACCATTAAAAACACCACAGCCAACAGAAGTACCACTCTCTGAGGAACTCACTAACAGTTCAGCAAACTTCTAGAGGTCTCTAGATGCTATGGACTCAAGGCACACAGACATTCAAAAACCTCCGACAGGTTCAGACCTGAAAGCTTCCTGGCTCCCTGAACCTTAGCCTTTTTCCCCAAGTAAATAGCCTTCAGCTGACAGCAGGCATTTATGGACTTCATGAGCACCATACAGCAGGATTTTCTCATGCAACACACATAAATATTTTCCAAGTTTTCTCAATGAAAGCTGCATAAAATTTCTTTGAGTCCCAGTAAGCAACTGTTAGGAAGCCCATACAGCACAGAGTCAGCTATTGCCTGAAGCTGTACCTTCAAGGTATCTTTGGATTAAAATCCAGAGCTATCTGGGAACAAGTAACTTCTTACTTTAGATGCAAGCGAACCACTTGATGGCACTCCTGGGAACAAGGAGGAATTGCAGCCCCAGATCTGAGGAGAGTGGGACATTTATCTGTGGGTGTGAGGGAACAACTACAGAAAGCCTCCTGCAAAAAAACCCCACAGTGCTGCAGGAGTAACCTCTTGGAGTTCCATCCTACTGCTGAAAGGGGCAAAAAAAACCAATGGCAGCTGTATGACATAACTTGAAGGCAGTATTTTGATACATATTTATAGATACAGATATTTGAAATATTTCCAAGATAGAATACTGGCTCATACATTAAGCTTCAACTAAAAAGTTCAGATGATTTTTAAACAGCTCTAAGCCAGTAGCATCCATAACTTACACCATTTATATAAAAATGTGTTAATCTAACACACAAATACGTATTTTTCCCCAGTAATCTATTTAATGATTAGACTTAGTTTCTGTGTTTAGAAAAGTACTAGACACTTGTTCTGTTTCAAACAACAGTTTAAGAGAATTCTAAGGTTTGGTCTGCGAGCATGTTAATTAGTAGAGTAAAAAAATTCAAGAGCTAGCAACAAAAGGAACATTTTAAAAATTAAATGGCATACACAGCTCTTTTCTGGGAACTTACTTCTGACATTCTGCTGAAATTTTTAACTCTTTGGTTCTAGAAAGAAAGACTTTAATCAATGATCCAAGGTTTCCTGTTCGAGGATTCTTCTCAACTAGATGAGGAAAAATAAGATACAATTACAAAGCATGTGTAAGTTGACACTACCTAGTTCAAACAATATATAGAAAAAAACCAAAACTTCAACATCTTTCATATTTCTAAATAAAGCACAGTATGTCTTGTTTTTCTGTACAGGCATTCTTCTTTCAAGATTTTCCAGTACATGATTTACTAGTCCATAACTGTTCTCTAAATATAACTAATATTAAATAATCTTAATAATATTAAATATCCCAAATGAGGGATACTCATACTGCTCCCTTTCCCAGACTTGTCTACAGCACAACAGCCTCCTGTCAGAAAACTGGGCCGGTCTTCACAACTACCTTTTACCTTCCTGCAACACCACTGATCACATTTTATATCATCCTTTCCTTTCATCCTCTAATTCTTTCTTCTTACTGATCAGCTTAAAGGGCAAAGTGCAAAAGACAAAGTGAAGACGGAATTACTTGTTTTAAACCTTTCAGTCATATCAAGTTCCGTAAAACAGTTATCAATGGAAGTTTCTAAAGGTTTGGGATATACATAAAAACACTCTTTACACACTGCTTTAATCTTTCTAGTGCAACATAAACAAATAGAATGCTAAAGGCATGACTGTGCACAGGGATGCTGTTTCCCAATTTTTCTGGTAAAGTACATGGAAAAAAGATGGCACAACTCCTTACCTAAAGACTTGCAGACTGAGATTGTGGCTTCTTCCAGGAGCTTTAAGTCAGCACTAGGTATGAGGAAAAGAAAATAAAAATGGTTACACAAGCAACTGGGCTCCTGTACTTGAAGTGAAAATTCATTACAAAACAGTAATAAAATCTTTCTACAAAGCACTTAATTTTAGCCATCCATTAGCTTGTGCAGGTCAGTTTGTACAACCTCCCTGCTCATGCAGGGGCTTCTATACCCAGCAGCCCCAGACTGTGTCCAGGTGGCTTTTTAGTATCCCCACAAGTTCTCTGAGCAACTCATTCCAATGCTCCATCATCCTAACATCAGGCAGCACAATATTCTTTTGAAGTACAGCATACTAGGAAACTAATATTCAAAAGTGAATTGTTCATCAGAGTGAAATTATCTTAGTGTCTTCTCCCAGGGAACAAGGGACAGGATGAGAGAAAATGGCCTCAAGTTGTGAAAAGGGAGTTTTAGATTGGATATTGGGGAAAATTCCGTTGTGAAAAGGGAGTTTTAGGTTGGATATTGGGGAAAATTCCTTCATAGAAAGTGTTGTCCAGCCCTGTCCCAGCTGCCCAGGGCAGTGGTGGAATCCCCATCCCTGGAAGGATTAAAAGCTGTGTGGATGTGGCACCTGGGCACATGGGACAGTGCTGGGGGAATGGTTGGACTCCAAGATCTTCATGGGCTTTTCCAACCTAAATGATTCTGTGATTCCATGAGCATTTTATTACCACTACTTCTTCAGGACCAGTACTGCCATGCTCAGCTTGGTGTTACTGAAAACACAAATAGAACAGCAGCCTATAGAAAGAACTTGAACTTCTTTGCAAGAAACTTCACATTAAATGATGCATTTTTGAGAAAGTGAATAAAAGAAACCTCAATCTGACATTTAACCTCAAGCTAAGCAGCTCTTTCCTTTCAATTAATGTTATTATACTAGTGCAACAATCACATCAGATACAGCAAATTGTTCGTAAGTTCATTAATTGCCTCGTGATACGCCTCAGAAAAACATCATCTGAAAAGAACAATAAAGCACTAAAGCAAAACCTGACAGCAACCACTGAAAGTAAACACCAGCTGCGTCAAGCACATACTTCTGACCTACCAGTACAGGGCAACTGATCCTCAAAAACATCCTTAACAGATGGGAAAACAAGACAAATCATCAGATACTCTGTTCAATGCCACATTGAGCAATACAAATATTAATAACTAAAGGGCACCCAGTTCCACCACTCTCATCGTTAAAATTTTTTCCTTCTATCTTGTCTGAATCTACCCTCTTCTAGTTTTAAAACTATCACCTCTTGTCATATCATGAAGCGCCTACTGCTCAGTGTTTTGGAAGAGATGGTAGAGCCTCTGTACAGACTGAATTAACATACAGCCTGACCTTCAGGGACCTCTGAAGTTCAACAAATAAAAGGACAGTCAAAAAAAATTAGTTCAACACTTGCAGTCATAATGCAGCCCTCTTCTCTTTTTAAGGTCCTGTGCTTTTTTTAAATTTACACGGTAATCCAGTTTACAGCACGCTGTTGTGTCAACCTGAGATTATCAGTGGTGCTGCGTGGGAAGCTGCTAAACCAGCTCCAGGGCTGAAAACCCTGTCGAGCCATGCTCTTAGAAGCTGTGGAGTTTGAGCTGTGCCCCAACTCATGAGGACTGGATGATATTGTAGAAAGAGCAGCCAAAATAATTATTTCAAAATCCTTCAAGAGGAAACTATTCAAGATAGAGACATCAAGCAAATTAAGTTTTAAGATCCCTGCAAATTTTCTTGTATATGAGACTAATTTACTGTGTAGTGAGCTGACAGCTGAGACAGCTCTTCATCTACAGCTGAATATCCTAAGACAACTTTAGATTACACAGATTGGCTTGTCCTGATATCAATTACCAGCATTCATTCTTCTTTTACAAACTGCTTTGAAACACAAGATTCAGAAAGAACAAACTTACACTTTGATATATATTTTAAAAACATTAGACTTGGTCTCAAGGGTGGTCTCTTGTTCCAGCACTACAAACATGCAGAGTAATTAAAAACAAATGGTATTGAGCAAGAACACGCCACCAGCAACTACGGACAACACAGTTTTCTAGGTCTATGTGACCTTGCACTTTTTTAAAATAACAGAAACTTCTAAATTTGCCCAGCTGGCTGCTTGTCATCAGGATTTATTCCTTCCCAAGACCAGGCAGACAGGGAGGGTGAATATTACAATGGACAACAACTCAATAGAGAGTTCTTAGGTACTGAAAAATCATAATCTAACACAACATGACCCCTCCCACTATCCAAAGATCCTGGGGACACAGTCAGAGTGGTTATTGTAATTGCTCCAGGACTTAAACCATAAATGCAGACATTCAGCTTTGAATTACGGTTCATTTTCTCCCTAATTTCTAAGGTTAGGTTTCAAAGTCTAGCATTCTTACAGATTTTTTTTTCTTCCCTTTTGAGTTATTAAAAACCACACAAAGTCCTCAAACAAATTCCACAGAGTTGCTTAATTTCTACAAGTTGCCAGGATCAAAACCAGTGGCAAAGCAAGCAAGGCTTTCAGATCTTCAGCAAAGCTTTTAACACTCAAGTCATTCTTTTTCATACTAAAATGAAGTTTAAAGCTTAAAAATTAACTAAAGCCCACTGCCCCTTATTCATACAAGAACACAAAACTGAATTTTGCCACACTCAAGACTAAGCAACAGCCACCACAAAATTTCAGTTCACTCAAAAGAAACACCTAATGAGGGGGAATTACAGCAGAAATACCACCCCAATAGGCACACACCAGTGAAATACTCAGTACTGTTACACCTCCAAGGATGGATTCACGGGGTGAATATCATGGAGGGCTACAAAAAATAGCAGCTCGTTCCCAAGTACCTGGGGCCAAACTTAGCGGTGACTTTCTTTCCTTTGATTGGGCAGGAAAATGAAGTGAGAGACATGGAAAAAGCTGTCTGGGTATTTTCTTGTGCAGTGAAGAGGCAGAAGGTAAATTACATTAACACTTGGGTAGAAAATGCCAGAGCCAAGATTCACAAGGTGGCACAAAAAAAAATGGTACAAGCAACTGTGGCACTGACTTTCCTCTGCAGTCCTTGTGGAGATGACATCTGGTTAATGAATGAATGTAAGAATGGAAACTCAACACCGAAACATCTATCCTTTCATTACGCCACACAGAACACTGCTAATAAGTATTCAAATTGTATTTCAGCTCTAACAAGCACTGATAAGGTGAAGCTCCTCACTGCACTGATCACAAACAGAAGTTCAAATTCTGTCTGAAAACCCTCACCTGAGGAATACAGACTGCCCTGTTGTCAAATATATGTCAAACATATAAGCCTGAGGAGAAGCAGATGAGGGAGCTGGGAAAGGGGCTCAGGCTGGAGCAAAGGAGGCTCAGGGGGGACCTTGTGGCTCTGCACAAGTCCCTGACAGGAGGGGGCAGCCGGGGGGGTCGGGCTCTGCTCTCAGGGAACAGGGACAGGAGGAGAAGGAACGGCCTCAAGCTGTGCCAGGGGGGAATTTAGGTTGGATATTGGGGAAAACTTCTTCATGGAAAGGGATGTCCAGCCCTGGCACAGCTGCCCAGGGCAGTGGTGGAGTTGCCATCACAGGACAGATTTAAAAGCCATGTGGATGTGACACTTGGTGACATGGGCTAGAACACAAAAAAGTAAAGAACAGATTTGTTAAGGATGGAGTGTAAAATATTCCCTGCTCTATCAGAAACACTTGGTATATTCACAACATAAAAAAGATTATCTGTTGCTAGTAATAAACAGGCCGTAAGTATGAAAAGTAAGTCAGCCCTTCCTGCTGCTTGATGGCTCTGCTGAGCATCAGTAGGAGAAACCCAGGCACACCAGTAACATCCAGGAAGCTCTGCCCTGGACAAGACACCACTACAGAAAATGGTCATGTGCACATGGAACAAACTCTGAGGGTGGGCAGGCCCTGGCACAGGGTGCCCAGAGCAGCTGGGGCTGCCCCTGGATCCCTGGCAGTGTCCCAGGCCAGGTTGGACAGGGCTTGGAGCAGCCTGGGACAGTGAAAGGTGTCCCTGCCCATGGCAGGGGGTGGAATGGGATGATTTTTAAGATTCCTTCCAACTCAAACTGTTCTGAGCTTCTGTGACACCAGCTTCAATCCATGGACCTTTAACACCACTATCACAGTGACCTGGGTGAGTTTGCACATGTACTTCAACTGGCACAACCTGAACTGAACAACCTCACTTTGAGAAAGCAGTACATATTTACATATTTACCAGTTCTATGGTTTTCCAAGAAATGAACAAAAGGTATCACCTGATGTGGGGATTCAAATGGGCTGTGAATATATAGGGCAAACAGAAAATATTCAAAGCAAAGTATTCTTAACTATATAGACTTGACTGACTCCCTTGGATACAAGCAAATATGTGAGGTGCACAGTTGCTTCCCACACACTTCAGGAAAAAATTCCACACTTCACAGGAGTTCCTCCTTCATCTTGTGATCTGATGGCCAGCGTTTTCAAAGCACTTAATAAAAGAAAGAAATTATTTTATTTGCTTTTCTTTTATGTAGATCGTAAGCTCACAGACTTCAGCAAAACTAAAATTAATAGTAGTAAAATTTGCATCCTTGACAGTGCAGCCATCTTTAAAGAAAATGGTTTTGTCTTTGTTTATTTTAGAGGTATCCAAACAGGAGAGGTTTTACAGTGGCAGTGATTATCTTCTGTAACATCTTAACACCATGCCACAAGAATATTTTGCATACCAATTGCGACTACAAACCCCTCTCTATACACAGGCAGCATCTGTGTGACTGCAGCTATCAGATCACTGGTGAAAGTAAAGAGTAATCAAGGATAATTGTTATTTCATTGGGATTTAATCACTTTGTGTTTGCAATCACTCATCACAGTACAAGTGTTTCTTCATCAGGGAGTTAGTTTTCTGCAAGAAAACCTCTTCTCAGCAGAGGTGGGAAAGAATGGCAAATTGAGCAGTCTATTAGTCAATAAAATTTCATCATTTTCATTGACTGCAGATTTTTATTTCTGGCTTCTTACTATCAAAAAGCCGGATTCTGTGGTAAGCTATTCTGGCATATATTGTAAAAAACATTACTTCCAAAAAGAAGAGGATGGAAAAAAAAAAAAAAGAAAGGGGAAAAAAACCCAGTGGTGTTATAAATAGGATTATTTTTAAATGGTTGAATTCAGCTACCTTACTTTAAATTTACTAACAATCAGTCTTCAGCAAAACCATAATTATTAAGACAGTGAAGGCTGTTTCCTGACAGCAGCCAGCTTTGAAGAACGTGGTTTCATCCACTTTTATTTTAATGGCACCACAATAGGAATTGTTTCAAATTTGCAGAAATATCAAAAATATCACCACATAACAAGAGAAAGTATTCTGCCTAAAAGCTGCAAACATACTCACACCACAACACCTGCCCTTAGTATGGTAAGAAAAAGACCCAAACCAAAGCAGACAAGTATCCCCATAAAAAAAGGAGGAAAAAAACAAAACAAGCAGCTTTCCTGACAGTTTTTTCCTCATGGTAAGGCCTTTTTTCTTTGCCATTGAATACAAAACAGAAGAACCAGCCCATTTAGTAAATTCATACTGTGGGAATGCTGATTTTAATGGACTAGTTGGAGGACAGACATCAAAGAATATAAGGCAGCATATGATTTATTGTACCATTAAAAAATGTACCATGTTAAAGCAACATAAAAGCTTCTCATTTTTATGTCTTTCCATTAAAGGCCCATGCACATTACTCTTGAACCAGCAACTCATTAATAACTCTGGGGAAGGAACAAAGCAGAACAGTAAATATTAAGCACATGATTTTCAGCAAGTTCTGCTTTAGTTAACTTTAAGTTTTCCATCAGAAAATAATTGTAACTAATACCACCACTAAGGAGGAGGTTGCATTCTTGGTAGCAAATCACAGAAAAGCCAGACAAACACAAAGTCTGCCTAGACTGAGAGCTAACACTCCAAAGAAAACCTCATAGCTCTTAATCCTGACAGTAACAAAAAAAATCATCCAGAAAAGCTGTATTTTATTTTCCAATATCCAAACACTATTGGATTGATAGGTCAGCCACCTCAAGTATAGAAGTGGCAGATTTAAGAGGTTTTATACAATTTTAATTCAGCTCCCATGAGTCTATTCTGTGCAACAAATAAGGACCCATGAAGGAAAAAAAAAAAAAGAACATGCAGGAGTGTGAAATTAGAGCACCAAATACTTCCTAACGGCTGAAACCAGAAATGTCTCACCAGACACTTCAGCAGTACCTGCTTAGCACGCATGGTTTGCTTTATGGAAGAGGATATCACAATAAACCTTTTACAGTGAAAAGCATGAAGGCAACCTAAAAACTAAACTGCTGGAAGCTGTTCCTTTGGCGATCATTTATGTCTGCACCACTTATCTGCTCCCACTCCTAGACTGTGAAAGGCCCCAGAGGCTTTCTTTACCTGCCAGACACCCAGGCTGGCTCTGGCTGTTACTACTCACTCTTGCCAGGGGAGTCACAGGCAGGAAGCAGGGGTTCACCATCAGCTCATTTCTGATTACCGACAGCTGATATTTCCTCTTAATATTTCCCTAATTATTAATTATCAATAGTATAAAAAATCAATAGTATGAGAGGAAGAACAAGTAGCCCAGAAAGGCAGAATATTAAACTCCTAGCAGCCAGTTCTGCTTTGACCACACACTTTCCTTGGTCATTTTTGGATGGCACAGCAGGTTTAAGCAATCCCACCTTTCAGCCCAAAAGGTTGCTGCGTCCCAAAAAATCAGTCCCTCATTGTGCCAGAATTGTTTTGTGGTGCCAAGCTATGAATCACTCAAGGGAATTATCTTGGTTGAAAAAATAAACACTTCTGCTGTGTTGTTTTCCAGATAGATTAGTTCCTGATTAAACCCGCAGAAGAACAAAATAAACACTGGAAGAGAGAGTGAAAGGGAGAGAGCATCTTGCATCAGTGTTGCTGACAGAGATACAGCAACTTTGCAGTCAGCAGCACTGGTATTTGGCAAGCTTTATTCCATACAGAAAACTACCTTGTGTCCTTCACAGAAACAGACCAAAAAGCCAGCAGGACTGAAAAAGTAAAAACCCAGGAAAGAAAGCATGGCTGAGAAAATGAGCAATGCTAAACCATTTCACATGGAACCAGAAAAAGAGAGATTAACACATTCAGTCAGGTAGACGTCAGAAAAGAAACCAAAAGAGAGAACCATAAAGATGAGACATGGATAAAAATGGGAAGACATCAACCAAACTGAAAGGGGAAAGAGAGAAAAGCAAAACAAGGACAAAGAAAGAAATACAAAGTGCCAAGACACACAAAGCATAAGAAAATGAAGACAGCAGAGCACAGAAAGTGGTGCTATTTTAAGATCTGGTATCATGTCTCCATGTTTCTCAGAGTAGAAAGACAGTAATTCCCCATCTCTCAAGCCAAAGCACAAAGACTACTGTTCCACAGAAGATCCAGCTCTGTTTGACACTTGGGATCTACAGTTCCTGGACTAACTGGGAACAGCTTCTGTAAAGCAAAGCACTAGTCACAAGCTCCTAACTAGAAAAAGCATACGTGGAAAAGCGTTAAAAACCCCACAAACTTCCTTACACACACTGATTCAGATTCCCCTTGAAAGCCTTCCTTGCAGATACTGTTTTCTTGCTATTGCCAAGGCTTCTTGACAACAAGGTGAATCTGTTGGGCATCTGTTGCAGAAAAATCTACCCCAGCCCCACCACTTCCCCAGCGTGCTAGTTTTTGCTTGGATAATTTTGGTTTGGCTGATTGCTTTTCCTCCCAACATGAATTTTCCTACCGCTTTCTCTTCTAATGTTTTTCTCCTCCTCCTCCCCTACAGTACTGACATATGTAGAACAGAATTATGTCCAAAGCAGCACCCAGAGAAGATAGCCCTCTTCTCCTTAGTCCCATCTTTGCAAAAACTTGAGGAAATACATCTTTTACTCTAAAACATGACCAACTGCTTCCACAAAAAAACAACACAAAACACTTATACAGCTCCCAATAATACTTGCAAACAGTCACTAGTTTTGCAACAGACAACTGGAAAAAGTGAATTTAAAAGGAGAAGAAACCTGTAAAACTCTGTCCTGTTCGACAGGTGAAAACTGGCTCCGTTCCACAAATCACAAACAAGCATCTTGCTCCTGACTCTTAAGCCTCATTAAAAACAGAGTTAAGTTGATAATTTGGAAGCTTTCAATCTCAGAAATTGACATTGACCTCTATTGTTCCATTCCTGCAGGCAAGGTTATCTGATATAGACAAATGCTGAGGGTGCTGTGCAGCCAACATCGTCTGATTTCACTTGCCAGTGGTTGCCTCAGGTAGATACAACTAAATGGGAACTTTCTGTTTCCTTCCATTACTAAGCTGCAGAAAAGATGTCTCTAAAAATACTTCTCCTCTAGCTGCCAGGCAAGAGCACCATCTGGTGTTCAGCTAATTAAAGCTTTCAACCTACGTTTGGATCATTTTATTGGTCTGCTTGTTTTTTTAATTACGTTTCTTGTTTGAGGTTTTTTTGTTTGGTTAGGTTTTTGCTTTGTTGATTTGGGGGGTTATTTTAGCAAATTTACTCTGCACTGGATCTGAATTCCATGAAACAGGAATAAAAACCAAGCTAAGAAAAACTCCTTAACTTTCATAGGGGAAAGATGAAAAATAGAACAACCAAGAGAAATTGGTGGGGTTTTATATGTAATTATTCCCCCTTAAAAAAACCCAAACAACAGAGTATTATGCAAGTTCTTAGAATACTGTCAATCTTATTAGTCATGGGTAGGCTGTAAATAATTCTTATCTTCAGGGATCTAAGAGGAAAAACAACCGCTTTCTCACACACTCCCAGTTCAGTACTGCCCTTTACCAGCTTTACAGCTGTCCACAACTCTGTCCCTTCTTCCTAACCTCTGGCTATTCTCTCCAGGCAGAAGTCAAAATACTTCCTCCTCCTCACTCTTCACAAAAATAGCACCTAGTAAATGCCTCCCAGTTATTTACCTTAACCATTTTCCATTCCAGTTGCCTGAACTTTCACTTACAGAAAAGCACCCGTTTTACATTGAAAACTGTAGTAACAGTTTAAGTAACACCTGAAGGTATTAATATCAGATTGTTCTTGTAAGACTGATAATCAACACACAGGCCAAGGAATTTAGCAATGGAGTTGGGTTAACAGAAGTTACAAGAACTTCAATTCTCTATTTTGGGAGATGTGCTATGGATCCTCTAAAAAATACTGACTTTATTTATATCAACACCGCTTTCTGGAATGAAAAGGCATTCAAAGCTTGAATTGATATTTAGAAAGTATCTTTATGGAGAATATACACCAAATTTCTATTCAAAATGCAAAAAGGGGTGAAAAAGAGCCATACAGACTAAGCAACTCAAAAGCTAACCTACAATTAAATCATACAAGAAGTACAGTTCACTCTAAGTTGAGAGGAAACATCAAATGTTGGAATCTTCAGCAAATCCAATCAACCCAAATGCTATATCAAAGAAAAAAGAAAGCTTCCTAGAACAACAAGGAAAAGAAAAAAGCTTCCCCCCAACAGCACAGACCCTATTTCTGATCTTTACCAGGAGAATGAATAGCAATTACAGCTATTATGAAGAAGAAAAAACCCACAGGAATGGAAGAGGTGGTGGAAAATGCTTCCAAACTTAGAAACAACAACATATTTTACACAGGCATTTATTCCCCTGCTACCTAAAACAGGAATAATTAACATAACCACTCATTTGCTTTCAGACTGGTCACTTCTATAAACATACTATCAAAGTTAGCTCTTCAACACCCTCTTACCTGTTTGTTGGAGTCGTGAAGCTAAAAGACAGAAGCTGATTCCAGAACGGGTCATTCTCGGAGATGGGCTCTGATCCTGACAGTTTTTGTAAGTACTCATTTTCTGGAAGCTCACTGATGCTGCTGCTGTTTGCTCCCATCTTCTTTATTTGGCAAATCTCTTTCTAAATTTTCATTTCTTTGAGAAACAAAAAAAGAAGAAAGAAACATTTTAAGTCTTTTGTACAAATAAAGAATACACAGACCCTGAGTTAGCCACCAGTACAGCTTTAGATCACCCCCTTGAAAAATGACTGAGATGTAGGAATCAGGCACATCGGAATATATTAGAAAGACTTCCTTTTAATAAAATTTGGACAATAACATCTTTGGCCAAGGAAGATAAAAGTTTCTGTGCTACTACTTCAGTCATCATATCACTTGTATTTTAATACATTATACTCAGCAAGAACACTGCAGCACAGTTTTCTCAGTACCAAGGCTGCTAACAGTGAGGAAAACTATACAGAATTCACAATTTTAACAGGGGTGTCAAGCTGACAGTGTTGTTCAGAAATGTATTTTCAAAATTAATATGCACAGAAAAAAAATTACTACTTCTGTAAAGATGCAGCTAATTCCTGCACGCTACCAATGACCTACACCTTTAAAGTTCCTGCCCTTCCAGAGTAAGCACAGCTCTTATCATGCGGTTATCAAGCAAGCAAAGGTACTACTGACCAGACATGAACCTCCTGATCTCTGCAAAATAACATGGTACCTTCCACAGCAACTACTTTAAGGGGGAAAATCCATAAAATGAACACATCAGAAATACAACTGCTTTTTGATGGAAGACTACAGAAGTTGGCACTCCAAACCCTCTCGCTATATGTGTTGTACTTGATCTGTGCGAAGAATGAGAAGCTTTGATTTCTTCATGCTGCTTCTCATCTTTATAAACAATTTAATTAAAGAAAGAAAACCACCACAACGCTATCGACTATGTCCCAGGTATGATCCCAAGCACCTCACATCTTTCCAGGGCATCAGCTTCAATAATCTTCCATCTTTTGGGACAAAGTAACTGGGACAGGTTTAAAAGTTGGTATGAAAAAAGGCATCCCCATCAAGATAAAAGTGTTGTACAACTTTACTGTAACCTAAATACTCACTCCTGAACTGGCATAAGAGACAAGAACAGGCACAGCTGTATCAGAAGATGTAAGCTACTACCCAGCAGCAACTCATCCCTTGATTTCTACAAAGATACGAGGTATCAGATACAAGGTATCAGATACAAGAATCACGGCTGTACTGACACTCTTAAAACTCATCAACTTCGCAGAAGCAATTGCTTCCGGAAAAGACAATTCTAATAAAAATTCATAGCAATAAAGAACTGTACAATATGAGGAAAGCTGCACTAAAAACAAACAAGACATGCAACAAATACCTGCAACATTAGCAGCCATAGCGGATGTTCTCGAATTCATATTTGAGATTTAGAGCAACTGCATAGTACCCAAATATGTCAGAAACAACAAACGGCCGGCACCATCACAGAGCAGAATATAAGATATATTAAGTAATAAAGAGATCTTTAAAATGTGAAATCCAATAAAAACAAGGAAATTGGTGATTATTTTCTAAATTTCATCTGTAGGAGACTCTACAGGCTGGAAATATAGCACTCCATACTCCTTCCCCCTCCATTTCAGTATTCCATCCTCCACCACCACTGTTACCTGCTCTAGAAGAGAGGATACAGTGCAACTGAATGCTGACTCTGTCCTCCTTTAAATTGTCTCAAAGACCCTTTGCTCTTCATTTGTTGTACCTCCAAGATGCACTCAGGGAGCTCTGTTTTTAAAGGGTCCATTGGGTCTATACCACCTCCCTTCACACCTAACCTTATAACCCCATATAACCTCTCTTAGCAAAATGCTCTGAAGACACTGTCTATAGCACTTGAAAAAGCCGTATTTGTCACAGGGACTACCAGCAAGAAGAGAAATCTGAAGTAGCCTAAGAATGAAACTGAAACTTCATGCCAGGGAATTCTGTGGAGAAGCATTAAAGAATTATAATATACAATCAGCTTAAGAGCTTTTCCAGAACTTAGGTTGAACGCTCACTCACAGAACAGAATGAATGCATCTTACCAGAACAAAAATTTTGCTGCCCTGAAGGAAAAATCCTCACAATCAGTGTATTCTACCCTTCAAACAGTGCCAATCAATACTAAAGCTATAAAGCAGAAGAAAAACCAAGTGGTGTAATATCTGAGAAAAGTGGATCATTAATTAGAAGAATGAAGATTCAGCGTGTACATGGACATCTCAGTTCCGCATCCCCTGGTTTCCAGAATGGTTTGAGTTGGAAGGGACCTTAAAGCTCAACCTGTCCCACCCCCTGCCATGGGCAGGGACACCTTGCATTGGACCAGGCTGCTCCAAGCCCCATCCAACCTGAACATGTTTGCAACGTGTTCAACTACTGCAAAAGCCAACAATGATGCTGCTGGCCCTGGACCTGTATTTTGACTCAAGCCCCTTCCCTGTGCCTAAACTTAAAGGTCCTACATTTAAACCTTTATTTCTTGGACAAAAGACGAGTCTAGCCTCTGTCTGCTTCAAGTTCCCATTCTCTGCTCATGTTTTCCAGCTCACTTGCTCCAAGACAAACAACTAATGGTGAAGAGAACCAAGAGGCAGCTGGAGCCCTGCATTCAAATCCCTCCACCTTAACCTGGAACTCTTGAGTTCTCCATGTCAGAACACTGACAGTGCCCAAAGTTCTTAACTTGTTCTCCTAAGATGAGTCACCATATTCTCTATTTACAAGCTACTGTTGCAGCTCGCTGCAGCTCTCAAAGCCCCCCACTTAAACCACTTTCCAGCAACACCACAGCAACTGGTACAGGTTTCAAGCTAATTCTTGAAAAGGAGTCATGCTTGCTTTCCAGATTTCCTACAGCATGTCAGCAGGTTCAACACCATTAATAATCCAAAATAAAGAGGATTATTTTATTGTCTCTTTTCGGAGTCAGTGTCAAATCACAGTGCCCAAGAACGTGCCGAGTTCCATGGCCACAGCCACACTCCCAAGCAACATGACAAGCAATGGAGCCCCTTGTAAGCCCTCCAGCCCTAATGCTCAGCTGGCTCCATCCAAACTGCAGAGAACATGTTTGATTCCACAGACCTTCCCCAAAGCGACAGAAAAATAAGGCACTAGCTGATTATTTTCTCCTCTAAATGAAAATAAATATCAAGCCATCCGGACCTGTCAGAATAATGCACCTGCTAGCTTGAGCTTTAAACACTTGATAGTAGTTTGTAGATAAGGGGACTTGGCAAGCTTTGACTTCCACTCATTCAAGAGCCAACAAATCTTGAAGCAATCAAACAAACATACAGATTTTTTCTCTCTCCTATATCCCAGGTGGTTTCTTTCCTCTCTTAAGTACATTACACTCACTATACCCCTCTGAAGCAAAAATCTCAGCAAGTTGTACTGATCCTTCCTGTAGATGACCACACTTACAGACACATACAGCTAACTCCTTCCATCAGGAACTTGTGTTATCCCAAACCTTTATGAAGCGCTCTGCAATGACTTCATGATGCAACCTGAGCACCTTCAGCTCCTACAATCTGAACAGCCACAGGCCCTGCTGTAAATAGGCAAGACATTTCTGAGGAACTCCAGCCATCAAGTAACCCAGGAAACTCTCCTTCGGAGTTCATGAATATCCTACGGTAAAAATGTCTAAAAATAATTTAAAACAGAAAAGAAATATCAACATTTGATTTCCAGGCATTTTAACAACAGTAACAGATTAACCCCAATGCTTTAACTTAGCTGGTTACATGCTAGCCATGATCTCAAACACATTTCCAGGACAGTTGCTACTAAAAAATATTAACTTAAAAGGCAGTCACCACCTTAAATCATTTTCAAACATGCTATTAAATGTTTATTTTAGAAACAGCTGCGTTTAGCTGAAAAGATCACTCAAATAAAACATGTAACCACTTAAATGTGCACACTCCTTTTAATTAAGAGGCACTGCCTCTGTGCCTGTATGCTGGTTAAGGCAGTAGAGGTTCAAGTCTCTAGATAATAATATAAAGGGTATGTCAGTACTTGGAATAGAATTACAGCAGTATTTAAAACATTTATTTATTTATTTATTTATCCATGATTTTTCCTACACTTGACTTTCATAACAGCCCTCACTGCACAGAAAGGCTGCTCCAGGGGATCCCAAGGAAGCTGCAAAAACAAAAGGTTAAACAGCTTCTGCTTCCTCACATGCTGAAGTGGGACAGCCCCAAGAAACACCAAATCACAGGAAATTCTCTTTCACTCCAAGAAAGTCAGTCCTTGCTCTAGCAGTAAATTACCAATGAAATCTAATTTCTTTTTCCTTGAAATACACTAAATAAATGCATGGTTCATTAAAATAAAATTTTTTAAAAAGCCAATCTAATTTACCAGCCCAGCTGCCTACCCAAAAAAAAAAAAAAAATCACAGACACAACTTACTAGCAACTCATTTAGTTTACCTTGGTGTTATTACACCCCCAAAGAATCACAGCCTGGTCTGCAAGTGTCATTCTCTATTAAATTCAGAATCTGTTTAGTCCCAGAACTTGGCTCCATGATGCAGCAGTAGAGGCTTTAGGGCAATACAAGGGAGTTCGTTTTGCACATCAGGACTCATTCCAACCTCAAATTGCTACAGGTGGCTATAAATATCAAGTTTACTGTTTCTTCTAGAAGATTTTATTATTAATTATCAACAATGCTAACAAGAATATAATTTTTCCTCTAAAACGAAGTTAAAAGCAATTCAGCAATACAGAGATGCCACATATGAGCTCCTACGTGTAACTAGTGGTACAGATGTGTACTGTTGAACTAGGGAAAGAAACTCATCATATTCTCTATATCTTCTATTTAAATAATTTTAGACAAGTAATTAGAGATCCTTTCGGGATTATATCTCCTACTGGTCTCACAAATTAATTGCCAATGCTGGAATTTTATCTGTGCAGTACAGTGAGTTCCCCTTCCAAAACTATGCTTGCCATGATAGTTGAGCTGAGTCTGTAGACAACTTGAATAATATAGATTACATATAGCTATGGGGTTTTTTTAAATTACTGCTTTAAAGTGTAAGAATTTGAGGTGGTCATGCACATGATTTTACAATGTCATCTGAGATCTGGTCACTAGGTTGGGTCTTTAACACAACCACATGAAAATACTGAAAACATTTGAAAACCTAGCAAAAAATTCATCTCCATACATAGCAGGACTCTGGTTACCTTTACAGTTTGCACTTTATGAACTAAAGCAAATGGACATCGTTTTCCTTCCAAGCAAAGCAGCCAGAGCCACTGTAAAGATGAGAACATGAGATGTAATGCTGCTCATTCAGTATTACCAAAGCACTGCACTGAGGTTTTTGGCTGATTCCTACTTGTATCAAGAACTGCAGGTTTCAGACCATCTTTCACCCATGAGACATTAAAGCATCCCACAAAATCCTAACATAATGCTTGCCACAGAATTATGAGACTACTGCAATATATTTATATGTAATTCTCCATACAACAGAGAACACAGAAGTTACATTAACACTATGTACTGTTCAGCTCCAACATTTGAATTTTACTGTCCACACAATATATTTGAATTCTGACTGCTCACTCATGTTCAGTAATATTTCATAGATTCATAGAATGGTTTGTGTTGGAAGGCACCTTTAAAGGCCATCTCATTCCACCCCTGCCATGGGCAGGGACACTATCCCAGGTTGCTCCAAGCCCCATCCAACCTGGCCTGGAACACTTCCACAGATGGGTTAGCCACAACTTCTGAGCAACTTTGTAGTTTCCTAGGCACATTAAGTGTTTATTCACTTGCACTGCTTGGGGAATTGTTTCGGCAAAGTTTTGGTGCTGCTATCAAGGATAAAAAAACCCCCCAAGAAATGAGATATTATCTTTCTACAAAGACAAAATGCAGTTATGCAAATACTTCATTCATACTAGGAGATCATTCACTAGTTTTTCATATAAAGAGGTACAAAACTGTAAGAATTTTGGTTTTACCAATTAAATTGGTAAGATTTTGCTAAGCAAAACTAATGATGCAGAAATACCTGGCAATAACAATTTATGCCAGTAAAAGGGATCTTTAGGGAAAAAAAAATCTCTACAATCTTCAGACTTTAGTAGTTTTTGCCATTTTAAATCAGAGAAGAGCATTGAAATAATCTTTGTTTTTAAAGCACGTTAATGAGTCAAAATATTCCAGCTATAACTTAATGCCTAGCAATCTTCACTATCAACTATCAAACACTATCAAACCACTGTTAGGAATTCACCTTCTCTGATACACAAGTTAGCCACAACCAAGCAGCCTGGGAGATTTCAGAATGGAATAAACGCATCCTTCATGACCATTTTAAAAAGTTTCATACTGTTTTTAAGTTAATGAGTTACACAGGAAAGACTGTTTCTGCTCATTTTACTTTACACTGATTAGTAATTTTCCTCCCCTTTTCTACTGTCTTTTCAGCAACCACTCCTTTCACTTCTTTCTGCAGCTCCCTTTACCCACCAGTTTTACTTTTGCATGCTGACAACTGTTCAGACTCAAAAATCTCCCCCGGCCAAAAAGAACCCCAAACCACAAAAAACAGTTTTGTGAAAAGTAGCAGACAGGCAAGCTGCTTTTGTGAAAAATACAAAATATGAGCTCTTTTAGAGAACCTTGGATGACCATGTAGGGGTCTATCTTTGCAGCTTGGGGGCCAATACCATCTCTCATGGCTTTCCAGATAATCCTGTCTTTCCTCTACCCACTACTTTTCAGACACTACCAAGTTTGACGGCTACTGTCAGGGATCATGATACAACCCTCTAACCTATCTTTGCAGCAGCACAGCACACTAGCTATTCACCAGGTACCAAAACATCCTCCTATAAAGCTCAGCATGTAAGGACAGAAGCGCTTCTGGATGGCAGTAAGAAACGCAACAGAATTATGAAGTGCTCCCCACAACACAAAAAAAAAAAAAAAACCAAACCAACATCTTAAGGTCTTTAGGCAGCTCTCAACATAAATTATCTGACTTGCCCACTGTTTACTCAGCTGGGTGAACAAATACAGCATCTCTTTTGGTTCTCCTGCTCTGTTCTAGTGCCTTCCCCTTCCACAGTAAGAACCTGAATCAAGCAGCAGTGCAGTGACATCAGTACGGTCCTTCTGGGTTCCACTGAAGCCTGAAGAGTCTTGCACGTAGCAGAAGTGATTAATCTTGATAGATTTACTGCAGGCAAAGAAGGCCCCTCACAGGGAAGGCAAGCAGCTGAAAAAACGAGTGATGATGCTGTGTTTTCTGCTCCAGTTCCTTTTCCACAACATTTTCGTGGGAGTCAGTCATCAATAAAAGCCTAATTCTGAAGAGCACAATCTGCTTCCTTCATATCCCACCTACGGGACACTTGTTCTCCTCACAACTGAAGAAGGGATTTTTCAAAACCTTCATGGTGAGGCAGAGTATTTCAAGCAGAAGAACTTGGATGTGAGTGAGCCCAGATGTCGTGGTGCTTCCCCCAAACTGCTCAACAAGGGATGCTATTGTCTTTGACAGCTCACCCTACACAGTTTGTCACATTTTAATAAAGTGCTCTGAAAGGATGACAGAAAAGTGAAAACCTAAATTCCATAAATGAGACTAAGATGTACTGATCTTGTTTCTCAGTGTCATCTCAGAAAACTAACACATTTTCATACACTCTTTATAATAATATATAATCTCTAACCTCCAGGTTACTGGTGATCCATTCTGCTGATTTTTAATCACCAAATCAACTAATTTTGATAAGAGATGCCAAATTACTAATCTCAAAACACCTTCTTTCAAGTGAACTACTAGTCACCTTCACAAGTCACCTTCAAAGCCTTGTCCTGAACTGGAACTACTGACTCATAGGAGGAAAAAACCAACCTTGCTAAAATTGCTTTTCTCTAAAGTTATAAGAGATCAAAAATATTTTACACAAAAATGCCATTCCAACCTTTCACCTCACAACAGAAACTTCTGATACAGAGTGATCTAAAAAATATTAAAATGTTACATGATGGCCCCAAACACCAATATGCAAATACAGGCTTGCAGCAAACTAAACCCCAAAATTATTGTATTTCCACCCAACATGTATTGGCCTTTCCGTGAGCACACACCCATTAGTGACACAACTAATCTGTATGAAGCTTTTGGTCCTCTATTCCCTCAGTCACCGTGTTTTATCAGGGCAGGGCAGCAGGCACGTGTCAAACCTCTTGAGGAAGCTTTTGCTGAATCCCGCGTGCAAATCTCACAAACGCCTTTCTATTAAGAACTTCAGAGACCTCCTATTTAACTTTTACAGGTAAATAAGTATTTATAGCAGTTAAGGATTTTTTTGCCCAATTTATAAACAAAGCAACTTATGCAACAAAACATATCTCTAGTACATTAATACAAAATCCCATGAGATCAATTAAGGAGTCCTCAATTTTGTTCATTTTAGTGCCGGCAGTTACACTCCCAAATCTCTCTGAAGGCTCAAAAACTTCTACATATACAAAATTTATTAAGACTTAAAATTTAAAGCTACAAAAACTATAAAGATCACTTTTCTGTTGAAATTCCTACACAACATGTTATAAAATAAGTACTGCACCAAGCCTGCCAATCTGAGAGCAGAATGTCAGCATCAGTGTTACAACAACATTCCATCACAGAGGGGAGGAAAGGTGGTGTGGGGACAATTATAAAAAAAATTAATTATTAAAAAAGTTACCTCCATCCTTACTCTTACATTCCAATACCCCAAGAAAAGGTCAGCACTTAAACACAGCTACTGTGTTTTGGAGCACATGCAGAAATAAATTCTTTAATCCAATTAGTAAACACTGTCAGAAAGGAAGAAGGCTGGGTCAAGCACACCTTGTAATTTCTGTGTAAAAGGCTCTACACCTGTTACAAAACTATTACAGGTAAATAACACATTTTTCAAAAGTTTCAAGAAGTGAAAATTCAAATGCTATCTCCACTCTTTGCAATGGGCAGGTATTTCTGTAAAGGTTTTGTTTGCTCTCACCAGTGAGATTCCTGCTGCCAGCCAGGACAGGTGTGCTGGAACTATAAAATGAGAACAACAAACTGAACTTTAAACAAGAATATCAAAGGGATATGGAGCTCAAAAAAAAAGCAAATCAAGAATATGCACAACCCATACTGAGACCTGACTTTACAGCTTAAGAATACACTGCACATCAGAATCAATGTTGCTGGTTTGACCTCACCTTCTTCCCAGGGTCAGAAAGAGACTTTTATTACCACAAATACAGCAATGGTTTTCAAAACCAGTTTTACACCAACTCCCTGATAATCTGTGAAGGATTATAGTGTTGGAAATCTTGTTCAATATGAGAATGTTTTGAGGACTCTGCCCCTTCCCTCTTTTTTTAAAAAAAAACCCTCACTATACCTATCTAAAAATAAATCAAAAGTAATTCACTCTTTCTACCATAATTAAAAGGGACAGCTGGGTTGAATATGACACAAGCCAGAATAAATCTAGCATGATCTAATAAACCAAGTAGCTTCTATATGAAAGGAATGTTAAGATAACTGTTACACACAAATATTTCCTCCATCTTTCACTATCAGATGTAAGTAAAACCTGCCTAATGGCCCAAGCAATGTTTCAAAAAGATAATTCAACCACCTTTTAAGCTTCAGACAGATGCTCAGATGTTCATCAAAAGCCCTGCATTTGTTTCAATATTGGTATATTTTAATATATTTCAAAGCGTATACAACTATTTTGGTATCTGTACTCTTCCACAATTTGGGCATTAACCATATTTTTGCAACAGGATTATTTGTCTCTGCTTTTAAAGTTTCTCACAGCTGAAGATCTATCTACAGCATTAAAAAGCATGTTATGCAGAAAGACAAATCTGTTTTGTATGTGTAATAATTTTATATTATATTACACATCAAGATTTGTATCACCTATCTTCAGGATCTACTGCAAATTAAATTGTACTTGCCAGGGTGTGGGATTACTTCAAGATGCAATAGACTTTCCACTCTAGAGAATACACTTTGAAAAATACTGTTAAAGTCATTAATCATCTACTTTGACATCAGTTCATCAGACACCAAACAGCACTTCTTCCATTTAGTGACTTTTGTCAGTCATCAGCATGTTAATAACGTCTTAACATCTTAAAAACACAGCATGTTAGAAACTGCCAGAGGGCAGGTTTGGATTAGATATTGGGATGGAATTCCTGGCTGTGAGGGTGCTGAGGCACAGGTTTCCCAGAGCAGCTGTGGCTGCCCCATCCCTGGAAGTGTCCAAGGCCAGACTGGATGGGGCTTGGAGCAACCTGGGACAGTGGAAGGTGTCAGTGGAAGGCCCATGGCAGGCGGTGGAACTGGATGATCCTTAAGGTCCTTCCCTACCCAAACCAGTCTGGGATTCTATGACCTCAGAATTTTCCTATTAATCTGATAAAATCACTGGAAGGAAGCACCAGAGCCATCTGAGTATAGCAATAATTTGCTATAATTTTTTTTTTTTTTAGAGATTTAGCAGGAAATATGAGGGATTAGAAGCTCTGCTAGTAAAACATCAGCACAGGACTGGAAGAGGAGGAGCTGACGGATGCTTCAGGCAGGTGAGAGTGCTGAGCTGGGTCCATCATTCCCTGGGCTGTCCATGGGCCCCTGCTGATGCAGCAGCAATGGAAAGAGAAAACAGCCCCTGGAAAGGACAGCACGAGGCCTTCCCAAGCTCCTGACAATCTAAGGAGCAATGGCAATTTTTTAGGTGCCCCAACTGGAGCACCTTGAACGCTTTTCAGTTGGGAATTGACACAACGTGGGATTACACAACTCTGTGTTGGGACACTGGACCCAACCACCCGGGAGCCTCTTTCCGCTCTCCTGCACTCCAAAAGTGAGCCGTGATGGAAATATCAGCAGCTTAGTTACTTCTGCAAATACCTACAATGATTAGAACTGCAGCCCAGCACGTTATCCCTCAGCACAGAAGAAGGAAAAAATCAGATTATGGCCCCATGAACTCCCTACGCCCAGCACAAGAGATTAGAAAGAATAAATAAACAAACAAACAGTGCTTGGCATGAAGGCATATGAGGTAATACAAAGCCTGGCAACTAAGGTGAGATACCAATTCAATTTTAAACTAAAATATGCCTTACTTTTGATAAATATTATCACTCATAAGTATGAAAACTATGTGGTAGAAGTGAGGAGGCAGTGAGCCCCAGAAGATCTGAGATGCTGCAGAGCACTAGAAAAGCCTCTGGTTCTCAAGAACAGGATGGAAAATAAGTCAATTTATCATCTAATCATGAAAAATAAGTATCATTACGAGCACAAAATAAAAAGATGGGTATGAACCTCTGGCTTTCCAGTCCTGGGCGCATTTAAAGGGACACAGGGACATCCCAAGGGCCCTGAGGGATCACAGGATCCCTGTCAGGGAGCACTCAAGGTCTAGATAAAGAGACACAGGCACATTCTGGGAACCCTGGCAGGGATCCTCTTATACCTAAGGGACACAAGGACATCCAGGAGACCCAGCGAGGGATCGATTCCCGGATCCCTAAGGAACACAGGTACAACCCGGCAACCCTGTGAAGGATCCCTGGAGATGCCCCAGCCCGGGCAGGGACACGGCGGGTGCCGGTGCCCCGGCAACTCTCCGCAGCGCCGGTGTCGAATTACGCAAGGTATCCCTTCATCTATCGCGACACAGGCCCGCGCCACGAGGGGACGGTGACGTCGGGGCAACCGGGGGATCTCGGGGGCCCCCTTCGGAGCCGGCGCCCGCCGGGTCCACCCACCGCCCATGCCCCTCGAAGGCACCGCCGAGGCCGCGCTTACCATCCGTGCCCTGGGCCCGAGGTCGGTGGCGGAGTCGGTGGCGGGGTACCTCGGCCGGTGCCGCTCCCGGGTCCCCTCACGGCCCCTCACGGTCCCCGCCCGCCTCCACGTCGCCGGGGCGGCTCCGCTGCGCGTGCGCGAAGCCCGCGCGGGGCGGCGCGCGGGGCACGACGGGAGTTGTAGTCCGTGGTGGGCGGGGCGGCCATAACACCTCCCGTGCCCTGGGCTGATCCCCAGCGTGGGCAGCAGGGGAGAGGGAATTCTGCCCCTCTGCCCCCCTCAGGTGAGACCCCACCTGCAGAGCTGCCCCAGCCCTGGGGAACAACAGCACAAGGACCTGGAGCTGCTGCAGCCAGTCCAGAGGAGGCCACCCAGACGCTCCAGGGCTGGAGCCCCTCTGCTCTGCAGCCAGCCTGGGACAGCTGGGGGTGCTCAGCTGCACAAGAGAAGGCTCCAGGGAGAGCTCAGAGCCCCTGGCAGGGCCTAAAGGGGCTCCAGGAGAGCTGCAGAGGGACTGGGGACAAGGCATGGAGGGACAGGACACAGGGAATGGCTTCCCAGTGCCAGAGGGCAGGGCTGGATGGGATATTGGGAAGGAATTGCTGTCTGTGAGGGTGGGGAGGTCCTGGCACAGGGTGCCCAGAGCAGCTGTGGCTGCCCCTGGATCCCTGGCAGTGTCCAAGGCCAGGCTGGACAGGGCTTGGAGCAGCCTGGGACAGTGGAAGGTGTGGGATGCGCTTTAAGCTCCCTTCCAACCGTAACTACTCTGGGATTCATTCTGATTCTCTATTCTGCGTCCCACATTTTAAGTGGGACATGAGTTAAGCCCACAAAATGGGATCAACAGTGAATACCTGAGGGTGGGAAGATTTACCAGGCCCCACCCTGCCCTCATGCTGCTTTAAATCGTTGCTTGTCTGAGGGTAACCTTCATCTCTAAAGCCGGGTTTCTGCCATCAACAGCAGGTTCCAAAGTACCCGTTTGCTCATTAAAAGGGAAACCCTTCCCAGTGTAGTCCTGAGTTTATTTCCATGTTCCATGTGGTGTTTGACAGCAAATCCCCAGCTGGGCTCTTACACATCCCTGTCCCTGGGCTGTGCGTGGCAACAGCACGTCTGCAAACAGTGCATGTGGGGCGTGACCCTGCGTAAACATTGCCACAGTACAGCAACAGTCCTGGCATGGGGCTTGTCCTGGTGTTCACACCGCATTTGATGGGAATGGCTGTGGCTGCAGAGGCGGTCAACAGCACAGCTATAAAACAGTGTGCCAAAAAAAAAGGAGCTGTAGAGCAATCCCCACGCCAAAAATAAGCATTACTATGTCTGTGTGTGTATAAACACATCTCTTCATAACATGTCAATTTACGTCTCACTGTCATCCCAAAGCCAGGCTGGACGGAGCTTTGGGATGACAGTAAAACATAAACAGGCTGGACCTGGGACAGTGGAAGGTGTCCCTGCCTATGGCAGAGCGTGTGGTGGGATGAGATTTAAGGCCCCATCCAACCCAAACCATTCCATGATTCTAAAACAACAGCGAAAGATACAGCACTATCATCTAAAAGCATTTCTAACGCAGAAGAATCACCATGGCAAACATTGCCTTCTAGGCCTTTTCAATTAAATTACTGCAGCCAGGTTCACTGAAAACAGGAATAATGGCAGTCTGTTACAACCAAAATATGATTTGGTGCAGCGAGCGTGCTCTAACAAGCAGGAAACTGCACAAGGAAGATAATCCCTTCTTCCATGTCTTAGGCAGTTTAATGAAATGGAATTATTTCTCACTGAAGGAGATTTAGTTAACCTAAGTGTAAATTAAATTTCTCTTCATTTCCTTTACCTGCAACCTCTGGAGCCACTGTTCTTTCAGCAACAATGTTCTGCATTGTACAGAAATGAGGAAGGAATGACTCTGAGGACTGAACCTCAGCAGCACGTCCAACATCTCCCAGAATTCAGCTGGGACATGACTGCTACATCTGGGTAATAACAGCATATTGTGTTAACTGTCATTAGATCAGAATTTAACTTTATTGGCAGTTTAGACATTCTTAGCAGCTGATCATGTGCAATTTAATACGCTAGAATTTCCTTTCCTTTCAGCATCATCAGGCCCATCAAAATAATCAGAAACATAAAATTTAATTAATTTTTATTTAAAAATTTGTGGCATATACTTGTATTTGTTTAAATGTTGTCTTCAATTAACTTCTTGGCATCCAGCTACCTGTGCAAACCAATACACAGAAGGTACCACATCCCATTTAGACCTTCCCATTAAGAAAAAATACTTGAAATTAGTTTATTTGAATGATGGTTTTTCAAATATTGATTTATTGATCTTTCCTCAATAGTATTTAAATAAAGCCAGACAGGTTTAATGCTGAAGAACTTAGGACTAGATTTGCAGTACTGTGGTCCCCCAAAAATGCCAACTCTGAAATTTTCTAAGTCTTCAGTGTAAAATAAGCTGCTACTTGGTCTAGGAAATTCTGGTAGATGTCCACGTGCCACCATCAGGTGCCTAAACCTTTTGTAAATCTTGTTTTTAGCGAGTAACGAGCACAGGGGAATTTTCTCAGTTAAATTCAACTCACTTGATAGATATTATTCTCTCACATGAGGATTTCCTTAATTTCTGGCTGCTTATTTTTCTTAAAGAAGGCTTTGTGCACTCCTTTGCATCCCAGCAGATATCTCCTGTGTGGATACAAAAATGCTGTTAGCAAGGAATTTTCCTGCTGCTTTCTAAGCCGTGGGATACTCTTCTCTCTCACACAAGATATTAGCAGAATTTATAAACCATGAACACCTGCGATCTTGCCGAGCTTTGTTTATAGTACAGTAGGAAAATATTTTGACAATGGATGTTTTAGGATTTTAGCCAATCACCCCCAAGGGGTGGCTGGTCCTTTGTCCAATTAGACTATGAAGAAAAAAGTCTACGAAAGAGTTTGTAAAATAATTAAATAAATCAATCTTGCTGCACAATTCCTGCCTGATGGATCTTCTCTCCTCCTCCCTATGGCTGCGGGATACAGTAGTATTACTGCACTAATATTCCTGCACTCCTGCCCAGGCTCGGGCCTTTGCTTTCACCTGATTTTTATTTAACTATTCACAACAGGACTATTGACCTATTATTGAAAAAGAATAGGGGCAGAGGAGTTACAACACAAATCTCCTGACAGGACTTCCAGTGAAGTGCCTCACACAGAAAGTTTTGTGATGTGGATTGCTCACTTTACGGTTTAACTGCAGCTAATAAAAGCAGTGGAACACCATTCCAGAGAGCATAAACGTGTAATCTTACTTGCATTATCTGCCTGTTTTCATAGTTTTTTCAGAAGGCCTGGTGTTTAAATACAGTGCTGGCACATAGCTGGAAGCCTGGTGCAGCCTGCAGTCTAATTTACTATACACTTTGTTTTTTATGTTACTGTTCGATGCACTTCCTTCTGTATTAATATCTTAAATAACTAAAAAAAAATTAATTATGCAGACTTCATAAATTGACTGAATACATTTACAGATTAAAGGAGCACCAGTAAAGCTCTTGCTCTACTCTTTGTTGTGTTCACAGCTGTTTAGAGGCAGATATGCTCTAAAACTATGGCCTGTTTATGAGATGCCCAACATATTAAAACAGCATGGAAGGGACAATCTCTTCAGCAATGCTCAGGATGTCAGAACACATATTCTTGTTTAGCTGCAAAGTTGCAGCTTGGACTGGGAATGACTGAGGCATCTCCAATCCTGTGTCCAGCTCTGGGCCCCTCAGGACAACAAGGACATGGAGCAGCTGGAGCGTGTCCAGGGAAGGGAACGGAGCTGGGAAGGGGCTGGAGCCCCAGGAGCGGCTGAGGGAGCTGGGAAAGGGGCTCAGGCTGGAGCAAAGGAGGCTCAGGGGGGACCTTGTGGCTCTGCACAAGTCCCTGACAGGAGGGGGCAGCCGGGGGGGTCGGGCTCTGCTCCCAGGGAACAGGGACAGGAGGAGAGGGAACGGCCTCAGGCTGGGCCAGGGGAGATTCAGGTAGATTACCACCAGGAATTTCCCCATGGAAAGGGTGGTCAGGCCTTGGCAGGGGCTGCCCAGGGAGGTGTTGGGGAGTCCCCATCCCTGGAGGTGTCCAAGGAATGCCTGGATGTGGCACTCAGCGCTCTGGGCTGGTGACAAGGTAGGGATCAGGCACAGCTGGGACTCGATGCTCTTTTCCAACCTGAATGACCCTGGGATTCCCTGATCTAGGAGAAAGCTGTGCTACTCTGATCCGATGGGGGGTCATGTTCCAAAGATGAGGTAAGAGCTGGTTAAACAGCAATTCCAAATTCAGGTCCGAACAGATTCACTCATTAAGGGGAGCAAACAGCATTAATCAGGACCTCACACGGAGGTGTCTGTGACTGAGCTCATTGCAAAGGCACGGCTGTGGCTACAGGGGCACATCTGTGAATGCTGCAGATTGATTCACACCACGTCTGACCAAACCAGGCACTGGCAGGAAATGAGGCATCTCACCACAGGCATTGGGTGGGCAAAATTAGATACTGGAGTAATTAATTACCTGGTGAGAGAAATCACGGTTACAAGAATAAGACAGTGACGGTTCAAGGACTGCCTGTATAAAAAGGTGCATTTTTAGGCCTGCCCAAGGGAGGATTTTAGGGAAATTAAATCATAAACACCAATCCAAAATTGCTGGAATGGTTTAATTTTGCATCTTTAAAGAGCTCTCTGGTTTGGCAGACAGGAAAAAGCAGGAATTATCACTTTTATCCCTTACTAAGCACAGGGACACTTAAAACCCTTCACAGCTGGGATGCAAGTCAGCAGCAGAATCCATCTTCCCAGGAGGAGGCAAAGCTTGCCCAGTTCACTTTATCATGCACTCAGTTATTTTGGGACCTCCTTCTGTCTGGGGCCTGTCTCCAGGTTTCCAAAGATTTTGTCACCATTTGAGGTGTTTATAGCTCTGAAGCCTAAGAATTCTGTGTAATAATTGTATGAAGCGACTTATTTTTACATAAAATCCTGGTTTATTATAATTAAAATTACATAAGCATGTTAAAGAGGTTTTAGTTGTATGTTGGGTTTCTTTTTTAAAGCCAGAACAGCACCATTTTAAATCACTAAAACAGAACATAAAGCAACATTCTTTTGCGTCATGCCTCTGCTGCTCATCTTCAGGAAAATAAAAGGCATGATATTTCAAGGAAAATAATTAATGGAAGTATCACATCAAGACCTTTTGCTTTCAGTAAGCTAAGCAAAATTTTTATGTAGCATAACTCCTTTAGCTCATCCATAGATTTGACATGAAAAATCTAAACTCTTCATAGATAAACGATGAGCTTTTGTTGTCACAATGCAGTCCACAGTTCTTCACCAAGAACAGATAGAGCCTTTAAGGTGAAAGCCTCAAGTATTGCACTAGCACTTAGTGACATCAAGATGCTAAGATACATTTACCTTCCATAGATAATTTATTCGTAAACTATTTAACCTAAACTCTAATCACACCAAACAGATGGGACATGAAAAGTAGTTCCAGCAAGAAAAATACAAGAACTTCAGCTCTCAAATATTTTACATCAACAAATGAGCCGGCTGCCATTTTTTAAAGGCAAAAGAGACTCTCTCCTGCAAGCAATGAAGTTTTTTATTCAGCTAAAATGTGCAAAGAAAAAAGTCTCAAAGTCAGAGGAATATCAGCAGTTCATACTGGACATGAGGGAATAAAATCCTTAGGAATTAACTCCTTTACGCCGTTTTCTTGTCATAAACTGCTGCAGATCTCTTTGCAGCAGTTCCATTTGCAATGCCATTGCTTTCAGACTGCAAATAAAAAACGGTGTCATTAATGAGATGTCAGATTAGAACTTCACACCTAAAACAAGAACAGCTGGTGACAAAAATGGTTTTAGAAGCAAGGCCAGTGAAGATCTGTGAAGAAATATGGAGCAAGAACCAAAAGTGGTAGTGTCTGTGTAGATTTACAAATAATTATTGCTTCGGGGGAAGGGAGGAATGAGGGCAGCAACAACATTTACAAGTCCTTGCATTTTGATAGAAGATAAATAACAAAAGCATGATTTATATGCACTAAGCACCTTCCCCCATTATGAGTGGCAGAGAGAGGGGTTGTTTTTAATCTCTGCTTCATACATCTGTTGTGATTTACCAAATATTTGACTTTTTTCTTCTCTGAAAGAACAGCCAGTCTTTAAAAAAAAAAAAAATTAATTAAGCCGTTTCAGGATACAGGTGCAATTCCTGTCCCTCTGAGACCAGAAGCTGTCTTGAAGAAAGTATTTCTAGCTGGCTTGGTAGTGGTAACTGCTGTTTCTACGAAAATAACCACCAAAAAGGTCTGTTCATACACCCAACTATTCACCCTCCTGTGGTGCCTGCCCTGAACTACCACTGGGTGGCCCATCCTGGAGCTTTCCCCGGTTAGCTGGGTGAATTAATCTTACTTTATGGCTTCCAGATCCATCCTCCCGGTCTCTTTTGGTGGCTGAAGGTCCCTGAGGGTCCCCAGCGCTGCCTGCTGGCCCCTGTTTGGCGTCTGCTGCTTCCTGCACAGCCTTCTTGGGCAGCACGCGCTTGATGAAGGGTGCGATCACGGGGTAGATGTAGGGCTCCACAAACTTCTTGTAGAGCCAGAGCAGAACAGGGATCACGATGCACGGGATGCACACCATGGCTCCCTCCTGTGCTGGGGCAAAGGTGGTGATGGGGGAAAAAACAGCTTAGGGTGGCAGTGTTTGTGTGCTGCACACTACAGACAGTATTTAAATAGTAAATAAAAACATCGTTGATAGTCGAACATAGATTATTCTGTAATTATAAACTAGCTGTTAAAAGTTTAAAAAATGCTGTGTGTTCCAATGTTATCAAATCTCCAACAAAGGGAACATTCTTGCCATTTTAACAAAAAAACCAAACCAATTTGCTATTAATTCATCAGTCCTACGGATGCAACTAAGAAAAACAAATTCAGGAAGTAAGTGGTTTTGATTAAACCGCACAAAAACAGTTTAAGCAGCAAGCTGCAGATATTAGCCCAGTTCTTGCTATATTAAGAGTCCAAAGGGTTTGTTTTGCTTATTCCATTTTTACTTAAGGAGAAATCAGACAGTAGAAAGCTAATCCATCCAGGGGGTTACCACTGAAGGGCAGGACAATGGGAGAAGGGAAGAGAATTCCAGTCAGGATTTGAGAGAAATAGAATATGGGTTACATTCTTCCTCCTGGCCTCACTGGATCCCACACCAACCCCATACAATTAACTACTAGAAAAGGAACCATCCCCTCTCTCTGAAACCCCAGAAGTCTTCAAACTTGGCACCTTGGAGTCTATGCTAAAAAAAAAAAAAGCAGAAAAGCAAAGCAAGGGAGGAGAGAGGTCTAACTGGGAGAGGAAGCAGTTAATTAGAGCCAGACCTGTCCCTGCCAGAGCTGATGAACAATACATTAGACACACTCTGCTGCCACACAACTTTGCCCTTCACAGTTCCCCTCTCTAGGCTGCTGACATCTCAATTCTCACACCAAGAAGCAAACAAAAGCTTTCCAAAATGGAGAATGAAGTGGCAGATGTGCACACTTCACTAGGGACCAGTTTTGCTTTGCTTTTTTTTTTTAAGCTATCCTGAAGATTTTTAGCCCTAAAAAAAAATCAATTTCCAGCTGAGTACAGCCAGGTTCTGTTCTGGCTGCTTCAAATACCATTTAAAACTACTCTCTGAAGTCAGAGAGGAATCTTATATTGAGACAACACAAACAAGTTAATCCTTTAAACTTGTTTTTAAAAAAAATTCAGGTACTCTCTCCACCAGAACTTTCTAAATATTAAATTTCCAGCAAAATGTTGTGGATTCATCCAGAAGCTGAAGAAAGTGGCTAGAGGGAACACTTCTGGCCATAGAATCACTTCAGACTTACAGAATTATTTGGGCTGGAAGGGACCCTCAAGATCATTTCCTTCTACTCCCTGCCATGGGCAGAGACACCTTCCATTATCCCAGGCTGCTCCAAGCCCCTGGCCTTGGACACTTCCAGGGATCCAGGGGCAGACACAACTTCTCTGGGAATTCCATCCCAGCCCCTCCTTACCCTCCTAGCCAGGAATTCCTTCCCAATATCCCATCCATCCCTGCCCTGTAGCAGTGGGAAGCCATTCCCTGTGTCCTGTTCCCTCCATGCTCTTTTCTAGGGAAACAGCACGTGTTGTGTTGTTTCTGCAGCCGCCTCCTGTGAAGATTCCTGGCCAAAAAAGCATCCCTACCTCTGCCGGATGCACCAGCGATCCCTGGGATCAGGGTGTGACACCGTCCTGATGAATTCCTTCTGAGACTTGCTGATGCTCCGCCACCTGGTTGGCAAGGAAAAAAGCACAAAAAAGGGGGGGAAAGGAGAATGAAAAGGTGGTCAGGCTTTAACCGGCAAGCTATTTTTTTTGCACAGGCGGTGTTGCTGGTTTCTGTGAGCCCCCACACGCGGGGCCAGCGCGGAAAACGCTGACGGGCAAACCTCGGCACGGCAGCGCTTTGCTCCCAGCGGCTGGGAAACGCTACATGGGCAAAACCGCCGGTTTTCCCCCGTTTTCCATGAAGGACGAGCCAGACTAGGGGGGACTGATGTCAAGCGCTGCCGTTCCGCTCTCCGAGGGCGGTTGGGGCCGGTACAGCCCGTGCGCCCCCGGTTACCGGTGCTGCCGGGCACACGCGGGCCGTGCGGAGTGGCGGCGGCGGGCGGGGTGAGGGAGGATGTGGGGATCATTCCCTGCTCCCGGTGTTCCCGGTGTTCCCGGTGTTCCCGGTGTTCCCGGTGTTCCCGGTGTTCCCGGCGCTCCGCACCCACCTGCGCCCGCACCGGAACGGACCCGCGCTTCCGGGGCGGTGCTTCCGGCCAATGGCAGGCGGCAGCGCGCGTCACGTGGCACGGCGGGCCCCGCCCCCAACGCCGGCGGAACCGCCCCCAACGCCGGCGGAACCGCGGGTCCCGGTTATCCCGGGGGTCCCGGTTATCCCGCGGGTCCCGGTTATCCCGGGGTGGGAAGCGGCGAGCGGACGGACGGCCCCGCGGGACACACGGCCCGGCCTGACTGCCGGACAGTGGGAAGGAATTGCTGTCTGTGAGCGTGGGCAGGCCCTGGCACAGGGTGCCCAGAGCAGCTGGGGCTGCCCCTGGCAGTGCCCAAGGCCAGGCTGGACATTGGGGCTTGGAGCAGCCTGGGATGGTGTCCCTGCCTATGAGGTGAAACTGGATGCACTTTAAAATCTCTTCCCAGCCAAACCATTGCTATGATTCTATAACATTCATTGCCTCTTGTCCCACAGCAACACCCAGCGCTGGGTCAGAACTTGGAGCAGAGTAACAGAATCAATCCAAATTTTAAAACTTTATTTATGTACATCTGTCCATGCAGATTTACTCCCGAGCCATTAGCTTTTGCTTCTTCAGCTTCTTCTGGGAGATCTGGGAAACAAACACAGAAAGAAGAAAATGGTGAAATTCCCAAAACATTCCGAAGTTATCTTTTACAAGTGCTGAGAATTGTTAGGAATTCCCTCACAAATGAGACTCATCACACCTGCACATGGAGTCCCTACAAGCACTACACTGCTTGCGGGCTTCTAAACTCCGATCATTTTACTGCACACACCCCAGGTTCACACACACAGTCTGGGAATGCTGCATCTGCTGTGAGGAAGGACAGAACCAACCCCCTCTGCAACAAAAAAACAGTTCTCAGGGTTTTAAAGTGCTTAGTATCTTGTTAATAATTTTAAAATGGGGTTGCTCAGAAAGACCTAGGTTTTTTTCATGGGTATTCCAAAGGTGTCCTAAGATAGTCATCACAGCAACCCCTCTCTCTGCCGGACACTCGGCTGTCCTGACCCCGTTACGGGAACGGAGCACACAACACGCGGTACCTTTTTCTTCTGGGCGACTTCCTCCTCTGGCTTGGGCACGATCTGCTCCTTCTCTGTGAGGATCATCTCGATGTGGCACGGGGAGCTCATGTAGGGGTTGATCCTGCCGTGTGCCCGGTACGTGCGCCGGCGCATCTTGGGAGCCTTGTTCACCTGGATGTGCTCGATGACCAGGGAATCCACATCGAGACCCTGGAAAGGAATAAAACCTGTGACCCATTTTTATCTTCAGATAAATTATCTCGGCAGAAAAAATGTGAGTAGTCACCCCAGACACCACTGCTGTCACTCAGACAAGCTTGGTGGTATCATGGAGCCGAGGGTTTTCCAAGGATTCACCAATGAAACAGCCAAGCGTGGTGGTGCCATGTAGCTGAGGTTTTCCAAGGATTTACCAATGGAACTGCTGAGCTAGGCAGTGTCATGAAGACTTACCAAAGCAAGCGCTAATCAAAATCACACCCTCACACATCACAAATAATGTAGAATTATGCTAATGGCTCATTGTTTATGGTTATTTTGTGGTTACTTAAAGGCATCACCTTTAAGTGGCATTACTCCAGCACTGCCAAAAAAGCTACCAAATTAAGCACTGTAACAAAGATGCAAACTGACCAAGAGTCTGCACATCTCAGTTTCACAGATGTTAAGAGATTTAAGCAGACCTTCTGAATGAAAATTTTTTAATTTAGTTTTTTCCTGTGAACTGTTGGTACCATTTTAACCTGAAGAAGACACATAGCCTGCTTTAAACAAGGAGCCACACCAAAGCCTCCATACAATTCAGTTTTGTGGACAAAGCAGCTGGGAAGTGGCTCTCCATGTCAGTGACACCCGGGCCAGGGGTGCTGACACACACCATGACACCACCACTGTGTAACACCCACCTTGAGCTCAGCGTTGCTCTCTGCATTCTTCAGCATGTGCAGCAAGAACTCCGCGCTCTTCTTGGGCCACCGGCCCTGCGTCCAGCCCCACTGCTTGGCCTGGAATGAGAGGACAACAGTGGCAGTCTTGCTTTTGACCTGGTACAACTCCATTTAAGTGACCTACTATACACCTTTAACTTGCCATTACCACAGAGTCACAGAATGGTTTGGGTTGGAGGAGACCTTGAAGGTCATCCAGTCCCACCCCCTGCCATGGGCAGGGACACCTTCCACTGTCCCAGGCTGCTCCAAGCCCTGTCCAACCTGGCCTTGGACACTGACAGGGATCCAGGGGCAGCCACAGCTGCTCTGGGCACCCTGTGCCAGGGCCTGCCCACCCTCACAGACAGCAATTCCTTCCCAATATCCCATCCAGCCCTGCCCTCTGGCACTGGGAAGCCATTCCCTGTGTCCTGTCCCTCCATTCCTTGTCCCAAGTCCCTCTGCAGCTCTCCTGGAGCCCCTTTAGGCCCTGCCAGGGGCTCTGAGCTCTCCCTGGAGCCTTCTCTTGTGCAGCTGAACACCCCCAGCTGTCCCAGGCTGGCTGCAGAGCAGAGGGGCTCCAGCCCTGGAGCATCTCTGGGGCCTCCTCTGGACTGGCTCCAACAGGCTTATGTCCTTCCTGTGCTGAAGAGCCCAGATCTTAGAGATTAGAATGGATTAGAATCTATTCTATTTTGCTGTGCACCAAACCCAACAAAATTTCATCCCTTTACTCAATGCTGCCAGCTAGATGCAGACACTTCAAGTAGATGCATCTACTGGAATTAAGAGCCACCTTTTTCTCTTCTCAGCAACCCGGTCTGGTGGAAGATGTCCCTGCCCATGGCAGGGGATTGGAGTGAGATGAGCTTTGGGGTCCCTTCCAACCCAAACCACCCTGTGATTCTGTGTTTTAAAGCAAGTTCACTATCAAAAATGACAAGACTACGTCCACACCATCCCTATATCACCTTTTCCCAGGAGCTCACCTGGGCGCATCTCCCGACGCCGCCGTTGTAGCGCCGGAAGGGGACACACTGCTTCTTCAGGGTGACGTCCTTCAGGTACTTGGTGGCCTTGCGGATGTGCATGCCCTTGATGGCCTGCGCGGTCTCGCGGGTGTTCTACCAACACAGGGCACAGAAAAGATCCTCTGAAAGCACCTTTCCAAGAGACAGCACAAGCACAGCCACGACCACTCCCCTGTCCTCGCTGGATACCATTATTTTGGCTACAAATGCAGCACTTACCAAAAAAGACCCAAGTCAAAGAGTGAAGAACAACTAATTAACAACATTTTTGTCTTTGCTACCTACTTTTCTAACCCTTGGTATGACCCCCACCAGTGAATCTGTGGGTCCAGCACACTTCTTTTTTTTTTTTAAGTAGTGGCTAAATCCAACAAGGAAATTTGTAACTCTTAATAAAAGTGTAATTTAAGTGCTTTTACTTTTCATAGCTCTTCTTTGGCCACTAATCTAAAAAAGCAAGACCCTGACAGATAAATTCTTAAAAAAATGTCACAAAAATGTCAAACACAGCACCTCACAGAAACTGATGAGGAAACACTGTGCCAATTGTTAACAATGTTTTCTCTAAAGGAATTACAGAGAAAAAAAGGCTCAGAAATAAAAATTAAGGGCAGAAGATCAGTCTTCTAAACAGCATTTACTAATTGTGTAAGCCAGCTCTAAGTATAATCCAACCTGTTTATAATAAAAAATGGAAAACAATGTGAAAATGTTGTATTACACTGAGCAAAAAAGGATCTGCTAGGTGCTATTTTTTGTTTAAATAACACTTCTGATTTCTTTTCTGCACCTAAGCCTTTTCCAGAGGAACTGAGATCCCTGTGGCAAACACCACACAACCAAAAAGAGAGGGGGAAATTAGACAAATTTCACACCAAACACTAACCCAGTGTCTGATAAATTCACTGCAACTGTTTCCCTGCTGTATTTAGTTATCTGAATTAGACAGAGACAATTTTAGGATATAGACTTTTATTTTTTGTGGATGGAGACCATTACAAGCAGCTAACAGCAATTGCTTAACTACTAAAGAATAGAAGACACTTCCCTAAAAAGAGGGGTTAGAAGGGATATTGGGAAGGAATTGCTGTCTGTGAGGGTGGGCAGGCCCTGGCACAGGGTGCCCAGAGCAGCTGTGGCTGCCCCTGGATCCCTGGCAGTGTCCAAGGCCAGGCTGGACGGGAGCTCAGGCCCTAACCACGACAGAGAGTAACGAGATAATCCTCACAATCCCTTTCAACCCAAGCCAGTCCAGGCTTCTTTAAAAAAAACCCAAACAACAAAAACTAACAAAAAGCCAGTAAAACACCATATGAACTTGCAATTTCTGCTACTCGCACACGCCTTACCTTGAAGTGCACACGCAGGTTAGATCCTCGCGACTTGCATGCTGCAAAAGAGAAAAAAGACCGAGCTTTAGAATCAAAACCTCACCGGCTTCCGTGAAATCCCACAGGAAAACTCTCCTAAAACAGCAACTCACATTTTGTGGGGTTCTCCGGATCCAGGGAGTAGCGCACCATCTTGAGAGCTTAGCTGAAAAACACCGGTTAAAACATTAAATTTCCAACACTGGCACGCAGAACCCGGATTGCTCCCCTTACCGCCGCAGCTGCTCAGGAATTACGTGTTCTTTTCACAGTTACATCCAAAGGTGTCCTAAGAAAGTCATCATCGCAGCCACGAATTTTCCCAGGCCTGCCCCCTCCCCGCATCCGCATCCCTCCCCGTCCTCCCGCGCGCCATCCAGGGGAATACCGCGGGCGCGGGGCATGTTGGACCGACCCCGGTGTCCGAGACGCCGGTGCCAGCGGGGATGGGGCGGGATGGGGGCAGATGGCGGCGGATGGCGCGGGACGGGACCGGCCATGACTCCTCACCTCGGGGCGGTGGCAGCAGAGGAAGGGGAAGGGCGGGGCGCGCCGGCAGCGCGCGCACATCTCGCGAGATTTCGGACGGGGCCGGCCCGGGACCGCCCCGTCCCCGCCCCGTCCCCGCGATGGCGGCAGTCCCTTGCCGTGAGGGTCGGGCGTGCGGATGGCTGTTCTCTGGCCGTCCCTGTGAATAAAACCTGCCATGGGGAGAGACACCGCGATATTCACCCTCTCATGGGGAAAAACACCGCGGTATTCGCCCTCCGCTCATGGTGCAGGTGCTTTCAGTGTGCATCAGGCACAGCACCACCAGCCGATCAAGGGAGGGGGTTGACCCGCGCCGCTCCGCACTGGTGCGGCCTCACCTTGAACGTTGTGAGCAGTTTTAGTCACCGCAATGTAACAAAGGTATCAAACTGTTAGAGAGCGTCCAAAGGACGGCCACGGAAATGGTTAAGGGCCTCGAGGGGAAGCCGAATGAGGGGCGGCTGAGGACACTTGGTCTGTTCAGCTGGAGGAGACTGAGGGGAGGCTCATCGCGGTTAAAACTGCCTCGTGAGGGAGCAGGAAGGTCAGGCATTGATCTCCTCTCTGGTGACCACTGACAAGACCCAGGACGCGGCTGGAGCTGTGCCAGGGAGGTTTAGGTTGGATATCAGGAAAGGCTCTTCCCCCAGAGGGTGCTGGGCACTGCCCAGGCTCCCCAGGGAATGGGCACGGCCCCGAGGCTGCCAGAGCTCCAGGAGCGTTTGGACAGCGCTCTCAGGCACAGAGATTGTTGAGGAGCTGGACTCAATGGTCCTTGTGGGTACTTTCTAGCTCAGGATATTTTGTGATTCAATCAATCAGCATCATTTAAGTTGGAAAAGCCCTCCGAGATCATCCAGTCCAACCTGTGCCAAATCCCCACCTTGTCACCAGCCAGAGCATAGAGCGCCATGTCCAGGCCTTCCTTGGACACCTCCAGGAACTCGGGCTCCAACACCTCCCTGGGCACCCCCTTTCAACACCTTTCCATGAGGAAACTCCTACTGGTGTCCAACCTGAACCTTCCCTGGCACAACCTGAGGCCATGTCCTCTCCTCCTGTCCCTTGTTCTCTGGGAGCAGAATCCGACCCCCCACCTAAAATCACAGAATTGTTAAGTTTGGAAGAGACCTTTAAAATAATCCAGTCCAATTCCCATCCCAGGAGCCACCACCGTGTTCACCATTAGATGGCAGCTCAGGATGGGAATAGAGCAGCACATCGCTCACAGAGGTGTCCAGGAGACCAGAACGCAGAGATTCATTCAAATTCATATTTATAAACCTCAACCGGTATTTACTGCACCATTATAAAATAATCACAGACTGACTCATTAGAAGAAAAGATTTTTCTTTTCCATTTTAGGCAGCATTTGCGACTGGAACTGCTTGGGAAGCAGCTCAATGAAAGCAATTTTTTTCCTGAAAGTGGTGCCCAGCTGCAGCAAAAGTCTCGTTGAGAAAAAGTTGACACAATGGGGAAAAAAAATAAGAGTCATATTCCTGAGAGGGCAGTAATCTGGTGTGCAGGCACCTCCCCAGCACGAGAGCCTGGGTTTAACTGAGTTTGGAAATGAGCAGAGGAAGAACTTGCTGCCCATGTAAAGGCTCTGAGCAGGTGGCTATTTTTGGATCTCTTGTTTAGGGTTAAAAAGCCCCAAAGCTCTGCAGCTAGGATTTCACCCAGATGGGAAGAGGAAAATATTTGAGCTAACACAAATATTTACTTGGCTAAAAACTGTAAGAGCTCTAGTTGTTACTGCAACTCTCCACTTACCTGCCTTAGAATGTGCCTTTTTCTTTGTTTCCAGAGAAGCTCTCTGCAAAGTCTCCAAGCAACTTTCAAGCACTGATGTCAAAGAGGGAAACATACTGGCATGTGGGCAAATATGATTTGTTCTCTTTATCATACAATCACAGAGTGGTTTGGAAGAAACCTTAAAGATCATCTCATCCCACCCCCTGCTATGTGAATAGACACCTTCCACTATCCCAGGGTGCTCCAAGCCTCGTCCAGCCTGGCCTTGGACACTGCCAGGGATCCAGGGGTGGCCACAGCTGCTCTGGGGAGCGCTGTATAGCACTGAGTTTCCAGGTACAATAAGTTTAAACTGTCTAAAGCTGTCCTCAAACACTTGCACATATTCCACAGCCTTCTGCACCATGCTGTGGGAATCCCCTCTCAGAACACCCTTGAATGCAACTCTTCTTCTTCATCCTGTCTGCCCTTCCCTTCCCTCTGCACCTTCCTCTGTTTTCTGCTGGGGCAGGAACCCGGTCTTTCCATGGGAAGCACCTTTACACACAGCTGCTTCTTGGCAGCAGAGCACAGAAGCAAGGAGATGTTCTAGGAAAGCTGGAGGAGACGTGTGAAACACAAGTACTTGACACATGATGGGGGTTATCACCTGTGTTCATCAATCAAAACCAAAATAAATACATTTTCTGTTTCCCTACAGGTGGAACTGTTTTGCTCAGCTGCTGAGGGCTTGCAATGGTGGAAGGGTATCACAGAACCACAGAATATCCTGAGCTGGGAAGGTCCCACCAGGGAGAGTCATGGAGTCTAGCTCCTGGCCCTGCACAGATACCCCAGCACTCCCACCCTGTGCATCCCTGAGAGCGTTGTCCAAACACTCCTGGAGCTCTGGCAGCCTTGGGGCTGTGACCCCTCCCCTGAAATGCTTGTTTTCAGCTTTGCTGGGAGCTTGACAAGTGCCTCTCAGGGGCAGCCTAGCACATACCTGGTGCTAGGATCAGGGCTGAGGCAGCTGATCTTGTGCTCTTGTTGGGATTTAACCAGGTTATTCCCCCACTGCACCAGCTGCCTTGGATATTTGGGTAGTATGAGCTGACTCCAAGAGAGCTTTTGGATCCTAAGCAGAAAATTCAGGCAGGTGAGTCCAAAATCATATTCCTGAAAACTCCTGCATAGGAAGCAGCTGCCTTCTAATGGTACTGGAACCTCAATTCCACAAGACTTTACCTTAAACTCTGCTGGTGCCATCCCTCTTGCTCCCCTGTCCATGCTGCCCAGCCCAGGTGCCTGTGCTGTGCATGCCCAGGGACATGTCTGTTGTCCCAGCAAGTACGGACAGCAAACACACAGCTGTGCTTGGACCTGAGCCGAACCTCCGCTTTGTGCTCTGGGAGCTCCTGCTGGGAACATCCTCCCGTGAGGGGCTGATCACAATGGCAGCAGAAGTTTCTGTTATCGCCTCTGCTCTGCAGCCAGCCTGGGACAGCTGGGGGTGCTCAGCTGCACAAGAGAAGGCTCCAGGGAGAGCTCAGAGCCCCTGGCAGGGCCTAAAGGGGCTCCAGGAGAGCTGCAGAGGGACTGGGGACAAGGCATGGAGGGACAGGACACAGGGAATGGCTTCCCAGTGCCAGAGGGCAGGGACAGATGGGATACTGGGAAGGAATTGCTGTCTGTGAGGGTGGGCAGGCCCTGGCACAGGGTGCCCAGAGCAGCTGTGGCTGCCCCTGGATCCCTGGCAGTGTCCAAGGCCAGGCTGGACACTGGGGCTTGGAGCAGCCTGGGACAGTGGAAGGTGTCCCTGCCCATGGCAGGGGGTCAGACTGGATGAGCTTTAAGGTCCCTTCCAACCCAAACCATTCACTGATCCCATGATTCTCTCCTGTGGCTGTGCTCCTGGGGCTGGAAGGGGGCTGCACCCCTTATCCTGCTGTGGAAAGGCCCAGCAGGCAGCAGGGAGCGTATAGGTACAGGAGTGTTCTCTCACGTAAGTCCTTTTGTGTCTTTAGTTGTGGGTAAACAAGTGGCCTTATCAGTGGTACTAGGAGCTGAATGTGGCAATCAGCCAATGTCCCTGACAGTCATCATCCCTCCTGACCAGAGGGACAGGTGAGTGCCAAGACTGGCTGGAGTTACATTTTCACTGGCTGGGGTTATGTTTTTGTGGCAGATCTAAAACCACATGGAGTTCATCTCCAGCCAGGGGACCTTCCTACTCACCTTCCAGGCTGACACTCAGCTCAAGCACACACCTGGCTTGGGGCAGTCACTTCTAACAGAGGGGCAGGTGGAGACACAGGAAAGGCTGCGCTAAAACCCCTGGAACACATAGAAACACTGGGGCTGACTGACCAAGCTTAACTCCAGCTTGCTAAAACACACCCCGTATCTGCTGTGCTATAGAAGAGGGCCTGGCCTGTTCTTTGCACGGGAATGGAAGGCAATTCATCAAATCTTTTTGTAGATATCTTGGCATTTCTCTTAGAGACACAGCTTTTGGAGTCCAAGGGTTATGTGGGGATATTAAACTGTCATTCACAAAATTACACACAAATGGTTCCTTGTCCTAATGTTTAAGCAGAAACTCTTGAAGACAATGACATTATAAATTGAAACCAGCTTGAATGCTGCAAACACTGGGGTTTTCCAACCATCAGACAGCTGCCTACACCTTCTTTCTCTGAAATACTCTCTGCTGACCAGCCTACAGTCTCCTGTCCTCCTTGTCCCAGATGCATGGTTCCTCCAGAGGCACAGCTCACCCCCACTGTTTGCCTTTTCCTCCCACAGTAAGCAAAACAACATTGTTTGGACACATGGTAGTCAAGTTCTCCAGCTAAAGGGCTCTCCATGAGCATCTTAAAATCTGCTCACCAGGTAGTGAGTCACAGGAGCAAGATCATAGAATCACAGATTCATTAAATGTTTTGGGTTGGAAGGGACTTGAAAGATCATCCCATCCCACCCCCTGCCATGGCAGGGACTCCTTCCACTAGGCTGCTCCAAGCCCTGTCCAGCCTGGCCTTGGAGACTTCCAGGGATCCAGGGGCAGCCACAGCTGCTCTGGGCACCCTGTGCCAGGGCCTCCCCACCCTCACAGACAGGAATTCCTCCCCAAAATCCCATCTGTCCCTGCCCTCTGGCACTGGGAAGCCATTCCCCCTTGTCCTTTCACTACATGGAAAAGGGGGAAATGCACCTCCAAAAGGTGGACTGAACTTCATCAGAGATTTGCTCTGCATCAGCAATTCTGTCTTGGTCACTTGAAGGGCTCAGTTATGTTATATATTCCTCCCTGTGGCTTTTAAGAAGGGATGCTTCCATAGGGAGCCAGAAGATCCTTATTTAAGCAGGTAAGTTATTTATATGCCTATATTTATGTGCTTTTATCTGTATATACATGTACATACATAACTCATCGTAAGTGTATCATCTAAAACATGTGAGCAACCGAAATGCTTTTGATGCCCTGCGAGTCCTCCTAAAACACAGACAATTCTTTGCAAGGAGAGGTTAGCTGCACATCCTATTTAAATAATTTCTGTCGTGTGTCTGCTGTACCCAGAACAGGAGTGAGGAAAGAGCTGGGGAGCTCAGCGTCACGACAGCCGAGTATCTGTCCTCGCTGTCACCACTGCTGAAGCATGATGCAGCAGCCACAGCATCTTCCCCACGCTGCTGGTGACCTGCCTGCCAGGATCATAGTCAAAACAAAAAAAACAACAAACCACAGCAATCGGTGGTGTTCTCTTAATACTCAACTTTTTTGGCATATTGTTCAAAGATACGGGTTCATCCACCCCCTACACACCCAGCTAGGAGGGAATCACTGGTAAAACAAACCTCCTGTGTGATTAAATAACCTTGTAGCTAAAGTTTGTGTTTATTCAGTGCAGTTTTTGACAGCAAACCCATTTACGCAGGTTGTGCAGGTCTATGACTGCTCGTTCCTGGCTTTAAGTGCCGGGAACAGCCAATCTCTGTGATGAGTGAATAAAGGCATCATGTAACTGCCTGATCATAAACACTTTCTGGGATAAATTAAATCCTGGGTTTACATTTGCCCTAACCTGTCTAGCTCATAACCAAGAAGTACTGCTTTAAATGTGCTTTTGATTAATGAAACCTAAATTATCCCTGGAATCACAAATATTGCCCACAATTTAGTTACAATTTAAACTATGGGGAATTCTGTTTAAACAAAAGAGAATGGTTGAACCCTGAAGCAGGTGGGCCAGAGACAATATCCTGGGCAACCAGCTCTGGCTGACTCTGCCTTGAGCTGCAGGGGGCTTGCTCTGGACAGCCTCCACTGGCCCTTCTCAACCTCAGCTTCTCTTGATCTGTGAATCCTGTCAACATTTCTAAAGCTGAGTGTGCCCTGTACTGTCAACTCCGACTCCCTTTGTTGCACTGCATCTCCTAAACAAAATGGATCAAAGAATCCTCCTCCTCTCCTCTGCTACAGTCATGATTAATGTGGCAATGCCGGGTTGGCAGTCGGACTCAAGCACCTTAGAGGTGTTTTCCACCCTTAAATGATTCCATGATTCTATAACCCTGTCTGCTGTTTTTGCAGCTGCCCTGCTTAAGAGCTCCTCTGGATCAGCTGATAGACCACAACCAAACTTGCTTTTCTCTTCCAGGGGTTTCTCCACCTCCCTGCTGGCAGACAAAGCATGCAGGGACCTAGGACAGAAGCAGTCCTTCCAGACAGGACCTGGCTTTGCAGAGTTCTGCTCAGAGCTGGGAGATGAGCTTGGATGATGCCTATTAACACAACCTGTGCCAAAGTTTCAGACAGCAGACAGCTTTCTGTTCATGGCACAGCAAGAAGCAACAGCCCTGAACATCTAAATTTCATGTCCGTAGCAATCTTTCCGTCATCTTCATTTTTTATCCCAGTGCGTGGCTTTTGTGGTCATTCCTTACTATTCTTATGGTCAGAGATTCTTCCTAAGTTTCTGATCCCTCCAGCTCTAATGATTGCAGTGTCTTCCTCTCCACAAGATGCAAACTAACCCTGCTTTGATCCCAAATGTCACCTCTGAGGTCATCCCTCCCTCCCAGCTCGCTCCATGCCTGTCCTCCAGTCATCCAGCTACTTCCTCTTTTGCTATTGCAACAACTCTGACACAAGCCCCCTCTTTCAAAGCTTTCCCTATCTGTACAGTTTACTAATCCTCTCTAGCTGTGCTGCCCTCCCCCTCTCCAGCCTCTCCCCTCCGCTCTGCCTGGTCTTTTCCAGCATGCCGTGGCCCAGTCACATGCGGTGCTTGGGAAGGTCATATGATGGGTAGGGACTGCCGCGCAAGCCTGTGGCAAGGGGCCCCTGTAGGTAGCACACCTCCAGCTCCCACCCCACCCCTCGGCCATCAGCTGCCCCGTGACTCACTCAGGTGCTGGACCTGCATCCTGGATGGGCACGGAAGGGGAGACACAAGGAATTGCACAAGGAGCTGTTTAGTGGGATGAGTCCTGCACCCATATCCCAGACTGGGAATGTCTGCTGCTACTGCTCCCCTGTCCTACCTGCCCAGCAGGCCTCTGTTTAGAAGATGCCACCCTTGCTCTGTAAAGTATATCATAGAATGGAATCCCAGAATTATTTGGGTTGGAAGGGATCTCATTCTGTCCATGCCATGGGCAGGGACATCTTCCACTAGACTAGGTTGCTCCAAGCCCCATCCAACCTGGCCTTGGACACTGCCAGGGATCCAGGGGCATCCACAGCTTCTCTGGGCACCCTGTGCCAGGGCCTCCCCACCCTCACAGACAGCAATTCCTTCCCAATATCCCATCCAGCCCTGCCCTCTGGCACTGGGAAGCCATTCCCTGTGTCCTGTCCCTCCATGCCTTGTCCCCAGTCCCTCTGCAGCTCTCCTGGAGCCCCTTTAGGCCCTGCCAGGGGCTCTGAGCTCTCCCTGGAGCCTTCTCTTGTGCAGCTGAACACCCCCAGCTGTCCCAGGCTGGCTGCAGAGCAGAGGGGCTCCAGCCCTGGAGCATCTGGGTGGCCTCCTCTGGACTGGCTGCAGCAGCTCCAGGTCCTTGTGCTGTTGTTCCCCAGGGCTGGGGCAGCTCTGCAGGTGGGGTCTCACCTGAGCGGGGCAGAGGGGCAGAATCCCCCACCTTGACCTGCCTGTCGCACTGCTGGCGATGCAGCCCAGGGTATACCTGACCTTACAGAGAAGCCCTTTTGCTTTTCCCCTGCCCTCACTTCAGTCTTTCTGCCTGTCTGGCCTTGGACTGGGAAGTCCTGGGATGAATGTCAGCAGCATCTGTACATTATAGACAGGAACACAAGTACAAGGCACTAAGAAATGCCCCACACTCTTCTTAATTAATTACAGAGCCATTGACTCTTCCTATTAAGCTCCACACACTCAATAAACACAATAAATGGGAGATGTTAGGCAGTTAAGAATAAATGGCCAGAAGGTGAAACAGTGCCTGGTAGGGACCAGCATCTCATCATCCCATTGCACACTCTGCTAACAGATGTGGTAGGTGTCCTTTTCATTGAGACACTGAGTAATAAGACTTGATTCAGGGATGGGATAACCGACGAGTTGTCAAAGTAAAATGTGCAACCTGGGGAAAACCGAAATGAGTAATACTGTTGGTGTAAATAAAGCCAACATCTGAGAAAAGCAGGAGACTCCCTGTATTTCCAACTTGAGGCTTTCCCCTATCTCAGGCACATCCCAGCTCTACACCCTGCACGGATTGGAGAAAACAAATGGTTCAAACAGGAGGGTAAAGGAAGAACAGGGTGCTGGAGAACAAATGGTACCAACCTTGATGATGCACAGCAGCATCTTGTGCAGCTTATTCCTGTCCTCAAGGAATGTTCGTCACCCTTTTTCTGAAACAAAAAAGCTAGTGCGTAAAGTCTATGTTTGTGGTTTAAAACACAGTCCCTCTCCAGTGTGTGAATCACAGTGAAATACTGCCACAGGGTCTCCTACATACCAGCTAAATCAGCAGTCAGGACCAGAAATAGATGAAGAGCTTGTGTGAGCTGACACAACAACTGCCCAGGAAGAAACAATTACCTGAAATTTGCAACCATAAATCTTGGGTACAAATTTACAGTAATGGTGAGAACTAACGTGTTTTTACAGGACTTTGCTAAAGTAAGTAACAAATCAGTTGGTTTTAATAAAAAACTTGTTTTCTTTCCAGTAGACACTGGAAGTCGAGTGGCATGCTCAGAGTTTCGTGGGTTTGGTGTCCATGCAGATTTACAGGATCGGTTTTGAAAGCCTAGGATAGATTTAAAGTGGATTTAAGAGTGCTGAAAATTAATAATAGTGTAATACAATGGGTTTGCGTGTAAGTGACCTTAAAGATCCGTCTGTTTCCAAAGCCCCTGCCATGTGCAGGGACACCTTCCACTAGATGAGGTTCCTCCAAGCCCTTTCTAACCTGGCTCCGGATAGCTGGTTTAGGGGTTAGTCTGGAGAGTTTTCAGAAAAGAAGGACATGTCAGCTTACTCATTATTCTGCCAAAATGCCAAATTCCAAGATTTTTTTACCTGCTAATTACTGGAAATAATCCCAAAGCCAGAGCTCTGCCCAGTCCGACCCATCTCAGTGGATAGGAGAGCCACTTCCTGCTCTACCAGTTCTTACTATCTCCACTGGAGCTGCATCCCAGCTGAGTGTTGGGTACACCTCACTGGTGGTGTTACCACATCCACTCCCCACCTGGGCCAAACATTCCTGCAGATTTGAAGAAAAAGCATTTGGATAAGAATATGCACTCTAGAGCAATCCCTAAAGCAAACAGCTGCCCTTGCTGCTCCTCTCTGGACTCTCTAGTAGTCCAGGCTCCTCTTACAAAAAAGACAGAGGAGCAGCCTAAGTGATTTATTACTTTTTTAGTATTTTCTCTTTGCTGGATGCAGGAGACTTAAAGCAGAAGCTCTGTAGAGGACTCACTATCCACCAGCTGAAGGATCAAGTAATCACAAACTTCTGAGATATCACATCCCACCAAAACAGGACCTCAGAAAGGAGCAGAAGCAAAAATCCCTCTGGCCACCCACAACACCTCCACACTGCCAATGGGCTTGGCTCCAAGTCCATGTTCAAGCCCAGACACGCTCAGCATTCATCCAGCTTGGATGGAAAAGTGTGAATTTTGCGTAAAAGTGTAAGAAGAGAGAAAATACGCGTCATTCCCCGGCACAGACCTAAAGGCATCCTTGTCTGCAGAGTGGATGGAGCAGGCCCACTGCACACCGCTGGGCCTTCTGTCTGACACAAAGCAGCCAAGCAGCCTGGATCCGTCTCACGGACCATGGGACATGCTGGGAATGACAAGCTGAATTCCACTTGTCTGCTTGGGCACAGCGAACAGGCATCAGGACACACGGAACTCTCTCTGGCTTCCAGCCTGAGCTCCTGCACAGCCCTGCTGGGGCTGAAGGAGGGCAAGATCACTTGGGGGTCTCACAGCAACCCGGGGACTCATTCAAGACGTGGGCAGGGGCAAAAAGAGATAAAAACCATCATAAAAATCACTTCATGTTGCTCATACATGTCTGGGAAAACAGCAGAAATTTGAAGAAGTAAGAAGAATTTTGTCTGTGGTGAAGGGTGGTCCAGCAGCAGGACCAGGTTCCTGCTGTGGGGAGGGGGCAGCCAGCAGGGATCAAAGCCTCCTGGAAACCTCCCAGTGGATGGCGATGCCTGGAGACAGGTACAAACTGTAACCCTGTGTGACAACGTTCACAAGAATTAGCATTTCGCAGGAATGTGGGGATTTATTCTTCAAGGCCCACCATATCCGCGAGCACTACAGCCCAAACACTGCACCAACAGAGCATGTGCTTGATAAGAACCCAGGAACAGATGCCAGCGGATTTAATGTGGGACAGGAGGCCCATTGCAGGTTTGCAGACTGCTGGCAGGGTCAGCTGTAAATATTCCCTCACAATCAAAGGCATTCATCTAAGGATTACATGCTGGGGGCTTTGTGGTAAAGTAAATTTGCAACTAACAGGACCATTAATAGTCAGACAGTTTAGTGGGCTCGCTGGCTGCCATTTATTTTCCCCCCAGTCATTTTTACTACATCTAAATACCATGCGGATGTGAGACTTGAATGAGGTGTCTTAAGAAATCAGCTTAGAAGGAGTAGGAGAAGGGGTTACCTCCAACAAAGAGAGCTCAACGGGGATCGAACAGGGATATCAATAGTGGGTAAGGCCACTGAAGCATGTGAGCTGATTTCATAACCTGGTGGAGATTAGCCTCTTCTGTAAGCAAACAAACCTACACAGGGATATGAAGTATTGGTCCTATAAAGCATGTTCGTAGAGGGGCTGTATTTGAAAGGCTGAGGAGGGGAGGCAAAACTTTGTGGGGTAAGGAGTGGCTGTGAAACAAAGACACCACGGCCTGTTTTCACCCCAGTTTGACACTCTCAGAACAAAAACATCCAGAGCAGAAACTGTGCCACAGAAATAATATGTCCCCGCTCTGCAACAAGCACTAAGCATAAAATAAAAATGGTGTGATGGGATGATGACAAACCAAGAGTTCCTGGGCTGAGCAGGCACAGGGTGATACAAGGATGAACCTGGGATGGTATTTCACTGGGGAGCTGCCTCTCCAGGACCTCAGACCCCTTGGGGTGCAGTTAGCTCTGTGCCCCTGTCTGATGTGGGAGTCCTTCCCAGGCCTTCACCCCAGCTCAGTGCACACCGAGGTTGCTGCCATCCGAGCAGCCCTTCCCTCTCTCAGCTTGTTCTCTACCTTTCCTCCTCCATCATCTTGGAAACAAGTAAGGCAGAAGGAGCCATGCTGGAAGCTAGCATCAATTCCGTTGGATTCTACTGCCTGTGTTTTGTAATTGAGTATAGTAACTGTTTCATGACTAAAAAAAACTAGAGAGAGAGTGTGAGTCCCTTTCTCTCCCCTCCTTCTATCCTGTAAATCCTACTTCCTCTTTCCTTGGAGAAAGGAAGAACCAGGCAGGCAGAATGGAGGGTGGTTAAAACTCTCTCAGGTTTCTAAATGTACTCCTTGACACTGAATATCTGACCTAAAGCCATGACATCACTCTTTAGCTTGTTCAAATGAAAAATTCTTAATAGGAGCATCTTTAACTCTGGTTGGTGTGCCATTGTTTTCAGTAACAAGCACCTCACAAGCCCAAGAGCCACAATTTTTCCCCAACAGGAGTGGCCAGGTCTTCCACTTGTGCCTGCCCAGAAATGTGAAGCCACAGGAATACTGTGCAAATCCGTCCTGCAGCCGCTCATATCAGCAGCAGTACCCTGTCCTGGGCCTCAGAACACTCTCTCTGCTGTTCTTTCCATGGCAGGTCATCCGTGGGAGGATGAGGGATGCAATGTTGGTAGCGCTGTTCATACAAAAGGCTGCTGTTAGTTTTCCTTGTTATCTCCAGAACTGCTCATACCAGAATTACTCTACCTCTAGAGGTTTTTAAAGAGGTGGTGTGATGATTAAGGGTTTTCCCTTTTACTTTAATGCTCAGCTCTTTGATGGTGTGGCCATTTCTGCAAGGAAAGCAGGTGTCTACATGCTAATTTTAAAGACAGGGGAAAAGAGGCATTAATGACAATTATTTTGCAGAAGTCTTCAGACTTCAGTCTGATTTTTTGTCAGGAATGCTGAACTCCTGCAGAAAATGCTGACCATAACCCAGGTTTGAGATGCTCCCCTTTTATAGAAACAGCATTGAAAATGTCTCCTTGATGGATGCATGGGTGTGGAAACCTCTCAAATTAAGTGCTGCTGCTGTAAAACCTGTCTAGTCCTTCCCTGAGAGCACCAACAGACTACAGACCTTTAAATATTTGGGCATCTTAATTTACATATCATACTGATTTTAGCTTTTTGCTACTAAAATAAGCTTGATTCCTGTCATGTACCTTCAACCTCCACATTTCATGAGTCTACTCTGACTCACTGTGGTGCTGAAGAAGAAACCAGACTCAGCCACCCAGCACCCACCTGCAAAGAGCTTGTGACTACAGCTGAGCGGAACATTTTTCTATTTCCTATAAAAATGCTCATGATTTCAAAAACATTCCTCTTCTACTTTTGGACTGAATTGAGACCTTTAGGAAATCATGTAGGAATGGAGCCAGGGAGAGAGGAAGAAAGCCAGAAAGACTCCTCCAAGAACAGCCACTATCTCCGTGGGCATTGCCCCCCTCACACCAGCTGCTGAGGTAAAGCCGCCAACATCCCTACGAGTGCTGTAACTCTCAAGCTTCCATGTCTTTTAAAGTGGATCACTATCCATTTTACCCTGGTTTATTATTTATTACTTACTACAATATCCAGAAATTCCATCTGGGAGCCATGAAATCTTTCCCAGTGAAAAACTAATCAAAACTAGGAATTTTTCCTTAGAATTATTTGGCTTAATGAACTGCAATTTTCCAAGCAGCTCTGGGTGGGAGCCTCCTTCCCCCCAGGCCACGAGGGTTACAGAGAGGTCAGTGCCGAGCCACACTCCGTGAGTTGATACGATGCCCATCACGACAAACCCTGAGCATCTCCCTGGATGATCATCACCTTTCGGCTGAAGAAGCCAGGATTTATTTTGATGCACTTTTTCCTTGCTGTTGCTAAGCTATTCTCACTGCTACTGTCATTCTTGGAAGCCAGAGGCAAAGACCAGGACTCCCCTCCCAGAGCCCGAAGTTGCACAGACAAAAGGAGGAGCTTTACAATAGTGGTTAAACCACGATAGTGTTGTGGAGTTCAGCAGTCTGGAAGGGGTTTGTTGGCACCAGAAATTTTTTTAAATTATGAGGCATTTGGTGACGAGGCTTGGCTGATTCATTTCCTGCAGGAGTAAGTCCAGTAGTGGTCAGCAGCTGAGAAATCTGGATCCTTTTGTTTTTTTTCAGTCAGTGCTGTCAGGGTGCTGTTCCTCGAGAGGGACCACACAGCTGCAGAGAAGGGGCTGCATTCTCAGGACATTCTGCTCAATCCCACGCTCCCTGAGGATCATGAGCATCATCTCCAGCCTCTGGAAACAGGACATGCTTGAGGCGCTCCCAGAACATGTATTCATCCTGCAGAGTCAAAAATTAAGAGGTTCTAGAAACGATCCCCAAAGAGGAGAGGAGCAGCAGTCCCCAGCCACAACCTGTCACATAGAAGAGAGCTACAAGGAAATAGAAGTAAAATAGAATTGAATTGAATAGAAGTAGAATATTTCAGTTGGAAGTGACCTGCAATGACCATCTAGTCCAACTGTTGATCCACACAGCGTCAGGAGGCTCAGAGATGTGGGGTACAAAATGAGTACCCTGAGAAAGCACTGCCAGAAAGTCAGATTAATTGTCTCACAGTGAGGGATAAAGCAATTTCTGTGCCTAATTGCCTTCCTTCCTTCCTTCCTTCCTTCCTTCCTTCCTTCCTTCCTTCCTTCCTTCCTTCCTTCCTTCCTTCCTTCCTTCCTTCCTTCCTTCCTTCCTTCCTTCCTTCCTTCCTTCCTTCCTTCCTTCCTTCCTTCCTTCCTTCCTTCCTTCCTTCCTTCCTTCCTTCCTTCCTTCCTTCCTTCCTTCCTTCCTTCCTTCCTCCCTCCCTCCCTCCCTCCCTCCCTCCCTCCCTCTGCTAAACCCCACTGCCATATGTTTATATGAGAAAATCAGGAATTTACACACCAATTTCCATGCCAACTGTGCAATTTTCAGATAAAACTTTTAAACTTTTGCATACCCGCTGACTTTTGTCTTTCCTTTCAACCCTGAGCTTTTATAAATCCTGGTTGCTCCCTTCTCCTTAGGGGTGAGACACCACACTCCTCATCTTTGCCCATCATTTGCCTGCACCTTTTTCCTTTACCCACCACAGACCCTGGTGCCTTCTCCTTGCTTTCTGCTGTGAGTTTGGAGAGAAAGAGGAGCTGCAGGGCTGAAGAAGGGGGAGAAAGAGAGCAGGAAAATCATGTGTCCCCAGAGTATGATCTCTTCTTACACTTATAATGCTGTGGTGAGACAGCAGCATTATAAAGTGAAATAACTTGTTACGGATCAGTAACTGGTAAATATACAAGTAATTAAAAGGTAGAAATAAATGGTTAATTTTTGAATTCAAAATTATTTATGGTATCGATAACGTACTGCAGAAGGTGATAGGCTGTGAGTCGCGCAATGCCGTTCAGGAAGCATCCTCTGCCCCTTAGGTCCAGAGGGCCCCAAATGGCAAAGTTCTGGGGGGTTCCCACGAGTGGAGATGGAAAGCACAGACCCCACTGGTACCTGGGTCAGCACCCGTGAGCCCCCCTCCCCAAACTCCCGCCAGTTCCCCACGGGGGGCTGCCAGTCCCCTGTGCCCCTCGGGGTGTCAGCGCGGGGGACTCCCTGTGGCTCCCTCCCACCCCCCCGTGTCCCCTGTACCCTCGGGGTGTCAGCGCTGGGGACTCCCTGTGGCTCCCTCCCACCCCCCCCGTGTCCCCTGTACCCTCGGGGTGTCAGCGCTGAGGACTCCCTGTGGCTCCCTCCCACCCCCGCCGTGTCCCCTGTACCCTCGGGGTGTCAGCGCTGGGGACTCCCTGTGGCTCCCTCCCACCCCCCCCGTGTCCCCTGTACCCTCGGGGTGTCAGCGCTGGGGACCCCCGGGCCCCCCCCACGCGGGGCGTGGCCTCCCATTCATTCTGTCGGTGACGTCACGGAAGGCGTGACCAATGGGAGCGGCGGGTGGCCCCGCCCCATGGTGCGACTCTAAAAGCGCCGCCGCCGCCGCCGCGCGTCCGTCCGAGCGTGTGTCCATCCATTCATCCCTTCCCTGCTCCAGCCCTCCGTCCGGCCGTCCTCCCGAGCCATGAGGAGGCTCTTCCTCCTGCTGTGCAGCGCCGTGTCCTGTTGCATCGCGGCGCGGGGCGCGGAGGCGGCGCTGCCGGCGGCGGGAGGTGGGTGAGCGCGGTCCCACGCGGGACCGGGGGAGCCGCGGAGCGGGTTCGTCCCCTCCCGGGGCAGGCGGGTTCGGAGGCGCTTTGCTGACCCTTCTCTCCCGCTGGCTCGCAGATGGCAGCGCGGAGCGTGTGCCGGCACAGAAGGCGCGGGTGAAGTTCGGTCTCCGCTCGTCGCCGGACGCCGGTGAGGATGGTTGCACGCTCGTCATCGGCCAGCACCAGTGCCTGGAGGACTGCAGGTTCAACGTGACAGCTAAAACTTTCTTCATCATTCACGGCTGGACGGTAAGTGTGAAGAATCCTGGGCAGTGCTGAGTCTGCCCACTCAGAGGGAGCAAACTGCCCTGCAAATGGGCTGTGTCTCCAGAATATTGATTTTCAGGAATTTCTGTGACTGCCTCGTCCCTGAAGGTGTTCAAGGCCAGGTTGGATGGCACGTTGAACAACCTGGTCTAGTGGAAGATGTCTCTGTCCATGGCAGGGGACTTGAAACTAGATTATCTTTAAGGTCCTTTCCCACCCAAACCATTGTAGAATCCTATGAATATAGGAATTTGGGAAAACCTTTCATGTTCTGAGCACAGTGGTCTCTTAAAAGCTGCGCTTCTATTGAGATCTCTGGAGCAAAGAATTCTGGGTCAGGCTTAGGAACTCTGAAATCACCCAACTCATTCATAACTGCTCGAGATCACTTCATAGCTCTGTAACGTGAACATGGCACTAAAATCCAACTGACTGACCCCTGTGAATGTGACACTTGACTTCACGGGCACGTGTATAGACCTTCTGTAATCGTAGCTGTGTGCCCAGCCCTGACGTCTGCTACGTGGTCTCCTTGATAAAGAAACAAGAGGGCACACAGACTTTATCAAGCTTTTTAATTCTGCATTTGATGAGGCTGAGTGTGTGGCACCAGGGCACTTATCAGCTCTGCCAGGGCTTACGCAAACCGTAGTGCCAGGTCTGGCGAATAATTTTGCAATCCATCAGAATTTCTGAAACTCTTGAGAAAAAGTGCGATAAGGTGGCACATAACGAATGCCTCTCCCTCCTGCCCTAAAAGGCAAGTGGGTAATTACAGCCAGAGTCTCTCAAAACCTGTTTTTCTTACTCCATTGCAATGCATGCTCTTACTGCATTGCTGAGAGGTAGTGGGGCTTGCAGAGGCGCAGCATGCTGCTGGAGCAGAGTATGTAAATGACATGCAAATAACTTGACTGTGGACGTGTCATCTTGGTCCTGCAAGCTGGAAACTGACGCCTGAATCTCTTTCTAGATGAGTGGCATGTTCGAAACCTGGCTTGACAGCTTGGTGTCTGCACTGCAGGAGAGGGAGAAGGATGCCAACGTGGTTGTGGTGGACTGGCTCTCTCTTGCCCACCAGCTCTACACTGATGCCGTGAACAACACACAGATTGTTGGAAAAACCATAGCAAGGCTGCTTGACTGGTTACAGGTAGTGCAAGCTGAGAGCAGTCTCTGTTGTAATGCTCGGTTAGGGACTGTTGCACAAGGCTGCAGAGTGTTCACCAGCTCCAAGGCTCACCAGCGGCGCAGGCTCTGCTGTAACACCCACCCCAGGGCTTGGCCAGGTGATGGCTCATAGCTGCAGTGCTGCTGCCCTGCCTCCCTGAAAGATGCTGCCTTGCAGCGTGCTCGGGTCAGTGGTGCTGAAGGGCAGTTCAGATTCGGGAGTGCTGCCTGAGCAATGTGGGCTTGGGAGTTGGGCATTCAGAGCCAGCGCTGGCTTTGCGGGAGGGTGGGGAAGGAGAAGGAGAGGTCCATGGTGCTGCACTTGGCACCTGAGGCCATGGCCAGTGCTGAGTCTGCTGGCAGCTCCCAGGGGGAAAGTTTTATTCTTTATGATAAAGAATATCTTAATTGGGGCTGGAACATGGGTAAACCACACGGGCCATCCAAACCATTCCACTCATCTTGATGAAATACAGAACAAAGTGTGCTTATCTGCCCTCTTCCCCCCATCTCTTCTTGGAATTAGACTTTATATTCCTGCAGATAGAAGCAGCACCAGATGCCCGGAAAGACAGGGGATCAAACTCTCCTATTTTCTTTTCCTTGCAGGAAAACCCCCTCTTCAAGCTTGAGAATGTCCACCTGATTGGGTACAGCCTGGGTGCCCATGTGGCTGGCTTTGCTGGTAACCACGTCCATGGGACCATAGGCAGAATTACAGGCAAGTGGCTTTCTAAGCAGTCTCTCTCCTGTCCTTCCTGGCAGTGAGTTTCCCCGAAGAAGCTCGTTTCCTGTGTTGCTACAATGTCGTTTTGGTGTTTTTCTTCCAGAAATGACAAGTTTTCTACTTGTGGCAGCAGTGGAAAGCACAGGTCTCTTCACATCAATTGTAGCAGGGTTTCAAAGAAAAAGCCTTACCCAGGCTGGTCCTGGGTTTATTTGAATTTAAATGTGGGTTCAAAACAAGTCCAGCTCAAGCTCTTACTACATAAATGCTATTCCTCTGAGTGATACTGTTTTTGTAATTGTAGCTCATAAACTAATGGAAATAGAGCTATTGGGTGCTGTTTGTCCTACAGGATGTCTGATTAAAAAAAGAAAAAAAATCAAACAACTCTAACCCCTCATTCTGGAAATATCTGAAGACTTTGCTTCCAGCTCCAGAGGAAAGCTGATTTCAGCATGTGAGAACTTAGGGCATAGTACAAGGGGTTGCATTAAGCATTTAAATGTGACACTGGCAGTGAGAATTCCACAGAGCCTAGCAATAAGTGTCTGTATTTAGTTAATCAGGAAAAAAAAATCACCTGACAGTCAAGTTGTAGAAATGCTCTGGTGTGCAGCTTCAGGTTGGGGGTGAGGCTCAGGGGTTAACAGAGCATCCCAAACCCATCATGGGATCTCAGATGCAGGGATTACCTGGCTGCTGCTGAAATTGTGTTAGTCCCTCCATATGTGCAGTCTGAGAACAGACTAAATGTCAATGAGGCAGCTTTGGCTGCCAGCTGTCCCTGGGGTGTTAAACCTCTTCTGGTCTTTGGAGCTGCCTCTTGAATCATGTCTTTGCCATGACCTGGTGAAGGCTCTTTGCTTCCAACAGGCAATCTGATCATGGTGCTACTATTGGGTTGTATTGCTCCAAAAGTGGAGCGGGACATCTTTATTTGTTCCCTCAGTGAGCCCATGGTGAAGACATCTTGGGGGATAGTACCAGCAATGAGGCTGGGACTGTCTGTGTATCAGCTGGTGAGGAGACATGCCAGCAGCAGGCTTCTGGCTGTATTCTGTATGAAATAGCCCAATTACTTACCTGGCCCCTTGTGTTCTGTCTCTGACCCCAGGCTTGGATCCTGCTGGCCCCATGTTTGAAGGAGTGGACCCCAGCAGGCGCCTCTCCCCCGATGATGCCAACTTTGTGGATGTCCTTCACACCTACACCAGGGAAACACTGGGTGTTAGCATTGGGATCCAGATGCCTGTGGGCCACATTGACATCTACCCCAATGGGGGAGACTTCCAGCCTGGCTGTGGCCTAAGTGATGTCTTGGGAGCCATTGCCTATGGGAGTAAGTTCTCTTTACCTTTTGCCTCTGTTCAGTGTAGACTTCTCACAAATAGACTGGCATTGACGCTGGCGGGTGACCTTTTCCATAAAAGCAAAGAAAAGCATTTCTTCCTTCTAAATTGTCTGTACTACTGGAAATAGTTGCTGGAAACTATACCTGCTTTTAATTCCCATTCTCACTCCCAACATCTGATCATAATCTGTGGTCTTCTTATGCTGGGACTAGGATCCTCTTGAAGCTCTTCATGGTAGGGACTAAGTGAGCATCTCCCACTAACCTCCTGAATTGCTGCTGTTAGAGAACTGTTGAAGTTTGGCCATGCTCAGCTCACTTTGGGCTGCAGAAAGGCATAGCTCACTTTATCTTACGGGCTGCTGGGGTGACAACTGCTTAAACCCAGTGTATCCCTTGCAACTCTGCCTCTCTAGCAATTGGTGAAGTTGTTAAGTGTGAGCATGAGCGGTCTGTGCACCTCTTCGTGGACTCCCTGGTGAACCAGGACAAGCAGAGCTTCGCGTTTCAGTGCACCGACTCCAGTCGCTTCAAGAAGGGCATCTGCCTGAGCTGCCGCAAGAACCGCTGCAACGGCATCGGCTACAATGCCCGCAGGATCCGGCACAAGAGGAACAGCAAGATGTACCTGAAAACCAGGGCTGACATGCCCTTCAAAGGTATGCTTCCCCTCCCCGGAGGAGCACGGCCTCCCTGTGGGAGCAGCCTCCCAGAGTTGGTGTTGGGAAGGATGTAGAGGTGGAGGAGCAGCATCGCCCTGAAGCCTGGCCCCTGGCTGCACTTCTGTCCTGTGGCATTAATGTGCTCCTTCCTCCCTGTGGAGTGAGCCCACAAGAATGCTCTGCCTTTTGAGCAGGACTGCAGTTCACCTGCTGTGCTTGCAAAACTCAACCTCAGAGCAGTGTAAGCCTTCCCCAGAGTGCAGCTGCTGCTGTTGTTGTGTAAAACTCAAATTTGTAATCAGCAAGGGCAGGAAAAAGTGATCAGTGCTGTCTCACTAAAGGAAGGGTCTGGTCTTTTCTAGCCAGCACTATTTCACACTGAGCAATGCTGAGCAACATCTCTTTCAGCACAGTTGGTTCCATCTCTGCTCTCCCCTTTCTCTCCAGTCTACCACTACCAGATGAAAATGCATGTCTTCAGCTATAAGGGCTTGGGAGAGGTGGATCCCACCTTCTCTGTCACCCTCCACGGCACCAATGGAGACTCTGAGCCTCTCTCTTTAGAAATGTAAGTGATCTGGCTTTTGTGTTCTTACCTAAGTAAGAAGGCCACAGGGACTACAGAGGATGGCAGCATTCTTTTTCCTCTGCTAACACTGGCATTGCATCCCAGCCTAGCAGCCTCACTTCATCATCTTTCAAAAAAGCCTTTCATCCAGTAGCCTAATTATAATTTATTACTGGATGAATTGAGAACATTTTAATGTGCCCAGTCCTTTACATGTTAGCATTCATGGCTCATTGCTTTTTTGTGTGTGTTTTTTTGTTTGTTTGTTTGTTTTGCTTTTCCCTTCCACCATTTGGACATAGGCTGAAATATCTCTGGAGGCGCTGCTGACCTCCTTTAGCCTCTCCCAAAAAAAAAAACCAGGCATGAAACCCACCTTTAAGCTATGGAAGGATGGCCAAGCTAAGTTCTCGATGCGTTGTGTGGAACCAGCTATCGGAGCTCACCTCAGTGTAATCAGTAATTAACTGGTGACAGTTGAACGTGCAGCACTTGATAAGCTGTAAGGGCTCTGTTAAACTCCTGGCACAGAGCAAAGGAGCACCTGGCATGCTTCCATAAGGAAAAAATGCTGAGTGTCTGCCTCTCTTTCAGGCTTGATCTAATCGGCCTAAACGCTACAAACACCTTCCTGGTCTATACAGAGGAGGACATGGGTGAACTTCTGAAAATAAAGCTCACCTGGGAGGGGACATCTCAGTCATGGTATGATCTGTGGAAGGAGCTGAGGAGCTACTGGTATAGGCCCGTGAATTCCTCCCAGGAGCTCCACATCAGACGAATACGTGTGAAATCTGGGGAAACGCAGCAGAGGTAATAATTGTGCTAGGCTGCACGTGAACTGACCTGAAACTTCAACCCAGAACTGAGAAAAAAAAGCTGGTGTTTTGGCTGTAGTTGGTATACTGAGCTGCCTTTCATTTTTAGTGTCACCAGCTAATGCTCCTTTGTGGTGTAAGAGAGCAGGTCACTGTCCTGCCCGAGGCTGCAAACAGGCTTTAAGGAAAACTAGTCACCACAGAGCAGATCTGGGGTGTTCTTTTGCTTTATTTTGATACTGTGGCATCCCCTGGGGACTAAGTTAACCTGCTTCAAGGTGGTTTAGCTCATACCTAAAGCGTTAAAACACTGAGCACCAAAAGTACTGAAACATGGATGGTCATGGCCGTTACTTACAGGCTTAATGTGTTGATTTGGCACAACCAGCAGGACCTAAAACTGCAACCAATAACATGGTGACACCAGCCCCTCAAGTACTGCATTGCTTCTTCTGGCATCTGCCTGGGCATTGGAACGAGATGATTTTTAAGAGCCTTTCCAAACCCAACCCATATCCCTGGATCATAGAGTTGACTGTAGAATTCTAGTGGAAGATTCTCTACTGTGGCAGGGATGATTTTTAAGGTCCCATCCCACCCGAATCATTCTCTGATTCTATGATTCTCTGCAAATGGAAAGTTACCTGAACATCCAAAAAGTATTAAAACTTCCAAGCACATAGCACTGCACTCCCACTTCCTTTGTTAATGGTGATCTGAAGGTAACCCAGATCTGTCAAAGAGCAGCAGTTGACACTGACGATTTCCCACATTTCTCAGAGCTTTAAATAAGCATCACCTGTCATCTGTAAGGTATTCTGCATCCTGGCTTCTACACAACACAGGGGTAGTAGAAGCAAAGATCCCCGGTTAAAATACTGAAGTAGGAAGTAAAACAGCTGCTCAAGGGGCTGATGGTGTATCCAGATGCTCTGTGGGATGGATGTCTAATCAAACAACTCGTCCTAGAATTAGCTGCAATCTGTATTACTTGTTAATTGTTAATCATGGAGACAGCAGGTACCTTGACTTCTGATTCCTCCTCCTCCTAGGTTTGCTTTCTGTGTGGAGGACTCCCAGCTAACCAGTATATCTCCTGGCAAAGAGCTCTGGTTTGTGAAATGCACAGAGGAATGGCAGAAAAGGTATGGAAGTCAGTCAAGAGAAATTCTGTCTGATGCATGTGGCTTGGCTGGGTTGAGTGGAACCTTCTTTTTTTTTTTTTGAGACCCCAAAACCTCTTTTCTTTCATAAAAGATAAGGATTTTTAGCCTAAGATTCACAGCTATCAGACTTAATTTTCATGTATGCCATATCTATTGCTAAGTAGGTGATATTATTCTCCCTTCTGACCTTGGATTGTCACCTTGTACCTTTACATGTTTACTGCCAAATGGGTGTAGCACAGTCCTTGGTCCTAATTGTGGTGGGTGCTAACTGAGGTGCCACCAATGCCCCAGATCTGTGCAAGAGTGGAAAGGTAAGTAAGAGGCATCTATTAACTGCCCTGTAAAACAGGGGGAAGCTAACAGGAGTGCAGGGCATTGCCTCAAAGATTGTTTCAGTCTGGTAGAAGACCCTGAGCTGCCAAGATATCTCTTGGTTAAAATTTGAGCTCAACTGAATGAGCAAGATACAGGTGCAGACTTGCCATGGTGTTACAGCCCTGACTCCTACAGCCTCATCTCCAGGCCTGCTGATCTCTTCTGGTCCAGGAGAGAGCAAACTCTGCCACTGCCAAAGCATCTCAGCCTTGCTTAACCTCTGGGGGACTTCCCAGACACCTAGAACTATCCTCAGAGCATGACTTCCAGAAAGTCTGGTCCCAGCAGCAACAACCTGATTGCCTCAGATGCCTCCAGTCATGTTTTGAATGAATCCCTATTCATTTGACTAAAGGATACTTTCCTTTGGATTCAGCCCAGCCTTTTGCCCTCTCTTAAATTTCAGTTTGGAGACTTGGAGCTTTGTCATTTCTAATCCAGAGGACAAAGTGCTTGTTAGGGCTAGCAGAGCCCTGTGGAAGTCAAGCTTTGCACGGCCCTCCTGGCAGCAGAGCTCAGCTCAGAAATGCAAGCTGGTCCCGCTCCAGGTTTGGCAGAAACCAGCAATCTGTGCTATGCACGGTAGCAAACAATTCTGTGAATGAAACCCCTGTGCAAAAACTTGTTGCCCTGCCACAAGTCTCGAAAGATTGAGTAAACAGTCCTGCAGGTACAATAAAAGGCTGTTTTGATATGCTACTTGGTAACCCCCATAAAACAGAATTGCTGGCAGATGTGCCCTTCCTGCTTGCTCGTGCCGTGCAGCTTGTGCACGAGGCAGAGGAGCTGAGCTCAGCTCCAGCACACCATTTTTTCTAGGAAATGATCCTTTCTCCCAGAAATTATGAATGATTACTTGCTGTTCAGCTCTCTGTTTCTGCCAAGTCAGTGCAATATTATAGTTCCCTACTTGGAGATTGAGCGTGCAAACATCTGTCCATCCCAAATGGAGCTGCACAGGCAGGGTCTAGCTCAAGCCCTGTAATTTCTGCTTGCAGCCTGCATAATGTCTGCTGCAGGCTCTCACTGAGTAGCTGCTGGGCAAAGCATGGCTTTGACAGAATAAAACACCAACCTGTGCTGTCCAAACCTGTTCTTGGCATCCCAGTAGTTCTTAGAAATTCTTCATTACTCCTCTTAACTTCTGCATTTAACTAGGTATCTTTTTTTGCTGTTTTGCCCAGATCTGTCTCGAATCTCCTCTGAAGGCTCCCCGTAAGACTCAAACCAAGCAACCTAGATGCATGAAGACCACACAGGTGGCAAGATGCTCTGGGGAAAACCTGGCTTGGTAGCACTTAAAAAAACTAGCTCTTAAGGACAAAACATCTTGGACTGGATGCAAGAAACTAAGGAGCAATTGATGAACTGTGGTCCTAGACCTAAAATAACTAAAACTCCATTTTCCCTTTCCCAAGGAGCCTGGTTTGTGCATTTAACCTTGCCTTGACCTGTTACACGCTGCATTTTCCCTTCCCTGCTCCCATTAACCAGAACTATGGATGAGATCTTCACAGACTGAGAGCTCAGCTATGATCTTCTGGTCTGCCTGCCAGTGGAGTTGAGAAGACAAATAACCACGCTAACTGCCCATCAGACCGTGGGTGACAGAGCCACCAAGAACAAATGAGCACCTAGGGTAGGAGTTACCATGGTCCTGTAGCACTGTGGGCTGCGGGAAGGGGAGACCAGCACAGGTCAGCTGTGTGGGGTTGTCCAGGGAAGGGCTGGGGATAAGCACAATGCCACTTAATTCAAGTTGTCCTTTGCTTGCCTTAAAAATAATCTGTTCTGATACTGAAATGTCTATTTACCTGACATATGGCCTGATAAGAAGGCAGTGCTCTGTCCTCCCTGTTCTGGGGCAGGACACGGTGCAGGTGGTGGTGGTGGTGGTGGCAGCTGCTCCTCGCTGCCTGGTCAGTGTCCGCAGTGGGGCCGCCCAGTCCCACACATGGATCCCTTTTTAAGGGGCAAGGAGTAGCTGCCCTTGTACTGACTACAGGGATGGAGGAAGGTGAAGCACCGTGCTGCCTTGGGAGAGCTTTGCACTGCTCCCTTTAACTGCTGAGGATGCATTCCTCTCTGCTCAGAAGCTGTTGTAGTACCAATGCATAATTAAGACCTTATTTATGAGTAAAGTGCCAAACATGCTGCCCTCATTGTCACAACACCCCAGTTGGATTCCCTGGTCCCAGGTGATCTTGGCTTTGCTTTGAGTTGGACAGACTCTACAGCTGTCCTGTTTCCTACAGCAGAGTGGACCTTGTCAGGTGGTAAACTAGGTCTTGTTTTGGTTGCTTGCTTTTCTCTTTTTTTTTTTCATTTTTATTTTTGGAAAGAGAATTAGTAAAACAACCCTTGAGCTTTTGGCATGCAGAAAGGCAGTCTCAAAAATGGTGTTGCCAGGTGGTGCACTGAGGTCTGAAGTCTTAGCAAGTCCTTCTGAGGCCTGCAAATCTCTTCAGTTTTTGTAAAGCTTCAATCCAACCAAAGCAAGCACATTTGGGGATATTTTTTTTCATGGTTTTATGCAAAGTCTTCAATGACTGAAGCCTTTGGTAAGTATCTGTGACTTGTTGCCATGCCATACTTAGAGAAGTTTCAAAGCCCTATATGTATATTGTGGTTTTTGTATGACTTAAAACATAATTTATTTCTCATATTGTATATATGTAAAGTTTTAAACATTTTGGTTTCGAGTAACAGTTTTTATAAGCCTTGAGATAAAAAATAAAGGGCTTTGTAAAAATCAGTGAAGTCTTGTTATTGATCACAGAATCATTTAGGTTGGAAAGACCCTTCAAGAACATCGAGTCCAACCCTGCCCCCAGCTCTGCAAAGGCCACCACTGTCCCATGTCCCCAAGTGCCACATCCACACACATCCAGGCATGGGGATTCCACCACTGCCCTGGGCAGCTCTGCCAGGGCTCAACAACCCTTTCCATGAAGGAATTTTCCCCAGTATCCAACCTGAGCCTCCCCTCGCACAGCTTGAGGCCGTTTCCTCTCCTCCTGTTCCCTGGGGACAGAGCCCGACCCCCCCGGCTGCCCCCTCCTGTCAGGGACTTGTGCAGAGCCATCTACCAAAAGCTTTGACATTCCTTGCCAGAACAGCTGTCTATGACTGTCTTGTTCCTCTCTGCAGGTCCCTGATACCTGCAGCCAGGTACAGCACCCTCCTTCTTCCTCAGCTCCACTGTGTTGCCAAGGCCAGGCTGTTCTCTCCATGCACCCATCACTGAGGGCCTTCAGGAATGGGGCAAAGTCACTCCATATCTACACCTTCTCTGCAGAAATGCCCCTCATGAAACATTAGGAGAGGGGGGACATGGAGCTGCTCCCAGGGCTGGAGCCTCTCTGCTCTGCAGCCAGCCTGGGACAGCTGGGGGTGTTCAGCTGCACAAGAGAAGGCTCCAGGGAGAGCTCAGAGCCCCTGGCAGGGCCTAAAGGGGCTCCAGGAGAGCTGCAGAGGGACTGGGGACAAGGCATGGAGGGACAGGACACAGGGAATGGCTTCCCAGTGCCAGAGGGCAGGGACAGATGGGATATTGGGAAGGAATTGCTGTCTGGGAGGGTGGGCAGGCCCTGGCACAGGGTGCCCAGAGCAGCTGTGGCTGCCCCTGGATCCCTGGCAGTGTCCAAGGCCAGGTTGGACAGGGCTTGGAGCAGCCTGGGACAGTGGAAGATGTCCCTGCCATGGCAGGGGGTGGAACTGGTTGACTTTTAAGGTCCCTTCCAACTGAAACCCTCCTGTGGTTACAGGTTTGCTTTCAGCTTTAGCCCAGCACTGAGGATATGATTTCAACAGTACCAAGAGATCATCTTTTTTTTCGGCAGAGTGAATATCAGAGAATCAAAATCCTTCTCTGGTTTGCAGTGGAGGAATGTTCTGGCTGCCCCTTCCCCACAGTGACCATAAGCCCCATGCAGCAGGGAACTCCAACAAAACCATTGACCTTTCCTTCCCGCGCTGTTCTCTTTCAGACATGGCAATACCACCACTGCTTTTGGCTGGGGAAAAGCAGGATTTTGTGTTACTTTCTATGGTTATTGCAGTGAGCACAGTGAACTCCGCAAAGACCATTGCTGCTGTGCCAGGCTAGTCAGGACAAGTTTAGACAAACTCCCTCTCTTCCTTTGATTTCTTCCATTAATGCTTTTTTCCTTCATTAAATGTCACTTACATTTTGCCTGAAATGCTTTACCTTTGCCTGACTTCACTAAAAAACCCATTGGTGAACACTTCTAAGAAAACTTACCCAAATCTAATCAATAACTGCGTTTTCCCAGCCTTTCCCAGCAGCCACACCACCAAATTTAAAGGGAAGCCTCTTATTGTGCTCTGCCTGTGCCTGACACAAATTGATGGCACAAATCCAGCAGCAGCAGAAGGACTTTGCAAACAGAGTAAATATGTCTGAGCTGAGGAAGATTTGCATGAAATTACTTAGTTAACCTTTCCCTGTGGAAAGCTCAGCAATGCCTGTCTGCGAGGAAAGCCGTGTTGGTGGATTTGGCAGAGAGATATTTGGTGCTTGTAGGGCCCCTGATTATTCTGCACCCCAGAGCTGGAGCTGTTTTCTGATGTGTTCCTGTGGGGCTCCCTTTCACCCTGTGCAAAGTGTGTGTGGAGGAACTAACACCAGAAGTCATTCCAGATATCTGGAACTCATTTTTTGGCTGCTACCCCATGGATACAGCTGCAGAACAGGGGCTGGTGCCTCTTGGAGGGTGAGTCTCCTGCAAGGACAAGCAGGAGCTGGCCTCTAAAGGAAAAGGAGGAAGAATACAAGCTCACAAGAGAGGACAAACAGGCTGCAGCTCTTTCACATCCATGGGCATCCTCTTCAGGCATCTGGCCCTTCCTCCCAAATGCATCACTCCTGCTGCTCCACATCTTGAGGAATCACACCTGCTGGCACATCAAGATGCATCCCTGCCAGCTCCCCTAGCTGGGAGTTTGGTTGTGCATTAGACAAGTGAGAAAACAAAGGGAGGAGGGTATTTTTTTTTTTGAAGTTTCCAATGAATTTAGGGTTTAAGTCTCTGCGGAATTTAGGCCTGGCAGAGCAGACACATTCCAAATCTGTGCCAGGCAGGGCTAAGGCTGGACCACTGTCTCCCCAGCTGCCTGGCATCCCTCCCCTTCCCCCAGGTTTCCTTGGGGTCACTTTTTCCCAGCCACCCCATTCAGCCCCATGAGTCGGGTCCCCCTCAAAGGTCAGGCTGCTGAGGAACAATAGGACCAGCACAGGGAATGTTTTATAGCCCTCCTCAACCCCCATCCAGGGCTGCCCCAGCCTCACAAGCAGCAGCAACTGAGCACTGTTTCACCAACAACCATAAAATCATCATAAAATCAGAGCACCATAGAATTCCAGAATGATTTGGGTTAAGGGACCTTAATTTAAGGGACCTTAAATTCCATCTCATTCCAACCCCCTGCCACTGGAGGCATCTCTAGGGACACCTTCCACTGTCCCAGGCTGCTCCAAGCCCTGTCCAACCTAACCTTGGACACTGCCAGGGATCCAGGGGCAGCCACAGCTGCTCTGGGCACCCTGTGCCAGGGCCTCCCCACCCTCACAGACAGCAATTCCTTCCCAATATCCCATCTGTCCCTGCCCTCTGGCACTGGGAAGCCATTCCCTGTGTCCTGTCCCTCCATGTCTTGTCCCCAGTCCCTCTGCAGCTCTCCTGGAGCCCCTTTAGGCCCTGCCAGGGGCTGTCCCAACCTGTCAAGCACATCCTAGCATCCCTTTTTGGAGGTGATTTGAACACAAAGTCCATTTGGACTGTGCTGCTCCCTCATTTCCCAGGCTAACAGCTCCCTTTGGCAGTGCTCTGAGGTGGATTAGCAGAGCTCCCCAATGCAGCTGCTGCCAGCTATCTCACCCAACTTCCAAGCTACAAAAGTCTGGGCAAGAAAAGTATGTTTGGGTGAAAAAGACCAGCCCATCCTTTCAAGAACAAGGACAGCATGTTTTTTTGTTGGCTTCCCAAACTGAAACAATGACCTAGTCTCACTCCAGCAAGTAAAGCCTTCCCGTGGTCCCCAAGAGCAGCATCACCGAGAGATGGCTGCGACTGTCCAGGAAGCCCAAGATCTCCTCAGCCTGTGCAAACCAGTTGTAATTTTACGCCTGTTCTGATGCTGACATTCCAACATAAATTATACAGCTCAATGTCCTCCCAGCAGTCCCATCCAGCCCAGTGGCAAACACAAAGGGTCTGGCAACTTCTGCAAATTGATGCAGAGGCATCAGAGATCCCACGCTGCCCAGAGGGATGGGTAAAGCAGCTCGACCCAGAACCAACCCAAGTGTAAAACTAAAAATCAGATCGTTTTTATTGCTTGATTATTGGTTTTTTTCCTATCTCTGTCCTTTCTGTTCCAGGTTGTTTTGCAGCTGTTTCACAAAGCTTCAGGACATTTATGGCAATCTATATAATGAAGACACAAAGTGCAAACATTGAGAGTCCTCTTCTTCTGACCTGACTTGTAATAACACTGAAAAATGAGGAAGATGAACCAATAGAACAAGGCTTTCCAGGCCATGCTGTTCCAGCTCTCCTCGTTCTGCTAACAGGCAAACCAGCTCAGGCAAAGTAAGAAATGACACAACGCTTGGACAAAACATTAACGCAAATATGGTTGACGTTTTTCTCTCTCTTTTCCATGTGGCTTTCAATATCTTGGTTTTGGCTGAAAACAGACAAATCCTACAAAATTATGAGGAGAAAGGCCACACCAGCTTGGCTGGAGCTAAGCAAGTGTACTGAAACAACCGTACTCCCATACCATGAAATCTGCAGATGTTAATAAGAAGATCCTTGCTCTGCTATCTCTGTGAAACAGCCAGACCTGTCATTGAACAACCCATCAAAGACACTCCCTGGAAAAGATGGATTACATTTTTATTCATGCATTGTAATGCAGAGAATAACCAATGATCCCAGAATCAGCTGGGTAATAATGCTTACAATTTATCTCTAAATTTCAGATTGGTAGATCTGGGTGGTTTGTAGATGACTAAGGTTATTCAAGAACCTTGCTGCTCTTTCTAGAAATAGTTTATTAGTGTTGTCTTTATTGCTGAGGAAAAAGAATCCATTCAAACACAACAAAATCCACCAATAGCAGGACAAGATTAAGAGATTTGCCTTAAAAGCGCTCCATGAATCAGTGAGAGAGAGAAAACCCAGATGCCTTCACCTTGGTTAACAGCTCAGCACACAAACCAGAGCAGCTCATGGCCTTCTCTCCTGAACAGTTTTCATGCAAAAAAAAAAAAAAAGTTGAAGAGTTTATTTTGCTTACAGGAGTTTTCTTCTACTAGTTCAGTCTGGTCTAGTATGGTCTAATCCACATTAGGTGAATGAAGGCAAGTGAAGGTAAATTAAGGTGACTGAAACTGAAAATTTAAAGGGAGAGAAGGCCCACAGAGATGCTCCAAGGGCTGGAGTCCCTCTGCTCTGGAGCCAGGCTGAGACAGCTGGGGCTGTTCACCTGCAGAAGAGAAGACTCCAGGGAGACCTTTGGACAAGGCATGGAGGGCAGGACACAGGGAATGGCTTCCCAGTGCCAGAGGACAGGGCTAGGTGGGAGATTGGGAAGGAATTCCTGGAGGTAAGGGGGAGTGAGGCCCTGGCACAGGGTGCCCAGAGCAGCTGTGGCTGCCTCTGGATCCCTGGCAGTGTCCAAGGCCAGGTGGGATGGGACTTGGAACAACCTGGTCTAGTGGAAGATGTCCCTGCCCATGGCACTGGATGAGTTTTACAGTCCCTTCCCACCCTAACCATTCCATGATCCTGTAACACTCTCCAATGTTGTCACAGTAGAGCACCCACCCCCAGGAGAGCAGCAGCACACTCACACACTGTACATGTTTCCCTTGATGATTTCTGTAACCAAAGCCAAGGCTGCAGAAGCAGGGACGTGACAGCTTTGCTGGGAGTTGTGTCTGCAGAGCTTCCTCCTTGTCTCAGGAGCATGGAGCAGTCGCTGTCACCCAGGCTCAGGGTCACCCAGTGAGGCACTGCCCAGCAGGACTTCAGCTCAGGGGACACACGAGTGCTCCAGATGGGGCTCCTTTGAAAGCTGATGGAGTTTTCCCTTGGACCTCAGCAGAGGTTTGGTGGGTTCTAACCCATGGAGAGGTGCTGTTCCAGGGAGAGGAAGGAAGCTGAGCTGGAATGCCAGGTGAGGAGCACACTCTGTGCTGTGCAAGACTGGTTATAAGAGGCATAAATTTAGAGACATTAAAACTCTGCACACATTTTTGTCCTGTTACTTCTGCTCATCATCCTCAGTTATTGACCTAAATTCCTGTCTGGAGTCCAAGTCACACGCTGCCTCCAAGCCAGCTCCAGTAACAACATCAAAGCCCTGACCTAGACCGATCCTGTGTTCTGGCCAACAGCTACTTAACAGGACGCGATGAACTCTATATCCAGTTCGTCTTTACAGGGATGAGCCAAAGGAGGCTCTCATTTTTCAGTCTGATCCAAAGATCCTCAGTTAACTTTTGCTGCCCTGTAACGGTGCTCTTTAAAGTTGTTTGCCCTTCTCAACTGGAAGACCATGAGAAATAAGTGGAGAAAACCTGACAGCGAGATGGGCAAAGCAAGAAATATGATTGTGTAAATGAAATGCTGCCAAACAATCAAGGAAAAAATGAAGAGAGGGAAAGACTAAAAAAAATAACCCCCTAGTGTTTTCTTTTCTTCTACCTCCATTACAAATTATTAAGTATGGGGGGAAGCAAGGACAAAATCAAATAGTTTTATGATATTTAAATAGATACTATTTCCTTAAGATAATAATCACTAATACTGGAAATAACTGGAAAGGCAACCAGAAAAAAACTTTAAACTCTTCCACTTACACTAAAATTGTATGCTAAAGAAACCCCAGACATTTTAATGAAGACTGTTTTAATTCAAGTCATACCCTCTACAGATCACTGAAGCCAAAGCCAAGCTCTGCTCTTCATCATTAGTGTCCAGAAACCATTTAGAAGACAGATTTTTTTTAGATAATTCTGCATAATCATTATCTGTGAAAGAAAACCTGCACCCATGTTTTTCCATTTGCATCCTTGGGTTGGCTCCCATCCATGGTCCACTCCCTCTCCCCAGAAGATTCATATCCATGTTCCTCATTGCATTTTCTTCCAAGTCTTAGAAGAATTGGCCCTCTCTGACTAATTTAGAGAGTCTGTGAGCCCATGTTTGTCCTCCAAAGGATCAATATCTGCACCCAAATATGAGCGACTCCTCTCAGGTGAGGCCCCACCTGCAGAGCTGCCCCAGCCCTGGGGAACAACAGCACAAGGACCTGGAGCTGCTGCAGCCAGTCCAGAGGAGGCCACCCAGATGCTCCAGGGCTGGAGCCCCTCTGCTCTGCAGCCAGCCTGGGACAGCTGGGGGTGCTCAGCTGCACAAGAGAAGGCTTCAGGCAGAGCTCAGAGCCCCTGGCAGGGCCTAAAGGGGCTCCAGGAGAGCTGCAGAGGGACTGGGGACAAGGCATGGAGGGACAGGACACAGGGAATGGCTTCCCAGTGCCAGAGGGCAGGGATGGATGGGATATTGGGAAGGAATTGCTGTCTGTGAGGGTGGGGAAGGCCCTGGCACAGGGTGCCCAGAGCAGCTGTGGCTGCCCCTGGATCCCTGGCAGTGTCCAAGGTTAGGTTGGATGGGGCTTGGAGCAAGATGGGACAGTAGAAGGTGTCCCTGCCATGGCAGGGGGTGGGACTGGATGGTCTTTAAGGTTCCCTCCACCACCACGATTGCTGAGAAGCAATCTCACAGCACAGAGCTTGACCAAGGGCAACCCACATCCCTACTCTTTCCAAATCCTGAGTTCCTGCTTGTCTTCCTTCCCCACACGTGTGCAACCTCCCCGCATGTAACTCCTGGGATTCTCTGAGCATTCTCCCTGTCCTCAGCTGGGCAGTGGACAGGTACAGAAGAGCATCCAGGGCAAGATTTGAAGTACCTGAGGATGAGTTTCTCCTGCCCAGGAGCAGAAATCCCAGGAGCTCACAGCCTGTGTAACAGCCAGGTAAGATGAGCAATGACATTGCCTTAGCAAGCCGACAGTCTCCCTGTGTCCCTGCAGCTCCAGGGCCGTGCATCAAAGCAGCTGAGATCAGGAAAAATTTTTATATGGTTTGTTGTTAAATAGGGATAGAGGAGAACCTGTTCCAGCCAGGCCACCATCTGCTCCCTGCCTTTAACCTTTGTGTTTTGGGGATGCTGGAAGAGATGCAGCCCCTGTGCAGAGGCACTCAGAGCTCAGTCTCCATCTGCATCCTCTCCTAGGACCTCTCAGAGGAGGAGAAACACATCTGGCAGCCCCCCCTTATGTGTATCTCATAAAGGAAACCCTCTCTGCTGGGCTTCCAGAGAGAGGTGTAAGGCACAGGTGGGGAGAGGACGCACATGCATTGATGTCCCTCTTGGCTGGGTCATGCTGCTGCTGGCCCACGGTGGTCACCTGGTGAACCCTGCTCAAAAAAGCCCTCCAGGCAGTGTGGAATTTCCCACCAGGAGCTGTGATAACAGCAGCAGGCATGGTGCACCCAGCCATGGTGGAGGCCACCAGAGGTCCAGGCTGTTTGCCAAGCATCAGCCTTCCCTTCACTGGAAGATGCAGTAGGAGCCAAACAACACATTCCAAACCTCAAAGGAATTTACAGGGCTCTCTCCTTGATATCCTTATGGATCCTGGCTTGAGCATCCCAAAGAAGCAGCTACTACTCATGGCAGGATCAACCTTTCCTGCGATGGTGCTGAGTTAAGCTGGGATTGCAGCGCTGGTTCTTGTGCTCTGCTGTTGTATCAGCAATTTGGAGGGATGTACCTTCGCAAGGTACATCCCGTGTGCTTCTGAGCCACTATCACCTGGTCACCTTATGATCATATCGAGCCCTTACCTACATTTGTGGTCAGTTTGGGAATCTAGGTTGAAGGACTGCATCCTCCCTCAGCTCGGCAGGGATCTGCTGTGGTTGCACAGCAGCAGGGCTGTGCTCTCTGATCACTCCATCAATCTGATTTTTCTTTAAAGCCAGGTTGAAGCCACCTGCAGCACCTGCTTTACACCAGCTCCAGACCTGGCCAGAGGGATGGAACAGCTGCTCACTTCCAGAGGCGAGCTGGGGCTGATTTACCCTTTGGGAGATGGGCATACCAGCAAGCCTGTTTGTTTGTAAACCAAGGATGATTTATTCCTCCTAGTAATTCAGTGTCCTTCGGAAGGCACACGATGTCAGCCCCATTCAGCAGCCCTTTTATTTATTATTTTATTCCTGCATAATCCGTGCTGCAGACAAAGAGGCACATTGTTCTACTCTGGCTGACAAACAAAAGCTGTTTTTTTATAAATTCCTGCTGTGTTGTTTTCTCCCAGTTTTGCCGTATCAGCTTTTAACTCCCATTTAAAAAAAGATGGTGTTTTTAAAAAAGAAGCAAGATTTGTTTTTCTAATCCAACTGAATTACCTCCTTATACAGTTTTAGCAGCATTTTACTGCTCCAATGGCCAGGGGGCTGTTTGTGCCAACCTATCCAGCCTGACTTACCTAAAACACCCCACCTCACTGCTTTAATGAGACTGGATTCAAGAGACAAAGCAAAGGACCAAGTCCACGTTTGGGCATGTACTGATGTAGTTTTTCATCCTGCCTTTGGCAGGGAAAAATATCATAAAATCCCAGAATGGCCTGGGTTGGAAGGGACTTTATAAATTATCTCATTCTATTCCCTATCATGGGCAGGGACACCTTCCACTGTCCCAGGCTGCTCCAAGCCCCATCCAGCCTGGCCTTAGACACTGCCAGGGATCCAGGGGCAGCCACAGCTGCTCTGGGCAACCTGTGCCAGGCCTTCCCCACCCTCCCAGCCAGGAATTCCTCCCCAATATCCCATTTATCCCACTCTGGCAGTGGGAATCCTTTCGTTCTTGTCCTGTCCCTTTAGGCCCTTTTCCAAAGTCCCTCTCCAGCTCTTCTGTAGTCCCCCCAAATACATTTCTTAAGATGGAGCAGTTGGGGCTGCTCCACAAGATTGCAGATTTCAGGAGATGTTACCTTGAATTTTGTGAACTGATGCACTGTCCCATGGCAGAAAGTTCTGGGGAAAGTCACAGGAGCCAACAAAAAGCTACCAGGGCTTCTTAAACTGCAGATGATCTCTGCACCCGTTGCAGTGAGAGCTGACCTATTGCAAAATACACACCAAGCATCCCCCTCCTGGCCACTGGATTCCTGTTGCCTCTCCAGGGTCTCTGGAGATGGTGCTGAAGCAATCACAGTTGTATTATTTTGACTTGCTGGCTGACCACAAGAAGGGTCTCTGGTTATAGTACAGAACTGGAAAGTAGATCCAAGGTTGGTCATCAACACTGATACCCAAGGACCATCCAAAGGTCACAGACTGGCATGGACAGACCAAATGCTCTCTAAACCCCTTGGAAATCTGCTGGAAGCAAACCATGAGGTTACTGGTCTCTGTTCCTGCAGGGTGCTTGAAGCCTACCCAGGTCCTGAGGCCAGAAATCCCTCAACAGCATCCCCATAACTCATTGCGCTCACTGCACCTGCTGTCCACAAGTACAGGTGAAACTGCTCCAGGTTTGGACATGAACTGCTTGCTGATGTGTGAGAGGTGGGAAAGGACATTACCATCTGCCCAGCCTGGCTGAAGGTGGTTTTCAAGGGTGAAATCTGTTTAAAGACAAACATTTATGCTGGCTCCATCTTGATCTTGTGGTTTTTCTTTCAAGTGAAAGGCTGATGGGTCTGAGACAATTCTATTGCAGATGCACAGCAAACTCAGGACAGTTGCAGAGCATATGAAAGCTCCCAAGGGATGGCTTACAATGCCAAGAGTGATCCCAGCCACCCATGTGGCAATCCTGCGCACAGCTGAGTGCAAGCACAGGTTAGAATAAGAAGAAAGGCAGACACAGTCCCTCAACTCCATGCAAAACGTCAAGGACGAGCATTGACCAAGGGTGAAGAAAGGGGCATGCTTGTTTTGGCAACCTTTTTCAACAGTAGGAGAACATTATCAGAGCACCCAGCTCGCTGGAATCTGCAGAATAAACAGTCCCTGATGCTGGGTTACCGGGGGCTAGCTTTAAATTCCCTGTTTATGGGCACAATCCTGTCTCCAGTGTGCTCCTTGCACTCTCAAGGGAGCACACCAGAAAGCTGCTGATGCCCCTCATTAGTCCTGTAAAGCTGCAGGGCAGCAACTCACTTCACTCATCAATGACCAGACTTTTTGGGCAACAGCCCAGGCATGTGCTCCCCAAGCTCCAGTAGCGTGGTGGTGCTCAGGCTGCAGAGCATCAAACTGGAGGGGCCATTTGCTGTCAGATTGCAAAGGGAAGCCAAAATTAAGTGACAGACAGACTAGGGACAGAGCAACTCTCCACAGACCATTGGCATTCCAATTGTCCTTGGAGCACCAGCAGCACTGAGAAATAAGCAAGGAAATTTTCAGCTCAGTCACTTCCTAATCACATAAAAAGTCCAGAGAGGACAAAGAAACAAAAGAAGAAACTCTAAAAGAAGAGCTTGTGCAGTAAAACCACAGGTAAAGTGCTTTCCTCTACCCATGACAACACCACTGGTCTTGTCTATATTGGTTCAGTTCAGGGTCCTGAGGTACTTTTAAGGTGTTAATGTGCCCGAGGAAGAAGGGATCAGACTGGGCTCTTCTGGACGGTTCAGAGGACACACCCAGCCATGCAGAGATGTGTCCCCCCTGCCCCTTGATGACCTCCCCTTTTATTCATCATTTGCTGGTATTGTGTCCCTTATTCTTCAAAACACTCAGAAAACAAGTCTAAGGTGGTAACACTTCCTGCACAAAGGCCTGTTCCACAGCAGAGGAGAGCATAGTGTACCTAAACCCGAGCCCCCAGATCAGTTCTCCAGCATGTTTGCAAGGGCTCCTGCTAGAACTCAGCATTTTATGGGCTTTGTGGTTGATGCTTTCCTTTCTCAAGAGACAAGAAACACAGGTTTTGCACAGGGGTTTCTACATATGCAGGAATTTCTGCCCTAGAGCACTCCAGATTTCCAGATCTGTAGATATATCCTCTTCTCCAGCCTGTGCTCACCTGCTCCACAGGGCTGGGACTGTGTATCAACCCTTCCCTGATCACTTTCCTGCACCTCCTGGAAAAGCTGGACACTGAAGCAGACCTCAAACCACTGTTGGCCCTGCCTTTGGTATGAAAATCAGTTAAATAGGTGTTTTGACTTCCAAGTGTCTCACAAGGTGGGGAGTGCCTCCCACCCCGTGCTTGTCATGCACCACGAGGGTCCTGTCCCAGGGCTCTCAGCATATGAGACAAAAAGTGAGAGAAGCACAGCATGGGAGGAGTTTTGGAACACGTGGCTGCTCTCAGCCCTGGCATGGTAGAAAGGGGAGGGTCCATGCATGGACCTTGTCTAAATTATCAGCATCCTGTAGAGTGTGGGCTGTGGAGCTGAGCTATCCATCTACCTATTGATACACAAAGTAGTAAAAAAACCAGTTAATCTGATAATCCCTCTGCAGTTTCTATGTTGAGGTTTTTATCTCTTTATAAAAAAAAAAAGAAAACAAAACCAAACCAAACCAAAAAACACTCCACAAAAAATAACCCTCACAAAAGCCCAGCTGTCAAGGTCAACTCTCCAGCTCCTATAAGAGCAAAATTTTAGATGCAACTTAAATGCTTAAGATGAAATTTTAAGCATCAATTAGACCAAATTCAAACACAGAGGATGTAATAGCCAACTTTAAGGAATTTCACAGAGACTTCTCCGTCTCACCCAAATTGTACCCCACTCAAAATCTTATCTGTGGGTATTTGGAACAGATCCAAAAGCTTTAGCAATTTCCACATAGTACAAAAAGAACTTCCCAAAGCCAGAGTCTCACCTTGACATATTGCCTTTGCCTAAGAAAACCATCACTTCCCCAAGGCATCCACGGGGTTTCTTTTGCAAACACCTCCTATATGGCAGCCGGGAGCTCAATGTTTAATAGCACCAAACCCTCACTCTGCTTTTTAACACAAGAGAGTTCCCCAATGGTTTGGTTATGGAATCACAGAATTGTTTAGGATGAATAAGCCCTCTGATGTCATCGAGTCCAACCATCTCCAGCACCGCCAAGGGCACCACTGACCCATGTCTCCAAGTGCCACATCCACACAGCTTTTAAATCCCTCCAGGGATGGGGACTCCAGCACTGCCCTGGGCAGCTCTGCTGGGGCTGGACAATTCTTTCCCTGGAGAAATTCCTCCTCATGTCCACCCTGAGCCTCCCCTGGCCCAGCCTGAGGCCGTTCCCTCTCCTCCTGTCCCTGTTCCCTGGGAGCAGAGCCCGACCCCCCCGGCTGCCCCCTCCTGTCAGGGACTTGTGCAGAGCCACAAGGTCCCCCCTGAGCCTCCTTTGCTCCAGCCTGAGCCCCTTTCCCAGCTCCCTCAGCCACTCCTGGGACTCCAGCCCCTTCCCCAGCTCCCTTGACCAGGGCTGCTTCAGCATCACAAGAAAACAACTTTTCCCTTGACTTTTTACCCACTGCTTGTTGCTGGGTATTTGTCACCTGCAGGTAAGACCAGCTCTTCACTAAGAGAATTAACTGCTCTGCCTTGGCAGCAGACTGGGAGTGGGAGGAAAACTCCTTGTTTTCAATTTTTAGAACAGTCAAAGACCAAACAAGGAATTAGCTAATAAAATCCTTGATGCTACATGGCAAAAAAAGAGATGAAATCTTGAATAAATTGTGCCAGACACTGTAGCATCTGAACCCTATTTGCTACCAGAGATAGCAAGATAATGTATTTTTCTTTGTATCTCAAACCAGTTTTGGTTTGTTTCAAGCCAGATTTCCAGTGTCTGGCTACGCAATATGGTATTTTTCTTGACCAAGTTGAAGGATATACCATTTTTCCCTCATCTGGAAACAGCTGACAACAACATAGTCTGCTTTTATGGAGTACTTTTAATCTTGGGTGAAGTGTTTATGGACCATGGGCCTTGTTCCACTTTCAGCTGCATCTGTGCAAGCCTGTGCTGGCTGAGAGGGAGATGATTTAAAGGAGGGCAGAAATCACTGCAGTGTGTGCAACAACAAAACAAGAATTAACTCCATATGAAGCCCATTTGGCTCTGGCAGAGCTTATTTGTTTTCTCTCTGTTTTTCTTTACTCCTGCTGCTCAACATGAAGGGAAGATAAAGAGATGGCTGTAGATTGCCTTGCATAATAGAGCAGAATTTATTTCAGAGGATTTAATTGGTATGGGAAAGCGAGTAGATCTGGGAAGCCTTAAAACAGATCAAAATCCCATCTCTTCAGGTGCTGTACAGGTACTCAATAAAGAGCCAGGGATCTGGCAGGGATCACCCTGCATAAACCAGCCATAAGAAGTGTGGGGAGGGAAATTAAGGTCTAGAAGAAGCAAGGTGAATCATCCAGGTCACAAAACCTATCAATGGCTCCCAGTTCTCTGCAGTACCCACTAAATACCTCTGCAGAAACGCTCCAGATAAATTACCAGGACGCACAGCTTCCCTCCAGGCAGTCTCAAGGGCTTGAGGTCTGTCCCTAAACCAAAACCCCATGTAACACTTATACACCACACAATATTCCTGAATCACCAAAGTTCTCAGAAATCATTGGGAAAAGCTCCCTGAAGCTCTAATCTCGGGGTCAGTGAAGGCTCAGTTCCCTGGTGGGACTCAGTGCTTGTTGTGGAGCTGGAATGATGAACCCTGTGTGTGAGGCACCTGCTTCTTCACACTGCCCTGCTGACAGCCAGGCCTCCAGGGCCTGATCCTTTGGGGTCTGCACAGGTTGAACATCTGCCAACACCTGCTCTCACCTGGAGGGGCTGTGTTCCTTTCAGAGATCTCCCTCTGTGCTCACTGGTGGATATGAGGAAGAATGCCTTTGCCACATTTCTTTCCCCAGATCTATGTGATTTTTAGATAAAATAGAATCATAGAACCATAGAATCATCAAAGCTGGAAGAGACTTTAAGATCATTAAGCCCAGCTGTCCACCCAGCACTGCCACTGTAACCTCTAAACCACATCCCCCAGTGCCAGATCCTGACTCCTCTTGAACCCCTTTCAGAGATGGTGACTCCACCAGCCCCGTGGGCAAACTGATACAATCACCTGCTACTCTAACAATGACAAAATATTTTCTAATATCTAATCTGAATCTCCCCTGTCTCAGCTTAGGCCATTCCCCTCTCTCAGCTTCAGAAAGGCCATTTCCTCTGGTCCTCTCCCTTCAGCCACAGCAGACCAGCCCCCACCTCACTGCACCTTCCTGTCAGGGAGTTGTAGAGAGTGATGAGGTCCCCCCTGAGTCTCCTTTTCTTGAGACTAAACAACCACAGCTCCCTCAGCTGAGCCTACAGAAGTTAGGCACACCTAGGGATTCTTAACCTTAAAAAAACCCCAGATGGTCAAACAAATTAACACACAACCCAACACTGGCACCTTCCCTAACCCAATTTCTTTCTCTGCCTGTATGAATCAAGAAATTTCACTTCCAAAACATCCCCCGTGGGATTCACTAAAACTTCAAACACCTTTTTCTCACTATAAGGACTGCAATGGGGCAGAGAAGTTGAATGAAATTATAGAACAGTTTGGGTTGGAAGGGACCTTTAAAGACCACCTCATTCCATGGGCAGGGACACCTTCCACTATCCCGGGTTGCTCCAAGCCCTGCCCACCCTTGCCTTGGACACTTCCAGGGATGGGGCCCCAGCACCATCACAGGTAAGAACTTCCCAACATCCCATCTGGCAGTGGGAAGCCATTCCCCCTTGTCCTAATGGTAGTACACACACACACACACACACACACACACACACACACACACACACCAGACAATAATTACATTAATAGATGGAGACGTGGATATCACAGTCAGTGTTTACCAAACACCTGAAACTGTACAGAAACTGTATTTTGCATTATGGGCCCATTCCAAGGAAAATTGGAGAGCATCAGTTTTACAGGAAGTGATGCTGGTCTCCTGCCCAGTTTTGCAGGTTCATGTCATTTGGAGCACTCAGGCTCCTGGATGCTGATCCAGCCTTTATGACACAGTCACTCTGGGGTGTGTTCAGGCAGCATTTTTCAGATACTGAGGATATACAATAGAGGCCAGACTTAGAAAAAGCTCATTGTGCATTTAAGCAGTTGGATAAATCTAAGCAGCTCTCTTTAAGGCTGTACCAGTTGCAGAATCCGGTTCTCCACCATATGAGAAGTGTATTGCTTTTGCCAGGGTTTGAGCTAGTGCAGAGTTATGGCTCTTGAGATCTTGTCCCAAGCAGTGCTGTCCTGAAAGAGGCCGCTAGATGTGGGAAACCTCTGTCTCTATGCCAGAAAGAACAGATGGCTGTTAAACAACCAGACTCCCTCAAACATGTGTAATTGATAATATTCCAAATTAGTGTTCCAGGTAGAAATTCCACAAGCAAACAGAGCACTTTATAATTTTTTTAAGCTCAGGAGACTGGTCTCTCTGCATTAGGGAGATGTGCTCAGTCCCGGAGCCTGTGCTGCTGGCCAGGCTCCAGGACTGAGTGTATCAGGTTTCTGCCTCTGTATTTGCACATGGTTTTAGAATTGGGAGGAGGAGCCTTTCCTCCTGTGACAGCCTGTCCGGGATTTCTGGATTTTCAGCTGCCCAAGTACTGCAAGTTGGAATGGATTTTAAAAGGTGTAGGTCTTGTTTAGGCTGCTAAGGGAAGGCAACTTCAGTTATGATCCTTGTAGCCGGATTTTATGCTCCCCTTGGTATTTTTTTATTCCCTTTATGACTCAGGGCCTTACTTTGGTATCTAAATAACTTCCCCTGACGTGGAATTTGGTATCAGTGGCCACTTTTCCATGTGCCTGCGCATCTGATGGATCAATGATTATTTTTTCCCTAGTACCTCTCTCTGATTTCAGGCATTTCAGTCATCTAAAACAATGGTTTTGTATTTCCAGGTATTGAGTGTTCACCTTGCTGAACTCACCTTCTCAACTCTTTGGACGCACTTGACTTGTTTCCATCACATGGGAGACTGGTGAGAGAGCATGGATCTGACTCAGCACAAACATATTTAGGAAGCCAATAAACCTTTATTTTTAAGCCCTCTCACTCCCTCCCTTGTTATGTTCCCTGTTAGTGCTGAGGTTTTTCATGCATTGACCACATCCAGCTTCCACCCTTGTCCTCAGTCAACCTCTTGTTACTGGTGAGCTCTGGGCTGCATCTCCTGGGACTGTTTGATTGACCTGTTTCATAATTTTCTCTCCCCTCAGCTCTCACTGGCTGAGGCTGGTGGTATTCCCCATTCCTGGGAGTGTTTAAGGACACTTTGGATGGGGCTTGGAGCAACCTGGGATAGCAGAAGGTGTCCCTGCCCATGGCAGGGGGTGGTACAGGATGAAGTTTAAGATCTGTCCTAACCCAAACCATTCTGGGATTTCTGCTGCCCAGAGTGGCAGAACTTCTCAGGGAAGTCTTCAGCTTTTCAGAGTGTCAGATATAGAGGGGATGATGAGGTTCTGGGGCTGGGAGGTCCTAAGGGACTCAGGCTCCTGTGCAGACCAACTTTCTACGTGGTGTCTGGAAATAAGGGACGGCTCATGAGGCTGATGCCCTCAGAGCTACTGAGTGAATGTGGAGGCGCCAGCGTGTGCCAAGTCCCAGCCGTAAATAAAACCAAACTGCCCCTCTGCTAAGCCATGCATCAAGTAAAGCCCCTGGGAATGGGATCAGTGACTCACTTCAAATGCAAATCGCTGTTGGTGCCGGCGCAGATGCGGGTTCACGTGCGCACACCGCCATTCTTCCAGGCCTGAAAGCCAGACAAGGCCTCAATGAGTAATAAAGTACCTAATTGGACTCTGACCTCCAGCTGTGCTGGGCCCGTGTGTGAGTATGGATGTGTACATGTGTGTGTGTGTGTGTGTGTGTGTGTGTGTGAGGGGGTTTTTCCTTGGCCCAGTCCTTCCCCTGGGCACTGCTGCTGTCTAAGTGGTGTGGGCCTGTCCGTCACGGTCTGCTGCCTCTTGGCCGGGTTCCACCTGGCAGCCTCTCTGCTAAGCCCATCAAACAAAACAGTTCCTCCATAGGGTCTGTCTCACTTTCTGTGGGGCTGGAAGCTGCCAGAGAGGACGCCGGGACACAGTGCTATGGCAGCAATGAGAGAGGGAGAGGTTTCCACTATTGCCCACCACGTGTCACAAGCAGGGGTCTGTCTCTTGCAAAGACAAATTTTTTTAGCAGGGCTTGCTGTGACAGGACAAGGGGGAATGACTTTAAACTGAAAGACAGGAGGTTAGATGGGATATTGGGAAGGAATTGCTGTCTGTGAGGGTGGGGAGGCCCTGGCACAGGTTTCCAAGAGCAGCTGTGGCTGCCTCTGGATCCCTGGCAGTGTCCGAGGCCAGGCTGGATGGGGCTTGGAGCAGCCTGGGATAGTGGAAGGTGTCCCTGCCCATGGCAGGGGGTGGAATGAGATGATCCTTAAAATCCCTTCCAGCCTAGGATTACTTATAGGTGAACTAAATGACTTGCTATGCTGATCCAGGCTCTGCACATATCTTACAGCATCACCCCAAAAAGTTTGTTGTCCAGAATCTGTGCTGGGGACTCAGATCACAACAGACTCTGAGGAAACCATCCTGGGAGATGTCCATTTTTTGTCTGGACATCACTGTAATTTAAGCTGTTGTAACCTGGATCCTCAAAGTCTTGGAAAAAAACCCAGAAATATGGGCTGTGGAGATAAAAGGAAATAATCAAAATGCTAAGCACAAAATAGCAGACAAAACTCAGGAAAACGGAGGAAAAAGATAAAATCACAATGCTTGCATGAGAGGAAGGGGAGAGAATAATTTGGATTGATGGAAACATTTCAGATACAGCTGCTGAGCAGAAACCTTTGCCAAGGGGAGTTTAGCAGTTGGCAGATGTGGATTGCTCAATACTACTGTCTCTAGAGGTGTATCTTCACTTTTTTTGGCACTCCCAATCTGTCTGCTTTCCTTTTCTTGTATTCAGGATGTAAATTGTTTGGGACAGAAACTCTCTTTTTGGTGCATGGTGGACTTTGCCCATCAGGTGTCTGAGCATTGAGAATTCTACAGGCAATTATACTGAAGACAGCTTGACCCTGAGGAAAGGATTTTTGGCAACCTAGAAGCAGTCAAGATACTCCTTTTTTCCTGCCAAAAATTTAAGTTGTGATGAGTTATGAGTTTGAAGCATACACAAGGAGTAGATACATAAACAGGGACACTAAGTTCTGTTTATGAGAAACCTGCAGGAACTCAAAAGCAACAAGTCTTTCTCCACCCAGACTTCATCCCATGGTCCTACCAAAAGCCTCTTTCCAGTGGGCACTCCCCATCTTTTTCTTGGCTGTCTGGGAATGCTTCAGATAATTTTGAGCCATGATAACCAAGCGTCTCTACTCTGCTTCACTGCCTTCGGTTTCTCAGTGTTTCAATAATTGCATCAATGATCAGACAGACACAGAGAGCCCCAGTGAATATCTAATTGCTAAAGAGCACATGTGTTTATGTCATGATGGGCCTTCCCTGCTAGGTTCCTATTTATCTGCCCATGGATCTCATCTGTGTATTCTATCCACCTACTTCAGCCCCCAAATGAGAATGCCTGTCAAATCCTCCCAACACTCCTGGAAAGTTTAAAATTAGATCAAATCTCTGTGGGTGGCTCTTACTTCTAAAGTGGATGACATCCAAACATGAGCCTGGAGGCTGCTCTGGGAGGCTGAATCCATCCAGTCACCCTTGTACCGGGGCCAAACCCTTACATTTGCCCAAAACACAGCCCCCAGAAATGCGTTAGGGCTGGGATCAAAGATCAGAGGGAATAGAGAATCGCTGCTGGACCGCTAATCCCCCCTCATCCCCAGCACAGTGCGAGTTTCATGCCAACAGAAACACAGCAACTATTTATTGTTTTTAATCACTTCGAGTTCAAAACTTTTCTTAAAAATGTTTCTTCAAACTTCAGGCTCTGAATCAGCCACGTGCCTTGGGCAGGTGTCCTGCAGGAGGACATGGTGGCCCATGTGAAGCCACAGGGTCACATTTCCAGATGGTCTTTTGACCAAGAGCAACGCAACAGATGTGTGATGGACATCTCTGTCCACTCACTGTACACAGGCATTTCCCTGAGTATACAGTCCATTTTCATCACCTCTGGGACACTATTTGTGCCAAATATGAATCTCTGAATTGGTTCCTCAGCATCCAGGACAATAAATTTCCAATTCTGAAAGGGTTTCCAGACAAACAAGTTAAGCGTTCATTATGTAAAATACAGTAATTTCCTTGTTCAATACAAGATTAAAACTAGCCAAAAGGCCCAAAAACATTTTAGATTAGAAGTGCCAAGGTAGTCAGACAAGAAACAACTCAGTACTTTTCTTTTTCTCAATTTCAAAATTCAGATAATGGATATTCACAATTCATAATATAGAGATTGAGTTCCCATTTATCCAGGATGAAAGGCTCTCTGTAGGGGGTGAGCTCACCTGAAGAAGGAATTTGGTGAAATCCTTCTTGGAGTCAATGAGGTTGGAACAACTCTCCTCATTTGGGGATGTAGAACTAAGGCAGGGTGGTAATGGGCATTTTTTAATGAAAACAGGGCAAGGCAGAGTCTGTCTCGTATTTAGTAGTGCATTGGAGAGACCACTCATCTGAAATATCAAAGAGCACTGATCTTCAGTCTCTTCTTCAAGCTATACACATTTATATAAATGAGAGCTGAGGGGGCACTGGTTGAGGGCAAAAGACAAAGCTGGAACCTGCACAAGGTGGATTTGAGCCTGGTGGTCCCTCACCCCACTTGAAACATTCCAGGGTCTGAGCCAAAAGGGGTATCTGTTTCCTGGCTGGACTGGGATCTCTGGGAGCTTGGAGGCACGTTCTGCAGCAGCATGGCTGGGGATTTGGGAGTGTCATCGATACTGCCATGGAATCCTTTAGGTTGGAAAAGCCCTCTAAGCTCATGGAGTCCAACCATTCCCCAAAGCACTGCCAGGCCCACCAGTCACCCATGTTCCCAGGTGCCACTGGGGACTCCATGACTGCCCCAGGCAGCCTGTTCCAGGGTTTGACAACTTTTTCCATTGAGAATTTTTCCCTAATATCCAAACAAAACCTCCTCTGCTGCAATCTGAGGACGTTTCCTCCTGTCACTTGTTACTTGGGTGTCCTGAGCATATGTGCCTGGGGATGGAAATCCTGCTGAGCCCAGCCCCGGACAGCAGGTGCCCAGCTGGGCTCAGTCCTATTCCTGCTGCCCTTGGGAACATGGTGTGAATTACGCTCTGTATAAACATCCAAATTATGTTTGGCGTCATGTTAACTTGGCTGGGGGGAGAGGGGAAAAAGGAGGGAGACACAGGTACCTTTTGGGGGTAGGGTGAGGGAGACAGACACCCTGCAGATTTCAAAGGCCCTTTCTTTGTCTTTCTTTGAGTTCTTTAAGCCCAGAAAGTTTATTTCCCTCAGAGTCTCTCTTTTTTCTCTTTAAAATGAATGTTTACTTCTATTAAAATCCCCCCCAGACTACAAATGCCAGTCTTTCTCCACTTGTGATGCTGCACTTGCCATCAAAACACAATGAAAAGCCAGTCCTCCCAAATTCTGGGCTAAGAGAGGGTTTTCTTGTGGTTAAGCAGATTGGTCTCTGGGTCATTATGTACACAGAAGTGCTGCAGAATTGTCCTTGTGCATGAAATTCCCTTGAAAAAGTGAAAGTCATTTGAAGCAAGAGGGTTGTTTTAATTTCCCAAGACAAAGAAACTTTGGGCTTAGACAAAACAACCTGGTGTGAGATATCAGCTGGGTGGTTTATCCTCACCAGGCTCCTCGGGGGTGGCTATGGGAACAGATCCGAAGCCAATTTAAATGACATATTGAATATTCAGATATCTGTAATGAAAAAGCAGTTTCTAGCACTGATTTTTTTTCAGCGCTGAAGGGAGCAGTGCCACTGAGATAAAACTGAAAATGTCACTTCCCCTTGGGGCCCAGCTCCGCTCTCTGGTAGGCAAAAGAGCGATTAACATATTTTATTGTTTCTATTTCACTGCTTTGCATTGGTTCTCCCAGCCCACATCAGGGAGAGGGTTAGAAAGGAGACATGTTCCTGCTGAAAAGGCCTTTTTAAGTCTCCGATTTGGCACTTTTACGTAGGATTTCAACCCCCATAAACAGGGAGGCAGCAGCTGTGAGCAGCGGGGAAGGCGGCTGGGAGGGCAGGGTGTGCAGCAAACAGCTGGTATTTATGTTGTCAGCCTCTAGCTTGCAAATGCTGCATTTCATAAGCTGTGTGGTTCTGTTACTGGGGCAAATGGATGTGCTCAGATGCAGCAGATCTCCAAAAGAGATCTCCAAAAGACAGTCCAAAAGAAAGCATTTTTGCAGCCATGTCGTGCTGCAAGCTGTACCACCGGGGCTTCCTGAGCCCAAGATGTCATCTGCAGCTTGGGTAGACTTTCCTGCCTTAAAAACCTCTAATCCTGCCCTAAAAACCTCTAATCCTGCCCAATTTGTCCCCATGGAGGCCAATGTCATCGTGTCCATGGTTTTTACATCTTCATGAGGCAACCAATGAAAAAAGGTTGCACCAGATGACCTTTAATGCTCCCTTCCAAACCAAACCATTCTGTGATAAAAAAGCCATTCTGGTGGTTCAATTTGTTGCACTCCTGCAGCTGGGTTGCAAGAGTGTGGATGCAAAATAAGCAGCCCAGTCATCAAAATGGGAACTGCAACATTTTTTTTAATGCTGTACAAAAACATGCGGTTTCATCTGGGTATTTAGAGACGCACCTTCTAATTACCCGTGGAGATGGTAACTATAAACCTCTGCTCCTGGGCGCAGTTACAACATCTTTCTTTCTTTTAAGGCAGTTTCCTTGTTTCCTTGCCACTTTTTCTTAAGCAGCTCTGAGGCTGGATGTAGGAGCACAGTGGTCATGGTGGGAACTCACTCAGCACCAGCAGATGCCTCACCTCAGAATATTTGTAGCTGTTGATACCAGTGGTGAAGTTTGGCAAAAGCCATGTGATCTTAAGAGGCAGAATGGGTTCAGTGTAGCTGATTCTCATGAAATGGGAAATGGGAATCAAAGTGCCAACAAGAACCTTCTGAAAAGTGTTTGCTGCCTGTTGACTCACAGTGCTTTGGGCAAGCAAGGCACAGCCAGGATTTGGGTTACTGTTTTCGTGCATTTTCTCATTTCTTTCTTGTGAACAGGACAAATACCTGATAGGAAAAATTAATTATGAAGAGGCTCAAGATGGATTTTTATGGGTGAGGGTGAAAGCCAAAAAAGGATGGTTTGCTGCACAACTATTTGGCTTTTCATTGGATTTAAAGCTGGTTCTAAAGCACAGTATTTCTAAATATATGTGTTTTCCAAACTCCTGCTTTCTTACATCCAACAATTCCTGTATATAATTGTAGTCTTGCCAGGCCATAGGGTTTCTTTCCTAATTCTTGCAATTTGCTATGATGTTTTTCTAGAGCCTGATTTCTTGTGTTTGTGAGAAATTCAGCTTCTGTCAAGAAAATAAAAAAAGCTCCTGGTCATCTTGATTAAGGTTTAGAAACATAAGGTTAAGTGAGGTTTAAAAAAAAAAAAAAGAGGAAGGGGACATGGAGTCATCACTCAGATGCTGGAGATTCTCTAAGGAAATAATAAATTGTGTTTTCTAGATTGCCTGGAGGTGTAACAGCTCCCAGAGGAGAGATGGCTCCTCAGGTTCCCTCCAAGAGGTCTCTTCCACAGCTTCCCTGGCACAGCTATCCATAGGGATTGAGGCCTCAGCTGTCAGCCAAGGAAGCTGCAGAATGTACCCACAGCCCATGGACAGGAAAGGTCGTGGCTTGGGAATGTCTTTCCTAGTGTGTGTCTGGCAGCTGATCACAGAATCCCAGAATCACGGAATCACAGAGTGGCCTGGGGATGGAAGGGACTGTAATGCTCATCCCATTCCACCCCCTGCCATGGCAGGGACACCTTCTGCTGTCCCAGGCTGCTCCAAGCCCTGTCCAGCCTGGCCTCGGACACTGCCAGGGATCCAGGGGCAGCCACAGCTGCTCTGGGCACCCTGTGCCAGGGCCTCCCCACCCTCACAGACAGCAATTCCTTCCCAGCATCCCATCTGTCCCTGCTCTCTGGCACTGGGAAGCCATTCCCTGTGTCCTGTCACGACATGTTCTTGTGAAAAGTCCCTCTCCATGTTTCCTGTTGGCTCTTTCAATCACTGGAAGGACACAGCTAGGTTTCCCTGAAGCCTTCTCTCCTCCAGGCTGAACAATCCCAATTCTCTCATCCTTTCCTACTCTCATAGAAATAGCCTAAGAAAGTGGATTGAATATTTTCTACTAGACAGGAGACATTCAATACATTGGAGTATTGACACCTTAGAGCCAAAACTGCCCTTTTAAACCCACCTTGGCAGCTGCAAAGATGAAATGGAGATGTAGGAAGGCCAAGGACCTCAGCAGTCTCCTAAGCTGCCTGGTCCTCTAAGGATCCAGGCATTCTAGCTGAAGCAAGAGACCAAAACTCACAGGGTGTTTCATTGCAGCGTTGGTGCTTTAGGGAAAACTCATTTCATGTGAGCACTGGTAGCTCCTGGGGAGCTGAGAGTGGCCGGGAGCACCTCCTTACCCAACCCTCCCAGCAGTGAGTATCGGTGTCACTCCGAATAGATGGGAAACCTGCTGTTGCTCATCGCCAGAGCGGGGTGGGTGGTGGAGCCCTGCCAAACGTGGGTGTGTGCAGCCTGGCAACACATCTACGGTGCAAAAAAAGGGATGTGCAGGATTTTCCAGGGGACATTTGGGGGGCAATCCAGCAGGGGGGTTGTTTGATAGATGCTACAGACACCTGAGGTCCTGTAGGATCTGCTCGGTGTGCAGAAGGACCAAACTTCCAAGCTTGGAAGGATGCTCTGACAGCTCCAGTGCTCTCCCATCCCAAGGTCTCTCCAGGGTCCAACCCTTCCTGCATGTGGAGGAGAGGGGGGTTGACTCCCTGGTCCTCCCCAAACCCCTCAATACCTCTAGCCCTTTATTTTCCCTGAATCACCCTACCAAGAACCTACAGAACAATGCCTCCATTACACTGATGCCTCCATTACTCTTCACAAACTCATCTCCACAGACATAACAGCAACAACATAAAATATCCTCAGATTTAAAAAAAGTATGTTCCTTGAGCAGGAAAAAATCTAGAGTGGTGAAATTAATTAAAAGCATGGTGATAGGTGGAGGTTTACTTACAAATACTTGAGCTCATTTGGTTAATTGTTCTACTCATCAGCATTTGGGCAAGAAAATTGCTTGAATTTGAACATATATGACTGCCTTCCCAAACTTTTTATTGCAGTTTTTGGATTGTTGCACAAAATGCATTAAACTGACATCAACTTTTGGTCTTCCAAAATGTAATGTAACTGGGAGAAAAGAAAATCTCATCAGCAGAGAAAGGAAGCGAGAATTCCCTACTTCCATTTGTTTTGTGTGTGTGCCCAGTTTCTGTATTCCCTGGGGATCTTTCAAAGACCATGATTACAAAATGCAGGAAGGTGTGTTTGGGAAGCTGAAGCACCAGACGGTAGCACCTCAAAATGTCTTAAGATTGATTTATCAAAAAATTTACTACCTTCAGAGTTAATGAAATCCTTTGAACACAGTGGTGTGATGCACAGGAGATGAAGGATTTGTTGCAGTTGTTGCGTGATGTTGGGAGATGTGCCACGAGCCCACATAATGCTGTGCATGACACCTTCCCCTCACTCTGTGTTTGCCCAGTGTGCTCCTCAAGGCTTCAGGGGACACCAACACAGCCAGGACAAGGCAAAGGAAAGGAAATAATAAGGGAGAGATGGAGGCATTAAGTGCCTTGTAATTTCAGATTCTTTTTCCTGGTGCCACAGACAATACTCATTCTGCAAGAAATTATCTTTATCCCAAATAGGATTTCACTTTTCTTCCTCTTTTCACCAAAAAAAACCCAAAAAATGGGGACGGAGAGAGAAAGAGAGCAGGTGAGCACAACATATCTCTTACTTTTTGGGAACCATGATCCTATTTTACTGTGTATCGGGAAAATGTTGAAAAAAAATAGATGTCAGTTCGGGAATATTTTGCAGGTGAAGTTACAAGTCAAATGAAAAATGAAACAAAAAATTTTCTTGGCGTCCCTCTTTCCCAGATGCAGCCAAGATTCCTGCTTTGACTTGATCCAGGCAAGGGAGGGAGCACAGCCTGTTCCTGCAACGCACTGAGATGCAAGGGGTGTTTGTTTTCTGTTATCAGCAAAGGGTGGTGATGAGCTTACTGTCCGTGAGATAATCTATTTTTTATTACTGTGGGTTAGATCAAGTGCACCATGGTTTGGAACAACAATAAAAGACAAAAATCCCCCCAAAACTGGAAAAAGTCCCCACCCTTCTCTTTTGCATTGGTGATAAAAGTGGTATTTTTTGTCAGAGTGCCCACCCTGGAGCACACTTTAATAATATTAGTGGTTATTACATGCAGAGCGGCTTTTCACGTCACATGAGCCAGCCTTGAAAGCAAATCCCAGTCTCTCTGTGAAATCCACTTGATCCTCGTGTTGAAACACAGCTATTTCCAGATGATACAAAGCACCTGTTTAACAGGGAGCTAGGGCAGGAAAATCCCATATTCCAGTCAAAATGGCAGGAGGAACTTACTGGCTATTTAACCGAATCACTCACTGGCCACATAGGGCAGGTTGTGCTTCCACAAAAATTTTTCCAACATGGAAGTGTTTCAGCAGCTCCCTGACCAGCTGAGCCAGAAAGAATTGTCCTCTGCTCCCACCCTGGACATACAACCATCTTTTACCATGACCAGAGGGGACCAGTGTTCAGCTGCCATGGCTACAGGCTGACACATCATTAACGTAATTATGGTGTTAGGGAGAGAAAAAATGATCCAAAGACCACCAGCAAGTCAAGGCCCCTTCTTATGGAAGGGACATTTCACAGGGAATCCCAGAATGGTTTGGGATGGAAGGGACCTTAAAACTCATCCAGTCCCACCCCTGCCATGGGCAGGGACACCTTCCACTGTCCCAGGCTGCTCCAAGCCCCCTTCCAACCTGGCCTTGGACACTGCCAGGGATGGGGCAGCCACAGCTGCTCTTGGAAACCTGTGCCAGGGCCTGCCCACCCTCACAGGGAAGGATTTCCTCCCAGCATCCACGCTAAATTACCCCTCTAAATTTAAAACTGTTGCTCCTTGTCCTATCACTATCTGCCCCCTGTAAAAAGCCACTTTCCAAGGAAGAGGAGATGCTTCTCAATGCAATAAGGCGTTTAACACAACAGAAACTTCTTGAGAGAGCAGTTGGAGACTACTCAAAATAAATTGCTGGAGGGTATTTAGGGACCTTTCTTCCTATGCTTGCAAAATCTGAATGAATAGGCTTCATCCAGATTCATTGCTGGATGAATTGTTGTGGCAGGAAGGTTACAAAATCACTCATATTCGGCAGTGTAATTAAGCTGACCTCTCCCCTTCCTGTCTTCACAGTACCACACTGTAATCCAAGGATGTAACTTGTGGGTCTGACACCCACGGGATCACCCGTGGAGCACAGGTACCCCAGCCTACGCCGTTCCCACGGGACACACACTCCCAGCACTGCACCCCGGGGCTTAAACTACACCAAATTCACCAGCAAAGTCACGGTGCCCACCAGATGCACTGCCAAACCTGACGAGGATGTCTCGTATGAGCAGGAGCTCATGGATAAGAGAACAATGTGATTTGGGGCAGACAAAAGGCTTGAAATCTGAGCTTACCGAAGTATCCAGGCAGCAGCTGCAGCAAACACTTCCCGGGCAGAGCCTGTTAAAGGAGAAGGATCTGCATTCACCCAGCTCTCCCAGGTGCCATCACAGCAAGGAGAATGAAGATCTTTTGCTCTGCACAGCTCCCTGACAGGAGGGGGCAGCCAGGTGGGGGTCAGTCTCCTCCCCCAGTTAACAAGTGACACGATGAGAGGAAATGGCCTCAAGCTGTGCCAGGGGAGGCTCAGGCTGGATATTAGGGAAAATTTTTCCATGGAAAGGGTTGTCCGGCCCTGGCACAGCTGCCCTGGGCAGTTTTGGAGTCCCCATGCCTGGAGGGTTTTAAAAGTTTGATAGATGTGGCACTTGGGAACATGGGTCAGTGGTGGCCTTGGCAGAGCTGGGAATGGTTGGACTTGATGGTCTGAGGGCTTTTTCAACCTAAACATCTCAATGATTCTAAGAGATTCCCATCGACTTGGAGCAGCACAGAAAGAGAAGGGCCAGCTGGACCATCCAACCTGGACACAGAAGGCTCCTCGGTGCCCTCAGGCTGCTAAAAGTTTTGACATTCCAGTCTCAGCCAGAGGTTTGTCACAGTCAGTGGAGACAATGGGCACTATAGAAGGTGATTTATCTCATATTTATCCTTTCTCTTAGGGAGGAATGGACACTCCTGAAGAGCCCTTCGGACTCTGCTGCTTGCAGAGAGGATTTGCGTGACCACATGAGGGGAGTTCACCAAGAAGCTGCTCTATTTCCAGGTGTGTCTTCTCCAAGGCGCCATTTTTATCTACATTAATATTTGTATTTTTCATAGCCAGTTTTGTTTCCCCTGCTCAATGTCAGTGATGTTGGAACAACCTATTCTTTCTCCAAGCATTTAATTCCCAAGATGTTTCCAAAACAATTTTCAGTGCAGCTTTTGTACTGGTCCCGTCAGTGTGTCTTTGAGCTCATGTTACCACAAGTTCAGCAGCAAGTAAAGCATCATCACTTACACTGCACGCAGGATGCAGGTGCTTTTGAGGTTTTTGTCATTGTTTTCTAAAGGAAGCCATGGATTTGTAGTTCTCCCTGTGTTTTCCATCAGGGTATATCTGCAGCATGACAGCACCGAAGCTGTGGAACAGGCACACTTCCAAATTTCACCAGCTTTAGTCCCAGTATCAACTGTTTGCAGATAGCTGTCCCTGTAATCTGCAGGCTGCAGCTTGTACACAAGGGAAGACAAAATAATGCATGTTACTGGAAAGCTGATGGGCGGAGATGCCCAGGAATATTCTCCCCCACACTGGTGAAGATGTGTAGGGCTTTTTTTTTGTTTAAAACCACATTCTGGATGGAAAGGGAAAATCTTGACTCCCCAGAACAGGCTTATTTTATTTGGAGTTTTTAATTTGCAGTCAGATTTTTGTTGTTTTTCTTCCATTTCTTGGAATTTGTACTTCTGTGAAAGAAAAACCACATTTCCTTTCTCCTTCCTTCCACTCAGGTGTTCCTGTTGTCATTTGCTGACAGTGACAAAGAGCTTTCTATATTTCAGTCACTTAGAAAAGCTGAAAATACCTACAGAGCTTCTTCCTGGGGACTTGCAGCCACACGCAGGGGCCTGTGCACAGCTGGGAAGTGCCACTGACTCATTATTAAGGATCTCAGCCAGGTGGACATCTAAATCCAGATAATCCAACTGCTGATATACATAGAAAGAGGGGAAACAGAACCAGAAGGAGACCACAGGGCAGAACAGCGCTGAAAAGCTCTGTTAAGTGATTCACTGTAGGAAAAGTTGAGTTGTTGCTATTGCTGAGTGGTTTGGGATTTTTTTCCTGATTTTTTAGGGCAAGAGGATCTCCTGGAAGGTAGTCAGTGGCATCAAAACTCTTCTTTTCCTCAAAGTTTGTCCCCATCCCCGTTACTGCAATCCCCCATCAAGCTGCACGTGTAAATGCTCCTGGCAGGTCCTGAGTATGAGGTGAAACTCTACTAAACTCCTTCTGTTAAACACCCAATTTCATGGCTGGAGTTTGGAGGCAAAATGACAAGGCTAATCCAAATAAACAGGATACTTGCAACTCCCAAAAAGCAAACCCACAGACAGCTCTCTTTGCTTCACCCAGGGAAGTTTCACATGTGCAAGCAAGGTCAGCTCAACTTCAGACATATTCCCAAACCATTTCATCCAGTTGTGGCATTTCAAGCAGATGAAATTTCAAAGGAAAACTTGGAAATGGGCATGTTATTATGGATATAAACATGGATGAGCCATTTTTCGTGAAGGGGAGACAGTGTTTACTGTTGCTGAGCTGTAGAGTAGATAAATAAAAGCATTCTCGAGTGCATTCAGCTGTGTTCTGCTACAGGGAGCTTCTCTGGTTGTACACAAGATATAAAAACCATATATCCATATCCATAAAAACTTCCACAGAACAAGCACCAGTGTTATTTCTCATCCAGTGCCACTTGCACACCTCTACTTTCACAGTAGCAACTTTTTGTTAAAGGAAAAATAATTGTTTAAAGATCTCAGCTATTCTGTTGGTGGTTTTTGGTGAAGTGTTCCTGCAGTGATGGCCCTGTGCTCAGCAGGAACCAGGAGGGAGCCACCCCGTCCCCATCAGAATCTTCACCTCAGCCACAGCCTGGGGACTGAGAACATGACTTTGTACCAATTCCATAAAACTGGTACAAACTGGGGCATTCAATTCTCTCATTTTCGAGATGCCTTAAAAAAAACACCCTTTCTTGCAGGATACATGTGACAGACACTCAACCCTAGCCTTGCTCAGGAAATTGCCTTGCATCTAGAAGGGAAAAAAGCCTCACCAACTTGCCGCCTCCATAAATCAGCCATCTGCAGAATGTAAACTGGTGCAGCGTGGCTCTATCAGCACTTACAGCTCCAAGTGCTTTGCAGAGGTTTATACAACATGAACTATTTTCATCTCTCCTAAAAGAAATCTCGTGCTATAAATTAACAAACTTTCCAGGAAACATGACAAAAACCCACCCATCAGTGCTGACCTCCGGGGCTCAGTTATAGAGCTCATAAAAAGGAGAAGTTTCCCTGGTGGATGAAAGGAGCTGGAGAGCTGAGTTTATCTGTGGGTGTTTGGGGAAGAAGGTCACCCGCGGCACATCGCGATGCCGCTGCAATGCGAGAAGGTGCTTTGGGAAGGGTTTGACAGATGATGGGGGGAAGCCAGGAGGAGACCAACGCAGTCCTCTCCTTCCTGGCCTTCACAGGCTCCAAGGACATAACCCAGAATCAGCTTGAGAGAGCAGCAGAACTGCTGAACCCAACAGGGCATGGAAAGATACTACACCATTTGTAAGACTGCATTAACCACCTGTGTTTTCAGCTCTGTGGCACTGGCTGTGGGAGCAGAGGCTCCTCTCCAAGTGCCAAAGAAATTTTTGCCTGTGTTTTCCCATTCTCACATTTCTCTTAATTCCTGGATGTATATAACACTGCTGCTGAACCAACCCTGAGGCCAAGAATGCCCCACCGCACCGTGCTTCTCTCAGCTCCATCAAAGTTTGCACAGAGGGTCCATCAGGAGGAGCACCCTCTCCCTCATGCACTTGGACTGGCAAAAAACCCAGTAATTCTTGAAAATTTCAGGAGTCTGGAACACAAGCAAGAGGGGAGGCAAATGGGGAATGGCTTCCCAGTGCCAGAGGACAGGGCTGGATGGGAGATTGGGAAGGAACTGCTCCCTGTGAGGGTGGGGAGGCCCTGGCACAGGGTGCCCAGAGCAGCTGTGGCTGCCCCATCCCCAGAATTGTCCAAGGCCAGGTTGGACAGAGCTTGGAGCAACCTGGGACAGCAGAAGGTGTCCCCGCCCATGGCAGGGGGTGGCACTGGATGAGCTTGAAGTTCCCTTCCATCCCAAACCATCCTGGGATTCTGTTATCTGTGATGCTTTGAATAATTATATTTATACCGGGTATAACTGGGGTTTGGTGGGAAAACACAGGGCTGGTTCCTCTCTGTCGAGTCACTTCCGGGAAAAGTGGCCAAAGAGTGTACAGTACATGTTCTTTCTCTGTTTAAATTATACACATGCACTGAGGGGAAAAGCACCCTCCTTCTGTAAGGCTGCTCAGCACTTAGCAATTTCATAATAATTTGTACATTTATAAAGCTTTTTTGCCTCCTGTTTTGTTTGTAGCCTTATAAATCAGTGATGCTCTCCAGCTGAGGAGCTGGGGATATCCACAACAGGAGTAGACACACAACCAGATTTTCACTTGACTTTGTGACAAGATGAGCTTCACACAACTTTTCTTTGCCCTCTTCTTTACCTTAAACAGCTGCTTTCCTCTTAAGGGATGCCAAAACCTCCAATGGAGCCCTGGGTGCCTATGCTACCTGCATGGTAGCACCAAACCTGCTAAAGTCAGCAAGGAGACGCAACTTTGCTTCTAAGAAACATCCTTGACAGACAATAAAAAAGCCAAATTATGAAAACAGGAAACCACAAGTGGTTTTACCTCTAGTAAGTTCAACTGTTTGAAAAAAAACAAAAACAAACCCCAAAAACACACTGAGCTGCATTTTCTGAGACAAACTGTGCTGACACATTCTCATTGTTGGCTGTTTTCTGTCTCCCACCACAGACCAAGACATCACCCCACTTTTTGGAGCATCGCCATATCGGTACCCAGTTGTAATGTCCCTCACAGCAAGGAATTCTTCTCATTTTTCTGGTTTTGGCAACCTTGCCCTGCAGCCAAACCTCCCTCCAGTCTTGCTCATAGACAGCAAGGAGGAACTTCTCACAGACCTTCATCCCAGGGGAATTTGTATTAATCATGTGAGGAGAAGGAGGTCTGGGAGCTCTGAAGCCTCTCTAGTGCCCCTGAGGAGTCACAGCAAAGGGACTGCGCTGTTCCCATGCTTTGCTCCCAACCCACCCCTGGTATCCCACATCCATCTGCCTGTCCTCTCTTTGGCCCCTGGTCTACACCAGCCACATGCCTGTAAAGGAAAATGCTAAAGGAAAATGTTCTGGTGGAAGAACACACAGGGGATTCCACACAGGGGATTTAAAATGAGCAAAAAATCCTGCCTCACGTGTCCAGGCAAAAAAATTACCCAAAGAGGGGCTTACTGATACCCAAAACGTGCCAGAAGTAACATGTTCCTGCTTCTGTCTGAACATGGAGGAGTTGTGGCTGAGTACACCTCTTCATGTGTAACCTAATAGAGAAAATCACAGGATTTGGGGTTATGTTTTCCTTCCTTTCGCCCCAGTTCATTGATATCCCAGGCTATACAACACTCCCCCTCCCTGTGGAAATCCTTGCATGATCTAGCAAACCTGCTAGACGGCACCTGGCTCATGTCCAGCTCCTGTCCATTCACCTGCTGCTCATCCCCAGCCCAGGTTTGTGCATAAAAGGCACAACTTGATCAGAATACAGTGAAAAAAAAGCCCCAGTCCCAGAGCTGAGAAGGCAGGATGGAGAGATCATCCCTTGAGAGCCTTCCTGCTGTTTCACTTCATTCCTTTAAGCCCCTTCTCCCCTGACATGCTGCGCTCTTCCTCATCACCACCTCCTGTGCCCCTGCCCACCTCCAGGAGGACACAGGACAGGGACATCCAGGCTGGGCATTCACAGCAGCCCTGCATGTGCAGCTCCTGGTGCCAGCGCTGTGCCCTGGGCAGGACACAGCTGGGAAGGGGTGTTTCACCTCCCTCCAGCCATCACCATAGGAAATATCTTGTCTACAGCCAGCAGAGGAGAATCTCCAGAAGGGGGATGACCTCAACTTAAAAAGCAAGATGTAAGAAGATACATGGGCAGATCACTTTGAAAAGTCTTGTCCCGGATAAAAAAACCTACAGAAGCCACAAAAAATTACCATCTTCCTGAAGCTGTCTTGATGCAGCAACTACAGGGAGACTTGGGGTGACTAACATTCTTCCTTCAGCAGCCAAGTGAGACACAGCTCACCTTCACAACAGAAAATAGATCAGAGATTAATTAATTGTAAATAGAATGTGTATCCAATAACACAGCGCTGCGAAATGGGAAAAACATGGGAAGGATTTCAGGCAAGGGTGTGCCTGAATGCAGAACACTGCATGTCAGGAGATTCATTAATGTGCAGTGCTGGGGGACCCCGAGTGAGGAAATGAGCTCATCTTTTCATCTTCAGAAATCCCATCTCTTCAGTTCTGTAAAATGGATGGAATTTGTTGTCTTCGTTCCCTGTCCCACTGAGGAGAGAATTCTACTGTTGTAAAAACATAACTTGATGGATTTCTCCATTTAAATAATTCTACTAAAACCAGTCTTCAAGTGGTTTATAACGTGCCATAATTTCAAGAAGTGATTGAAAATTTGAAGTTGTATATTGATTATATACATTAAGAGTATTAAAAATGACAATAAGTATGATTTTAAATTATACAGGAAAAGCTTGACAAGTGAACCATATGCTTGAAGACTAGGAGACTTCATTCTGTCGCAATGAGTTATTTTTTTTCAGAATTAATTTAAAATTGAGAACCTTTCCTTATTTTTCAAAGCAGGTCATCCATATCCTCTAAAAGTCATTCACTCATGCTGAATTCTCTGAGAATAACAACACGTAGATACATAAAATTAAAAAAGGTAAATAAAAGCGGATATGCTCAGAAACAAGCCAGCAGTATTTCTCCTTACAGATGAGCAGCATCTCCTGGTGACAATTCTGAAGATGATCTTAGTGACAAGGGCCACCTGCAGCCAGACTGCACTGAAGGGAGATGGGACATACTTTATACCAAGGTAAGATGACTCAATGATCCCTATGGTTCCCTTCCAGGTCAGCTTATTCTGTAATTCTGTGATTAATTCTGTGATTCTGAGACTGACTTTGACAGCTGTGGGAACCAGCACTGATTTCTGGGCGGCTGAGACTGTCCAGATTTGTTAGTGTTAGTTAAGATAGTTCCAGCAACTGGTGTTAGTTAAGATAATTCCAGCAGCTGGTGTTGCTCCTGCCACAGGAGGAAACACACAGGTGATTAATTGCTCCAAGCTCTCGCAAGCACCCACAGCAGCTTCGTCATTGCATTAATTGGGTGATTTGGCTGCCGGGGGAAAGTACAAACTCTGACTAACTCCTCCAAGTTAATTCACAACTGAAGGAATCCACCTGGAACTAACTGTCAGCTGCCTTCCTGTGGTCATTAGGTGATATTCATTGAAGAAATAAAAAATCTCCATTAAAAAATCTTTAAAATCTGGTAGGATGGATTTTTGAGTCCATGCCTCCAGCCCAAACAAGAGCAGGTAGTACATAAATCCATGCTTAGGTTTTGCCCCAGGTGAAGCCTGATGATGACTGAAATAAGTAAAAAGGTTACCTCGTGTCCTGCATATTTCACTTTTTCTCTTATGCAACAGGGTATGCTGGGATTTTCTGCTTTTGCAACAGAAAATCCCAGAGGTTTTTGATCTCCCCTGCATCTTTCAAGTCCTCTGAGGTTCAGAACATTTCCTAATATCCAAGTATGCTCTTCTCCCCACCTGATTTTTAAGCACAAAGCTGTTCATCCACTGTGTGGATACTCACCCACCTAACTTTATTTCAAACATGAACAATTTCTGTTTTGGGGAAGCACAAATGTTTGATCTCTTTGCTTGCACAATGTGACCGGAAAGAAGGTGAAACAGGATGACACTAATTTTAGAAATAAGTTTCATTTTTGTGAAGTCAGAGCATGATTTACATTTGACAGTAATGAACTAAAATCATCTTTATCTCAGGCTTTAAAAAAGAAATCGAATAGAACAAGTGAAGTCAGTGGTAACCCCATGGGAAGCAAATACAACTCTCTTTCCAAATTCTTTAGGTTTAAAGGTACACATCATTCGTCCAGAACAGGGCTGTGAGGGGTGAGCTAACACACAGCTCTGAACCTGACAACATATTTCCTGTCTGTATTAATTAGCATCAGATGAATATGTCAGTATGAGCACACACTCTCCAAAATACCTTTATTTTGACACATAACATCCTTTGACCCACCAAACCCACATCCCTCCCTGGTAGGAAAACTCACCAGGACAGCCACCCTATTAAGTGACGGTGAGCATCCCCATAACCATTCCTGGGATGAGCAGACCAAGTGTCCTGTACATTTTTGGGGAATAACAGCTAGCAGAACAAAAGGTATCTGTGTGAATAGCAACAAGAGTCAGCCCCAGATGTCAAACACCTGAGTGGCAGTGTCCGGATGTGTGCTAAACATCTGAGCTCATCCCAGAGCCATCCGAGATCTGATGCCCCATCCCTGGAAGTTTTCCAGGCCAGGTTGGACGGGGCTTGGAGCAACCTGGTCCAGTGGAAGGTGTCCCTGTCCAGGGTAGTGGATGGAACAAGATGGTCTCTAAGGTCCTTTCCAGCCCAAACCATTCTGTGACTCTGTGGTTGTCTGATGCGCTTTGCTCACCCTAATGCAGATTTCAGGTAGAACCCTGTGAAATTTCTGTTATTTCCCCTCCTACAAACCAGCAGGGAACATGTGCTGTCTATTGGTCTCGACACCAACACTCTGGGAGGTCTTGACCAAGAAAACACCTTTTGTGAGAAGAGCTGAGGTGCCTGAAAGATGACTTTCTCCAAGGTACCATTCACATCTTCCCTTTACTGGAAGGAGCCCAGGAATATGTCGTCCATATCAGCACTTGCCCATTCCTAGGATATTTCTGGTGCTGCAGGAAAACATAGTCAGGCATCATCCTGCACTCTGAGCACATACATTATTGCTCTCCAAAACATGTGTTGAAGCCTTGGCAAGCCTGTGTTCCCCCCAAGGACAGCTCAGGTTCAGCTCAGATTCATCTGCTCTCTCTCCCCATGCCAGGAATGGAGGTGATAGGCAGTAGATATATCATCACACATATTTGAGGCACATCATCTGGGGTCACCTGAGAAGCACAGTGCAATTTTGGGTCATTTTTCCTCTCTCTTGTCTGTGCACAGACCTGGTCTCAATCCTTGCATGGGTTATGGCCTGTGATGGTGCTGACCAAATTTCAGACGAGAGGTGGGTCTCCTCTGCTTACTTTTCCTCTCCAAGATTGGAAGTTTGAAATCAAATAAGGAAAAAAACCCACAATCAATAATTTGAAGCCCTGAATTTGGCTCTGGGGCTCTTATTTCCACAGCATTTGCCTGCAGCAGTGAGGAGGGAGAGACCACAGGGCAAAGGTGGGTCGCCACGTCCTTGCACTGCCTGTGGCACACAACCCTGCCTGTCCTTCATCTCTGAAAAATTTACGAGTTCCTCTTTCATCTCATAATCCTTCATTTTTGCCACGTAACCTGCCCTGAACCTGCTGTGAGTCAGCAGGGCTTGTCTGTTAAGGCAAGATTGATGCATGGCATTGGAACAGATAATGCATGTTCCTGGGCCAGCCAGAGGAATGCTGGCAATATTAACCATCTCTCCTCTCACCCCTGCCCCACAACAGGGATGGACTGGGTTTAGAACCTGCGTGGAGGTGCTCCGGGGACCATTGCCCTGCTGACCTTTCCCCACACAGACTGAGGTGGTGGTGTGATTGCGCTGCACAAAAGTGCATTTTCCAGCTCCTTTGCACAAATCATATGTCCCACACTCAGGTTTTGGCTGCTGGAGAAGCCTTCTTCCAAATGGGACCAAAACATGAACATTGTTAATTGGTACATACTAGGGATTGTGTGGCTGGGAAAAATATTCACCATGGGGTTCTGGCCCAACCCTTCCCACATGGTCAAACTCTGCCTCCCAAAGCTCTCCTGGAAAAAAAGCCATACCTGAAATTGGTGCTGTAGTTTGCTTTAGAGGTGGGAACGTGTCAGGAATGAGAGATGGCTGGCAGGAAGCACTCCCATTTGCTTAAAAAAAAACAACCCAGAGCTTGATATGGGAGGTCAAATCTGCCAGCTTAAATCACTTTATTTCTTAAAAGTTGCCATTCTTGGCAAATATATCGTGGCCTTCACCTAGAAGCGAGGTTGCCTGTGAATGCCATCACTTCAGATGTGCGCTGCGGCCTCTTTCATCCCCGGCAGAGGAGGGCTGAGGGCTGCAGCCTGAGGGTTGAAAAGATACTTTTCTTTGGAGATGCCAACAGTTTCTTCGGCAGATTTCTCCCCCTCGCCCCCTCCCACCCCAACCTACTTTCACAAAAGAGACAAAAAAAAAAAAAAAAAAACAACAACCCCTAAATGGATCCTGTAGTGTCTGCAATGTAAAGAATTAGCTGAATGGGAAGAAATGAACCATGGTCTTTATGTCCTAGTTACAGTCAGTGCAAACATTGCTGCTAATCCCTGTTGTCAGAGGGGATGGGGAAGAGACAGGGATAGATCCCACTGGGAACATTTTGTCTCTCTCAATCCACACTTGAGATCACATTTTTTTTGTGTAATAACACTGAGTCCTATTAAGAAGCCTGTGGATAACGTGAAGCTGAGGGGGATAATTGCTCACTGTCCATTCCACCGAGTGTAGCACCTACAGCCTTCATATGCAGGGAGGTCTCAGCAACCCATTCATTTCAGGGGAGAAAAAGAAAGCTATTCATTCCCAGCAAATCCCATTTTGCCATGGTAACCCCCCTTCCCGCCTCTCGAGCACAACAGTTGTTCACAGGAGCTGTTTAAAACAACACAACAAAACCAAACCATCGCCTATCCAGCCCTGGCATTTTCTGCTCAGAGTTTTCTGGGCAGGGATAACCCAGGGATGGGGAAGGGAAGGGGTGAAAGGCTCGTTTTGTCCCCTGCCATCTCTGGGGGCACCCCACTTGTGTCCCTCAATGGGACCCATCTCAGGGGTGGGGTGTCCTGTACCCCTCGAGCTCTCTGGTGAGACAGTGACAGTGACCATGTCACGGAAGCAGAGGACAATGGGGGAAATCTACTTTCTGCCCTGTTGTGCCAAGGAGAGGGTTTTGGCTTGCCAGAGCCCATGCAGGGCTCCCATGGGAAGGGAAAAACAGGCCCCCTGCCATCTCTGTCCCAATCTGGAAGGATCAGCCCTGTTTTCTGCAGTCCCTTCCATGGGGAACGTGTCCATGGGTCCAAGAGCAGCTGGGCACCAGCACAACTCTCACCAGTTTGGGGGCCTCCAGCTGTCCTGGCCCCCTCCAGCCATTCTTGGGTAGGAGCTCTGGAGCTCATAGCCCACAGCCACCACCAGGAAACTTGAGTTTGTGCTACTGGTGGAGCATTTGGTGGTCACTAAAGCTGTGTTCAAGCTGCTGGGGAGGACATGGGGGATTCAAGGCTTCCCCTGGTGCAACACTGAGCAGCCTGGTGTAGTGGAAGGTGTCCCTGCCCATGGCAGGGGGGTGGAACAAGATGATCATGGAACCACAAAATGGTTTGGATTGGAAGGAACCTTAAAGCTCATCCAGTCCCACCCCCTGCCATGGCAGGGACACCTTCCACTGTCCCATCTTGCTCCAAGCCCCATCCAGCCTGGCCTTGGACACTGCCAGGGATCCAGGGGCAGCCACAGCTGCTCTGGGCACCCTGTGCCAGGGCCTGCCCACCCTCACAGACAGCAATTCCTTCCCAATATCCCATCCGTCCCTGCCCTCTGGCACTGGGAAGCCATTCCCTGTGTCCTGTCCCTCCATGCCTTGTCCCCAGTCCCTCTGCAGCTCTCCTGGAGCCCCTTTAGGCCCTGCCAGGGGCTCTGAGCTCTCCCTGGAGCCTTCTCTTGTGCAGCTGAACACCCCCAGCTGTCCCAGGCTGGCTGCAGAGCAGAGAGGCTCCAGCCCTGGAGCATCTCCGTGGCCTCCTCTGGACCTTCTCTAACAGGGCCCACATCTTTCTTGTGCTGAGGACCCCCGAGCTGGGTGCAGTGCTCCAGGTGGGCCCTCATGAGGCAGAGTAGAGGGAAGGGAATCACCTCCCTTGACCTGCCCATGCCTGTTTCGATGCAGCCCAGGGTGTGTTTGGTCTTCTGGGCTGGGAGTGCACACTGTTGGCTCATGTCCAGCTTTTCACCCACAAGAACCTGCAAGCCCTTGGGGTCTTGATCCATACAGTCCCATCCAACTCAAACCATTCTACAATATCCACCTCAAAATCTCCCCTGTGCCTTTCCATCGTTCTTCCTTCCTGATGCCCCATCAGATGTGCAGGGAGACTTGGGGTGCAGGAACACTCTGGCCCAAACCATTTTGATCTTACACCCGAACTACAACTCAAGTTATGGCTTCCACCAGAAAAACCGAGACTGAAGTGAACTGTCCACCGCCCTGTTGGCAGGAGACCCTCTTCCAGCCAGAGGTAATTCCTTCATGTAGTTATTATCTGAGCACAGACTGATGTCCCACCACAGAGGATTCATGGGCCAAGGAACAAAGCAGGGAAATCCAGCCGAAATCCAGCCAAAATCCAGGCAAGCAGTATTGGGAAGACAGAAGATCCTCAGCGTGTGCTGTACCTCTGCTGAGAGCAGGGCTTCCCACAGCTGAAAAATCACATCACTTTTGGTTAACCTGAATTTGCATTTGAGAGCAAATAAGGGGTTCCTGGCACAAATATAATTTCAGTAAAAACTAGAATTAAGGACTGGTCTTGGATACGAATTAAAGGGTCATTTTATTTTTGTAAATGCAGAGAGAGCACAAAGTGTTGGGAAATAAAAACAACTGTTTGCACCAGGTGTTTTTAAAATAAATCCCAGCAACACCACAGATTTTATCCTGCACTTTATTGTTGACTGAGGTGAATGAAGCCCTTCTGGTGACCCAGACTTTTCCCTGCTATGTCCTGGGCATAAAACCCTCCCTCTCCACAGGCAAACAAGGTTAGTCAGTTGGTCACACCACAGCCTATTAATATGTAGATATTTTAATCACCCTCCAGATCCTCTTGCAAATTGCTCCGTATGGCTTTCTCAAAGCACTCAACTAATTTCCTGTTTTTTAGTGGCACTTCTTCAAAAATTTCTCATCTGTCCAGAGCACCTTCTCCTCTCCAAAGACCCAGCACTTTGTGGAATGTACCCCTAGCACTGCTGCCCCCAAAAAAGTAACTTTAGAGTTAGAGAAGTCTCAAAGCAAATTGCCTTTGTCTAAACCCAATAGCTAATTCAGCTGAACCGCCCATTCCTGGATGGAGAAACCACTCCTCTCCATTCACAAGAATGAGAATTTAAGGTTGCAATGAAATCCGCTAAAAAGTCCCCCTAGAAAAAAATCCTGTGATGACAGAGTTTGACTCTTACTCAACTGACTGCAACTGTGGGGCAGGGGGTGAGAAAAAGGGGGAAAATAAATCCAAAGGCTTCTCCATTCTCAGATTTTCACTGAAAAGGCCCTAACATGAGCAAAAGCATATTAAAACTAAGCGCCTGGAGAAATGACTGCTCCCAGCTGTCTATCGTGCCTCCTTCCCCTCCAGTGTCACCGTGTGTGTGACACAGACAGCCTGGCTCAGGCAGCAGCTGTTAAACCACTGGAAATTTCACACAGATTTAGGGTTTCTTTCATATATGAAGTGTAACCTGCAGCTGTTGAGCAGCTGCTACGCGGGAGCTTAGCCACCCGTGCAGAAGAGCTGGGGATCCTGGGCCAGGGGGAGGACAAGTACCTGGAGGAGCCAGAACACCCAGATTTGATCTGCATCAACCACAGCCTGGCCCTTGGTCCTCATCAGAGCTTTGGTTTCACTCAGGACCATGGCTTTGGGGACCTGTCTGAATGGTCCCTGCTCCCTTCAGGCTCCAGGTGCAGCAACCTGGCGCCATCCAGCTCAAACCCTCCTGGAAGGAGCACTGAAGGAGTCCTGTGACTTTGCAAGTGTGGACACAGCCTCTGCACCCTGTGAGTCCTTAAAGTATTCAAACACCCAACATTTAGGTTGAAAGGTCTGTATGACAATGAAATAACAGGATGTATTTACAGATCATAGAATCATGGAATTATTTGGGTTGGAAAAGCCCTCAGAGGCCATCACGTCCAACTGTTCCCGCCACCACTGACCCATGTCCCCTGGTGCCACATCCACACAGCTTTTAAATCCCTGCAGGGATGGGGATGCCACCACTGCCCTGGGCAGCTGTGCCAGGGCTGGACAACCTTTTTGGTGAAGAAATTTTTCCTAATGTCCAATCTAACTCCCCATGGGTCCAAATCCTCTGCTATTGGACTTTCTTGCTTTGGTGAGGACCATCAAGTTTCTTGCCCCTTGGCTATGCCAAAGTCTTAAGCACTGACGGCTGCTGGCATCTTCTGGACTCCTCAGGACAGAAATGGAGCCCTGGGTTCAGCACAGGACATTCAGGAATGTTGTTCCACAGCCATGTGGGAACGATGAGGATCCTGTTTGCTCCTATAGGAAAACATAGATTTATTACCTGGGGAACACTGCCTCGAGCCTCCAAAAAGGCTGAAACAGCAGGATTGTTAACCTGGAGGGCCACAGCCACACTACGAGTGCAACCATTTCAGTGCCCCTCAACCAAAGCAGCATTTTCACTGCTGTTCAGGGTTTGTTGGGGTTTGCAGCTCCCAAACCACCCAAGATGCCTGGCAACGACCAGAAGCTTCCCTGGGGGCTGGTGTTTCCACAGGCTGGGCTACCACTGTCTTGGAGCTGGCCTTTCCTACCCTGCTCCATGTACATTTCCCGAAGGCACTCGGAAGGTGCCCAAGTGAGATTGTCCTGGGATCCTGTGATAACTTTAACAGATAGAGCATGCCCACTGATTTACAGTATCAACCTCTTGATCAAGAACTGTCAGTTTTCCACCATGGGCATAAGAATCACTTGGTTTTGCCATAGTTCTCTCCTCTTGTCTAGACAAGCAAAGAAAACCAAGCAGAACACTGGCTTAGAAAATGCAATCAAATAATTTCTGTGCCCTACTCTTCATGGAAAGGGAGTTCTAATTAATTTCGTCTCATCTAACCTCATCCATTATATTTTCCATACAAATGATCTTATCCTCTCACCATAAAAGCTCAAGACAGCACCAGATTGTTCGCTGTTGCCACGAAGTTTTTTTTATTGATAAGGACGAGTGAATTTATTTAGCCTATTGGTGCCCATTTAAGAAATATTATGAGAAATGCTCCAGACCAGTTCTGGTGGTGTTTCATTGTCAGTTCCTAATGAGACTGCCAAATTGTGTAGTGTTCACTCTCTGAAGTTAATGGGGGGGAAAAAACAGCATTGCAGGATACCATTCTATATCAACCCTGTTTTGGGCCACGTTTTTGCCACACACATCACACTGTGAGTGGTTTCCCAATTTCTTTGCATGAAATTAATGAAGAATGAAGTTAAGGTTTATGTTTCAAGCAGCCTCACACCCTACAAAAGTTTTGCTGGGGGTGTATATTAAATATAAATGCAATATTTGCTCTGGTTCGTTTCTTCATATTAGCCTCAGCCAAAAGATATCCCACTGCTAGCCCTGGGCTCCCCGGGGTGGAAAATATTCCTACTGACAGCACAACCCTCGTGAGAGCACCCAAGCATTGCGCGCACACTCTGGGTGATGGAGCAGGAGACTTTCCAAAGAGAAGCCATGGTGCTGATGGATGAACTCTTAGGACTTAGGAATGAACCTGGGGCAGAACCTCAGATCTACCCGCCTTTGAATTTCCCAGAGTTTTGTATTTGTGTTACAGCATGAATTTGTCTGTTCTTGCCCTTTGACACATTCTCAAAACCAACAAAGCTGTTGAACTCCCACTGAAGAGCACTTACAGAGGCTGGCATGCTTTTCCCAGGAAAAAAAATCCTACAGAAAGGAAACACTGCAACCAAAACATCCACATCCCTGGCTGCATCTAGCCCACAGGCACTGTGATAAGAGACAATATACCTGTAGATATCAGAGTGGGTGGAAATTATAAAAATTTCCAACCCAAGAGGCAGTTTCCTTCATGCAGCATCATCTGCCTGCTCCTTTTGAAGAAAGACACTCACTGCTTTGGAATCTCAAGAATTTAGAATTAAACCCCCACACACACTTTTTTTTTTTTTTTTTTTTTACCTTGTAGGTGGGAAATATTACAATGCTAATTGACACTTTCAACCACTGATCCTTTGAAAAACACCTACATGTCAATGCTGATAAAATCTGTGGGCAACACCAGCCTCGGCAGCTATCACTGAGGGCAGGGCAGCTGCACTGGGATCCTTCAGCCAGCCAGAGGTGTTCCAACAAACCCCATTTTCACTGAGCTGTACAGAAAGTTGCAGCTTTAGTTGTTATATCTGTGGTGAGAAAACATATTCTGGAGGATTTCAGCTGAAAAAAAAATGCAGATGCAATGGTATTGCATTGATGTTACATTTGTGATACCATTGCAGTGACATTGAAGAAGCTGGTAGCAGTGTCGAAAAAATAGAAGGACTGGAGAAGTTATTTTAAGATAGAAATGTTTTCAGGTCTCTGTATCAAAAGAAGAACAAAACCATATTCAACCCACATATCTACTCCGAGTTCACAGCTCTGGCTGGGGCATCCCCACAGCAGAGAGGGTGGTAAGATTTTTAGATATTGCACTGAGTGAGGGCATTTGCCAGTTGGGATCCTTGCCCACAGCAGATTCCATCCATTCTGTGGTCCAAAGGCACCGTTCTCTCCGTTTTAGCCAAAGGAGGGTTGAACAGTGCTTTGATCACTGCTTATGAGAGCCTGGATTGGGAAAATAATTAATGGGTACTGATCAACCCCTGGCAGCTGAAGCCAGACAACTGCAAATAAGAGTAAATCTCCCTTTCTCCAAGGGTTTGATTGACCACATGGGATAACCCTCATGGGAGGAAATAGACCTGCATTTCTTGGTGTCCTCAGCTTCAGACGTCACCTTTCTCAACAGTGTCCTTCAGCCAAACCAAGTTATTGTGTGTGTATGGTAGTGGGGCACCGGGGGGAAGAAAGGGAAACAAGGAGGAACTGGATGCTTTTCTTCTTCTGAGGAAACCCTTTGGCACCATGAACCAGCCTTTCTTGGGAAGCAAGATGAAAAGAATTCCCTGAAGAATGATCTCTCCTTTGCAGGAGAGAAAACTCTCCAAAAGCACAACTCGTTCTTCCTGCTGCACCAGGCAGCCCTGATGCTGCTCAGGGGACGGCTTTGTCTCTCTGCAGTTGGGTCAGGATATTTGTTGTCACTGCACAGGAGAGTGTTCAGTAATTGCCTGGTGTTTTCATCCTTCCCCTGCACAAGTCCATGTCCTTTCAAATTCTTTCTTCCTCCTCTTTGTAAGGGCTGAGGAAGCATGAGAGCTATGGCCTGGGCTGCCAGCAACGACCTAGAGGGAACAGAAAAGTCACCGAGCAACACGTTTGCCCCTCAATGTTAGGAGAAAGGCACTTAGTTGGAATAATCTGCCAGAGGTGTTCAGGTGGTTCAGTGCGGAGTTTCTGTGCCCAGGACAATCCATGATGATCTAAAGAGCACCCCCAGTCACTCCTAGATGCAGCCCCTGGAGATAAGGGCTCCCTTTGTAAAGGCTCCAGATGCTGCAAAGAACAAAGAGAAGCAGCCCTTTGAGAAATTAAATGCATTTGGGCAGGGGGCTTAAATTAGAGTTTTATCTCTTAAGGTTAGGAAAACACGTGCCACTGCTGTGGCCAGCTGCTGATTGCCAGCATGCCAGAGAGGGATGGTCCCAGCTGGAAGGTGTTGGTTTTTTTGTAAATCCTTGGAGAAATTCATGGAGTCACAGAATCATTTGGGTTGGAAAAGACCTCTAAGACCATCAAGTCCAACTGTTTCCCAGCTCTGCCAAGGGCACCACTGGCCCATGTCCCCAAGTGCCACATCCACACAGCTTTTAAATCCCTCCAGGGATGGGGACTCCAACACTGCCCTGGGCAGCTCTGCTGGGGCTGGACAATTCTTTCCCTGGAGAAATTCCTCCTCATGTCCACCCTGAGCCTCCCCTGGCCCAGCCTGAGGCCGTTCCCTCTCCTCCTGTCCCTGTTCCCTGGGAGCAGAGCCCGACCCCCCCGGCTGCCCCCTCCTGTCAGGGACTTGTGCAGAGCCACAAGGTCCCCCCTGAGCCTCCTTTGCTCCAGCCTGAGCCCCTTTCCCAGCTCCCTCAGCTGCTCCTCACAGCACTTGCTCTGACCAACATGAGGTTTCTGCCTGGCTCCTGGTAGTGACAAACTGGGCAGAGTGAAGGAAACACCAACTTTGGGTTGGTTTTTGTTTTACTTTCTCTGTTCATAGAGTTGTACAGTGTAAAGTTCATTTTCTTAGCTGCCCCAATCGTAGGGTTCCCCTTCCATCTGAAGGCTCCTCCTAGACACCTTGCAGGAATTTTGTGCTTATGAAATTGTTCCAACCTCTGCAGCTCAGCTCCCCTTGGAACAATGCATTCTCTGTGAGCCCCTGAATAGAAAACATCAGCCCATAGTGATAGAGCTCCTGTTAGTGCCCAGCCCTAGACATGGGATAAAAGTGCTTTTCAATGTGTACTTGGGAAAAAAAATGTCTTTTAATGCTCCCACAGTACTCCTTTTACAATGCCAATGCCACTTACAGCCATTGATAGGAAGAAGTTGGACTAATCTTAGCAAGAAGTTCCCATGACCTTTCAGTATCTGCAATACTGCAACTTTTCTTAAAATTATCTTTGCGGGGCAAACAATGTAAAATATACCAAAGGATTTATAGCAGACAAACAACTACTTGTTAAGGAGCCCAAATATTACAGGAAGATGTTTTTGGTGATTTTATGCAGCTGGTATGAGGAGGGAAAAACTCACAGGGATCAAGTGGGAATACTGAAGAACAAAAGGAAAGTGAGTCAAAGGGTTCAGCAGTGATTTCTTACAGTGCTTCATGGAGCATAACCTGGGGAACTCTCTGCCCTCTTATATGATCTCGAATTATCAAGTAAAAATTAAGGAACAGTGATAAAATATTGGAACCCCTTTCACTTTCTTAGAAGCAATAAAAATACTCCTCAGAAAAAAGTTTAAAACCTCTTGTTAGGAAGCAAACTCATAAAAGGATGGAAGAGCCAGCAGATTAGAGACAGAAAAATAAATCTTTGCGTAAATAGACATTGAGCAGCACCACTGGGATACAAGAGCTAATGGAAGAAGAGGCTGAATTAGGAAGAAAAAAAGAGAAAAACAGAAGGAAATCTCTTCTCCCTGATGTCTTTGTGTACAGTAAACTGTGCTCACTGAGAAGCCATTCACCACCTCTGCCAAACAAATCTTTTATTTTGCATGTTGTCGTCAGCCAGACTGACCAAAATCCCCCCAAAAATGTGACAGCTGGAAAAAAATCAAATCCTGGCAGAGCCAACAGAATCACAGAATGGCCTGGGTTGGAAGGGACCTTAAATTTCATCTCATTTCACCCCTGCCACGGGCACGGACACCTCCCACTATCCCAGGCTGCTCCAAGCCCCCTCCAACCTGGCCTTGAAATATATCAAAATGATAGAAAACAATAACAGAAAAAAAGTTTTTTTGACGGACCAGGAAACAATCAGAGGCCAGATCTGAGAAAATTAAATGCAAATAGGCCTTGTGGTTCAGGAAAAAAAATACCATGCTCTTGAAATGTGTCATCCCGTGACACGTTTTGGGGGAGTAACCCTGAAAAGCAGCAGGCTGCTAAACAGTCATCCGTTTCCGAGTGGGAAGCACACAGTTTCAGAACCAGACCTTTTCCATGCATAAATGGTGGGAGAAGCACTTCATTCTTTTTATGACATGGAACAAGAGGAGAAAGAAGAGACTGTGGAGGCTATCTTGGGCTGCAGTTGAAATGTGATGGTCAGATGTGTGCTCCTATCAGTCTGTCTCTGCTGGGACTCTGGACAATGACTCTGCATGGGCCAGTGTGCGTGTCCTGATGTGATCTCTGGGTTTTCTATTTCAAAATTGAACCTCTTTAAAAAAACTCAGATTGGCTCTGTTACTTTTCAGCACAGGAATTTGCCATGGCACAAGCATGGTCACTCCTGGGACATTGCGGTGACACCCTTTGGAAATCTGTCCACAAGCCTAATGTATTTTACATACATTTTAATATTTGTAAGCAACAGCAAGCTGCTTTTTATGCAAGCAGGCATGAAAATATATGCAATAACTGAAATAGATTGTTTTATTTTCATCAGGCCTTGCAGACAGCACCACTAACTGTTTACAGGCTGTCCTTTTAAGATTTATTTTTATGTTTGGGTATTCAGAGGCAGGCTCTGCAGCCTCTGCTCAAGCAGGACTCCTTTTTCTGCTGTCAGTGAGTAGCTTTTTCCTAGCAAAAACAACCATTATTTTTACTAGCAACAGCTGCTGTCCTGGGCTCAGCTCAGCAGCACCCAAGCTCCTCCTTAGATGTGGGAGATTTCCCTTCAATCTGGGAAACACCAACACCAGCTCTGATCTTTTTTCTTTTAAACCAAGGGCTGTCCAGCTCTCCAGCAGGGATGAGCAGGGCCTGAATTTGGCTTCCTGCTCACAGAATATCTTGGAGATGTGGGCAGTGAGCTCATGGCTGAGTTCTGCCCATGGCCAACCCACCAAAAAGTGGTCCACAGACCTCAGCCAGACCAAATTCCAGCATGGCCACCTGGAGTACCTGCACTCACAGCACTCCCCTTGTCCACACCAGCCTCCTGCTGCACATCAGTGGGATGTGGGTGCCTAAACCCCTGGGCATTTCTGGGAAACTCAAATGAAAGAAAAATCCTTTCCTGGCCATGGAAGGTCTGTGATGCCAGACGTTCCGGCTGCCTACATTCAGCCTCAAGGCCCCTTTGTCTAATGTGAGTTATTCATAATTACTCAAGCTGCTAATTTTCCTCTTATGTAAATGATCTTGAGAGGCAAAGCATGAAGGCAGCTAGGCATGTACAGGATAATGGATTGCAGGAGGAAAGAATGGAGCTGGCATGATGTGAGAACGGCTCCGGGTGCTAGGCAGATTCCAGCAAACCGGAATGCTTCTGGGAATTCCCTAGAAATGCAGGTGGTACCAAAAAAAAAATTCCTCTTCAGATTAATGACCAAAAAATTGGAAGGGTGAAACATTTCCTCTCACATGGAAAAAAATCCACTCTTATGCCATGGTCCTCCCTCCCCAGACAGGGCTCTTCCCAGCACACCCCAAAGGCACAGCCCTTGGGGACAGTTGGGTCAAGACTTTTGAGGACATCCTGTCTGCGTTTGCTGGAAAAACTTCAAATGAGGCCTTATAAACAAGCTCATGTTTTTTTCCACAGAATCTCCACCTGACAGCTGAGTGGCCATCTCCTGGGAGCACGTGGCCCTCAGCACGCAGCCACGAGCACTCGCGTTGGGATGCAGAGTAAACACCATCAGATGCACACATCTAACCAGGAGGTTATCCCAGGCACTTCTATTTCCATTCTGGCCTCTACACTCTACCAGTGCTGAGTTTTCCATCTTAAACCTCACTGCTCTTCAAGTCAAGTAGTTTACGCTCACAGTTCATGCCTTAGATCCCTAAGCCATGTGTTTTGCTAAATGTGAGGATGTCAGGGGAGGACAAGGCTGGATTTCCACAGGACACTGGGATGGTTGCTTGTCTCACATGATATGGGGAAAAGCAGCCCCGAACAGACCTACCAGAGCTCCAGCCCATCCATGGAGTCTCCAGACCCTGGCAGAGATTTGTTCAGCTGTAAACCTTCACTTACCATGGATGGGGGCTGAGGTTTTCACACATCTCTGTTAATTTTTAGCTTAATGGGGCTGAACCCTACAGCCAGCATTTTCAACTCTCATGATTCCCTGAGCCTGTGACTTCTTCCCACAGGAGGCTTGGCCTCGTGTACAGGAACAGCATTTTTCCTCTCCTTACCTTGCACAGACCCCCAGCAAAGCACCCATGGACTTCTCCATACAGTGCTTCCAACCAAAAAAATTTATAGCTCAGCTGGAAAAGACAGGATATTCTCAAGTTATAAAGAGTTTTATTGACACATCTGTACACAGCTGAAAAGGGGGGAAGCAGCCAAAGGCCAATGAAGAGTTAACAAGCATGGAAATGCTCACAGAAATCTTTGAGAAGGACAGGATTTCACCTCTCCCAAATTCACACACTGTCCCACCAACCTGTCACAGAGAATGAGGAGTGAAGCTTTTTTTGAACAAACGCACACAAGTCCACACAGGGGGACTTGAACTTGGGCTTCTTAATAGGAAAGGTAACAGATTTTCCTCTGGAGGTTTTTACTCTTCCAGAGGGGAGGAAACAAAGATGTGGGGTCTGTCTTAGTAACTGGAGGAAGGAGAGGGTGATTCCAGCTTCTTTCCAGAAAAAGAGCAGATTGTGTCAGTCAAAGAGCTGGGTCAGCTAAGCACCATCTGTGTAATTAAGCATAACATGAATAAGATACTTTCTTGGGTTTTCTTCTTTTATCATCATTCCTTTACTGCAAATCTATTCTTTTTAGCCTCATGTACCCTTTCATCTGTCTTGTCCAGTGGTACAGCTGTGTGAGCATGAGCTGAGACTCAACAAGGTATTCTCCTGCCCCCGGGCTGGAGACTCTTCAAATTGGGCTATGGGGGCTTGAAATCACTGTGCTGCCTTCTCAAAATACTGCTGTGATGGGCACTGAGGTTGGCTTCAACAAAGTCTACAGCAAGTCCCTGAGGGGCAGCTCTGATCTCTGCTCTTTGTGACAGGGACAGGACCCAGGACATGGCTGGAGCTGTGCCAGGAAGGTTTAGGTTGGAGATCAGGGAAAGGTTCTTCCCCCAGAGGGTGCTGGGCACTGCCCAGGCTCCCCAGGGAATGGGCACGGCCCCGAGGCTGCCAGAGCTCCAGGAGCGTTTGGACAGCGCTGCCAGGGATGCCCAGGGTGGGGTTGTTGGGGGGTCTGTGCAGGGCCAGGGGCTGGGCTGGGTGATCCTGGTGGGTCCCTTCCAGCTCAGGAGATTCATGTCAGATACCACTTGTGTCATGAGCTGCTGCAGATCAGGTATGGGAGTGAAAAAGGTCTTTGCAGTGACCAAAAAACTCAGGAAAGGTCTCTGACCTGTAGCAAGACAGTTGACTGTGCTCATGAGCCTCATAAAGGTGCAGTGCTTCATACTGCTCAGCAAGAGCATCACCCATGCCCACCTGTGCCCTCGCACGCTGCTGGGCCCAAGTACCTCCCTGAGATGGTTGAGTCTGTATCAAATAACAGCTAATGTTGTGTGTGGCACCAGCTGATACTATTCAGAGCTGGCTTTCAGCTTTTAAATGCTATTTTTGTTTCAGTTAACCCCTTCCATCTGTCTTGATGCAAACCACCTATCCCACAAAAGGCATTTCAACTCCACCAAGCCCCAACAGACAATTTTATGCAGAAATACATAATTTATCGCACAATCAAGAGAGCATTGCATTTTCACACGCAACTCCAGGAAGCAGCATGCTCTTAGGACCTGTGTGGTCTATTCTTCATTTCCTGCCCAGAAAAAATCCCTTAGTCTTCAACAACTACATCTCAGGGCTGCAACCTACCCCTCGCCTTTTCTGTTTACTTGTTGGGTCAAGAGCCCAAAATGGGACTGGGCAACACAAAGATGTCACTGGTCCATTTCCAAATTCCTCCGTGTTCTCCAGAGATTCATATTCAATAAAACCCCTCCTCTCTGATGCCTTTATCCCTCGCCATCTCCTTTTCCAACAGTTGGGTTCAAGCTGCGTGAATCAGTGAGTTTTAAGAGAATTATTCCATGAGTATTGATTAGGTAAAAGGTGATTTTACATGTTAACCTTTCCAATATTGCCTGGAAGTCAAACTATAGCTAAATAATAGCCTGGGGCACTTTATCATAGAATTCTAAAACAGTTTGGATTGGAAGGAAGCTTAAAGCTCATGTTGTTCTAACACCCCCTGCCATGAGCAGGGACACCTTCCACTATTCCAGGCTGCTCCAAGCGCTGTCCAGCCTGGCCTTGGACACTGCCAGGGATCCAGGGGCAGCCACAGCCAGGGCCTGCCCACCCTCACAGACAGCAATTCCTTCCCAATATCCCATCCATCCCTGCCCTCTGGCACTGGGAAGCCATTCCCTGTGTCCTGTCCCTCCATGCCTTGTCCCAGGTCCCTCTGCAGCTCTCCTGGAGCCCCTTTAGGCCCTGCCAGGGGCTCTGAGCTCTCCCTGGAGCCTTCTCTTGTGCAGCTGAGCACCCCCAGCTGTCCCAGGCTGGCTGCAGAGCAGAGGGGCTCCAGCCCTGGAGCATCTGGGTGGCCTCCTCTGGACTGGCTGCAGCAGCTCCAGGTCCTTGTGCTGGGGACTCTCTTTAAAAGCAATAAAATGTACTAAACCCCAAAATGATTCCATATTTGTTCAAAAAAGGTGATACAGGACCGCTGAATATCTGCTCTGTGTGGGGCTGGGGTTTTCCCCTCCTGGGCAGGAGGTCAGCAATGTTCCCATTCCACACAGAAACCACACTTCACGTGCTAAAAATCACCATCACCATCATATCCCCCTGCAGAGCTGGAAGCAAGCCCAAGGAGCCTTCACAATCACTTATCAGGCATCAAACAGTAAAGAAGACACCTCTGCTTCCCTTGTGCATCTTTATAAACTGAAAGCACAGACAAGTGGTGGAACCACACACAAGCTGAACTGTGCTCATCCAAAGCAGGCTGGAACCTTTCATGATGGCAAAATAAATTGAGTCAGGGTTGACCCTCTCTTCTTCACTCTTAACACCCTGTCAGGTTCATGGTGTTCAGTGGTTTCTTTAAAAATTTAGCCCTTGGGCTTCTGTTCTTACAGGAGACATCTAGCTGTTCCCATCGTAAAACCAAAAGCTGTTTCTAGTGGATGCTGGGGAAACAGGGATCAAACAGCTCAGGAGGGAAAAGGTAAACAAGTCTCCCCGAATCCACAATTTCAAACAGGCCATAGTGACTTTAAACAGCTTTCTGTGTTGGGAAGAAGAGATAGGGAAATGATTAACTTTTAATTAATTCAATAAGTGAGACAGCCAAAGCTAAAGCTGACACACAACTGAAAGGTCTCTGCAAGACAGAGGGGAGGAGGGACCACTCCAGGTGGCATCTTCATTTTTGGAACTGGGTCCTGGCCGAGTTCAAGATCTCTAAGTACTGCTACAATGAATTGCCTTCTCCATCGCTCCTGTAGTCCTCATTCTACTGTATTTTTCCGTATTAAAATAATAAAAAAACAGAAAGAACTATGGAGAAGGAGCATTTTCAGTTTCTCTTCTGCATTCTCTCATGCAACAGATTCTTCCCTGGGATATAACTGGTCAACAAATCAGGATCAAAATAACTTTTTTCCAGGGTTTTTTTTTTAAAGACTAAACTCTCTTAACTGCAGAAAATCAGAGAATAATACCACCAGCACCCACAAAATGGTTCTGCCACTTCAAAGTATGAAAATAAATCAATTTTCCAACTTTTTGGGGGGGGCTGAAATTGTTGCAAGGTATCTATTTCAGCAAAAGTATTAGCTCCCAATGCCATGTTAATTGACGATTAGGCCACAGAGTTTCTAATCAGACAATGGAATAATTCTAAGGTAGATCATTTAGAATGGACAATTTTGTATTGTCAGACCATGAATATCAGCTACAGCTGAAAAGCAAAAAGCATGTACCCAGGAACATGGTCCATCTATAGAGACTTGTGTAGGGAGGAACTGAAAAGGAAAAAAACCCCATAATTGAGGATGTGGATTTCTTCATAATGGTAAAACTAGTGTTTTAATAGGCTTCAATCAGCAAAATTAAATTACATTAATGGGTTTTTAAAAATGTGTTTTCTGAACACGCATGTGAAAGACTGGTTCTCCTCAAGGCCACACTTCCCAGCTCACAGCAAACTAGGGGACTAGGGCCCAGAAGAGATTTTTTTAACCGTGTTTTACTGATATGGTATTGCAGTGGGGATTTCCTTTAAAGAGCAGCAGCTGAAGGCAGCAAAGCGAATTCCCCAGCTAACATTTCAAGGAAATGAGAAGTGTCTCAGCCCTTTTTGAAAGCCTCTTCTGTCACTGCATAGCATGACCATATCTGCTGAATTCACTCTGCAAAAATCCCCCTCTCAAAAGAGGGCTGCAAAACCTTCTCAGAAGATGAAACCCTGCAAATTTCTCTGCAGTGAGAAATTTCTCTCTGTCAGCAGCGTAAATTCACCAGGAAAAAAAAATTGTGTAGTTTACCAGAATTTACTTAGGGAAAGCTTCATGGTGGGGTTTTCTTTGAAATACTTGTGCAACCAGCCAAAGATCTGGAGAGGCAGTGGGGACCTCACCAGCCTTTCCCAGCTTGCAGGGCAGGATGCTCTAACGGCACCTGGTACACTCCCATTACACCCACCTTATGCAAACAGCAACAACCTGCTGGGTAAAACACGGCTTGTCCTGGCTTGGCACAGACAGGTCCTGTCTCCCGAATGGCACATTTCATTCATCTCACTGGGACTCCCCCATCCTGTAGGGCTTGGTGGGTGCCTCAACAGCCACCCTCCTTCATAGGATCACAGGATGGTTTGGGTTGGAAGGGACCTTAAAACCCATCCCATTCCACCCCCTGCTGTGGGCAGGAACACCTTTCACTACCCCAGGCTGCTCCAAGCCCCATTCAACCTGGCCTTGAATGTTTCATGGTCTCAAGCTGCACCAGGGGAGGATCAGGTTGAACATTCAGAGGAATTTCTTTACAGAGGGGGTGATTTAACACTGGAAGGGGCTGCTCAGGGAGGTGTTGGTGTCCCCATCCCTGGAGGTGTCCAAGCAATGACTGGATGTGGCACTCAGTGCCCTGGGCTCGGTGACAAGGTGGGGATGGGGCTCAGCTTGGACTCGATGGTCTCGGAGGACTTTTCCAATCCAAGCGATTCTGGGATTCTCTTTCCTGGGATGGGGCATCCACCACCCCTCTGGGCAATCCTTTTCTTCCCTTGGACACAGCTGCACAGGTACGTGCTGTTTTTAGCCATGGGGAGTGATCTGTCCATGGGCTACAGGATGAGACGTTGCCCAGTGAGGTCCTGATGTGCCTGGTGGTCACTCCCAGCCCCTGGGGCCCCTTCCCACCAGCCCCGCAGGGAACAGCCAGGCCCTGCCTCAGGCCCTCACCATCCTGTGTGGAGTGATATATAATGGGGGATTGGCTAAACCCCTGGCTGATCCATGCCTGAGTAAGTGCTCGCAGCTCCCCCAGCCAAGCAGGGAAGCTGTCATCAGCTGACTTGAGCCCCCTTTTCCTCTCTCCTCGGCACACGAGGAGCGGCCCCAGCCGTGGCAATGCCTTCAGAGCAGAGCATGCTCAGCACAAATATTGCTGTTATTACTCACAAGCAGTAATTAGAGAGGGCTTTCTCCACCCAGGCAGTTTGCAGCGGAGTTGGATGCATCCTTTGCTTTGATGATGAGCTGCATCAACCAATCTGGCCCCATCCAAGGAGCTCTTTAGGCAGGAGAGCCCCAGCCCAGGGAGGAGATCACGTCCCTTGAAGGATACCAGCACAGGGCTCCTCTTGGATGTGGGATGAGCTGGGTTGCACCATTCTTTGGAGCAGAGCCCTGAGCAGTCATTGCTACCAGCTCTCCCTCTAAGGCAGATCTGGGAAAATTATTTTCTAGCTTCTTTCCATATGAAAAGTCCTAAAAATGCAAATGAGCCAGCAGGTATGGCTGAGACGAGTTGCACTTTGATTCTTCAGCAGGAAGCTAAAGAGCTGAGAACATCCTTCTCAACATATAAATTTGATGGGAAATTACTTAGTTCATGTTGGTAAGGCTCAGGATAACATCCAGCCTGGCACAGCCGCAGAAGAGAGGCGGACATCATCCTGAGGAACAGCAAATTTGTTTATTTATTAAGTCTCATGCCAAAAATACTAGAGCAGTATTTGCTTGTAGAAATATTTAGTTCAGTCTGGGACTGCCCTTCCTGGAGCTGGTGTGGGATTATTTATCTAGGCAGAAAATTGCAGGGTGTGATCAGGTAGGAAAAGTGTGGCCTGAGCTGGGATCTGCTCCTGTCACCAGTGAAACAAGTGGCCTGGCAGAGCAGCCCATGGGGACAGGTGATAAAAGGGTCGTTTTCCCTCCTGCCCCAGAGGAGGATGAAATGTGAGAGCAAAGTTATTGCATCTCCTTGAGGAGCCCCTGAGCAGCTGAAGAGGACACATTTCCCCCATGCCTGCAAGGGCCCAGTGTCCCATGGCATCCCCCTGTGCTACTCAGCCTGTGGTGGGATGGGTGGGATTGGGGAAAAAACACTGATTTCAGGCAAAGAGTTGTCAACAGGTCAAAGGCTATGGTAGAGAAAGGTTGTCCTACTCACTGCTCCAACAGGGGTGTGTGAGGACCACAGACATCTCCTGCCTTCTGGAGACCCGCCTTAGGTGGGGAAGAGCCCACCTGAAAGACCTAAACAGATGCTGCTGAGTAAATCTGTTTTACAGCCCCTTAAAAACATACAGAGACCAGGACAAACCTTGCCAAATGCCTTCACTCACTGACGAGGTTTTGGTCAAATTCTATTGGTAAATTGTCTCAAGCAGTTTTCCCAAGATGAGGGAGGCAGCTCCCACCCCAGAGGTCACCTAGTTCGGCCAAACACTGCATGGGTCCCTCTCTCCTTTACCACAAAGCCACTTCTGATCTGATGTCAGGAGATTGTCACTCCATAATTTGCCCCTCTTTCCCCCTCCCCAGCATTACTCCAGCACTTTCCCTGTCAGCTGCTGCTGCAGTATCAAAGATGTGCCAGAACCAGACCCATTTTTCTCCTGCAATGAGCTGGGCAGGTCAGGAGGGTGGCAGGACACGGACTGCAGGGACAGGACCCCCAGGCATCCCCATGCTGGGTGTCCAAGGGGGACATCTGATGACAGACTACAGGATTGTGGTGGGGGTACCATGGATGGGGTTGCAGCTCCCAGTACCCAGTGATACCTTGTTCCTATAGATAAAACAGGGATCTCATCATATTTGTTTCTGGGATGTCTCATGTACACCAGGACAGTAATACAAACCAGAAGTATTTCCCAGACCTGGCAATCTCACAGCTGATAATGAGAAACATTTACTTTAACAGAAGACTTCCAGGCACAGAAACGTTAAGGAGAAATCATGTCAATGTTAAAAATGAAGACAAATTACTCCAAACACAGGACAAGGATTCTATAAATCTGTGAATTGGTCCCAGTGGTGGGAAGAGAGAGCCAACAAGCATCTTGTCAGGAGTTCATGCAGAGATGGGTAGCACTGCAGGAAAACCCTGGATAAGCAGTTGGGGCTGACCTGCCCCTCTGCTTTATCCCAGTGCTGAACAGCAATGGGGTCCCAGGGTCACTACCCCGGCCAGGCAGCACTGCTGGGGCAGTGGGTACCAGGGAGCAGGAGGTGGAAACCTGCTTCAAAGCAATCCAGGGTAAACACTGCAGCTAAAAATCCTGTGGGCCAATCGCTGTGGTTAACAAAGCTTCTGCCCAGATAGGAATTTTGAGATAAGTGTGTGTGCAGAGCCCACGGAGCATTACGATTTTGTTTCACCCAGCGTGGCAGTGACTCACGCTGCCAGCATAGGTAAGCAATTCCACCTCTCCATCCTTCTTCTCTTGCTTCATCTGCACTAAGATTGGTGAAGAACTGTAGAAACTGTATTAATAAAGGTCTTTTATGTGGGTTTAATCATCTCTCAGGATCTGCCAGACCATAAACTTGAAACTCTTTATGAATGTGACTCACTCCCAGAGCACACGTTCATTGGTCGACAGACTCTCCTGATTTTGCCCTGTGAAATTCTTTTTCCTATTGGAAGAGAGAGCCTGAGGTGTTACCTATGCTGCAATTGAAGTTCACTGACTCACAGTAACCCCAGATACTTGTATTACATGACTTGATACTCATTCATTCATCCCAGAGCAGCCTCACAATAAACACTGACCCCCCCTCAGCAGAAATCACCCTGTGTGCAGATACACTTCCTACTTTTGCAACACAATTTACAGGGTAACACTATCTGCAAGACTGAAAGAGAAAGAAAAAAAAAAGTTATTTTTCTCCTCAAATGTATTAAACATCCAGATTTGCCACGGTGCACTTAAAGAAAAGGATTTGGATGAAAAACCTCAATGTGTTTTGAATCAGTATCAGATCCCTCTTAGGAGCTGTTGTCTGACCTGCAGAGAAATGCAGTACAGCCAGAGATGAATGAATTTTAGTAACATTTTTAGAGTCAAATATGAGCTTTGTGAGTGATTCATAAAGAAGAAAGTTGATAACTATGGATGCAGAGTTCAGAACTGGCAATTTAAGCTGAGCTGGGGTTCCTGCAATATTAAACTCATTGAATGTCTGTATTGTACAAAGATCTCTCGAGTTCCTGTTCCCCTGAGCTGCAGATGGACGGGGGATCCCGGGTCAGGCTCAGGGGCTCTGTGCTGCACACATAATCCATGGAGCCAATTAGAGGCTCATGCACATCATCACATATCTCTGCTAGTGCAGAAAAACGGAAAGGAGAGATTTCCTGCTCACAAAGAGCCAGGAAATGTCCAGCTTGGCAGAGGTGTGAAACTCAAACCCTGAACACAGGTGATGGGCTCAGCTGCTAAAGAGGAAACTATTCACAGGGGGAGCATTACAGGGACCTATAGATTTGACCCCCTTAGCAAGCATCTGTTTGTCAAGTTCACCAATTCTCATGAGCCCAGGGGGCACCTCCTTCATGCGTGTTTATTTGTACATCTGCATTCTCAGCACTGACCAGACCATCTCCCACCCAGGGCTGCCCCTCAGGTAACCTCCCGGGCTGCCTCTCCAGTGGAACAAAAACCAGCCCCCAAATCTGGACCTGCTCACTACCCTCACACATTTACACTGGTTAAAGTGCCTTGCTGGAAAAATTTCAGAGCAAAGCAGGCATGCAAGAGGCAAATGCATTCTTAAATATCTTCTGCAAGGCACTGGATTCTCTGCAGAGCAGGACATAATAAAAAGCTAACATCACCACAGCTTGTCCTCCCCAAACTGAGCACTGGCTCACACACTGAAGAAAATGCCTTGGATGTCTGTCTGGAGCACAGCCACTTGCTGACAGCCTACCATAACATTATATACAGGGCTATCTTACCTTCCAATTACACATCCCCAGGGTGTTTCCTAAATAAGACTAGGCTGATTATATTCAGCAACTCTCCTTTTATTGAAAGGCACTTATTTCCCCTCTCCCTCCCAATTTATTCCAGACACACTAGAAGGCTGAATAAAAAGCACTGAATTCTGTAGCCCATTTTAATTTCAAATTCAATTTAAATTTTAAATTTTAATTTTAAGACACAGCTTTTGCTTTACATGTTTCTCCAAAGCCTTCGGTATCCTGGCGTATCCTGCTGGTTACTCCGGTTGCCAACATGCTTTTTCCCAGAGCAAACATCTCTATGGGAGCATTTTCCTCCATTTTGCACAAGGAGACTGGCACTAGAGGTGTGAGAGCAGAGGAAAGTCCTGAGGATGGATGAATGGATGGATGGAGGTCCCTTCTCCATTCACTTGATGTGATAGCATAGAATTCCTATCACGCAGGAAGGGTCACTGATATCACCACTTTTTTCTGTATTTGCACAGTACCTTTGGCTTCCCAGTGAGCTGCGACCACGTCAACATTGGCAAACTCCACTCCAGTGCTGACATCTTTTGCAAACACCCGCTTCATTCAACAAACAGCACTAAATTGCACATTAAAATATTTGAGGTGTCAGCAGAGCGAAATAATACGCACATGGATATTTTATCAACGCACTCACAGATTGGAGAAAATCCTTATTTACCACAGATGAGCAGGCGTCCCCTGTCGAAAGGCTAAAAAAAGCGCAGCAGCCTGAAATAGAAACAAACACACTTGTTTGGTCACTGAGGTCAGCGCTGCTCTCTCGTCAGGAGCTTTTGCCATCCAGCCTGTGATTGCAGCCATCTGTGTGTGGCCAGCATTGGGCAATGCAGGGACACATCCCTGTGCCTCATCGGTCACACTCCCAGAGCCTGGGTCCCTGGCCAGCATCCCCCATTCCTGACCACTGCGAGACACTGCCAGGCAGCCCTGTAATCTCTCTGACTGTCTTTCTGGAGCTGATAGCAGAAGAAAAGGGGTGCAAAGCCAACCTGACAATGGGACCAGGCTCCAGCTGTTGTACAAGCCTCAAAAAACCCCAACCCTGCCAGCGCCAACATCTGGATTCACTGAACCCAACTCATGGCCTTGATTTTCTGCAATTCACCTGTGACATAAAGTGGTCAATCAGCTGCATCAGATACAGAGAAGAACAGACCACTGTACTCTCTTTAGAAAACCTGGCACACACAGATATCTCGACTGAAGTCAGGCTTCCCAGGGCTCGAGGCTGCCTGCCCTGTAAGGCCATGGGGCTCCCCAAGGCACCATGCACAGCAGGCTTTCCTAGAAGCTTGCTCCAGCAATTTTGTTGTCAGAGCACTTCTTTTTAAAGGTGTTTGTAGAAGGCAGAGAGGGATAATCATGGCTGAGCAGGAAAGCACAGGCTGGGTGAAATCCAGGGCGAGTGCGCTGTGTTGCGATGGGGTGCCGTGGCTGCTCGCCTGCTCCCGTGAACTGCAGGGAGATGGTTATGGATGTGCTGCAATGCAGCCACTGGGGTTTGCCTTTTTCGTTTTGTTTTTCTTCTTTTCTTTTCCATAAAGAGCTAATATCTTGGGAAGCCTTCCAAGGCGGCTCGAAAGAGAGATGGACATGCCAAAACATGATGCGCACTGGACACCGCTCCCCGCTGCAGGCTGCCAACCAGCTTCTCCTGCCAGCTGCTTTAGGAGTTGACAAGTTTTTCCATAGTCCAGGATCAAATTTAGAAGCAGTGATCCAGCTAGCAGCAAGCAGCACAGATGGTTTCTTTGTCAGGAGAGCAGCAGGTAGAGATCTTCCAGCTCAGAGGAAGATCTGTCTGGCCTCAGGTCTCCCTGTCGACTCAGAGAAGGAAAAACTTTAGCAAGCTTTGGTGGGATTCAGGCTGGAAGACCCAGACCCACCCCAGATAGGAGATTCCAGATAGGTCCTTTTGCCCTCCTTTTACTTCCTCCACCCCCTGCACTCTGTGATCCATATGTTTATTTGCTCTGCAAGGTGGGGCTAATTCCTGCCCTCTTTGGAAAGCCACCACCTGCTCCAAGAGACCTTGGTGACTGCCCTTTTGCAGTCATTATGTTTGCAATAAAATTCAAGCAAGCCCATAAAACCAGGGGAAAAACCCACCTCGAGTGTGGGTCCAGCCCCAGAAGAAGTGAGAATTTCACTGGATTTAGCACAGAGGTATTCAGATCTCAGCCTGGGCTTTCTGCCAGGCACCAAAAGCTTCCTGCAAACCCAGTCTGGAGCAGAGCTTTGTTGTGGCAAATGGGTTGGGAATACCTCTGAAGGGGCTCCACGAATCCCTATGCACTGTAGTGAGAGCCCTGCCAGGAGACAGCACTCAACAGCTACTGGAAGGGGGAATTAAAATGTTAAAGTTCAGGTCTGAGCACCACCGAAATCTCACCTCAAGCACCTGAGCTCTGTGTGGGGTCACACTGCAGAGTGGGACAACTCCTCTGGCCCTCCCAGTGCCTGGGCTGCTCTCGAGGGCTGACAAAGGCAGAAAAGCTGTCTCCATCTCTAGCACTGAGCTGTTTCCTCACCTCCAGCAAGGACCAAACCCATGTGCCTCAGTTTCCCCATCTGCTACAGCAGCCCAGGAGCATTTACCCAGCAGTGCTTTGAAGTCTCTCACAGTGAAACTCATACCACATGTAAGGCCTAAGTACCATCGCAATGTAATTATAATAATTTCCTTTATTAAATGTGGCTTCTTCTTCTCCACTAAGACCTTTCCCTGCTGGCTTGCAGGAGGTGGAGCATGGCAAGAGGAGCCCTGCTCACACCACTGCAGTTCCAGGCCACGTCACTGGACTCACACCACCCTCCTGCACCATATTTCTTTTGGGAATGCAACACAAAGAGCGTGGGAAGCACAGAGGGACTGGGCCCTTGATGTGCAGCACTCAGACAAATCCCGTCGCGCTCGCTCCTTCTCCCTTGCCTCTGCTTCTTTGTAGTCGTGACCTCTCCCTGGCGAGGCCAATGTTCTCGATGGCATTTCGGGGCTGACCAGGGCACTGAATGGGGAATTAGCCAGAACACAGCCTTCTTTGTTGAAGTACTTCTTCTAATATATGTAAATGAGGCAGGTTGCTGTTCCAGCCCCGGCGCCCACCAGCAGGTACGGACCTGCCCCCAGTGGCAGAAGCCAGAGCCTGGCCAAGCCCACGTTCCTGGGTGAAACACAAGCTGCACTCCTCCTTCCCAGCCTTCCCAGCAGAGAAACACGAACGCCTCAGATAAGGCCATCCAACTTTCGATATTTCTCAGGACAAGAATGCACTTCATCCTCTCTAGGATAGGGTTTTCATGCCATCTCCTCTTGCTGACAGATTACTGCCACTCAGCTGGCTTAGGGGTCTGGGACAGGACACATCACCCCACAGTGCAAGCTGGCAGTGCCCTCAGACCCCAGCTGATCCTGCTCGTTGTCCTTGCTTTCCTGAGATTCTTTTGTCCTTTACGTCTGCTGTGGGGTCACCCATAGTCCTGGATGACCATGGGTTGGCAACCTTCACAAGAAGGTGACAGATCATTATCTCGTCATGCTTTGGGGCACTAAACTGATGTTTGGATACCTCCTGGTGTCTGAGGTGGGAGGTAAAATACTGCTTCCAGACACAGACTGCTCCTATCAGGTCCAGGCTGGAGTTTCACAGGCCCAGTGCAGGGAATTTGGGCCTCCAGTCACAGAACTGTCACTTGAAGGCCAGGACTTGTCTCATGTTTTGGTCCCTGTAGTCAATAAACAGAAAAAAATCAAGGTTTGGCTGAGGGATATTTCAGCTGGTGGGGGGGTCCGTGGCTCTGACCCAGGAAGAGGTGACTGGTCCGGAGAGATGGTCCCGGAAGGGATCGCCTTCCCGAGGCCCAGTGTCTTCCTCTCAGCTGCTGGCAAAGGAGGGCCCTTGCAGAGGCTGTCAGCTCTTTAGTGATTCTCAGCTCGTGATTCCAGCTCAGCTCTGCAGGGCATCCTCCAGGCCAAACCAGACCAGAGAGAGACGAGAGGCCCGTGTGGCTGGTTCCGCACAGAGGTAGCTTTATTGTTGGTTCCCTCCGGCGAAGGGAAAATCCAGGGACGAGCTCACCCCCCCTCCGGCGAAGGGGCTTTCTTTTATAGGGATACAGGGGATCAGCAGGGGACCAATGGGTTACCGAGGGTCTGGGACGGACCAATGGGTTACAGAGGGTCTGGGACAGACCAATGGGTTACAGAGGGTCTGGGACAGACCAATGGGTTACAGAAAGATCTGCATAGTGTCTCTCAAAGGATTGTGGGTCCACTTTTCCTCGCCATGACCCAAGAAGCGGCTGCCCCTTTCAGGGAGTCCTGCTGGGCGATTGCAAAATCTCTTGTCTCAGCAGAGATCCCTCCAGGGCGAGGGCTGGGCATATCCCACAGAGGGACACAAAATTTTTCAAGCACACATGAGGGGAGCTCCAAGACTGACACCAGACCTTCCTGCCATAGTGTTTCAGCGACTAAGAGTCTATCCTGTGGCAGAGTGCAGCTGAGTGGAGCCACCAGAGGAAAGGCAAGGTGGGATTTTGTTCTACACATGCCCATTTCACTGCACAGCACCGTAGTTTTGCTTTTGGTAGCAACCACCAGGGCTACCAGGCAACAAAGGCAGCAAAGAGAAGAAAAAGGAAGAGGAGGAGACAGAGGGGGAGTAGGATCAGAGGTTAAAGGGCACACAGAGCCTCATACAAAACACTTTGCTTTTGATCTTGTCCTTGATCATGAAGGTCCATCCCACTTTTGCACAGCCACAGGTCATATTATGGCTTGTTTTCTCAACAAAAAGAAATACAACACCAGAAACTGGCAGATACTGGCTCTCACACACAAACCTGAGCAAGGGTCACATTTTCAAAGAGGTCAGTGTCTATTCTGTCTTCTCTATTCTGTCTCAAGGACACAAGAGAGTCTAGAAGGTCTGGGGTTTGTCTGCAGCTCTGCTTTCTGTGTGAATGTAGATGAGCAGTTTAGGATCCAGTTCCTTCCACCATGCCCCAGGCTAGCAAGGTTTTAAGCAAATTGGACAAAGAAGGAGAGATCTCAAGGAACCAGTTTTTCTACAAGGCTTCTGAAGGTTTATGTTGGGAAGAACAGAGAGAGAAAAAAAGAGACCCTGTTAAGTGTATCAATTCAGAGTAAGAACCAATCTGCAGGTTCATGTCCTATTAAATATTGGAGAAACACACACAACAGAGACCTCTTAAAAGGCCTTGACCATCAGAGAGCTTTTAATCAGAGCTCCTACTTTCTTCAACACCAAAGTCAATCAACATCAAGACACAAACTCATAGTAAATCAGGCATCCTAGCTGCAATGCTCACAGGAATGTGGGGTTTTTCTTTCCCTTTCTTTTGGACAAGATACAAGAAATAAAAAGCTCATTTCCAAACCCTACAAATTCGAAGTGAGCAGCAGTTCACCAGGGAAAAACCCAGAGCTAATTACCAAGCTCATCTACAACCTCCTCATGAGGCTCGTAGGATGATTCAGGTTGGAATGGGCCTCTGGGGAGGTCTGCAGCCCAAACCCCTGCTCCAAGCAAGGTTGGCTACAAATCCACACCAGCTTGCTCAGGGCTTGATCCAGCTGAGTCACAGAAGTCTCCACGGATGGAGGCTGTGCAGCCTCTCTGGGCAGAGCTTCTCCTGCAGATCCATAAGTTGTGGTGTCAGGGACAAGAAGGCACCGGTCGGTGGCAAGGGAAGCACAGAAATGTCAAAGAGCACCAACTGATCTCCCTTTCGGGGTTCCCTGTCTTATCAGCACCTATTAACACCAGGAGGACCAACAATTCTGGCAAAGTCCAGAGCAAATCCCACATTAACTAAAAACACCTCTGCCAAACGAAGTTCTCCAGGGAAAGCACAGAGCACAACCACTTCCCCTGCAGCTGCATTAGGAAAAATCCACCCATTGCCTGCCCACGGTGATCTCAAGCCCCAAATTTAAACTAGGAAATCAGCTGTCATTGGGAAAGAAACCTGGGTATTTTCAGCCACCGAAGAGGAGGATTCCTGGCATAGCCTGGGGCTGCTCCGCGGCAATCACAGCGCTCAGTTGCCTTTTGTGGGAATAAACCTCGGGACTGGCCCCGGGGAGGAGCGGAGCACGGGCAGGTTCAGCGGGTGTGAGGCGTGATGGGCGCAGGTTGCAGCCCACGCCGAGACCAGCTTCACATCCCGTGACACAGCCAAGCCCTGGAAAGTTTTTGGCAAAGCCCAAATGTACCTGAGCAGTGGTTATTAGGCCCAGAAAGAGCTACTCCCTAACTGCTGCTAGGAAACAGCTGGATGAGTCCATAAATGCAGGTATGTGAGGTTACAGCCCAGACGGAGGCTGGTCTCAGTTAGCCCAGCTCAGGTGTTTTTACACAATAATTCCTACCTTACAGATATATTTATATCCTTATCCCCTACTTTCCTGCATGACTAGAGCCTGTTTCCAATAACTTGATGCACACCTTATGCAATAGGTTGCAGACAGCAGGAATTGAGCAATTTAGATCCTGATCCAAGGTAGAAAAAGCTGTGACCCCACTGTTAATTGTGGCTGTATCCCTGGCTGTCTCAAAGCACTTTCTGAAACCAGCGGTGAGGTTCAGCTCTGCTCCAACATGGGAGCAAGCCCAGGTGCTAAAATTTCAATAGGATTAGAAAAGGAAGGTGGTTTGGTACAAGCAGCAACTTCCTCCTGAGCAGATAAAAGTGCAACACATAACTGTACTGGTGGGATGGAATCGGTGCTAATCTTCACTCCTGCTTTATTCATGGCCTCATTTCCCTCTGCCAGAGGCAGGGATGAAGACCCATCCATAGGATTATTCTTGTTAATGAGTGAACAGGAAGGAGCTCAGAATGACTCTTAGTTTTTAGAGCGAGTTTTGAGTTTCAGGGATTGATGCTCAAAATACATCCCTATTTATCTGTGATCTGAGCCTGCGACCGCTGGGACATCTTGTTTAGACTTAATTTTTATGTCAGGTCCTGAGCTGTCACTGTCAGAGCACAGGCACATCTCAGTGAGACCAGAGCAGGGTAACAAGCACAACACTGCTGCATGTCTTTGTATCATTTCCCCCTGACTGTAACTCTCCACTCCTTTCCTGCACACAAAAACACGGCCCTGGTGACAGCCCTACCTCAGCACAAGGCACCTGAATCAGCTCAGCATTTTGCACTTGCTCTGAGTTGTGTTGCAAGACCCTTCCTCCTACCAGTGCTAGGGAAGCACCTGTGGTACAGTGTCTGATTCAGGTGTACCTCGGCAATACACAACTCAAAGGTTACCAATCCCATTTTTGTGCCCAGCATCTCCCAGCTCCTCTCTCCCTCATTCCCTGGGCTGGTGGGGATTCTTCCTCCATGGAATAAGAACTGTGATGCTCACAGCAAGGGGGCTCAATACTGAAATCATAGAATCACAGAATAATTGAAGAATTTGGCTTGGAAGAGACTTTAAAGCTCATCCAGTCCCACCCCTTGTCATGGGGGCAGGGACACCTTCCACTGTCCCAGGCTGCTCCAGCCTGGCCTTGGACACTGCCAGGGATCCAGGGGCAGCCACAGCTGCTCTGGGCACCCTGTGCCAGGGCCTGCCCACCCTCACAGACAGCAATTCCTTCCCAATATCCCATCTGTCCCTGCCCTCTGGCACTGGGAAGCCATTCCCTGTGTCCTGTCCCTCCATGCCTTGTCCCCAGTCCCTCTGCAGCTCTCCTGGAGCCCCTTTAGGCCCTGCCAGGGGCTCTGAGCTCTCCCTGGAGCCTTCTATAGTCCAGGTGAGCACCCCCAGCTCTCACAGCTTTTAAAATGCAGACCCGACTTCTCCACTTTCCCTCTGTTTGAGACATTTTCCCTCCCTCCCCTTTACCCATGACTGCCTCTGGCACCTCCGAGAGCTCCTACTCCAGAATGCAACAAGCCCAATTATTTGGCTTCTTGCTCTTAGGTGTAAATCAGCCATCTGTGACCCTTCGTAACCAGTTTTCCTCTATCCTGCCTCCCAACTTAAAATCTAATTTCTTGGTAATGCCTCAGACTTTATCACGGTGCCCCCAAGCCCCATTCAAAGCCTCCCAAGGTCTCCCCTTCTCACCAGCCCTACGCGCCACACTCCTGGAGGCAGAGGAAGCCAAACTGCACGGACAAGCCCTGGCTGGCAGCAATGCCAAGAAACTTGGAGATTTCCTGCTGGAGCACCTATGGAAAATGAACAGCTTATTTTTTCCTCCGTGTGTTCCCATTTATTCAGGCTGAACACTCCCCAGTGTTTCCTGTCTCGGCAGAAGCTATGTTTGGTGTATCCAGAATCTTATTTAAAAAGCCACAGTCAAAAGACAGTCATATCCCATCAGGGTAGCTGCCCCTGGATGTTTTATGGGATCACGGCATCAAACAGGTAATATTTGTACTGTTTTCACCAAAAATAATCCTCCCCACTCTCCAAAAAGGGATTTCAAGGACAACATTTTTAAAAATAATTAAAATAACTATTTAGATTATTGCAGAATTTCTTGAGGACTAATTATTTTGCTATCAACAGAAACAATCAGATTCCAGAAACTATTTAGAAAACCATGCCTTGAGTAAATGAAACCCAGAACACTCCACCTGTTATCAGAAGCCACACAGCTCTGTAAGCGCTTGCGTATATAACATTTAAAAAACTCCCAGACTTCCTAGTATTAAATGTAGCATTTATCAGTACTATTAAGTGCTTTAAAAAATATCTTTTTACGTATTTAAGAACTTTAAAATGTCTTTGGGAAGGTATAATCTGTTTTGGAAAGTTTGGTCCACATTTTTAAATGTGCTGATGAAGTCACTGCTGTTGTCCCAAAGAATCTGTCCCTTCCCCAAAGGGATGCAGAAAGTATTTCTGTACTAAAAAAGTTGTGGATGCAGCATCATGTCCATACTTAACACACATGAAATGCCTTATTTTTAAAGATTAGAGCTGGATAATTTTTGCAACCTCTTTCTATCGCATCTTAATTATTTTTTCTTCCAAAAAACCAGAAATACTGTTATTTTCTCTTGATTTCTTAAAACAAGGACACTTCATGCATCATTTGGCAGCCCTGTGCAAACGGTTTGTACTTGAATTTCCAGAAAAACAGCGTGTTATTTACATTGCCAATTGCAACACTTCTTTCTGTGTAAAAGCTCCCTTAGATTTCACCAATCTTTGCCTTTTCTTCTTTTTTTTTTTTTTTTTTGAATAAACAGACCCTGAAGGCAAGAAGAACACTGCAGAGAAGGAAAATAGCTCCGATACTCTTAGAGCTGGAGGACAAATACAAATTCCACACACTCTCTGGCTTAGGTTGATAAATTTGCTGGGATTTCAAGGCTCAGCCCCAAAATTTCATCTTCCCAGGGAAAGTGTTAATGCACAAGATACATCTGTCTCTTAATATGCTATTTTCCCAGGGGAAAGTGTTGATTACCCCTCAGCTGGTCGAAAATGCACTTGTCACTGCTGTCCTGCTGCCCTGTGGACGTCCTTAAGGGTTCTCCAAGGCTGGGAAGGAGAACTGGTAAAGGTTAAGGAGTAGAAGGGGAATGAGCTGCAGTAATGGAACCACACAGATGCTCCAACACCAAAGCCACAGATCCCAAATTGTCACCTGCTCCCACTCACAGCCACTCCGGTGTCTGCCACTGCTCTCATTCCAGCAGGCTTCCTCAACATCCACCCCCTTCCAGTTGCTTTCCAATGGGAGCCGCAGTTTTAGCGAGGCATTAACCCTGGAAACCCTCACTGGAGTCAGCAAACATCCATGATCATTTCTCTTTAAGCAAGCCAGGTTGTTATGTAATGGGAAACAGTACATAAGCTGATATTCCATGTTTACAAAATTTTAGAAGCAAAACAAGAGCTGGAAGCAAACTAACCCCACTGGAATAATATGTAGAAAATTAAAAAAGAAAAAAAGAAAAGAAAAGGAAAAAATTAAATCCTGGAATGTACAGTTGCAGGAATAAGACACAATAGCAGAAGAAACCTCCAGAATGCTCATTTTTAACTCTAGAATTTCACGTTTCCAAAAGGCATGGCTCGTCCCACATTCCCACCCCTGCAGAGGAGAGAGGAGAAGCTGAAGGCATTTAGCAGACATTTGCATCTATATTCTGCAAGTGGCAGATGCAAAGGAAGAGATTCATTTCCCCTAACATAAGCCATCTAAAAATTAAATGGCTGATAGTCATCTTGGATTCTTTTAAAACCCAGATTAAAATAGCTGCTATGTGCAGGTCTGCCCTGCTCTCTCCCCAGAGATTACAGAAAGCACTCAAGTGCCAAACTTAAATAGGGGGCTGAAATTAAATCAGAGGTATCCCACCCTCAGCACAACTCCTGAATGCATGGCCTTGTATCCAAAGCGCACTGGAATCCCTGGAAAAATCAGGGCTGTAATCCTGGAAGGGTGTTACAGTTCTCTGCTGCTGCTAAGAGATTCGGGGAGGTCAGGATGACGTGAGGTGCTGCATCAGCCCCCCAGAGCACTCTGTCCTGCTGGCTGCCAGCACCCCCAACACCCAGCACCCTTCAGGACAGCACACCAGTGTCCATTGGCTTGGGTTCCAATGGAAAGGCAGAAGTGGAAGCAAAGAAGGTGCTCATGCTCCCAACCTCTCTGCTGAGACTGATTGCTTGGGATATTTTTAATGTCAGATATCCTGAGCCCTACCACAGCAGCATCACTCAGAAAGCATTGGAATGAGCATTTCTGCAGCGCAAATGCGCAGCTACAGTAAAATCCTCAAAAAGGGTCTAACAGGGGGAAGAAAAAGAAAATAAAAAGAGTCTAAACTTGTCTGTGGCCTCCATTTTTCACTGTGCTGCACCAACCATGCCAGCAAGTGAAAGTGGGCATGGCTATGTGCATGCACAGGACCAGAAGGGAACAGAGCCTGACCAAACCAGCTCCTCCTCCTCCTGAGCAGCACCCCACACGACCCCCCACGCTCGCAGCTGGGTGCCCGAGGCCAAGGGTGTCCCCCGAGCAGCCCCAAAGCCCTGGTGTGGCAGAGTGGGTGCACGGGGAGCTCCGGGAGCGGAAGAGCAGCAGGACGAGCCCCCAGATGCCCAAAAGGCACCACCAGGAGACTCTAAGAGGTCCAAGGCACGAGAAGGAGAAGTCCTGGAAAGGAGCCCCCATTTTTGTTGCTGGAGTCTTGCACTGCAAACCCAAATACAAGACTCGTGATCGAGGGCTTTGCCCTTTATCGGTGCATTTTGAGCATCCAGCTGTCAGGGGAAGGTGCGTGGGGAGCAGAGTGGGAGCACAGAGGGTTCCAAGCTCATCTGCTTTTGTTCTTTCTATTTATTTTCTTTTTTTTTTTTTTTTTTTACGTGGCAGATGCTGGTTTTCCACGCACGCTGCCAGTTCTGCACAAACTCTTTTTTTTTTTTTTTTTCCCCTCCCTCTCTTTTTAACACGTTCCTTTGAGAAACAAAGGTTCGACGCAAAACGCTGCCCCGATGAAATGTGGAAAGAGCCCGGTCTGGCTGCTGGTGAGTGCTGCTATTCATCTGACTAAGCAGCATTTGACATTTGGGCTTGGTGGGTCTCAAGTTTCCCTCTAGTAAGATATGGGCTGACTCCGCCGCAGCCAATCTCGGTCGGAGGCTGGGGATGGTGCCGGAGGGAGGGAGGCATGAGCACATCCCAGACAGCGCAGCACCCACGGGCTGCGTAAGAGCGGCGCTGCGAGCCTGACCTCAGCTGCACCAGATCCGTGGCACCGCTGCCCGGTCCTCCTGGACCTGCTGGGGATGCTGCTAAATCGCAAATCCATCCCTTCTCTTTTTTTTTTTTTTTACGTTTCTTAATGGCTTACATTCTGTTTTGCTTCTCTTCCCCCAGTTAGGAGAGTTTTGCACTTCCTGTTGCCCGCGTGGTTTATCTTCTGTTGTAATCGGAGGCAAGTGGAAGCTGTTTTACAAGAGCAGCGTCGAATTTCCCAACCCAGGTTTGAGCTTGGTGCAATATAACCAGCAGCATAAAGGGAAATCCTTTTTGTCAGCCAGTGTTTCAGAATAAATCCAGTCAAATTGAAATCATACCAAAAGTGACAGACTTGCAGAGTGCTGGCTGCATGTTGCAAGGAGGCTGTGAGCTGAATCCACAACTCAGACGTGTCCTCCCAGAGATGGAGAGAGTCCAAGCCAGACACCAGTACCACAGTCCAGTCTTCTGAGAGGTGTAATCCACAAAAAAATCCCACTCTGGGTGGATGTGTCACTGCCCAAGCACAGTGAGCCAGCTGGAAAGAGCTGACATGTTTGCCTTTGATGAGTAAAGCATTAAGTATGATTTGGTAGAGACACTGTGTGGTACTGGGAAGATCCATAACATCCTTTAATCTTTACATTTCTCTTTGTCTTTTGTCCTCCTCCTCCCCACTCCAAGATTTTACGATGCTTTAGCTAGAAGCAAGGACAAAAATAGGGGAGCTGCAGCCTAAATGACATGAATACTAAAATAAGTGCCATTTATAACTAAGGGTTCTTTCAGCATTACCACTTCCTGATGCAAGTACTAAACTCCTTGTCTACAAAACTTAAAACAGGCTTGTACAGCACAGTTTTTCAGTGAGTAAAAATCCCTTATCACCTTATTTTGCACCAGACCTCTCAGGACTGTTACTTGCAACATTGCCACAGTGTCTCCCAGCACCCAACAGCACCATACCTGAAGACCCCACTTGTCAGCCTCATTTCCACTTCTTGAGGCCTCCTATTAGTGGAAATCAAATTTGCAGAATTCACTGCATAACTTGTTCAAAAGGAGTTAGGAACAAACATAAATACATCTCTTGGATGACAATGAGCCTCTGTGAACCCTGAAGTCCCAACAGGCACCACTCACTCCAGTAGCGTCTAAGGACTTGACTCCAATACCCCTGGGTGCAGAAAAAAAATTAACTCCAGACCACAAGTCCTGCAGAACACTCTAAAGCCATGGCTTATAAACATTATTTGCCAGGTATCCCCATCCCTCACCTTCAGGACATGGATGGCATCATCCAAGGATGGTTTTCTGCATGGTCCCTGGCTGCCCAAGACCTCGGGAAGCTCAGCCTGACTTTGAGCCATCTCTTTGTTGGAGGAGATACTGGAGCCCTCCTAAACAGGGTCTCAGGCCATCAGGTCAGTGATCAGCCATGTGGTGTGACTGCAGGGACGCACAGGTCTCATGTGTGCTGCATGTTGTCACAGCCCATGCAAGATGTGGCATGTTCCTCAGCTCAAAGCACACCCAAGATACTCCTCTGCAAATACAGCTGGGCCTTTTCAGAGGCAGCCTGGAGAGTGCTAATGTGGACAAACATGGATATGAACAGCCTTGCACACAAATAGGGGTATGAACAGCCTCGCCTCAGGTGCCCACATGAACAGCCCTGCCAGAGCAGCCACACAGGCAATTCAGGGCATCTTGAGGGATAAAACTGAGGTGTCACCTCTCCCAGGTCACCCCAGAGAACCTCTCCCAGGTGTGACAACAGTTCAGTGCATTCCTGCTTCCCTGCTAGGGTGAGGGCAGCATCCCCAGGGCACTGAGCCTGGAGGAACATGCTCCACCCCATCCCTCCAGCCCGCAGACCTCAGCTGAAGCAAGCACAGGAGCTGTGGGAGGAACAGAGCAGGTGGAACCAGTGCTCCCCACCTGCCAGGGAGCTCGCTGCTGAGCAAGACCAGGGGCACAGTCCAAAACAAACAGCAGGAGAAACCACTTCTCCAAGGAACAGCTTGTCCATGGTGTTGAAACCTCGAGGGCATTACAGCAGAGCAGCCCTGTCCTGGCAGGCACCTCTGCTGCTGTGCACACTCAAGGGCTTGAAGCACACCTGGAAAATGGAATAAAGAGGTCAAACCCAGGAGAAGGGCCTGCCTTATGCCACAGGCTGATCCCGAGTTCCACGTTTGCTCTGACTGTCTTCAGTACTCACACACGAGAGGAGGGACTGACACAAATCCAGCTCTGAGCACTGACAGTGATGTAACTCCATCTCAAGGAAAAGGAATGTAGGTTTTTCTCTCCCTGTTCCTCAGGAAGGGTGCAAGCCTCACTACTAATGGTTTCTTGTTTGTCCTACAGGAAGATGAGCAGGCTTAACCCTGTCCCACAGGGAAGCTGTAGGCTGGAAGGGGTTTTTTCCAGCAGTACAACCACCATCTCTGACACCTCCCTGGAGGGCAGGAAGAACAGGATGCTCAGCTTAAACTGCCCTTTAAAATCACATCTAATTTTCCTTATTCTAGCACTGAGCTGCACAGCTACCACACAACCTTAGGGCTGAAACTGGAGGAGTCTCACCACACTCAGCAGCTACATTCACACAGGTGCGTAACTGTGCAACAGTAGTTGCAGAAACTTCTAGCGTTCAGGCATCAAGACCTGAAATGGGAGGAGAGAGATCTCTTCTTCTCAGCATAAGGAGAACTTGGAGAACACCACTAAGAAGCCTGTAAAAGCCAGTGATGCCTCAGCTCACACTGCATGGCCACCAAGCTACCAGCACCGTGCACACACCTGCAACAGGCAGCTGCGTAAGTCACATAAAACATTTTTAGAAATACAGTTGCCATCACTAGAATGTTATATTCCCTGTGAAGAGTCCTTCCTTTGTTTTCCTATATCAAACTTTCACAGTTGAAAGGGGCACAGGCAGCTCCAATTACAAATTTACTAGCAGATTAACAAAAACCTTGATGAACTTCAGCATATTTCTGGTGGCTGATGTCCTAAAGGATTTTATTTATATGAAATCCATGCTTTGAACAGCTGATAGTCACTTCAAAACATGTTAAACTGACCCATTCTGGCCTCAACAGAGCTCACAAATCATAAATTTACGTAATAAATAAAACTTCCCCTAGGACAAACAACAGAGTGTAAAATGCACTCGTTCAGCAACTGCTGAGAACACTTATTTCCTAATCGGGCCCTGTGGAAGCAGCACACACCAATTTAACCTTATCTCCCCTCATCTGGGACTCAGACTATGTGCTTACGCAGCAGTTGTGCTCCTCCAGAGCCACGGTGGTGCTCAGGTGCCAGGTTTGTCAGGGATGAACCAAACACAGAACAGTGAAGAGCTACAGGAGCTACACACAACTCTGAACCTGCCTGGCACAGCCCCAGCCCCATTCCTGGGGGATGAGGAACCTGGGCACTGAACAGCTCTTCTTTCGGCAGCCTGGAATCCTCCATCAGATACAGATCAGGAGTGCTTCAGGTGACTGGCTGAAGTGTCAGGGGTTGAGTCACACCATGGAGCTCCCCACCTGCAGCCTGGCAGTGGCCAAGGCCAAAAGGAGAGCTCAGCTGCTCTGAGCACGCTGGGAAAGGACCATGCAGCCAGGCTGGTGCTAGAATAAGCTCAGTGGTTGGGGTGGAACATGAGATCAGGGCCATGAACTCAAAAGTCAGGTTTTGGGTCATTATTTACAGTCTACCAGATTCTGACATCCACTGCATGCAGTGTGCTACAGCTTTGTACCAGGCATTTGATACATCCCTGATGCCCCATCCCTGGAAACATCCAAGGCCAGGCTGGATGGGGCTCTGACCAACCTGATCTAGTGGGAGGTGTCCCAACTTGTTGCAAGGGGTTGGATTGGAGTCCTTGAAAAGCCCCTGCCAACCCAAACTGTTCTGTGATTCTGTGGTCTATCCCAGCACTATCAGTAGTAAATAATGGTTTGAGACAGGGGAAGCATCTCAGAATTTTAATGTACTTCATTCCACAGAAAAATAATTTTCTAAAGTTCAGCTTTTACCCATCCTAATAGCTCTGCTCCCAGATTCTATCCATGGCTTGAGGCAGAAACAACCTCCTGACCTGAGCCCAAACTTTGCACAGGGGAGTGTGTTCAGGAGAGCATGAGGAAGTGGGATATTGGGGAGGGTGGGTACCCAGCCTTTGGGTGCCTGTGCTGTGCTCTGCAGTTTTGCACCTTACTTCCAAATGTCTCTTGTACTTGTGCAGCATGCTCCTCAGGTCTATGGATGGGACACAGAAATGTGGTCTAGTGGAAGGTGTCCCTGTCCACGGCAGGGCGTGGAACAAGGTGGGCTTCAAGGTCCCTTCCAACCCCACACATTCCCTGGTTCTATGACAGGGGACCACCTGCAGTGTCAAACCAAATCAACGAATCTCCTGATACACAAAAACCCGGCTCCTGCTTTCTCTGAGAAGCAGGCTGAGGGATGAGAGCAAGTTCACTGCATCTTCAGCAACCTCATGGAGAGGCCCATTCCAGCAGTGACACCCTGCTCTGGCTGCCTCCAGATGTGCCAAATAACTGCACCAGTGCCCAAACCACACGGTGAACAAGGGAAGAGCAGGGAAGGAAAGGCATAAAGGAAGTAAAAAGAGAACATCTCTATATGGTTAGAGCCCCAAGCTGCTTATCCTCCATCACACATGCAGGGATGGGAGTCACTGACACTCCCTGGGGAGTCACAGTGAAATCCTCCTCCGAAGCCAGTGATTTAGACTGGAATTACACAGGTGGTAGCAACATACCACAAATTCCTTGGGTTTGGTTGGTTCTCAAGTCATTCCCAGGGAATCTATTTTTAGGCCGCAACTGCATTTTTCCATGGCACTCCATGACCCTTCCTCCCACCCAATGCTGGGCAGAGCAGGAAAAGGCTGAAGCCAGAGACCAGCCCTCAAACAACCAAGACCTGAGCAAGGGGCACACCTACTTTGCAGTACAAGAGTCATGGGTCTCCACTGTCGTGTCTGGAAGCTGTTCTGAGAGAAAACAGCAGCACTGAGCCCTGGAGCACACACTTCTGCCCAGAGCACCAGGACTCAGGGTTTCCGATCTCCAAAACATAATGCAACAGGTGGTGACAGAGGCAGGACTCTCCAGTGAAGGCACACAGCACCTGAACCCCACCCCTTCTTTAGAAAAGGCATTAATGAACAAATACTGGTGTTTGTGTAGCTGCATCCAATACCTGCCACAGTGAGTTCTTGGTTCATATCCATACCTGTCCTTTCCCTAACTTCAAACTACTCCATACTCAGTATCTACTCCCTACTCTACTCCATACTCAGCCTACTCCATATTCTACTTCCTTACAATCCCTCCAGGATCCTATTTGCAGACTGACACTTGCTGTTAGAGAAGCAGTCATAAATGTTCTACTTTTTGCTCACCACAACCTCAAAATGCTTTTCTCCAAATTAGTAATATTTGTTGCCGTTCTGGAAACTGTAGATTCACTGAATCTCATGGTTTTATTATTATTTTCAAGGTGATTTAGAAGTTTCTGAAGTCTGGTGAATGTACTTTTATTAAAAAGAGCAGATCTTTAGTTTTTCACAGGTGAGAAATTTTAGCCTGGTGTCAGAAGAGCCTCCTGAAAATGAGTTGTTTCATGCTCAATCCAACAACTAGTGTTCCAGTAAATACAACTTCTCAATGCTCTGCCATCTCTTAAGTTCTCCCTCCCTCGTTTAAATTACGTTGTCTTTTGCTTCACACTCTAGATTTTGCAAATCCCTTTTCAAGACCTGAAAAAAATCTCTATTTATAAATAACCACAGAAGAGGGGAAAAACATTGTAGTGTAAAATACTCTTAAAACGAAAACAAAAAGTCCAATGGTTATATCACGTGTATCTTGTACTAGAGCTAAATGTTTACAAAGAGGGATTTTTTTTTCCTCCCTGGCAACAGCTATATAAATAATAAATACACTGCTAGAGAAAATATGTGAAGTAGAAGACATGCACTCAAGACTGAAGAAACATTTGGATGTAGCGCAGTGAGGAACCTGCAGAACAATCTAACACCATAAAAATTCTGAGCTTCCAGCTTGCTGTCAGTGCTCAAATCTCTCAAAGTAAAACTTCGGTGAGTTTTCCTCTGAGATGTGATCAGATGGTGCTTACAAGCTCCAATAACTGATTAGTTAATAACAAGAATGAAAAACATCTCACAGGTTAACAGAGGTTATCAGGCAGCAACACAGAAATGAGGACACAAAGCCTTTCCCCTCCTCCTGCTTCCTGCAACCCCACAGTTCAGGTTTTGGCTCAGAGATGCTTAGATTCTTACTTTGTTCTTTTTTTGTTGTTGTTATTCTAAGCACCCTGGTGCTAATGCGGAGGACCTGGTGTGATGTCTGTGTTTGGGAATAGTAAGGAATTTGGTGTGCCTGGCTCTTGGTGTCCAGGCTGGGCATCACAACCTCTCCAGACTGACAGGTTCACTGCCAGAGCTTGCTGCCTTCAGCTTCTGTGCAACAGCTCCATGTCTCACTGATTTTCACAGAGATTAAAGCTCTGCTTTCACAATCACCAATGCCACATTTGGGCAATTCCTGATCTCACAGAAAACACATCTAGCCCAGGTAGGGTGTGAACACACAGCCCTGCTTCTGCTGAATCAGAGCAAGAGTGTGACCACCAGAGGGAAAACAATAGCTGCTCTGGCTTAATACCTGCCAGGAGGAGTCTGTCATGCTGACAACTTCAAATAGCTGTGGATTAGCAGCCTGAGATTACACCTGATCTGTCCTGAAAATCCTATGGCTCCAGCATTTTGACTAAGCATCACTAACTCTACAGCTGGACTTGTTCTCAAAAAGCACCCTGAAATAAGTCCAAAAACGTCACCTTTTGATCTTAACTGACTTCCATGGGAAATACTTATCCAGTATAAAACTAAAACCAACAACCACATGTGTAATTCAAGCTTAACTCATGCTCCAACCCACCTGTTGAATTCAGTTTTTCATGCAAATGTACCAAAGTCAGCAAAGACATGATCAGCACTAGGTTCCTTGTAGCTGTTTCCAGAAGAGGGGAAGTTCATCCCCATTACTAAACCCTTAGCTCTGAGCTTTCTGAAGGATTAATTTCCCCTCTGATCCCCCTCAGCATCCTCCTGCAGCATCCCAGTCGGACAGCACAGACTTTGGCAGGTGGAGAGGCCAGACAGAGCCCTGCCCAGCTTAACAGCATCACACCAGATGGAAAACGTCTGGACTTACAGACAGAGGAAGAGCTTAATAGAAATACTCTCACGATGAGGTGAGACTTCCCTGAAAATGTGCACTTTAGGAGCTTCAAGATGTAATTTTTTTATACATAGAATGCTACACAAAATCCATCCCATCTTCAGTACTGGAGCTGCACTAGCAGTGTAATGGAACTGCTTATATCTAACCCAGAAAGGAATGTGACAGGTAAGTCTATCTCTGTCAAGCCTCTGTACCATCTCCCTCTCTCTCACATACAGTTGTTTAGGATTAAGGTTTAACAGCTTTCTTTCTGGACCAAGGAACCACAGAATCTGTTCTCTTCACCTCCTGCCAGACGTAGCACTCCAGTCATCATCCCCTCAAACTGCAGCTGGGACCCCACTCTGTAAAACACCAAATGCTTTCCAATGCGCGTGGAGTCCGGCAGCACCAAAAACTCCGGGGTGCAGAGCAGCACACACGTGCTGGTGTCGTGGCAGCTGCCTGTTCAAAAGCCATGAAAGGAGAAATGGGGCCCGAATTTTCAAGTGTTTCAGCTTCAAGGTTTAATCCACCAAGCGCTTAGGAGGAAGGCCGTGCTACTGCAAGCAGTACAGAGGCTGGGTCAGCTGCAGGGTGTTTAAAACGCTCCACCCAGTGGTAGAAAGCTACACCTGCCTGTAGGAGTAAATCCTGCATCGTTTTACACGGCCAATAAACCCCACACATGCTTTCTTTCCCCACACGTTTCAAAAAAAAAGAAAGAAATCAACATTTTTATCATACTGCATAATAGAGACTATTCACATAAAGAATACAACTGAGCCTAAAAAGGTAAAAAAAAAAAAAATTCACATAGTACATTCAAAGTGTGTGATTATCCCTCTAAAATCTAACACATTTCTTACCTCCTTAGTTCTTATGTCTTTCCAGGACACTTAAATTCTCCTAATCCCAACTGCTCTCAGCAGAGATGCCTTAATTTCCCAGAGGCAGAAACACAGTTCTACCATTGTTAAATACAGGAAATCAGAGAACATAGCTGGGAATTAGTACAAGGATCAGGTATTACTGTTGTTATTCTGTAATAAATGATAGCTTTTGACTGAGCAAAGACCAGCTAGTCCAAAGCCTAAAGGCTCAGCAACCCTATGTATTCTGGAAGATTGGCTCAGGAGTCAAATATCAATGCTCGTGCTTATCTTTAATAATAATTCTGTAAGAAAAAGCCAGTATTTTGAATCCCTGCCCCTAGCAGTGGGGTCAGAAGTAGATGTTCTTTAATGTCCCTTCCAACCAAAACTGTTCTGTGATTCTGTGGTTCTATATTCCGAAGCACAGCAAACTCTGTTTGTGCAGGGCCTAGCACAGGGCCTGGTTTTGCCCTTCTGGGAATGCCATGCTCTCAGCTTAGAAGTGAAATCAGGAACTAGAGAAGAGGAATGCAGAGTGACTGTCAATGGTCGCAACCACTCAACAGTTTAATTGGCACAAAGTAGGGTTAGATGGGATATTGGGAAGGAATTCCTGGCTGTGAGGGTGGGGAGGCCCTGGCACAGGGTGCCCAGAGCAGCTGTGGCTGCCCCTGGATCCCTGGAAGTGTCCAAGGCCACGTTGGAACAATCTTGTCTAGTGGAAGGTGTCCCTGCCCACGGCAGGGGGTGGGACAGTCTCCAAGGCCCCTTCTAACCCAAACCATTCCATGATTCCATGAACACATCGTCTGAGCTGGCTGACCTCAGCTGGGTGTTGTGGAAGAAGCTACAGGCATTAGAACTGCACTACCTGAAGTCCCAGTAACTTAATGGGAAAGGACTTTTCCCTGCTTCCCTTAGCGTGACAAAGCCCCTCATCAGAGGCCCTTACAGGAAATGAACAGGATGAAAACAGAACAATATGGGAATAAGCAGTTGGCTCACACTGCAAAGAAAGGTTACTGGCAGGAGGATGTACAATCATCTGTGCTGATAACATGCTTGTCAAAGTATCTGGAAGTTGTAGCTTATACATAAAAAGTTCTCTGGAAAATGAGGTGGACATCACAATGGATTTTGCAGAAAATACACAATTATTAAGGATGGCCAAATACAGCTCTCATGGCTAGAATTACATACGAATCTCAAAAATTTGAGTGATAAAAAGGGGAAATGAAACATTATGTGCAAAATAAAGTGCATGAAGGGGATTTACTGTAGACACACAGTGATGAGCTCAGAAAGAACTGTTATTACATGGGGATGAGATCCTGGAAAAACTTCATCTGGTTCTCTGAAAATGGAATTCAATGATCATCCACAGTCAAGAACTGCCCACAGATTCCTTCATGAGGGCAAGAGGAGGGGTTGTACCCATCCATGATCTCTGTGACCAGTGACCGGACCTGAGGGAATGATGTGAAGTTCTGTAAGGGCAGGTTTGGGTTGGATATCAGGGAAAGGTTCTTCCCCCAGAGGGTGCTGGGCACTGCCCAGGCTCCCCAGGGAATGGGCACGGCCCCGAGGCTGCCAGAGTTCCCATTTGGACACTGCTGACAGGGATGCACAGGGTGGGACTGTTAGGGTGTGTGTGCAGGACCAGGAGCTGGACTCCGTGATCCTTGTGGGTCCCTTTCAGCTATTATTCCACGCTTCTATGATTCTAAGAAGGAAGAGAGAATTAGTTATTGGTTATTACAGAAGGCACTACTGGTTATTAAAGAATAAAAATCCTCCTGCAAAGGATGTGGTAAAATCAATGTGGCAACCGTATTTTGAGCAGTGGAATCCCAGTAATCCTAATTTACTAAGATAAGAGTAGAAAACCAGATCCTGTATTAGATGAACATCTGTTTTGCTGCCCTACAGCAGGTGGGTTGGTTGGAGGTTTTTTTAATCCATATAAACAGTGCAAAATATCTCTACAGTTGTTAGAGACACTGCACCCATGAAAACCCCTGGGAAGGTGATCACCATACTTCAGTTGTTATCCACCAGCTGTAGCAACACTTGCCTTGACCTGAATTTCCTGCTAGGCTAGGCAGACAGGTTTGAGTAACTGCCTGGCTTTCACAATCATCTCATGCCAGCAGAGTGGCAAGAAGCTGTCGTAGATAAGGAATATTTTGACAGTGGACAGAGGATGAGAAAGAGTAAAGGCTGAAGTCTCTGCTCCTGTTCCAGTGCTATGGAGAGGTGTGTGCTGTGCCTCACAGGGCTCTCTCCAGCGAGTACCTGATGCAGACACGCACATCAGAGCAAGCTGCAAGCTGTTCACGGCAGCCTAAACGACTCCGGTGAGCACAAAGCCCTCATCTCACCCCAATGTCATGTTGGTTCTGTCAAATGATTCAGAACTCAAACTCCACTGCCTCTGAGAGACCAAGTAGCTTCCTCAGAGCTGTGCCTCCCAAACTGGCCAAGAACAGCCCCACACCAACAGACCCAAGAAATATGGGTGATGCTATCAGAGGAGGTTAAGGGATGAGATGCTGAATGCATGCAGTTACCATGTGGCAACACAGCCAGATGCAGCCACACCCCTTCTTGGAGGGCTGGCAGATTTGCTAGAAACTACCTAATGAACACCAGTTACTCCTCAACCAGGAAAAACACTCTCTCCAAAATCCAACACTGGTTTCCCAAAAGTAACAATTCTCACAGTGATTTACTTTTACAATAAACTAACAAACAGAACACCAAGCCCTTTTGCTTTTTGTGCTATATTTATTATTCTTTTGGGAGGCACAATATAAGTTTCAGCTTCTGTTCATTTTCTTCTCCCTTGCAGAACAGCAGGGTACAGGTTAATAGCCATCAATCTACAATCAGTATATACTTCATAAAGTCTGTGATTACATTTTCACATTTCCTGATAATAAAAGAGGCACATGTGCCAGACAGTGTCAGTAGCTGAAATAAGTTTAAGCAATACTTGCTTAAAAAGCTGCACTGGCTGCTATTTTAAGGCAGGTTTGGTGAAAGTTTGACAGGCAATTTCCTCAGGAAATGAAAATAATTTTGCCTACAGAAATACATTGATTGAAAAGAGGCTTTTACAAAATACTTAATCAGTGTGAAATTAGATTGATGCTGCACTTCCTTTGGTTAGAAAGACATCAATGAATCTTTTTTGTTCAGAATTCTGACTTCTCAGCTGTTCCTTTACCTTGCAGGAAAGGCACGCAGCGATGCTCTGCTGTCAGAGGAGGCAGGTTTCTCAGGGAATGAGTAGTTCAGGCCAGGCTGCAGTGCCCAGGAGCCATCAGGCTGTGTTCTCGATGACCACAGCAATGCCTTGCCCACCGCCGATGCACGCTGACCCAACCGCATACTTCCCACCACGGCGCCTGCTCAGGAACAGCAACAGGGAAGACTGGTTACCTGCATGAAACCACAGCAGTTCTTGTCCAGACTTTATGGAAGGAAAACAGCTATCAGCTGGGTGTTACTGAAGATGATGTTTCCAAATGTGTATGTTGTTCTTTTTCTGGCAAAATACCGTGAAGTCTCAACTGATGATGAAATATTTCTGAACAATGACTTTAGAGCTCATCTGCTTCTACCCCCTGCCACAGGCAGGAACCTCTTCCACTAGACCCCACCTGAACTCTTCTAAAGTAGTTTTTAAACTACCTGAACACTGCTGTGGTAGTTTTTAAAAACTAAGTTTCCTACAGCCACACTGCAAGAAACTGTTTCTGGAAGGGGCAAATCACCTATGAGGCTTCATGGCTGAGCACTAAGACATGGTTGCAAGTACAAGCAGAGACACAGTGATCTCTACCCTGAGGGGGGAAAAAAACCAGGAAAATTCAGACTTAAATGATGCTAAGCATATTAAACAAGCCAAAAGAGCCACAATTTCTGAAAATGGACTAAAGGAGAGAGAAGATTATGACAAATTCATTTAAGTATCCTTTTCCAGTAGCTTAAGGGGACTGGAGAGGGACTTGGGACAAGGGCCTGGAGGGACAACACAAGGGGGAATGGCCTCCCACTTCCAGAGGGAAGGCATAGATAGGATGTTTGGAAGGAATTCTTGGCTGTGAGGGAGACCCTGGGAAGGCCCTGGCACAGGGTACCCAGAGAAGTTCTGACTGCCTCATCCCTGGCAGTGTCCACAGCCAGGCTGGATGGGGTTTGGAGCAACCTGGGATAGTGGAAGGTGTCCCTGCATATGGCAGGGGTGGAACAAGATGGTCTTTAGAGGTCCCTTCCAACCCAGACCACTCTAGGACTCTATGATTCTATGAAATGCACCATGTTAAGAAGAGAACAGACTTTGCTCAAAGGCCATTTCAAAAAAAAGGAAACCTTTTGTTGGCTTGAGTCAGATCTAGATGAACTAAAGAATGCTGTAATGACAAGAGGATGGAGTGTGAGGCAAGTGCAGGACCTGCACTGCAGCACAAAGGGGGTAAATTCATACAGAAAGTGGCACACTGCAGCAAGGAGAGTTTTAAGCTGGTTGACTGGAAGAGTTTAGTCACATGGTATCCATGCTCAAAGTGTCTGCAATGCACCCACCCTGAGCAGCTCCTGTCTGTGTGCGTACCTCAACTCGTGCACCAGGTGAGCTGTGATCCGTGACCCCGAGGCCCCCAGAGGGTGGCCGATGGCAATGGCACCTCCATTGACGTTGGTCTTCTCAGGGTCAAGGCCCAACACTTTTTCCACAGCCAGATACTGAGGTGCAAATGCCTCGTTTACCTAAAGCACCAGACAAAAGACAGAACTTTTACATCAGCTTTCAGCAGTATGTGTGCAAACAAGATGAAATGAGGTGAACTGCTCCTCCAGGTCCTTTTCAGAAAAATATTAAGCACTGTGTTTATAAAAGCATGCTCAGCCAACACACAACTGTCAATCCAACCCAACTAAATTAAAATACTAAGCAAGTACGAGGTGTATTTTATAAAAAAATGGTACAGTATGTTCTGAGGCAGCGTGCCCATGAAGAGCCTGCTGCCCTGACAGAAAAAGACCCTGCTCACAAGTATGACTAATTGAAAACATGAGCAGTCCAGCCAACGGAGTAAAACGTCATGTCACATGTGGATATTTCTGTTCCGTGGAATGCGATCACACCATTTCCAGTTTCCACATGCCTGAGATTTCTGCGCAGCAGAAACTGGAGAGACAGAGGTCAGGCAGGCTCCTGACAGGCAGGAACACCTACAGGTACGAGTGGAATCGTTCTGCTGAAAGGATCAGGGGTAAAACCACCGCTGCTGTAAAAACTTCTCACCTCTACCAAATCCATATCCTTCAGGGTCAGTCCTGCTTTCTTCAAAACCTCTGTGATTGCAGGTACAGGGCCTGTTTGGAAATCGTATGGACAATTAATTAAATAAAAAAAAAATACATGAAATCTTAGAAACTTGTTTTACATAGGATAAATTCAGAAAGCCTCATGAGATCCCCTCCCATGAGCCTCTGTGCAGCCAACAAATTCTGGATATGCCACTCACCTGCTTTATCAGGTGGTAAGAGAACTCCTAAATCTCAAAACTACTTGGTCCCCTTGTCAACATCCCTCCAGGGAAAGCTAAGAGCATCACTACAGCTGCACACAGAGCTTTCAAGTCAAGAGAAGTGACAGTCTCCAGGGAAATAAAACAACTTCACAGTGGTTTTGAGGCATTCTCCCTCCCAGTACTCTTGGTTCCACTTATTCTTTCCTCACAATTTGCAGCCTCTAGGTAAACAAAAATTTAAAAACAGGCTGCTCTAGAGTTTGCTGGTCATGTGCTTAGTTATGGGTATTGCTGTTTTGGTGTTCTTAAAATACTGAAAAATCTTCTAGTAAACAGCCTAACATTTAATTAATTTATTCCAAACAGTCAGACCCAGGTCTTGGACAACTGAAGAAAGTAAGATTTTGGGGTTTAGACTATTAAGAGTTTGGCAACAAAACTGTCCTCTGGAAGAAAGCTGCCTTCTATAACCAAATATAATCTACTAAGGGAAATTAATCCAAACACAGCTACCTAAGGAAATACACACTCAAAGAGTTTTGAAAGGGTTCAATAGGTATGTGCTTGTAGGAGAAAAATACTGAGATGTTAGGTGGTGGCTGATCATTCAATTCTAGAACACGAACAATCCTAAATGCTATCACACCGCCAAAAAATGGTGTTGAAAACAACAGAGCTCAAAGAATAAAAACACAAAAATAAGTAAATTACCAAAGAGACAGGAAAATTAAAAGAAGAAAGGGCCCAGTTCAGAGCTCAGTGGAGTATCAGGGAGCCCCAAGGAGCTTAACACTAGACTCTAACTGCATCTCATTAGGGAAGGATTTTAGTATGCCTGTTACGAATGAGAGTACTGGGAGGGTCTCATGTGGACAATACAAAGACCCCTAATGACAGCCAAGTAAACATTTTCCCTTTTCTCTCTTCTTTTAAATAATGAATTCTCTCACTGAACACTGTGAGACAGGACTCCCAATCAGTATGTGAGAGGACAGTGGCTCAGACTGAGCTCCTGTTTGTCAGATCTGCTGCTGTCACATCAATGAATCTCATCTGGTTTCTTTGAGCTGCTGGGGACAAGCTGTGGTGTGAAGGAGTTGGGATACTAAGTATTCCTCCATATGATTTATGAAGTTTTTAAACAAACTAGGAGAGTCGCCTGACCTAGAGAGAATGGGCTGGTTTAGGAAACACAATGCCAGCACCAAGACTAGCGAAAGAAACCCTCCCTCCACGTTTGCTTTGAAGGCTGTGTTCATCAGACAGTCTGACCAGGAAAACAAATCTGACAATGCCTCATTTGCATTTCTACTGACACACAGAACCAGCCAACAACAGATCCTCTGAACAGAACGACAGAGTGGAAAAGCAATGCTGGGATACAATGCTGTCTGCAAACTAAAGCAAAGGGAAAAATCCTTGGGTGTTGGGATTGGCTTTGAGGGATTGTTTGCACTAAGAGATACTTGATGAGGAAACAGAAAATACAGGACTAAAGCAACCAAGAAAGGATTTGGTTTACCAAGTAATACCTAACAGGTGCATATCCTGGGATCCAAGATGCTTGAGCCACTGAGTAACTGCTGAAAGGTGTTCACATAGCCACTACTCTATCAGCAAGAGGTGAGGAAGGCAACTCACAGTTGCTCACATAAATGCCTCATAAAATGCCTCACATTTTATCATGGGATTTAGAGCTTACAGGAAACTAAAGTGAATTTTAGGAGAAAATGGTTTAAAAGAAAAGTCTGAGTGTTTGTTTTCTTGACTAAGAGAGAGTAAAGAAAGGGAAGAAAGAAGAGGCTGGGGGACTATGCTCAGTGCCATTACTATGGGTCAGACACTGCACACACACTTCCAGCCAAACTGAGGAGCAGATCTGTCCCTCTGCACAACAGGGATGGACTGACACAGTGGGATGGACAGCAGGACACAAAAACACCTTCAGAGCCACCAGCCTGAGCACACTGCAGCACCCTTTTCTTTCCTTTAGAATGCCCATGACAAGAACATTTTCATGCTGCCTGATGCTGTAAAATTATGTGCTTCATTGCAACTTACCAATGCCCATGATGGAAGGGTCACAGCCAGCTGAGTGATAAGCTACTACTCTTGCCAGAGGAGTAAGACTGTGCTTTTTAAGTGCTGATTCACTGGCAATGATGACTGCACCAGCTCCATCACACACACCCTGGCAGTAAGAGAGAGAAGCATTCTTAGTGAGAAAATACAAAGAAACAAAAAAATCCTTACACTCTTTAAACTCCCAAAAAAGGGCTTGAGTCTAAGATACTGTAATTAACATTTAACAATGTTTATTCAAAACAACAAAAGACAATCTTTCGCTATTCTGAGGATGCGGAAAGAAAGTTAAGTATAGATAGAAGTTTAATGAATTCCAATGTGTTAGAAAAGAAAAATAAGTCTTCCCTGCACTGGAAATATGATTCTGCACACTTACAAGAACACTATTACTAATGGATAATGTATGTGCTATTAATTATAACAGATACTTTACAGACACCCACACTTACTGTGGCTATGAACTATTTTAGGCATGAATTCAGACTTTATGATCACAGCACTCCATCTGGCCCAAAGAACTTTAACCAATTAATTAAGATAATGACTGTAAGAGGAACAGTCCATAATGACATGCTGCTAAGCACTGAATTCTACTCTGAATAAGAGCAGAATGTGGTTTGGGAGAGAGGAGACAGCAGCTGTGGCACAAAGATGAGCAGCAGCAGTATGGCCACTGACAAAATGTAGGTTTAAAGCAAATGTTCAGTAACCACTGTCCCCCAAAAGAAAGGAGAGTGGCCACACAGCCACTACAGCCACCAACTGCACAACTCAAGGCTGATGAAGAAGTGCCAATGCCTCACTGCAAGGTCAGTGGCAATCCACAGAATCAAGTTTTAGGACTTAGGAGCTCACTGAAGGATCCCCTGGCATCCCAGGGTTTGAAGAGTCAGCCAGAGGCACTCAGCTGACGAATGAGAAGTCATTTTCGTCAGGAGACACCACTGACAGCCAACTCGGTGAGAGATAAAAACAGTGTCAATAACTCTGGAGAACCACAGAGGGGACACCTGCGCAACCCAAGGGTCTGATGTACTCACCGAAGCATTCCCAGCCGTGACTGTTCCATCCTTTTTAAAGACACAAGGGAGTTTTGCCAGTTGTTCCATAGTAGTCTGGGGTTTTGGGTGCTCGTCCTTTTCCATGCTTTCTTTACCCTTTTTTGTCTTCACTTCAATTGGTGCCATCTCAGCTTTAAAGTAGCCAGCATCATTAGCTGCAACCACAAAAAGGAAAATAAAAGGACTCAATAAAAACATCAAGATGAGTGCTCATCTTGACCAACAATCATATTTTCATGTGCACACAACTTCTGCTGTATGTTAACCAAAAGTCCAGGGACAGCAACACTTATGCTTTATGTTTTTTAAATAAATTGGTTTGGGTTTTATTGCTGGGGTTTTCTTGGTTTTTTTGATTTTTCAATAAATTGGGCAAAAACCATACAAGTACACTCTCACACTTCTCCAAAGAAAGTCTCAAATATTGAAATTTTATTTCAGGTTTAAACAGCTGAACCCTTTTCGGTTTGGGATTTTTGGCTTTTTCTATAAACCACTAGGTTTATTTTTAGTACGTATTCCCTTTTATTGCTGCTTTATTTTACAGCTCTGTCATTTCTCAGATGGTCAAGACGTAAATCTCACTCAGAGAGGAAAGTGGAAAAAACCTCTTGAGCCACATTGTTTCTGTTGACAAGATACTGTATATTCATCAAAATCCTATTCAAGGTGCTCAAGCCAGATCTCGGAATGGGATTCAGCTGCCTAAACAACATGAGACAATTCAAGACATTGCAGGTATCTAAGACGCCCAAAAAAGCATCTGGCCATATCACCTAATATAACATTAGAGATTCAAAACTAAGACACTGAAATTGTCCGGTCTGATGTTGTTTAGCTACCTCTGGGCTTCTCAATAAATTCCTCAAAACCTTTTTCTTTCCTGATTACACACAGGGCTCTCTCTTTACTGTGGGATAAGACGATCTGGTCCTAAAGGCAGAAATAAAAACAGCAAGGTAAAATCCTAGAAAACAAGAAAGTTTCTAGCGAAGGCTCCAGGAATGGCAGGAGCTAGGTAACAAGAGGAGCAAGCAGGAAAGGCAATAAACGATGAAAAAAGGTTACAAAAAGCACTTCTACACCCATTGGAAAAAAACCCAAAATTTTCGTGCAGGAGTGCATCTGTTAAAATGCCCCACATTAGAATCTAAAACCATGCTTATATCTTTCCTTCTTATGTTCACCTCTGGCTTGCCACATATGTTGAGTCCCACGATGGCCACTGCACATTCTACTGGTTTTTGGTCTAAACTTTACAGTAACTGAAACACAGAAACCCAGGATGGTTTGGGTTGGAAGGGACATTAAATACCATCTTCTTCCAACCCCCCCTGCCATGAGCAGGGACACCTTCCACTATCCCAGGTTCCCCCAAGCTCCATCCAACCTGGCCTTGGACACTGCCAGGGATCCAGGGGCAGCCACAGCTGCTCTGGGCACCCTGTGCCAGGGCCTCCCCACCCTCACAGACAGCAATTCCTTCCCAATATCCCATCCAGCCCTGCCCTCTGGCACTGGGAAGCCATTCCCTGTGTCCTGTCCCTCCATGCCTTGTCCCCAGTCCCTCTGCAGCTCTCCTGGAGCCCCTTTAGGCCCTACCAGGGGCTCTGAGCTCTCCCTGGAGCCTTCTCTTGTGCAGCTGAGCACCCCCAGCTGTCCCAGGCTGGCTGCAGAGCAGAGGGGCTCCAGCCCTGGAGCATCTGGGTGGCCTCCTCTGGACTGGCTGCAGCAGCTCCAGGTCCTTCTTATGATGGAGGCCCCAGAGCTGAACACCTCTGAATTAAGGCTTTGGGCATGTAAACCACCCAGAGAACAGTTGAAAACACAGCTCCTAAACAAACATTCCCTCTTCAGATCCCATGTGCTCCAGCTGTTCAAGCGTTCAAGAACAACATTCAAATTGCAAAAGAAAGAAAAAGGATTTAGATTAATTACCGCACACAAGAAGCATGTGGTCACTGTGAAAGACTGTTCTGCCATGCAGTGGAAAGAAAGGAGGGCAGTCAGGCATGCCTGGGACAATGCTGCATCCCACCAACGGGGCACCAACAAATGACATTCACCAACATGAATCCTGCTCAGGCAGGAGGTGACCCGTGACTGACCAATGGCGTTTGCTGCCTCACGCTATGGAATGTCCCTGAGGAAGGCACAGGAAAGCAGTGCAAAGGGGCTCCTACTTAACCTGCTGAGGGGTACAACACCTGACTCAGTATACTTTCGAAGTCAAACCCCCTAAGAGTGGGTTATTTCTACCATGGGGCCAACGAAATCACGAATTACAGTATGCGTACAGAAGGACAAATTACACCAAGAGCCAGAGAAAACCTGAGAACACTTTGAATCAATGCTAAGAACTGACTAGACTTGAAACTGGTGTCACATAAACACTTCCACTCCTCAATTTACCCACCAGCTTTGCACCTCTGCTGCGTTTTGAGCGCGTATCGGTCACAGTCCTCTCGGGAGATGCTGTATTTTGTAGCCAGGTTTTCAGCTGTCACTGCCATAGGTATTTTAACATGTGTATCTGTTAGGGCTTCCCACAACGTGTCCTCCAACTGCGTGGAACATCAGAAGAAGAAAATTAGAAAGCACAGCAATACTGTATCTATTACTGACAGCTTCTAACTGTTCAGCAGCTTCCTGGAAACTAAAGGCTCTTTGTAAAATTAATTCAGGTTACCCACAGATAATTTATTGATTTATTAGAATGAACACCCTGAAAAACAGTGTGCAGGTTCTTGTGTGCTATTCTAGTTAATCTCCATTCTGCTCTAGTGTGATTCTTTCCACTCACACGTGGTCCCAAGAGCCTTGGGAAAAGCCCTAAAAAAAGATTTTTAGTATTTCAGCATATTTCACTTCTTTATGAATTACTTATTAGAGCCCTGTGAGCAAACACACCTGTCTGGTTGCCAAGAAGGACATGGGAGGCACTGTGAGAAGGCACAGCAGCCTACTGATTCTTTAGCTCTTTCTCTACTGTCAGAGAGCCAAAGGTTTCTGTGGGTATAATATCTCAGGGAAGAAAATACCCAACTCTTCCTTTGCTCAACCTGATAAAGGCAAGCCTGGTCAGTTCAGAGGGGTTTTGTTATCTCTGTCAGCAGCAAAGTTCTGCAAGATAAACCGTTCATTTACCTGTCACGGTGTAATTCAGTTATCTTTATGGTAAGAACCCAGTAGCACCTACTTGGTGTATCAAGTACAACAACAGCTTTGTGAAGGTGTTGTCTGTAGGACCTGAGGCTTAGGCACGGTGCCACACAAGAACAGAACCAAGCACACATCATATTCACCATCTTCACAATGGAAATACAGCATGGGAAAAAAACCCAAAGGGCTCAAACACTGAAATATCCTAATTTTGCATTTTGTTGTCAGTTATGACCCACTGAGTAAATGGTGGCACATTATCAATTTATCCTGCTGCACATTTCCCACAGTATTCACTTAGAATTTATCTTCAGAAGAAAATGTAAAAATAACTTACCTGTCAATGGATTTAACTTCATGTTTCCACCTTTGAAATTGAGAGATGCTCACAGCTTGGACGTATATGTGTTCTTTACCAGCCTGACTATCTAATGCCAGCCTTGCCTTAACTGTGTGTGCCTGTACTTCACAGACATTTTGTACCTAGTACTTGCATGGGATGTACCAAGTGAACTAAATTTTGTGTTTAAGAGTTTATTGGTATGTTTAACACAGAACAGGAACTCAAATACGGTTTTGGAAAAGCTGGAAAACTGGCATGCTTAACAAAATTGCCTGTACCTATTGTTTTGATACTGTCTGAACATTAGATAAATGCTTTAAATTCCAATCGTTTTATTTGCAAGGATTTAGTGCTACAGTCCTGATACTAAACACTGCTTTGCTCAGAGAACAAAAAAAGTACCAGACCTTGAGTTCTGCTCCTAATCTGGTTCCAAACCGAACCTTTCGAACCGCGTAAGGAGCCTGGCTCATGCTTTCAGCTCCGCCACACAGAACAACTTCTGAGTCATTCAGGCAAATTTCCTGTTAACACAGAAAAACAAAACACATCCAGGATTTAGCTTGTTGTTTGAGTAAGAAAATAAGAACTGTTTTAAAAAAAGAGGTTGTCACCCAAAGCAGCGAACTCAGAATGAATCCAAACTCAGTCATGTGTGTGTATTTATGAAGGGTTTGCCCTTCCGTTAAGGTTAGGGTCTGTCTCCTTCGTGCCTTGTCCCTTTTTCTTCCTTTCAGCAAAGAATGATTGTATCCATGAGGGAAGAAGAGAATATGGGTGTGCACACATGACAGAGCAGAGGAACAAAGACATTAGGCATCTGCATGATTGTGTGGTTTGGTTCACAAATGGTTGAGCTTGGTAGTTTTGAGTTCCCACTCTTCTCAAAAGGAATACTAATTAAACTTTAAAGCCTGAAGTAAGACCTTATGATTCGAAGAAAATGGGACATAATTTAAGAGACAAACGTTAGGTAGCTGGCAAAATAAGTACCCAAAACACATTAATTAATCAATGGCAAAGCACACAAAAACTAAAAGCCCCAATTCTTAAATGCACTATCAGAGAGTTCAAAATTAGTGCTTCCTTAAAACAATTCACCGAGTTGGACTGTTGAGGTCATTTACAAATGAATGAAAGAAAATTAAATTACCCCAGAGCAGCTGTGGCTGCTCTCGGATCCCTGGCAGTGTCCAAGGCCAGGCTGGATGGGGCTTGGAGCACCCTGGGACAGTGGAAGGTGTCCCTGCCCATGCTAGCAGTGTGGGAATGGATGAGCTTTAAGGTTCCTTCCAACCCAAGCAGCTCCATGATTCTGTGATCTTTGATTGAGATTTCTAGCTAACAACTCATGTGTAGCAATATGTGCTGAGATGCTTCCTATAGTTACTAAAAACTCCGTGAATATTTAGATTTTCATGCAGCGCTGGCTGCATGGATGAAATGCCATCTTTGAACAGGACCTCACCACCAGACTTTCAGTAAAAGTCGTCACATTCTCCAGCAGGTTTTTTCAGTGTGGACAAGTGTGTGTACGGCCTTTGCAAAAAGCACTAGGAAAAACAGCCAGGTGGATATTATTGCAAAATGTAACCTTAGCTCTACATTTTGGACATTTTTTCTTCTAGAGGGTCAGACCTAAAATAACTATTCAGCCAAGCAAAACCAAAAAAATCCCACAAAACAATCTGCTTGTTCAAGTATTCATAAAAGCAATGTATGAGCAAATGAAATACAAATTCCTGTACTCCTACTCAATGGTTTGGCCAACTGCTCAAAGAGAAGTTGATTCTCTTCTATTTTAAAAGAAGTGACACTATAAATTACCAAACCCATGAGAGGTTTGGATCTTTGAACAAAAGCACACTTAAAAAGCACAGGTTGCTGCTTACACAGCTAGCCAGGTGAGAACATAAACAATGATCAAGAGATGAAAGACTTCTCAAGTCCAGTAATTACAGTCCAAACAAACAGGATTGTGGGATGCAACTACTGCACAGCTGATCTGTATTTCACCAGCTAGCATTTGCTGCATTCCTCATATTAAACTAGAAAAATCGCTAGAATACTTGGATTTTAAAAACCAGCCACACAACGGGGCACTGTGGTGGCTGAACTCCTGCAAAAAAACGTGCTGTACAATAGAAATTTCTACCAAAAATCCATGTCAAGACTCATCCCAAACACAAAGGACATGCTTCTACAAGTTAACAGCCTGATAAAAGCTACAGCTAACACAGAAATACAGCTTTGTACCTGGCAGCCATTGGCAATGGACTGGAAGCCAGAGCCACAGAGTCTGTTGACGGTGAGGGCTGGGACGGACACGGGAACTCCCACACGCAAACCAACGTGTCTTGCAATGTAGATCGCATCTGAGGAGCTCTGCAGGAAGAACAGGCAAGAGGTTTTGTAACACTCTCATTGATTTGGAAAGCAAAAAAGTCGTGATGAAAAGTCAGAACGGTGTCATTGCATCCCTGACAGAAGACAAGTGTATGTTCAGCAGAAATCCCCCCACTCACAAGAAGCACTTTGATTCAGCTCAAGAAGACACAGGATCTGAAAGTGTCACTGTCTTAATGTGCATTTTAAAGAACGTGTAAAGTCAGCAACTTAATGTTCTCCCTTATTTTCCACACAGCAGGCTGACACAAGGGCCGGCGAGCTGCAATTATTTTAAGGTAAATTAATATTGCTCAGACTAATAGGGGAAGGCCTTCCAAAACCAGAGAGAACACTTACGCTCTTGGGGAACATGCCCCAAACTAAAATGTATAATAAAGACAAAGTTCTGTGCACAGTGCTACAATACTAATGCAAGTTCAGAAAAAAAATTAAAATTAATCAAGCCACTTCTGCTGAAGAAGGCGAGTTTGAAATAGTCATACATTCATAATTAATTAAACTTAATCAAACAGTATCAGTAAACCAGAATTTACAAAAAATAATCTACTGGTATGGGGAAATAGGATGCAAAGGAATAGAAATGAACTTTCAAAATTAAAAGAAACTTTATCAGGAGATTGCTATTTTTTATATGAAAGCACTAAAAGAGAGTTGAATGCAGCAATTCTCTCCTAGGCCACAGAGAGCTCTTACAAAATTAAAAAGCTGAATAAAAGAAGATGAGATGGTAGCTGTAGGAGACAGAATAACTTTAAGCTACTCTTTTGGCTGAAAATCCAGAGAAGGAATACTGCCTGTTTCTTCACTTATTGTCTTAGTTACTTGTTTCTTCCACATCCCTGAAACACACAGGGCAAAATAAAAGTCCCCACCCTTAATAATAATAATGGTGAAATCACAACACAAAGGAAAAAAAGAAAGTCAGAAATGTTCTTTGCTGTCTTGCCCAGAACAAAGATCCTCATCTATATGTGTGGGTAGCTGCAGTTTTACAACGCATGCAACCTCCTCACAAGCTCTTTGGAAAAGACATGATTGTCCAAATGTCTCTGCCAATCAAGGCATGTATCCTTCCAGCTCAAAGGAAACTCATATTGGCTCAAAAAAAATTCTATAGAACACACAAGAGAAATGAACTCAAATCACAGGGTTGATAAGGAAAGGGATTTATACAACCCAGTGAAAAACCACTGATCACTGAGTCACACAGCTCAAGCCATTAAAACAGGGGAAATGTACCTGGGATTACCAACTAACTAGTTAATTGATATCTACTTTTAGGAGGTCAGCTCGTCCTTGTTTAAATACCTCTGGCACTAAAAAAAGCAAGCTAAGCCTAAGTGCCACAAATCACGCAGGACACATCTCTCAAACACAAACAGGAAACACTACACTGCAAATTGCTACTCACCCCTTTCACTTCCACCTCTTTGGCTGCCAGCCAGAGGCAGCTATCTATAGGGCCACCCCGAGGGTGCCTGAAATAGCCCCCGAGCAGCAGATTTTCCAGGCTACCAACCTGCATGACGTTACCCACGACAACGCTGTCGATGATCTCGGGAGGGACCTTGCCCGCGGCCAGCGCAGCTCGAGCAGCATGTTCCGTCAGGTCGGTGGCCGAGAAATCCTTCAGCAATCCCCCGTAAGTCCCAAAGGGAGTGCGCTTGGCTGCAACGATGAACACACCTGCAACGGGGGCAGAGATGACCCACAGTGAACACACCTGCAAAAGGCGCAGAAATTATCCACAGGCGCACCACCTCGCACACAGGGGAGCCCCCGGTCAGCCTCCAGTGGGTGACATCCTAAATTCACACAGAACTTCGTAAGTGTAAGCAACGTGAACACAGGAAGTTCAAGCTCAATGATGTAATGGTGCTTTAGACTGGGAAGGCATGAGGAATTAATGGTCAGAAAGAAAAGCTGGGAAGATTACAGAAATACCTTCTTCCCACAGGGAGGTCTGACAAAAAAGTAAGGTTGGATACAAATGTGGACTTGGAGGAGGCTGCCATATACATCAAACATTAGTGCTAGTGCACTAAAAGCATGCCAGTAACATCTAGGAAATCCTCTAGTAGACACTTATGAAAAAATGAGATGAGGAACAGTGAGTGCTTTTAGCAAAGAGGCCATTCCCTCATGCTAAAAAAAATCAGCATGTTTTTGGCTAATATTCTGAAACAGTCTTCACAAAGGAAAAAAAAACCCAAAAACCAAACAATAAAGCAAAATAAATCCCCATTTTTGATACGCATTTCAACTTTGGTTCCTTTAGCTTGAGAGAAAAAACACTCCCTAATCAAAAAATTCATGCTCCTGACAGAAATATATATGCCACCTAAACTGCTTTGGCATGAATCTTCCAGTTTCTGAGAAGAAAATCCAGTTTTCACTAGGCAGGAGACCATGTGCAACCACATGTGTACAAATGCACGGGCCAGGAGCAGTCCACACAAATTCCAGCTCGGAATGAACCAAAGCAAACATTTCCTGGCTGCCTGTCACAGTGGCTCTCTGCCCCCACGTGCGGAAAAACAAGTGGGAGGCAGGCTGTGAACTTTCCCCCAGTTGAACAGTACTGCTCACAACTCCCGTTTCCACAGCTCCCATCAAACACCCAGCTATTTTAGGTAACACTGCAGGGACATTTACAGATGTAAAAATGCAGGCAAATGAAAATGCCTGCTCGTGAAGCTGCTCATGAACACTGATTTCAGGTCATCTGACTCGTATTACTTGGCTCCCTTTTGTCAGAGAGAGGGTGCTCCTCCATCTCGCATGTATTTGAATCCCAGGCTGCATGACTGCTGGAAAAGGACATTCCAAGCTGGTCAAGGTCAAGGTTCCCCACTGACAAGGACCTGAGCACAGGGTAGGGATCTAAAACGTGCAGGGAGGATGCTCAGAGTCATATCACAGAATGGTCTGGGTAGGAAGGGACCTTAAGGATCATCCAGTTCCACCTCTGCCAGGGGCAGGGACACCTTCCACTCTCTCAGGCTGCTCCAAGCCCTGTCCAACCTGACCTGGGACACTGCCAGGGATGGGGCAGCCACAGCTGCTCTGGGAACCCTGTGCCAGGGCCTCACCTCACGGCAAAGAATTTCTTCCCAATACCCAATCTAAATCTTCCCTCCTCAGCATATCTTTCCTGCAGCAAAACAGGCCTTGACATTCACATTCCTCACCCCTCTTCATGTCCACTGATTCCCTGCCTCCTGCAGATCATGCCAACCCTAACTGATTACAAAGCTTTGATGCAGACCAGCCTGGGGACCTGACCAAGCTACAAGAACTCCTTCTCCTCCCTTTTGGCCAGGTTGCCAGTTATCTACATTATTTGTTCAGTCACATCCACCGTGGCATTGCCTCATGAACAGTACAGGGGCGAGGATGGAACTTTGCCCTTAAACATTCCTTTCACAACAACATCCCTCTCTCTCTTTCATGGAGACTGCTCACTGCTGCCCACTTCCCAACAGCACCACGGGGCCAATAAACCAGGGCAGGTCACACAACAGAGGCAGCTGAACACTAACCCAGACTCAGCAGAAAATGAAGGGCTCGTTTTCACTTGGATCAGTTCTGGGCCCGAGTTCACCTTCTGGCTGCTCAACAAAACAGTAACTCAAGACAGAGAGAAGGCTGGACTAACCAGTAAGAGGAGAAGATGAAGAAGCAGCAGCACAATCTGTGTTATGCTGAATTAAACTGAACACAGACACTCCCTAAAGGTACCTAACTCCAGAGCCTGCCAAATTTTGCTTGACTGGAGAGGTACCTACAAATGCTACTCCCTCCACGGAATTTCAGGAGGGGCGACAAGGGTGGCTGAAGTCCTGAGCAAAAAAGGACTCTTTGTCCTTTGACAACTCTTCCTAAATTTCCATTAATTAGTTCTGTCCTACATTACCACAGCAAGATTCCAGAGTCTCTGCAATTTTCCAAGGTGATAAACATTGGATGAGAGCAGAACAATACCAAACACATAGAGATCTGAAAACTGTTGGGGCAAGAAAGCAAAGGTCACTCTGAATCCTTACCAAACACTATACTTGAGAAATCTTATAAACTGGTTTTGTTAACCACTTGCTGCCAAACAGGAACTGAAACACTATTTAATCCTCCAACATATCTCCAATGCACTTGGTATGAAAATAGTTCTTCATCAGATCCTGTTTTGAAACCCTAGAAAACAATCAGTAACATAAAAAAAGGAAATTTAGAAGCAAGAACAGTATATGAAAGTATTGTGGATTGAGATGAGAGAAAATTCTGCAGTAGGCACAGAAAACTAAGAAGAAACAAGTATGGGCAAGGTGCTCTCTTTCCTACCCAGCTCAGCAGAACCATCAGAATTAATACAATGCTGACTACACAGGCTTTAGCACTGCACCCTCACACCATGACTGACATGTATGTTATTATTTAGGTGCAGTCTGTCAACTAGCAAAGTGCTGTCAAACAGATAAAAAGCCCTATTGCAATAAATTTCAATTTTGTTTTCATACAAGAGCAGGTCTTAAAGGGTGTGTTTACCTCATTTTTAAGAGTCACAGAATTTAAACCATGTAGAGAATTTAAACCATGTAGAGAATTTAAACCATGTAGAGCATAGTTCTTTGCACCAAACACTTCCAGGACCTGTTGTGACTTAAAGAGCTTATCCTGCACTGTCAGTGCTAACACAGGCAGGGCCTGGATGTGACAACAGAAACTGCCAGTCACCAACATTTCAGGTGTCACTTACAGTCACTGCACGTAAACAGAGAATCACAGAATTACAGAATCTTCTGGCTTGGAAAAGACCTCTAAGACCAGTGAGTCCAACCATTCCCCCAGCACTGCCAAGGCCACCACTGCCCCATGTCCCCAGGTGCCACATCCACGCGGCTTTTAAACCCCTCCAGGGATGGGGACTCCAACACTGCCCCGGGCAGCTGCGCCAGGGCTGGACAGCCCTTTCCATGAAGAAACTGCTCCTCACACACAATTCAAATTCCCAGTTACATGACAGACACGCACCCCTTGCCATGCATTTGTTTGCAGCACAACTGACTCGAGCACTGCAGGGAGCCAACACTGAATTCCTGCATAAAGCAGTGCTGAAAGCAGAGGCTGTGACTGACACTCTCCGACCCCCTCCTCACCTTCTGCACCCCCTCCCCACCCTCTGAACCCCATTCTTACCCTCTGACCACATTCCCACTCTCTGAACCCCATTCCCACCCTCTGACCCCACGCAACCAGGTGTTTTTTGGAAGTTCCTCATTACTTCCAGCTGTCTGGCCGTGCTGGACCGTGGGGAGGGATAATGGGAATTCCCCCCCGGGAAGGACGGGAACGGCTCTCGGGGGCTCTACTTTCTAATTCTTGAGGGCCCCACGAGCTGCTCCGCGCTAGGGCCCCCTACAGCGCCCGAACCGTGACCGCCCGCCCTCAGGGTCCCCCCGGAGCCCCTCAGGGAGCCAGGGATCCGCGGTGGGACGGGAACCTCACCCCTCAGCAGCGCCATGGCCGCCCCGCGCCCGCTCCGCGCCCCGGCCGAGTGCCGCGCCCTCCCGCCTGCCCCGCACATTCGCCACGCCGGGGGCGGAGGGGACGGCCCGGCACGGCCGGGAGGCACTTTGCTTAAAGTTACTATTCTACGAGTAATTTTTAGGGATTTTTAAAATTTATTTTAAATGTGGGGGAGGGGGTTGGGGTTTTGTTTTTTTGGAATTTTTTTTTGTGGTGTTGGTTTGTTTTTGTTTTGTTTTGTTTTGTTTTAATTTTGCTTCTGCTAGGTTCGATTTTTCCGTGCGGTTTTGGCGAATCGGCGGCAGGGGAAGCGGGGGCCGGGCGGCGATCTCTGAGGGAAGAGGCCGTCCCGCCGCCCGCCTCACAGGTAATTACAGCGTGCGACAGTTAATTACAGATAATCGTGGAATTGTTTCCGCTGGAAAGGACCTCCGAGATCATCGAGTCCAGCCTGTCACCCGATCCCCACCTTGTCAGCAGCCCAGAGCACAGAGTGTCATGTCCGGGCGTTCCTTGAACACCGCCAGAGATGCGGACTCCCAACGTCCCTGGGCAGTTCCAAGGCCTGACCACATTTTCCATGGGGAAATTCCTCCTGATGTCCAACCTGAACCTGCCCTGGCGCACCTGAATCTATAAACCTTCTCGAGGGGGTTGTGGAGGGTCGCATCCCTGAACTCGTGCACAATCCATGGGTGACCCAGCGCTGCCCCTAATTCCAAGGTTTGGCTTCCCTGGACATGGATGGAGACGAGCAGGAGCTCCCTGCAGCTCATCGGTGTGACACCAGAAAGCCCCTGGATACTCTCATTTTCCAGCACTGCAGGCACTGAAAAAAGGGGATAGAAGGGCTAAAAAGCCTGCAATCACATATTGGTCACTAGAGGGAAGAACTGATCCCTCCGTGGGCTGCAATGAACACCTATCGGTCTCACTGATGCAACGCCATGGATGCTGCGAGAACCGAGAGCAGGACAGATCCATGAATGGCTGGTTTACTCTGATAATACAAAATAGTTAAAAACACACGCAAATATCCTAGAATTATACAACAGTTTGGTTTGGAAGAGACCTTAAAGCTTATCCAGTCCCTCCCCCTGCCGTGGGCAGGGACACCTTCCACTGTCCCAGGGTGCTCCAAGCCCCTATCCCAGCCTGGCCTTGGACACTGCCAGGGATCCAGGAGCAGCCACAGCTGCTCTGAGCACCCTGTGCCAGGGCCTGCCCACCCTCACAGCCAAGAATCTGCAACCTCCAAGCTGCACCAGAAAACCCACCTTCCACAGTCCTGGTGGTGGAAATGCACCTTGAAGTATGATTTATCTGTATAATTGCTCCAGTTGGAACCATCCCAGCTGTCAGGCAGAAGACATGGAAGCTAGGGAAAATATTTTGTGTACAAATAAAATCTGCCGTATGTCTTCAATGACACATTTAAAGTTCTGTAAATTTTCTAGAAGAAAAAAATGTTATCCTGTGAAGACTCCCATTTTTCATTTAAAATAAATTTTCAACTGCTTTCCCTACATTAATTCCGATTACTTAATAAATCTATAAATCAGTGAATATACACCAGCATGCAACTTTGTCTTTAAAAAGAGCCAAGAGTTTTGCTGTATTTCCTCTCTTTGCCATTGACTCCCCTCATCTAAGTCTCATTTAAGGCTGAGGGAAGGGATTCTGCCCCTCTGCCCCACAGAGACCTCACCTGCAGAGCTGCCCCAGCCCTGGGGAACAACAGCACAAGGACCTGGAGCTGCTGCAGCCAGTCCAGAGGAGGCCACCCAGATGCTCCAGGGCTGGAGCCCCTCTGCTCTGCAGCCAGCCTGGGACAGCTGGGGGTGCTCAGCTGCACAAGAGAAGGCTCCAGGGAGAGCTCAGAGCCCCTGGCAGGGCCTAAAGGGGCTCCAGGAGAGCTGCAGAGGGACTGGGGACAAGGCATGGAGGCACAGGACACAGGGAATGGCTTCCCACTGCCAGAGGGCAGGGACGGATGGGATATTGGGAAGGAATTGCTGTCTGTGAGGGTGGGCAGGCCCTGGCACAGGGTGCAGGCAGCTGTGGCTGCCCCTGGATCCCTGGCAGTGTCCAAGGCCAGGCTGGATGGGGCTTGGAGCAAGATGGGACAGTGGAAGGTGTCCCTGCCCATGGCAGGGGTGGGACGGGATGGGCGTTAAGGTCCCTTCCCGGGGTTTCTGTAACTTAAGCACGTGCACAAGGGGTGGCACTTCCTCCCCTCTTCTCCATTCATTTACAATGTCTCTCAGGGCCGTAAGATTCGATACTCGGTGAGTTTCTCATCAGCTGCCAACATTTCAGCTCCTCTGAAATCAAGTTATAACTTCTAAACTTTTCAGTGTCATAAGTAAAAGTGATTTTCCTAATTTCTGTTTATAAAGTACTTTGTAGTGTTAAAATAGAAAAGTTTCTACTAGATAGAAGTGTATTTTGAAAGGGGTTATTTTTTTGCATTGCCATTTTTGACCAAGAGCCGCAATTTCTTCAAAAGTGTTTATTTCACAAATTTTTTTTATCCCCAGCTGAATATTACAGTGACTATTACAAGCATTTCCTTATAAACAAAGGTGTAGTTTACAGATTTGTTCAAAATGGAAAAATATTTTATAAGCAGTAGTATTTCATCTACAGTATTCACTCATGTATGTCATTCAGCTTTGACAGCAGCTATACCTTCTGCTTAAGGTAATGACACTTCACACCACAAAAAAAAAAAAAAAATATCCCCAAAGATTTCAATATAGTAGCACTTTTTAAATATACTTTTTTTTCTTCTAATTTCAAATTAGTCTGAAAGTCTTTATCCACTGGCATTCACAACTTGAAATAATTTGGATACTCATCAGGGTAGTATGTCCTCTGGATTGTTTTACTTAACATCTACCTTGCTAGAATTTCTTTCAGAAAAAATCAATTTATGACTGCCATATATATATGAATCAATAAAGTCTGAGGAAAAAGCTTCATGGAAGTTCATGCAATTTATTTTAATTAGGTTCTATTTATATGCAATGATAAAAAGCTAATTTTTCAGTTAATGGTCTGAAAGAATAAGTTTCCACATTTCATCCACTTACTACTGAAGATGGAGGAAAATAACCTATTGTTTCAAGTGCAGCTTTTTCATTTGTACTTTTTGCAAATCATACAAATAAAAGAGTCATGTCCCGCAAAGATTTCTGTGTTTAAGTAGCAGTTTGATGAAAAGCAGCGACTGTGCTTAGAACATGCCCACATTTTGGTACTGTTTCACCAATACGAAGAAATTCTTGTAGATCCAGTGGAATAAACTGCATGAGCAAAAAATGTTTGTAATGTAGGATTGCATAAATTCAGTCTTGAGGTCTAATGTTCTTTCTACAGTCAACTACAGCAACTTTATCAGATAAGATAAGCAACCTCAGCTACGAAATGCCAATTTAAAAAAAAAGAAAAAGGAACTTTCTGGTGAAAACGAAACGTGGATGTTATCCTGGATGCTTCTTGTAGGTCAGCCAGCATACACCTGAACTCATGTTTGAAGTGTTGGTTTTGTAATGCTGGTGATTTGGGCGTTTTGATGGTTTATTTTATTTTATTCCCAATAGTGCTTTTCTGAAATATAAGCCATCATATTTGCAAAAATCACCGTGGGTCACTATTGTTTTTTTCCCCTAAGAACTTCAAAGTGGTTTTGCAGACCTCCTCAAAGTAAGATTTTGTAAGTAGGCTTTTAAATCCATAGACAACTTTTTCTATGACAGAATAATAAAAATATTCCACTGCTTTAATGCTTATTTCAGAGAAACAGTAGTTGAGCTAAACAGCTAAAGGCACAGAGTGGGAAAATGCTAAACTTAATAATCAATATTTAAAAATAAAGACAGATCTGGAGAAGAGCCAGCTTTCTCTAAGCCATGTGTTCATTTTGCCTTTTAAATAAAGTGTAAATCTGAGGAAAGAAAGGCATGCTTGAGAATAGCTATTTAATTAACATTTAAATATAAATTTTAAAAACTGCTAACAGAAAAGATAACATATATTAAAGGTATTTCCATACAGAGTTCTCTTCCAGTTGGATCTCACTGGATAAACTACATGGTGACAGATCAAGATGTTAAATCCCAGTTCCCATCTATACATACTAAGAGTTTTTAAGAAAGAACATATAAATTACAATCCTGAAAGTGCCAGTGAAAGACCGTTATCCCCTAGAAGACCATTAAGCACATTTTACAATGGTGATCAGCAACAAAGTCATTGCAGAAGAGGATTCTGCTGCAACCTGTCACTTAGTCTGAGTGATAAGCATATATTTAATCAATGTGTTGGGAATTGTACTCCAAATAATTTACATCAGAAAGAGGTAGAGACCTGAACTGCCTGAAACTGCTAACCTAAGGTAAATCCTGAGCAACAGCTCTCTGTTGAAACCACCTTACACAAAGGCTGAACCCTTTTGAATTATTTATTTTTAAACCATGATGACTACTGGAGCATGGAAAGAAGGGAAAAGAGACAACTAAAAAAATTCAGTGCACTGCAAAGACATTCACTGTGAAGAGGTAGGTGAAAATAAATAAAGATGTTCTGGGTGAGCGTGTGGTAGGGCTTGCTGGGCACGGACAGCAGACTGGTGGCATTGCTCTCTTTGTATAGCAAGGGGAGATGAAGGCACTACTGAAGACACAGCAGAGCTGAGTGCTCAAGGACTGCAGTTTGGAGGTAGTCCTGGCTCTATACAAGCAAACATCTGTAATTAGATGGGTGATGGTTAAGGGGGAAAAAATTACTTTTTAGTCTGAAGTCTGTCCTTCAGTGGTAACAGCTGTTCTAAACGATAGTCTCCATTTGAAACAATGTATTTACCCACTGGCATAGACCGATATAATTCTGCACAGCACTCAACTGTTTCTTTTAAAATGTGCTTTTTTGGATAGTAATATACATCTATAGTACATACAGGACTACTGCAGTGTGTATATACACCAATTATGTACATGTCGTCTAAATCACAACACACTCCTTGCCTAAAAAGGAAACTGCAGCAGACAGGAGTTAGTGTATCTGCAAGAAACTTCACATTCTACTTTAAACCTCTGAGCATACCTGGTCATAAATTTGCTGTTTGGATTTACACCAGCTAAAAGGAGTAAGATGGAGAGAGTGGGTTTTTCTTTGAAAGCTCTTAGTCAGGATGGAACTGCGGACCACAGAAGGAACCACAAAAGCAGGTGAGTTCAGACTGATTTAAACAAGACCGAGATGGAAGTGAAAAGGACAGAATGCTGGCAGCCACACATCCTGACTGCAGTTTGGCACGTTGTGCTATGGCAGAAGTATGCCCACGCTGAGCAGACATGGAGCAGCGCTGAGCCACAGGAACCCACCTCCTCCCCTGCTCAGCAGTCACCGGGAACTCAGCGTGTGCTGGCAAGGACCAAGCAAAACCCACAGCTGGTCCCCTTCAACATCTGTGTGGTGAGGTCACAGGGTTGGTTTAGTTTATAGGTCTGGTTAAAAAAAAAAAAACCCAAACCCTAACAGAATCTGAATTGATAGCAGTTATTCATTTAAGGTTGTTGTACACAAGTTTGGGTTCACTCTTAAAGAAATGGCTTACATTACTAACACACCACCTGACAGCTTTTTTTTTTGTGTTAGAACATTTAATCTCTTTTCTTTTAAAACTTTTTTTTAATTTTTAAAATATTCTTCATTTATCCAAGCTGTGTATTTGCATTATTAACATTTTGGATGACTACTGGACTGAATGGAGTTTTTTCCATGGACAGCTACAGTTAGGACTAACCCACTGAGTCTAGGTAGGGCTGGATGATTAAACTGGGTTGCCTTAGCATGATCTATGCTTGAGGTTCTGATACTGGCCGTGTAAGAGGTCCAAGAACCTTGACAGCCACTGGATAAAAGTTTTTGACACTTGAAAGCACAGGGAAAGCTAACAGTAGGGATCAGGATGATGCTATACTAGAAGCAGAAGGCTTAAGGCAGTCCTTTGCATTATGATTATTTCACTAGCACAAAACCTTTGCTAACATAAATTTGGTAATGTAAGAAAGTCCAGTGTAACAAAGTCCTGCCAACTTATTTAAATTTCCACTAAGCAGATGCACTGAATGTATTTAGGAGGAGCAACAACTGTTCTCAAACATAGAATTTGTGACAAATTCCACATCAGTGGAAACAAGCAGCATCCCAGCCCTGTTACCTTTCTGGTGTGATAAATATGTACCTCCTGCAATTTACCTTCTGAATTCACTACTGTGGATGCAGTTACTAGCAACAACTGGAGGCAGAACTGCATGTTCTGTTATTCACACACACAAAACCACCTCCTACTAGACAAATGACATCCTTCAAGGCAGCACAAGTGTCTCAGATTTTGTTTTTGTCATAGACACCTATGAAGATCAAAATAAGCTGTCTCCCACTTTCATCCTTTTTTTGTTAGTAGCTTTTGGAGATGATTATGGGCTTTTGAACTATGTCAACATAAAATCAAGCAGTAAAAAATACATCTAACTTTTCAAGTATCCTTATTTCTGAGCTGCAAATTACCAAAAAAAATCACATACAGACCAGTGTCTTTTTTAGTGTACATTTTAGCATCCATTTGTTACTGTGCACTGGTTCTTCCATAAGCCTATTTGGTCCATATTTAAAGAGCTCCTTGAATTCCTTTCGTGATTTTTTCTTCCGTTGCTGGAGGTCTCTGGGTGTGAGAGGGGAGCTTAATTCTACTTTCTTCAGACTTTATTGAGAAAATCCAAGTTGAGAGAAGCAGGGAGATGAATGGAGTCCATGGTGATGGCAGATGGGTTGAATGGGAACAGAACTGGGAACATGTGCTTGAAGTCTAACAGCAGCTGTGGAGGGTCATTCCGTTCTTGCAAGTGCTTCTGTTGGGTGTGGGAGAAGAAAACAAGTTTAGCATCAGTTCTTGCCTTTTCTTGTGGTCTTTAACACTATCAAAGGTTTGAGAATGCACATCATTTTATACATACTGCAGAAAACAGTGAGAACTATTATGTTCTCTTCTGCAGAAGCTTTCCTCTGAGCAAGTATTTACAGGAATTTCTATACAGACTGTAGGAAACAGGAGAACCTGGTTACATTTTCTACAGACCACAAAGTAAGATACAAGTCCTGGAAACTAGATGACCCCCCGTGCACAGCAGGACTACATGATACCAGCAGAGCACCTTTGATTCAGCTGCTCAACCATGGAGATATGTTCTGGGGGTACCTGAATACATGCCTTTCCTTTTCCTGCCTGCTCCTTGCGAGCATTAAAAGATGTTTGGCTTTAATTTGTTTATTTGTCCTTTATTTGCCAATTTCAACCTCCTATCTCAGAAATAACTCAATTTCACCAATGTTTTGTTTACTCCTGCAACCTTAATCCCCAGTCGTGTTGCTACTGAAGAGCTGAATTATCTGAGCTGGGGATTTGGGTGCTAACTGCCCTCTGTGATTAACAGCCTGGTTATCCCTGCAGCTATGTGCTGTAAATGTATGCACATACATGGAGAACTGAGTTCAGGACAACCTGCAGCAGCATGCCTTTTACAAAATCCCTGAGTTAGCAGTGATTTAATACAGACGTCACTAAAACTACAGAGACATCATTCAAGCCCTCCAATTGACAGCCCTTTAAATTTACCTGTATGTTTCGTATGAATGCTACTGTCACACGTTCTTCAAACTCATTCACAGGAGTGTAGAGATTAAGTATCTTTACAATCTGTTGAAAACAAAACAGGGTTACAGTTGTGAGAAGCCAAACTTTTCCAGAACACAAAGCACCACCAGCAGTTTGTCATTATATGTCCACAACACATCTGCCATGACCAAACTGAGAACAGAACCAGCACAAGTATCATCCTGATGTTTCTCTTTGCCTGCTCTAAGGTATTACAAGATCTCTGGACCTGTTAAAATCACTTCTTATGGCAACGTTTGTAAACTGGGACTAGACTTAGACAACAGATTTATACAGGGACTCCACCTGGCTGGCACATGGTGACATGGATGACTTCTGATGTCACTTCTACAATACTTCTCTTGATGCTCCCTCACTCCTTCTCCCTTACCACCCCTCAGCTTTTCTCAAAAACACATGTTCAGGACAGGGTGACAGAGACCTATCAGAAAGGCTGAGAACCACTGGAAATTAGCTCACACATCTCACTTCTCCCTTCCTACAACAGTATCAAATTAAGGACAGGCAATCCAGCAGTAAAAAACGTGAGTTTATATCCTCCAGGAACAGAGTCTCAAAGTTTAAGATCAGATCCAGTCAGTCTAGGTTGGCACTTCTCAACCTTCTGCCCCAAATATGAATCCTTGGTGGGCATCCTGCAGACACAGCCAGTTTAAGACCTGGCAAAAGGCAACAGGTGGGTTTAAAATGTCAAGAATCCAACTTACACAACAAACTCCTTGGGTCTGGGTTTCATTTTTGCACACTTCTGGAGCTCCAGTGCCATCAGTGGCACCGTATAAGAGGAGCCACTGCTGTGACCAGCTCTGAGAGAGGCCAAGACGTAACATCAGTCCTGGAAAGGGCAAGTTGTGCCCACTGAAGGAATGGCACGCTGAGGCTGAGCACTGAAGAGCTGGCAGCAGGAGACCACCCTTTCCCACTCCTTAATTATCCACACCCTGTGCTGTAAACCCCAGGCCTGCTCCCCACCTGCTGGGTCGTGAGCGACGTGCACAAGGAGCAGATGGCCTCAGCGTCCTCCGAGGTTTTCTTTTTCAGCTGCAGGAGCTGTGCTGCCTGAATCAAGGGCTCCAAAGTCTGTGCTGCTCCACTCTGCTGCAGATTCTTTCCACGCAGCCACTCCTCCAGCTGGCTTATATTAAACCTGGATAAGCAATCAAGATGTGAACTGAGAGATAAGAAGTAGCATCTCAAAAGGCCTCTTTGGGACTCAAGTTTTGTTGCAGTGTTGGTGCATGTGGCTTTTTGTGATACATACAGCATGAGGCAATCAGACTAAAGCTTAATACTCAACAACTCTGAGTAAAATATATACTGTAAGTAGCTTACAAATAGATGAATTATGTACCAGCTGAACAATACAAGGGAGGTGCTTTTCTACAGCATTCAGATTCCTCCAAGTTTCAACAATTAAAATGAAGCTTTTAACCAGCTTTTAAATGCTAACAAGATCCTGCAAGGTACCCAGGTACTTTTGAGACTATCTACAGAGAAAACACTTTTGCTGTGCCCACTCTCCAGCTCAAGGGGAACACACTTTTCCGTGTGGGAAAGAGAGAGGGTAGCAAAAGGAAGATTTGACTAATTTACACTGAGAAATGCACTTTATTTTCCTATTTTCCACCAACTTATAACATTAACAAAACTTCCCTAAGCAGACACAGCCATGCCCCAAGCCCCAGCCCCACCTCAGCTGCATGCCCGTGCTCCACGAGCAGACGTCCTTCCTCAGCAGGAGGTTGTTCAGGGCAACAGCATTGATCATGTAGAAGAGCTGCTTGAACACCTGCTGGATGATCTCTGGGTCCAGGCCCTGGTCACACATGATGCTGTGGAATGTGTTCAGCTGGCGAATCATTTCATCCAAGCTGTAGGAGCTGTCACCTTCTGCCACAGTGGAGGAGTATTTCCTGTAGCCCATCGGTTTGACACTGGAAAGCCCCTGGATACTCTCATTTTCCAACACTGCAGGCACTGAAAAAAGGGGATAGAAGGGCTAAAAAGCCTGCAATCACATATTGGTCACTAGAGGGAAGAACTGATCCCTCCGTGGGCTGCAATGAACACCTATCGGTCTCACTGATGCAACGCCATGGATGCTGCGAGAACCGAGAGCAGGACAGATCCATGAATGGCTGGTTTACTCTGATAATACGAAATAGTTAAAAACACGCGCAAATATCCTAGAATTATACAACAGTTTGGTTTGGAAGAGACCTTAAAGGCCATTTAGGTTCAACACCCCTGCCATGGGCAGGGACACCTTCCACTATTCAAGCCCTGTCCAACCTGGCCTGGGACACTTGCAGGGATGGGGCATTCCTCAGATAAATCCTCAGGGATTTGGCTGAAGAAGTAATTCTTCTCATACCTTCTCTCACTCTCGGAAAACAAGGTCTTTATGAGTCTTTTTCCTCTTCCCAATCCTTTCCTCCCTTATAATGTACATTTCCATCCATAAAAAGATTAACCACAAACCTGGTCTGGCAGCACAACCTCACCTCTTCCACTGCCTCCCCAACAGAAATGAAAGCGGTATCTTCTATAGTGGGGGGGAAAAACCCTCATCCTTATTAGTTTCTATCATGGAGGAAGATGAAAACTCTCTCAGGTCAAGCTGGCAGTGTGCAAAGGTCTGAAAAGCAGCCAGAGCAGATAATCTGGGCCAAGAAAGCCCTTGCTAAAGGGCAGCGTGCTGTGAGCTCACCGATCATGGGCTGCAGGATGCCCCCGGCGATGTTGATGAGCTGCTGGTAGATCTGGATGGAGAGGTGGCCCAGCACCTGGCGGTACTCGGTCAGGTCGAAGTTCTTCAGGCAGTGCTCGTTCTGCTTCGCCGTGTTTTGGGTCATGAAACCCTGAACAGGAAATTAAAGCACCCAGGTTTGTTATCCCACCCACTTACAGTCCATCAAAATCACTGCATTAAAGCCCCCCTGCACCCTTAGAGTACAATATACCAAAACATGTTACCAAAGTACGTTATAGAAAAGATCAAAACTCATAAATCACCTTTGATTTACTCAGGCATTTGTTCATAAGTTATTACTAGAGGACTACTTTTTGAAGAAAATCATTAAACTACCAGTTGTTCATTTTATCCTTACCAAGGACCTGGACATTTGTATTAACTGCAACACACAGGATTAGAAAATGACAATTCAGGCCCTCTGACACTACTTTATAGCTATGTGCTTATCCCTTTGAATTGCAATTGTTTTTATGGGAAACAAAGTATTTTGAAATTAAGATTTTTATAAAATTGGAAAAAAAAAATTGTGACTGCATGTTATGTGCTTTGACAACATTTTAAACTGTTCTGAAATTCGTAAATCTCCCCAAATAACTGAAATAGTTGCCTGCCTTTTGCTGATACAGCTGAGCTCTAATCCTGCCATTTGGCTGCTGCAAGCCCTCAGATCTGGGCTCAAATATTAATACCAGTTTTAGTGGCAGAAGCCAATGCGATGTTTTAATTAACACAGATGCTTTAATTGCCTGCTCATATGGTCTTATTTGGTGTGAAAATTAGAATTATGCAACTGTTTTTGTTGGTTGCTGACTAGCAAAATACAGCATGTACAAATCTGAGTTGATTTCACAATTTCCCCATTTTCCTGACTAATCGAAGAGCATCAAGCATCAAGCTCTTCACGTGACAGGACTGCACGTGGTTTGGGATTTTCTTTTAAACCATTTCTTAAAAATAGCCTGGATTTAAAACTGGAGATAACAGTATTTTGGAAACTGCTCAGAAATATTTCTCCCCTCTATTTTTTGCACCAAATTGCCAGTGGAATTTGCAAACAGCTGCTTCATTTAACACAGCAAATCATGGCGAACAACGTAAAATTTGACTGTGTTATAGCCCAGCTGGTTTTCTGGGGAGGATTTTCTTTAAATGCAATATTATTCTCCAAACAGAAGAGGGCAAACAAGAGCATAACTGCTAGTAAGTATTCTCTAAAATATTTTTAATTTAACTTTTCATTTTAAATCTTCAAAATCCAGTGCTAAGTTTTTACACACAAATCCTTATCTTTTGAATGACCTGAATAGTTAATTTAATTGTATGAATTTTTTTTCCTTAAAGTTTGAATGCTCAATATATCTAACAAAAATCAAGATTTAAAAAAAAAAACAGTATTTGGGTCTGTTGAAAATTTTAATATGCAGAATATATAGCTATAAGGATGGCAGTGTGTAATGTTCTAGGAGGACTGTGCTAATCCCAATTTGTTGGAAGGGAACAGCTTTAATAAAACTTACTCCAAGCTATAAAATATTAGTAAATGAAAAGCTGTGGGACCAACTAAAACCAGGATAACAGCCTCCAAAACAGCCCACCACAGATAGAATGGGAGAGCTGGAGGTGTTCAGCTGCACAAGAGAAGGCTCCAGGGAGAGCTCAGAGCCCCTGGCAGGGCCTAAAGGGGCTCCAGGAGAGCTGCAGAGGGACTGGGGACAAGGCATGGAGGGACAGGACACAGGGAATGGCTTCCCACTGCCAGAGGGCAGGGACAGATGGGATATTGGGAAGGAATTGCTGTCTGTGAGGGTGGGCAGGCCCTGGCACAGGGTGCCCAGAGCAGCTGGGGCTGCCCCTGGATCCCTGGCAGTGTCCAAGGCCACGCTGGACTGGGCTTGGAGCAGCCTGGGACAGTGGAAGGTGTCCCTGCCCCTGACAGGGGTGGGACTGGATGAGCTTTAAGGTCCCTTCCAACCCCAACCATTCTGTGCTTTTAGGAGCTTTTCCAGGAGCTGCTGTGCTATAACCAGATTAACCAAGGAGGGAAGTCTGAGTGGCCCCATCCCGCAGTCGGGGGAAACCCTGGTGCCAGGAGGATGCAGGACCCTCCCTGCAGGGCTGCCCACTGCCCCCCAAGCCAGGTTCTCACCTCTTCCCCGCTGTACTGCTTCAGGCAGTGCAGGAGGCGGCACGTGTTCGCCAGCCAGAACGATGTCATCTCAAAGTCATCGTGGTGCTTCTGCAGGGACAAAGTGAAAACATGTGAGATGCCCCCCTTCCTTCCAGTGGCGGGTGATGGCATCACGAAACAAAGTGATTCTGAGTTTCCCCACCCAAAATCAGCAAGTTTTCACTCTGCAGCTGGGCAGTATTAGCCATTTCTTCCCCGCAAACTTTTTTTTTTTAATCTCTAAATTCAAACAATTTTATTGCTAAGATCACAATTCTTGTTCTTCTAAAAAGGGAGTCTCTAAGAGCAATTTGGCTTGAAAGTTGTTGTGAGAGCTGAGTGCCACACACTTGGACATGGTTATTACCATCTGACACCTCTCAACCCCGAGATAAGAGCAAATGGGCACCTGCCTTCAGCACTTTCTTAACACCGTTGATGGTGGAGGTGAGCAAGGAGTGCACCTTCTGGTCATCATTGATGTAATCTGCGTGTCTGATGCACATGTAGAGGATGTAAGCAGGAAGGCAGGGGACAGTAGCAGACACCGCCTGAGGCTTGAGATCTAGAAGATTTGACAATTAAAAAATAAAAAAAATTCACAAAAAACCCAAACTTAAGTTTCCCCAATTGACAGGTGAAGCAGAGAACGCCAGAGCAAACCCCTCTCCCCTCAGCCCTGGGGAAAACGGTGTTTTGGCTCTGCAACTTGCATCCCTCTCTGCAGCATGGACACAGAGCCAGAGGTCCAGTTGCAGGGCAGAGGGACTTGCCCTAGACCCTCAGCACAAGGGCTTGGGAGGGCAGCCCTGTCTGCACCACCCCATTTCACCTTATGGATGCACAGTAGAAACAGAGCTTCTTTACCACATAAAACCCTACCCCAGCAGCACACAAACCACCTTGGAACAGCTCCCTGAAGCTTTCAGGAATACCTCCCACAAGCTATAAATCCCCTCTCTGAATTGATGACACATTAAATCGCTCTTTCCCTCAAGATACTGAATCCTAATGGCAGCTGCGGGCATTTGGAGCCTCTAAAGAACAAGACTGTCTGATTAGGGGAACTTCAGTGCCCACAGCAATGGGCTAGCACTGCTCTTTGAACACTTTTGGGATCCTCACTAGGCTCCGCTGGGGTTAGAGAGTGGTGGTAAATACCAATGCCTAGCCAGGGAACCCTGACTTCTGGAACAGCACTGAGTGAGGGGCTGCTGCAGCAATTCTGACCAGGCTGTGCAGTGCAGAAGAGCTCTCAAGTTCATTATCTGTTGTCTGTTATTACCTCATAAACTGAACTCCCTTTGTTCTACTGCTGTGCCAGATCCCAGGGGTCTATCCTTCTGCCATCCTCTCCCTATCTTTGACAACGTAGGAAGCTCAGCAAGTTACTGCCTGCTCTAAATACTGCAGCCTCGCTTTGCATTTCCCATTTTTTGCTATCCCTAGGGGATTGTATCCATACTGGTCTGTCTGCTTAGTGCAGCACTACTTCACCTACCCAAACTGCCATCACCACAAACATGCAGCCCCAGAAGGGATTAACTGAGAAGATCTATTTGTCTACCTTGTTTTTTTATTCTCAAGTTTACAAACTCCCCCAGGCAGGAGAAGAAGCAGCCAGGCAGAGGAGCAGAGCAAGTTCCCCACCTGTAATGAGGTTTCGGATGAGAAGTGGCTCATCTTCCTTGTAATATTCCAGCATTCCCTGAAAATCTTTCTCCTTCCTCTGGACAGCAACCTGCATGTTCCGCTCATGCGACCTCCTCTCCACTGGCACCATTGTCTGTGATGCTGTGAAGAGAAAACTGCATCAACAGTGGCACCTGGAAATCAACAACTTCTCAGGCCCTCCACTGGCCTTAAGTGCAGACAGCAAGTCAAAAAGTTATGTATTATAAATTCCCAATAATATCATGAGCTTTGACAGACTTATAAAAATATAAAGAATCAGGTCCTGGATTACCAGTCTGCAGAGTTCTGACTATGAATGAAAGAAAAAGTGCAAAACTTGAACCTGAAAGAGGAAAAAAATGAAGCCATTTTTTATTTTCCAAGAGACCACAGGCTAGAAGGTAGCAACCCTAGTGTATGATTTTCACACAGTGGGGCAAAAAGCAGACAGGCAAAGCAGAATCCCTGAGCATGTCATCTTCTGTCTGCCTACAAAGCTGCAAACCTCAGTGGCACACTGCTGAAGTGTAATAAAGCAGAAGAGACCAGCATGTAAATACTGCAGCAAGCAGCATGCAAATCACACTGACAGAGACCAGCTGGGCGAGCCGTGGAAACCCTCCAGTTATTCAGCTTAATTTCACTTAATGCCTGGTTTCCAGAAATTAACTCATGAGAATGGGGCTCTCTGATTAATCACAGCTTCTCCAGAGAACAGGAAGCACTTTCTATACAACACAGATGCCACATTTAAGGTGCTTTCTCATCAAGGAGAATATACATACACATTTTAATACTAAAGGGTTATAATCCCCCCTTCAAACTGACAGATCAGAGCATTTTTCTGCTGGCTACTGGGCTCCTTTCTGTATCTCTGCCTGAGTCACTGCATTGACAGCAAAAAGGTTTCCTTAAATATCCTCCAAACCCTGGTACAGAGTCAGTGTCAGCTCAGTGCCTGCTGCTAGTTCAGTGCCAGAACAAGCAAAATCTTACTTTCATAGAAAGGAAAAGAGGAAAAAAAAATCCCAAACCCTGCAGCTCTCCAAGGCTGGCCAAAGGAGTAAAACCCAACTGCAGTTCCCCCAACCCAGTATCTCCCAACACACAAGTCACCTTCAAAATCTTGGATCTTCTTCATGTAAATCTTCAGTTGCTTCTTCAGCTTCTTTTCATTCTTTTCCAACTTTTCCAGCAATTCTTTAAGATCCTGAAAGACAGAAGATGCATTTAAAAGAACTCCCAACATTAAACCCAAGAACAACTCATTTGGTGTGAGTTAGAGGCTGAAGCCTGGTCTGTGCATCGCCAAGGCATGGTGGAAGAGGAGCACCCCTCACAGTATTTAATCCTGGCTGTTAATCACATTCAAACAGTTTTATTTAGATACTGGAGTTGATGAAAGAGGCAAAAATTCAGGAGGTGCCAACATGCCCTCCAGACCTTGCACACAGATACACAAGGGGAGAAAGGGAAAATTTATCATCATCCAGGCCAACTTTTTGGAGGGGCAACTGCCCTTCCACACTTCCAATAAAAGCAAGCAAGGTGAAAGGCAGCCTTTGTGCCTAACAGAGTAGAGGGGTCCCCAGTGATCTGATTTGGAAGGCAGTGCCACAAAGTAGACAGGCTTAGAAAAAGCATTTAAAAAAATTTAGAAATAAAGCACCTATGTAGTGACAAAAGTCATATAGCCATGGAACATCAGCTCAAGGCCGAGTACCAACGCTCCCAAATGCACCAGTGGGAGATGCTGATGCATTCTGCACAGAGTTTAGGAGGGGTGAAAGAGATCCCAGTGCCTTCCCCTCCCTGTTATGCTTCCTATCTCCTTTCTCTCAAACTGTATTTTCCCCTCTTCCTGTGTTTTAGGACAGCCTCTTACCAGGTTTTCATTGGTCAGCCGTGTAATTTCTTGCTGAAGTCCGAACTCCACCTGGACCTCTGGAGAGAGCTGCAGAGTCTGCAAGAATGCCTGCTGCTGCTTCTCCAGCTCCTCTTGCATTAAATCCACCTGGTTTCTCAGAGCTTCCATCTCCTCCTCATGCTCCCTTCTCTGATCCTGTAGCTGTGCTTCCAGCAACCTGAGAACAGGACCACACTGATCAGTCTGGGATGTCAGCATGATGGTAGTAACCACCACTTGAGTTTAGATCCTTCAAAATTAGCCAACTTGGGAGATACTCCCAGTCAACCTCCCTATAAAACTGACAAACAAGAAGCTGTGGCTGTAATTGCCACATTAGTCTGTCATTTGTATACTGCAGATGAAATACTTTTGAAATTAAAGAGATATGAAATCAAATGTTGGTTGTTTTTTTTTTAAATAAAGTGAGGAAAAAAATCCCAAAGCACCCTTTTTTATTTAACTGAATCAAACATCCAGGTTCCTTTACCGGCAAAAAGCAAATGCATGGCAAGAAAGCTGCACAGATCAACACCTGCAGGTTTTGTTTTCAAAAGCTCAGCTTGAAGGGCATTTGTTCCTGTGCTCCTTTCCTGTCAAACATCAATTCTCACTCTTGAGAACTGAACTGCAGGTCTTGCAAATGGCTGTGTTCAGATGGAATGCCACTGGCTTTGTTTGCTACAGCTGGGAGTATCATAAAAGGCAGATGAAACCCTCCCTTCCTCGTAGTTGTTTGTACAGCTACCATCCATCTTTGTTTAAAAAGAAGAACACTCACCAGTGCCTCAACTGGCTTCCTTCTAGCCCAAGACACACAAATACTAACACCACGACACAGCTGAGAGAAGCCACCAAACCCACCCCTTCTCCCACTTTTAGGTGTGCACTCCCTGTATTCCTCCAATAATTTGTCCTGCCAACCCTTCCCACCACCCTTTCACCTGCACCAGGCCACGTTCCAGCCCTGCACAAGGACAACTGTGGCACAGGGCAGGGTTGTGGAATACTGAGCTAAAGGGTTACTAATACATTCAGTTAATGGATTAGCCAGCCATTTGCTAAGACATAATGCCTTTTTAAACCCAGTGGAAGAATCATTCATCACTGAGATGTTAACTGCAGGCACCTGTGCTGATGGTGATGGTGACAAACCTGGCAGGTGACACAGTAAGAGTGTCCCCTACCCCCTGCTACATGGAAATCTCCCTTCAGCTCACCAGCTGTTGCCGGAAGACTGGAGTAAGTGACTCCAGAAGGTACGAGGACTCTGAGAGAGAGCCACCAAGCCAGAAACTGCAAAGTATAGTCCCAGAGTATACAGGACGATGGTGGCCAAGAGAGGAATGACCCAAGGGGATAACCAAGCCCCTGCCCCTGCTGCAGCTCAAGGATGTGCCTGGTCAGAGCTATGGATCACCTCTCACCCAGCTCAGGGCTTTCTGACACTGGATGCAAACAGCAATCCTCAAAGAAGACTCTGCTGTCAACAACTTCACACTGAGCCAGGACATGCACAGACACACAGCTGTGGGGAAAAACCTACAACTCTCTCTGGTCCACAGGGAAACTGACGGTGATCCACTGCTGTGAACTGTTTCCCTACAGGAACAACTATTCATGGAATTTTTTTGTTACAGTGGGGATACAACAATATTTTTTGTTGTTGTTTTGGAGTTTTTCTTTAGTAACTTTTATAAAACAGCGCATGCTTTTAGGGAAGATCCCTGGATGAGAAGTACTAATCATTCCCCAGGTTGTTTTGTGTGGTTGTTGTTTTTGTTTTCTTTAGAAAATTTAACACAATCTCTACTTCCACCTTCCAGCACAAGACAGAAAAGCATGTTTTCCACCTATAGAAACATGGGCAATAATCCAGTCAGCCTCATAATCCCATCAGGACTTATATTCTTAATAGGCTTGGAAAATACAGACCTACCATGAAATAAGTATTAAGTACTTATTTTTCATTTTATTTCTTCATATTGAGATTAGTTTGGGTTCAGTCTGGATAATCCATGAGACACCCTTAAAAGAACATGCTCCTTCTGTGTACCTGGGTTCCTACTCTGCTTGGAAAAACACATGAAATAATTGCTGTTACTTCTTCCTGTTATTGTCTTCCTGTTATTGTCTGGTTTCACTCTGATACCTCTGGATGCAACCCCTGTAGACCACTCTACACAAAATATTTAAATTTTTCATCTCTTTAGTGTCTTTAAATGTTAAATAAAAATCATATATTTTGGAGCCCTATAACCACCAAGCACAGGGGTGATGCAGGACAGGAATCCAAGAGGGATATTTGCCCAGCAGAGCAGGACGTGGGGAGAGCTGAGCAAGGATGGCACCCGGTGTCCACCACGTGCCTTTCTCACCCACAGACAACACATGGATGGGAGCACACAACCCCCAGGATCGTGCAAAAGCGAACACTGGGATACAAGGACAGGCCCTCGCCTTCCAACAGGTCAAGGATTGGGAAAAAATACTTCTGAAAGGTGCCATATCTTAGTGCATTTTGGGGGAAAACAAATAAATAAAATAGGAGGGGTTTTTTGGCTTCTTGGAGATCACAGCTTCCCAACCCCTTCATTGCCCAATTTCCCATTAATGTCACATAATCCTTACTGGATCACAGCTCAGGCGTTAGTGACAACAGCCACCACCAGCAATGGCCAGCTGGAACTATGACTCCTCTGAAAATTACAGGAGGGTCTCAATTCCTGCAGTGTGGAAATCTGACCTCCAGCTGCTCCCAGAGAGGACAGTGGGCCCTGTCCAGGATTATATGGCACCAGCAGAGCAAGAGAAAGAAATGAGGGAAAGGAAAAGGGAGGAGAAGGGGAAGCAGCAGTGGGGAAAAAAAGAAAGTGTTTGACCTGGCAACTTGCTTTAAACCTTGATAAGCCAAGCCGAGCTCTCCATCTTCATTGAGATACCCCCAGTCCTCAGTCTTGCTAGAAATAAAGGACAGAAAAAGGAAACAAGAGGACAGAGAAAGACAAAAGGTCAATTGAAAGAGAAGGGGGAAAGGTGCAGAACCCTTATTTGTTTTATTAAGTATTATTTTTTAGAGCACACTTTCATTGCATTGCTTTTTCCACCACAGGGAAGGAGAGCCCTGCCCTGGCTGTGCCCTGTATCACATTTTAAAAACAAGTTTCTCCATTTCCTTCCCACTGCAGCAACTCCCACTGGTCTAAAATAAATTCTTCTACTTCAGCCAAGGGTTTCCCTGGCATTTGAGTCAAACACATCAGTCTTTCCTTGGAGCAACCTGTGGTGGAGCAAACACCACATGCATCCACACAAGATCAAGCTCCTATGTACACATCCAGGCAGAAAAGTCTCATCTCAGTTTAATATTTTTAGCAGATTGGTTTTTTAGTCTCCTTTCAGCAGATTGATTGGGGTTTTTTTCAAGGCAAGAAGCTGATTTATCTTCTTTAATAAGGTGCTGAACACATTAATAATGAGTGATGTAAGCCGGTCAACTTGACCAGAAGCACTTGTTACAACAAGATTTTACGTGGCTTTGATGTCAGTTAGAAAACACTGTTTGTTTTAAGCAATAACAATTTTAAAAGTAAGCAAAGAAACCATAAAATTTAATATATCATTATATTTTAAAAAAAAACAACTAAACACAAACAAAACACAAAAAGAAGCAAGCCAACACACATCTCCTGTTTTGAAAAGAGCTGTAGCAGATGCCATTCCCTGGCAAGGGAATCTCTGCATATTTCAGTGGAAAAGCACAACATACAAACTTTCTACAGCAAATTTTCACACGAGGAAAGCAGTGAGAAATGTGGTGTTGCAGCACTGCTTTGAAAGGGCTCTGGAGGTGCCTTACCACCACAGACAGCTCGTGGATCCCTCCCCATGCCAGTGCTCCAGCACAGCACTTCTCAAAACTAGCAAACATTTCAGGCACGACATTTGCAAAGTTCATCTGTTAGAGCCACATGTATGAATTTAAATTAAAACCTTGTTGCTACCCCATATGTAGCAAGTTTCCAAAAGGGTCTGCAGGCTGACAGATACAGGGAAGTTTATTGGTCTCATTTGCATGAATTTGTTAGTAAAGTCTTTTTTTTGGTTCATATAATTTTAGCAGGACATGTCCTCAGGCACTAAAAACCAAAGGAAAAAGCAGGAAGGATCCTCACTATTTATTGCATGTCAGAAACCTGTGAAACCTCACATGATGAGCAGCATTTTTAAGAGATAGCCTCCTTGGGAGAATAGCTTTCCTTCCTTTTTTAATCACAGGCATTGAGATAAATGAGGAGAACAGTTCAAGGAAGTGCCATCATAAGGTAAATATATAAAAAATGTCGATTTAAGGTAAACCTGCACTGGGAAATAAGCATTCAGTCCATCTCCATCAACACAGCACTGACACAGAAATCACTGCACTCCCCCTTCTCCCAGAAGTTCCTGTTGACCAAGACATAAAAAGGGGTCCTTTCAACGTAATTAGATTAATTAGCATCTGAAATATAATTTCCTAAAATGCTGGGTAAATCCTATTCTCAGATAAGGCTGGAGAGGACTTGAAAGGTCATGATTCACAAAGCCTTGTTTCCCCTTTATCCTGGTTTTGGAGGCACAGCTCTGCGGGAGCAAACTGTCCTCATCAAGAGCAAAACATTCCTTCCCAAACACCTCCCTGCCCTGTGAAAGTAGCTTAAAGGAGGTGTATATACACCAAACCCAGACACATTAATTTCAGCGTCTTCAGTAAATGATCATCTCTTCATAAAGAAGGGGCATTTCCCTTTCAGACACAGATACATCTTTTTGTTTTAGTTATAATGGAAAATAACGCGCACCACAGACTGGATATACGGCAGAGTGGGAAGATACCCACTGGAGAGTGGGAAGCAGAGATATGAACCCTTTCCACATGATGGCCTTTCCCAGCTGCAAAAGCATCCCCCATGTGAAGCCAGCATCAGCTCTTTTGCTTTGCATGGCAGCTGCAGGTGGGACTTGCCCAACAGGAAAGAAAAATCCACGTACTCAACAGAAATCACTGGGAAGCTATCACGGAAGCTAATTTCAAAGACACAGCCTGATTTACTTTGAGCTGCCAGGTTATTATCTCTAACATCATCACCTGGTCTCTCACTGGCTCTGCGTTTCCCCCAAGATCAAACAGGCTTGAAAGAATGACCCCAAGAATTGAAACAGGGAATAAAAAGCCTACTTAGCTTTAGATTCAGTTACTGAAGCAGAAAATGAGGTAGGAACTAACTTGATAATTCTTCCCTTAGCAGCTGAAATTCAGCAGAATTTTTTTAAAAAAAAAAAAGGAAAAAAGAAAGAAAAAAGCAGAGTTTAATGCATTTATAAAGAAAGGGCTGATTTCAGTTGAAACTTGCCCTTGACCTGGAATCAAAGGGCTTTGTGGAGAGAGAATTGCTACATGGGCAGGTTTAGCAGCACGTGGCAGAGTTCCTCCTGGTTACTCCTGCCATATTTAGAGGTGCTGCTTCTAAACACATGGAGACATAGAAGAATTAAAGGTTGATCTCCCACCAAAATAAAGCCATGCTCTGTGCTCAGCCTAAATAGCTGAGACGTGATGACTTGGAGCTAGGAGTGACTCCTGGGCAGAGCAAGGTTTTACCACATCAGTCAGCCTGGGCCAGTGGAAGAGCATCCACCTGGTCAAGAAGCACCACAGACCAGGGAGCAAAGAGCAGCTGACACCCCTGAAGGACAGAGCCATCCAGAGGGAGCTGGACAAGTCCAAGCAGTGGCCCAAGGGAACCTCATGAGGCTTAACAAGGCCAAGTGCTGGAGCTGCAACTGGGTCTGGGCAATGCTCGGAATCAATCCAGGATAGGGAAGAGCAGCTGGAGCAGCCCTGGGAGAAGGACCTGGGGGTGCTGTGGGGGAGAGCTGGACCTGAACCCCCCATGCCCTGGGCTGATCCCCAGCGTGGGCAGCAGGGGAGGGGGGATTCTGCCCCTCTGCCCCGCTCAGGTGAGACCCCACCTGCAGAGCTGCCCCAGCCCTGGGGAACAACAGCACAAGGACCTGGAGCTGCTGCAGCCAGTCCAGAGGAGGCCACCCAGATGCTCCAGGGCTGGAGCCCCTCTGCTCTGCAGCCAGCCTGGGACAGCTGGGGGTGTTCAGCTGCACAAGAGAAGGCTCCAGGGAGAGCTCAGAGCCCCTGGCAGGGCCTAAAGGGGCTCCAGGAGAGCTGCAGAGGGACTGGGGACAAGGCATGGAGGGACAGGACACAGGGAATGGCTTCCCAGTGCCAGAGGGCAGGGATAGATGGGATATTGGGAAGGAATTGCTGTCTGTGAGGGTGGGCAGGCCCTGGCACAGGGTGCCCAGAGCAGCTGTGGCTGCCCCTGGATTCCTGGCAGTGCCCAAAGCCAGGCTGGACGGGGCTTGGAGCAGCCTGGGACAGTGGAAAGTGACAGCTGGAACAATATGGTCTTTAAGGTCCCTTCCAACTCAAACCATTCTGTGATTCTGTGAAAGAGAAATGGGAGTGCTTCCTGCAGAGAAGGTGAGAGAAGTGGCTCTTGCTTATAAATCCCACTTCAGAACTTGCAACCCCATCAGAGAAGCTTCCCATTGCAATATTTCTTGATCAAGATTAGAAAGGGAAGGCATTTCTGTTTCTCATGCTGACACCTTTGGGTACAGAACTGTGTAAGTACAAATGCAAATTTGTGTGGGGGCGGGGGGGAATGTTAATTTATGTCCACAAACACAATAATCCAGGCTCCCCAAGCACGTGTCTTCCTCTGTTTTACTGCCATCAACACCAGCCTACAGCTTATAAACCAACCCAATACACAGACAACTGCACCCTGTAATGGGGAGGCTGGTGGTGCTTAATGAGCCACTGGATAAATCACTGCAGAAAATCAGGGTGAGAGCATATAGAGCTGCTGCTGCTTTATTTCAAGAGCCAAGCTCCAGCCAAGCTTCACATGAGAGGGAGATGAGAGAATAAAGAACTGAGCCTGGAGACTGCAGATTTCCCCTCCCAAAACTTAAGAGGCCAAAAACCACCAAGGCCAGATCACATGAACTTCTTAAAATTGCAGCTCACCCATGCAATTGCAAGGAGAGAGATTTGTACTCTTGTGGAAAATTAGATCCTGGAAAACTATAGGCCCTGGAGGGATTTAAAATCCACGTGGATATGGCACATGGTTTAGGCTGTACTTGGCAGTGCTGGGTGAAGAGCCAGACCTCAAGACATCCTTTTGAACCTAAATGATGCTATGATTCAATTCTCTCTGCAGAAGTCAAGGGTGGAAACCAGAATGTCTGAAGGAGGACTGGAGCCTCCTGGCAGGCTACAGAGGTCAACATGTGCACCAGTACGGCCAGATACCACTTAATACGGGGGACCAGTGATACCACCTGGTCAGACACGTGTCCTGTGAAAGCAGCAACTCTTGACTCCTTCACCAACCCCTGAACACAAACTAACCATCCCTACACACGCACGCTGGAAAATTTAAGGAGTAATTAAAGCTGTGCCCAACAATGGGATTTCACATCTCATATGAGCACCCACAGCTCCAGGAGAATGTTGGAAAGAAGGAAAAAGAAGGAAAGAAGAGAAAATTCACAGAATGCATTAAGTGACCACAGCCCATATCTTGCTGCAGGAAGCACTATGAGCCCACTGATTCACTGACAGGAATGTGATGTGCAGGTTAATCTCATCCCCTCTGCTGCAGGAGGGGCAGAAATTTCATCAGCAAGTCCACTTCAGGGAAGCAAATACTCAATGGTAAATTGAAAAAGACCACAAAGACCAGTCCTGATCCAGCCAGACATGATGCCCAGGTGAGAAACCAATGTCAGAAGAGTTCTTGACCCCAATAGTCCCCTTTCCACCAAGCCCCCAGACCTGGTGAAAGCTGGCTGAACAGCCTGGGCAGAGCCTCAGTCCAGCCATCAGGGTTTTGAGCTCCACTTAAATGGGCCTTTCCTCATATTCATACAAGTGTGAATAAAATCCTCATTCAGTCAGGTCCTACCCTGGATTGTTAACAACCTTCTGCAACCACTCTACAAAGCAGCAAACTATATGATGTTATTAGAAGCCATTAATCCACAATGGCTGTGTCTTCTTCCTTGCTGAATGGAAATTATTTAGGGGAAAAAAAGCCTCAAACATCTGTATTTGTCAAGAGAAGAATAAAAAAGATAAACACTTGATTTCCTTGAAGTAAAATAAAAATTTACTTTTCATATTATCTTGCTATTTAATCCATGTAATTTTTTTCTTCTTGCAAGATGCTGCTTTATTATTTGATGTCCTCCTGAGCAGCAGCAAGGACTGATTTAATGCTTGGCAATTATCAGCCCATTGTTACTGGCAGGACAGACACATGTTCACAGTATTAATCCTCACTGAGGTAAACCTGCAACCAAACAGTTGTTCCTGGCACTCAGTTTGGGTGCAAGAAAACCAATAATGTGAGTGTTTCCAGGGAATACAGCATGTTTGTTAACTCAGTTGACCACAGCGGGCTTTTGCCTCTGGGAAAACAGGAAGGGAACTGTGGCATCTTCCCAGCACAGCATGAGATACCTGAAATAAATGTCTCAAATACATCCAAATCTTAGCCTTGCTACTATTTACATAATGGAAGCAAAGCCAAAACCCAGTTTTGCTCACTTTCAGGTTTGCTCTTCCACCTGCTCAGTATCGGGCTGGAACTAGATGATCTTAAAGGTCTCTTTCAACCCAAACCATTCCAGGATTCTACGATTCCGTAAGATGTGTGTCTTTGGTTTCACCTTCATGGCCCACCCTTAAGTCCATCAGAGGCTGCTAATTCTCTAAATCATGTTGATTTTGGTGTGGATCCATCTCTCACACAGAATCCCCCCGGTGCTGGAGAGGTCTGTGCCACACTTACCGGTTGGTCTCACACATGCCCTGGTAGGCTTCGATCGCATCCTCCTGGTCAACGTGCCGGTCACTGTTGGGCCAGCTGGCATTGGGGGAGATGCTCTCCTGAAGCCAACACGCAAAACAGCAATGTGACATCCTGCTTTAAAACTCTGCCTAGCTTTAGAAGTTCCTGACACCAAACAACGCCCAACCATTCTATTAAAAGCATCCCCAGGGCATCCACCAGACTATTGAGTTTCTATGAATCCACACACATGCAGCAGGAGAGATAAGGGATGGAAGAAGGATGCAGTGAGCTTGGGAAGAGGATAAGCATGGTGCTTGGCTTGGTCTGAAATACAAAACATACCAAAACCTTGAGGAATGGTAAGAGAGCAAATCAATAAAGATTATGTTTCTGGAAAATGTGCCTTTCCATTGGAATGTGCTCTAAATATAAATTCCATCACAGCTGTTTGAGAGACAAGCTCCCTTCCTGCCTACATGTCAGAAGAAACACATTACAGCTGCACCAGCCTGAGCAGAATCTGGTCTAGAAATTCTTTTCCCCACCCCATTTCCTTGCAGAAAAAGATTATTGTTGCAAACCATCACCAGGAACATGCTGAACCACACACACTGGTGCAGGGTTGATGTGGGCTGGCTTACCCTCATCACGTATGGGGGCAAGCACCCTACAGTGGTACCACGGCACAGGTAGTCCTGGGCTGTCTGAAATGCCATGGATTACATCTCATCCATGGGCAGGACCTCCTATATCCCTGCACAACCCTCCATAACCTCTCTGTGCCATCCTGCCCACCAGAGCAGAAATGGCATCGCTCAGGCAGCCAGTGTACCTCCACCAACAGACGAGAAGAAGGAAAAGAAAATCCATTGCACTCTCCTTTACCATGTTTTTCCCCATGTCCTTCTGCTGGGCTGCCTTCATAATCTGCGACCTGAGGATGAGCACCTCCTCCTTGCGCACCTCCAGCTCCTCGTTGGCCGATTTCAGCTGGTTCAGAAGCAGATTGTAGCTGTCCTGCATGTCGTTGGAGGAGTTGTTCTGGGTGGCATGGTCTGCAATGGCCTTCCTCAGCTCATTGAGCTCATTTTTCAGCTTCTTGTTCTCCGACTCTAGCTCTTGCCTCTGGAAAACATCGAGCCATTAAGCAGTTTAGATAAACTGCCCTGTGGTGCCTCATCCCCTGTCTTGGGGTGACGTTATGATATGTATCCCATATCGCTGCCTATGCCCAGAAATTAATTTTTGTGCCTTTCTGTGCCTCTAAACTGAGCCTGAGAGGGAGAAGAAAAAACTGAGCAAAACTTTCTCAAAGCAGTTTGCAGCTTGTTCAAGGTCACATAAAGATAGGAGGTTTTTTTTTTCCCTTCCCAGCCGCGGCGGGGGAGCGAGGAAGCACCCGGCTTGCTGTGTTCCAGTCAGCTTTTGGCCAGTTGTTTCAGTTTCTGGTTCTCCGGAGAGAGACTGAGAGTTGGACTTTGTTTTTTCCTTCTCTAGAATTCTGGATTTTTCTCCCTTTGCTACTGGACTGCTTTTCAACCTCAGAGCACATTGGGAGGACTTTCCACCGGGCACAGAGGGCCTGGCCCTGGGCCAAGCCCCGGCTCCGAAGAGACCAAAGGGAGGACACTAACGCTTTCCCAGGTTTTTCCTCCACAGCAAAAGATTTTACCATTTAACCTCATTTTCCTTTCCCGTGTGTTTGTTAAATAAATAGTTTCATCTTCTTCACTTTCCTTCGAGGAAAATTTATTTTTTTTTTCCCGAACCTGGTGGGGGAGGGGTGGTTGTGCCTTCTCTCAGAGTATATATTTCTAAATTTGGCCAAACCGGAACAAATTTAGTGGCGCCCAACTGTGTGGCTCGAAGGAAAGTGAAAACCTGTGCTAATTACATTTTGGTTTGAATTTACTTATTCTGTGCTGGAGTAAAATAGTCATCATGTTGGTTGAGTTCATAACATTTCTCTGGCTTGATATATTCATGTATTTCTGGTCCGTAGGCTTGTTTAAGGTACTAGTGCCTTTCTGGTCCCTAGGCTTATTTGCCTATCCACAACTTGGTCCGATCTTATCCTTGATAAGGAATTTTTGCAGAGCAGGGACACGAATTCGGATTTCTATTTTGCTGTGCTCGGTGATAATGATTTATAAGAAGTTGACAGAGGTACAGGCAGCTGTTCAAAGTGTGTATGATAAATGGTTTCTCCCTCCTAACCCCAGTCCTAGCTTCAGTAGCCTGTTTTGGGAATTTATTAGTAACTGCACCCAGATTGTTAGAGGAGGAGGAGATGGGGTTTCCCTTCCCTTTAAATTTGATAGGTTTTCTTTTGAGAGTGTTCAGTTTCCCCTGGATATTAAAGAGACCACCCTCCTGATATTTAACCTGGTAATCTTCCTCTATATGATTCACAACTTCTCTAGAATGAGAGCTCAGATTTCCTGGGTGACTGCCGAGACACCTGACCCAGAGGTGGAACATCCTGAGTGGTGTGGGGAATGGGAGGATATAGGCCAAATCCTGAAGAAATTCTCTGACCCAATGGTTTGCAATTTTTCCCCTGAACAAGTTCAGAAACCAGCTGAGGTGGCGAAATATCTGAAAGAGAAATACAATGACAATTCTAATGCGAACAAGCTCCTTGCAATATGTTGGGCTTTGGCATATGCCTATCGCACACTGCAGCAGGTAAGGGTAGAGAGGCAGGAAGATCAATCAGCAAAGCCTGCAGATATCCCAGTCACTCAGGCTGCAGATAAACCAGACAGCAAGCCCAAACCAGATGGGGAGTCTAAGCCACTGACAGTGGCTCCTGTTACAAGGAAAAAGCACATAACCAAAACTGATCGCCCAGTGAAAGATGAGGATAATGGAGGGGAAGGAACCTCAAAAGATGCAGGGGAAGGAACCTCAAAACCACCAACTGACTCAGGCACAGAAACCATTACTGAGTCCATGTCCATAAAGGACCTTCACAGCCTAAGAAAGGATTACACCCGACGGTCCGATGAATCCATAATAAGTTGGATGGTCCGTATTTGGGATGCGGCAGGTGATGATGTGATGCTGGACGGTGCTGAAGCGAGGCATTTGGGATCCCTGTCACATGATCCAGTGATCGACCAAGCGATGAAAAGGGGGACTGACTCTACCAGTGTCTGGAGACGAGTTTTGACAGGCGTGATTGAAAGATATATGTGTGGAGATGATCTCTACATGCAGCAAACCCCGTGGAAGACCATAGAACAAGGGATCCAACGCCTGAGAGAACTAGGGGTGGTAGAGGTTGTCTTCGCAAATGACCCAGGATTGAGGAGTCCACACCGGGCCAGAGTTATTCCATACATGTGGCGAAAACTCATACAACTTGGGCCACCAGAATACGCTTCTGCTTTAGCAATAATGAAACCAGACTACGGTGCGAATGAGACTGTGAAGGATATGGCAGTGAAGCTCCGAGCATATGCAGACTCTGTGCATGGCCCAACACATGCAAGAATCGCAGCTGTGGAAACACGTATGCAGAAAATAGAAGATGAAATGAAGAAGAATCACCAGGAGATTAAAGAGTGCCTTCTCCGCGGACGTTCCCCAGAGAGAAGGCACATCCCACGAAGTGAGCTGTGGGATTTCCTGTGTGACAGTGGGGAAAACATGAGGAAGTGGGGTGGACAACCCACTTCTGCTCTGGCAGCACGAGTGCGTGAATTGAAGGAGCGCAAGTCTCAGAAAGGAGGATCTACCAAAAAGGAAGTAGCTCCAGTTGCCTGTAGCCAAACTGCCGGAAATGATGGAAAAGAGGATGGCATGTCCAATTCCCATGAAGGAACCTCTAAGATACAGGCCCAGGGAAAGAAGGATAACCAGGCATAGAGGGGCCCTGCCTCTAGCCAGGTAGAGGTTAGGGAAAACCGTGTTTTTTGGACTGTGTGGATTCGTTGGCCTGGTACATCAGAACCACAAAAATATGATGCCTTGGTTGACACTGGTGCGCAGTGTACAATAATTCCATCGCAGCATGTGGGGGTAGAATCTGTTTCTATTTCTGGTGTAACGGGTGGATCACAAAATTTGACCTTGGTGGAAGCTGAGGTGAGCCTGACTGGAACTGAGTGGAAGAAGCATCTCATTGTGACTGGCCCAGAGGCCCCGTGCATTTTGGGCATAGACTTCCTCCGGAACGGGTATTTTAGAGACCCAAAGGGACTCAAGTGGGCTTTTGGAATAGCTGCTGTGGAGACAGAGGGCAGTAAGCAATTGAACACTTTGCCTGGGTTATCAGAGAACCCGTCTGCAGTTGGCCTTCTGAAGGTGGAAGAACAAAAAGTACCAATTGCTACCTCGACAGTGCATCGCCGACAGTACCGGACAACTCGAGATGCTGTGATCCCCATCCACAAGATGATTCGTGAGCTGGAGAGCCAAGGGGTGGTCAGCAAGACCCACTCACCCTTCAACAGCCCCATTTGGCCTGTGCGCAAATCTGAAGGAGAATGGAGATTGACTGTGGACTATTGTGCCTTGAATGAAGTGACTCCACCACTGAGCGCTGCTGTGCCGGACATGTTGGAGCTCCAGTATGAGCTGGAGTCCAAAGCAGCGAAGTGGTATGCCACCATTGACATTGCCAATGCATTTTTCTCCATCCCTCTGGCAGCAGAGTGCAGGCCTCAGTTTGCTTTCACCTGGAGAGGTGTGCAGTACACCTGGAACCGACTGCCCCAGGGGTGGAAGCACAGTCCCACCATCTGCCATGGACTAATCCAGACTGCACTAGAAAAGGGTGAGGCTCCAGATCATCTGCAGTACATTGATGACATCATTGTGTGGGGGAACACTGCAGCAGAAGTGTTTGAGAAAGGAGAGAAAGTTATCCGGATTCTCCTGGAAGCTGGTTTCGCCATCAAGAAGAGCAAAGTCAAGGGACCTGCCCGAGAGATCCAGTTCCTGGGAGTAAAGTGGCAAGATGGACGGCGTCAGATTCCTGTTGAGGTCATCAATAAGATCACTGCAATGTCTCCACCAACCAACAAGAAGGAAACACAAGCTTTCCTAGGTGCCATAGGCTTTTGGAGGATGCACATTCCTGAGTACAGCCAGATTGTGAGCCCTCTCTACCTGGTTACCCGCAAGAAGAACGATTTCCATTGGGGCCCCGAACAGCAACAAGCTTTCACCCAAATCAAGCAGGAAATCGCTCATGCGGTAGCCCTTGGCCCAGTTAGGACAGGACCCGAAGTGAAGAACGTGCTCTACTCTGCAGCTGGGAGCCATGGCCTGTCCTGGAGCCTCTGGCAGAAGGTGTCTGGTGAGACTCGTGGTCGACCACTGGGGTTTTGGAGCCGAAGCTACAGAGGGGCCGAAGCCAACTACACTCCCACAGAGAAGGAAATCCTGGCAGCCTATGAAGGAATCCAAGCTGCCTCAGAGGTAATTGGAACTGAGGCACAACTCCTCCTGGCACCCCGACTACCAGTGCTGGGGTGGATGTTCAAAGCAGAGGTTCCCTCTACCCACCACGCCACCAATGCCACATGGAGCAAATGGATTGCTCTCATCACACAGCGCGCCTGTATCGGAAAACTGAATCGTCCTGGGATTTTGGAAATAATCACAAATTGGCCTGAAGGTGAAAACTTTGGTCTCGCTGATGAAGAAGAACAAGTGACACGTGCTGAAGAAGCTCCACCGTACAACCAACTGCCATCAGAAGACACACACTACGCTCTTTTCACCAACGGTTCTTGTCGCATCGTAGGGATGAAACGAAAGTGGAAAGCAGCCGTATGGAGTCCCACACGACGGGTTGCAGAAGCTACTGAAGGAGAAGGTGGATCAAGCCAACTCGCTGAACTCAAAGCTGTTCAACTAGCCCTGGACATTGCTGAAAGAGAGAAGTGGCCAAAGCTCTACCTCTACACTGATTCATGGATGGTAGCCAATGCTCTGTGGGGATGGTTAGAGAAGTGGGAAAAAGCTAATTGGCAGCGTAGGGGAAAACCAATCTGGGCTGCTGAAGAGTGGAAAGACATCGCTGCCCGAGTAAGAAAGCTGGTTGTGAAAGTCCGCCATGTAGATGCTCATGTCCCCAAGAGTAGGGCTAATGAAGAACACCAAAACAACAAGCAGGTAGATCAGGCTGCAAAGATAGAAGTGTCACAGGTAGACTTGGACTGGAAACACAAGGGAGAGTTGTTCCTAGCTCGATGGGCCCATGATGCCTCAGGCCATCAGGGCAGAGATGCCACCTATAAGTGGGCACGAGACCGAGGGGTGGATCTGACCATGGACAGTATCTCCCAGGTCATCCATGACTGTGAGACATGCGCTGCGATCAAGCAGGCCAAGCGGGTGAAGCCCCTGTGGTATGGTGGGCGGTGGTCCAAATACAAGTATGGGGAGGCCTGGCAGGTTGATTACATCACACTACCTCAAACCCGCCAAGGCAAGCGCCATGTGCTCACAATGGTAGAAGCCACCACAGGATGGCTGGAGACCTATCCTGTGCCTCACGCTACTGCCCGGAACACCATCCTGGGCCTCGAAAAGCAAGTCCTTTGGAGGCACGGTACCCCTGAGAGAATTGAATCTGACAATGGGACTCATTTTAAGAACAGCCTTATTAACACCTGGGCTAGAGAACATGGCATTGAGTGGGTGTACCACATCCCTTACCATGCACCAGCTGCAGGCAAAGTGGAACGGTGCAATGGATTGTTGAAAACCACTTTGAAGGCACTAGGTGGGGGAACTTTCAAAAATTGGGAACAGCATCTAGCAAAGGCCACCTGGTTAGTTAACACCCGAGGTTCCACCAATAGAGCTGGTCCAGCCCAATCTGAATCCCTGCATACAACAGATGGAGATAAGGTCCCAGTAGTGCATGTCAGAGGTCTGTTAGGAAAGACTGTGTGGGTAAAATCTGCCTCGAGTACAGACAAACCCACCCGTGGGGTTGTCTTTGCTCAGGGACCTGGTTGCACATGGTGGGTAATGCAGAAAGATGGAACAACACGTTGTGTACCACAGGGAGATCTGATTGTAGTGTGAAATGCTTGTATACCCCTGCTTGCTGATTGTCACTGTCACTGTTCACATATAGCTGTGCACATATATATATATGTATATATATATATGTATTAATGTGTGTGTAGAATTAGAATATCTCATTTTGGGCATTGAGCCAACAATATGGGATAAGGGGTGGAATGTCTTGGGGTGACGTTATGATATGTATCCCATATCGCTGCCTATGCCCAGAAATTAATTTTTGTGCCTTTCTGTGCCTCTAAACTGAGCCTGAGAGGGAGAAGAAAAAACTGAGCAAAACTTTCTCAAAGCAGTTTGCAGCTTGTTCAAGGTCACATAAAGATAGGAGGTTTTTTTTTTCCCTTCCCAGCCGCGGCGGGGGAGCGAGGAAGCACCCGGCTTGCTGTGTTCCAGTCAGCTTTTGGCCAGTTGTTTCAGTTTCTGGTTCTCCGGAGAGAGACTGAGAGTTGGACTTTGTTTTTTCCTTCTCTAGAATTCTGGATTTTTCTCCCTTTGCTACTGGACTGCTTTTCAACCTCAGAGCACATCGGGAGGACTTTTCGTCGGGCACAGAGGGCCTGGCCCTGGGCCAAGCCCCGGCTCCGAAGAGACCAAAGGGAGGACACTAACGCTTTCCCAGGTTTTTCCTCCACAGCAAAAGATTTTACCATTTAACCTCATTTTCCTTTCCCGTGTGTTTGTTAAATAAATAGTTTCATCTTCTTCACTTTCCTTCGAGGAAAATTTATTTTTTTTTTCCCGAACCTGGTGGGGGAGGGGTGGTTGTGCCTTCTCTCAGAGTATATATTTCTAAATTTGGCCAAACCGGAACATCCCCTTCTGAGATGCCTCTAGGGGGACTCAATTATCGATGATTACAGATCAATGCAAGCCAGGATCTGGGGTTTGCTGCCAGCCCAGACATCTGTGGTTCAGGGAAGGCTTTTGCTTTAGTCAGCAGCCCATTGCTATTTAGTAACAACATTACAGGGTGACCCACAGTATTTTTTATTTCTTGACACTATTTCTAAACACAAAAGTAGGCTGTTAAAGAAGCTAAGCATGTTGTTTTCTCCTCCACCTCTTTTCCTTCTGAATCAATAAATCACACAACCCCCACAACATTCAGCTCACCTTTCATATTCATTAGATAAGCTGGAAGATGCTGATTTGCACAAACCATCATCATGGCAGGCATCCCTTAGGTGAGTTACAGGTCTGTGAATTCCCTCTTCTTTTCTCATACACTTTGTAATTCCCCCACCCCAGTGCAGTGTTTATAGCTGGACGATTTCCTCACCCTGATGTCTGCTCAGCCAGTGCTGTTTGACAGGCAGGGCCAACACTGGGCAAGTTTGATGCCAACTGATTCTCCTGAGTAACAAAGTGTTTGCTGAGACAATTGAAGGGTTTTTTCACTTTTGCACGGCAGCATAAGACAGAGGAATAGAACTCTGGCAGCTAAGACAGCCTTTATTTTAGTCTGTCACCACAAAGCTTTGTCTGCAGATGGCAGAACAACATTTGGCAGCTCTTTCCTACCACCCAAAACCCACCTGGAGCATCCTTGCTAGGTCAAGAGCAGCTTTGCTCCTGCACATGGTGCAATCACAGAATCATGGAAAGCTCATCCTGCTCCACACCTCTGCCATGGCAGGGACACCTTCCACTATCCCAGGCTGTTCCAAGCCCCATCCAACCTGGCCTGGAACACTGCCAGGGATCCAGAGGCAGTTTTTCTGGGAAACCTGTACCAGAGCCTCATCATCCTCACAGCCAAGAACTTCTTCCCAGTATTCCATCTAAATCTACCCTCTTCAAGCTTAAATCCATCAGTCCTTGCTGTGGGTCACACACTGGGTGGGAGCAAGACTCCTGGGGTCCTGTTCGCAGCCAGAATCCCAACAACCCACCTTCCCTTTGCACTGATCCTCCACCTCTGGCTGCTTCATGGTGGCACCCAGGACTGCTCCCTCCTGTCCCCACCCCCTCCGACTTCTCAGGCAACACCAAACCCCAACAGGACCCTTGTCCAACATGGCACAAACCAACATCCCTGCATGTGAGCTGGCAAAATCTGCTGTCCCATGTGGGGTTAGCTCTTTCCTAGAGACCAACCCCCATCCATGTGGATTCTCCGGTGTCTACAAGAGCACAAGATCATTCCACTGTCACCCTTATGTCTCATCTCCCCACTGCTTACTGAGCTTTTCCATAGCTTCCTTTCACAACCCCTCTTATCTCTGGGATATCTGCTTCATTATCAGCTTGGGCTGAGTCAAGCTAATGAATCCAAAAACGGCTGGGGGGGATGGGGGCAATTTATACAATTTACACAGTGTGTAGCTAGCACAGCTGTGTAAACCCTGTTTCCATAGGAAACGGGTGTTGTAATTATAAATCCTTACAAATTATAAATAGCATGGCTTATCACAGCAGAGGTGTGAACAGAATAGCTGATGTGGCATCTGGACAGCATGCTCCGAGCTGAGCAAACAACATCAGTAAATGGGGCACATTCAGGTACTTTATACCATCCGCCATGGAAAAACCTAAAAAACGATAACAAATGCCTTAGATCCTTCGATTCCTCCACATTAACCACAGCAGAGGGAATATATGAGACACAGGTTTTTTGGTGTTGGAAGTGTGTGAGTGGTGGGAATTGGTATCAAACTGGGTTTAACTCTTCCTGCTACACAGAGAAAGCCTCACCTCACTCCTCACTGATCATGAAAGCAACTACCTGTTTGCTTTTCTACTAAAATTTAACTCTCCTGTGAGTTTTGTTATTTGCTGGGTAAGACCTCTGCTTTCCTTTTTCTTTACCTTCCTTCTCCTTCTCTTTCTATCCCTTTCTCCCTCTCTTTTTTTACAATGGGTCAGCCACACTGCTAACTCCAAGGACTGGTCATTTCAAGCTCTGCTCTGGTTAGAAACAAAGCCAAGAAGACCAGGAAAGAACACAATAAACAATAACCAAGAGCTCCTACCCTGCACTCCTTCCAAAGTTTACATTTAAATTTATTCCCTACTCCTTTCTTTGTGGGTTTCATGGAGCAGTGTTAAAACACCTACTGTCCCCACCTCATATGCCCTTTTTGCACCAGCACTTGCCATGGAAGATCAGAAGCTAAAATAAAATGCTATGGATGCGGAAAGAGATTTCTACTGGCTAAGTGAAAAATGCTCTTTCTTCAGCATAGTCCAGTCATGCTGATACATTTGACGAATACTTGACAAAAAAATTTGACAAAAAAAAACTTTAGTCAGAATGTAACAACTGAACTTGAACTCACACTTGTCCCAACATATGCAGTGTTAAAGAGCTCTGACAGAAGTACCCAAGCACTAAGGGTGATGGAAATAGCTTCACTCCTTAGCAAAGGGCTTACAGAGCAGGGCTGGGGGAAGTGTGAGCCTGCCTAAGCCAGAGGTTAGCACTGCCATGCCAGGATTTTGCCCCCACTCTTCTGTCTCTGGTACTCTGCAGGAAAAGAAAATCAAATCCTCCATGCAGCTCATTTTATGATGAGCTGCCAAGTCTAAGGGATGAAACAAACATCTCAGCTATGCAGTGTGTGAGAAACTGAATTATGTATCATGCTCCTGCTTGGAATCCTAGAATGTTTGAGCTGGGAAGGACCTTTAAAGGCCATTAGTCCAGCTGCAGACACAGCTCCCACTAGAACAGGTTGCTCAGAAACAGAGTCAAAGCAAAGGCACCTTGGTGCTTTCATTCCCACTGCCACTTTCCAAACTTGAAAAAACAAGGAAAACACATTTTTCACTGGCACGTCTCAAGGACATATCTCCCTGTTTTGCATTCCTGGATAATGATTAACCGAACATCTGTCTGGGCATATTTTGGGACAGCATCTTCTGAGAAATGTATTTATCCATTACAAAGGACAGGTAACTTCTTCCTGTAAATTTATCAGTGTTAGCTCAAGTTTCACACATTTATTTTCAGCCTTACAAAACTAAACAACCAACCCTTTATCCAGATGAGCCTCTCTAAGGGAGCACTGTGCCTCTCTCACTTCCCTCCATTAGAATCTGCACCAAGAACAGGCTCCCCACCAGATGCTAATTCCAAAGGCAAATCCCTGCCGACATGGGTGTCGTGACAGTAATTATTATAGTAATAATTACACCAAGACAGCAAGCTGGAGGACAGCAGACACCTCTGAAGTATCAGACTATGTGCTGGTCGCAGAAACCAAACATGCGCGGCCACCCAGTAGCACCCCACACCTTGTATTGTCCTGCTGGAGGGGCTGTGAGCGCCAAAAATGTCTGAATGGGACACTGAAGTACGGAATCTTACAACAACAGAATAGTTTCAGTTGGAAGGTGTTGGGGAAGATGAAACAGGAAAGCCTTATAAATATGATTGCCTAACAAAAGATTTTGGGAATATGAAAACTATAAGCGACATCGAAATGAAGGCTACCTTTGAGATATAAAGTCTTAGTTACTGAACAACTAGAAAACAATGGTATAGCCAGCTGAAGGTAATCCCCTCTTGATCAGACAATACCCTCTGCTTGCAGACAGGTCCAAGGGTCAGAGCAGACCCTACTAGCTCAGCAGAAGGGGTCCAAAGAGTAGTTTTTAGAAGTTAAAATGTAACACTCTATGGTAATGCAATAACTCTTATAGGCTGTATGTAAATGCTATAGGATTTGTACCTTGTATTAGATTGGCTAATGAGAATTAGAATATTCACTACAGAAGATGATTTACTGTATTGTAACAAGGACCTTACGCTTGTAACTCTCTAGCTCTCTTGCTCTAGCGCTCTTAATTCGTCTCTCTGACACTCTTAACTCTCTTAGCTCTTAGCCTCTTACTCTTAGCTCTCTCGCTCACTCTCTCTCCCTCTCTCTTACACCGTGGGCCTGCTTGGAGCTGCAGCTGGCAGCTCTAAGCAGTGCCCTTGTACCCACGCCCCTTGCAATAAGCAGCGTGCACCAAGATCTGCTTATAGAGATCTCTCATCTCCAGCTGGGCCCGACCGAACCCCCCCTCATCACGATCAGTTTCTACAGAAGGGACCTTAAAGCTTATCTTGTCCAAATTGAAAGAGAGAAGGTTTAGACCAGATACGAGGAAAAAATTCCTGGCTGTGAGGGTGGTGAGGCCTTGGCACAGGGTGCCCAGAGAAGCTGTGGCTGCCCCATCCCTGGAAGTGTCCAAGGCTGGATTGGAGCAACCTGGTCCAGTGGAAGGTGTCCCTGTCCATGGCTGACTAACTGGTACCTCACAGGCCATTCAAGAGCATCTACACAAAGACTTTCCTGTGTGTGAGCTTTTAGGCATCTCAGCCTATTTCCCCAAGATAAAGTCTTTTTAAGCTGGTAAAAATGAAAAATAAACATATTCACAAGAAACTCTTAAACGAGCCAGAGATAGTACAAATATTTGAGATATAAATTAGCAGGAGAAATAGAAGAGAGGAGGAGCTTTGTCATAGCCATGAAGCAGCTGTCAAGGGGGAAGGATGGAAAAGAAGCCCTCAAAATCAGTAGTAAGTCACTCTTTTGTTACAGACAGAGACTTCAGGCTGTGTCCTATGTTCAGATGTCGGTAAACAGCAGGGAGGTGTATTTGTCTCTCTTTTTCAATGGCCCCTCTCAGGAAAGCACTCCTATAGGGAATGTGAAATCCCTGCAGGTTCATTTTCCACCTGCTTTAGTCTAAAAGTTATAGAACCCTGCATTTTTAGCAACACATGCCTGCTATTCTTGTGAAATGGTATTAACTTTAAATGGTATTTTAAAGTTTGTTAGATTTATAGAACTATGGATGCTAGTATGTTAGTATGCAAAAAGTAGGAAAATCCAAAATTAGGGTTTCCGCGCTGAACTTCCAGGGTTAAACCTTGAAGTTCACAGTCTGTGAACTCACACAGAAGTCAAAACTCCAGAAGCCATTTAAGGAGGTGGTGGTGGTTCTCATCTGCCAGGTTTTCCCCTTCCAAATTGCAACTCCACTTTGCTTTACAAGGTCAAGAGATTTAAACCTTGCACAGGTATGTTTAACCAGCTGGAAGACACTTGGGCAGTGCCATGCCTCTTCTCCAAGGGGCTGTGCAGAGGTACCAAGGAAACTCAGGGGGGTTTCCCTCCATCACAAACAGCACATTTAGCCAGAGCTACACCAGTATCATGCTAGGAAAATAGAAATTGGATGGGCTTAGTGAGGCTTGGACGTCCTTTCCATCTCTAATTTCTGCTTTTTTTTTTTTTTTTTACATCCTTCTGAGGAGATGATGCAGAAGCAAATATTGGTATTACTACTGACAGATGGTTTAGCATCATGTTATTCTGGATAACATATGTTCCTCTGGACTTCTCAGTTGCACTGCAATGTTTGTTAAGGGGATAGTGAGAGAAGGAAGGTGGAAAGGTAGGTCTGCACTGAAAAAACCAACAGTATAATAAAACTTTCCCTTAGTAACCCTGTCCTAGAAATTGGTTTTCTGAGGATAGGCAGGACATAAGAATTGGTCCAAAACAGTCAAGGCCAGAGGTGTTTGAATACACTTAGAGCAGGGGGATAGAACCCACAGAAGCTGCAATAGGAGCTCAGGAGGTTTTGGTTGCTCTGTGGGGACAGAAACTCAGGATTCAGAGCTTGGGAACAAGAAGAATTCTAGGGTAGGGCAATAGGCAATAGCTGGGAAGACACAGGATGACTGTGGTCAGCCAGTGCTTCTGCTGGGAGATGGAGGCTACTACTGCAATTCACACCACAGATTTATCTGGGTTTGACCTGAGTGGCACTTTGGGAAGGCACGGAAAGTGGGTAAGAAGCAGAGCTGAAGCCTGTAACAAGAAACAGCTGGAAGAATTTACACCTAGTGCAAAGCCAACTGCTGAGACCTGAGTGTCCCAATGAAGTCTCAGTGGGAATACCTGCTGTGGAAAAAGTCTCCTTCACCATGAGTGGGTTTGTTACCTCCAGGGATGACTCACAGACAGGCAGACAGCAAAGAACAGATGGTGCACCAGAGAGAAACATCTGTAAGCCCACCCCAGGCCCAGGAGCTGATGGAGAGCTACAGTTTTCCAACTGCCCTCTCTAAGAGAGGTTACAGCAGGTTTCACACAGCTTGTTTGGGCTGCTGGAGCCATGCAATAGGTTACAGCCCTAAGTAGGAGCCTCTCACTCACCTTCAGGCTGTTGTATGCAAAATCTTCATGTTCTGGAGTCACTTGAGCCTTGGTTTCAATTACCTGTGCAGATTAAAGAAGTAAATTTGTATTTAGGAGCAGGCATAGGAACCAGCACATAGCACAAGGTAGCTGGGCAAGTCTCCATCAGCAGCCAGCCCTGCTGGCCAGCTCAACCATAATAATGTCATTAATTGCCATCAGACAGCATCCCAGCAACACCAGTGGGGCAGAGGACACTCCAGGAGAAAATGGTTTAATCTCTCATTAATATCCTGACAACTGTGCCTTGCTGCAGCTTTCAAACAATGGCAGTCATTAAGGGAACAATCTTCAACACAGCAGTTGGAAAAGAGGTTTTTAATCCTCCTGCAGCAGGAATTAGAGGCTGGGGAAGTTTCCTGTTTCATGTGTTTCCTGTAAATTGTTCGGGGTGATCAGTAAGAGTATCTAGTGAAGCAAGTTAATAATTACTGTTGATGATCTTACTGCATTTGTTCCAAGGCACACTGATCTCACACTGCAGAGCAATAACAAAAATAATTCCCAAACAAAGCAACAGAAGCCCCAGGAATTTCAAATATGTTGCCGAGAGGGATGGCATTTGGCCAACAATTTGTAAGAGAGTGTCTTCAGTGCTTCTGGAGACCAAGCACACAGCACTGCTGTTTCACAGCACACTGTGGCCTCTGACAAGCCACAGAGCCTTGGCTACAGATGGAAGGGAAAACACATACAAGAGACCTGCTATTAAAACCCCCCATCCCAGCAGTCAGCTCACCACAACCTAGAGAGTATTTTCAGACTTATGGACTCCTGCCCCCTAAGTTACCACTGGGCTGTCAGTAACCTTAATTTTTGTAATATACATGTTCTTAAATTGCTTTCAAGCAAGCAACCCCAAACTATAGGAAGTTTGGTTTCCGTTTGTTTTCACAAGGAAGGAAGAATACAGCAAAAGAATATCCTTGCCTTGCAACAGAAACGAAGAACCCATTCTTCTAACAGCTATCCTGATATTTCTGCTTTACTATACTACTTTTAACCTGTATTCCTCTATGATCATTACTGAGGGAAAAAACCCAGTCAAAACACACAGATGATAATACAACCAAACTGAGGACACCGGCCTGACTGACCTGTGTGTGAAGGGCTTTTTAGCTCATGCCACACACTGCTGGATGGCGGGAAGCCAGAACAGCAAAGAAATGCTTGAATAACACAAATCATGCAAAATGGAGGGTTGCTGGACATGTAGGGTGCCACATGTGAGACACAGGGTCAGGGCTGGTGAAACAATGTGTGCCAAAACTGATTCTACACTTCTTTGATTTGAAGATGCTAAGATACTGCCCTAAATATCTTATAACCAGTTTGTTTACACAAATAAATAAAGCAGTCCTCCTGTCCAGTTGTCCTTAGCTGACAAAAAAAAAAGTTTTATCTCCACTTTCCAGATGCATTTGTAGCCTCTTATGTTGAACTTGCCACACTCAAAGCTAAATTCCTACATCATGTGGGCTCAGGCAATCAAGGAAAGCCAGTTACAAATATGAAATACTAGTGTTCATGAAAAGATGCCTCTTGCCTGTGATTTCTGTCTCTCTTGCTCCTTTTTCTCCAGCTGGGCTTGCAGCTTCTTCCTCTCCAGCTCAAGCTCCCTCACTCGCTTCTGTAGCTTTAGGAAGAGGGTCATGTCCATGGCTGCTTTCTCCATCCCAACCTCCTGGAGAAGAACAGGAGAGAGGAAAAAAAGACCTCAGTGTCAGGTTTTATAACCATGTACAGTGCCAGATGCACCCTGACTGTACATTAGCCACAGCCAGGAACAGGAGCATCCTAAGAAACACATTTACTTCCAAATCCACATTTTAAACACCTGCTTTTACTGTCAGTAAAACAGCTGACTCGTTTTAATAAATCACTAAATGCTTAACAGCCCAATAGGTAACTGGGCTGATGGGGGCTAAGAACATCAGAAATGCCCTACTGGGTCCCTTTTAGTCAAGTATTATTTGTTGGGGGTTTTTAGCTGCCTTCACCTGGAATACTTTATATCAGAGTATGGTCAATACTGATTATTTTGACTTCAGAAAAGGTTTCAGAGCAGTTCAGAAATACTAAAGCAGCATAACACAGCAGCCAGCAAAGGGAAGTGGGGGCTTCTGCAGGAATGGTACTGGTACACAAAATAATGTCCTGCCAGGGGGTGGCAGACCCTAGGGACATTCATCACCCACAAGCGCTCTCATGTGAAAAAAGCGGAGCTTAAAAAGCAGCCTATTCTCTCAGATGTGAGTAAAAAACACATTTCCCTTTTCCACAGGATTCTTGATAGCCAAGGAATAATTTATGCTGCTCTTTTCTGCATTAGGAGACTGTTGATTTGATTACAGGGGCTGTGCTGGCCAGCAAAGCATCCGTGAAGATGCATGAGAATGAAAATGCTTGGGGCAAGAGGGCAGTGAATTCTGGTGTCCTTGTGGAGAAGGATCATGATACAGTCATGATCCATCAGTGCTGGGTGTAACTGCTGTGATGAATTTTCATCAGTCTTTAAGCTGGTATGGCCCAAAGACAGCACTTTGTTATTTTTAGAGCTCTGATGCTGCAAGCAAGCACAGTTTGCCAGAGCACCATAACCCTGCAGTCCCCCTCACACAATTAACCACGCGCTTCTACAGCATGGAATCAATTTTATCCATCACACCTTATTGCCTGACCTGCACTACCCCGCTGTGCTCCAAACCCTGCACCCATCACCCCCAGAGCAGGGCTCCCCTGCTCTCCCTCCTGACTGACTGTACCTCCACCTGCTGTATCACATCCTCGGTGTCCCCGATCTCAGAGGTACAGATGGATGGGTTGTTGGAATCAGACTCCAAGCTGCTCTGGTTGGATGGGTTTCTCCTGTGCCCCGGTGCTTGCTGCCAAGAAATGATGCAGACACTTAAAGCACCTGGTGTTAAAGGACTCCTCTTGAAGTGTTGCTTATTTAGAGCAAATATGTGACTATATACTAAAGTTACCTTATAGAGAACTACATTTTCTAGGTTTTTATGCCCTAACCCTAAATTCATATTAACACAAACTGCAAAAGTGATACAGAAGTTCAGTTTAAAAATTCTGCATGAATTAAAGGCTCTTCATGACACCAGATGCCTGGTAAGTGTAAACATGCAAATCTGAGCTCAAGGTTGTGCTGCTGACAGCACCCTCCAGGACTCCTTTTAAACACTCAACCTTCCACCAAATCCAGCAGCATTCAGATTTTCAACACTTTTTCTAACACTTTAGCAATGCTGAACCTAAAGACTTTGAGTTTGGAAATTCTGAAGTCATACTTCTGGAGGTTTTTTTTTTTGGTTTGTTTTTTTTAACCCAACACCTACACATGAACATCACTAACACAAAAGCAAAACAAGAACAAGCGTGATCCAGTTTTTGCTGAGAATCACAGACATCTCTAAGCCTTTCACAGAGAAGCATGGAACACCAAGCCCCTTTCTCAAGGCACACAAATGGTTTGGCTCCAGTGCAGAAAGGTATTCTTAGAAATACCAAGCACAAACTGCCCAGTAACGGCAGTTCTATTAAGTGTTTTGGGGATGAGTGAGCCATGTTATCCAGGCACCAACATCAAGAAAACAGGGGTAATTCCAGTTTCATTACCTTTATAATTGTCATTTCATCCCTCAAGTTGTCATATCTCTGCTCCAAACTTGAATACTCTTTTACCAGGTTCTGATAACGAGATCTCTCTTCTTCCAGCTCTTTCTTCATCTGGATATTTTCCTCAACCGTGTTTCGTGCAAATTCATCTTCAAAATAGGAAGAAAAAAAAAAAAAGAGATTATGAACTTTAGCTCAGAAACAAGTTTCATGTAAACATGTGCAACAACAACTAATGAACAAAATACTCTCTGCCAAGAGCCTTTAAAATGCATGTAAGCATTCACTAATATTTAGAGAATATTCTAGTCTCTATTTGTCTCCTCAGCATTGGGAACAGCTTGAGCTCTTCTGCTTGTAGAGCAGTCCTTTGCCTTAAGAGAAAGGTCCAGCACCTACAAACCACCATTCAACTGTGGCAGCTCCAGCTCCCATGGGCCAGCCATAAACCCACTTAAGAAAAGACCAACACAGTACAGAAATACATTAATGTTGAAAAAGTGGTACTTGCAGCATTAAAAACTTTCCTTCCTGCCTCCCACCAGCAGCTTTGGTACAGAAGCAAATCAACAACAGCAGCTCTTGTTCATGTCATCATCAGCCATTTACCATGGCAAGACTGCGGGAGTTCAGAGAATTTTATAACCAAATAAATTCAATTATTTGTTAAAAACTCCTTCCTGGAAGCAAACCTGGTCCCTCCTGTTCCTGAGGAACCAAGCAAATATAGCCCATGTGTTGTTTTAAATGGGTGAACAACAAACCAACCCCCCTCTACTTGCTTCCTCCCATCTTAGATGCTCCAAAAGCATCCTGTAAGGGATGAATAAATATTTGCAGCAAGTTTCTTCTTAACATGTTATCTTCATTCCTTTATTTTGGTGAGACGAAAAGGCACTTCGCAAGTACCATGGAGCAGTGACAGTTACATCCACAGCATGATGATCTCTGTAAATCCTGCTACAAAATCAAAGCTGAAAAGGATGACAAAAAATAGAAAAGCTCAATACATGCATGAGAGCCCCTTTTGTGAAATGGGATTTTCCCAGGTTGCTTCCCCTATGTATGACTTGTCAGCTAAGTCTCTGCTTTTAAAAAGCACTCACAGACTCGTGTCACACTAGAGAAATCCTTTGTCACAGCTCAATAATGTGAATTGTGCTGCCCCTTGGATCCTTTATTCATCATTCTTGGGACACTGCTATTCCCTACTCTAACAGCTTCACTGCCTCCCACACCACCTGCAAGAAATGCTCTAATATAACTGAACTAAAAGCCTTTCTAGGTACTTTATTCTGTATTTCACCAATTAAACTGGCCTCTGGCATATCACCCACCAGTAGGATAACATGTACAGGGAGACTTGCACAACAAAATAGTGACAAAAGCCAGTAGGAAAGGGTCGCAGGAAGACTAGCACTTTTCAAGGCATGGAAAATGAGCTTCAGGGGAGAAGATTAAGCCCTCGTCTAGTGGAGGCATTACGATGCTACAGGCCGTTTTTCCTACCTTCAGATTGACAGAGAATCCTCCTGTTCAGCTCCTCTTTTTCCTGCTTCAGGAGAGCATTTTCTTCTTCCAGGTCGGAGATACGCTAGGGAACAAGGGAGAGAGTTACTGCTGGCTGCAGGGCAGAGCTCCTGCGGGGATTAATTTCACCTGGCAGGAGACAGGGGGCTTTGTTCAGCTTCTGCTTGCTCTTTGAAATATCTGTTCCCCTGTGCTTTGCCACTTGTCCTTTGTACGCCAGTAGCTGAAACACTACGACAACAGAGACTAACTTTCCCTTTCCTGAGTGCATTTCTCCCTTAAATCAACATTTTCAGCAGAATCTTGTAAAATACTGAACCGCTGGACTTGGTGACCATGACCTGCAGGAGTGAAGCTCTTGCAAGTGATCAGGTCATCAAATCAGAGGTTTGTTTTTACATCTCAATGGCCTTCATCACTGTCATCAAGTCACAGCCCCAAGTCACAGCTGCTGGGGAAATAAATCTGTTGATTGTTCCCAGAGATGTAGCACTTCAGGAGCCGAGACGGACACAGTGAATGCGAGCTGAGCGAATAGGTCAGGCTTTTTTAACTTTATTGTACCAATCCATTTATTACAATGAGTCACTTTAGTGCTTCCCACAACTACAGAACCTCTGGTGCAGTGAGGAATGACACGTACCAGGGCCCCTGGCAATACAACAGCAGCATATTTAGCAATTATCAACAACAACAATTGCCTCGTAAAAAATAACGAGAACAGGAACTAAATCCTACAAAATGCTATTTTCACTTGTCACAACTGCAAGGCTGGATTGATGCTGACAGCAACCAATCCCAGAACACTATTCAACCTCAGGAATTCTGGTGCATTCAACAGCGCTATCTCAAAACACACAACCATCATATTATCAAGTGAAATACGCTGCCACAGCTAAGCAGGATGGTTCTGCTGCTGCCAGGTGGGAGAACGCACATGATCCCAGCACATGTCATTCCCTACGCCTGCTCCTTCACTTCCTGTAGCCACTGCTTAGGAAACAGCTACACACAGCAGAAGGATCTCAAGGCACCAGCAATAAACAACACTGTAAACACCATAATAAGAGTTTTCAAAGCCCAAGAGTAATAATTTTGTTGTCACCACTAGATTAAATTTATAGGCAGCCCAGCTGGCATGCATTCCTAGCACAGATTTCAGTCTTCCACACAAGCATGTTCAAATTAAGGCATTTTATCAAACACTGCCTCTGCCAGATACATACTAATGCTGAGGACAAAAGCACAGTGAATATTTTCTTGTAAGTCACGACTGAATCAGTCCTATTCCATGCACAAACTGAAAAACCTCCCCACCCATTACTCTCCCTGTTCATTTACCCCAGCTGTCTGCACTACATCTGTCTGCACCTCTCCTAGAAGGCTGGAGTCTGGATGTGCAATTAGGAAGTGAAAAACCCCCAAGTTTGAGCATACAGAGCTACTGCTGTTTTAAATGCTGTGAACTGAGCCAAGATTTTAATATTCTGTGCCAAAACCAACTCCACTCCTTCACCATAAATCACATCTGCCATTAGATCAGCACTAGTGTCTTCAAGGCAGGAAGAATTCTTAAAAAATTGGAAAACAGATACAGGAGTGATGCAACAGAAGGAAAACCTGTGCTGCAATGGGACAGCAAGGAACGGGACTTGTTTATCCCATCAAGGAAAGATTAAAGGCAATGGGATTATTTTACTGGGTGCTGATAAGGAATTCTCTGCCCGAAGCTATGATGGTTGGAAAACAAAACTGGACAAAAATCTTGAGTATTCTCAGCTGTGCTGAGAGCGTATTTGGAAGAGAAAGACTTAGTAGAATCCACAACAATTATTCCCAGATTTTAAAATTTCTAATCCAGACTGGATACAGGTATTTTTAAAATGTCCTCTTGAGCCACTGAACTTGTTTCCTGCATTCCTGTTTCTATGTGAAGCAGGAAGAAGCTCAGAGTTCCAAACCTATGTGTAACCAAGCCGAGTGGGAATGAGAATGGTCCACTACACACGGGGAGAGGCAAGGGAAACAGGTCACACAACAGCCAAACAGCACAAACCCATCCCTGGTACCTATATAGGCACCTTTTGTACCTCTTGCCCACCTTCCCACAGGAAAGAGATTTTTGGAGGTGCTTCAAATGCAACAGCAACTGCTTTGAAAGATTTCTGTGGAAGATGCTGAGAAGGGAACGCTTGTGATGGCTGCAACCCTTATTATGTAAGTGTTACCCCGGAACAACCTGCTCATGAGATCTGCCTCCCATCCTCCCCCAGTCTTGTAAAGAAAGGACAATGGCATTTAGCACTTTCCTAATAAAATTCCTGGCCAGGCTGTGAATTATCCTAGCTTACCAAGTGAGAAGATGACATGCTACCAAAAGCACCAGAAAGAGCTGTTGGTACTTACCCAGATGCTTCAAACTTTATCACAAAATTAAATAATAAGAGCTATTCTAAAATTAAGGACTTGGAGAGAATAGCTATGATAAAGAGATTAAAGGAATTTTTTCCAGTAACTAAATCATAACTGACATGGATTTGCAGGAGCTGCAGAAAAATTAAAGGCTCATCCCAGTCTCACTCAGAAGTGAGATGTCCTTGAGAATCTGTCCCACTACAACCACACCCATGGTGTCATCTTGATATTGAAGGTGAAAACTGCTTCTCACATGAATTCAGTTTCATGATGCTCCCCAGCTTCTAGCAGATATTAGAACAACTCAAAAATCTCTTCCCAGAATTTTTCTTGGAAAATGTTCTGGCTAAATTAATGTTTTTAGGAAGGAAACAGGTCCTCTTCATCTTCCTACTGACAAGGAACCGAAGGGAGCAATGGAAACCTAATGCCAGAAATGGGAGCCTGCACTGCTCATTAGAAATGTTTTATAATTAAACTGTTTACTTTCATGGTAAAATGCACAGTATTTGCTCTGCCGTAGGCACTTTTACAACAAGGAATAGCTTCTGCTTTGTTTTCATGCTTTTTAGAAGCATTTCTTCAGCGCTCGAAGGGGATTTGCAATCAAGAACAAAGAGACACAGTTTATCCCCAGCTGCATCACCTTCAAAATCAAGCATCCTTTCGGTCCCTAAAAGCCTGTGCTGCAACCAGCTGATGAACATCTTATAATTCAGGATAATTTTAAAAGGAAACCACTTGTTTCACATGTCCCTCTGGGTGTGTCTGCACCACAGGTGCAAGGAGTGGAATAAGTGATCACCTGGCAGCTCTTGGTCCAGCCAAGAGACAGCAAGTGTACAGGCTGCTCACCTCTTTGAGAAGTTCACCCAAAAATGCCTTTCAGTTGTGCCAGCGGTTCAGGGTAAATCACCCTGACCACAGGCCCCCACGGCAGCTTCTCACCCAAACCCACCACCTGAGGGTTCAGCCTTGGGGGGAGGCTGGCCACAGCAGTGCTGCTGTGGGAACTGCACTAGAAGAGACTCATCTAGACATTCTTCCACTATAATAGAAACAGCTAATTCCAGGCTTTTTTTTTTTTTTTTTTTTAAATTTCCAAAAGTGACTCATCCTCAGGTTGTCACACACCAAGTACTGTTCTAGAATAACATCTGCAAAACAGCTTTTTCTTTGCAATTTATTGAGTAGAAAAGCCCTAAATTCTTTCCAATAGCAGGATCAAAGATTCAATTCAATTTCTGGCGCAGAAGAGATATCATGGATTTAACTTGAGCAGCCACAAGCATTTGCAGAGGGAAACTGAATTCATATCTCAGTGCCTCAGGTTAAGAGAACGGGTTTGCCTCAGAATTAATCTGATCAGCAAAGAAATTCAGGGCAAAAGGTCCATCTTTGCTATTGGCAAAACAAACTCTACACTGTGAAGTCTCCTTCTCCCACTAGAATGCCTTCTTGTACAATGGTGGCAGTGTTGGACCACTTCCACCCCAAGAGATAAAGCACAGGAGCTGGACTTGATTGTCCTTGTGGCTCCCTTCCAACCCAGGATGTTCTATGGATTCGCATGAAGGAGGAAGAAAAAAATAAATATATTTAGTGTATATCCCAGGTCCAAACCCTATAAAAGCTCATAACAACCAGCAGCTGGTACTGGAGCAGTGCCTCTCCTCAGGAAGGGAAGTTGGTCCACACACAGGTCATGCTCTGTGTGTATCTACAACACCAGACATGGCAGAAACTGAGCCTTGTGTCCCATCCCAGGCTGGGATGAGGAATATTTATGTCCTCCTAATATATGCAGCATCTGTGACAACCCTCTCCAGTAATTTGCATTACATGCCATAACGAATCACTGTCTATACATGAAGCTCTGCTATATACATGAATCTTAGGATCTTAGCAGCCTCAAGTTGTGCCAGGGCAGGTTTAGATTGGATATTAGGGAAACTTTTTTCACTCAAAAGCTTGTAAAGCATTGGGACAGACTGCTCAGGGCAGTGGTGGAGTCACCAGCCCTGTAAGTGTTCAAAAACCACATGAATGTGGCACTTGAGAACACAGTTTAGTGCTGAACACAGTGGTGCTGGGCTGGTGGTTGGACTTGGTGATTTTACAGGTCTTTTTCAACCTCTGCAACTCTGTGATTCCATGATATTCATGGTTATTAAGCATCCTGATTCCCAGATGTGTTTGGGTTTGGGGCGTTTCCTTGAGGTTGGCAGCACAAAAGGCATTAGGACAGGGTGTCCTCACACAAGGCAGCCACTGCTCCTGCAGGGATGTCCACCTGTCCTTGCTGCCCCATGGGCTGGCTAAAGGTAAATCCTAGGGGCCTTCAGCAACAGAAATAATAATCAAAGAACAGACACTCCCCTTCAGAGCTGTGAAGAGTGAGCTTTCACCACTATGGCCACCTGCAGGAGACAACCTGAGGCAGACTGACGGACGTACCTTCCTCAGCAGGTCCTTCTCCTTGCCGTGGCTGTCCTCCATGACCTCCCTCTCCCCATGAGCCTTCTCCAGCTCCATCCGGAGCTGCTCCATCTCTCCCTGCAGGCTGAGGAGCTGGTTGCCATCGCCCCGCTGACTCTGCTGGTACTGCTGCAGCTCCTTCTTCAGCTTCTCCACCTCGGACGAGTGGGCTGATGTCAGCATGGACAGCTGCTCATTCAGAAGCTTGTACTCCTTGTTCTGCAGTCAGCATCCCAAAAAGAAGAAAACAAGAGCACAAGTGATGTCAATGCATGCAGTGATGCACTACAAAAGTAACCACTCAAATCCTCGAGCCTGGTGGGTGACAAACCCACAATAACAAGTGCTACCATGTAACGCAGCCGGGGTCTTGTCACCACAAGCCCCGGTGTGCCCTCGGGCAGAGGGGACGCAGCGTTGGCCCCACAGCGTCCTCGCTGGATGGCTCAGTGGAACCAGCGTGAGATGGGTGCGGGCGCTGGCTCCTCCTCAGAGCAAGCACGTCGGGCAGCCGATGATCAGGCTCGCGTTTGCCCGGAGGCAAAGAAGGCGGGAGGGGCTGCTGGTGTGAGTTCCAACAGGTTTATTTCCACGACGGACCAGGGACCAGCAAAAGCCCCGAGGAAACGCGAGCTCACCCCTTTATGGGGGGTGGAGCAAGGCAGGGAAAGAGAAAACAACCAATGGGGTACAAGCAGAGGGGAGGATACAATTTTTCAGAACAAATGGGGAAAACGGGGAGGCACGAGTCATAACAGGGAACCAATTAATAACTAAAAAAGGGAGAACTTTCTGGAACAGGGGGAGGTAATTTAGGATTGGGAGCCACCCAGGGGGAGGTAACCTCGATCTCAGTGGTCTCTTCTGGTGACTGACATTTGATGGTTTCAGCCCGAGAGCAGGCTGACCCACCCCAACAACCATGCTTATGCTAATGAAGCTCATAAAGCTAAAAGCTATTTCTAAACTGTGACAAAAGCTCAATAATATTTTGGCAACGATTACAGAAGCATTTGTTAAATTGGTATTACACTGACATCACTCAGAGCAAAGTGGAAAGGCAAAGGCAAACAACTCCTGGTAGCACTGGCAACCAAACCAAAATACTACACTTCTACTACAGCTTCCAAACAGTATTGCTTAATGCGATTGGTTTGCAATTCTGGGGGGGTTTGTAGTATTCCTTTTGCAGTTTACTCGTCTATTCCTGACTTCCATGGCTGCAGAAACCTGGGGTGACAATGCAGAACTGCCGCCTCAAGCACAAGGAACTCCCAAAACTCCAGTCATCTTATTTGTTCAGGTTTTCACTTTTGAAGCACTTAGCAGTGATTTGCTCCTGAGTTTTGAGAACTGGAAATTCAGCAGGCTTAGCTGATTTTTGGGCTTCAGATCGAAGTCAACGGGCTCCACATTGCACTAATAAAACATCATCATTATTAGACATCCCCAGGCCAACGATCAAGAGCTGATTCGTTAAGAGCCTACTACATAAGCGCTGCTGACTTTGGGTAGATAATCTTGATACCAAAAGAACCATTTTGAAACTTAAAATGCAGTCTGGGTTTTAAAGTTTTCTCTGAGCATCCTTTTGGCCCCTCTTTATGTGACCTCTCAAAGCCCCCCCTCTCACTGCCTCTCAGTGCTCTGAAGCAAGACTAAGACACATCTCAAATGGAAAAACAAGTCAATGAGGCACATTAATATTTCTTCCTTTACTCCCTTGTAATCAATTATTAATGAATATCAAAATTCAGCATTCATATCATATTAGGAAATTATAATTTCTGCATGACCAAAGGCATTTCATAGAACCCTAAAATTATTTGAGCTGGAAGGGACTTTAAAGCTCATCCCATTCCATCCCCTGCCATGGGCAGGGACACCTTCCACTATCCCACATTGCTCCAAGCGCTGTCCAACCTGGTCTTGGACACTGCCAGGGATCCAGGGGCAGCCACAGCTGCTCTGGGCACCCTGTGCCAGGGCCTGCCCACCCTCACAGACAGCAATTCCTTCCCAATATCCCATCCATCCCTGCCCTCTGGCACTGGGAAGCCATTCCCTGTGTCCTGTCCCTCCATGCCTTGTCCCCAGTCCCTCTGCAGCTCTCCTGGAGCCCCTTTAGGCCCTGCCAGGGGCTCTGAGCTCTCCCTGGAGCCTTCTCTTGTGCAGCTGAGCACCCCCAGCTGTCCCAGGCTGGCTGCAGAGCAGAGAGGCTCCAAACAGACTTCCAAAGAGATGTGTTTGCAGAACCTTGTGTCCCAAGATTTCTGTACAAGGTTTTACACACCATCCAACTGAGATTTTCATGCAAATACAAGAAAAATGCACAGAAATGGTTTTGGGGTTTTTATTAGCAACCAGAGACATGACAGGGCATTTACTGGGTTGCTCCCCACTGCAGAGATTGCTCAACAGACCCTGTTAAACTTGAACTTGCTTTATTTTCAATCATTATCTGTATAAACCCTGCAGATCTGAGACAGCCCTAGTTTCAACCCAGGCTCTGTGAACAAAACTAGAGTTAATTTTGCTACCGAAGGCAGATGCAACAAATTCATCATTCTGTTACCCAAACTAGTTTTATTCACAATAAATGCTTACAGAGATAGGGCTGCTTGCAGAGACAGTGCAGAGAGAGCTCACAGTGTGCCTAAATATTGGCTACATGAACAAGGAACACTAAATTAGGTACCAGCCTTAGAAGTGTCTCAGGCAATTCCAACCAACAGATTTAAAGAAAATTAATTGAAAGAAAAAAAAAGGAAACAGGAAAAAACCATGATCCAATGTAAACAGAAAAGGAAGTGCTCCAATGAGGATGTTTTGCAGCAAAATAGATGAAAATCTTTCTTGTGTGTGCAAAAAATCCCTTACCTGATTAAAAAACTTAATTAAATTATTCCAGTTACAGATGCCAGAGCATCTGAGCTGAGGCTGACATACAATAATAGGTTTTAATGTTTTCAAAGAAAAATCTCTTCCTTAGGGGCACAGGGAGGATTACATCTCTACTCATGCATGAAGTAGCAGAAATAGAAACATTTTTTTCCACAGCTACTCAAAAAACCCAATACAACTGCAGCTTTCCAGGTTACCTGCTATATACTTTTTTTCTTAGAAAGTTAATTGGTATTTTCAAAGGTTGTGTTTATAGATTAGCAAGGACTGAAAGCAAGATCCTCCAGGGAAACTACGATGCAGCAAATGCACTGTGCCAGAAAAAAGATTCAAAGCACTGAAAAGAAAATCTACTGGAACAGTGCTCCTTTAGCACTTCCAAAGCATCCCATGGAAACCTGGCAACCCTGGAAGGATGGTTAAAGTCAGCTCACTGGACAGAACACCACATGTAATCCAGAGCAGGAATTCTTTCCTGCAAAAGCTACACAGAAAGCATCAAAGAATATCCTTCAAAATGGTCTGTGGAGAGACTGAGGGAGAGCAAGATGAGCTCAAGACCATTATTTCTGCCTGGTTAAAAGCTCTCCATGACTCCTTCCCTAAAGCAGATCCTTCTGCTGTTTTCATAACCTGTGACAGGAAAGCCAGCGTTAATCAAACACTGGGTTTTTTCTTTCCTTTATTGTTCCACTCCCACACTTCTCCTAGCAAGGAAATAGGAAAAAATACAAACTAAAAAACACTAGTGATGTTCCAGTGCCAAGTCCAGCAGCCCAGCAGATCCAACACTGATGTTCATACTCCTCGCAGAAGTTCAGCCCAAAATACCTGGACCTGGAATGACTCATCCTATTTAATTCCACCAAAATACCTTCTGGATAAAAGGTCATATCAAACCTTATGATGAGAGTTTTCCATTCCTAAGCTACTGTTAGCAAAATCTAAGTATGGAAACAGGCATTTTAAAATTAAACACCAGGGTTTGAGCGCTGAACTCTGTTGCTGTGGAATTAATGCACTGCAGCCAATTAACACTGCAGTGAGGGTGACCGCAGCAATGCAAACCCCTGTGTGTCCTGACTCTGCACTATCTGAGCCACCACAGAGCCACTTGGCTTCACCAGCATCACAGGACTGCTCATGTCATACAGTTGTGGGGAGATTTCAGGTGGCGAGGGAGCTGTGTGGGACGGACAAGGGTCCCTGACAACATCCCAGAATGATAAACTGGAATTGCCACTAACTGGTGCTACAAATAAGGAGTTATCCTGACTGAAGAGAATGTTCTCCCACCTGTAAGAAGCCACTTTAAGTGGATATGAATTTCCCTGCTGGTATCAGTCAATACAACTAGGTCCCACTCAAAATTTCTTATGATCACCCCTCAATTCCTTGTACAGCAACACAGAAAGTATTTAACAGAGTAAGTTGCACATATTAGTAGGTGGAAAAACTATTCTGCTAGGTGTGCAGTAAAACCATTTTTCTGCAGCTTTTTAATTGCAAGTGGCAACTGATGAAGATGTCCCTGTGATCAAATAGCCACTGTAAGATCATCAAGTCATCCCACGCAGGGATCTGTCACATCACACCGTCCTACCCCTCCCCTTACTCCTGGAGAGTTGCTGTGTCTAGCAACACAAACATGCTCAAACTACTTTGTAAAGTATTTACCCAAATCGCTATTCATCTTCCAGGGAATGTGATTCTCAAGACACATGGTTCATAGCACCAGTGGTGGCAGACACTCTGCACCTTCAGTGTTCACAGAGCAAAACGCACAGCAGGGCAATCCAGCCCCAAACCCGTGACATTGGATCCCACATGGAGCTGGCTTGGGTTTTCAAGCAACACCTTCCAAAACTGTCGTTTATCTTCCCTCTCCGAGCCCTGCTGGGCAGTTCCCACAACAATTCCACTGCATCTTGTGCAGCTCCCTGAGCAAGGCCTGTGTCCCACCCTTAGAAATGCCTGGCTGCCACCAACACGACCCCTCTCAGAGAACACGGAAAGGCACAAAGCAGCAGCTGGGCCCGGCCTGTCCCAGCACAGCTCAGGACCTACCTGCTCATCCACCTTCCTCTGCAGCTGCACCACCTTGTTTTCCATGCCGATGTTGAGCTTCTTGAGGTGCTCTGCTGAGCGTGCCTCGATGCGCAGGGCCTGGAGCTGGCGCTGGGCCCTGCGGCGCCGGAGGTGGCACTGCAGCACCACGGCGGCGGCCCGGATCCGGCGGAACCGCACGCGGGCCAGCCAGCCCCGGACGTACTTCTGCAGGATGATGGCCTTGTGCTCGATCAGCATCTGCAAAACATTGGCACAATGGGACAGTTAACAGAGAGAAGGCACAGAATTTTGGAATCACAGAATGGTTTGAGTTGGAAGGACCTTAACATTCATCCACCATGGGCAGAGGCCTTCCACTAGACCAGGCCGCTCCAAGCCCCATCCGACCCAGCCTTGGACACTTCCAGGGATGGGGCAGCCACAGCTTCTCTGGGAACCCTGTGCCAGGGCCTCCCCACCCTCACATCCAAGGATTCCTTCCCACTCTTTCCTTCAGCTTAAGGCCATTTCTGGACAGTCACCTGTTCAGGTAACAGCAACTCTGGTTTGGCTGCAACAGACACTAAACAATTCCCAAACTGCCTTGGGAAGGGCTTCTCCTCCAAGGAATGTCCTGGTAGGTGCAGGGCGTGATGGCTGGAAATGGAGGCTGTTGTTTTGCGCTCTCTTTCATGGACAGTACTTCAAACCTTGCTCCTGGAGGCGTCTTCAGGTACTGTGCTCAACTGATTCAGACAGGACACACCCAGACCTCTCTTAGGAGCCTGTCTGCTCTCACTGCTTGGCCACTGACATGAGGGGATATGATCCTGGTTGGTGAGGACTTGGTGGGAGCAGGTGACATCTGGGCCTAACTGCGACTTCATGGACCTCCTCAGAATGGCACTGAGATCGACCAGAGCCACAGCTCCAGAATAAACAGTCATTAACAGACACACCAACACTTAGCAATGAATTTACTGCCCCTCAGCATCAGATATAACCCACACCAGAATGGATCTGTAGATTTTTTCTGTGTTCCACCTCTGCATTATGATAATTTTTACTGCAGATAAATGCTGTCCTGGTGGGATTTCATATCAGGTGGATAACCTTCAAATAAAACCATGAGTCCTTTCACTACAGTCTGCAGCCAGTTCTCTAGCATGATTCAATTGCTAGTAATTTGTATTTGTTTTCATGAAATTTCTGGCATGTTTGCATTGAATTTCTTCCCCAAAATTTACAGCTATCCTGTCAGACAGTGGTAGTTCAGTTTTGTCCTCTATAACTGAAGGCTGACATTTTAGAGATACAAACAGCATATTGTTAATACCTTCCTTATGCTTCAGTCTGCTAAGGAAATAAATAGGAGAATTTGAAGATTACAAGACACTTTATTGTTATTAGTTTGGGTTAAGTTGTCTCAGAAAAGGTTATCCTATGAGCTTCTCTTACAAATATTTTGTTTCACTCTAAGGCTTTCTTTGCAATTGCAAATTTTAATTCAGAATAAAGGGATTATGTGAATTTAGGATGCAGCAAGAATTACTGTGAAATAAGCTTTGTATGTCTCCCGCCTTGGCATTCATAAATGAGGAAAGCTAGGGATGCCCAAAGAGGTAGAAGAAACCCCACTGCATTGCCTTGGGGACTTATTTCAGCTTTACAGCAAAATTTTGGTGGACACTGGGCATGCCCTGACCCCACAGATCATCACCCAGAGCCCTGCATCTGTCACTGAACATGCACTGGAACTAACACCTATATCCAACATCTATACCCAGGTGCTCCAGAGGTTAAGGGTGTTCAAATTAGAGAGGCCTGGCCTTCAGCCAACTTTATACCTTGTTAAGATTTGGGTGGCCTTGAATCTCAGAGAGTTTAACTGCTGGACCAGCTGCCTCCCACTGCAGAAGCTTCCAATTTAAAAAGTAGATGTTGAAAAAGCAGTGGCAGCCCAAATTCCTTATCACCAGCTGCTGTGTCTCAAAGGACAGCTGTGGTCTCTCTGGGAGGTCACCAGGTGTCCAGGTAACCTCAATTATTCCCAGGAACAGGGTTTCCCCTCGTGATGCCTCTCACTTCGTGGAGTAGCCCCACAACCCAGTTAGGCACCAGTTTAGGTGACTACCAGCACAGTCCAGAATCTGAGCAGTGGACAGAAGATTCCCCAAAGCTGTTCTCAGTTTCCTGACAGATAGTAGCTGGAGAAGGAGTTTGGACAAGGCATGGAGGGACAGGACACAGGGAATGGCTTCCCAGTGCCAGAGGGCAGGGACAGATGGGATATTGGGAAGGAATTGCTGTCTGTGAGGGTGGGCAGGCCCTGGCACAGGGTGCCCAGAGCAGCTGTGGCTGCCCCTGGATCCCTGGCAGTGTCCAAGACCAAACTGGATGGGCTTGGAGCACCCTGGGACAGTGGAAGGTGACCCTACTCATAGCAAGGGGCGGAATGAGGTAATCTTTAAGGTCTCTTCCCACCCAAACCACCCCTAGATTCAATGATTTCTCACTGTATTACTGCTGTCATCAAACTCTAAATTCTTTGTGTCCAGCTTCTGGTTTAACACAGAAAGCTAAAGGAGAGAACTAATTGAAGGGATATTTCTATCAATAAATGACTTATTACCTTCCATGACAGACCCTCCTTGTCTTCCCACCCTACCGGGAGCAGCCCCTGCATGCAGCTCTGACACATACCCCGTGGGACAGGGAGGTTTTAGCAAAGCGTAGGTTAGATCAAATGACATTTCCAGATCTCCACAATGCCTCCCAGCACCACAGTGACTAACTCCATTTAGCTGCTCCGCTGAGGTGCTGCTGCCAAAATCTCTTTTGCTTGCACAGCTTTAAATAGCAAAGCTCACCGTCACCGTCAACTCTCCGGCAACACCAGGGGCTGTCAGCTTCACAAACATCAACAACGCCACTACAAACACATCGCAGAAGTAAACATAAAGGCTCTCCTCATGCAAAGACCCTCCTGGAGGTGTACCTGGTGGTAAATCCTCTTGACAAACATGCCCCGAGCAAAAGCCTGGATGGTGAGGGTGGCATTGCGGATCCTCTGGAAAGCCCGTCGGATCCGCAGCATTCGGTACTGCTTCTGCAAGATGATGGCAGCCCTTGTCCTCCTCAGGTGCTCAGCAAGCCTGCAATGCACAGGAGGAAGGTCAGCAGGGAAACTAAACTCCACTTCTTTCTGTTGCAGTAAGTTTTAAAACAGGCAGAGAGGAAAACCTTTTGTCCAGTGTGGCTTGATGGTACTCAGGAATGAGCACCCTAACAGCTGGGCTAAGAGAGCCTCCATGCTACCAGACAGCAGCCATGGAACCCAGGAGCACTGGAACCACAAATCAGCACACCTCATTGTTCCCAAACAGCATTAAACCCAAGTATTCCCCACGTTTTCCTTGGTTTGAATTCTCTGCCTTGCGTCCTTGCACCAGTCAGCACCCGGGTTGGTTCCATCATTTCCCTGACTATAAAAAGCACATGTCACTCAGGGTATCTACTGACTCAGTGAAAACAGCAGCAAACTGATCTGGCATTTAAACTGGTGTACACTGCTTTGGCAACATTCCTGAGTAGAGCCTCAAGCAATTCACAGACAGTAAATAATGAGGGATGTGGTCAACTCTGCACCACGTTGCTCCCATTCTCCAACTGAATTCATGTTCAATTTGCTGTTACACCAGTTAATAAATCCTCATAAACCTTCCATTTAATTTGATAATTAGCTTGTTTTACTGAATTTGTGATTCATTTATTGCTCTCAGCATGCAGCATTATTCAGAAATTTGATCCACTTCTTTTATTTTGTGAAAAGTGTATCAAAACTAAGAGCCACATCAGATTGGTTTATATATTCCTCTGATTGAGGTAAATGGTTTCTCATTAGGACCCACTGAGCCAGGGCTTACTGAAGAGGATAAAAGATGGTCTGTCTCCAAAGAGAAGAGGCAGCAGTTACTCCAATGCCATCCATTACAAACCCTGCACGAAGAGGGGAACTGAAAAATTATGTAGAAGAAACTCTGCAGCAGCTGGTTCTCCCTGGCAGCAACCCCTTTCACAACCACACCACCACGAATTCAGCTGGTATCTCTGATGTTCTTATGCTGGTTGTCTGACTTGAATAAGGGGCACAAGAAGGGAGGTGGCCAGTGTGTTGGGATACTGTTCCATTGCTTTACTGCTCCCTCACATCCACCCCACACCTACCACCAGCAGCTCACTCTCCAGCAGTGTTACCGACATAAACCCCAGCAAGCCACTGACAGGAGGGAGCTTGAGGTTCCTGCACAGAAAGAGTCAACTCTGAGCTCTGTTACTCTCTACTGTACACAGCCCCGCTGCCAGTGATTTGGAGTGATTTTCCTCATTACAAAGGATACAGCTAGTCAATCCTGGGAACTCCCCTTGGACATCACAGAGGCACAAACCTGGTCCCTGCAGGGGAGAAGTGCTTTCCAACTAGACGGCTCTTCCCTGGCTGATCTAAATGCCCTTTACCAAAGGCAGTTCCAGGAGAATATTAGTTCTATGAAACATTTTTACATAAATCCTTCAGAGTACTGTATTCATCTCATTATAACCAGATTGTCTACATTATGACCTTGGCCCAGCACCCAGAAATTAAACTAATGTAGATATGAAACCAGTTTGGGGCAAAGAATTATGACCTCTTGCCCTCAAACAAAACTGGGGAGAGGAGCCAGAAATAAGTCCTGACTTTAGCTGAGAAACTCTCACCACAGTGCTATCCACACATACATTATGCATCTTGCTTTCAAGCAAGCAGAGCATTTTCAAAGCTCCTCCTATGAAATCCCCAAGTTTAAGATCTAGAAGATGCAAAAATTGAAAACACAGGTGAGCAGAGGTGTTTTCACACTTGACTTCCCAGCTGGCCCCTCTCTGGGGCTCCCCAGGACCCACCTGCGTGCCAGGCACCCGCGGGCATAGCGCTGCAGGACAAGTGTGGCTCGTCGCAGCCTCTGGTACTTGGTCCTCTGCAGCCAGCCCCGCACCGTCTTCTGGATCATGATGGTGGCAGCCCTGAACTTATCTGCTCGCAGTTTCTCCAGATATGCCACCTGGCCTGCACGGAAAAAGATCTTGGTACGGCCAAACTGGAACTTGTCTGGATCCTTTTCAAAAGCATAAAAGAAACTACATTTAATTAAGGCAAACATTACTTGTTTTCTTTTTGTTTTCTGTTTAAGTTCATCAGTAGATACAAAGTGAAAACACCACTTTGAATCAAATTTATCAACTCAACATCTCTTCTTAATTGGGTAATGAAGATATTATTAGACTCCATTACTAGACTTATTCAATTATTAGACTTATTAGACATTATTAGGTATCATTAGACTTATTAGATTTACTATACTTGAGCATATATATTATACCCATCAAGGAATGCAGCACTAGGACTCAGTCTTAAACTCCATATATTTACACAAATTTTGAAGGGGTTTTGGGTTGGATTTTCTGTGGTTTGCGGGGGGGGGTTGGTCAGTTGGCTTTGGGGATTTTTTGGTTGTTGTTGGGGTTTGAGTTTTTGTGGTGCTGGTTTTTTGGTTTGGTTTTGGGGTTTGGTGGGTTTTTTTGTTTGTTTGTGTTTTTTTGGGTTGGGGGTTTTTTTTTTATTTGTTGGGTTTTATGTAAATAGAGAAATCACAGAATTACAAAATTGTTTGGGTTGGAAGAGACCTTAAACCTCATGTATATCCAACCCCCCTGCCATGGGCAGGGACACCTTCCACTAGACCAGACTAGAAATGCAACACCAGAGCACTTCCAGAAAAAATTTCTTTCTCACAAAGATTAAAGATTTCTTTCTTGAAAATGCATGCTTACTTCTACAAATCATATATGCACTGCAAAAGACTTTGCAGCCAAGGGAAACACGGGGTGTAAAAAGCAAAAAGAGGAACCCAATTGGGTAAATCCTTCAAAATCCCACAGGAAAACAAGAGATCAAACATTAAAACCTGTCTAAGGTGCTGGGCACATTCTGAGCCACTAAACAGCAAGAAACCTTTGCATGCACATTTGCAATTTAAAAACAATGCATACAATCAAGTAGTAAAGTTTTGGTAAGGAGAGGTGGCAAAAACCTTCTGATTAGTTTATGGTAAAAAAGTCCCAATCTGTGGGATGCTTTTTTCACACAGGGCCATTGAAAGTCTCCCCCACATCAGGATACGGCATTTACTGCACTTTTCCCACTCATCTGTGCAAAGAGGCGTTTAATGATTGACTAAAGTTCATGACGTTGTCCTAGGCTGGACCTCTGAAATGTGCTCCAGCTGTGGTTAGGCAAAACCAGAAGGAGGAGCTGGGGGGACACATGTTTTTAAAGGGGCCAGTCATTTGTGTCCAGCTAGTGACAGCAAACTCTGGACTTCACCAGCACCGAAATTATTTGTTCCTCTTGACCACAAGCAAGAGATGCCATGTCCCACTTTCTCCTGCCACCTCCTCGCAAGACTCCCTCCTTTTGGGAAAACTCCCAGGCTGCCTGGGGTGGAGAAGCAGCTGCACGAGCAGCAGGTGAAGCTGGAGCAACTTCAGACCACATTAAAGCCATGAGTTCTGTACTTTTAAAATCATTGATAAAGATCTGGTCCCAGCTCACCTTAATGAGGTCTTCCAACAGGGTCTGACAGATCTGCCTCTTGTCATTCTTAGAGAGGTCTCTCTTGTTCATAAGCACGCGGTACCTATTGAAAAAGTCAGGGTAGGACCACCTGAAAGCAAAGCACACACTGGGTTATTCTGCATGCTGGGCACTATTTCATTAAAATAAAGTGCTTGCGAGTCGTAGAGAAGTCAAAACGTGAAATATTTCAAGGGATCTCTCACCACTACCCTCAGCATGGACCAAAGCCACCCAAAAGGAGCTACTCACCCCCAGCCTGGCCCCAATCTCAGACACTAAATGATCATGTCAGGGCCCTTCTAGCCTGGAACAGAAAGGCTACAGATCACCCTGTTTTCAGCCTGGAACAGAAAGGCTACAGATCACCCTGTTTTCACCCCTGATGTGCTTCCCGATCTGCTGTTCTCTACCATTCAAATGCAACAATGCTGCTCCCATCAGAAAGGAGAATCTAACTTTGGAGAAATCACGGATCTCTTGACTGCCCAAAAACAAAAATTAAAAAGCAATCTTGATAAAGTTATAGGCAATGAATCACATAGATATTCCTTGGGTTTTTGTGTTCCCAAACTCTACTGAATATTAATTTGAATCAATTGACTCACTAATTGCTCCATGTTGAGGTCTGTGACTGACGCCCTTCAAACAAACACAAAATCTTTTGGCTCTGGAAAGACAAAGCAGCCCCTTGGAAGATGCCTCACTGTCTCCAGCAGCAAAGCTTCCAAACAGGCAACACTAATTGAAGGAATTAGAGCATTGTATCCTACTGCTAGGAAATATCATCTCCTGCCACTGGTGATAGATGCAGAGCCTGCAGACTGGGATCCTGAAATTGCTTCAGCATCTGCCAAGTTTCAGCATTCTCTAAATTAACACAGTGAGTTATAAACCCCTCAAAACCTGAGTTTTTAATTAACACTAGGCTTTTCCAGCAATGTCCAAAACAACCACTGATATTTCAACAAAATACACATAACAAACATCAAAGGGAGACTGGAGAGAACCACAGAGAATTTGATTTCTGCCCTCACTCAACAAAACCACCTGTGATCCTCACCTGTATGGATGCTCTGGCCACCAGGACAAGAACACACTGTGTGAAGAGCTGCCGTACAGAAACATCCCCCCCACCCAGAAGCCCCAAGCATACCTTAATTTTTGCATTACTCCACCAAATTCTTCTTATTTTTCTATTTCTGGGGATTAAGTGTGGCAGGGAAAATAAATTGCAAAGGGCCAGAGCAATGCTTGTGACAAGTCTTGGCCAGTTTGCAGTGGTGAGGCTGAGAGAGACCACCTGAGCAGTCACAGCTGCCAGCTCTACAAAATAACTTCGTAAAACAGAATAGTTCAGTTTGAAGGGACCTGCACAATCATCTACTCCAGCTGCTGCCATCTCTCATGAAACACCTTGAAGGCTGGAATCTGTGGTATTTGCTAAGACAGGCATATTGCTGATTTCAAAATACACAACCAACAGAGTTTTGTGTCACTTCAGAAAAGGCAATGGGAGGAAAGCCAGTTTGATTAAAAGCAACACTCTAATTAAAAGAGTACAGCAGAAGGAAATGTTTGCAAAGGGAGTGAAGAGAGAAAAAGGGGAAAAAAAGTGTTAAGGATTGGGAAGCCACATGTAACTCCTGCATGGATTGGCAAAGAACATGGGATGGCAAAAACCAGAGAACCCTTAGGATTGCACCTGAAACCAAAGGCAAAAGGGGGGCGCTCCTGGAGGCAGAAGCATGAGGGAAATTGTGATGAAAGGATTTCCCATGCTCAGAATGCTCAGATTAGTTCTGGAGCGGCCAGATTTAGTACTGATTTAACTCCTGTCTACGTGGGCTAGTCCTGAGGCTAGGCAGCTACTGCTACCCACCCTCAAATAACCAAAAGTACTGGATTATCACTAAATAAACTAAGATGCCAGCTATGAGGAGCTCCCTCTGGGGCGAAAACTGAATACAAAGATTATGCAAGACTACAAGTTTGTGTCCTGTAGGGTTTAACTTAAATGTGCCTTCTCTTTGCTTCCTCAGTGCCTCCATTTTATAATTACATTTCCCGTTTTGCATTGTGCAAATAAAACCCGTTTTCATTTCAAGCATGCCCAGATCAAACCTGAGAGGAGAAGCAGAGCATGCAGTGCCTGAGGCACCCAGCCAAGCACACAAGGCTGGAGACATCCTGCCTGGCTTGGGTATTGCTCGAGTCAGGGAAAGCTTGGGAGAGGGAAAGAGAGAAGGAGGGAGTATTCCCATTATCCTGCCAGTGTCAACTCAGGCACTGACATTATTAACTGCTGATATCTGGAGAAAAGAAATCACCCTGCAGGTGCCACCCAGGCTCTTCCAGCAAAGAACAGATGGTGAAGAGGCAGAACATGAAACTCAGGGCACAGGTCCAAGCTGGGCAGAAAGCAAAATCCATCATCTTCCAGCACCAAGGCAGAGATGAAGATCCCACAGCTGCTCACAAACAAGAGTCAGACACCTGCAGGAATCCCTTAAAAATAGATCATAAGTCACTATGAAGTGGGTCTTTCTCCAGAGCCTGTTGTTCTCATTTCCCAAGGTGGTAAAAATTGATTTTCTGCCTCCATCCTTAATATAAATGATTCACTTTTCAGGAGTAAGTCTCACATGAGACACTGGAAGTGTCAGGGAATACACCCCCTGGTTTCTGCCAAGGTGTTTATCATGACTGGTGGCATCCACAGCCCTATATCCACATCTCCCAGAGGTTCCCAGCCCCACGCTGCACCTCCACAGCACAGAACTGCCTCACTCATGCTCTCACCACCCTCGCTGAGTACCAGGACATGACAGCCCTGACACCACACTGCTCCTGTATCATTGTCCATGGAGCATCAAGACAAAATCTCTGCCACACCAGGGCTCAGCCAGCCCGTCAGGAGTTTCACTGGGATATCTGCCATCCCAGTTCACCAGCGAAAGAAAGCTGCAGGGGATCATAGGTGCTGCTACAGAATCCTCCCAGGAGAAAGGAACAATTAAAGCACTCAGGTTTAATGTAACATGCCTCATTGAACCACTCGAGGCTCAAAGCTGTATAAAATTTCCTTACAACTATGTGCTTGGAGAGAAACAAACATGATCCCCCAGCCCTGCAAAGGAGATTTCTCCAGTGCAGAAATACTGAAGCTCAGTGCTTTGATGCACACTTTTAAAATTACTTTTCTGCACACCCAGCTTACTTTTTTAGGTACAATGTCTTCATTTTTGGAAGGGAAAAGAAAAAAAAAAGAAAACAAAAAAAGAAAACTTATTTCGTACTTGCCAAGCCACACACTGACTCCCAGCAGGAGACAAAGGATGTGCCATGTTACCCCACAGCTTAGCAGGTCAGGTAAGATTATGGGAAGGGTACACCTTCCATAGCAAGTTCAACTTGATGACAGGTGTCACATGAAAAACAGATCTCAGATGCTTGCGATGCTGCCACACAACACACAGCATGTGCAATCTCAATGCTGGGGGCTGGAAACCACCAAGGGACACTAAATAAATACAACTCCATATTATTATCAAGTTTTAAGATCCAGAGAAGGGGAGCAGAGAAAAGAGCTGGAACCAGGGGGATTTTTTTACCTGCACAACTGAGAAAGAGGAATAAGGAGGCACAAAGGATGGGGCAGATGCTACTCAAACTGAGATCAAGCCAACCTCAAACAGCTGAATTTTGCTTTGATGTCAGCACAGGTCACCAAGGGGAAAAGGCAATAAAAGGAATGGAAGGATGCAGGAAAATAACTTTTGCCTGTGGAAAAAACCCTCCTTGGGTTCAAGCAGCAAGGAGGATGCTTGGCTGGGAGCCTGAGACTTGGTCATGCCAGCAAAATCTTTGTCATCTGCAGGAAACAGAGGGAATAATCCATAGCACACACCACAGATAAAGCAATTTTTTTTTCTGTATTTTAAACCAGATCTGGATGTTTTCCACAAAAATGCAGCCAGGTGCAAAGCAAAGGGGCTGCTTCTGCCCAAAATCAAGGGGTTATGAACTTGAGCAGAGCCAGCTGGGTTTATTACAATGTCAAATTAAAAGGAGAGCATGGTTAGGAAACTGTGGGTGACATTCTAAGGAAGCCTCCAAAAAGCATCTTTCCAAGCAGTCAGCAACTGCCCAAAATATCCACAACCCATTGTTTCAGGGTTGCTACAGCCATGTTACATCAGCTGCACTGAGTGAACAGCTGAAAGGAGTGTAATAGGTCAATAAAGCTTCAAACTCTTAACCATAATATGCTTTCTTTTGGTGCCTTAAAATACCTGAATGTGAAATATTTCCACTCAGGGTAAACAAATTCACTGTCCCCATCACCCAAGACCATCCCAGGTGCTGAGAAAAGCCAGTTTTATGTAAGAAATCCTGGCAGCACCATGTGGCATCCTCCCCTGAAGGGGTCAATATTTTAAGCAGGAAGGAGCTGGACTATACTGATCTTTCCAGAGGAGTCAAAACATGTTTGGAGGGGTGCAGGTTCAATCTCTGAGCCAAGATTTGACATGAAATTCTGTCATGGGTTAGCAAAGCATGGTCTCGGAAGTGATGTTCTTGCAAAGGGGTGCTTACAGCTTCCTCTGTGACCTAACAGAACCTATCAGCTGGCCAGTTTGAATATGGACAATTTTTTAAGCCACTTAAAATTGTGACCACCTCTGTGATCCACATTTAAGAATAGTCAAACTCTGGACAGAGCTCTCTCTCATTTCCAGCACTAGGACAGGTGGCTGTGGGCCCCATGTGGGGGCCAGCGGGCCCGGCCCAGGCCCTGCTCGGGCCAGGCCGGGCCGGGCCACGGCCATCCTGGAGGCGATGGGCCCTGAGCGGCTCGGCTCCCCCTCTCCACTTCGGCCAAGATTCAGCTGAAGCTGCACCGCTGTCGGCAAAGGATCAGGTGACCAACAGCGATAAGCCACATTCCAGCTGCAACGCCTGGGTGAGATTAACCCTTTTAGTGCTGTGAAGAGCTGAAAACCTGAGGGAAGAGAGAGAGGAGATGCTTAAAGCTGAAATTCTGTTGTAAAGCTATGATACATCAGAGTACCTGTTGTAATTTCATGAAGATATGGGAGGTGGAGCGTTCAACTCATGAGCAAAAGCACCTGCGCTGAGATAGGCAGATGCTGAAGCAGCTGTAATTTCATGAGAAGTCTGGACAGGGAGAGATGGAAGCAATGAGGACTTTTGCTCCAAATGGGAAAGGAGAAAACCTCAGTTCCTAGAGATGCTCCCAGAGATAGTCCTAAAGATGAAGATGAAGAAGACCCTTTGCTCCCAGGGAAGGAGAAGGGCCTCTGTTCTTAGAGATGAAATGCTCCCAGAGATGGGTGAAGAGAACTTTTGTTTCTGAATGGCTCAACCTTAAAACTGTACCCCAGTAATTCAAGAGTGGACCCTCGAAAGCAGTTGTGGGAAAAGCTGCAAGTCGTGGGAGGGGACTCTCACATGATGCGAGCAGAGAACCAACCCAGGCGGCTGTCTCGTTGTGATACTGTTTTCATAGCATGGGCAAGAGAGACTCCTCTTCCTAAATGGACTGAACAAGGTTATTATGGAAGTGGTAAACAGACTGAACATCTGAAGGGTTGTCTTTGTACATTGTCACTGGGAGAAGGGAGAAAGGTGGGAGGAGGAGAAGAGTTCTGAAGGTGTGGTATGATTTTTTTTCTTCTTTTAGGTCTGTTAATAAACTTTATATTCTTTCAAGTTTAGTGCCTGCTCTGCTTTTCTCCTAATTCTTATCTCACAGAAGGTAAACAGTAATTAGTATTTTAGACAAAACCACTACAAATTCTTTTAGAAACTGTAGTTCAGGGAGAAAATTTCTCTTGCCTTGTTTACTGCAGCAGAACAGATTTGCCTTTCAGTTGGCTCTAAAACATGCAGGCTGGCCTGGCTTGAAATTAGCTGGAATATATTCAAAGGGAAGAACGAGGGGGGAAAACCCCTCCATTTACATATTACACCTTTGTCAGGAGTGGGCAAACAGAACTGTTGGTAGCCAAAGCAATTTATAGGTCTTGTTATCCTGAAATGACAGCCAGACAGCTAAAGGCACATTCTATTAAAAAAATTATATATCCAAGGATGTCCATGACAGTTTTCAATTGTAAGTGTTTAATGTTTATAGAGTTTAGCAGCTGGGATTTCACACTGAATTGATACAAAAATGCTGCATCTGACAGTGAGCTCCAGCAACCAGAGGAAGCAGCCAAACGCCAAGGATACTTAAACTATAAATACATAACTACAATGAGAGTATTTCAGAGAGAACTGCAGTGATGAGGTTATTCAGAGCGATGGCATGGTGGGAGACCACTGCTGCTGGACCACTGACTTGGAAACCACCATAACCAGCAGGAAAAAAACGTACAGTTTTGATAGAACCAATTTGGAAACTTGTTTTAAAGAGTATTTTGTTATTCATGGAGATCTGCACCAATCAGTTCTCTGTAGATTCATCTCTATGCAGCCAGTTTCTGTAAAGAAGATGAATGGTTTTACAGCACACAGACATCTTCCACGCTTTACCCGGGGAAGATGATGATAGATTTACTACACACACACCTCAGACAGTCCATTCATCATAGTCATTTATGTACATGCTAACAGATACATTTCTTAACTGCTGCATAACATTTCAAAGCAAATGATACATTTTCAATTTATTTCAGACACAGCCAGAGCACAGCCTACCACGGAAATGGTAAAATAAACCCAGGCACACCCTAAGTGGGGAGCCCAAGGCTTCAGATCTCTGTGACTTTCACGGGTTCAACAGCTACAACTTGTATGAAAAATTATTTCTTTTCTTAGAGGTAAAAAAATTATTAAAGACTCAAACCACTGAACTCTTCAGCAGCAGGTGGTTTTATCCAGAGATCTCTGACTCAAAGCCACATCACCTTCAGAAGTTACTCTTGTGACAATATGCTGGAATATATTCAGAGATAACCATTACAGGATGAAAGTAAGAGTTTTTCTATTGTTTCTGTATAAAACCTACCTTGAAATAAACAAATTGGGAAATTCCCTGTTGCTTTACAGGTAAATTGCTTACACCCAAGCGAAGCAAGTCATGAAGATCAAGTTTTCCATTATTATTTTAAAGTATTCCAAATTTAGAGCCTTCACATGGGGTTTAAATTTAAAGCAATGACTCTCCTTTTTGGATTTATCCTTAATCAAGCAATATAAAATCAACTTGTCTCAAAACATAAGGAAATACAGAGGAATAATCAATGCACACTGTGATGAAAACTGAGAGAGATCACAAGTAAAACTGCAGAAAGAACTAAAAAGTCTGTTACTTTTCCTACAAAACAAGATCCTGCGGAAGCACCTTTTCCCAAGCTGGTCTGTAAAGTCAATTTTAATACACACATTATTCACAACCTTTCAATGACATTGTCCAGCTCCTGGGTCTGGATTTTCAAGACTGGAATGTTGTGAGTAAGGAAGGTGAAGAACTACCAGAGCCCAAAGTAAGTATTTTATTTAGTGCACAGCTGTTCCTATAAACAATTATCTCCTAGAAATATTAAACTATACAAAAATCTGTCCTTCAAGCATCACAAACTTTGGAGAAGGTCACTCTGAAAGGATGAAATAGCTTCTTGCACACTTTTGGTTTTTTCTGTCCCTGGAGGAAGAACAAGAGCTGACAAGTTGCAGTGATGGAAGAGTCCTGCATTTTTAGCGTCCTGGGAAAAGATCTCATAACCAAAAGCATGCAAGCAGAGCTGAGAGCATCACTTCGGAGTGTGTCAGGGTGGAGAAGTCCCTGCACTGGTCAATTATCTGCTGTCAATAGAGCCTGGCTGGTCTCCAGGTGCTGCAGAGGTTTCTCCCCTCTGTTCCCCCTCCCCAGTTACTCATCTTACATTGATTTCAGTGCTGTAGAGACTAAACTGCAGTTAATGGAAATGGAAAAACACTACAAATCTGTAGGATAATAATGAATGGAGAGGAACAGGGTATCCGTGCAGCCATGACAAGACCAGTAACAAACCTCATAAAACACACAGCGCTCAGGTCAGAGCTCCCCAAGCTCTCCTGGGACCCACCAGGCAGAGCCAGGGCCCAGACTGCGCTGGGCAGTGTGACTGCCTGCTTGGAGAGCAAAGAACTGCTCTTCTGTGGCCTCTTCCATGTGAAAAAAACCAGCTTTTTCATTGCTTCAGGGCTTTTACTACAAGAGGACTGTCAGATTTGGTCCGGCAACAAAGATGGTAATAAAAGACAACCCATGGGCTGGGATTTTTAATTCCTCACCATGACTTAGTGATCATGTAATGTAGGAGCAGCTTTTTATTGGCTACTTCCATAGAAGCCCTCAAGACTTCAGAGATGAGAGCCAAAGATTATGCTGGGTCTTCTAACAGTGTCAGACTCCCAACAGGAGGACCCAGACCTCCACCCTTCCACACCGGCAGAGGACAGAGAGAAATTGGTTTCCGTGAGACTTTTCTTCTTCTTCTTCTATTTTCCCTTCTTCCTCCTTAAGTAGTTGGACTCAGCTGGTCAGGGAGAGCCCCATCCCCAGTTTTGGCCTGCCCATGGAGGTCACTGGCCAACAGAGGTGAAGGGCAGGAGACCCACCTCATCTCAACATGCAGCTGCTGCCCTCGGCTGCCAGAAACCCTCTGCAGCTTTGCAGGAGGTGAGAGTAGCACACTCCTCCCCAAAATCCAGAACAGGGAGTTTCTCATGGTGCTCCACATCACACTAAGCTGACTCTTCACTGAGCATATTTATAACTTCTTTGTTCCATATAAAAAGGCTGATGGCTTTGCTGACATTAACACAAAGCTGCTTGGCACTAAAATGCAGTTGATGCATTTTTTAGAATTATTTGCCCTTGTCATCTTCAGGACTTATGTATAGTCTATGTTTTCTGATTTATTAGGCCTTAAAATCCTCTTTTGAATTTTATATCACAATCAGAAGGAGCCACATCACCTGTAACCCTCCTTTTTATGATGAAAGAGTTTGAAGCTTAGGATGCTCTGGATGTGCAGTGTGAAAGTCTACAACAATTATTTATAACTCTTATTTTCCTTCTCTGCAAGTAGAATCAAAATATTTTTTGGCTGAAATAAGGATTGCAGCAGATGTCTGAAGCCAGGAAAAAAAAAACACGAAGAAAAGCAAATTGAACAGTGGAAGGAACTTCAGGCAAGCAGAGAAGAAGTCCTTTAGGGCAGTGCTTGCTTCCAGAGCTGTTGTTTTGTTACTTGATGTCCACCTAGGTTACGGGATCAAAGCTGGATTTCTTTGTCTGCCAGACATCAGCTTTTTCAGAGGTTTCATCAGAGCAAATTGCCTCTCAGGACCAAACTGAAAGCACCAGCTGGAACACTGAACACAGCACAACACACGCTCTGTCAGCCCCACTTTGCAGCTCTTTGCTTGATGATGAATCTCTTAGATTTGAGGGACCCAGGACATAACAGGAGTTTTGCAAAATGAAAAAAATATATATATAAAAAGCAGAAAATCGATCCTGGATATAAAACCAGCCTAAATAAACACTGTCCTGAGAACACAAGTGTTTTCCTCTCCCCTCCTCACCTCAGTTAATCCCAGAATGGTTTGGGCTGGAAGGGACCTTAAAGACCATAAAGTGCCACCCCTGCCATGGGCAGGGACACCTTCTACTGTCCCAGGCTGCTCCAAGCCCCATCCAGCCTGGCCTTGGACACTGCCAGGGATGGGGTACAATGAACTTGCTGCGTAATTCTCAGCAGCAGCACAGCCCAGGGAATTCCCAGCCCAGTACCTGGATGGGAAGCCAGCTGCACTGATCCGGATGGTCTCCAGCACTCCACAGGCTCTCAGCTGCTGCACTGCTCTCCTTGGATCAAACCTGAAATTAGATTTAGGACAGACATTAATACATAAAGGAAACCCACCTCTCCAACCCACCTGAGAGTGACTCTTCCAGAGACAGGAATTACCTTCTCCTCTCCTCATTACTGTAGTGGCTGATAAAGCCATACTTCCATACTTTCTGTCCACAGCCATTCCCTCTCAAACCTCAGGATAACCCATGCCTGGCTTTGGGAACAGGCTGCACAGATGTCACACCTTTTCTCTGCATGTCACAAAGGTGGTGTGATTTGCAAGTTGCTCAAAACCTTGCTACCACCCTGCTATCAATGCCAAGTGTATTCTCGGGATAGGATGACCATCTGCTGCAATAAATTAGTGCCTACAGCCAGAATCTACCTGGCTTTGTAAAGCAATACAATCCCAATAAAGAAGGGAATAGGCTACCCCACCACAAGCTGCCTGGTGAACCAGGCAGTATTACTCCTGCAGCTATAAGGGCAACAACATATTTGCAGAAATCAAATTCAACAGCAAAGTAAGTCTGATATATTCAATTCCGTACCAAAAACAGGTAAGTAACAGGTCCCACAAGTTTCTAGACTAAGTTTACTGAGAACAGTGGTGCTCATGTTCCAGACTAATGACTTTGGTAGACACCATGTGGAAATTCAAGGTGTTTCTGCCCTCCTCTTTAAAGCCTGCATCACCTCTTACCACTGGCATCTCACTTCCATCAGCAATTTGTGCCAAAAAAACTCATGACAACTTCCAGCTGAATACTTGGGCAGTGCTTTCTCTGGATCCCAGCAAGAACCCACTCCCAGATCAGACTATATACCTAGCACAGAGTGAGTCCAGGTACCAGCATCCCCATGGCTGCTGCCTCCTTCCACTCTGACTCCAAATGCACAAAGAGGTTCCAGCTCTCCAGCTCTGGAAGGCACTGGAAAAGGTCCTTGGATCAAGCTTGGACTCACATGATTCAGATGTGAAGTTTCCAGAACAAAGCTTCTCATATAATGAGAACCTGCTTTTCCCTTTCTGAAAGCCCAAAGTATTTACACCTGCAAGTCAAGATTGCATGAATAATTCTGCGTGCTCTCTGCTGTACAAAAGCAGTATGAAAAAACAGTCCCCTTCTTCTCCCTCTGTGCTTTTTTAAATTCCCTGGACCTGTCAAGTCTACAAGCAAGTTATTCACTGCAACACCACAAACACTGCGCAGGGTGAAAAATCAGTCTGGGCTGTCACTCACTTCAAGGAAGAACCCACAAGGGTGCAATTTCCATAACAATAAATAATAAACAGGACTGGCAGATCGACAGGTAAGCTTCAGTCCTGGAAGATCCCAGGGCAATCTCTGTTGTATCCAAGGGAAACTCTGCAAAGCAGCAAAGCCCTGCTCAGTGGGGGTGAAATGCAATCACCAGAGAAGCTGCAGTCATCAGCAACAGCTCCAGCAATGAAATAATCACCTTAAAAGTGGGAAAATTCACCTTATAATGAACTCCTTTTCCTTGCCACAGCAGGTAGAAGCACCTGGCTGGCTGGTTTTGGCCTGGAAACCCAAGTAAAAGATCCCAAACCCTGCCTGAAACAGAATTTAAAAGGAAAATTGGCAGAGGAACAACCTGAAGCCAGGTATTCCCCTTGCATATCTCTCTTTCAAAGTCTTCTCCACCAGAAATTTACCTCACATCCAGCCTGCAGTCAGATGCAGCAAACATCCCTGTGTGGTTGCCAAGGTGTCCTCCAGGATGGGAGCCTGACACCCCTGAGCCCCATTACAGATCTTGTATTTCCAGCAAGTTGTGAAGTAGGAATGCAGGGTGCAAGAGACCTGAGGAAGAAGAGACTGAGGAAGTCTCCAGTCCAACCCCCTATGTTCAAAAGCTAGGACAGCTATAGGGGCAGATCCATAGCTCAGGGCTTTATCCAGCCAAAACTGATAGAAACCTCCACAGATGGAGGTTGCACAACCTCTCTGGGCAGACTGCTCCATTGACAGACAGTCCTCAGGGAGAAAAAAACGTTTACCTATCTCCAGTCTGAACCTCCCGTGTCAGTTTGGGACCATTGGCTCCTGTCCTCCCACTACACACCACTGTTGAGAGCATGGTTGTCTCCTCATGGTAGCCCCTCTAAGTACTGAAAGGCTGCCATTACATCCTTTCTGTTCTCCAGCATAAGCATCTCATTTTAATAAAAAAATGTAATGCTCTTGTGAGCTGAAAAGCATTACGTTTTAGGAAGAGAAAGCTTGTTTTCTCACTGAACACTAAACGTAACACCAAGTGTTCTGCATGCTACAGACACCAGTGCTAACCTGGAGCAGTGCTGATGATGTTTCACTTCACAAATGCCTCCCAGCACTGTGTATTTTCCAGCATGTGTCTCTGAAATACAAGTACAGCCATCCCAGCTTCTCCAGATCCCACTTTAACACATCAGCAAATCGATTTTAGAGAGCAAGTCCTACAAGGAGCGGCTGAGGGAGCTGGGAAAGGGACTCAGGCTGGAGCAAAGGAGGCTCAGGGGGGACCTTGTGGCTCTGCACAAGTCCCTGACAGGAGGGGGCAGCCGGGGGGGTCGGGCTCTGCTCCCAGGGATCAGGGACAGGAGGAGAGGTGTGGGATATGCCCAGCCCTTGCCCTGGAGGGATCTCTGCTGAGACAAGAGATTTTGCAATCGCCCAGCAGGACTCCCTGAAAAGGCAACCACTTCTTGGGTCATGGCAAGGAAAAGTGGACCCACAATCCTTTGAGAGACCTTATGCAGATCTTTCTGTAACCCATTGGTCCGTCCCAGACCCTCTGTAACCCATTGGTCCCCTACTGATCCCCTGTATCCCTATAAAAGGAAGCCCCCTGGCTCTGTGGGGAGAGAGAGCTCGTCCCTGGCTTTCCCCTTCGCCAGAGGGAACCAACAATTAAGCTACCTTCGTGTGGAACCAGCCACATGAGCCTCTCGTCTCTCTCTGGTCTGGTTTGGCCTGGAGGTGCCCTGCAGAGCTGAGCTGGAATCACGAGCTGATAATCACTAAAGAGCTGATAACCTCTGCAAGGGCCCTCCTGCCAGCAGCTGAGGGAAGACACTGGGCCTTGGGAAGGCGATCCCTTTCGGGACCATCTCTCCAGACCGGTCACCTCTTCCTGGGTCAGAGCCACTGACCCCACCACCAGCTGTAATAGAGAGAGAACAGCCTCAGGAGAGGCTCAGGTTGGACATGAGGAGGAATTTCTTCATGGAAAGGGCGGTGAGGCCTTGGCAGGGGCTGCCCAGGGAGGTGTTGGAGTCCCCATCCCTGGACACGTCCAAGGAAGGCCTGGACGTGGCACTCAGTGCTCTGGGCTGGTGACAAGGTGGGCATTGGGCACAGCTTGGACTCAGTGATCGTGGCTCTCTTTTCCAACCTCACTGTTCCTCAGATTCTATAAATAGGGTAAATATAAACCAGTTTCTGAATGTCTTGCAACGATTAATACCCCTCACCTTGCTGTTTGCATGGGTAAAGAGTCAAGCCAGGAGGCTTCTTGGTGGATACATCTTCACCAGCACATCATGACCGAGGGTGAGCCTCTTTAGAGATGCTTTGCCCTCCTTTCAGGACACTCTTGGAGCTGTCTCTGCACTCCTAAGTCGCACTGTGCTCACTGGGAGCTCTCAGCCTGCATCGGATCAGCTGGAGGGAAATGCCTCCCTGCTGCTGGATCACATTTACAACCTTCTTCCTTAAAGGTCACCACGTGCAGTTTATGCCTTTCGAGAACGTTTCATCTATAAGGTCCCTGCATGCTAATGGACAAGCTTTCCTGGAGTTACAGGGAAGAAAACCGGGTACAAATCCATGACCAAGAGGTCAAACAGGGCTAACAGCTACCTGCTCACAGCGTTTGCTGCCTGTGATACGTCTCTGAACTACAGAGGAAGATCAGGACTGGCCTTTTGCTTCAGCTGTTCGCTCACTTGGAAACCTGCCTGAAGTTCATACAAGTCACATCTTTACTTTTTCTACATTTATATTGGAAGAACCAAGACATTTTTGTTCATTTTACGAGCCCACTATTTATCTCTGCTTTTTCCTTCCTTTCTCTTTTCACTGTTTGGAACTATAATTATTTAAATCAAAGCAAGTCTAAGATGAAAACTGCACAAAGACCCCCTTACAGCAAAGCAAGGATGCTCAGTATTAGCAGAGCGTATCTATGAATTATTAGAACCTGAATTATTCTTCATTTCAGAGGCACGAACCCCACATACTGAAACCCAAAAAGGTGACTCCAGCAACCCACACAGACCTTCTAGTTACAGGAACAACATTAAAAGGAGGGGGCAGGCTCTTCAGCAGGAGGAAGAGCCCAAGGCACGCTCTGTTGCTATAAAGCTGAACTCATTTGCTCATCTGCAGTGCCGCTTACTTGAAGGGGAGCTTCTCATCGTTGGGCTTGATGCAGCGCACGTAGTGCGGGGTGGTGGCATTCAGGGTCTCCATCAGCAGGTGCAGGGAGTTGCGGAACTGAAAGACAAAACCACTCGTCTTGAGGATGGGTGGAGGTGCCGTAACCATGCAGCCCCAGCCAGCAGGTGCCACAAGCCACCTGTGCAGGTGTGACACAGCGTGAACCTCGCCATCGACCCAGCACAAGGCAGGGGGAATTCAGAGAAGACAATGGGGGGGGTTGAGGGCTTCCAGTTCAAAGAGGTTCATGGGCAACAAAGCTTGGGTCTCTGCCCGGTTGGGTCTTTGAAACATCTCCAAGGATGGAGACAGCACAACCTCTCTGTGCCCCTGTGGAACTTTCTCACTGCCCACACAGGGAAAAATGCTCCTTTTCTGAAGCGGTTTCAATTTATGAGCTCCACAGTACATTGGGACACAGTCCAGTGAATCCCAAAGTGGCCTCCACCCTCCCCAGACCACATTTCAGCTGCTTTCAGTCAAGACTACGCAAGCCTGTTGTTCCAGAGGCACTGCTAGAAACCATCCAAAATGCACCAGTTGAACATGGATCATGGGAAAGTCTCTTTCCACCATCAACAGCTTTTTTATTTACCTCTGCTTCAAACTGAAGCAACAAGATCTTAACTGGATTTCTCTCTCGCTGACTGACTCACTCAAATAATACATTACCTGGTGTCCCACTGTTTTCCTGTGCTCCTTGTTGGCAGCTTTGAAGGCTGGCCTGGCAGAGCGGACGCTGATCCGGGGTGTTCCCTTTCCCACGGCAGTGGTGGGCACAGTGTCCTTCTCTTCCTGGAATAAGTCTGCTACCATCTGATACTAAAACAAAAGGCAACACTTGAGCACCTCTGGCCCTGCTCACTGGGGAATGAACCCACTCAACTCCCATTGTTCAGGTCATTTCTCACTCATCCTAAACCTGGAAGGGGAAAAAGGGCAAGAAAGTGAAAGCAAGAAGAGTTGTCTACGTAAACCATCAGCAGGATCATTGACCATTCTGTGCTGTAGTTCACGAAACCTTGAAATGTGCACATTAAATTGAACTAGCCAAAAAAAAGGAGGCTGGATTGCTGAAGTCTTGCCAGGGCTCAAAACCTCCTGAACATGAGGTGACTCTTGCTCCCAAGGCCTTGTTTCAGGGTGTTCATCCAGCCCTGACCCAGCAAGGATGCTGTCTGCACAGCACATACCCCAGGAAAAGATCTCCTGCAAGGACAGCCAGCTCCCACCACAGCCCCAGAGGCACCCTTGCTTTTCCAAACAATAGAGGAACACAAGCACTTCCTCACTAATTACCCACCTTTCAGGGGAATGAGCAGGGTGGCAGCAGCACTGCCATCCCACAGCCCTGGAAGCACCACATCTAGCTCATCAGACCTCTAAGTGTGGGATTTCTGGCAAGCCAGCAGCAACATTTCTGCTTCATAAACAGGAGAACAGGTGAGCTGGTAAATGCAGTTAATACCTTTTTTATTATTATTATTTAGGGAGCATTCAAATTTACATTAGGCTAGGGAACCTGAATATTAAGTAAGCCCCCATAAATCTGGTCTGGTTAGCAGGGCTGTTACACTTCCACATCTGGAATCCATCTATGCACCCACAATGGCTACTGCCACAGCTCCGCTTACATTCAAAGGGGAAATCCTTACATGTAAGAAAACCTCTCTGTCTGCAGGTGGGATGTGATGTATCACCACCTGAGCTGGGCTCCAGCCCGGTGACACTGCCAAAGCACCCACCATGTCTCCCAGCATGGATGCTGGAGCACCTGCGGGAGAGAACCACACTCCCCAGATCCACAGCACACCATGCCCAACATATCCACCCCAAAACCACTGGCACAAGGCAGTGGCAGCTGCACAGCACTCTTGCCCCCATCTCAGGCTCCTCCAAAAGCCCAACCTGGTTGTGTTTCCATTAAGAATCCCAGGAAGAGTGCTCTGGTTTACCACTTTTTAGACACAAACAGACAGCCCAGTGCCGTGAATGGCTGCCTGGCTTTCTGCCACATCCCTGGGCTGAAATAGGAACGCTTCCAGCCCTGTCCTGTAGGCTGTTCTCACAGCTTGTTAGTACAGCAGCCTCAACACCACTGTGGGAAGGAAATGGTTTGCATTGCATGAGCAAATTGCTTGCAGGCTTGCTAAGGATCTGCTTCATACTCTCAGCTTTCACTGCTATCTCTGCAGCTCCCTCAACTCCTACCAAAATAAAGGCTCCCACGTTCTTCACCTGGCCCTCTATCCCTAAAAAAGACATCCTGACAGTTGTTGTGGATGACTCATCACCATCTGGGATGCTCTGACTCCTGCAAACATGGGACATATGGATGGCACATGTACTGATGAAGACATCCAACACAGGCTCTGTGTTACTACCTCGCACCTAATGATGTGGTAAAACCCCTGGATGTAATCTTGGGCTTCAAAATATCTTCTCAACAGAGCTGGGAGTGCCACTGATCCCTCCATCCACTTGCTATCAATAACAGCAGTGCTTGTTCCTGAACAAGTGCTGGAGAAGGATCTCAGAGCCGAGCTGTCAGCCTGCATAATGCAAATCTGGTGAAACTGGTATAATCTCTAGCAGGAACCATTCCACAGGTTCCAGGGCATAAGTAAGAAAAGGCAGAACCCTCCTCCCCAGCTGGCAGAGTCAAAACCATTGGTGCATTATTTGTAATTACAGGGAACTGGAATGTAATACCTTCACAGCATGCCTGTATGCTTTCCATCAGCACTCAAATCATTTTCCTTAGTTCAAAGAACATCAGCTCTCAACTGTTTTGGCTGACCAGTGCTTACAGAACTAATTAACTGCTTTATAAAGTCTCTTTCACCATCTTGTTGATGGCATTAATTGCATTCTAATCAGCAGAAGGCAGTTCTGCCTTGGTGGGAGTGCTTCATCAGTGATGCACTTGCTGACAGGGAGGTGCTCTGGTCCTTGCTGTGTTAAATTCAGTGCTCCCCTGTGCCCTCTGTACTGCTTTAGTGGGAATGCAAAGAAGAGGGCAGGGAATGCTGTGTGCCAGCCTGATCCTGAGGACAGGACAAAGTCCTCGCAGCACAGCCCTGTGCAGCACAAATCTGAGCTTTAGTTAAATTTACATATCTGGGCAGCAGACTCAGCACTGCCACTGCTGCTTTTTCTGGTTCGGAGAGACCAGGTTGTTTTTCACAGCAAAACAAAATTGTTTTTAATTGTTTATAGCCCTGGAGGGCACATGGCAGGCAAGAGGCAAAAAAACAGGGTAATGATCTGCTGGCAGACAGGGGTTAGGGGCAGCAAGAGATCATCAGGTGCTGAAGGATTTGCAGGAGGAAGGTGACAATGCTCCTGCTGCTCTTCTTCCCAGAACAGCACAGGATCAACACGGGCTGATAAAAGCCACTGCTAGCATGTCATTAAAGGAATGGCTTAAAGGTAGGAATTCATCAAACTATCTCTCAAAGGTTCTCAGACTGAAGTGCATTTCAGAGTGTTCTGTGCTGGGTCAGAGCAGCTGTGGCTGCCCCTGGATGCCTGGCAGTGTCCCAGGCCAGGTTGGATGGGGCTTGGAGCAGCCTGGGACAGTAGAAGGTGTCCCTGCCCATGGCAGGGGGTGGCACTGGATGGGATTTAAGATCCCTTCCAACCCAGCTATTGAACAAAAGTCCAGCTTGCTCTGCTACTATATTGTGGTCCCTATATATGACAAGGGAGCCTTTATTTTATATCTCTGTTTTTAGGGAACGTTTTCCAGGGTCTCCACCACTCTGCAACACACTGCTCCAATGAGTTACAATCTCTCCTCTACACCAACAGGAAGAAGTCAAACAGAAATCCTTATCAGACACTGCCAGTTCTGCAGCACTGACTCCAAGAGCAAGTTCAGTACTGGCTAAATAATTAATCATACAGCATCAATTATTCCTGGAGGTTACCTGGCATTTCTAATGAGCTCTAATCATGCCCAGTTTTTACCCTGGGAAGCTTCCTGAACATGCAGAGCTCTTGATTTGGGCATTATTAAAGCCCAGGTTCACAGTTATTAGTTTCACAACTACTCCCATGGATGAGAAAATTGCTCATCTTGCTATCTTCACATGAATTCCTTGCTGTGAAACAGCCAAGCCACTGACAGCAGTTAAATAATTTCCCATTCTCATCTCTCCTAACTTTGACAGGAACAAACTCCTGCTTAAAATGCTCCTAAAAATAATGCTTCCTCCATATCCCTTCATCCCACTCCTTATTCAGGGTGGCATTTAGAAGGTCACAGCCAGCAATAAACCTAAGGGTGTCACAAAGAGAAGTCTAGATATAGAGACACATTTGCTTGCAACATGCAGGGGGGGTTCAAAATCTGTAATGCAAAAAAAACCCTAAACCAATTTAACATGCTGGTCCATGTTGTGGAAGGCTTTGAAATGGTTTGGAGGAAAGCAGATGTATTCCTTCCTTAAACCACACACAAGGTTTGGAGGTACAGTGGTGCCCCAGAGACACACAGCCTGGATTTTGGCTGCTGGATGGTGAGTTGGACTTTGCAGGACTGCATTTTCACACTAACTCCTCAATAAAAGCTTCACCTGGGAGAGATGAGGTTGTTTAAAGTTTCAGCTCATTAATTGACAGACTCAAGGCTGCAGGGAAGAACTTCTGGTCTGGCTTTAGAACAACAAAGATTTTAAATTCCTTAGCTGTCTGTGTTACTGACACTTTTAACCCAACCTACCCAAATGCTGACAGGGAACAGGAGTATGGTACCGGAAGTCAATGTAAAATCTGCTCAATTTATACAGAAAACTGTCAAATCTCTGACTTGGAGCCCACTGCCCACTGGGTCATTTACTGCAGGCATGACCCACTCCAAAGCCTTCAAAGCCCCACAGCTCTTCTGCTTCCAACATCCCACCAAACCCACAGCCCACAGGAGGTTTTCAACACCAAGAGCCAAAAAAGCCTTTACCATTCAAGGCCAATCAATACATCCCTGTTGGCACTTGGTGCAATGAGATGTTGACAAGTTGTTTCTACAACACTTGGGAGAGGGAAGGTACATGGCCCAGAATCTTGTAAGACACAAGTGACATCCAAGAGTGATCATTAGTATCTGTTAATTTGTTAAAGTTACACATTGGCAGCAGTGTAAAACAGCTCCACAGCAGCTGGAGTGTCTCAGAGTTCATGTTACATTTCCAGCATTGTATACTAATTCTATTTTTTGCATAGTAATTATTAAAGTAATTAGAAGTCACAGGGGCAAGTATGATGGATTACAGCTAAGAGGAAGCTAAGATAAGCTATTCTCACATACAGCGGGGATAGGACCAGCAAGGCCACCCACAATAAACACATGACACTGGTGACAGCGGCTTTTAACCCCAGATCCCCTTGCTTTTGACCAGCCTGGTCTAGTGGAAGGTGTCCCATGGCAGGGGGCTGGAATGAGATGACTCCTAAGTTCTCTTCCAACCCAAATCATCCTGTGATTCTGTGGGTGATGGGTGACAGGTGGGGAGCTCTAAGCAAGAGTTAAGTGGGATTTACAATGCCCAAAAACTACCTGTTCCTAATTTTGGTGACCAAAAACGAAGAAGATCAGCAGGTTTGGAAACTATTTTTGAGATGCATCTTGACAGGACAGCAACACCAGAGTGAAGGAATTCTGACAACCACACGCAACCACCCACATCCACACATGGGTGTGACTGTAACCCCGAGCACCCTCCTCTCCCCCCTTTCTCCCTGCTCCACGCCCCACTGATCTGGCTCTTTGGCTGCCGTCAGTGGCTGAGGGCAGCTGCATGCTCACACCCTCAGTCCGCTTGGCGTGGCACAGGGACACAGCTCAGCTCCAGCCTGGATGAGTGCCCTGACTCACTGCTTTTACCTTGCTGGCTTTCAGGATGTTGATCTGCTCCTCGTACACGGTGTCCCTGTTCTTCTCCAGAAACCCCTCGCTCTGGTATTCCACCTACCAGGACACAAAGGGGAGAAGCTCAGAGGGTCAAGTCCAAACACACAGGGACAAGGTGCTCCCACCTCTCCCCTGCCATTGGGAGCTCACCCAAAAAACCTGAGAGGAGAAAGGAACAACTGGAATTTAAAGGTCACTTTTTATCAAAAGAAGTGAATCTGAGTGAAAGCAAAACCCTTACTGCAAACACAGATTGTTTCTTAGTCATTAAGTTGCTCAGTATGGAAGCCAGGGGTAAAAAATGCAAGGACCATCAGTAACTCTACCCGCTCTTTTGTTCACTCCTCAGGTCCTTGTAAGTTAATCAATAAACCTCAAAATACGCCCTGGCTAAGTCTCTTGTAGGTCTCCTGGGTTTTGAAATTGCAGAGGGCTGGGATGCAATTAAAAAAAATTAAATTTAAATTTAATTAAAAAATAATAATAATAATAATAATTTAGAGAGAACAGAGAAAATGTCTCTTTTTTTTTTACATTTAAAAAAGAGGAAAACTTGCTAAGAAGTATTGTTTGTGAGCAACCCATATGCAAAACCACTTGCCTAAGGAAAGGTGAGTACCAACCTTTGCCATGGAAAGTTGTGCTGGTTTGGCCAAATTTAGAAATATATCCTCTGAGAGAAGGCACAACCACCCCTCCCCCTACCAAGTTCGGGAAAAATAAATCTTCCTCAAAGGAAAGTGAAAGAGATAAAACTATTTATTTAACAAACACATGGGAAAGGAAAATAATGCTAAATAATAAAATCTTTCGCTGTGGAGAAAAAAAACCTGGGAAAAAGTGTTAGAGTCCTCCCTTCGGTCTCCTTGGAGCTGGGGCTTGGCCCAGGGCCAGGCCCTCTGTGCCTGATGGAAAGTCCTCCTGATGTGCTCTGAGGTTGAAGCAGTCCAGCAGAAAAGGGAGAAAATCCGAAATTCCAGGGAAGGAAAAAAAGTTCAACTCTCCGTCTCTCTCCGGAGAACAAGAAACTGAAAACAACTGGCCAAAAGCTGACTGGGAAAAAAACCTGCCAGCCGGCTGCTTCCTCGCTCCCCCACCGCAGATGGAAAGAAAAGTCCCTATCTCTGTGTGACCTTGAACAAGCTGGAAACTGCTTTGAAAAAGTTTTGCTCAGTTTTTACTTCCCCCTCTCAGGCTCAGTTTAAAGGCATAGAAAGGCACAAGAATTAATTTCTGGGCATAGGGCAGTGATATGGGATACACATCATAAAGTCACCCCAAGACAAAAGTGCCTCTGGCATCCAGGGCAAACCTGGTTAGAAGAAGTACCTGCAGGGCATCACAACACCTGGATGTTGTCCATCTCTGCAGACACATCCCTGGTTGATCTTTTAAATTTTTTTCTAACAAATGTGTGCAAACTTTTGAGATTCCTGTTTGTTGTGAGTGACACCTGTCGCGTCAGGGCTTCAGTGAAGCTGGAGCCCCAGACAAGACCCCTGAGCACCAGGCACTGGGATTTGGTTCAGTTTAGTGCCACAGTTGGTATCCTCTCCCTCAGGATGGTGGGATCTGCCCAGGAACACCTCTCACCTCCTCCCACACTGTGCCTTGCTGACACTCACAGCTCCTGCTCTTCAAACACAAATTCCCTTTTCCAACACATTTTCTGCCAAGCTGCCCTTACAGAAATCCATTTCACTGCAGCTTTGGGAAAGAGGATTTTTCTCTACTCGAGAAGCCACAACAATGCACAGCTCAGAGCCACAGATGGAAGGCTGACCTCCTCAGAGCTGATCCAGATTTGAGCACCGAGCCGCGATCACCAAGGAGCAGCTCACGGGGGCTATCAGCTGATTTCCCTGCGGAAGGCTTTCCTGTCCCTGCTGTGTGTTTCCCAGGTAGGTACCTTGTCAGCGAAGTGCAGGACGATGAAGGAGGTGTTGGACATGCGAGGCTTCTGGAAGTGCTGGCTGGCGGCGTGGCGGTCGTACAGCTTCTGCGCCCAGTTCTGGTCCGTGCCCTTGGGCACCTGCACGGGGACAAAGGGGACAGTGCCAGGGCCAGGTGGAGCTTTGTGTTCATGTACCTTAGTGACAAACACATTGAAACTGCCTTTCCAGCAGGAAACACCCAAATGTTGGTTCTGTTCCAGCAGCCGGAACGGCTCTTGTAGGAAAAAATGGCAAAACAAACCAACCAAGCGAACCAAACAAACAAAAAATCCCAAACAAACAGAAAACCAACCAAACCAAAAACCCCAAAACAAACAAACAAACAAACAAAAAAAACAACGAAAAAACACAAACCCTAAAACAAAACAAAAACAACCCCCCCCCCAAAAAAACCAAAAAAACCCAAACACCCAAACCCCCCAAAACAGCCACCAAAACAAACAAAACCAAACCAAAGATCAACAAAAAACCCAATACCTCCCCCCCCCCAAAAAACCAAACGAAAAGAACAAACAAAAAAACCCCAACAGAAACAAACGCAGAACCAAACAAAAAAAAAACCAAAACAAAACCCCAAATATACCCCCTGCCCCAAACAGCTACAAAAACCCACTAATATATAACCCAGAAATATTAAGGAAGTATTTTTACACTTAAGATACATTAACTACTCAGGCACCAACATTATTTTTTAATGCTATTTTAGGTGACAGAATAGTTTCCAGAAACTGCCACGTGAGACCACATGCATGAAGTTCTGGTTTATTTAATTTAAAATAATAATGCTAATACAATGGTGATTTTAAAGTATCTAAATTAAATAAAAAGACAATTAAAAGTCTTCAGAAAGCTGAAGCTTCAGCAGGCTTGGGCTGGGACCACTTAGATCCCAATTCCAGGATGCTTTAACCCCAGTTATGGGGTTAGGACTTCAGACCCACACACCTGCCCTACTGCAGGCAAATGATTCCCTTCTCCCCTTCCCACCCATCCAACCTCCTGTGCCACAGATGTCCTGGATGCCAAACCCTCCTTCTCCCTCCTGTTTATACCAAAATCAGGGTGCAGAGGTCTGTGTGGACCTGCCTTTGAAATCATTTGGCCATGGTGCACCAAGATACCAGGTGCTGCCCAAGAAATTGGCTTGGTAGGATAGGGCAGAGAATGGAAACATCCTAAAAAGTGGCAGGGACTTAAAAAAAACCTCACAGAACTACTTGTGCAGCAAAGGAATGGGCTACTTCCACAAATCAGTTAAAGCAGGGCTTGAGCTTCCCTCCCTCCCCAGCACCTGCAGTTTTCACCCACTAAACAAGAGTGAAATTAAGTCAGTACAATATACTTTCAAGATTGGGGAATTTTATTTTTGTTATTTTATTATTTTCTAAGCACACACAGCTGCATAGCAGCATATACCAACCTGCTGCACCTTCTAATACTAAATACATCTCTACACTTCACATAAAAACTCATTATTTTGGGATATGCCTAGGTCCCTCTCCGCTAACCAGCCAAAACCCCCCAAAAACTCTCCAAAAAACATTTGGGCACTTGAGGAAAGCACCTGTACATATCCTTTATTTTGTACTTTTCCAGCCCAGTCTTGAAAACCAAAGGAAATGAGGAGTGAAGCTGTTCCTTTTGGGGTCTGAGAGCCACCTCTGACGAGGTTCATCCCCATCCCATGGATCACTGCTGAGCACAGCAGTGGCTGCACATACACACACACACACACACACACACACACATTTTTTTAACAAGAAAAATGGCTAATTGTATAATTAGGTTAGAAAAAGAGATGGTTCAGAAGAAAAGTCTCAGGCAATATCTAAACTTAGATGGGACAAAGCCTAGAAACCACAGAACAACTGTGCAGGAGCAGGCAGAGCTCTGGATCATCCATCAGGACTTCACATAGACCTTTATATGAAAAATGACAGAGGAAATAGGGACAGAGAACATGAAGAAGGAAAACATGAGACAGGTGAGGAATATTTCTTTATGCTGTTCTGAAACAGCCTTTGATTTCATGACAGCAAGCTAAAACATGTCAGAAGGGTTCTGGACAGAAGGATAAGAATCTCCTGCCAACCCCTGCTAATGAGGATGAATTAAAAGCAGCAGCCTCTCATGCAAGCCATGTTCCCTCATATTTTTTTCTAATTTACAGTTTTTAAGTGTAGCCAATTATGGATATATACAGAAATAACACAGACTATGTATAAATATTGAAAGACACTTAGCTATGCAATTATATACATATTTTATTTATGCAAGGTAAGACTCACATGTTTAAACTATGGGTTTATATAAATGTAGATGTGTTTCTTTTCATGGGTTATATTTAATATTTACATGCAAAAACATCCTTTCTGGAGCTATCACTGGGTAACTCCCATGCAGGAGTAAGCCACAGGTGCAGAGCAGGAGCACTGCAGCCACCTTGAGCCAGATTTATCCTGCACCAGCTCTCTTCCAGACCATCCACTTTGCTGAAAAACCCGCTTATCTCGGAGCTGAACTTCAAAGGCATTGCTCCTGCCTCCCAGAATGAGGGTTTGCCATACCCTGCTCACCGTCCTGCAGCCTGAGTATTTTTAGCTGCCTGAGAAGCACCTGATAGGGACCAAGTTCCAGAGATAAAAACTAACAAGGCCATTATCTGCACTATTATAACAGCTTTTGGTATTAGCTTGGCAGTTTGAGGCCCTTAGAGCAACTGAGGAAGTTATTTAGAGGATATCTCATCTTTTTTTCAGGGGATGGGCAAGAGGAAAAGCGACTGCCTTGCGAGTTTTGTATGGAATCCTTAAACAGGATAAAGCTGATACCAGGAATTGCACAAGGTCACTGCCTGTGCTCATCTGTCCCCGCCGTGCCTCTGCCTGTCACGGGCAGGGTCCCCTCCCCTCTAGATTTACTGTCCCTGGCACTGCCAGGAGCTGCTGCAACCAAAATCACACCTACCCACTGCAGCCAGGGCCAGGCCCACAGGATCCATCTGCCCATTCTGCATCCCAGCATCAAGCATCCCCCGAGAACCCGCCAGCCAGATGAAGAGATGCTTGGAACCACCTGGCATAAAGGCTGAGATTCCCTCCACCACCACCTCCAACAGAAGGACAATTAAATGGATAAAAGAAACAAAGGTCAATGGCTTAAGGTGAACGAGGGTAGATTTAGATTATGTATTAGAAAGAAACTCCTCCCTGCAAGAGTGGCACAGGGTGCCCAGAGCAGCTGTGGCTGCCCCTGGATCCCTGGCAGTGTCCAAGGCAAGGTTGGGCGGGGCTTGGAGAAATGTGGGACAGTGGTAGGTGTCCCTGCCCATGGCAGGGGGTGGAACTGGATGAGCTTTAAGGTCCCTTCCTGTAGATAAAAAAATGCTGCTAGCAAGGATTTTCTTGCTAGCTTCTAAGTCCGTGAGAGACTTTTCTCTCTCACAGAAGAGGTAGCAGGGAATGTAAACAACCAAGCCACCTGCAACCTTGAAAAGTCTTGTTTATGGTACAGTAGAAAAATATTTTGACAATGGATGTTTTAGGATTTTAGCCAATCACCCCCAAGGGGTGGCTGGTCCTTTGTCCAATTAGACTATGAAGAAAAAAGTCTGTAAAAGAGTTTGTAAAATAATTAAATAAATCAATCTTGCTGCACAATTCCTGCCTGCTGGATCTTCTCTCCTCCTCCTCCCTATGGCTGCGGGACACAGTGACATACCGTAGGAACCAGGCCTGCGGTAATACCTTCCCACCCAAACCATTCAGGGATTCTGTGATTCAAACCTAATGATCTAAATGCCAACGCTCAGAAAACACAGTAGGAACTATTCACATTTTATTTCTTTTCTCTGTAGCACTCCAATATAAGTTAAAGCCTGAAAAGAGCCTGGGCTGCTTCTGCACTCCAGAAACACGTTCCACTACAAGTGATGTGCCTGACTTTGAAGGCATCAGAGCTGACAGTGTGACGTAGGGCAGGCTGTTCTGCCCACGCATCGAGCGGCCCACCCGAGAGGAAAGCCCAGGGGCCCAACCTCTGTGTATCTGCTCGTGGAGCAGAAATCCCCCTGGAGAGGAAGGCCATGCGCTAATTTCTGATGTCCAAAAAACTAATGAGTCCAGACAAGGAAAACACATTTGCTCAGATCCCCAGGTTCGCAGCGATGCACAGAGACAAGCGGGATGGAAAACCAGTCGGCCTGAAGCGGAGTAAAGTGTTCCTGGCACTTGACAGAAGGACACAGCAAAGGTTAAAGAGCATCTTCTCAACAGCGCTAGAAAATGCATTTGGCACATTAGCAGCATAACACAGTGGCAACGTGCCATGAAGCACAGAATGGAGCCACAAAGGAGCTCAAGAACATGCAGGACTTCGTGGGTTTGGTGAGACACATCTCCCTTTGGCAGCCTCAGGGTCAGGCTGCTCCACAGCAGAAAGATCCCGCAGGAATCTTGGACAATGATGATGACATTGACACGTGAACCCTTCCAATCAGCCTGTTCTTGATTGAACCCTTTTGGATGCACTTAATGGAAATGGACACTTCTTTTTTCATTATTTTTTTCATTCCCATTCCCATGCCAACAGCATAGGTGAAAACAAGGAAACAGTGAGGTACCAGCGGGACATCTTATGGAGAAACCTGGGCATCCACAGCAACCTCTCACTGCACTCCCAAACAGAACCACAGAATATCCTGAGCTGGAAGGGACCCACAAGGACCAACAATGTCCAACTCCTGGCCCTGCACAGGACCACCTCAAAAATCCCACCCTGTGCCAGAGAGCATTGTCCAAGGTACTTGGGAAGTGTCTGGAAGACGGGCAGTGTACAGGGCAGTGCTCCCACATGGCATGGAGTTTCAGCCTGAAAAGCAGGACAGCTCATCCAGCTCTGACAGAGGCTCGACTGCACTTCTGAAAGTTTTCTGTTTCCTCTAAGGATAACTTAAACCTCTTGAAAAACCAATCCCAACTGGCTGCTCCTCTTCAGAGAGTACAAGTCACTCCATGTTTCCTCAGAACTCAAAGCATTCAGAGTCTTCCAAAGTGTGCTGTCCCCTCCACCAAAGTAACTCCCTCCACAAGTGCAACCATACCCTAAATCCATCTAAGCATCTAAGCGATCTTCCCACAGCTGGATTTAGAGAAGACAGCCTCCATCCTTCATTTCTTCTGACAGGCTCTACTCTTTTCCCAAATTATTTCCCCCTTAGCCCCACAGTGACTGCATCCACCCTTCACAGCCCAAAAGAAGGGAGGTTCTCCTGGATGCCCTTCTGCCCTTTCCCACCTCTTTGGGCTCATCAGTTTGTGCTACAGCACGTCAGCGTCCCACCATCGTGGTGGCTTGGTTTCTGGCCAAGGCCTTTTCTGAGCAGGGGACATGAACTCTCGCTGTTCCTCTGGCATCAGAGCAAAATCAAGAAGTTCTAAAAGCTACGGATCCAGGCAGGTGAAACTCCAGTGCAGGAGACAGGGAAAAGGCTCTTCAAGGACTCCAGGGTCCATTAGCAGAGGACACAAGTCACAGTCCAGAGAGATTATAAGGGTTCCTGGGACCCTCAGACGAAGGATGTAACAGGAGGTAGGACCAAATGAGCTCCAGAAGCCACCTCCAACCTTAGCAATTCTACAACAGCTTTCAACTCCTATGATTTCAAAGCTGTTTAAAAAACCCCAAACATAAACATCTCCCTCCTGGAAAGGGATTTTTCACAAAGGCATGGAGTGACAGGACACAGGGAATGGCTTCCCAGTGCCAGAGGGCAGGGATGGATGGGATATTGGGAAGGAATTGCTGTCTGTGAGGGTGGGCAGGCCCTGGCACAGGGTGCCCAGAGCAGCTGTGGCTGCCCCTGGATCCCTGGAAGTGTCCAAGGCCAGGATGAATGGGGCTTGGAGCAACCTGGGATAGTAAAAGGGGTGGAGCAGGGGATCCAGCAGGATGATCTTTAAGGTCCTGACCACACCATTCTGTGATTCTGTGGTTCCTTCCATGATTCTATATTCTAAAGTCTGTTTTAAGAACTAGAGTTTTACTCATTAGCTTTCATGAGACAGGTTTAGTCCTTAACACTCCAATCCCAGTTCAAGAGCCCTCTCTTTTGCTGCCAATTCTTATGTCAATTTTTCCCTAAACAGCAACAAGATTCTCCTAGGACCTCCACTTCCTGAACTGCTTCAGCACACACCCAGCCACCTCCTCCCCAACCACACACTAAGGATTAAAAAATACCCCCATACTGTGAAGCAAGAACATTAGTGACAAACCCTCTGCATTTGCACTAAAGCTTCATTATGTACCAAATATTCCCCTGACGCCGTTTCACGTCCCAGAGTGTTTTTATCCACCGCTGGAGGTTCTAACGAGGTGGCATGTAATTACCCTATTGTGGTCCCACCCCAGGAGGTGAAACACTGCCGTGGGGGTGAAGGTTTTAATCCATAAACTGCTGCTTTCAGCTGACAGGTTTTGCTGAAATTTTCATAAATCTGGAGAACACTTGCAGGTTGTTATAAAAGAGGTGATTACAGGGCCAGTAATAAGGGTTTGTGACTAATGACAGCATTCCTCATTGACAGGTAAACACCCAGAAAATTGGCATTTGATGAGAAGGGGGAAGGAATAGATCTTGTGTTTCTTTTTTTCTTTTTCTTTCTTTTTTTTTTTTTTGTTCAAAAAATAAGCATGGATGAAAAAAGCAGTGCCAGGCAGGTCTGCTGCTGGTAGATGGGAGCTGCAATGTCACCACCAGCAATGCCACCAGCAGCAACCAGTGCCAGGTGCTCCAGAGAGGAGCCGAGGATGTTACTCCCAACACCAGGGAAACTTTCCTTTTGGTCCTCACAGCATCCAGGAGACAGTTTAGGCCTGCAAAATTTAGTGGGCTTAATAGCACAGAGACCAGATGAAATGGTGCTGAATATCAAACAAATAATCTGAGCCTCCTTCTGAGCCAGCACTGCCAGAAATGCTATTTTTAAGGACATCAAATTAAGTCTAATTTGTTCTCATTTTTAAGGAGATTTTCCTGAGAGCAGATTTGAAAAGGGCAAAGGCCCAACTCTGGCTCACCCCAAAGAGGTAGCCAGAGTATGTGTGCCCCACACCAGGGCTGAGCTCATGGGATGTGCAGGCTGGGACAGCCCCATCGTGCCTGGGAAGGCAGCCCTGGTACTTGGAGGACAGCAAACACTCCAAAGGCCACCCCCCTTCCAGACAAAGACAGGTCCTACATCCTTGTCCAGGGAAACTAGTCTAAATAATGGATCCAAACCCTTTCCCTCTGATGCAACAGGACACTTGTGTTCTTGGGCCACCAGATCTGTCCTGTACTCATGGATACAACAGACAAAACAAGAACTCCTTGGGTCCTTCTTACCACCTTGGCTATTCTTACCTACTTCAGCTCTCCCAACACTTTGCCTCACTCCTCCCTGCCTTTGTTCAAAAACACTGGAAGCCCTCCCACCGTCATAAAAACATTTCCTGGCACAGAATACATCCAAGTCTCAACTAAAACCCTTTCTGAGGACAACTTGGATCACCCCACAGCAACACCAGGCTGAGGCTCCTCAAGGCAGCCACACCCAGCAGGAAAGCAGTCCCCATCACCTTCCAACAGGACATCTTGAGCATCAAAGACCTTCAAAACAGACATCCCAACTTCCCAAGGAAACCTGCCCTCTGACATTTCTTGTTCCTAGGTATATTTGATTATTCATGACTGAACGATGTGTGGACAAGGAATCCAGCCTTTCTTATGGATTGTCATCAAGGTTTGCCACAATGGCTTTTCTTCTCAGCTTTCAAACAAGATTTCACTTTGGCCAGTATGAGAGGGGGGGGGGAAAGTGAGCAAATTGCTCTCCAACATTACAAGTCTCTGAAGTTTGCCACTAAATGCAATGAGCTTTACCTTAAAGAGCTGCTGCAAGAGGACTCAGGTTTCCCCTGAGACAAAATAAAGCTTGAGAGGAGCACCAGCTCCTCGGCAATGCCACAGACATCAGGTCTCAATCAATGGCTATTCCTCAGTACAGCCAGGCCAGACACACAAGCACTGGCTGCACGTGGTCAGTGCAGGTACCCAGATTTGGAGCAAGCACCTGCCCAGGAGGCTCTGAAGTGCTCCAAACCAAAGCAAATGCCAGCTCAAACCTATTCTCACCATGAGCACAGCATCAACACACATGAAAGGAGATGCTGAAAGACACCACAGGCTAAAGCCCATCCTTTGATTTTTTATAAAAACAAAACCACTGGCAAAAAAGGGGGAGGTCCTCTTTACCTTGCACTCTTCATCCAGCAGGTCCAGAATCCCAAGCTTGGCTTCTATCAGGTCTATGCAGGGCTGGTTGTCATAGAAGTCTATGAGAGTCCAAGGGATTTCCTCCTTCATGTACTCTTCTTGTTCCAGCTTAAACACGTGCTGGGAGGGGGAGAAAGCAGAGTCACTAGGTGTGACACTAGCCAGCAGGGCACAGCCCCCCCCGCCTTGTCCCTGCTGGAGCTCAGCATTCCATGAGCACATCCAGAAGCCAAAGAGGCCCTCGGTGCCCTCACATACACCCTGCACAGCCCTGCCATTTATACAGCCTAGCTCCTGGCAGGGAAAATAGAGCCATTACACTGGGAAGCCACGGCGCAGGGAAAAATAAGGCTTTAAATGACTTTCACTACAAAACGACTGAAGCTGTCACTGTGTCGAGGTGGAAGCCATATACTGATGTGGCAATGACAAATATATCTCTTGGGCTGACAAAAATCCTCCTCTGCTTTATTGCTCTGCTGATTAAAGCAGTGACCTGAAGCAGGTTCACAAGCTGGGAGCCCAGCCAGGGCTCAGAGCCCGTGTCCCCATCTGCGAGCAGGGCTTCACAAAGAGCACCCATCATCCTAGAAGGGGCATCAGCAGCAGCATCTGACTGACTCAGGGATGCTTCTACTGAAAATTCTTTTTTAGAAGAGCTTATAATAAAAAAATCTTTGCATGGCTTACATATCTCAGGCCTCTGCCCAAGCAGATAAATTGTCTCTGGCTATTTCTGAGATACCCTAAAGCATATTAAAAAATGATTTTTCAAATGCACTTTTTTTTCCCCTTCGAAGATAGCTTTTTAAAATCTCTTCAAACATGTCATCTTGGAGCTTGAATTTATAAGCTTCAGAAGTGATAGTTAGACATACCAAGTAAGATATGAATAGTGCAAATACAATCCATAATTTACTTTTCATTTTTAGCAGCAGTGATCTATCTGATGCATTAGATAGACTGCAAATGTTCATGTCCATGCTTATGATATGGTTTCAAAGGGCCAAACTAATCTGCAGTACTTAAATGCTCAAATTTAACAAGTTTTCTCCTGCATCCTGAAATTAACAGTAATTTTTTCCCTACTTAAAACCAAAGCAGAAGGCAACTCCTTACTGGTTTCATTTCCAGTGCAGGTAAATGCTTGTTTCTAATAAAAATGGAAAATTTCTGGATTTTGTGAGGCATGTCCAAGTGAAAAGTGTGGAGTGTGTCCAATCTTGTTATTTAATACAGAGATTTCATCTCACAGGTTTAAGCCATATTTAATGGGAAGGTTTCCATACTCATAATTTATTTTAATTCACACTGGAAATCAGCAAGAGACAGTCCAGGTTTTGTTTTAGGACCGAAAGAGCACCAAGAAAAAGGCCAGTTACATACTTCTGCAGAACAATCTGTCAGCCTTTGCACAAACAACATGCAAATCCATTTCCAGGATCAAGCTTATACATCAACAAAGCAACATTTTCCAACTTGACAGGAATATATAGAGCCATTGCAGTGAAATGTCTGGGAGAGAGGCATCCCAAGGATCCTCGTGATCCATCGAGGCTGCAGGTAAAAGCCATTAAGCAGAAGCCAGACACACAACAATCCTGCCTTGTTACATCTTCTGCTCAGTTTTATGGAACGTTTCCAAGCTGACCTTACCGAGTTGAACTGCTGCTGGAGCTTTTCATTGGCATAGTTGATACAGAACTGTTCAAAGCTATTCACTTCAAAAGTTTCAAACCTGCAAAGCAATGAATAAATCAGCATTAGGCGTTGCTTTGTCTCAAAGTCTTCTTTTTTTTTCTTTTTTTTTTTTTCCCCCGCAACGGTGTCATCTGTGTGATGGGGAACGCCAGTTATTCAATCATCCCTTCCATTCCTCCTATCCCAGATCTACCCTTTTTTCCTCAGAACATCTATCTTTCCTTGGCACAACTCGAGGGATTCAAGCGGTCCCTCCTGCCACGCACGAATGAGACATTTGGCACGACTGCAGCTTCCTGCCCATCAGCTCTGTCTGAGACAAGAAATGTAACTGCCTCTCCTGGGGAAAAATATTATGAAATATTAAGTCCAAATACATTCACCGCAAAGGTGATGAAGAAACAGTAGCTGCTGTCTTAAAAGGCCCAACATGCTATTTTTAATGCAATTTAATAGAGCAGAAAAAGAAGGTATTAAATTTGTAATTATATCTTCTGTACTGCATCCCTGTTAGCACAAAAATTAGACACACGTGAGTAAGCAACTTCTGGAAGGAAGAGTGGGAAAAATGGTGATTTCAGCTGCAACTCCACATTCCTCCGAGGAACCTTAGAGGGACCTTGGTGCTCAACTCAGTGATCCACCTCTTCACCAGGACTTCCACAACTCCCCATCCCAAAACATTATCCTACCCTTCCACAGATCAGCTCCAAACCGAGCCCAAAAATTACTTCCTAGTCACAATCAGAAAGGAAAAAATATGCAGTTTTAACAACACAAACTACAGGTAAGGAGCAGGAAGCCAGCAGAGCCCCTAAGGCTGAAGCATGCAACATCCAGGGACAGGCACAGGGAGCCAGGCTTGCTCTGAAAACCCAAAGAGGGTATTTTGAGCTACCACTGGAAATTATTTGTTTTACATTTCTATTTTTAAGACATAGTTGGAAGAGGGAAGAGGAAAAAAAAAGTCTTTGACACATGACTGTAAGGATTAAACCAAGGGGAGAAGTAGGAAGGCTTCCTGTGTTCAATGTGTTCAAGCTGCTGTAATGACAAATATGTGACTAAATAATTGTTCGGGTAATAGGCACTGTAGGAGCTGGCAGAACAGTCTTAAAACACTAAATAAATGAAGCCTTTTCTTTCCAACCTCTCTTCCTCAAACTAATCAATACTTCTGCCACTTCCTGAGGACCACCCTGCTTTTAGGCAGCTTGATGCAGTTATTCCCCGGGTACTTCCAGGTGACAATGCCGGCACCACACAAAATGCCAGCATCCCTGGGGAAATACAATGCCAAATGGCAAAAGAAAATGGGGAATGGGAGAAATGAGATGGTTTTGTGCATTTATCACCCCCACAGTCCTTAAGGAAACCTGGGACTGCTTTCCCTCTGCCTGCACTGGGGCTGGCACTGCCCTTGGAGCTGGTGTCACCTGTGCTAGGCAGAGGACGCTTAATCCATTCCCTTCCCAGAAACTGGACTTTACAGTCTTTAATGCAACAGGACCTGGTGTCTGGGACAACAAATGTTTACATTAAACACGTGCCCCAGGCCTCAGTGATGAATGTGTCCTTGAAGAGGTCGCACTGTGCTCGGCCTTGGCTGCATGGCCGAGTGAATCGGTGCCTCCAGCTGTTGCAACTCAAGGGATGTGGCATCCCCAGGACTCTTCAGAAATACCAGCTTCTGCAGGCTCATGATCACAGCAACAGGGCAAGAAAAGTTTTAATTAAAACATAGATGGAGAGAGACAAAAAAAGGTGAAAAAAGACAACGAGGGTTGGAGTACACAAGGAAAAGGAATGGGAATAGAAACTTTTCCTCCCCTTCTGAGACACCAGATGTGATGTACAAACCCTCCCAGCGAGTGCCAGCCAGGGACAGAGCTGCTGTACAACTCCACCTCCAAGGGAGATCTCACAAAGTTGCTTATTAAGGGACTCTAATTGACAAAGCAGATTAGTCGCCAGCCTTACGTGTGTGCTCGCCAGGAGGTCCCACCTGCTCAGAGTGACTGCACTGAGGAAACATCCTGATGGGGAAAGCAAAACTGTGCCTGTTTGGTCTCTATATTCATTTTAGTGCACTGTATCTTGGTGAAAAAAAATAAGCATATTCACCACTCCAGCCCATTGCTACAGCTCCCGAGAAGGCACATCCAGCTTAGGGATGGCTCTTGTGAGTAGATTTTCAAGCAGCAAATGCTGTATTTTGTTTTTTCTGCTGCTCCCCATTCTGCCGTGTGGCTGGTATCTCCTCAGTCCTCTGCAGCACCGAGGCTTGTATTAAAATATTTAAAGTTCATGAATAAGTCCAGCACACAGCTGGCCGCCTGGGTGTTCACACTTCCCTTCACGTGGCAAACAAGAGGGGGAACAAGCTGTCCCCACCAAGTCCAGGAGTGCCACAAGAAGCCACTCCTCTGAGAGACTGCAGTACTCTTGCTACTGCAAGTAACACCACTTCAATAAATACAGAAAGGCTTTCAGTGCTGCACCCTCTCACCTCAGTGTTAACACGGAATTAAGGATGCAAGTCGAGCATTAGAAAGTCAGAAGTAAAACCCTACAGCTTCTGCATCCTCTGTTTGGATCCCATCCCTAGAAATCCCACCCATAGGGACAGTCCTCCCCCAGGAGCACTGGGACAGAGAAGGTCCCAGGATGTCAGGGACATGCTGTGAGGCTGGCTGCAGGCTCCCTGCTTTTCCAGCTCAATCCCTCTCCAAAGGAAAGGAAAAAACAACATCCATTTGGGGGAAAAAAATTCTAATAGTTAGCAAAATGCATTAAAAACTTTAAAAATCCATGAGTTAGGAGAACCGAACCACTCTAAAGGACAGCAGAGTCACGTTATCATCACCCAAATTCCCTTCATTGTTAATTACTCAGCAATTAGACAGCAATACCCATTAACAAAAGGGATTTATGGTCTTTTTAGGACACCAGACTCTCACAAGCGTTCCAGCCACGAAGATGGACACCTTCCCCTGCAAATCTGCCTCTTTAATAAAACCTGCAGGTCCTTGTGGAAAATCCCTGCTGGTGTCACCAGGGCTGTGAAAGCATCTGCTGGCCCACACGCTGGACGTGATGCATGGACCGGCGGCTGAAGGAGGTTTTTCTTCCACACTAACAGATTTTCAAGCCCAGATTTTCATGAGCCTTATCCCCAAGTCTCCTTTCATTTAGATTTCTGAAAGTCTGATCCTCTAACTCAGGCATCCAATTTTCTGTATGGACCCACCATCACTCACAGGGCTCCATCTCAAAGCTTTATTTATCATAGCCCAGCCTGCAGAAATTTCTCTTTGTAGGGACAGTGATGGAAAACAGCTTCTCTATCTCATACAGTCTTTGAACCAGACTGTGCCATATTTAACATCTTCCAGGTCCTGTGCTATCTACCCGAGAGCCCAGAAACCTGCAAACCAGAGAGAGCAACCTCATCACCTCGAGCTATGCCACTGAAATCCCAAATCAAACAGAACTGTATTGTTATCATCCTTAATAGCAGTGCTCCTGCAAACCTTGCCATATGGCAGCAGCTGTTGATGGAGATGAGCAGACAGTGGGGCTGCACTGGTGCCCCAGCTCTTTCTGGCATCCTTTCTGTTGCTGTGGTTGTCCAGCAGATGTCAAAATCAACATCCCAAACACCAGTAGCTGTAGAAACCTCATGGGAGGGTTTATACACAAGACCCAGTTCCAGCAACCGTGTAGGTGTTACAGCCATAAAATCATGCTGCTTTTTTTGTTCTGATCCAGAACTGGTCTGGCAGGATTTCATTCCGAACCTGAGGTTCTCCTAGAGCCGACAGACCTTCAGAGGACACGGGATTTGGTACTGAGCAAGCACGGCGATTGCCCTGGGTTAGGGACTGGTTCCTGGAGCAGCTGCAACTTCTGCATTCTACCTTTCCCTCCGAAACAGGAGCAACTGAGCACCTTAATGTATTAAGGGAGAACAGAAGGCCACTGCTGTCCCACTGAGAACCACAGAATCCCAGAATGGTTTTGGGTTGGAACAGACCTTTTAAGGTCTTCCAGTCTCCCCATGCCATGGGCAGGAACACCTTCCACTAGACCAGGTTGCTCCAAGTGCTGTCCAACCTGGCCTTGCATGGACCATCCACTACCTGTATGGGCAACCTGGGACTTCTCCCTTGTCCTTGTGCCCAGAGAGATAGAAAAAGAATGGTGTTGAAAAAATGGAGGGCAGAACCCAAACCCACAAGACCTCTTTCCTTTTCCACCACACAACTGACAGAATCCCTTCCTTTCTCTTCCATCTTCTGCTTCTTTGCAGCACTTCAGCTAAAATGAACTCAGACAACTCTCACATCCCTCTTCTACCACCACTCAAGCTCCAGGATGACAAACCGGGCAGTAACTGGTACCCAGAACAATTTTAAAGCAGCTCATTGCCCCTGAGGGTGCAGGCTGCAAGCCTTGCAAGAGCTTTTTGCACCTTACATCCCCACCACGGGTTCCCAAGCTCCTCTGAAATCTCTCACTGCACCAGCACCCTGTAGCTGTGGTTTCACAGCTGAAGAAGCAAAGTAGTGTCCTCAAACCCCACAGCAAGACCTGGCAGTCTGTGGTGTCCACAGCAGGACTTTTACCCTAGCTCATCTTTAAGGTTGTTTTAAACAGTACAGGAGATAGAAACCCCAGATGGGAAGGGCGTGGGAGGTAAACCCCAGAACCCAGTGCTCACACAGACCTGCGTGCACCATTTCGAAGGCTGCACACTCTGCAGGAGGATCAAAACTGCAAAATACACAGTACTTTTCTTGTGCTCCTTTCTAGTATTCCCATCACCTGCCACCAGCCAAGGCCAAGTGTGCCGTGCAAGAAGGGGAAGACAAGTTCTAAAGGACTCCTTGAGCAGCCTGGACAGCTGAGGAGGTGCCTACCCATAGATGTCGAGCACACCGATGAAGGAGTGCTGCTTCACAGTGGTGTGCAGGGCCTTGTTGATGTGCTGCACGATCCAGTTGAAGAGCTGGGCATAGATGTGCTTGGCCAGGGCATTCCTGGCGTTCACCACCTGGTGCAGGGACATGCTCTTCACGTAGGTCTCGGCCGTGGTGACGAGCTTGCGGTGGCAGAGCCAGTGCTGCATCTGGCTGTGCTCCACGCCCAGCAGGCCGCAGAAGTTGCTCAGGTGCTCGTCCTCGCTCTGGGGGGGGAGACCAGAAGCAAATTCAGCAGGCTGGTGACACCCCAAACTGGCATTTTAACACCCAAGTTCACAGATCTGTGCAATAGCAGCTTTTTATATCTATAACTAGGGAAAACTGTGTCTCTCTGGGGGTGACAGGAATAGGAAAGCAGTGACACCGATCCTGCTGTGCTAGTCCTCATGGACAGGGGTGGGACAGCTCACACGGAGCTCTGGACAGTGGTTTGGCCAAGGCTTGGCCCTGCTCTGGTTATCCTTGAGCTCTCAGCTTTCACAAAGAGCAGATTTCCACAGAAAAAAGCATTCTCCACTTCACTCCTCCTTGAGCTGCAGCTACACTCTCCCTCAGAGCAACCCTGATTATGCCTCAAACTAAAGCTTAGGGTAGGCCATGACACTGTGCCTTTTACAAAGTAACTCCATTCTGAACAACAGAGTGATAAATTGTGCATTACCAGAAGGGCTTAGGCTTCGCACAATTAATAAAAGGAAATCTGAACTTCATTTTCTTTATCGCAATGTATTTTCCCCCCCTCTCAAATTAAGACAAAGCAGCTCTGAGTCTCTATTATGCTCAGTAGCAGGCACTGCCTTTTGGACAATGAGAAAACAATTTTCCTCTATGTATTAATACATATCTAGAGGAAGTTCATTGTTTCCAGTTAGATAAGAGTACTTAGAAATGTTGGCTGGGTTTGAGGAAAAAAAGTGCATTTTACAAGAATTCTAAGATGTTTTATTGTGACGTTACCTTTTTGACCACAGAGTCAAGGTTGTAACAGAACTGATTTAATACCTTGCAATCACATTTGAAAGTAATTAAACAATATGAACTTCATTAACAGAACTCAGCATTGTTGAAGCAGGCAGCTTTCACATATCCATATTGCCAAATATCAAGTAAATTACCCCCAGCATCTCACTCATTGAACACCACATTATCTCAAGGGTAACACTAAAGCGTGTGCAGAACCCTTTTAAGACTTTAATTAGGAACAAACAGCCCAGCCTGGGATGCAATGATAATTTACAGGACAGTATTTTCCATATAATTGCTTTATTTTTCCCCACCTCTGAACAAACACAGAAACAGAAAAACTGCCTCCAAGGCATCTTTAGTGTTATTTATTTTTGCTAATTAACTGTGCAGTGCTCCTTTGGCCATGTTACAAACAGCAGCTCTGTGGCTTTGCCTGGAGGAAAATGGTTGTAAAGCATCACAGGTCGTGCTGGTGTCACCATCAGCGTCACCATTCCCCAACACCCTGCACTGGGTGTTCTAAGGAAGCAGGAAGAGTTAAAGGTGGGTTGGGATGTAAGGGATGTAAGCAATCTTTGAAGGATCTTGCTTGCAGGCTGGCTAGAGAGCAGGAACAATGCATTATCTCCCAGGACAAACAAAGCAACTAGGAAATTGTGATGCGTTTTCAAAAAAAGGTAAAGAAAACTAGGAGGAAAAGGGCTTTCTACCAAAGGACACTGCTGTGAAGCTCAACACATGAACACAGCCTGACTCCTGAGCATATCAAGATCCCCACGTGCCCCACTCCTGAGGGTGACCTACCGACACACTGCAGGCTTCCCCATCTCGTTCCCCTTGGATTTCCAAGTTTCCCAGGTGCAGAATGGCAGCAATTATCCTAAAAATGATCATCTGATGAGACTCCTTCACTCCTATGGGAACAATTGATAGCTGATTGTCACAACAGAAAATGAAACACAATTTTAAGTTTATTTGCAGGCACTTGCAGTGTTCGATTTCCTTCCCAGGCAATTGGTTTTCAGAACCATGAGGCTTCTTCCAATAAATACACCATGAACTCTCAATTTTAACACAGATGGGTTTAATGCACACAAAACCGAGGATGCTGCTCCACAGTGTTCAAACAGGATCAGAGCTATAGGGGCTCTGCAGCTTTCACAGAACAAGGAGTTGCTCGTCTGTGATCGCAGTCTGCTGACAACCAAAGCACAGAAATTACAACTTATTGTCAGCATCCCACAAACAGAAGGGAAAATTAAAGCCCTGCACACAATGCACAATGCCTCCACACTGGTGGCACAGCTGGATGCAGCAAGCCACCAGGGAGCTGATGGGGAGCTTTGTCTTACCATCCCCAGTGTCTCGACAAGAGCTACGTGTTGTGGATCTTTACTGGGGGTGTAAGATGTTATTGCTTTATGTATTTTTTTTATATATTGCTTTATCTATTTTTCTGGCAGGGTTTACAGGCATTTCCAGCAGGAGCTTTGCTCAGCAGCAGCGTGCTCATGGCCTTCTTGCCGTATCTTGCATTTTTTTTACATCCCAGAGGGGTTTCTGTGTCCCTTTTGTGCTCAAGGCTGGTGTCCTAATTATCCACCCAAGGTCTGAGACATCACCTGCTGGTTTCTGAATTATCCAGAGCTTCCCCTTCTCTCTCTCGGGACTTTTCTGTTATCAGCACAGTGAGAAATGTTTCAAGGTTACCAAAAGGAGCAATGCTCTGCTCTTACTTGGAACTCTTAATTGGAGTTTAGCCTACCTCGGATTGGGGATTTGCAGATAAATTTGACTTCTCCTTGTTACACACAGAAAAGCAAGACTGTAAACTCTAGTAGAAATTTCACCAGGCCCTGAACAAAAGCAGAGCTGGGGAACACTGAAGAAAAATGAAGAAAAGCAGAGACAGAGGAGCACGTGAAGAACAGAAAATCATCATCAAACTGGCCCCAGAGGAAGATGCTGTCACAGTGCTTCTCAGGGGCCAACAAGGAGACAGGGGAGCTGCCTGGGGAGGCAGAGAAGGGGACCAAAGAGAGACTACAAATGCCAAGGGGATGGGGAGAGAGTTCCCTGGGGATTACAGTCCTGTGGGCAAGTTTGGAGCAAACAGGAATCACGTTTTTTGGGTAATTAACAGAAGTCACACAAGCTGAACAAGAGTAGGGTAAAGACAAGTCACCAAAGAGAAAGAGATTGAGCCCATCTAAAACACAAAGAGGAAAAATTTGGGGGAAACAACTGCAGTTCTACAGCTTGTAGTGAGTCCCCACACTCACTGCAGGCACGGTAGGTCAAGAAATTCCACAGCCAGCTGTGAACATCATGAGCTCCTCTCCCAGCCAGTGAAATGGAACCAAGGGGCACAGAGACTGACCAGGACTTACAAACTTGGTTTCAGATAAATATAAATAAACTGGGCAAGTTTTCCTCTCAAGATAGTTTTTCCTTTCAAAGAGCCCTGCTGCAGGCAGGGTGCAGCTCTGCTCCCCTGCTGCCAGCACGGGGGCTGGTCACAGGCACAGATTCTGCAGCTGCCATGTAGATGTGGTCTCTGCACAGCAGGGTGTACTCAGCTCATTATTTCCAGGAATCAGCTACTCGGTACAATGCTGTGATCCAAGAAGTGACATCACCTTCAACCACAACACAGACTGAACTGCAGAGTAATAGCTCTTCTCCTGCTCGTAAACAGGGTAAAAAATAGCAAGTCAATACTGCAGCCCTGCTTTGACTTCAGAATGGTTTAAGTTTCTCTTAAATTCTGTGTCCTTCTCCATTTCACTGCTGCTTCACAGACAGATGCTAGAAACACTTCTGTAGCTCCTACTAAAGAACAAAGCAAAGCCAGCTAGGTCAACAGGAACGTTATAATTCAGGCAAAACACTGAAAACAATTGCAAGAGACTTCTGCTGGGCAGGCTTCAAGCAGAGCAACCCCTTACCGAGCAGGGTGAAGGCATGCCTCGTTTTCTCAAAGTCATCAGCATCATCCACGCCATCGATGGACGTGTCACCTCCCTGAGAAGTGTAGAAAAAGTCTTCTGCGCACGCTAGGAGAGAAGAAAGAGGAGATATGTATCAGCAAGCAGCACTCCCCCACTGCAGCCACTCCCCAGAACATGCACTGGGATGCTCCCTGTCCCACAGCCCTGAAGGGCACCTGTCTCCTTTGAACCACAGTTTGCTTGGGAATGGATGAAGCAGAACCTCAGTAAGTGACAGGAGCTGCTTCATGCAGTGGTGAAACCTCTTCCCCATGCACAGCAAGTCCCATCAGGGCAGTGCTGTGGTGTGTTTGGGATTCTAGTAACAGCTCTATCGCATGGGGGAAAGACCATTCCAAACACTGAGGTGACTACTTTCAATAATTCCTTGTCCTGTTTTACATATCCATGAGTAATTTAGAAATTTTAACGCCTTTTCTTCATAAAGCCTTAGGCCTTGGGAGCAAAGGGAATGGCGAACGCCTCTCAGTGCCTGCATTACAAACACCTGTGCTTTAGCAAAGTTACTCCAGGATGACACCTATAAATCCTGTGGAGACTGAGAGGCATTTCCAACGCAAATACAACAAGAAGAGATCGCAGGATTTATGTCCACTTAAAAAAGCTGCACATGTAATTCCCCTCCTTAAAACAAGGCCCCACACGAAGCCCAGAGCCATAAGATGTGCGCCCAAGGCTGCTGGCTGAGCCCCAGCAGAGCCACAGATTGTCCCCTGCGAGGGCTGGGGGAGCCCAGCCCCTGAACAGCCTCCCCACCCCACCCAGAATCAGTTCTCAGCACCAGCCTCAGCCTGTTTTGAACTGAGTAGGAGTCATTTGCCAAAACCCACTCCTTAACACACACAAACATATTTCCCAAGCATCATGAATATAGAGAAAAAGCCTACTGTGTGTTCCACACCAGCCTAGTGGTAGCCTTTAAAATCACTGCAATTTGCACTTTTTTTGACTCAAACTGCCACCAGAAGCTCCCCATCCCTTCCCAGGCCTCCCACAGGCTTCTGCATTAGCTGTACTTTCAGGCTATAAAGAAAAACAGTTACTTCTTTCTGGCACACAAAGCCCTGCGACCCAGAGGTTTCGGTATTTCTGCTCATTGCTGGAGCATCGGGAACAAGGGGCAGAAAATGCTGATTGGGGTCAGGCAGACAATGTCCCTCCTGGTCCCCTAGCACAACAGGTGCTCATCCAGCCCATGGTGGAGTACATCACACTCACAGCTTGATGCTGCTGCACATCATCCTGCAAGATGCAGCTGGGGCCGGTGGTGGCTGATGGGACCAGGACATCAGCTTTCAATTTTAAACATCCACACTGGGATCTCTTTCTGCCTCAAGTCATCCCTGGTATAACTGACTCCAATCTCTGTATTTCAAGGTCCCTGTAATTATTTTAACAACCACACAAACCCTTTGATTCATTGCAAACAAATAAAACGCATTCCTGCCTTGCACCATTGCCCAGGCATCATTAAGCTAGACACCACACTTCAAAAGGCACTTGCATTGCACATCACCATTTAAAGTCAAATATTTACTTTCTAGTTTAAAATTAAGCCTTTAAGATCACTCTGACTGAAGCCAACACTGGTTTGCTCTGCTGCGCTCATGTATGTTTAGAGACTCTTTTTGTTTCCCAGCATCTTGCAACATAAAAGGAAGTAACAACAGTTCTTTGTATGTGCAAGACCCAAAGGAGAAGCAACAGCTCCTGTTTTTTATATGGAAAAATATACATCCTCCTCCATGAGTAATAAAAAGTGGACTTTCACATCAAGACATCGCTTGTTTTGTATAAGCCTTGGGAAGACAAGGTTGACAGTAAGTACAGCTCACACGAGGAAATAAATCTGAGCTCAAACTAGTCATCTTCATACAGGCCTGTAAATCCAAGGCAAAGCTGGAAATGAAAAACATCACTCAAAAGAAAGAGAAATAAGTGAATTGTGCACCTCTGCACTCACAGACCACTGCCCAGCACCTGCAATTCCACAGGCCAAGGCAGAACCTGCGTCACACCAGCAGAGCAGCTCACGGACCCACATCCCTGTCCCCACCAAGCCTGTGAGTAGCCCCACATCTGACAGCCACCAGAACACTTTGGGGAGGCATTTTTCAGCTATTGCAAGGTGAGAGGGCAGGAAACACCAAGGACACACACATTTACCTTTGGAAAGAACTGCTTCTTTTCCAGTACACAGTGGATACCTGTGCCTGCTGTGACACAGCAGAGCAGCTAGAGACTGACATGCACTGACACCAAATTTTGGTTAGAAATTACCCAAGAAGGGTAATTCCATTCCTGGAAGGCTAATGGCCCTGGCACCCACTCCTCCTGCACTGCCAGCTGTGGCTATTACACATTCATCCCTGAGATGCTGAAGCTGAGAGCCACAGTCACAACAGCACAAACATGTCCTGGGTGATGCACCAGGACAGCAAAGGCCTCTCAGCCTCCACTCCTACCAGTCACCACAAACACAGATGATGCTTTCAGAGAGCTGTGATGAGTAAGACTGTTTTTTCCCCTGATCCACATATTCCCAAGAAGAGAGCAGTGGTTTCACGGCTGGAGCTCTCACATGTCAACTCATCTCCCAGGCTGTGCTGAAATAATTTGTGTCTGAATTTTAAGATGCCAGCAGAGATCATTTTTACCAAGGGTATGTTTTTAAAAATGAAGCATATAACCATGGCAGAAACTCTTGAAAGTGTCGAAGTGATGTGTGTTCTGTGTGGGCAATGTGCCTACAGTGACCCAAAAGGCCATTAAGACATGCTCAGGATTACCTAGAAACTGAAGTCCCCTCTCTTCATCTGCCATTCCTCTGTAGTCTGGATGGAAACTTCTGCAACACCCTATGGTGGGATCAGAACCTGCCTTGCTCACTATTTAAACCAGGTAAAAAGCCTGGTTTAAGCCTTGCTTTTCTCTCTAAGCAACAGCAAATACTCAAGATAAAAGAATAATTAAAATATATCCCTGCATCCCCTGCTGCAAGTGCAAACCCTCTGAATCAGGTGCTTAACAGAGGTTTTGCTGCAAATCCTGGGGGAAAAACCCAACCCATTCCAGGAGTTAACCTTTAAAAAAAAAAAATAATAATGAATTCAAAGGACACAACCACTCCCCTGCCAAGACACCGGCCAGGTCAGCCCACACTCACATTTAAAATACACACCTTATGCAAGCTTGGTACAATATTAACACATCATTTCCCTGCATCAGCTGGCATCTACCACAGCATGTAGTTTCACTGCAGCTCTGCTGCCAATTTTTACAGAATCCTGGAATCCCAAAATAGTTTGGGTTGGAAGTGACCTTAAAGGGACACCTTCCACTGTCCCAGGCTGCTCCAAGCCCTGTCCAACCTGGCCTTGGACACTGCCAGGGATCCAGGGGCAGCCACAGCTGCTCTGGGCACTCTGTGCCAGGGCCTGCCCACCCTCACCCAAGCTGCCACATCCCTGGTGATGGGATGAGCAAACCTGTGCTCCACCCAGGAGCAGAAGCCCTTCAAGCTCATCTCCTCCCCTCCTCCCACTGCACAGGCACACAAGGCCTCAGCAGTGACCTGCATTTCTAACCCCACCACATTCTCCTGCTGCCCTCAGACCCAGGCAGCAGCCACCGGAGCACAGCACTTACTGAGTCCAAGGTCTTTGAATTCTGGTAGGCTTGCGGAGGCACAGAGCTGATAGAAGATGTGGTAGTTGCGCTCGTCCTCTGCCTGCGGGGAAACGCCGAGTTACCAGAGGCACAGAGAGATCACAGCACTGCTCCCACCCTCAGACTGCTGCCCCCTGAGCCCAGGACCACCCTGGTCCCGTCCCCTGCTTCCCACCACCAAGACCCTGTCAGTGACACCAACACAAAGATTTTTCCTTGCCACCTGGGAGGAAGGAGGTGCCAAGCCTGACCAACATACATTACCCATCTGGCAAAGAAAGGAAATAGTTCTGTATTACCTTCCACCTCTTATTCCTCTCTGGAATAACCAGGCTAAATGAGGCAGCAAGCACTGAGCTGCAAACCCACAGTAATATAAAAGAAGGTGGTTTACTCTTCACAGCTTCTCAAAGTTGTCAATTTTTTAGGATTTTTGTAGTTGGGGCACTTTTTTTTTGTGTGTAAGGACATAATTTTTGCAGGTGCTTCTGAGCTACATCCCAAGCACAAACCAAGAAAGCTCTCCTATAAAGCCTCTCCAAGAAACCCAAGGGATGTGCTGTGGCAGAGACATCAGCCTTCTCAGCCACTCTCCTGTCCCTCTTTAGTCTTCAAAACTGAACACTGCTGCCTACAATTTGTTCTCCCTGGCTCTTTATCCAACAAGTCTCCCAGGTACACCTTAGCTCAGGATGAGGGTCATCATGTTGGAACCATAAAGAACTCCAAGACTGAGTCTGAAAGACACATCTGGAAGCTGTGTCCACCAAGAAAGCAACAGGACAAGAGGAAACAGCCTCAAGCTGTGCCAGGGGAGGTTTAGGTTGGATATTAGGAACAATTTCTTCATGGAAAGGGTTGTCCAGCCCTGGCCCAGCTGCCCAGGGCAGTGGTGGAGTCCCCGTCCATGGAGGAGTTTAAAAGCCGCGTGGATGTGGCACCTGGGGATGTGATCACAAGGAAGACAGAGAGGGACTTTGTACAAGAGCAAGGAGGGACAGGACAAGGAGGAATGGCTTCCCATTGACAGAGGGTAGGTTTAGGTTAGGTATCAGGAAAAAAATCACGGCTGTGAGGGTGGTGAGGCCCTGGCACAGGATACCCAGAGAAGCTGTGGCTGCCCCTGGATCCCTGTCCAAGGCCAGGTTGGATGGGGCTTGGAGCAACCTGGGAGAATGGAAGGTGTCCCTGCCCATGGCAGGGGGTGGGATGAGGTGATCTTTAAGGTCCCTTCCCACCCAAACCATTCAATGATGATGATTCTGTGATGGGTTTGGCAGTGCTGGGGGATGGTTGGACTCGATGGTCTTAAAGGTCACTTCTGACCTCACTGATTCTGTGGTTCTACTTGTAAAAAGATTTTGGACTTTTTTTTTTTTTTTAATCCACAGAAAAGACCCAGACTATTGAATTCCTGGAACAGAGCGCCCAAAAGGTAAAAAAAAAAAAGAGAAAGCCCCACAATTCCTCACCTGAAATACAACCCGAGATTTTTCCAGCAGATATGTCCTCATGTTGGCACCAATGATGTGGAATCTTTTATCAAAGCCAATCTGAATGTATTTCCCAAAGCGGCTGCTGTTGTCATTCCTTGTTGTTTTAGCATTTCCAATGGCCTGCATTAAAAAAGCAAAATTAAAAATTAAATTTTAATTGAATTTCTGATTTATTTTTAAGCACTTCAATTTGCAATCAGTGTTATATAAACAGTTACAGAAGAATTTGAGGAAAACCCCTTCCCAGATGCAGAAGGCAGAGCAACAGTGTGACTTTGGGGAGGACTCTTCACTGAAAATGTGGCATCTCCAGGGTTTTTATGGAAGAAAAATGCACATAAACAGCAACGAGTACTTGTACAGTAAGTAAATCATCTACATACCAACAGCCTCAACACTCCAGTGCCACCTTATAGGATGCTCCCACCTTTGTTCAGAGTCAACACCAGCAGCTTCCCTGGACAGGTCTCCTTCCCCCCAAGCACATTTGACTCAGGGTTTTTCTGCAAACCAGGCAGTTTTCTTTTATGTTTTTCTTCTGCATAGGCAATGTTCTCATCAATTTCCAATAAAGACAGGCAGGTTGCCTGGCCTCAGCACTTAGAAATTACAGCCAGAACTGAACACAGGCAGGAAAATTAGAGCAATAAAATTCTGGGGTCATACAGAAGAATGGTGTGCGCTATGAATTTTTTTCTTGGATGGTTTTAAGTGCCCCCTGGTAGTGCAGCTACATTTCACAGAGGCAGAGGAGATGGGTGAGGACAGGAGTAAACTAGCGGGTTTACCAGGAGTAAACCTGCAGAAAATCAGTGAGTTTACCCCATCAGCCACACACCTACTGGCTTTTCTTACTGCTCACCTGCACTATCACTGGTTTGGACACCCCAGCTCACCCCCATCAGGCAGCAGGGTGTCAGACCACACGTGCTGCCTGTCAGGCTGGGTCTCACCCCAGATCAGCCATCACCTCTGTGCCTATCAGACAATTTGGCACAAGGTACCATGATGGGAAGCCTCCTTAAAGGCTGAGCCAAACCTAAGGTTAAGCACAGGACAACACCACACTCCAATAAAGCAGCACTGCTGGCTCCTGCCTTGGAAAGAAAATCACACGAGTCTGAAGTGCTTCATGGACTTTGGAAAAGCCCAAATCAACTGAAGGCACTTCATGACTCCAAAATCTACTTGGAACATGGGGTTTAGGCACTCTGACATTTATTTTCAGCATCTGGCCTCAGTGAAAGGAAACAAAGCTGCTTTTTCCCTTTCTTTCGAATCTATAAGAAGAATTATTTTCCTTCAGAGCAGGATTTCCCTGTAATGGGACTCGTTATTCCCCTATCAATTAGGTTAGAAAATCCCTCCAAGATGATTGACTCCAACCTGTGCTTGACCCCCACCATGTCACCAGACCAGTGCACTGAGTGCCATGTCCAGTCATTCCCTGGACACCTCCAGGGAAAGGCATTCCACCACCTCCCTGGGCAGCCCCTTCCAATGCCTGACCACTCTTTCCATGAAGAAATTCCTTCTAATGTCCAACCTGAGCCTCCCTGGGCACAGCTTGAGACTATGTCATTTCGTCCTGTTGCTGCTGCCTGGGGGAAGATGCCAATACGTGACTGATAGCAACAGAAAACTAACAAAAATAAATGCACTGAAATGTCTCAAATCAGTTAATCCCTTTCTTTCCTATTCTATGTTTGTACAATAAAAGAAGGAGATTAGGGGGCACCACGCAGTGACAAAGGAGGAAGAAGATGATAAAACACTAACAGTGCTGGCTGCACTGCCTGGGTGCTCCACTATGGAGTCCCATCAAAGCCCAGCTCCTGGAGCTGTGCTGGGGATACTCAGGCTCAGCTTTAAGACCATCAAATGCAAGTGCAATTGAGGTGGCCTAAACGGGGGCCATCAGTGCATTTCTGCATTTCAGTCCAGCTCCAGGATGCTGCGGTGCTGTAAATCAGACCTGTCTCGCAAGCCACCAGCAGTTCTCACTGTACTTGTGACTTACGGAGGGACACAGTGACCACTGCAAGCAGGACAAAGGAAATGGTGCCGCTCTTACCTCCATGATGGGGCTGGAGGCCAGGACTTTGGCTTCGATGTTGGTCTCACTGGCAGAGCCCCCGACGGTGGCAAAGAAGCGCATGGCGTATTTGGCAGAGACCGTCTTGCCTGCCCCCGACTCCCCACTCACAATGATGGACTGGTTCTTCTCTTCCCTGGGGAGCCAGAGCAGCAAAGTTAATAAAAGTTAAAATTCTGTGAGTTAATCCATTTTCTTGTCAGCTGTTTGCACCCTCCTCCCATGTCGCTGGTGGCTCACCCTGCCACCACCTACCTTACAGACACTGAATTTCTTCTGGACTACGAAAGCAACAGTGAATAATACACAACTGTGACACTTCCCAGAGAAAACACACAGGACACTGAATATCTCCAGAACACCTCCAGAGGCATGCAGAGACAGAAGGAGCTGAGTCCCTGCATGAAGCACTGCTGCCTCCTTCCCCCTGAGACTCTGGGAAGCCCATTTCTTACACACCACAACACCCAGCCTCTGCTGCTGCACATTTGTCTGGAGAACTTTTAACAGGCATTGGCTGAATATCAGTTCCTAATACTGTGTATTTAGTTTTCCCCCCCAACTCCTTCACTCAAGCATTTGAGATTTTGCTCATTAAAACACAGTCAACTCATGAAACTCACTTTTAAAACACAGTTACCCAGAAAGATTCTTCTACACTCAAAACATGTTAAAAATACTGAAGTTGTAAAATCCAGCACCCTAAAATTAGGACACACAAGTCCCTTGATTCTCTATGCAATTATAGGAACATCAGTATTTTCACACAACTCCCGACATCTGGTTAAACTTTGACAACAATAACAACACAAAGCATGTCTCTGACATCAGACTCACACCAGCTACTCATCCCTAAATCCTGTGACATTGTGAAGTCACTGATTACAGTGCAGAGGTACTTCACCAGATACCTCCAGGGCATGGGACTTTGCACAGAGAAGCTGAGAGTGGCACCATCTCATGCAGCTCTTGAGCCTTGCACAGAGCACAAACTCAGCCAAATGCCTTTTTCCACTTGCAAAATTAATCATTCACACAAAACCCCTTGCACAAGTCACCATGAAATGCCCAGTCCTTCCCAGCATGATCCTCACCAGATACGTCCCAATAATTAATCTGTTTAACGTGCTTGAGCTGCAAGGCAAAGGAAGGGCCAAGGCAGTAAAAGGAGCTCATTTTCAGAACTACATCCCTCCAGGAAAAGACTTGCTGGCTCCAGGACCGAGCGCCTCTGCTGCAGTGGGATTCACTCCCTGGGGCATCATCAGCACACAGCTAACCCAGCACCTCTGCAATTTGTCTGCAGACTTTGGGAAGGGCAGAGTTTTCACTGCAGGATTTGCTATAAGCTCCCAAAATGCCCGAGCTCTTGGGTAAGCTGTAAGGACGTAATTGAGTGTGTTTTTAAGTAAGATCAACTTAAGCTTCCCAGAGTCTGCCCTGGCTTTCACAAACCACAGCTGAAAGCAGGCACAGCAAATCCCATACACAAGTACAACAATAAATTTATACCTTGCAGTTCTCCTGACATCAGGAAACACCATTAAAACACATTTCAATTTAAGATACTCAGTTCAAGTTTATACCAGTGGGAGATGAGGACAGAGGCTAAATGATTGCCATATACCACTTTTACACTTCCAACAAAAACACACCACCCCATTACTTCCCTCCACTGTCAGGCATGAACATCTTAATTCCTTCTAGGCTCAAGGTAATTGGTTTGAGAAAAAAATCTCAGCCAAGTCACATGTAACGTTTTGGTGCAAACTTTGAGACACTTTCAGCAGCAGAGGACTGATGAGATAATTTCCAGCTCTCCTTATTTTTCAGACACCAATTCACAAAGTGTGTCTTAATCCGTCCCCTAGCCAGCAAATTCTCCCGGGTACCAACCAACAGGGAGGCAAGAGGAGCCTCCAGCCACCCCAGCAATCAGGCAGCAATGCAGAAACATGCGCTGTGAGTGGAGCACACCCTCAGCCAGGCAGCCAACATCCCAGAGCCCGTGTTCCTGGTGACTGAGCCCGGGTGGGGACAGCCTGGTCTTGCTAAGTCACAGCATCGTGCCCTCAGCAGGCCTTGGCAAAGCCAGCGAGGCTCTCCCACAGCCAGCTGGCAGGATCCAGGCATGGGACTGCCAATGTGCCAGTCTCACACCTTTGGACTTCCACAGGTGTGCAACAAGCCTCTCCTGGCAGCACGAGCCACCAGGCACGGGCACCCAGCAGAGGAAAAACAGTGCCAGCTCCACAGAGGGGAAGGGAAACTCAGCACCAGCCCCAGAAGGGAGCTGGATGAACCCACAGCAGCAGGTCCTGGGACAGCTGATGGCTGTCATGGTTTTCCTCTGATGGAACTCTGTTTGAAGCTTCTGCCCTGCTTTGATCATCTCCAGTGACGTGGGTTGTCAGTCTCTCCTTCCAGGTAACAAGTGAAAGGTCAAGAGGAAACAGCCTCAGGTTGTGCCAGGGAAGAAAGGCTTAGATTGTATATATGGAAAAATTTCTGCATGGAAAGGGCTGTCAAACTCCAGCACAGGCTGCTGGAAGTGATGGGGTCCCCATGCTTGGAAGCGTTCAAACAAAGTGTGGATGTGGCACTTGAGGACATGGTTGTGGTGAACGTGGTGGTGGTGCTGGCTGACAGCTGGACTTGATCTTAGAGGCCTTTTCCAGCCTTAATGGAGCCATGGTTCAGGGACCCAAGGACAACCTCCTGCTGAGCTCCATCAGTGAAATCCCACACTGGCCATCAGCAGGATCCAACAGATACAACTCCTGCTGCCAGCTTCCAAGGAGGGGGCAGACAGAGGCCTCAGAATGGGCTGCAAGGGTGGATGAACAGGCTGTCTGCAGTCAGAGGTGAGGGAGAAGCAGAAGGGAGAGGTGACAACCAAAATGCCTGCAAAAGGAGCCCTGCAAATGCAAAGTTGGCATGGCTTAAGAGCTACGCTGGCCTAAAAGTTACTTCAGAGTTATTGTTTCCTACCCTTCTCTGCATGACAGGTATGGCCCAAGCAGAACATTTCAGATAACATTTCCCTGCCACTTTTCTCTTAAAGCCAGAAGATAAAAGCTCCACCAGTCTGGGAGTGAGTCTTCAGCTAAACGAGGCCAAAATCTCAAAAGATGCATTACGTGGCATCCAGACAGCATGCTGCAAGGCAGTATTTGGTAACCCATTTTTTTTCTATTTAAGATTCTCAATTATGACTTCTTGTTACCAGTTTTGATCTCTTCCATAACTTCTCCATTATCAGCTATTGGGGTGGGCCAGGCTGGAGAAGGCAGAGACCAGCCCATCCGAGAGCCCAGCCAAGGACAAACCCAGACCCACAGTTCCCCTGGGCTTCAGATCTCATCAGAAAAATGCCCTTAAGTGGCATTCTGAGTGCTTTATTCCTCCCTCTGTCTTGTCTCTGTTTAAAACAGACATTTGCCAAAACACACTGAGCCTAGTGATAAAAACATGGCCAACACAATTTACTGCTATTGCAGCCACTCTGCCAGGTCCCATTTTTCCAGAGTTTCTCAAGAATTTGCCCTAATGGCTGATGTGCTGCAATATGAAACGGGCCAGGTGGACTCTCCGTGGCACAAAAATCTTCTGGATTATATTAATAACATAAAATGAAAAGAAAGCTGCTCTTAGCAGGCCCCTCAACCTCCTGCATTTGCAGTAACGTGTCTCTTCTGGGCTTTTTAGGTGGATAATGCATGTTCAGACATTTATTTCCCAACTTCAGGAATAAAAGCCTTCAGGAATAAAAGCCTTCAGGAATAAAAGCCTTCAGGAATAAAGGCTGTAGAGCCTTTCCCTTCTTCAGTGTACAAGTTAACCAACTGCTGGTGCCAGCAGGGGAAGATCGATGAACCCCACAGAGCAGCTGGCAGCGAACAGGATGCTCAGGCAGCAGAAATGGTTAAAGACAGGCAGGAGGTGTTTGTGTTCCGTGTGGAATAAAAGATACTGAAATGTTTGGCCACTGTGCAGGCACAGTGTGCAACACGGCTGCTTAAAATACATTCCGTTTTGGCAGTGCCAACACAGAAGAAAATTATTATGGAATAAAAGCTGGATAAAATGAAGTGTTCTGGGTGAATACTCCTCTGCTGCAGCATGGCAGTGCTGTCCCATCTCTTCCTGGGGCTGGAGGGGCTCCTGTGCACCTCAGGGCTGCCACCACAGATTGTTGTGCTGCCACAAAGAGCATCAAGGCTCCGCTCCCCACACAGCTCACATGATGAAAATCAACACCCCGATCTGGAGGTGGGTAACACATCTTTTTGCAGCTATTTGCCATTTTAAAACCAATGCCCCTCAAGACCACACACGGTAAGAGATGGGTGAGGTCTCCAGCCCAGCAAAACTAAGAGGGGAGTCACCGGTGCTTTTACAACACATGAAAAATGTCATGGCATCGTAGAATTGCTAGGGTTGGGAAGGACCTTTACAGGTCATCTAGTAAAGGCCATGAACAGGGACACCTTCCACTATCCCAGGTTGCTCCAAGCCCCATCCAACTCAGCCTTGGACACTGCCAAGGATGAGGCAGCCACAGCTGCTCTGGGCTGCCTGTAAAACTTCCTTCTTTATATCTACTCTAAAATTCTAATAGACACAATTTTTTAAAGGCAACATCTAAAGGTGCTGCCCAAGGCAAAAAAAAAGTCAGTTGCCTATGTAGAAAAAGGGCACTTCAGATTCCTTTGCTGATTAGCATTGGCTGCTAATTACCAGCCTTTACATCAAGGGAATGTATTTCCCTGCCCGTTTAAGCAGGCAGTCCTTCACCTGCAGCAATGCAAAGAATACTGCTGCCCTCAGAGGAGCCTCCAAACAGCCTGGGAAAGGCCTGGAGAAGCATCCACACCACAAGCTGCCCAGCTGGACACAGCTCTCCAGCTGAATCAGAGCAACCAGAGGTGGCACTGCTCAGTGTTTCCATGTGCAGTTCCCATCACTTTATCTAATTAAGCCAGGGCAGAACACCCCTGGAAAATCCTCATTTCAGAAAAGGGGATGGTGGAGCCATGGCAATAAAAAGGGGTTTGAAACCAAGGATGGTTCTCACCGCGCCTCTGCCTGAGACAGAAGAGACAGGGGGCAACCTGCAGATATTTACACCCAGTACCCTCAGCCTCCAGCAACACTACTTGAAAACAGTATTTGAAGACAAATATACCTCAAATACTCTCCAGACATATATCACCAGCCAGAATTTTTCCAAAGCCAGCTTTCTTGAAAGCAATAACCCAAACCCATGAGAAGGGACCTGGAACATCTAGGATGTGTCTTCATAGTCATCCCTTCAGAAAACCACTACTGGCACAAGCAGCTTAACTGCACAACTTCATCCTGGTGTCTGCAGCGGGAGCAAAACCACTTGCACTAAAAACACAGCTTCTGCAAGAGGGAAAAGAATCTGGAATAAATGAAAGCAGAGCCAGACCCGGTGAATAATTGTCAGGGGTCACTCCAGCTTTAATCCCACATCTGACACTAATTCTCCGCATCGTGGAACGAGTCAGTAAGTCTCTCCACCATGGAAATCATATTTAACCTACTTCTTTCAGGTTGCCTGGAGGATTAGTGTTCATAAAGCAATCTGAAGGTTAAAAATCCTTTAAGTACTGCAGTCTGAATTGAGCCTGACCACAACGAGAACACCTACAAAAGATGCATTTCTCTATTGACAGTGCTTCAAAGGCTGAGAATGAGCAAAGCCACTGCATTGTGTTGCTAGAAATATTTAAAAATGCAATAATTTAATTACCACTGTTTTGCATCCCTCAAGTGCTAACGACAGTGATGAATAACTGAGATGGTCCAACTCTGCTTGCAAATGAACAAACAGAAGTTGCACCCTGGAGGTGAAAATCAGAGTGCTGCACCGTTGTAACACAGAGAAAAGCCATCTCTGAAACGGTCTCCCAAGCCAGGAGCTGTTCCCATTTCAGTGGGATAACTGGAATTTGGAGCAGCATCACTGCTGATAGTGGCAGCAGCTTCTTTTATTTGTTGGCTCTAATTTGGGTTTTTAGAATCCCTTGCACTGACAGTCAAGGCAAATAGAAAACCACAACTTAGGGGCAGTTACACTTTTCCCTCAGAGAAACCCAAGAAGGTATTTTGCATCCAGTCAAACAAGAGTGTTTAAGGACTTGTTTTCTGTTTGCATTTTCAAGTATCAGCTGCAAATGCACATTTTATGCTGCAGCTGCTGAAGCCAGCATCACTCTAAGAACAAATTTTCACATGCTACACATTCATTTGGGTCATTTTTCACACTGTATCTTTCATAAATGGCATGGATTACCCCATACAACCTTTTTTTGGGCCTTCTTTTTTTTACACAGAAAACTATATTTAACATAGAAAACTTCTTTTTTATAGGGATAACTTTTGATACAGTGCCACATACCAGTGGGGGAAAACAATACTATTTTCACCAACAACCTACACCCACATCAGAGCTTCAAAATACATCCTGGTCACAAAGAAAGAGTTGGATTCCAAAGATGTGGACTTGAGTTGAACTTGATGATCCTGATGGGTTCCTTCCAGCTCAGCATATTCTATGATTCTGAGATGCATAGGGGGTGATGCCTTTGCCAGGGTCCACCCTGCGCAGCTTTGGAGCCCATTTGCTCACACACCCCTGGGTTTCAGCAAGGACACAGAGAGAAAACATGGCCTTGAATGTCTCAGTTGCTGGGAAAAACCCTAAAAGCAGCACCTTGGCCCAAAATGGGTAAGGATGAGCCTGCAGCACGATGCCTGGAGACCAGGAAGGTGCAGCATTAACCTTCTCCTGCACAGGGGTCACTGCCAGCTCAGCAGGGCAGGTCTGATCCCTCTGTCCCACACTATTTAACACGCATCAATCCGCGTTCCTAACTCCGAGACCAAGTCCCACGGCGCACATCACGGCGTCTCTGCAGAGGTCAGAGCGCTTGCATGCAGTGCTCCAGCACTCCAGGCTGGAGAACTCCTGCAGGCCCCTTCTCCCCCAGAGGTTTCATGCAGCCAGCTGGAAACACCCCTCCAACAGCACAGAAAATCCTCACAGCTCCAAGTTCGTACGAAATGCCGAGCTGTCTCCAGTCTTTCCCCCATCCCGTGGGCGGGCAGGCAGGCAGGACGACCTTCTCGCAGGACTGATGCTTTGCACACCCCGTTGGGGAGGAACACAAGCTCCGCGGCCTCACGGAAACGAGGTCAGCGATTCTTTTGTGTGCTGTTCCCAATGAGAGCAAAACACACACCCGGCCAGTTTCCGTGGCTCTCTGGCACCCTGATGCTCTTTTCTGTGCCGGGATCACACCACAGAGCATCCCTGGCTCCAGCCCAGGCCACCTGCAAGCTGCTGGAGCACTGCAGAGGGAGAAGGCTTGGGACTGCATCCTCTCAGAAAGCATCACACACAGGAAGGAATCACGGGATGCTGCCCCAACAGATCAGGTTTGGAGCACCAGGAGGACAAGCCAGTTGTTTTTCCACCCCGTGCCTGTCCCAGAAAGAAGGTCCTTCTGACAGACTTCATCACCTCCACCATCCTAAGCCACTGCCGCTTGGAAAACTCCCACACTACCATCTGATTAATTACAGTTGATGAATATTAGGAAAAGCCCAGAAAGGGATTTTCAGAAACCATGCTCTGGGTTCTCCATCCTGACACCTCCAGAAGTTCACTGAGGATGTGGGGTGGCAAGCAGTGACTGCAAGGTGGGCAAGGCCAGTCACAAGTCTTTGGGCTCTGATGTAATTATGCTGCTCATAAATACTGGTTTGAATATTTGATGATACTTGGTGTTACAGCTTTCTCCCCTCAGAGCTCCAACAGTTCTCCTGCGTCGCAGCAGTGATCACATGTTTGATGTAGGCTATTATCCCTCCTTCCCAGTCAGTGATATTTCACACACACACACACTCATTATTTTCAGTCAGGCACTGGCCATTCTCTGCCTTAAGCTTTCCCATGCCAGTTCTGTCCCATTTATGAGTATTTATGATTTTTCTATAAGGGATGTCTTATTTATTATTAAATCTGCTAGCAAATAGCATAGTCCTTATTCTAAATTGCCAAAAAAGAAAAAAAAAAAATTACATTTAAAAAAAGTTCATCAGTTGGCCACTTATCCCCAGAGCATCTCTGTCCTCTCCCACAGCAAGTAAGACCAGAAGGTCTCTCCTCCAGTCCTTGGGAAACATTTCCTGGAGTGTCTCCCAATTTATTTTTTTCTGTGTATCACCTCTGGAGAAGAAAAGCAATCCCTGAGGTCTTACACCAGCACCAGCACGTTTATGGGATAGCTCTTGCAAAACCTGTTCCACTCATCCCTATCCCACTTTTAACTCTAAGCAGAAGAAAACCCTCTCGGTTTTGCACCTTCCTAAATTCAAGGCCCTTGAGTTGTTTTTCTTCTGGTCCCCTTTTTAGACCAGAGCTTTATTTTTGGGATGACCCCTGCTGCACAGCCCTGGTGAACTGCAGCACAGCTCAGCCCCACAGCTCCCTGCAAGCCCCCAACCCAGCCTCATTCCCCTGGAGACTAAACCCTTGCCTGCCTTTAATATAACACAGGATTCAGCCTTATTTACTGTGCCAGTCTGATTCCTCTTGCATCTCTGTCGGGGGTTACTCTCTCTTTTAACTCCTATCTGCTCTCTCTTTGTACAGCTTTAAATCCTCCTGTAAAAGCTTGAAATCCGAAATGCTATGAAAGGACATCCCCCACCGTGTCTGTACCCCTCCCTGAGTCTATTTGCTCGTGTTGCTGCAATTTCTGCTCTTTTCCAGCACCAGCATTGCCCCCCACAGCAGAAATGAGACCAGTGGTCACCTCAGGCAGCCCCAGTGGCACTGTCTCTCTGCAGGACACAGACATTTCCCCTGTGGCTGCAGGGAGCAGGGATTTTGACAGTGCAGTGCAAAGCCTGGGTGCACTAACTTCCAATAAAAATGGAAAGCCACTGCTAAACAGAGTTACCTGTCTGCAGCCCAAGTGTTTGAGCACTTGGTGACAGAAACAGCATGTGGGCAGTGGGGCTGAAGGGAGGAGACACCCTATTTCCATACAATTTGTAATTCAGGAATTACACAACAGATGCCGAGCCTGGTTCAAACTGCAGACACCAGGGGTTATCTGGTACCCACTGAGCTGCAGCTCAGACAAGGTATGCATAAGTTAAACTCATCTATCAAATCACTCCTGCATTTCTTATTTCATTTCTTCTGCGAGAACTATCAACAACGCTGTGAGCAGATCCTCATGCTGGGAAGGAGGAAACTCCAGTCTAACCAACAGGTCACCAGGACAATTACCTTCCCACTGACTCTGCAAGGGTCAGGTAAGGTCTGCAGAGCCCTTCCGTGCTCCTGGCAGAACATTACGATGTTCTGCTGGGTTCTGTCAGGTTCTGCCGGGTTCTGCCAATCAGATTTATCAATTGCATGTGAAACAGACCCAAGATATTTTTGCCTGGCCACATGGAACAGCCTTGCAGGCATGCATCTGTGAAAGCATCAGCCTGATGGATGTCCCAGTGAGTAAAGCCCATGGCACTTGACCCTCTCATGCACTTCTCAGGAGGCTTTCACAAGTCCTTTATTACCCAAGATCTTTGCCGTGGTAAGAGCTGAACACTGGATTTCCTTTGTGTCCGTTACCTGATGTGGGCTCTGCCATGTTACACCAGTTCAGGGGCCCACACAAGGGAGATGATGTTCCTACCACAGCGAGACCCAGAGCTGCTAAATGGAAAGCACACAGAAGGGGTTGACAATACCTTCAATCTTTGATTTATGGTTTGAGCAAAGATCACCTCTGCTGCCTGCTCCCTGCTTTTGAGGCATGTTTGACAGCCTTTGGAGGGCCCATTCTTCTGCTCCATTGCCCACAGCACATGCCTCTCTCACCTAGTGCTGCTCAATTCTGTATGTTATTAAGTATAATGCATGATTTTTATTTCAATCAATAAATAAAAACCTCCAAAAAAACCTCCACAAAATAACTACAACAAAACCAAACCAAACCAAAAACCAACCAAAAAAAAAAAAACCACCATACCCAAAAGCATTAAGAAACCTTACTTGGACTAGCAACTCCTGGCCTGTGCCCAGAATCAACCCAGCTGGTACAAAAGGAAGAGACAGGGGCCAAAGACAGGAAAGTCATCCACTGCAGTGATTTTCCTAATAGACTCAGCCCAGCATTACATGAAAACATGGTGACCATACTGACTAGTCGAGCTGGGAAGAATTAAAATGGAGCTGCAGACCAGAATATCTAACTAAAAATATACCTAAAGCTTCCAAAGGTGGGCAGGGGGAAGCTGGTGTTGCACTGTCACCATCCAAACTTCCTCCATGGAGTTGGCAACAACTAGTGGGTCACATTCATAGAGAGGGACAGGGGTCAGAGCATGAATCATGGAATCTCTAAGGTTGGAAAAGCCCTCCCAAGACCATCGAGTCCAACCTGTCCCAATCCCCACTGTGTCACCAGCCCAGAGCACTGAGTGCCACCTCCAGGCCTCCTTGGACACCTCCAGGGATGGGGACACCAAATCTCCCTGGGCAGCCCCTGCCAAGGCCTGACTGCCCTTTCCATGGGGAAATTCCTCCTCATGTCCAACCTGAGCCTCCCCTGGCCCAGCCTGGGGCCGTTCCCTCTCCTCCTGTCCCTGTTCCCTGCGAGCAGAGCCCGACCCCCCCGGCTGCCCCCTCCTGTCAGGGACTTGTGCAGAGCCACAAGGTCCCCCCTGAGCCTCCTTTGCTCCAGCCTGAGCCCCTTTCCCAGCTCCCTCAGCCGCTCCTGGGGCTCCAGCCCCTTCCCAGCTCCGTTCCCTGCCCTGGACACGCTCCAGCCCCTCAATGTCTCTCTTGTCCTGAGGGGCCCAGAGCTGTCCCCAGCACTGGACATGTGGCCTTGGCAGTGCCAGCACAGGGCAGTGTGAAACATGTGCTGCTCAGGTCAGGCTGCCTGCAGCAGAAATGCAGGTTTTCAAGAGGGAATTTCTGCCAGACTCCAGGCTCCTGCCCAGAGCGATGACACACAGAGAAATTAGAGCTGGGATGGGGACACACAAGGGATCTTTTGTTCCTCTTCGAGAAAAGCAAGAATCAGCCAGGACATCAGGCTGTGCTGGCTCTCCGTTCGACCATGGCACAGCTTTCAGACTGCTCCCAGGAGGGTGAACACCTTCTGCAGCCCCCAGCAGGGTAAAAGGCACCAATCCCACTGCACCTCGCCAGGACAGGACCGTGACCAGAGGAGGTGCCTGCACTGCCCTGCAGGCAATCTGTGTCCCAAGGTACTCACTGCTTCCAACCCCACAGCCATTAACAATCACTAAATGAGCCATCCTTCCACCATCCTAACACTTGACTCCACCGCCTCCACCAGCGGCACTTGGAGCAAATTAACTCCATGCTGCTCACTTTGTTTAAAACAACACTGTTTCAGTGAATCGAGTGTGTTTAGTCCCACACTGGGTATCTGGGGAGTTTCTAAAGAGCTGATCACTGTAAAAATTAGAAGATGTCACATATGAATTTTAATCACTTGCCCTTTTTGTTTGGGTTTTTTTTTAAGCTGTTTCACATGCAAGTGCTGCAAAAACATCCTCTTTGTGAAAAGCTCATATTTAAATGGGAGTTTTAATGCACACTGAACCCATTGTAGGTGTTCAGGTGATTTGTGAACAATTTTGACTCAAAAAAGGGATCAGGTGGTGTTACACACCCTCTGCAGCCTCTCTGTACAGCCCACCCACTGCTCTTTTTTCCTTTTTTTTTTAAATTGGCACTTCCTGATGACAGGACAAAAGCAAACACAGGATGCCACACAGCCACCTGTGAAGGTGCCTCCAGTCCCATCTCCTGGGCACCGAGCTCGAGGCAGCGAGGAAGCACAGGAGCACATCACTAACACCTGCACACACCCACTGCCTTACACTCTGCCCTGGCACCCTGTCTCCACATGGCCATGGCACACTAGAAGCTCAGAGAAATAAAAGTCTAATTACCTCCAATTTTTCTCTTTTAACAGGGAGTCTTAGATTTTTGTGCCCTTTTCCCTTGCCATCCACTCGATCCCATTCAAGCCCCTCCACTGCGCTTTCCCCGCGTGCTCTGGGCCACTAATGGAGATGAAATATTCAAGAACTCAGAAGACTGGCCAGACTGTTTTCCTGCTCTCAATCACCTTGCAAGTTTGACCTTCTGAGACAGCAGGCTTGAATTTTATTCCTGATCTATAAGGATGCACCAGACATAATCCAACTGTTTAAAAGCTGAACTGCAAAACAAGTGATGGTTTTGGACCAGTTTATGTTTAACAACCCATATCCCACCTAGCCCCAAAGGACTAAAGCTGAGCTGCAGACACGAGGCATCCCACAGAGTCAGCATTTCAGCTGAAAAAAAGGCAGAAAGAAGTCCTGTTCAGTGCCCTTTATCTATCACCTCGGGGCTATGCCTGCTCACACCCTCCTCCAACAGCTCCACCACTCTCCTTGGAGCATCGAGGAGGGAAAAGATCGGAGCAAACTGCAGAAGGCACAACACCCACCCAGGAGCTCTCAGATTTAAAACTCAGTGTGCTACATTTTAAGGCACACTTCAAATAACCAAGTAGATTCCTATAATCCATGTCCCAATCTCCTCTCAGCCCAGTCTGAAACCCTCCTTTGTACCCAAGCCTGCAATTACCATAATAACAGCCCAAAACAGAGAGCACCAGTGGAGCACTGAGCATCGAGCACCTTGCTTAAGAGCTCTGAAGGTGGTTATTTTCCTGTCCCCTTGAAAACAGAGCAGTCTGAAGCACCCAGAGACAGCAGTTATCAATTATGAGTTGCTGTCAAAAGTAGCTTTATTCTGATAAGGACGAAAGCAGAGACAAGCATTGTTGGCTAGAGCTGTCTGTTAGCCCACTGCCTGCAAAATTACTGAGGGATGTGGGAGAACACTGTGTTTTCCCTAGCATAAACTTCAGCAGAAAAGCGAGTTTCTGCCTTGTATTTCAGACACTTGCCCAGGAAAACCCATGGATCCTGTCCCCCCACTGGTCAACAAAGCCATCTTATCTTCTAAAAAGAGCCATGCAGCTTGCTGCTCAGCCTGGAATTACACAAGGACAAAATCCCAAGCCTTCCTCTTCCTACAGGCAGCTCCCCAAATTCTTAAACTCTTCTCAAAGCAGTTTTGCCCAAAGCACAAGCACTTGCAGAAGTGAATTGCAGGCTGGACTCGGTTTGGGTATAATCCATCCGATCTCTGGCCACGGCAGTGCTCTTCCAGATGCATTTCTGGACTGAACTCTGGCTCATTTCTGATTAGAAATGCATCCTAACTCACCACTGAAACCCAGACACAGCAGAAAGCAGGCTGCAACCTTTGGAAAATGGTTCCATGCTTACTCTTGCTATTAAAAGCCAGGGCTGTACAAAAATCTCAGCTAATCCACAAGCAAACATAGACACACTGTGTGAGTCCTGACAACTGTAATAAAATGATCCCTGGTATAACAATTTCCAGTTTCCTCTCCAATTCTCTTTTGAATCATGACTTATTTGTTAAGAACAAAATCCTACATCTATCCCCAGGAACACAACAAGCACAGAAATAAATAAAGTAAAACTCTCACCATATCCATCTGGTGAAGACACTGTTTTGAGGGATCCATAAATATCTCCAAGTATCTCCCAGTCACTCCTAACTCAAAATCACAGTGTCTCCATAAAACAACAACTAACATAAGCTTCTGGGTTTAGTCTGATTATCTCACGAAATTATCTGAAATGTGGTTTCCTCCAAGCTATTAAACATTGACACTTGCAGAGTGGTTTGAATTTCTTCCAGGAAACTCATCCAAGCAGCAGCAAGAGAGGGATCCCCCTCCAAACCCCTGAGTTCCTGAGGACCACAGGGATCCCCATCAGCCCAGCAGTCTGGGTGCAATACAGGGGTGAAGTCATTAAACAGAATTCATTAGAAATACCTGAACTCCAGCATACTCTCTTTCACAGCTTTGTTTTCATCGAGTATCTGGAATATTTAATGGCATCTTTGCCCACATTTGACCCAAACCCCCATGGCTGGGCCCCCACTGACCTGGCCATCTGCTTGTAGGCTTCCTCAGCCACGGCGAAGATGTGGGGGTCCATGTCCCCCATGTTCTGGCCACTGTAGGCATAGATGACATCCTGCTCGTAGATTGGCAGCTGCTCATAGGGGTTGATGGCCACCAGCACGATACCTTAGGGCAGACAGACAGGCAGGTACATCAGAAACCAAGCAGGGGGTCGATATTTCAGGCTTTTCAGGGCTTGTGTTAGTTGCTTCAATAAGATTTTTAAAATACAATGATCAATAGTTAATAGAAAAAGGTGAGCAGTGAATGGGGAAGGGCTCGTAATTCTTATCTCAGCATCTCCTTCAAAGGTCTATGCTTTGATAGCAAGGCAGTAAGCCCCCATACATCTACAGAGGAGACGCACAAAACTGGTGAGAAGAGCAAAAACATATAATAATCTCCATTGTGTGAAGACAGACTTTGCAGGAGGGGTGAGGAGAGATCAACACAGCCTGAGCCAGCATTACAGAAAAGCAATTCCTGTGCAACCAAAGCTCTGCTAGACCCAAACAAACACCCCAGGCTTTTCCCTGGCTGGAGTTGCAAGTAAAAGCTCCTAACAAAGAACGTACCCAAATCAAACTGAAATACACAAATCACGGGAAAGGAATGCCAGAGCCTGCTCTGAGGCTTTAATGTCTGTCTCCTCTCCAGCTCTGGGCACGCCGGAGGAGGCAGTGAGCTGGGAGCTAATGAGAAGCCAAGCCACGCGTGGTGCTCCCCGTGTGCTCCAGGGAGCTGCTCTGCATCCAGGTGCTGACAAAGCTGCACCTCTGAGGAGTTTCAGGTTGGGCAGGTCTCAGCTGTTCCTGCGTGGAGCTCCAGGAGCACCTGGCCGGGTGTTGTGCTCCCAGCCCAGTAGGTTCAGGGCTCAGGCATGCTCCAATTACAGGAGCACAGCAACTCTCAGCTTGTAGGAAACACCAGGAGTGTGACTTAGCCCACCACAAAAGGCAAAGGTCGGTAACTGTCACATCACCTGCCCCTGCAGGACATTGACCAAGCTGCTTCACCCTCTGAGCCCTGCTCCTGCCTGCTTGCTTCCCAGTTCTGCTCAGGTCAGACGCCGGTTTTCCCTTACTCACCAAAACCGCGATGCAAACCAAGCCGAAGGGCTGTCCTCACTCCAGACAAGCACCTTCCTGCCCTTCTCAGCCACTTCATAACCAAAGCACGAGGTATGCTGCACCCAGGCAGAGCTTTGTAGCTAAACCTACACAGCCCAAACCTTGTATGCCCATTGATGCTGCACTTGAGATGATCATGAACCTTCACAAGAAGCTGCATTCATGAAACCTCACATCATTTTGGGTGAGAGCAGGCCTGCAGGCGACTGAAGGCACACGCACAGCTGCAAAAGGCTGCAAGTTATGCCAGTAGTTCATCATTACACATCATTAAATACTGAAAGTTAACATTACAGAGGGTACGTATTTCCAGGGCACTGCTTTAGAAGTCACCTCCTCCTGCCAAGCATTTCCTCAACAACCCTAAACTGCAACACTAAATCATAGCTGTATACACCAGCCTTAACAGGACACAGGGAATGGCTTCCCAGTGCCAGAGGGCAGGGATGGATGGGATATTGGGAAGGAATTGCTGTCTGTGAGGGTGGGCAGGCCCTGGCACAGGGTGCCCAGGGCAGCTGTGGCTGCCCCTGGATCCCTGGAAGTGTCCAAGGCCAGGCTGAATGGGGCTTGGAGCAACCTAGTCTAGTGGAAGGTCTCCCTGCCCATGGCAGGGGGTTGGAACAAGATAATCCTTAAAACCCTTCCAACCCAAACAAGTCTAGTACTCTATGAATTGCCTTCTTTCCTTTCTTCTTAATTTTTTAAGTTGCAACTTGTTGCTGTCCATTTACAGGTAACTGCTATCCTAAATGGCTTTGGCAAGGCATGCTCCCCAAAAATCACAAACCCAAGTTCACACCTGCCCTCCTCCTGCTCTGAATTCAGGAGTTAGATGATTCCCAAAGCCATGAAGAAAAGGAAGGAAATGGAAGTGCCAGGAGGTTTTTTGCATTTTTTCTGGAGGAAAGCCTGCTGTGGACATTACCCAGTAGGATCACTCTGTCTGGCATGCTGCTGTTCACTGGTTTGCTAGGTCCTACTTTTTCCCTGTGGGGGCTGCCAAGCACAGGCAAGGCTGGCCCCAAACCCATCTGACAAAATGTTCCCACTAAGAGCAGGTGGACCATGAGCTCAGCAAGTTCACAGTTCACAGCCCTCAAAAACCACCTCTGGTTTTACATCCTGTTGATACTCGTGCCACCCTCCCATCCCAAACCCACAGCCCCCAGACTTCCCTCACACTGCAGCCTCTGGTTTATTGTCTCAAGGGGTTTCTCTGTGGCCCCACAGCCTTCCAGGAGCTGAACATGTGGTCTGGACACTCACCACAGTAGGTGTAGATGTGGTTGGACTCGAGGAACCTGACTTTGAGGTTGTGCAGGACCGCAGGCTCATGCAGGTAGCTCAGGGCTGTCAGGTCGTTCTGCCCCACCAGGATGTCCGGATTGCGCAGGAAGGGCAGCTCATTTCCTTGGAGGTCAATGGGATATTCGTAGAGCTGAAGAAACACACATGAGGAACACGAGAACACAGACAACAGCTCCTTTAATGGCTTGTAGCTTTTCCAAGCATAACTCCTGCTACCGTGAAACACTTACACACCCTGCTCTAAATTAAATTAAAACCCCCTTGGTGATAAATGCCATAGGGACTCGGATAACAGCCTGCCAGGTGACAGGTCACCCCTCTGGTGATGGCTTTGAGCTGACCATCACATGGTCCTGGTGGATACTGATGGTCCACAAGCACCAGCCTGGGCACACCTGAGTTGTTTTCAGGCCAACCTTGGGACAAACAGCCTTTAGCCAGCTCTGAGCAGTGACAGGCACCATACAGAAACCCAGCTTCATCTGATCTAAGCATCTTTGTGCTCTTGGAAAAGCAGCCTTATTCCCAACTAGACCACGTTCTTACCATCAGAGCGATTTCTCAGCTCATTTTTAATTCAAGTTACTTTTTACCCAAAACCTGACACCCCTTGAGGCAGAGAGGACACAGAGAAACACGGAGCCCCTGCTGCTGAAGTGTCTGAGGAGCGAGGTTACGCTGCTGAAGTTGGCATATGGGCAGCCTTATGCTATTTTTGACTTGTCCCCAAATGAGCAACAGAGCCATCAACTAAAGAAAAACTGTTATTTTTTTTCCTTTACAGAGGAGGGGAAAAAAAATTGCCAGTGATGCTGCTTCGCTCAGGGTGCCTCAGAAAGGAGGCCTGATGCTCAGCTCCCATTGGAAGGGAAGAATCCCAGTTTCCAGTCAAAACCACAGCCCCTGCACTGGCACTGGATCACTGCCTGTGCAAACAGCACAAGGAAAGCTGACCCAAGTGCACGAGGACAGGCTCCCTCAGCATGTCTGACAACCTCAGGCTGGTTTTATCCTCCAATTCCACGTTGTCAATGCCAGTTTTCAAGAGTTTGCACTCAGCCTCACATCTTAATGGCAAACACACCAGGGATGCTTTGCGATATTTGAAAGTCAGCTCTTCATTCAGATGGAGTACTCCTGCATACAGAGCAGAGCCAGAAACCACAAAACCCATGAAAATTCACTTAAAGCACAAGGACAAAAGGCAACACTGAACAGTTGGGTAATTCATGTTGGCTGTCAGGAACAAAAGGCTTTCCACAGCTTTGAATCCCCAGAAGATACATGTGCTGGGTATCTCCAACCTGCTGCACACAAGTGCAGTTCCCCTTTGCTGGAGCTTTTCAGTCCAACATGACACGGATCCAGGCAGGACTTCATACAGAAGAGCATCAAACAGGGCACCCCCAGAGACCCTGGGTCTCTTGCACAACCCCAAAAGGAGATGTTCCATGTTTCACCATGGCAGCAACATGCTTTTTAAGCTACTGCCTACAACACCTGGTAATCCTTTCATCTCCTTGTACTTTGATGTTGCTGATCCTGAACTCAGCTGCACAAGAAGATTAGGCCTTGCAGGACTCCTTAGCCCCTTTAGTTTCCAGGGAAATACCCAGATTAAAGAGGAAGAAAATAATTCCTGCCCAAACACTAAAACTGCTGGAAATCTCAGCCAGGAAAGGAGGGTGGGGGTTGTAGCACTCAGCAACAGGAGCAGATGTACTTTGGCAGCCTGAGCACAGGTGGAAGAAAGGAGCTGCTGTGGACAAGGTGCTGTGGGCACCCAGGCACCCATCAGTGTCCAGCCCTGAGCTCCAACAGCACAAGGACCTGGAGCTGCTGCAGCCAGTCCAGAGGAGGCCACCCAGATGCTCCAGGGCTGGAGCCCCTCTGCTCTGCAGCCAGCCTGGGACAGCTGGGGGTGCTCAGCTGCACAAGAGAAGGCTCCAAGGAGAGCTCAGAGCCCCTGGCAGGGCCTAAAGGGGCTCCAGGAGAGCTGCAGAGGGACTTGGGACAAGGCATGGAGGGACAGGACAAGGGGAAATTACCTTGAGCTAAAGGACAGTAGGTTTAGGTAAGATACTAGGAATAAATCCTTTGCTATAATGGTGGTGACGCCCTGGCACAGGGTGCCCCGAGGAGCTGTGGCTGCCCCTGGATCCCAGGCTGGATGGGGCTTGGAGCAGCCTGGGACAGTGGAAGGTGTCCCTGCCCACAGCAGGGGGTGGCACTGGATGAACTTTAAGGTCCTTCCAACCCCAACCATTCCACGATAAGATGATGATTCTATGCCTGCTGCTTCCAAGGGATTGTGGGGTGGCATCTGTGCATCTCCTCATCCAGATTTATCACTGTGGAAGGCAAAAAGGCATCAAGCTTCCTCCATCTTTTATCCTCCCCAGAGAGGGGCTCTATGCTGGAAGACCAAACTGGGCAGGACAACAAAAAAGCAGCTGAGGCTGAGCCAGAAAGAAGCAACAGCATCAAGTACTGGGTGCAGATCCCAACATCAACAACGTTCTGTGCAAACCCGGCACGCTCACACAGCGCCAACAGCCCATGCTTGGGCTGCTCTGAGAGAAAAACTGTTTTGATTAACTGCCTAATCAACCACAGCTCATTCCTGTTCTCCATCTTCCCATCAGGCAATATGATGAAAACGCTCCCCACAGCGTGGAAATGGCTGGCTCGGAGGGGAGGGGAATTACTCGCCCTGCTCAGAACACATGGATTTGTAGTGGGTGGTCTCTACTAACTCTTCAAAGCAACGGAGCAGATCACCCTCTAGACAGCTCAGGAAACCCCACCTGCCCGATGAAGAGAGGTGGTTTAGGTTAAATTCTTCATGAAAAATGTATTTATTCTTCCTGCTACACCAGGCAGTTCATGGTGGGTACACAGCACGGCTGCTCCCTTCCCATAAACCGAGTTCACATCTGATGCAAATGCCATGGTTAACTTCATCTGCAATTCCCTGCTGTCACCCAGCATCCCACTCCACGAGGTTTTTGTGTGGAACAGGGAGCAGCTGCTCCTCCCCAGCCTCCGTCCTGCTCTGAGGATGATTTATTGCTGGCTGCACACACAGACAGGGCTGTTTGTGCATTTGGAACCAGCCCTCGCTAGAAAACATCTACATTTAAATGAGTTTTGTGTTTTTCTCTTTTAAAAGCTTTTCTTATTTAAAAATAAAGCAGAGAAAAAAGGGGTTTACGTAAGATTATACTCAGAGAGAAAAACTAAGGCGTGGAGAAAGCTGTTGCACAGCAGTCACCTCTGAGCTGTGTGTGGGTTTTCCATCAGTACCCGAGGTTGAGTAGATGCCACCAGCCGTGCTCTCCACAATTTGTTCAGGAGCAAAAAGCACAAACTGGCATTTCTAACACACTGATGGTATTAAAAAAAATACATCCTGATATTACAGACTATTACAAGTTTTCCAGGAGATGAAAAGAGATGATGGAGGTCAAGGACTTTTCTTGCAACCTACTGTAACACAAGTGTCTAGGGAGGGAGCAGGCAGGAAAAAGCTGGAAGTGTTAAGGCAATAAAACACATTTTAAACCACTTCACAGAAACTATGAGATGGCTCAGGCTTCTTAACACATTAATTCAAAGCTTTAAATTACTAAAAAGAATAATGATGTTCAAAAGCTTACAGTTTCATCTTCAAGTTTCAGCTGCAGGCTTTTATCTCCCTCTTTGTAATCCTTGATAATTTCTGCCGATCTCCAAACGTCATCAGGGTCAGGAATCCAAACCCTAGTGTACTGGAGAGGTGAAAAAGAAAACAAAGAGAAAGTTTAAACGTGACGAAACCTCAGGAAATTAAATGAGAAATAAATTAATTCTCCATTAATACAGTCTCACACTCATTGTAAAGTCAATGCAGCTAAACCATTTGTTTTAGTAAAAGAAAAAATAAATCCAGTTTTATTTCTTGGGGTAAATTACAGACCAGCAGTCTAATTTTTCAGTCTAATTTTCTCCTGGACTAGGTGTACACTGGCTTCTTACCAATCTAACAAAGCAGGGTAAAGCCTCAAGGTAAACATGGAATTTAATTTCCCTGGGAAAAAAACAGCTTTCCAGAAGGCTTTTATGAAAAAACACAATTCAACCCCCACAGATCCTACTCCAAAGCACGTTTATTTTGCTCAAAACAAGGCAGTTTGTTCCCCACAGAGCAGACCCTGACCCAAACTCACGGACCAAGGCAGACAAACGACGACACCAAAGCCAACTCCTTCAGCTGGATGTGAACACAGAAACAGGCTCCAGGAACACGCTCAGATTTACATGAACTAGGTGAATTAGGTTAAATTTAACCTTTTTTGCATCTACAAAGTTAGACCCGCCGAGGGGGAATCCCCAAGGCACTCCTGGGCAGCCCAGCCCAAGTGCCCATGAGGGTTTTGGCTGTTGGACCCACAAAGCCAGGCTGGTGCTGGACTCATCCAGCCTACACAGCCAACAGGAACCCTTCAATAACCACTGATTTAGTGGCATTTTGGGGCATCTCTCTCCTCTGTTCTTCCTGTTGATTGAAACAAGGGCTTTATAACCTTACTTGTATTCCAAACACAAGAGGCTGGGGGAAATCCCAGCAAATCCAAGCGGCAGCAGCACCAGAGCCCCAAAGGCAGTTTTGGCCTTCATTTGAAACCAAACCTCAGCACACAATGTCCAAGTAACATTTTGTAGCACCCAACGAGTTAAAGCAGCAGCAGCCACCACCTGACAGGCCACTTTGCAGCTGAAAAGCAATAGATTTTTATACGTTACCACACGTAATTATTTTTAGAACTGCTCAATAGCTGCAACAGCAGGAACCTTTAGATGCTAATGGAGCCACATAATTGTATTCCCAGAACAACAATTTTACCAGGGAGTGGAGGAAAAGATGTGAAAACTTGAATTTTCTCAGCACACCAGCTCTAGCACCCCATGAGCCTTCAGTGCTCTCCCTGCCACGAAGAGAGGAAGGCTGCAGTGCGGAAGGGGCTGGGTGGGACCCCGACCAGCCCCACCACTGTGGATTCATCCAGTGCCAGCTCTCTGCTGGCAAAAAAAACAAGATTCAGACACGCTCTAGAAATGCCCAAAATAGCCAAGGATCAGGATGTACCAGGCTCAGGGCAGCTTCAAACACAAGGTGTTGCTGGCCTTGGCAAGCTAGCAAATTTTCCACCTGCACATGGGGCTGGGCTGAGCCCTGGTCCTGCCTGGACAGGCACCTGCAGACAGGGACACACTGACCCCAGAGCAACCTGAACTGGGGTGCTTGGGAACCCTTTGCAGGTGAAATTTGGGTACAGCTCCAGCAGACGCAAGAGGGCACATGGGCCATCCTCAGCAATTCATCACCAACCATGGCCAGGAGTCACCCAGGTGTGACAGGAGGCTCTGAGGGTGACAGCTCTCAGCACCCACTGCCCACAGCCTGGTGGAGGGAGACTCTTTATCCCACCAGCCACCCTGCCCACAACACTACATAGTTTCAATAATAAAAATAAAACTGATTTTCCCAGACTTTGTGTGCACACACACACACGTGCAAAGGGCCACACAGCACAGAACGCACCAGGACAGAAGTGTCTGCAAGGCCCCAGGAGCCCTGGGGACAACCCTGGCTGGCAGGTCCCAAATGTGATCAAGCACTCCCCACACTGAGTGCCTCCCATCAAGCTGCAGAGCCAGGGGCTGTCAGCACAGGCTGCTGTGAATGCACTTCCCCAAGCATCCCTAATGCTGTCCTCTCGTGCGTGCACACACACACACATCCAAGAAGGGGGAACACCATTCATTCTGTCATGCTTCTCCACCGTCCTTCCCTCCCCGCTGTGCTCCTGCAAGTGCTCAGCCCTCCAGGCAGGGCAGGCTGCTACACAAACCCCCATCCCTCTCACCCATAAATCCCAGATATGTCAACCACACAGCGCTGGAATAAAAGCACTTTGTCACTGGTACATCTTTACAAGGCCAGCTTTAATTAGAACCTGACAAGGCTTGGGGGCAGCCCTTGGTGGAGTCACGCTGGGCTCACCACCCTCACCTTCCCAGCATTCCCTGCCTCTGACCTCTGCAACCTGCTCCCCCCAAAGCAGCCTCACACCCCCTCTGTTGGACAAATGAACCCACATGGGTGAGAGTGACCATGTCACCAAAACCAGGGTACTGGCAGTGCCCATCCAGGCATGGGGAGAGCATCCCTGTGAGCTGCTGCTTCCCATAATCACACCTCCAGCACCATTATACCCCTACACAAGCCTTGTCTGGGCTTCCTGAGAGCTTTAAAAGCCTCTTGATCTTCTGGAGGAGCTTGTTATAAGGGAGAGGGCATACAGGTCCATCTCAAAGTATGGGGAATTATAAGAGGGAATTGGGTTGCGCGCTGTAAAACCTACCTGCAGAGGCACATGGCAGCACAAAGGAGCACATGGCAGCACAGAGAGGCTTGTCCCCACCAGACCCTGGGGGGAGGAGGTGTCACACATCAAAACCCTACGAAGGGTTCTGCTGAGGTAGGTCACGCCATATAAGGAAATACTGTGCCTTAGAAAAGCGTATAAAACACACTCAATCCTTCAAATAAACAATTCCGATTCCCTGCTGATCTGGGTCCATGATTCGCCAACAAATGGTGCCCCGTGTGAGGAATTTATTATACGCCTAACTGTGCGCCCATTGGTGAGCCCCGTGGGACTTGAAGTGCTGCTGCAAGAAGCAGGAACACTGGCCAGCAATAATCCCTACAAGTTGTAGGCGAGCCATGGGAGACGTAGGGGATGGAGTATCCCAAGAACAGAACATCCCAGAGACGTTAAACGGATTTTAAAGAAAGATGGCAGGAAAGTTGAGTCTACAGATTTGAACAGACTCTTGTTCTGGGCAAAAGACTGGGGTTCAACTTTAGATAGGACCAATATTTTTAATCCTCAGACATAGGACGCTTCAGATGCATTGTGGAACCAAGTTACATGCAGCAACGCCGCACTGATGGAGCTTTTGTGTCCGTGGAGGAGAGTGTGTAAGGCACTCACAGCGCATGCGGCACCCAGAGACTGGACAAAGAACCACAGCAGCTGTGCCAAGCCCTTCTGCTCCGCCAGCAAACTGTAAGTCTGTCGGGGCTGTGTGAGAAGAACCAGAAGATGGCCCCTCGTCCCCTGACCCATTTGACCCTGGAGGGAAGCCGGATGGTACCGTAAAGCTCGTAGCGCCCCACCCATGTGGCATCAGCTGGAGCCGGGTTGCGGTGAGTGGCCGAAGCCAGGAGGGAGCGTGTTCCCTCTGGGCTTGCCTTCTGCGAGAGTGCAGCGGCAGTGGCAGATGAGGGAAGGGGAGAGCGTGCAGCGCTGTGAGGGCATGGCGCTGGCGAGCAGCCGCGCCGGCGAGCACGTGGCAGAGCTGCACCATGCCAGTGAGTGCATGCCGGTGAGCACACGGCAAAGCCGTGCCACGGCCGCGCCCAGTGGCTGCCCCCACGCCACAGACGGGCAGGATCAGCGGCGCTGGAGGCTGGTGGGGCCACAGGTGGCTCTCTGCATGTGAGAGCTGAAGATACGGGCTGGTGGACCTCTGCCAGCCGCCGGACCCGTGCACCTGCACAGCCAGTGGGGCCCGGCGAGCCAGCAGGACCGCGCTGTTACAGCCAAGGCCCCCATTCCCTGTGGACTCTCGGGAGCTGATACTGTGCTAGAAAAAAGGACTAAGTAGATCGATGGGCCCTTCCTCAGGGATAGGGGGAGGCTGCAGCACACAGCATTGGCACCAGCTTGTGCAGGAATGGCTGCAAGGTAGGCATGCCGTTCCTGCAGCTGGTCCATAGAACTCTTCTGTTTTTGTTATTCAAAATGTTGACCCTGTCTCAAAGACTGCTTTTTTTTTACCACACGACCTTGTAATACCCTGCATTGTTCTGACTGCTTTTTGTGATAGATAATAATTATAATTTGTAAGCTATGTTTTTGAGCAGGAATTAAGCTTGTTACCTTTTGAAACCTTCTAAAACCTCTTAGAAAGTTAATGTTATTATAATTGTAATTTTCCAAGAACTAGATTGTATATATATATAATATATATTATATATGTAGAATTATATATATATATTCTGTGAAACAATGAAATATTTAAGCAGTTAATGATATTACCTTGCTTATTTTTACTTAGTGCACATTTGTTGTTGTATTAGATGCATTATTTTACTGTTCATAGTAAACTGCATGTTATGTTCTACATTTTCCTGCATTTAGTACGTTAAAAAATGTTCGTGTTACATATTGTTAGAACAGAAAAGGGGGGTGCAGGGATGGGATGTGCCCCCTGCAAAAGACTGTAAAGAAGTTTGTATGTTCTTAATTTTTCAATTGCATTCAAAATGATCATAAGATACTAATAAAGTTTTCAAACAATTTTGTAAGTATTTTAGGGAAACCCTCTCAGTCACGGCTTGAGGCTCTGGCCAAGCCCTAGCCCTGGCTGACTAGAGAATTATACCATCAAACCCAGGTGTTTCTGCCCTAAAAGTGTAATCAAGTCATTTTGACTTGCTAATTTAATCGTTAAAAAGCTGGACCCTCTTTCAAAGTAAACTTGGACCTTCCAGCAGTTGCAGACTCTGAGTGATGGTAAGAGTTTTAGACACCTTTACATTGTTTCTCAAAGTTCTATCTGCTGAATCACTGTCATAATTCTTATTTGTATAAAACAGAAAAGGGGGAATTATGGGGAATTATAAGAGAATTGGGTTATGAGCTGTAAAACCTACCTGCAGAGGCACATGGCAGCACAAAGGAGCACATGGCAGCACAAAGATGTTTGTCTCCACCAGACCCTGGGGGGAGGAGGTGTTACAGGGCAGACCCTACGAAGGGTGTTGCTGATGTGGCAACATGAGGTAGGTCATAAGGAAATACTGTGCCTTAGAAAACTCACTCCTTTGAATAAATTATTCCGATTCCCTGCCATTCTGGGTCCGAGATTCAATCACCAACATCAAAGCACTGGGAATGAAGGATTAACTTGACCTTGGGCTCCAGAGACACAACCCTGGGCAAACCACTCAACCTCCAGACACTCCTGTGTTTCCATACATTTTCTCTTTTTTTTTTTTTAAAGAAAAACATTCCTTCAGTCCTCGCGGATGCCTTTAAACAATACGCTAAAATTAACTAGAAATAGCTCCGCATGCTCAGCCTCTAAATAAAAATAAACTTAAAAAACATGGTTTACTTTGTGATTTTTTTTAACCAGATCACCAGTAAAACAAGACATTCCGTGCTCTCACAGCTTCTTGCATTATTCCATTCAGCTTAAGCAGAAGCTCAATAAATTCAATCCCCACCTCCTAATTTGATTTAGATTTTAGCAGGCTGCCGCTGTGGATGCAGATTAAAACCAACATTAAATTAGAAGAGGCTGGTCTTGTTTTACTGTTTCAAAGCCCCCAGCACTGGCCAAAGGCACTCCCAGCAAGCTCTGGGCAATGTGCTCCATCACAGCGAGAAGAGATGCAGGTCTGCAGGCAAAGACTTACAACTCCATGGACAGAGCATCATTTTCATTACATTAAGAAAATTGTATAATCTTCCATTAAGTAAGAAATACTAAAACCGAGCGATCTCAGTTTCGTCTGGGCCCTTTAACGGCTGCAAGTCTTCATGGCAAGCTGGACATCAGCAAATCCATCTTTATTATTACTGGTTTTTAATCCCCTGAGTTATTTAAGGAATGCCAATACTCACAGCTGACCCCGGGAAGTTTTCATTGCTCCTGGGTCAAGGGCTTTTTTCCAGGGGCATCCTTCCAACAAACTGCAGATAGAGGGAGGGCACAGCAGAAACCTCACAATGCTGGCAATAGAATAGCAACAACCACCTCACCATCAGGAATTCAGTAACAGAGGTCAGGATACAGTATCTCAGGATAAATGTTCTTCCAGACAGGTTAAGAAAATCTTATGAAAGGGCTCTTAGTTGAAAATAGAAATAGTGATTTTTTTAAAAAATCACGGGTGAACACACAAATGTTAACTAGAACAAGGTGGAAATTGGGACAAATCTCTGTGTATTTTTCTCTGTAAAGCAAGCACACTTCCACTTTTCTTCCTTTGCAGTGGGCTTATTGTTAACCTCATTCTATACTGTTCAGTGGTCCAGTATTGCTGGATGCTTTTCAAGAGGACAAAAAATACACACAAAAGAAAAACCAACATGAGGGTCAGCCCGAGAACACTTATATTTACACATACAGCATGTGAATGGTTAAGCAGCTTACACTGAAACAGACCAATAACTACCCTCCAGCTCTCACCCACAAGCTATTACTAACACTGAAGTTTTCCCAAACTGTGCTCTTCTCAAGCAAGAGGAAAGTACAAGCTGTACTTGGAATTAAAAGTGGTCATATCACACACTCTGGGTGTCATTTTTCTCTTCCCTATTTTCCTTTTTAAACTGGCATCACAGATCACTCCACAGAGACAATTTAAAGAGGCTCTTGCAGAAATTAAAAAAAAAACAGAGGACTTTACTTGCGACCCCTGTATGGATGCCCACAGCCTCTCTCTCAACCTCTGTGCTAAATCAAACAAACTTCTCTTCATTGATTTTCTTTAATACAGTCCTGTACTGCGCTGGGGGCACCAGCACAGGTGGTTTGGCCCACGCATTGCCATTGTGCCCAAAGCAGCAGGGTCCCTCATTTCCCACGAGTTACAGGTGGTTATTGAAGGAGTCACTTTGCTGTGGTAAATGTGCTTTGCAAACCAACCGCGCCGAGGGTGCTGGGCAGAGCCACTGGATGTGTGCTGGCAGAAGGGGGACACAGAAAGGGACCAGCACCACGGCTCTCCTGGGTGCCCTGCAGCCTAAAAGTTCCCTGCTGCCCCACTTGGCAGTGACTCAGGAGAAAAATTGGCTTCGCCCATGATGCAGCAAGGCACAGAAGAGGGGCTCTGGCAGCAGGGCAAAATATCTCCATTAAGGGATGCGTGGATCATTACCTTTTTTATTATTATTTACAATCCTGAACAGCAAGGCAGATGGCAAACCATAATCCCCCCTTTCCCATCCTCTGAATGAGATTTTCATCCCAGGAGCAATTTCTCCCCTGCCTGACAGACAAGCAAAGCCCATATTTAGGTCAGGGCTCCCCATGCTGTGCCATGACTCCGGGACCTGCCGACCCCTGTGTCTCACCCTGGTCTGGCTTCTCTGCCTGCTGCTGGGTACCACCAGCTGGCAAACCCTCACAAGGGACAGGCAGAGGGTGTCCCTGCTTGGTGCAGGGCTGGCAGGGATGTCCCAGAGTTGCACATCTCTCCCCTGCCCAGTGCTGGTACCCAATGCTGGGGGGAAAAACCACAAACCCAGCACCTCCCGCACGAGCCCAGAGGGCATCCACTCACAACAGGGACCTCTAATAGCAAAAGACCAACTTTCTCCTGACCCTAAAACCCCACAAACACTGAAAGGAGAGCTTATGACTGGAAAATCAACATGTTAGCTCCAAGTCAGGGACAACACTCTACAGCAGCATCATACTCTAGGGATAGGGAAAAAAAATAGTGTTTTACTTCTTAAAAAGCACAAAAACATCATTTTGAGCTACAGAATGCAAGTGTTAACCTGATGAGGGTGTTAAATGTAAAGGAAAAGACAGTGGCACGCTGCAGGAGTGTCTCTAATTCCTCAGCATGAGAACGAGCAAATTGAGTGTTTCCCAAGGCTGATAAAAACGTGCAAAACCGAACAGCAGAGCCAAGGAGGATGGGCATTATCTACACCATTCCTCATATTCCCTATCATCCTCGTGCTAGTGGAGACGGACACTGGACAAACACACAGCTGCACACACCAAACACCTTTAAGGCAGGGCTCCTAAATTTTGGGGAGCATCTCTCCATCCCCAAACACTGCAGGGGCCCCTGAATTTGAGCAAACCATGTGCTTCAGTGATGCCTTTGAGGCATGGGGATATTCTCCTCTGCCCCTGAAGAGCTGTCACACTGATGGATGGCTCCAAGACTCCCACCAGCACTAAATCTGCTCTACCTCTCCTTGCGGGATTTTATTCCCCTGCCCAAATTAACTCCGATTATGATTTGCATAAAGTGTCACAGCAGCTGAGCAGTGCTTGGACAAGCAGCATCTGCAGCATTTATGCACTGGCTCATTAGAAGTATTTCTAACAAAGGGGCATTTAAAAGGCTTCAGTTCATCACTGCACCAACCTCATGTCACCAAAGGCAGACAGAAAACTGGCACCGAGCACAGGGGGGCTGCAGGCGAGCCCTGATACCGGGTTAGAAATATTGGGGGTACCCTTGAAGGCTTTACTTTAATTAAGTGTGATTTTCAGGACGATTTCCAAGAGTAATCAATAGTCTTACATGTAACTAACAGCCAACTCGTGTATTCCCAACATCTCCCCTGCCACTTCTTCTGTGGCATCTCAGCGTCGCTCGTTACTGCCGGTTTAATTAAGAGTGACAAGTTCAGCGTCAAGGTCTTGAGTGCACACACAGCCCTGCTCTCACTGCAAAATTCCTCTTCCAGTAAGTCATCGGATGCTGCAAAAGTACGTAAAGCCCCAGGTGCTTCGGGACAGTGCAAATAAACAATTTAATCTGGGGTAAAAAAAGCAGTCCCTCCCCAGCTGGGGAGCGATTCCCTCGTGGGCTGTGAGACCAGGATTTGCTCTCGGCAGTGGAACAACTTTTATTTTCACTTTGCTTCTCTACCCTTTAAAAAGCAAGGAAACCAAAGGCAGGGTCAGCAAGCCTCCACCCACAGGGGATGTGAGTTGTCACCTGCAGTGCCCTAACAAACACCTCAGAGCAGCCTGAGATGTCCCAGGGGAGAGCGGAGCCGGGTTAATGGGACCTGGCAGCACTCAGGGTCTCTCCGCAGCCCTCCCCAGCCTGGGATCAGGCTGAGCACAGCAGCCCTTGGCCCTGGGTGACTCTGAAGCAGCGCTGCCAAGGCTGGGAGCTGGCAGCAGGGCTGGGCCAGGATGCAGCAGCAGCCTGATGCAACACGGCATGCAAGGCAGGGCTCTTCCCTCTGCAGGGCTGAGCCTGGAGTTAAAGCATGTTCTCCATGGCAGAATTAACCAAAGCCCTTCAAAACTCAGTGCTCACCAGGATTAGAGCAGCACCAAGAGATGCCAGCACCAAGTGTGCTGCTGGGAGTCCCCTTGCCAGCTCCTGGGGTCCATGGAGCAGGGGATCACTGCCCCACAGAAAGCACCGAGCTTCGCTTCTGTCAGGCCTGGCTCAGCCCTGCAGATGCTCCCCAAGTGTTCTACAAGATGCTCACCATCGCCAGCCATCCCCTGCCAGAAAGAGGGATGCTCTGCAAGCCCCTGAAATCTCTGCAGAGTCCTTGGGAAGTACAAAAAGTCTGGTGATAAAGCTAACACAGGCAACTTGACTTGACTTGTGGATCTCCCTGGAAGAGGAGATCCCCAGCACCACCCAGCCAAATCAGCTCCTCCAAGACTCCTCACCTCTCCTTGCAAGTCAGTGATTAAAAAATTTTCACATTGCACAGGATCACGAAAAATTCCTTGACCCAGTGTCTGAGGGGAATCAGGATGAGCCTTTCATACCCAGCTCAGCTGTGCAGCCAATTTTTTTATTATAGTAAGGGTTGTTGGGGTTTTACAGACTCAGGTTTTGCTTTTTCTTAACTAAAAACTCCATGCAGGGGCCAAGTGTCCCCATAGCATGACTTCCACCAAACAGCCTGTCATATTGCAAGAGTGAAATCCTTCCAGGCTACTTTCTTCAAATCCCTGTTGATTGGCATTAATTACCCTTCTCTCATATAATTCTCAATTAATCAAAACCTTCAGCAGTGCTGTGGTGTAACCTTGCCTTCATTGTCCCCTTTTCCATCCGAACTCCATGTGAGCACCTTGGTGAACATAAGCTGAATCCAAATCCAAAATGCTCAGTATACATACACCATTTACAACTGATTGTTAATGAATAGTTAAAAAACAGCCTTTGGGTTTAATTAAATAGTCAAAAATTGCCTTTCGCCCTGGGTTTTCAGAGTCCTCTATCTATAACACAGCCTTGTGATGCTTTAGGGAAATTCACAAGCACATTCATTTCCCAGGGCAGCAGCCACCCCCTGTTACATGATTTTAGATTAAAATGGTCCTGGGAGGAGCCTGGCTCAGTGGTGCAGGGATGCAGCCAGGGGACACCAGGGCTTTCAGCTGGAAATGTTTAAAGCAGTGGCTGCTCCTTGGCTGTAACTGTGGTGACACCGGTAGCATTCAGGGTGCCACCAGCATCTCCCAAAATCCAGGGTATCACAGCACATCCCCTACCACTCCAGAGCTCTGCCATCCTCCCCACTGGGCACCACTGTGCCCAAACAGCACCAAAATCCACCTTTCACTGCAGTGCAACATCTCTGCCAGACTGGACTGTTAACCTTATTCAAAAGAAGTAATTGGATTAATTAACCTGCAGCCACCCCTCACATCTCCAGAACTCGTGCATTAAAACCCCTCTTGGAACATCACTCAGGCATACTTAATTCAAAGGGGTTTGACTTAAAGTTACAGGACATTTTTTCAGCATTTTCCAGCAAGAGGGTTATGCTGGAAAGGCCCCCGGGGTCACGTCTGCATCCTTTTCACTGCCGAGCAACTGAAGGAAAACAAATTGATCACCAAGGATTTAAATGAGCAACGCTTTACCAGTGGTAATTAAAAAATTCCAGCAATGAGGTCTGTTAGCAAGGAGGCATTAGACACCTGGAGAAGGGCAACAGTGATCAAGACACAAAGCTGGAATAAATATCTTCAATTAAAATGACTGAAGCAGACAAACGCCCAGACACTCCCAGATGCTGCAGAATGGGAGGGCAGAGAAAAGGGGTCCTGGAGGGAACCACTGCTCCTGCATTTTTATACAATGATAGAGTGGTTTGGGTTGGAAGGACCTCAAAGCCCATCCAGTGCCACCCCCTGCCATGGGCAGGGACACCTTCCACTGTCCCAGGCTGTTCCCAGCCCCAGTGTCCAGCCTGGCCTTGGACACTGCCAGGGATCCAGGCGCAGCCACACCTGCTCTGGGCACCCTGTGCCAGGGCCTGCCCACCCTCACAGGGAAGAACTTCTTGCTAAATTTCTTTCATCTCATTGCAGTAATTTCCAGATATTTGGGAATGTGATTTGTACTGGCTTTGCTGCTCCCAAGATGTCCACACACCAGACCTTGGGTGAGCACTTGTATCATGAGTTAATCCATGTTTGGACACACTTTGTCGCTTCTCTCCAGTAACAAAAATCAGCAAGATTTTGCAATTGCTGAACTCTGAACTAACACTGGTTCAAAACACACGTCCACAGAAACTCAAACAAAAGGAGGTTTTCTATATAAAATGCAAGGCACAAATGGCTGGACAATCTGCTATGTTTTCCTTCTCATTCCCTCACAATTTGAGCTGTCCAGCTGAAATACTGAGCATTTGTCTCTCCAGATCTTCCAGCACTAATATCCTGCAGCCTCTTTTTCACACCATACAACTCTGTGGAAAAGCATCCCCTAAATCCTCCAACAAATGTAGGGGAGACAAAAGCTTAAACAAGGAAGGATGCAGGAAAGAACATCTCCATCAGCCCCTGAATTTTGAATCTCCGAAGGTGATTTGGGACGGGATGCCTTTAGCAAAGCAGCATCTGAGTTCTGCAGGAAGGGCTCAGGGAATGGGAGCAACATGCAGAAGACTGCCCAAGTGGGAAAATGGTTGAAAGAAGGGCACCTGCACCCACTTAAAAAAACCCAAAACAAAACAACAAAAAAACCCCAAAACAACTACAACCAAAAACAAAGGACAAAACCCAACCAAACAAAACACAACAAACCAACCAAAAAAAAAAAATCACCACCACCAACTGCATCTTTTCTAGCCTTCACCTGGCTTTGAATTTTGACTTTTTTCCCCTGGTTTGGTAACGTCCCCAGAGCATTAGGCAAATCCAAGGTTATCTCTTCCCTCTGGAAAGGTGGCTGCCCCAGCTGCACACAAACGCACGCTCCCAGGCAGATCAAACACAGCTCTCACGAAACACCAAAGTATCCACAGAACAAAGCGCCCAAACAGAAGGAGAAAATGAAAACAGGCTAAACCAAAACAAAACCATCAATCTTAGCCATGGGGTGCCACTCCTGCCTTCCCCATTCCCACAACAAAGCCACTCTTGGGTCAACACACAGGACATCCCTACCCCAACAGGAGATGTATTTACTCACATAAACACCCCTCCATGTGCTGCAGGAGCATTTCTTTATTCCCCCAAGCAGTCACAGGCAGGGCTGCAGAGCTGCCACGAAGGGATGTCCCAGCTCTGGCTCTTCCCACCATCACAGGGACAGCCCAGCTGTAAGATTTCTGTTCCCACTACACATTCCCTGGCTCAAGCGCAAGGAGCTTTGCCCCAACAGCAGGAAATGCAGTTCCCACCCAAGGGATGCCTTTCCCTCGGGGAAGGACATGGATTTACGGTCACACAGCGGCTAATGCTACTTGCCTTGAAGCCACTGGGTCCCATCAGCTCAGCTTAAGGACTTAACCCGTTTCGAGGTTTAGTTACACCTATTCTTACCACCCAAGGTGGGGAAAACAATTATTTTTAACTAGAAAAGCAGCAAAACTAGTGAAAATACAGCTTGAAGTTATAATGGTTTCAGAGTGCATGAAGACAATCATGAAGTCACTCAAATTAGGGCCAAAGAGTTAACTCAAATCCACCTCTACCAAACACTGCACTGCCACCTTTCTCTTTCCTCTAGGGAATGACCTCATGATTTGCTAGGTAGATGAATAAAACAAATAATAAAAAAATAAACTAAATAAACATTCCATTTTTCAAGTTTATTTTGTTGTAAAAGTGAAGCTTTTGCCAACCATGCTGGGAGTTCCCAGTTCAAAATGTACAAGACCAAAGGTTTCTGCCCTATCTGACAAAATATTCAGTCCCAGTAGCTGAGTTCCTTCAGACTCCAAGGGTCAGTGGTTGGATAGGGACAGCTGAACTCACGTGGCTTCAGTCACTGCCAAGGCCAACGTGCACTATGGTAACCCACAGCACCACTCACAGTATGGGTTTGTCCCACAGGACCTCCAAACCACAGAATCACAGAATCATCTGGGTTGGAAAAGCCCTCAGACCATCAAGTGCAATCGTTCCCCAGCACTGCCCAGGCCACCACTGACCCACCTCCCCAAGTGCCACATCCACACGGCTTTTAAATCCCACCAGGGATGGAGACTCCAACACTGCCCTGGGCAGCCGCGCCAGGGCTGGACAACCCTTTCCATGAAGGAATTTTTCCTAATATCCAAATGCATCAGAAGAGGCATTGGTGGCCGTGCACACTCATGGATGCACCAGGGATTTGGGACCCTCTCCAAAGGGGATGTCATCTACAAAAAGCAGAGAGATGTGAAGCACCTCATATTCCCTCATAGTGGCTCTACCGTCCATCCCACACTGTGGTGAAGCGGGAGGCTGCTGCAAACTTTCCAACAGGTACTCTTAGGTGCTTTATTAAGAAGAAAAAAAAAAAAATCCCAGTGTGGATGAAGGCATCTGGTGATCATGTACAGCCCTCCAACCCATGAAACACACACCAGTGTGCCAGTCCTGGGAAATGCCAGGACTGAGGGATGTGTTGGGGCTGTCCTGTTGCTGTGGTATTTTATCCTTCAGCTTGGACAGTTAAAGGCATTCTACAACTTACTGCCCTGAATAAAGCCAGTTTTTCAGCCATACAAACACAAGCACCTCTGCACTGTGCATCACATCCCATGACCATGGAATCACAGAAGGGTTTGGGTTGGAAGGACCTCAAAGCCCATCGAGTGCCACCCCTTGCCAGGGGCAGGGACACCTTCCACTGTCCCAGGCTGCTCCAAGCCCTGTCCAGCCTGGCCTTGGACACTGCCAGGGATCCAGGGGCAGCCACAGCTGCTCTGGGCACCCTGTGCCAGGACCTCCCCACCCTCACAGACAGCAATTCCTTCCCAATATCCCATCCATCCCTGCCCTCTGGCACTGGGAAGCCATTCCCTGTGTCCTGTCCCTCCATGCCTTGTCCCAAGTCCCTCTGCAGCTCTCCTGGAGCCCCTTTAGGCCCTGCCAGGGGCTCTGAGCTCTCCCTGGAGCCTTCTCTTGTGCAGCTGAGCACCCCCAGCTGTCCCAGGCTGGCTGCAGAGCAGAGGGGCTCCAGCCCTGGAGCATCTGGGTGGCCTCCTCTGGACTGGCTGCAGCAGCTCCAGGTCCTTGTGCTGTTGTTCCCCAGGGCTGGGGCAGCTCTGCAGGTGGGCTCCCAATCCCCACCACCCAATCTATGGAGAAGGGAACTTCTCAGGAGGGCAGGCAGAGCTTGGGAACAGCAGCAGGGACAGTGACCTCCCTGAGGCAGCACCAGGAGCTCAACTGAAGAGTTACCAAAGCTCAGCCAAGAGACAGACATGGGGTTCCCTCACATCCCGAACTTCTCAGCTTGGATCAACTCCCATTCCCTGCTAAAACCACAACGGCAGCACCAATACCTATTTCCCAGAAATTTTAGAGTAAGTCTCATGTCACCATAACTACTGGAATATAATTCATGGAAATAAGGCATACTGAACTCGGGTGTGGGATTTTTAATCAATAAAATAACCTCCAGCCACTGACTTGGTAACTGTAACAGTCACTTACTAAAAATGCCCCAGGGTGTATTACCATGTCCCGGTAAAGGACAGAGGAGAGAAGATCCAGCAGGCAGGTATTGTGCAGCAAGATTGATCTATTTAATTATTTTACAAACTCTTTTATAGACTTTCTTCTTCATTGTCTAATTGGACAAAGGATCGACCACCCCTTGGGGTGATTGGCTAAAATCCTAAAACATCCATTGTCAAAATATTTTTCTACTATAGTATAAACAAAGCTTCTCAAGGTTGCAGGTGTTTGGTTGTTTACAGAACTCTGCTACTATCTTTTGTGAGAGAGAAAAGTCTCTCATGGACTTAGAAAATAGCAAGAAAATCCTCGCTAGCAGCATTTTTGTATCCACAGTCACTGGGACTCATTTTGACCAGAGAAGTCATGTCCTGACCTCTGTCCCTCCCAGGATACAGCGAGGAGCAATGCAGAAGTGTCATCCAAACTGAACACTATCCTCTTCACACAAGATACCAAATTCCAACCAGCCTTTGCCACTGTTTCAGTTTCCTCCTCTCTGTGGCACCTCTCGCCTTGCTGCTCCCTGATAAGGCAGCAAGGCTGGCTTTCCTCCTCCCTACCAGGGGCAGCGAGCCCTTATCAGAGCATTATTAAAGGCACTGTCACACCACAGCCTCCCAATTCCCAGCTACAGTGGAGGTAAGACCCACTTTGTATAAACAAAAGTACTTTAGCAAGAGCAGAGACTCAAGTATGAGAGGAGCAGGATCTATCAGAGCATCAGCGAGATGGATTCAGCTGCAGAAAGGCAAATATTTGCTTTCCCCTCCTCTCCCCATCCTTCCTGTGTTGTATTTGCAAATTGGGGTCACTTCCAGATGCGAAGCTGCAGGATGTCCCCTGCATCAGGCTGGAAAGCCACATGCCAAGCAACCCTGCAGAGCAGGCCCGGCCCAGCCCAGCGCTTGCCTCCCGCTGGATTTTCGTTGATGCTTTCAATCATTGATTTCAATCACTGCAGAGGGACTTGGGACAAGGCATGGAGGGACAGGACACAGGGAATGGCTTCTCAGTGCCAGAGGGCAGGGACAGATGGGATATTGGGAAGGAATTGCTGTCTGTGAGGGTGGGCAGGCCCTGGCACAGGGTGCCCAGGGCAGCTGTGGGTGCCCCTGAATCCCTGGAAGTGTCCAAGGCCAGGCTGGACAGGGCTTGGAGCAGCCTGGGACAGTGGAAGGTGTCCCTGCCCCTGGCAAGGGGTGGGATGGGATGGGCTTTGAGGTCCTTCCAACCCAAACCCTTCTGTGATTCTGGGAACACACACAGACGGTATGCAGAATTCCCGTATTTCCGTGCTCCTTCAGTTGCTGGCATTTCCAGCTGTAGGACTGTGGATCTGAGCTCCAGACTGAAGCACTTCAGAGAAGCCACCTCAGTCAGGATACAACACATCCCAGGTCTTTGCCAGGTCTGCAGAGGCAGCACTGATGGCCACAGCAGTGCAGGATCTGGGGACAGCCTGGCTGCCCCCACGATGGGCCCAGCACATCCACAAAGCAAGCTCCTGACTGCCAGCCCTGATGTCCCAGGGAGGAATCCCAAGGGACTGGTTTTCACAAAGGCTCTTTTCACAGGAAAGCAGTTTAACCTGCTTAAAAGGCATTTTAGCCTGTTCAGAGAGGAGGGCTCCCCTCTGTCCATCTACCAGCAAAGCACTGACAAAGGCCTGGGCTTTGTTTCAAAGGAAGCCAGCAAACCTCAGCATCCCCACAGCCTGTTTCCCGCCAGGAACGCTGTCTGGGAAAGCTCATGAGCCGGGATTCCCCCGCTCATCCAACACTTCTGAACTCCCTTCAGGATTTGCATGTGCAGGAGAAAGCCCACATCTCATTTTGCACTGACACAGGGAAAAATATGCCACAAATCTCTCCTCATCACAAGATACAAAAGGATAGAAGCTGCTCCAGTAGTGAGACAGACTGCCACAGTTAATATCATTATCACTCCTAACCTGTGCTTTATTGCTGCAGTAAATTTATCCCCAGTGTCATACATTCAGTCCGCAGGAATAAAATGCAAGAGACATCCCCAGAAAATGCTTAAACCCCCCAAAGCTGGGGGGTTCTGTGAGCATGTGGAAGGGACATTTAACACAGAGTTCAGCAGCTGGTAACCCCATATAGGGCAGCTCAGCGCTCCCCAGATCAGGGGGCTCACAGCATCCTCACAGACCTGAAGGCCTCAGCGTGGCTCCTGCCTGGTGGGAGGGGCAACAGGGGACACAGCCACAGGACATCACCCCAGCACCAGCAGTGTTTGGTTATTGAAAGGACACATAACCCCTGAAGAGACCCATCAAGATCTCCAACCCCACAGATATTCACGGCTGGTTTAGCGGCCAAAGGCCACTGCTGTACCTTCACACCCACACTCAGGGTTTGCGGCCTGAGGGACACCCCACCCACCCCCTCACTGCTGGTTTACTGCCAGAGCACAGAACCCACACAGCCTTCGCTGGTGGCTTCAGTCTTCCCTAAGCTCTGCCTGCAAATAAAGGGTGGAAAAAGCCATGTCTCCATTTTTAACTGGCCTGCTTCCATCCAACAACTTAAACATCCTTAATGCACCTCAACCATCGAACACAAGCCCTGTGGATGGAACACAAGCACTGCTCCTCCCAAGAGACTCTTCCAAGCCTCAGTGATGGACAAGTGTGTTAACAGAGCAGCCAACTTTTGAATCAGACATAAATTATGTAAAAAGCCTGTCAGAGACAAAGGTCAGTGCTGTATCTGGGGTTAAAGCAGGTAAGGCAGATGCAGCCAGGGCCTCTTCCATCTGCTGGGGTGTTTCAAAAGCTCTTCAGCTTTCAAAATATGAGCCCTAGTTCAGATCTGCACTCATTTGCTCTGCCCTGACTTGAAAAATTACATTTGTTTTGTGCGAGCAGGAGGAGTGAAGCCAAGTCCTTCCAAAGCAGCCTTTTCCCTTTCCAGACAAATTAACTATATTGAAGTTTAGCCTCACACCAGGACAGGTTTGTCCAGATCCCAGGTACATTTTAGCTGTTCCCAGCTTTCCAGCTGCTTCCCAGACAGGTGAGAGTGAGCAGGGAGGCACCAGGGAGACAACCTTGATGCCCAGCCCAAGCCTGCCCATCGCTCCAGAGCCACCCAAACACCACACTAGCCCTGGGCATCAGCACAGCTCCAGCCAGGGCTCCAACATCCACTGCTAAAGCTTCAGAAGTTCCTCTTGAGACACTCATGGGACAGCTCAGAGTTCAGAGCCCCCACTGACCAACCCAGACACCCAGAGGTGTGTGCAAAGGAAATTAATTTATCTAGACAAGCATCCGGGCTACATCTCATCCAGTGATCCCTGTAACTGCACGTAAAAGCAGCATTTATCAACAGGGATGCATCAAAAAAATGTCAGTCTACTGGTTTTGAAGGTTAAAGGCACAAGAATCAAGATTTTAACCCAAGGAAGGTGCTAGCTTCCTCGGTAAAGATACCTGAAGCTTATTGCTAAGCATCAAGTTATATTATAATGTGGCTCTTCAAAGAACAGCATTTGGAAATCAAGAGTGGATTTATACTGTGGAAGGACAGCAGTGGAGTCCTGGCTGCAGGCAAAAGCAGAGCTTTAAAAAACACCTGCACCTGAATGATCACACAAAAGCCTGTTTGTGAAAATAACACCAAAATGTTGAAGATTTGGACCTCCTTCCAGAAACCAGAAGCAGCTCCAGTATGGCCCTAGGGTGGATTTTTTGCCCCAAAACGCTGCTCATGCAGCACAGCTCATCTTCCCACTTTCAGGTGGGCTCTGGCATTGCTCCATCGTGTCGGACATTCACACCAGGATCTTGCAGTATCGTGTGTCGGCACCTCAGCAGCGTCCTGTGAATTGCTATAATGTGAGTTTAGCTACAAATTGAGACAGAAGTGTTGTTGCTACACTCCAGAAGGATTACAGAACTATTTTTAATAAGGGGTTTAATAAGCTTTAAGTAGAGTAAGTTGCTTTTGCTCAGCTCACATGGCTGCAAAGATAAAACCTTGCACAAAGGAACAGCCACAAGCTGCTTGACAGAACTTGCAGCGCTGGAAATTATAGAGTTACTTCTGAAAAGAATGTTCTCTTTTGTTGCCTTTGAAGAAAAAGTTTATATACTACCAACTTAGGTTTGGCTTTCTCACAGTTCTACAACATCACAGAGCTACACCTCTGCAGTTTCTGTTTGGTTTTGGCCAGACACTCCCAGGACCAGGAATGAGCAACACAGAAGGTTTGGAGCCCGAAGAAAACACCGAAATCTGGCTTTGTGGGCTAATAGTCTTCTGTCTTTATGTACTTAAGATGCACATCATCAGGTGGACACCCTCCTGACCTGGGATAGTCAAAATCAATTCCCATACCATGTTCTTCATCCCTGGCCACCACTGGTCACCCACAGCTGGACCAGAGCCACACCACACTGGACCACAGCTCCCAACACCCTCAGCCACATCCCAACATCCATCACCCAGAGGTGACAGGTACCCACAGCACAGGGATGGTCATCTCCAGATAACATACATCTGCTGAAAACTGGTTTATACCAGTATTCTCTTTGTATCAAAAAAAAAAAAAAAAAAAAGAAAGCAAACCCATCCTGAACCCAGGAAAGGGTCAGCACAACAAAATTTAAAATTATAAATAACTGCTGGTTTTTTCTACTCTGTGAGTGTTTCTCCCTCCCCCACCACTTAGCACAACCTCTATTGTCTGAAAAGCGTTTAACTGGAAGTGGGTCATGTCTCCTGGCATTACTAAATCTTCCCAAATTTCCCCCGATTAGTCAAATGCAATATCCTCTCTGACATCTGAATGATTGAGGTAGTGTGTAATGCCATTTTTCCCCTGAATGAGCCACATCAAAGAGGGTTATAAGCCGAGAGATGGCACATCAGATAAAAGAGTCGCCAACAGATTGTGCCCAAAATATTACCCAGGAAAATTAAATCGTTTTGTTGGAAGGTTTTTCCTTTGGAAACATTCAGCTGTTAGTACTGAAAGTGGAGAGACAAGAAACTGCCTTCAGAGATGCTAGGAGGATGAAACCTCACCAGTTACAAGCTGAGTGGTCCCATAGTTAAAACCATTCTGCACAAGGAAGATTTTCTATCAGCCACAACATCCAGCCTGCTCTTCACACAGCGACATAGAAAACCATCCTGCTGGGGGTTAATGGCAGCCTAAATGTGGGTAATACCTCTCAAATGACTGAAAAAGTAAAGCAGAGTCATAGCAAGACTAAAAAGAATAGCAAACCTGCTACCCAAAAAAAAGAAAATACCATTTAAGACCTGGGATGTAATAGCAAGCAATCAGCTCAGGCATGAGTTATATCCAAAGGGTTAAAAAATATCACCCTCTGAAGCAGAAGGATGCCAGGACCCTGGAAGGATGCTCAGTTGGGACAAGGGCTGTTCCAGTGCTGAGCTGGGGCTGAGCTCTCTCCTCACAGGAAAAGAGCCGGAGCTCTTAAATATGTGCCAGGTTGGTGATTAGGTGAGATCCGGGCAAAGTTTAGTCAGTAACAGCAGGGTTTGCTTTCTGCTGATTTACCTCACGTCACTTCCCAGTGCTGAAACTTTGTACTAGAGCAAAGGCTGGCAGGAGACAGCACCTTCTTCAGTCAAAAAAAAAAGTAATGAACTAAAATAATATTTTAAAAAGAGAGAGAGGGAGAGAGACTACAGACCTTTTGGCATTGGCAACAGAATATTCTGTTTCTGAGAACTGACTTTTTATCCAAAGCTAAAAAGTGTGTGCTGCAGAAATCCATATTAAAAAAAGAAAAAAGAGGAGCCCCAGGAAGGCTGCATTTGGGTGAGAACACAGTTTTAAATGCCTGGTGGTGGACTTTGGGATGCAAATCCCTGTTTTGGGTAGAGTAGTGCTTGAGGAGGAAAAGCCTGCTTGCAGTTTGCTTTTGGGGACTTGAGTCCCCAGCCCTGAGCAGTCTCAGCCATCCCCACCTCTTCCAGCACAGAGTGTTGGGTGCTGAAAGGGAAATTCAAGTAGGTTTTACCACTAAGGATGATTCAGGCCCACCCTGATGGTCAAGTAAATGGGAGGCTCGGGTTGCTCAAAGCAGGTCGGCACTTCTCGTGCCCAGCTGGCAGCACGGGGACGGTCCCCGGGCTTGGGAGGGCTCTCCGAAACCCAGGGGTGCGAGCACAGCCGTGCCTCACCGGAACAGCAGCGGGGAGGGCAAAGTGCAGAGAGACGAAGATTGGCTCTGACAGCCTCGACTCCGAGTTTATTTTGGCATGGCAAGAGCACACGAGGCTTCAAAGCAGCTCTGACGAGCAGGGGCCGGGCAGCAGCACCTGCCCCGGGGCTGAATTCCGCAGCAGTCCCTGCCACAGGCTGCACCCAAAGCATCAGCCCTTTAACCCCCAGCACCAGGGTTTTATAGAGTTGAGACCTGCGCCCTTAAGACACCTCGATTTTTCTCCTTCCCTGTTGTTTGTTCTTAAATGAAGTGTTTTATTTAAGAGCTCTGCCTCCCTCCCCCGCGACAGGGCAGACAAAATACCAGCTCCTCTGCACGGGGAGGAACAGCTTGTCTCCTTGCTGGGGCAGGATTCAAACAAAAACAAAGGCTTTGGAAAGGAGAGGAAAGAGGAAAACAAGCAGAAGGAAAGGGGAGCAACAGATTTCAAACCTGGTACTTCTAGGGTTTACAGGAGCAAGATATGAGCTGCTTCTCTCTGGCCAGTGTCTTTGTACTGCCCAGGGCTACAGAACACGTGCTGCAGGAGAGCCAAGGACAGGTCCATCACCCTGGGACCTCTGTTCCCTGAAAGACATGGGGAGAAAACCCCAGTTCAGAGGAGCTGCGGAGGTCCTGCAGTACCCCTGAGGGCAGCTCTACACCAGCCCACAGGTGAGATGTTCACACCTCATGCAGACCTGCCTTCCCTAAGAGCTTTTTCGCGGTGTTGAAGGTCTTGCTTCAGCTAAAACATGCCTTACTGGTATCATTATTTACAAGATGATAGTGCAGGTGTTCACAGTCTAAACCAGCAGAGAATTGATTTCTTCCAAGGCCAAGTGACACAGGAAAGCAAAGGGACAGCACAAAAACATGAGGTACCGACCAAGCTCTGGATAAGCGGCTCTTTGTCTTCAGTTTCTTTCATCACATTTACCTCTGAACATGGTGGTGAAAGAGGCATCAGCTAAGCAACAAACAGGCACTCCACCACTGTGGGAAAGGCTGGCAAGAGCCACACCAGTATTCGCACATCCACCTCCCACCCAGGATTGTGTGGCTCTGGAGCAGAACCCTCTCCTCCAAAACGGGACACATGGTCCTACCAGGAGATGTGGGACCAATCCAAGACCACAGCAGTCCAGTGTTGCCACGTGAAAGCCACCTCCAGTTCTCCATGCCCACCCCTCCGGGAGACTGAGCGTCCCATAACGAGCCCCACGCCATGCCCAGGGCACTTGCTGGACACCAACTCTCTGCCCAAAGAACAGCAACACCCACAGCACCCAGCTTCCCAGAGCTCACAGTAATTAAGCAGCATAAATCCACAAGGAGTTACTCAGCTTAATGAGATTGAAAATTACAACTTCTATCATCTCAGCATCTTGGCATCCACTGGCTGCCTTGAGATATGCTTACACCAGCCATGCTCAGCTGGGGTGCAGCACCAAGGACCAGTTTCTCAGCAGGCACAGGGATCAGATATTTTTTATTTCTATTTTATTTTAAAGCCCTTTTCAACGCTCATTTGCTAATACACATCAGCAGCCCCAGGTGCTTGCTCACATCCAGCCTGCTCTGGCAGCTGGAGGTTTGCCTGAGCCACCTGAAACCATCCCTGTGGGGCTTTCAGAAGAAACCGGACATTCCCATGATTTTTAAAAAGCCATCTTTAAGCACATTAAGGGTCCTTTTTCTCTTTGAGGAGCAGTGATGGGCTGGGCCACATCCCTGAGGTGTAACATGCTATTGTGATAAGTAGTGGCCATGATTCACCCACAACACATCCTGCTCCCAACAGCCCTGTAAGTGGTGGTTAGCACATCCTAGCAGCACCTCACACACCCTGACACTTCCAGGAGGGAGCCTGGGCAGTGACTCACGGGAAGGGTGAAGGTTTGCATTAGCTGGGTGTAAGTGCTCCACCGGGCATGGAGCCACCAAGGGAAATTCATCCCTTCATGGGCTGCCCGTGGTCCAGCAGGGTGGAAACTGGTTGTGGTCTAAAAGGGTTGGTCAACCCCAGATGTGGAGAGGACGTTCTCAAGGAACAGCTAAGATGGATGTGGCAAACAGAGGCTTGTGGGTGAGAGCCAAGAGGAATATCCAAAAGTCAGGGTGGACACAGGTTTCCCAGAGGCGTAGGTTCCCCAGAGCTGCTGTGGCTGCCCCTGGATCCCTGGCAGTGTCCAAGGCCAGGTTGGATGGGGCTTGGAGCAGCCTGGGACAGTGGAAGGTGTCCCTGCCCGTGGCAGGGGGTAGCACTGGATGATCCTTAAAGTCCCTTCCAACCCAAACCATTCTGGGATTCCATGACACAGCACACATCTCCTAGTGAGGATCCATGGAAGCACCAAACACCTGGAGCGCCCAGAGAAGGCAAAGTCACCCCACTGGTGCCACCACCAGTGCCCGTGTGGGAACATGAAGAGAGGAAGGTGCGGGCATTAAGGAGGGCAGGAGCAGGGCATCCTATAACCTGCCCCGTCCCACACAGAGCCGGGGAAGGCAGCAAGAGGGGTTTACACGGGGCTGCTGTTGACCTGCTGGAATTGCCAGAGCAGGGTCTGAAGCACCACTGGCTGCCTAGGGACAAACAGAGGAGTCTAAAAGTCAGCGCCACAAAAAAACTGCTCAGGGACAAGGAAATTAATAATGAAATCCAAACAAAAAAATCAGATGGGGTTTGGTTAAAAATGGCAAAGGATGGTGGCACAGCAGGCCAGGAACACACACTGCTGGAGGAGCTGTGCCACCATCCCACCACCCTGCACTCTGCCACGGTCTGGGAGGCATCACCTGAACTAAGGGCTTACACTGCTCACAATAAGGGTTTATAGACCTGTTGCTTACAGCTCTTGCAGTCCTGTAGTCCGTACTTGGACAGGTTTAACTCATTCCCATGACTCCCAGGTTTCAGTCAACTGGAGAAGACTTCAGACACGGACAAACCAAGCACAAAAGGAGAGCACAGCTGGAGAAAAGGTCACATTTCCAGGCTGCAGGCTCTTCCCTGTAGGGGTGCTCTTCTCCAAACCCTCTGGATACCACAGGAAAGGCAAAGAGCAGAAGTACCAAACCCTCAAAAGCCTCATTAGTGGAATTGATGAGCTTACCATGACCCAGACAACACATTAAAAAGTGTTCATGCAAGGAAAGCCACGTGAAGCCCATCACCCACCAGGCCTGGTCCTTCCTAGCCCTGCCACCATCTCTGGACAGGTCCCTGCTCACACCTGAAGGCTCAGGCTAAGCCAAAACCCAAGCCAGCCCCACAAGACATGTCTTAGAGCAGGCCAGAGGAGTACAAGGGTGACTGCTTTACAACCAACTCGAGACACAGAAAGCTCACAGGGAACCTTCCTCAGTTTTGATAAGTAGCAAATTCTTCCCTAAAGTGTTCTGCAAACATTTCAGGTGTCTGCCACAGCTTGAGGTTTCGCTGCAATAACAGCAGTCATTTTCCTGACCTGGACTGTAGTTCACTCTGATGTTCCTTTAACCACCACAAAACACTTCTGTGTGCAGGAAGGGTCAAAGGCCAGGCACAAAAACACCCAGCTCAGGGTTTCACCTGCATTACCTGGTATTTATTACACCCATGGCTAACTTGGAAGGTCCAAAGTCCATTTTCATGCCCAAGTGGGGCTACTGCTGTGGGTTTCCTGAAGGACAACTATCGCAGTAAGGGTACATTACCCCTGTTTTGGGCAGGGCTTCAGATTAATTGGCATGTAAATTAAAAGTCCACCACATCTAGAACTGCACTGCATCACAGCAAACTGAGAAGTTTAAGCATTACAGACATATATGTATAAAAATACAGTCACAAACATACATAGCCTTCTTTCTCGGTCACCAGAAGAGATGCATGAGCTCACATTCAGGGTCTTTATTTTCTATTTGCCTGGTAATTGGCAGCAAGAAAGAACAACAAAGCAAAAATCCTCCCTGTAAATACATTCCTCAACAGCAGCCAGGCTGCCTGTAACAAATAACCTCGGATAAACTCCTTCCTCAGGGCAGGAAAGGGCAGGAACGACTCATCCCACCCAATCCCATAAGAACCAGCACAGCACACAGACCCACTGCTGTTCCCATCCTTCGCCCTGGAGTTAACCCAGCAAATCCCTGCAGCTTGGGCTTGCGTGCACTGGGATCTCCACACCACAGTTTCACACCCTTGGAGCAGAATCAGGGCAGGAATTCTCAAAAATAGATTTTTAAAAGAGCAAGCTGATTAATCCCAAGCAACAAGAGGGCATACAGCTGGGATATGGCTAATTAACCCTGCTGGAATCATTCTTGGGGCTGTGCCCCAGCACCTGCACTGAGCTCCATGTTCCTTGGCTCAGTGGCTCTCATCTGACCCAAGCACAGGGGCTATTAAATGCACAACTGAGATGAAAAATTGCACAAACAGAAAAGAAAATTGGGTTATTTTTGCAGCACAAAGCCCCTGGAGCAGCATGCCCTGCGGTGGGACATGCACCCACATGGTGCCAGGAGAGCCTTACCCTGCCCATCGAGGGAAAGAAAATCCCCCCACGCCACAATCTCTCACCTCCCTTGAATCTACTCAAGGCCCAGACCCGGTGGACTCAAGGATATTTAAGACCCAGGCGTGGTTCTGCCTTCCTCTCACCCGTGCCACCACGGGGAAGCCGAGGGGGCCCCGCACGGCTGCGGCGCTGGCCATGCCCTTGGCACAGTCCCCAGCTGCAGAGAGCTGGCTGAAGCAATCAGAGTTTACATTTCAATGATTTTCTCTCTGCCACTGCAGCTCATAATGAGGCAGGATCAGGAGGAGCCCGGGGATGCCGATGGACCCGGCTCCTTCAGCAAGACGGCCCCATCCTTAAACAAAACCCCAGCGCGGCCTCCAAGACGTCCCTGCCCTTTGTGGCATGACCCAGACATGTTCTCATAATCTAAAATAAAGAAGAAAAAAATACAAAAACCTTCAGCTCTAACCTGCTTTTCCTAACAGGAGCTGCAATGGCGGGAGCAGCAGTTCAGGAGCTCTGCAGCATCCCGTGGATGTCCTGAGACTGAACCCCAAACACGCCCTGTCCCCAACACTTATTCCCAGAAATTTGTTCTACACAATCCACAGAAAATCTTCTCTCTCCTTCCCAGCTGCTCCTCAGCCCCAAACCAGCACACAGGCACACGCTAAGGATGAACCCTCCCCAAGCCTTTCAGGATAAATAATTTTCAGAAGGTTTTATGCCAGAAGGTTTATGCCAACTCGTTGACTCAATCAGTGTGTGATCACACTGGCAGCATTTATGCGCTTCTGAAAAGTTTCTCCCCAGGGTCAGAAACCACCAATTCATTCCAGCTATTTCATTTAATACAACTTTAAGTGAAAACCAGAGAGTTTTCTATACCCAACACTAGCCATTAGAAGAGGATTTTTAAAATGCATTAAGTTCCATCGTCTGTAAGAAAATACTTGGCAAATAGCAGCCACTTTGCACAATGGGAGGAAAAAAAATAATATGAAAAATAAATACCCTGGCTTCTTATTTACCCAGAGCTTGCAAGCCTTCTGAAGAGCATATCTCGAGCTGCACAACAGCCCAGCAGCAGACAGAACCAGCTTATTCCCTAGCCTGGCAGAAGCACTGTTTTGCATGAGGTTCAGAGGCTATACTTACAAGGACAATTAACATATTTTAAGAAGCACCTTTAAGAGAGCAGAACATCAGAAGCCAAAGCAATTACAGTTGTTTTTGTCATATGAAGAGCTTCCCTTACGACACAACAAAGGCCAGCCATGCAAACAACTCTAATTTCTGGTTTAGTGCTGCAAATCAACCCTGGCTACTGGAGTGAGCGTGAGCGATGTCCTCGTCCACCCCTCCTGCCCAGCACCCAGCCCAGGGCACAGAGCATCCCGTTATCCCATGGCAGGGTCCTGCTGGCACCTGCACAGGCTCAGTTATCCCATGGCAGGGTCCTGCTGGCACCTGCACAGGCTCTCAGGGGTGGCACTGCAGCCACCTGGGCTGTGCTTCAGCTGCAGCAGCAACAGGTCCCTTCGGAAGGCTCTGTCTGGAGAGGACGGTGAGGACTCTGCACATAGGGAGCTGCCTTTGCCTCCTGCTGCAGGTAAAGAGGATTTGAGAAGCTCCCCTGCCCAGCAGCCACCAGTTTGTCTGGGCAGTGGCAGCGGGGTACATCAGGGACATGGCAGGAGCAGGGCCAGCCCAAGCAGCCATAGAAAGATGTTTGTTGGGCAGTGCACAGATTAGAAAAAGTTCCTCTAGTTCTCCATCTGGAACAGGTTTTTGCAGGCTGGAATCCTTGATACGACCACCTGCCCTATTCCTTTTGCACAGGCTGGTGCCAGCAGCTCCAGGACCAGCTCTGCATCCTCTGCCCTTTCTGCTGGGACACACACTAAACTCCCGTTTGATTCTGCCACAAAATAAAATCCACAGCCAGATAATCCAGAGCCCTCAGGCAAAGCACCGGGATTGAAGAGAATGGTCTCTCCACAACTATTTACCCAAGTGGAGTCCTACATGCTTGGAGGCTGAGGCAGTTTTGGAACTACTCTCATGCTCGTAATTAGGCACAGCTATTAATTATCCTGTTTGATGGGGGCTATTAAACACCAGTCAGCCCTGATCTGAAGGGGCACGGTGAGGCATCCCATGGAGAAGGCCTCCAGCAGAAGCTCACAGCTGCTGGTGTTCCCCGGATGGATTCCTCTTCTGCCTGAGTGCTCCCCAGGCCAATGCCCAGTCTAACACATCAAATTCACCAGCATAGTGATGAACTTATGCACCAACAAACGACCCACTGGGACCTTCTACCCCCACAAGGTCCCAGAAAACCTTCTGCAAGCACCACATGGAAGCAAAGGGCTCTCTACACAACACACACCAGCTCCCTTGGCAGTTTAGCAGGAAGGAGAACTGAGAATTCCCACTTGGATGCTCAAAAGTGCCTCCCCAGCATTTTCCCTCATCCTGGTTCCAGCAGGAGGAGGAATGACTCAGAGGAAGGTACAGTTGTGGCTGTGCTAATGCAATGGCACACGTGGGATCAATAGGCTCTCAGCAAGACAGCTGTATTGACTCCAGATCATCTGCCTCCCCTTCCTCTGCACCCCCCAAACAGCCTCACCCCCACCCTGCAGGGTGTTCCAGGAGGCCCCACCTCTGCACTGGGCAGTCACCTCCTGCGCAGAGCTGATGTGCAGGCGAGCACCAGGGCCCTCCTAAAGGCCAGAGAACAACACATCCCCTTCACCTCAGGACCGCCAGGCTCAGCACCTCGAGGCTGTTGGGTTTGTTGTGGTTTTTAAGCCTCCTTTGGTCTTTTTCTTGTACTCTCAAAGTCACAGGAAACATTTTTCCTGCTGCTTCAAAGGCCAGAGCTGGCACAGAGGCCCCATGCAGCAGACAGCCCAGCAAGACAGTCCTAAATTTCACCGTGACTCAGCTGCACAAATGACCCATGTGGGTTCCAGCCCATGGCCCCACCACCTAAAAAACCAGCTGCATCCCTAGAATGCTCCTGCAGAACCGACAGGCAACAGCAGAAGGGCCAGTGTTGGAACACCTGCTCTCACCGAGACACTTTTTGTTTTTAAAAATAAACTTTAAGTTAACAACACACACAGGTGGCCACCAAATCCCCACCACTTCCTCATCAGAAAGTCCCTAAACAGCAACAAGATCCCAAGCAATGCCCCAGGAGGCATCTTACACCTGTTCAACAGATCAACAGGCATATAAACCGAGGCAATGCAAAAAAGACAACACAGGTTAACTACCTGCTCATCAAGTTAAAAATCAATTAACCAGGTTGATTTAATCAGCCCATAAATAGGGATAACACAGCACGTGGAGCCAACCTCCTTTCTCCCCAGGGATGCTTGCCATCACATCCATGCTCTCATCCTAAAAGATACTGTGGTCAGCACATCAGAGCCCTTCAGCCACAGCTTTACTTCAGCTCCTCTCTGGATTTTCCAAGAGAAAAAGATTTTCCAAACTTTGTTTTTAAAGCACTCCCAAGAAAGATGGAGGTCACCCTGCTCACAGACAGCCCGGCTCACTCCAGCGGGGCTTCTGCAATCCCCACAGGTTCAAAGGAGGAGCTGCCAGATCCACCATTCATCCTGCATCCCTTTGATAGTGACAGCCAAAGAAAAAGATACGTGGCAGCCCCCGACATTACATAAAAAAGCTGTTGGCAAAATGAGTTACAGAAGCAGAAATCTGCAGCAAAGTTAAGCCCGAGGGACAGAAAGTGGTTCCTGGTGCCAATCTGGCAGCACCTCCCTGAGCTGAGCATGGTCACAGGAAGAATCTAAAACACTAAAATTCTCATTATGACAACACATGATGCTGACACTCTACGCAGCAAAACCTTTCCTGAAGCCAGTACTACTCGCGATGAGCCCGTGCCCAGCGTTATTGATAGCTTTGACAGAGCACATTCCCTGGATCCCGGCTGCCCGCAGCACTCCCGAGCAGCCCCGGGAAGATACCGAGCGCAGGGAGAGGGCTCTCTCCACAGCAGAGAGAGCTCCAAGCCAGGCGGATCTTGCGCTGCCTGCGAGGAGCTCTTTCATCGGGACAAGTCAATCGGCAAAGATCTCTCTGGACACAAACCTCTCTAGGAAGAGGGGTGGAAAGCCCCGAACTGTGTGGGAGGGAAGCATCCACAGCCTGGGTTGGCCAAGGGCTGGGAATACCCAAGTATCCCACAGCCACAAAATAACAAAAAAATTAAACCAGAGTGGAAACAGTGATTTTCTTGCCCACACCTCAGGCTCTGCTTAAAAAACAGCACCTGAGTCTCCAGTTATCACCATGACCACTTTTTGAGAGCAAACCTTCCCCCTGGGAAGCATCGGGCCCGTCGGAGAGCAGTGCCCAGCCAGGCCACCAGCCATGTCACCTTCCCTGGCTGCCATGAGGAAGCGGGTGCGTCCCATCGCACCCCTGCCAAGGGATCACATCCAGGAGTTGCGGAACAGAAAGGACTCTGGAAACCGGACACCTCGGAAGCGTTTCGGTGAGTTACGGCACTCACTCTGCGATTCTGTGATTCTAAGGACTGCATCTTCCTTCCCCTGCACCCCCGTGGCTTAGGGATACAGGAGGGAAGAATTATTCCAGGGGGATCCGGGGAGGCTGAGAGTGTTTTGGCCGCGCAGGTGACGGAGCGCACGGAGGGCGAGGCCACCGCCACCACTACCGCGACCTACGGGCGAAGTTCACCCTCCATCGCAGAGAACCCAGGTGGGTGAAACGCCGAGGGACCGGGAGGGGGCCGGGACCCGCGGGGGGACGCCGGGGATGCCCCCTCCGCATCCCGCGCACCTGCGGCCGCCGTCCCGGCGGGTGCGGGGAAAGTTGCAGGGCCCCTCCAGGACTGGGAAGCAGCCCCCCACAGGACAGAAGGAACACGGAGAGGCACCCGCAGAGCCCCCCGCGCCCCCTCCCCGCTCACCTTGGTGTAGAGCTGCGTGGTGGACATGGCCGGGGCGGGCGGCGCTAAGCGCGGGGCATGGGGGCGGCGGGCGGCCGGACCGACCGCCGCACGGACACACGGACACTCCGACACTCCGACCTTTACACCCGCTGCGGCCGGCCGGGCGCGGGCACGGGAAGGGAAGGGAGCGGCAGCAGCAGCAGCAAGGAGGAGGAGGAGAAGAAGGAGGAGGAGGAGGAGGAGGCAGCAGCAGCAGCAGCACCGCTCCGCCTCCGCCGCGCCCCGCTCAGGTATGGGGCGGCTCGGCTCGGCTCTCTTCCGTTCCTTTCGCCTCGGCTTTTTTTATTTCTTTTTTTTTTTTTTTTTAAAGAAAGAAAAAAGCTCTTTTTAATAAATATTTTTTCTTCCCGGCCGCTTCCCCGGCAGTCCTCAGCATCCCGCCCGGCTCCGGTGCCCAGCGGGCAGGGTCCCCCGGCAGCGAAGGTTGATGCTGCGTTTGGGGATTTTTTTACCTTTTATCCATCTTCCTTCCTCACAGAAGAAGAGTAATTAAGCCCCAAGCAGGTGCGCCTTGGTGGTTTTCGGGTTTTCCATCCCCCACCCGCCTCTAGGGTTCACCCACACGTTGGGGTGTGAGGGATGGCATTACTGGAGTGTCCTTTGCTGGGACACACCTGTTCCGGGACAGGAGCACTGCGCTCAGGAACCCACTGGAAATCCACTCAGGGAATGTTCCAGGGATAGGTTTTTCTCTGTCTTCTCCTGCCTGCAGGTGAGTCTGGGGTCCCACAATCACCTCTGCTCCTGGGCACTGCTTGTGTGTCACTCCCACATCGATGGCAGGAATCGCAACTTCCACAGCAACAGCCCCAAATTGATCCCAGCCTGTCAATCTGTGGCCATGCTGCTTCCCTCCATCCCACGGGAGCACCCTGTTCTGCAATTCATGCTTATACGGCACTTTTAGAGCCTGAGAAGGACAATGAAATGCAAAGTATTCCTAATTAACCGCTATTGCTATTCTTTATAATTCAAGGTATTTTGCATATTAACTGAGCAGGCAGAAACCACACTCAGCGGATCCTGTTCTCTGTCACAGCTGTTTACGCTGTCACTGGGATCCCTGCTCCCGTGGTTTCAGGCTGTGCCACTCACAGGGCACGCACAGCCTTTCCTCAAAGTGATCACTGGTGGCATCCCACACTCTGCTTCTTGTCCCCTGGGGGATAAAACTCTCCCCTTTGTCATATTTTCCCTTTTCCACCCCAGAGCCTGGCAGGAAGCAGTGCTGACTTGGTGTAAGGACAGCCAGCATTGCAGATACCTCTCTTTTCCAGCTCTGATACCCTTGATGAATCCAAAAAAATTGCAGGTGGCTCTGGGGGAAGTCTGGGAAGGAGGAAGGAAGGGGAGAAAAAAACTGCACCATGTCTCAAAATTACCCTGGGAAAATTTGACAGCATAATCTCTGCAAAGCTTCCAAGAGAGCTTTGTCAGGCAAACAAAACTTGCTCCTCTCATTTCATTAAATCAACTGCAGAAACAAAACGTGGAGCACTGGTGCAATTAGAAGCAAAGCTTTCAGAGAAGCCGGGGTAGCAGTGATAGCCCAGAGGCAAAGCACAGCCATTCCCATGAAATACCAGCTGGTGTCACATGCGATTCTCCATTAATCTAAAACTTTAATTAAACTCGGAAACTAAAAACCCCAAAATACATACAGAATCCCTGAAGTACATCCTAACTGCTGAGTTGCTTGAAATTGTCTCCTCCAGGAGATAGAAGCTTCTTTCCATTTGGGAATCAAAACTCGTGTTGATCAAATTTAACAAGCATGGGCTCTTAAATAGCAGTTTATGGTATCCCCTCTTGCATTCACGTGGAAGGTAACTTGAGGTAAAAATGAACTAAATACCAGAGTTTCTTCCCCTTTAAGCAGAGACAGGGGATTCTTTTCAAGTACAGGATGGGTTGAGTTCATTTTAAGGTCCTGGCCTTGTCCCTGTGTTGTAATGGACACTCAGGAACGGCTGCATGGATGGACAGGTGATGGCACAGGCCAGTGAGGAGCATCAATTCTGACCACTCTAAATGTCATCAGAACACAGCTGGCTGTTGCTAAGTACAAACCCAGGTCCTGAATTTTTGCATGCAAAGATGTCCCAAAGACCTCGAATCTGGATTTCATTCCTCCTGGGCCAAGCAAAAGTCACCACGTGCTACATCTGGCCAATCTGTGGCACTTGCAATGTCACTGTACCCTGGCATCTTTCTGGCTGTTTCTGCAGCACATATTCCTACCTGGGTTAAAGTAATGATAAATTATTCCAGGTGTTAAAGCAATGAATAATTAACATTCCTGCAAATAGAATTGATTCTGTCCAAATCTCTGCAGCCCAGCCCCAGACAGCAGGGGCACCATGTCACAGGGCACCACTCCAAGCCAGCACCATGCCACTGGGCACAGGGGACCGCTCCAGAAATCATCATCTTGTGTGTGGCCAAAAACATCACCACGGAAAGCCCCGGGGTCAGTATAAAAGCCCTTGTGAGCAGATGGGTGGATGTAGGAAAGTCTTAAAGCCTTGGGAGACGCTGAGGATTCAAACCCTGGAGTGAGTCTGGGATGATGTGATCAGGGACTGGCATTCCCAGCCCTGCCACAAGGCAAGTCACCCACATGCTCCACACCTCTGCTCTTCCTCTGTCAAGGTGAAAAATTTAATTAAAAAGCACGGGGAAGAATATTTTGCAAAGCTCTGGTACGTGTCTAAGTGAAGAGGCTGCAACTGCCAGGTTTCTAAATGCCAGTGGCTCTGTCTCTGCGTGGCTCAGAGCCCTGGTGCAGGGCGAGCTCACCCTGCCCTGGGCCAGGCTGCTTCCCTCACCAGCGGTGTCCCTGTGCTCGGGGTTTAATAGATGGTTTGCTTGCAGGATTGCTCACTGGGGCAGGAAATGCCACACTCAGGAGCAGCAACTAACACTCCGGAGGTTCCCGGCACCTGCAAGCCACAATTCCAGATCCGTTTGGCTCGTTGCTGCCTGGTGACCTATAAGAAGTGTAACATGAGCGCTGGCCTGAGGCAGACAAATGCTCGACCATGCTTTGAAGCACGTTCTGCTTGGTACCCTATTTACCCAGTTTACTGCAAGGACATCCAAGGAGCTGGAAGAAGATGGAAATCAGCAGGATTAAGGAAACTTCAGTCTCGACAGAGAAAATCATTCTCACTGCTTCGCTCATCTGACTGTGAGGGGCAGCGAGAAGGTGCCTCTCAGGGACGTTCTGACCCACCCTTCCTCACCAGTTCTTCTGGACCAACCTGAATCCTACAAAGCTCTTGGCAGCAAAGGGTTCAGCCTCAGCAAGACGTTCGTCCACCAGCAGTTCTCCCTCAGAAGAGTTTAGTTGCCCATTATCCCATGGGAATTCACTCCTGCTGAAGGCAAACTTCTTCCAGTCTGATCTTTTAATCTTGTGCAGACCTCATGTTCACTGCAGAGGAAATTTGCCTCCATGAGCAGGAGCTCAGACACTATAAATATTTGATAGCTCTGACCACCTCTTCTGAGTTATTATTTTATTAAAGAAGGAGATTTATTATGGTTTTGGATGACTCAAATTCACAAAGCTCACCAATGTGGTATTTTTTTTATCTCTCATATCAGGTGTACCCAACAAATGTCACAGCCTTTAATAACATGCTTTAATTAATCCTGGCATTCTGAATGTGCTATTATCTTCATTTTTCAGAGAGGTCACAATAGTAAAGGAAAATCTACATTGCTTGCACGGGCTACTCCAGGAGTCTGCGGCAGACCAGGAAATTAATCTCTTAATCATTCTGCCAATTTGACTCAGAGGTGAGGGCACAAAACTACGACTACCTCAGCTCTCTGGACTGATGAAACTATTTCCTTTATCTGAGATAGCCTTTCCCACCTGCAAAACAGGAGGAGCAGTGTATGTCCTCTGTGTAGCTCTGGAGATGGCTGCTGAAAAGCACCATGTAAAGGCTCGACAGCCTGAATCAACCACCTCTCCCAGCCCGATGTTTCACCTTCTTGGCAGCTTCCTTCCTCAGTATCCATAGGACAAACCCTGTTTGGATCCATGAAATCCAAGGAACAAGCTACGAGAGGCACTGCTCTGGTCTGTCTGGTCCCCTGTCGGGATGGTAACAGTTCCAGTGGACTTGTCTCTCTTCCATCTGCTGACTCAGGAAGTTTTGTCTGTAAGCAATGATAAAATCCCACCACACTCCTTTTCCCCTCAGCAGGGCCAGATTCTTCCACCATTTACACCCAGAATTAGCTGGGTTGCTGAAAGACCACTGATACTGTTTCAGATTAGTACATTTCCACCTGGCTTTTTTCTCCACAGGAAAAAAAAAACGTTTGTCAACTTGGTGTCTGCTTTAAACCGAGATGAGACAACTTTGCAGGCTGTTCATTCCTAATTTGTTCCAAGATGTCTGGAATCTGGGGCTCCTGAGCTCTGATCCCAGCTATTTATCAGCTCCTCTGTGCATCCATTTGTGTCCTCACACAACAAAAACACAGCCTGGTTTGCCAACAGGGAGCCACACGCTGAAAAGGAAGGTGGGAGGACAAAAATGGTAGAGGAAGTGGTTAGTGAGAGATGGAAGTTCCAGAAGAAAAGGGTGAAAAAACAGGAGCTGGAGGAAAGATGGGAGAAGCGGAAAAGCTGAAAGAGAGAGAAACAACTGCAGGTAAGCAGCAGCAAAGACTCATATGGAAAAATGAAAAAAAGTATATAAAACATTTCCAAATGCCATGAAGCCTGTGAGCAAGAAAGGGTAAGAGGTTTTACATGGATTCTTCACTTCCCTCCTCTGAAAAGGACAGAGGAAAAACCAAGGAAATACATAGCAAGGAGCTGGTCAAGGGCAGCACCATGGGGAGCAGCTGGGTTGCTCCCACCCATGCTCCCACCCATGCTCCCTGTGTCACCCACTGCTCCTCCTGCTTAGGGGCACTCTGGCCACTGGCATGGGCACGGAGAGGCCAGCAAGGTGTCCCTGCTCCACACTGCCAAAACCCACCCACACCTTCCTGGGGACACGCAGCCAGCTTCTGTGTTGCTCTCTCAAAATGGTGGTGGTGCTCAGCGCTCCTGTTCAATGTGTTCAGAGTGTGGCAGTGGTAACAATCCAAGGAAGCCCAGAGAGGCAGAGGTGCCGTGAAAATTATAGAGAATAAACCTTTTTACAGGACAGCTCTATCTGCAGCCCTGCACACTTAATTCTGCCCAAGCAGAGGACTCACAGACTTGGGACTCCAGTATTCCACAGATCATTCAACAGCTACCAGAATCTGTGCAAAAGAGTATCAGCTTTTTAATGTCCATCCCACAGTAAAATACATTCAGAGTTTTATACTTTTTATCTAAATACAAAGAAAAGGATTTTGTTTGAAAGGCATTTTAATAAAGGTTTGCTCAAAGTTCTCTACAAATTTTCTTTGTGCAGATTTTAATGAATGCCTGTGCATTATTTATGTCATAATAATTCACTATCATATTGCAGAGGGCAGACAGTATTCTTGAATTAGAATGTCAAGCACTTTGGATTGGATCAGATTTGTCAAAAAAAAATCCATGGGGGAAAAATAAAATTTAAAATACTGTGTTTCTTGTAATTTCCAATTAAATGTTATGAGTATCATAGTGGAGACAATTCTTCCAACTCAAGTCAGGTGTAAGCATCCTAAGAAAATGTTTCTAAAGGCAACTGAGTGAGCTAAAATATCATAGTGAGTGATGCCCTCAAGAGTCAGGCATCAGTGCTTTCTTCGTAGTGGGGGGCTTTACTATGGACTCATTGGGCATTGACAGAATGAACTGTACCCTTTCTTGGTACTCTCTCTCTGCTTCCATATTTGATTCATGTTCTTTCTTCCTCTCATCTTCCTCAACTTTGTGGAGCCACTGTTGATAGGCAATTTGAGTTGTGAGCTGGTCTCGGTATTCTTTGGCCTTCTGTATTTTTCTGGAAATGCCAAATGAATAGGTTATTTAAGTGGTGTGGGTAATTATTATCATTATGTAATCTGTTAGCATTCGAGCTTAGACTAAAGAACCATTCAAAGCCCCTTTTAGCTGTTGAGAATAACTGCCACTATTAACCAAATGCTATGTGCTAACCTTATGTTCTTCAGAGAATTAACTGCATTCTGTTGTATCCTATAAAGCAGACTGTAAAACTGGTGCTTGACCAGAAAGAACAACTCCCTGTAATCAGCATGCCTTTTCTGCTCCTCACAGCAACAGTGAGAGGACAGAGGATAATAGTGCTGGACTCCGTCCGTCCCTGGCTCGGGCTCAGTGCTGCTAGTGACACCCATCCTCACCCTCCTGACAAGAACAAGTCCCTGCTGCACTGATATTCCTGGAAGTGGCTGTCAGAAGAAATCAACCTTCCATTCCACCTCAGGAGTTGTGTACTGCTTTTACTACCCTCTGGAGAAGCAGAGGAAGTCTTAGATGTTCAGGCCCTTCTGGAGCAGGAGTCGCACAGACACTTAAATGCCAACAAAGTAGTCAGGACCTGTGCACTAACTCAACGGAGCTGAGCCACAAACCCTTCCTGACACTGCTGAGTGCCATCTCTGCTAAGTGGAGCATATCCCAGCCGGAGCCCAGTGTGTTTCCTTCACAAGAGTGACATTTCTGCCACAGGCAGGAGATTGTTCCCAATAAAGCCCTCAGAGAATACAACAGATACCGGCTCGGGAAGGAGCTCCTTGTATCCCCCGGACAAGAGTGGAGAAAGGGCAGGAGTACAAAAGAGTAGTAAGTGAGATAAGGCACTTTGCCCAAGGCTTTGCATGACACCCAGAGGAACATTCCAGCTACTGCGTGTAAGGATCTGCTGATCCAGAGGCACGGAGAGCCCCATGCAGCCGGGTTATGTGCTGCAGCCTGGTGTTTTGGTGGTTGACACAGGATTGTTCAAGGGATGTCTGCGGGTGGAGTTTAGCAATAACCCCGGACACACTAGTTCTCCTGGGGCAGGAACAAACAAACCTTTCATTAACCCTCCTCCCCAAACCTCTGCCACTCGTAACAACAGCTCAGAGTATGAGGCGATGTGCTCAGTAAATATGATTGATATAAGTCCCATGATGATCCAAAAAGACCAACACAAGGATATGTAACACTGTTTTCTGAGGTCAGAATTAATGACTTAATACCAACTGCAGTATTACAGGTCTGCTGTTGAGCAGTTTGGAACTGATAAGGTGTATGGTGGTAAAGTCTCTCTAAATAGAAGGAAGTCCACCCAGTCAGAGTTATCAGAAAAAAAGAAACAGCTTGCTGACAAGTTTAAAAGATTGATCTGCAAAGAAATGAACCAATGACATAGAAGAAAAATACCTTTTACGTTTTTCTTCTTCTTCATGTTCAAATTCTCTGAGTGCTTTAGCCACTGCATTCTTCTCTTCAGCAATCTCTATTTGCCTCTCTGCTTTTTTCTGCACTGGAAAACAAAACCAAAAATACTTTTAGAAGGTAACAGTACTGCTAAGCTTGAAGGGAGAGTGAGACTGCATTTGGGCTAAGTAGCCTAAATAGCAAGCTTGAGGTTTTTTGCTTCTGAAGAACCACACAAACAACAGCAAGTGTATTCTCAGCTTATTTGTTTTTCATCCACTCAGAACTGGAAAGTTTTCACATTCAGGACTTCATAATAATATAGTTAATAATAACGACCGTTTGCCCATGCAGTACTTTACTAGGCTTTGCTTTGGTGATGGCAATAGGAAATTAGTGTAGGAGTGAATTTTGGGAACAGGTTCAGGGAGGATCACGTTGTCCACTCTATCACACAGCCTGTGTGTGCTGGGCCAGATGCTGTTCCCAGCAGCAGGGTGCTGTACTGCCTCTGCCCAGACACGTGTTCGACCACTTACACTTCTCCTCCATCTGCAGCTCTCTTGTGTTCATGACATCTCTCAGCAGCTGAAATCGAGCCTCCCTCTCTAGTTTCATTTTCTCAACCTTCTCGGCCCAAACCTGATCCCTCTCTTCCTTGAAGAGCTTTTCGTCTTCTCTTTCTCGCTCCTTCTCCTTCCTCAGCTGTTCAGCCATATGTTCCAGGTATGTAAGTTGCTCCTTTAACAGCGCTTGCTGCAAACACACAGACATTTGCAGATCTGAGTAAATTAGTTTAAAAAGCCTTTCAAAACCTGAAGAGAAGTGGTGGTTCCCAGCCAGTGTGGGAGCTAAGAGCCCAGAGCTCCATTCCAAAACCTGCCATGGGAAAGAACTGCTCAGAGTCCTCTACCTAGCCAGACGACAGCACGTGAACAGAATAGAGTGATCCCTTTCCCCATAGCAGCTCAGCTGCCTACAACACACCCATTTTAGAGATTTTCCATAGCTGATCAGGCTACTCCACTATCACCTGCGTTAGAAGCCTTGGGATCCAATAAATACAATAAATATCACCGCCTCTAATTCTGCAGCAAAGTCTTACATTGAGTTGATACAACTTTCCTAACCTACATGAGGTTCTAAACACCTCAAGCAGAGCAATGGATGCAGCTCTCTGCTGTGTCCTAAAGATCCTGAGACTCATTTGCACGCTGAAGTTGGGCAATCTACTTGTTTTAACTTCAGAAAATGACAGACACATCCATTCATTCATGGCATCTTCAAGAAATACAACATGAAAGTTTGCATCTATCTATATATAGTTATTAATATTTAAAAGCTTTTTAGTACTAATTAATTACAGTAAGTTAAATATTTCCTTTCTTCTGCAGTTACAAATACTTACTACATCAGGTCCATGAAACAAAAAATAGTTTTCCAGCCTCTATTATGTCCATGCCGTGTAAGGATGATAAAGCTCAGGTGATTTATACACAACGAAATCAGCATGGAGGGACACAATGCCAAGATTTCCTGACAGCCCCCACTTCATTTATCCAGCCTGGTAGCCTTGCCGATTGCAAAGCAGGTTTTAAAGTGCTGTGGTTTTAACAGCTAGTGGGCTTCTGCAAAGGTGCAGAGCACTGGCAGGAGGAGAGGTAACAAGCTGTTCAACAAAAGAACTATCTCATCCAGAGAAAAGGGTTTGTGTCTGCTCTCTGTTACACTGTGCAGTTCACAGGGCCACAGAACTAGTCTAGATGAGGTATCGCCCTACACTTTCACAACTGAACACCTTACTTTTTTTTTTTTTATTTTCTCATATTCCCTGTCGGGGTCCTGAAAATCTTCTTCCAAGATTTTTTTCTCTACAGCAAGTTCAGTTTGCTTTTCTGCATCAAGACGATTCTTCTTGTCCCGTGCTGCTTTGAGCCATATCTCCCTGCATTCCTTCTGCTGATGTTGCTTCTTCCTTTCAAGCTCTTCATTTTCTTTCCTAAACTGGTGCAGTTCTTCTTCCTACAAGGACAAAAGTAGCTAGCTTGTAAAATCACTGCACAACTTCAACCTAAGTAGTGGCTAGAGTTAGTTTATTGAAACACTGAGGAGCAAAGCCTTACTGACAACACAGAATTAGTGTCATTCACTAGACCTGTTAAAGCCTGAACATTTTAGCGTATCACTCCTTAGAATTCAGGATTTTCATCTGTAATTATCATATGCACTTCAATACAAAAACTGTATTGTCCCTGATGTTTTCCAAATGTTTCAGGCAGATAGAGTCATCTCTTGAGGGAAGTCAGTATCACTGCAGCACGTGTGATCTATTTCCAAGCCTCCCTACACAGCCATAAGCACTAACAAATAACAGAGCCACGTATTCCTGCGGTTTCCGTAGATATTGTCTGTCCTGTGCCTGCGCTGGGTGTTCTGAGCACTGCATCTCTGCTGGACACAAGGCTGCACCAAGTCAGTGATTGGATCCTTGTATCCTGATGGGCAGTTACTGAATTTCCACAGTTTCAAATATTCCACTTCATATTGGAAAGAACTTTATATTCTACTTTATATTGGAAAAATGTGCAGTGAAACTGAGTTCTTAAAAAAGAAACAATGACAAATTGGAAACACATATTTGAGATGCCTCGATAGGTATGTGTATATTCAAGATTATTTAGCCCCCAAAAATTCAAAAATAGCATCAGTAAATAATTTATGAGTGTAATTTCTAGACATCTTGCAATTGAGTAAGTGTACAAGCACAACTGCACTGAAACATAGTCATAACATGGCACGTGACCATCACTGACATTATATCATCTCAGAAATCACGCTTCAGCTGTCTCAAAGGCACACAGTTTTTTGTTAACCTGTTTTTAAATTAAATGTCTCTTTTGTAACGTGAATGAGTCTTCTAAAATGCATCAGCAGGTTTGTCATAAACAGCATGTCAAATCTTCCCCATATGGAAGCAGAAGCTGCACTCCCTAAGGAACATCCCTTTTTATGCTGGACATAAAGCACCCACAGATTCTTGCAGTATTTCAGAGCCAAGGCTGACTTTATATCTGCCTGAACTGTCAAATTCACTTTCAGAAGCTGGTAAAACAGCTTTGAAACTCAATATATATATAATTTGAGGAATAGAATTAGTAACCCAAAAGGCTTTGAACAGTAAAGGTGGAAATAAAGCAGAAATAGTTAGCAGTCTGCTGTGCAAGTTGGCCCATGTCCTTGGCTGAATTCTGACATCAGTGAAGCTTTATGAGAGCAGCCAAGGATGGGGTCAGTCAAAGTTTATTCCTTGGGGTAACACAACATTGCAAATGTAGAAGAAATGGTTACCAACCACCCCTCTGCAAGCCAGGGCCAAAGTGCTGTGGCAGAAACTCATGAAACTACAGTCAGGATAAAATGAAGTCAATCACTTTCCCAGAAATCACAGTTCTTTAAGAGAAAAATAAGACAAAGGAGGAAGGCAGCTAATATAGGTAACATAGCTAATGCTAAAATTGCTGTCTCTGTTTTGTCATCCATTTCTGAGATACCCTGGTGCACACCTACGGTCTATCGTGCCAAAGGTGCAAGTTTTCCTTCACTAAATATTCTATTTTCACTGCAACAACCAGGAGAAACCTTTATGCACAGGGACACTTAGCTGTCCATTCACCCAGATGAAACTCCTGGTCATTAGGGGTTACCAGTCTGCAACAAAAAACTTCTAACAAGGCCATCTGCCACATTCCTCTTCTGCTGAGGAAGGATTACATCCCATTTTCCATACAGAAACTCTCCTTCAAAGAAAGCTTTTTTTTTCAGAGACTCAACCACTTCACCAGAAATGTATCTCCTTGACAGAGCCCCAGGCAGCTTCCCCAGGGGAAGATACGGAGTCTTCTATTCTAATAGCGTTTTTCTGAAAAGGCCAGTTAAGGAACAGCATTCTTTGCCTGGGAGGTTTGGCAGTGCCTTAGAAGTTGTTACAAGAAAATAATTCTATTCTGCATGTTTTTAAATAAGCAAAACATTACAGTCTAGCTTGGAATAAGGACTCCACAATTTCACAGCCAGCATCTTCAGAGCTTTAGATCCATTATTGCCTTAATTTTTATAAAATAGGGAAGTATATATGACACCAGCATCAGCTTCCAGTGTCTAACAGAGTATCCTGCGTGATCCTTCAGCCTCTACATGCAAATAGCTGCAAAATGAAGACTGAGTCTGAGCTAAATGGCCTCCCATAACTCAAAGTCAACACAGAATACTGAACTAGCAAGCGCCACTAAAGCCAGCAAAACAGCAAGAGAGATGGAAAGGGATGATGAAAAAAGTGGGTAGTGGCCAAACAGCTGGGCCAAAGTAGCCAAATGCCTCCTGTGATGTGAGCTCAACAGCAGTCAGGTCTATTAGGTGAGAGAGCTTAGGTGCTGCTTACTAATTTGTTTAAAAAAATATGTAAAATAAGTATTTCAGCTGGGACACAAGACTCCCCTGCTATCCTGCAGGAAACTGGAAATCAGAAAATGACAAAGATGTCTGGCAAAAGCTTAAAAATGTTTCCATTTCCCACAACAGCTCTGAGAGACTCTGAGTGCCAAAACCCTTTAGAGTGCCAAGTTTCAAAAGATGTATTTCCCTATGTAAACGGGAAGGCCTTTGCCACAGCTCTGGAAAAGAGGCTTACCTTAACAGGACAGGCTCAGACACTAATGGAATCAGTGAAGATACAAATAAGGTATGGATTAGTCTAAATGTCTAGTAAGCCTGTCATCAAAAGGGCCTTCTGCACAAGCCTGAATGCAGAATGCTACGAAGATTACCAGCCATTCAGCCTCCTTTTTGATCAGCTGCTTCTCCTCCTCTCTGCGAGCGTCGTGCACGGCCACCTGGGCATCGCGCACATCCAGCATTTCCCGGATCCGCGCTGCCACTTCCTGCGCCTTCAGCTCTGCTTCCTGATCCTTAGCCAACAGTTCCTTCTCACAAATCTCTTCCAACTTCTGCTCCTGCATCTTCTCTTCCTTTTTCAGCATCTCCTTCAGAGTATGCTGGGCCAGCTGGCAGTCACTCAGTTCCTTCTCACCCCTTTTTTTACAGTGTATCCGATATTCTTCACATCGGTTTCTGGAAGGCAACATAAAAGTTTTTAAAAAAAAGTTTCAAAACAATAAGCAGGTCCGGAGGTGTGTGGTGAATGGAGGCTCCCAGCTCATCACTGCTCAACAGACAGCAACTCAGGATGCCAAGTTATACCCCTGGTCTGACACTGGTTCCTTGTGAGGCCTAAGGAACCACAGAGAGCCTGATTTGATGCAGGTTTTGATACTCATTTTAAAAAGTCTAAATCAACTTCCTCGCAAGGAGAAGTGAAGAGGCAGCAGAGAGCTCTGCTCTCCGCGACAGGGACAGGACCCAGGGAATGGCTGGAGCTGTGCCAGGGAGGTTTAGGTTGGAGATCAGGGAAAGGCTCTTCCCCCAGGGGGTGCTGGGCACTGCCCAGGCTCCCCAGGGAATGGGCACGGCCCCGAGGCTGCCAGAGCTCCAGGAGCGTTTGGACAGCGCTGCCAGGGATGCCCAGGGTGGGGTTGTAGGGGTGTCTGTGCAGGGCCAGGAGCTGGGCTGGATGATCCTGCTGGGTGCCTCTCAACCTGGGATATTCCGTGAGCGTAAATGAACACAAAATATATCCACACATTATAAACACAATGTGTACTCACTTTCCATGTAGCTGGAACATGGAGGGGGGTGGTGTGTGTATATATACCTTTTATTAACACATAAAACACATGCAGACTACACTTATTCAAACATAGGTTGGTCTGTATTCAAATGAAGACTTAGAATAGGTTTGTAAGTCACCTGAAAGCTCATTTATATTCAGAAAATACTGTGAGCATGGAAATGTGGGTTACACAGTTGAGCAGGAACCACTAGAAATTATTAATTTTTTTAAGTGAAGTTCTATGGGATAATTCAGACAAGTTACAATAAAAGCCTGGAGAAGGCAGAAAGTCAAACAAGTAATGCAGATTTCAATTTTCATTTGCTCTCTGCAACTGAGTTGCACATAAAGTGGTAATTTATCTTCAGTTGAAGAACACTGAACTAATTGCAGATTCTGCTTTTATTTTTGCAAACAAAGCACTACTGAGATCAACACATGCCATCAAACATTATTTAATTTGAACACTCTGCAAGCATTTTAATTCTGTTCTATAAACAGGATATAGATTTTCATAAAGTCAGAATGTGAAACTGGCAGATGAAGGTGAAGACCTGCAAGTGTGAAGGATCTATAAGCTCTGAGGATGTGTGACAGACACGTGAATGCTCTGAAGTGAAAAGATACCTCACAATTTCATGCTGAATGAAACCATCTTCTACAGATTATTGCAAAGCTATTTAAGAATTCACAGCAGACATCAGAAGACATCATAGCCTGAATCGTGAACAACTTCATGGCAGCAGTAGTTACCTGCACAATGTGTAATACTGTGACATTACACAAGCTTTAGCTGACTATCCTGTGTAGCAAAAGTATTAAATATTCATCAGGCAGCTACCTCAATGATGTTACCACTCTCCTTATCAGGGTAGTTATTTAATTTTCAGAGCGGAGGTCTCACCACATTTTCTCCCTGTTGGCATTCAACCCTTGCTGCCTCACATTTCACTGGGGAAAAAAGCATCTCTCCCTTCATGCTCTGGGCTAAAGCACCCAGTGCCATGGAGCCTGTGCTGAAAGATGAAGGGCACTATACACCAACAATGAAAGGGACAGCATTGCTGAGAAAACATTTCCATTTTTCTTGGTATGTGCTGAACCTGCTCCAGCCCTGAACCCCCCGTGCCCTGGGCTGATCCCCAGCGTGGGCACCAGGGGAGGGGGGATTCTGCCCCTCTGCCCCACTCAGGTGAGACCCCACCTGCAGAGCTGCCCCAGCCCTGGGGAACAACAGCACAAGGACCTGGAGCTGCTGCAGCCAGTCCAGAGGAGGCCACCCAGATGCTCCAGGGCTGGAGCCCCTCTGCTCTGCAGCCAGCCTGGGACAGCTGGGGGTGCTCAGCTGCACAAGAGAAGGCTCCAGGGAGAGCTCAGAGCCCCTGGCAGGGCCTAAAGGGGCTCCAGGAGAGCTGCAGAGGGACTGGGGACAAGGCATGGAGGGACAGGACACAGGGAATGGCTTCCCAGTGCCAGAGGGCAGGGACAGATGGGATATTGGGAAGGAATTGCTGTCTGTGAGGGTGGGGAGGCCCTGGCACAGGGTGCCCAGAGCAGCTGGGGCTGCCCCTGGATCCTTGGCAGTGTCCAAGGCCAGGCTGGACAGGGCTTGGAGAGCAGCCTGGGACAGTGGAAGGTGTCCTTGCCCATGATAAAGATGACTTTTAAGGTCCCTTCCAACCCAAAACATTCCATGATAAGATGCTGTAATTCAGTGCAGGCTAGTGAAAAGGGATGGTTGTTCTACCTCCTGGATGAGACAGGAACCTTCTGACCACTGTTTAACCCAACAGTAAAAGCAGAAAGAAGCACAGGGGTGTGCATGCCATGAGCCACAGCACATTCCAAGGAGTGCCCCTGCCTCCTAGCAGGTCAACAAATGTGCTACATCATGGATGGTCCTCTTATGTTTTACCACTGGAATCCATCTTTCATCTCCTGGGCAGCAGTTAGTGGTGATTAAAGAACACAGCACTAATTAGCATTCATGAAAAACATATTTCTCAAATGTTGTGAGGGACACATGCCATTATTAAGATTCGAAATCTTACACCATTAGCAATAACTGTATTACCTTAACACAATGGGTTCAAAGTTCTCTCAGCATTGAAGGAATAAAGAACTAGTTATTCTTTTCTGTGACTACAAACTAATCTGATATATATTGAATTCCCAGGGGGGAGTAGAAGTTAATTATGTTCAGCATTGTTAGAATTTTAATATAAAATAACCCTGTAATTGCTTGATTTCATCAAAATAATTCCTTCAAAGCAGCTTTTACACCAACCTATAAACATCTGCTCCCCCAGATGGTGGGTTTTCTTCCTCACTTTGCTATCCTAAGCTTCTTAACATTAAAACTGTGCCTGGATGTGGCTACTTCCCAAAGACAGAACCTCCCCAGTTATTTATTCATTTGATGGCTGCAGCAGGAAGCTGCTGGGATAACAACATTCCCCACAGGGAAGCTTCTGATGTTACCACAAGAAAGAGGATGTGATATGTGTTTTATGCAAATGTTAAGACATTGCAGTTTTCTGTCCTCAGGCTAGCACTGGCTGAGTATCTTCTCAGATAAGGGGTAGCCCTCCCTGGAAATGAATTCCAGCAGGACTCCAGCGGTCCAAGCTTTGTCCCCTCTGTCACCTAGTCACAAAGGACTCCTCCTGGTTAACATTACTACTGAGGAGCTGTTACACCTGTACCCTCAGGCCATGGCAACCAGCCCACAGAGCTGCTACAAATGCTGCCTTTTAGTGCTCTGGAATAATGTATGACAGGGTAGGTGCTCCTATACCTCAAGGTTTGAGAATCCATACCTCCAAAAGAATGGGGCACCTTGCTTGGAGCTAAAGAAAATACAAACAAGTCTGTATCAGGTTTCAGAAGGACATTCAAAATAGTTGTAAATCCACAGGCAAAGAGAAACAGAAAATTATATGTACATCCACCTGCTACTGGACTGACTTGCCAGGGCTCCTGGGAGAGCCCTGCGGTAATAATTTCCAAACGGGGGCATGCAGGAGGAGAATATGTTTTGTACCATTAATAAATAACATTAAAAAGTAAAAAATAGCCTTTCTTTCATCTTTACCTCACCCTTTTAAATTTCTTTTTGTGCATGTGTTTTATCACGTACACAATATACCAGCAGAGTATACTGTTACATATTTATATAGTTTATAAATAAATGTACTGGGGTGAGTGTTAAAAAGCTTTTACAGCTAGGGGGGTGCAATCCAAGAGGATTGGAGGCCATTGCCCGAGAGGACAGGCTGTGACACAATTACAGACTCCGGACTGTGGATTTTCGGTAAGTGTTGGTCTCCTGAGCAGCAAATCCTGCTCCCAGATCTCTGCCTGGACCAGGATGGTTTAGGAGGAAGAGTAACATCTAACAGACAGAGAAAAACAGACCTGGGGCTACTTAAACAATACAAATACATGCAAATTGAGGTATCAAAAGCTCTCAATCTGATCAGAATCAACCACCACAGCAGAGGCTTCCTTTCTCACTGGAAAAGGACATAGAACAAAAGATTTTAAAATATAACTAAGCACATCCGTGAAGACAGATACCTGTCACAGACAAGGTAAACTGTTGTCAGCTGGTGTTTATCAGAGTTCGTTCTTTTATAGGAACCTTAATTTAAAAGTAGAAAGGGACACAGCTAGAAGAACTAACCATGGAATGTACTCCCATTACGTCAGGACAGTCAAAGAGAAGATGCATTTGCAAAGATACCGCAAGACTGCCACTCACAACAGCTGTGAAGAGAGATGCTTTCACTGCCTCCAAATCCACTGAAAACCTGCAGCCATCAGAATGCCAGCAGTAAAGCTTCAGCAACACTTTTTAATGGTATGCTGTGTGGTATGAATATTGCTTAGATCCCAGAGCAGAGTGGGAAAGGTAAAAGGATAATAATAGGATGAAATAATCCCATGAGACTGAGTGAACCATAGATCAACAGGGGTACACTGGGAAAACAAAGGACCTGAGACATTAAGACAGGCAACTACAGCATGAAAGTTCAAGTATGTGTCACCAGATGATGCAGTTCAGTGGTGTGATTCATTTTGCAATTAAACTGTGTAAAATTAGACATCTAAACAGGAATCTACATATGTGCTAAATTCCCACTCTGATCGATGGGAACCTAATTAAAGTCAGTGGAGGCTGGGGTGCAGTTCAACTGACAGGACAGGATAAACCTGTTTGAGGCTGACTTTAGGCTCCTGTAACTGTCCTGATTTCAGTGAAGTTTTAAATAGAACAGGAATGCAGATTCCCAGTGAATATAAAGATCCAACACTTAGACACCTACCTTTAGGTGTCTACATAACATCTCCTCGGTGTGTTGTGGCATTTAAGTAAAACTTTATAAAATGAAGGCCTTGCTGCCTTTGTAAAAATATGGCTCAGGCCTGTTACTTTGGCTAGAGAAGGACTGTGAGAAAAGTCCATGAGAAGAAAAACAATTAGTTTTTACCCGTGAGAATGTAGTATCAACAGAAACAAGAAAGTTAAACAGTAGAAGGAGGAAACAGCAACATATTAACAGCACCCGTTATTCTTCTGAATGTTTGAATGCTTATGCTGTAGGTAGCCAATGGTAGTATGTTGTAGTTAGTAATAGCCAAGGAGTCTATTGTAGTAGTTTAGCAGCCAATGATAACATACAAAAGGTGTACAAAAGAGGCTGCTTTGTTTAATAAACAGCTTTTTGTCCCTTGAAAGAGGCACTGTCCGTGTGTGTCATGACTGCCCCAACAGCAACAGTGTGTAAAACAAGATATAACTACAAAATAAAAGGCACTCCAGCAGCATCCCCTCCAAACCACTTTAAAAGTGAGCTTCAACCACTTTGTGTGATAGACAGAGAACAAACCCAAAGCTGCAAAAAGCAAGGGCCACATTTCCAAGCCACCATGTGAAGTCAGGCAGTGTATGCTCTTCTAACACCTGTCTAAGACAATAACCCCCACATTTAAACAAACATTTACCTGTGGAATTAGTTAATTAGAGTTTATGCACAAGTGAGAAGCAGGTGGTATAGATTTCACAGTACTGTGGGAGACTGGGAAAGACACTCCAAATTATTACAATTAAATAACATTATTATTTCTTTCATCTCTCCCTCAGAAAACCAGATTTCCAAGAATGGGACAAGGCAGATTTCATGCCAAGGCCCCAGGTCCTAATAAGCACCTGCAAGTTACTGCTTTCAGTCAGGAATATTTGGCACAAAACTTCAGGCTGCATTAAAACCTTAGCTGCAGCTGCTACTCTTGAAAAGTATGCAATAAATAAAAACACTGTCTTTTTGGATAATCTTAACATTTCAGGGATCTTTCACATATTAGCTTAGTAAGCATGATTCAGGCCAAATTAACCTTCCATGCACCCTGTTCACTCCAACAGTACAAAGCTGGAACAGGACTTACAGAAAGGGCTGACTTGGCAAGTGGAAGCACAGGGATGCTCACATGGGACAAGGAGGACACACTACACTTGCAAGAATTAACTGATTTGATTTTTTCTGTCTTACTGTTTCAATCACATCCATCTTTCCTTCCTCAGTTTATTATTGCCACCTTCTTTTCTAACTGTTCCTCTATTTTTACTTTGGGCAAATTCTCTTTTGTAAGATATTTTTGTGGCAATACCTGAACTGTTGCTCTCGTTTTTCAGCCACCACTTGTAGTCTTTCTTGCTCCCTCTTCTCTTTCAGTAATTTTGCTTGTTCCTTCATTTTTGCTTCTTTGTCCTGTGCCTTTTCTTGATCAAGTGCTTTCACTTCAGCAAAGTACCTACTTTGCTCTGCCTCCAGAAAGTCACGAAGCCTGTAATGAAAACATTTGAATAAGAGCTAAATCAATCTTTCTGCTGAAGGATAAAGTTTTAGTGTATTTGTTATTAACACAAAATGGGTACTGGGCTCCTTTCAACACTTCTTGTAAATGCCAAGGATGGGAACATCAAATTTTAACTCGAGGATCACTCCTGTTGTGTCCATCGAGGGAATTTTACAGCACAACATGAGTGATTCTGTCCAGGCACGGTTTAAACTCCTGATCTTACAAACCCACTTTCAAAGCTGCTTTACAACTTCAGTCCCCCATTCATCAAATTCTTCTAATTCTCAGACTACATTTGTCACCAGCTGACAGAATTCAATTTTGTACTACTGTTATCTCTCAGCATAGACCCACAGAATCTCCTGAGCTGGAAGGGACCCACCAGGATCACCCAGCCCAGCTCCTGGCCCTGCACAGACACCCCAACAACCCCACCCTGGGCATCCCTGGCAGCGCTGTCCAAACGCTCCTGGAGCTCTGGCAGCCTCGGGGCCGTGCCCATTCCCTGGGGAGCCTGGGCAGTGCCCAGCACCCTCTGGGGGAAGAACTTTTCCCTGATCTCCCTCCCTTCTCTATGCATCTATAATTGTATCTTCTCTCAAAATGACCTTTTGCTATTTTAGCATCACTCCACAAAACACTTCATCCTGAATTATCTCTGATGAGAAAATTATGTCAAATTGGCAATTTTTAAACACACCATCATTTATCTCCCTGTTAATCCCAGTAATGAGAAACCTACAAGGGGCTACAGAATTCAGAAATCACCAATTTCAGCCCAAATACCGCAATGTCTCAGCAGAAAGGGAGCTGGGGGTCCCAGCAGACAAGCTGAGCACAAGCCAGCAATGCACCCTTGTGGCAAAGAAAGCCACTGGCACCCTGGGCTGCGGGAGGAGGAGCACTGCGAGCAGGTCCTGGGATCGCCTCAGCACTGCTGAGACCCCACCCCGAGTGCTGGGTCCGGGTCCGGGCTCTGCAGCACCAGAAGGGCACAGCCTTACTGGAGGGAGCCCAGTGGAAGGACACTAAGGGACTGGAGCATCTCTCCCAAAGGGAGAATCTCCCCTGAAGTTCCTTCTCTCCTGAGAGAGCTGGGACTGGCCAGCCTGGAGAAGAGGAGGTGCAGAGGGATCTTACCAATGTACATAAACACCTGAAGGGAGGCAATGCAGAAAAGACAGACACCTTCTCCTCAATAGCGCCCAGTGGCAGGGCAAAGGGCAGTGGCCACAAATTAAACCATGTGAAATTCCAAATGAACAGTAGAAAACACCTTATTTTCTGTTTATTGTGAGTGTGGTCCAATACTGGACAGGTTGCCCACAGAGGTGATTCAGTCTCCACGTGTGGAGACAAGCAAAACCCAAATGGACACACACTCCTGGACAACCCGCTCCAGGTGACTCTAGGGCTGGACCAGATCATCTCAGGAGGTTCCTTATAACCCCAGTGGTTCTGTGGAATCCATGTACAATTCCCCTAAAGGCACATCAGACCAGGACACCAAACTGATGACCTTCACAGCTCCAAAGTCACTTGACATGAAAGAATAACTCAGAAATTAAACCATACCACGTGATTTTTTCCAAACATCAGTGCAGCACAATTCTGCTCTTTGCATGGCAGCAATGTGCTTCACCTCTAATATTTTTGAAAGACTTCTGAAAAATTTTTATTTTTTCAGCTGACCATGCTGAAAAGTGTTACTTGTAGGACCTAAACACCAGCTTGATGAGTTTACAACAAAACCCCCAGTTAAACTGAGAACCCTCAGTTGAACTGAGAGAGTTTCTGACACTTTGCTACCCAAAGAAGCTGCAGATGTCCACAGCAGGGTGGGTGGTACTAGATGATCCCTTCCAACCCAAACCACACTGGGATTCTATGATTCTGTACCACATCCCTGGAAACGTTTCAGGCCGGGCTGGACAGGGCTTTGAGAAACCTGGTCAGGTGGGAGGTGTCCCTGCCTGGGGGCTTGGAATGAGATGAGCTTTAAGGTCCCTTCCAACCCAAACCATTCTGCGATTTTATGATTATATCAAGGTACTCTTCATTCTCTTTAAAAACCAAGCAATGAAAGTGCTATACTACTACTTTTATCCTTCCATGTGGCAGACAGGAGGCTCCAAACGCCACCTCGGCTGGTTACTGTGTCTGAACACATATCACGAGTGCCCTGCCCTCTGAGCACACAGTGAAGCTGAAAACAGCAGGGGCGCTGCACCGCCTACTTGTTTGCTACCTCTCTCTTCTCACATCGATCTCCTCCAGGTACTGCTGCACAGTTGCCCGGACCTTCCTCTCGGCAGCGCGGTGCACCCATTTGTCCTCGCCGCCCTTCTGCCAGTCGCAGACATTGCGGTAGTGGCGGAACACCCGCAGGGCACGTTCTTGTTCACAGTGCTCCTCCTCCCGCACCCTCTCGGCCAAAATCGCCTCCTCGACGATGTCTCTCTTGGAGGGCTTGGCTATCTACAAGAGAAAGGAAATGGAGAAAGCGTGGAGACCTCACAGCACCATTCCAGGATCTGAAGGGGCCTACGGTGAATTCAGAGAGGGGCTATTTATCAGGAACTGAAGTGACAGGACAAGGAGGAATGGGTACAAAGTGAAAGAGGGAAACTTTAGGCTAGATATAAGAAGAAATTATTCGTTGTGAGGGTGGGGAGGCCCTGGCACAGGGTGCCCAGAGCAGCTGTGGCTGCCCCTGGATCCCTGGCAGTGTCCAAGGCCAGGCTGGATGGGGTATGGAGCACCCTGGGACAGTGGAAGGTGTCCCTGCCCATGGCAGGGGGTGGCACTGGATGGGCTTTAAGGTCCCATCCAACCCAAATCATTCATGGGTGAAAACACAAACTGTTAATCTTGGTGGTTTTCAGTTGAATTCATGACCATGTAAGTACCTAACACCAAATTATGAGTTCAGGGTAATTAGGGGGTAATCACAGAATCACTGAGGCTGGAAAAGAGCTCCAAGATCATCAAGTGCAAGCTGTGCCCGATCCCCACCTTGTCACCCAGCCCAGAGCACTAAATGCCACGTCCAGTCCTTCCTTGGACACGTCCAGGGACGGGGGCTCCAACACCTCCCTGGGCAGCCCGTGCCAAGGCCTGAACGTCCTTTCTGTGAAGAAATTCCTCCTAAATTAGACAAGTCCTGCCTACACCTCCACCCCACACAGCAGCGGGCGCCCCAGGATCCCTCACACAGTACCGGGCACCCCAGGATCCCTCACACAGGACCGGGCGCCCCAGGATCCCTCACACAGGACCGGGTACCCCAGGATCCCTCACACAGTACCGGGCGCCCCAGGATCCCTCACACAGTACCGGGCACCCCAGGATCCCTCACACAGGACCGGGCGCCCCAGGATCCCTCACACAGGACCGGGTACCCCAGGATCCCTCACACAGGACCAGGCGCCCCAGGATCCCTCACACAGGACCAGGCGCCCCAGGATCCCTCACACAGGACCAGGCGCCCCGGGACCCCTCACACAGGACCGGGCGCCCCAGGATCCCTCACACAGGACCGGGCGCCCCGGGACCCCTCACACAGGACCGGGCGCCCCGGGACCCCTCACACAGGACCGGGCGCCCCAGGATCCCTCACACAGGACCAGGCGCCCCAGGATCCCTCACACAGTACCGGGCGCCCCAGGATCCCTCACACAGGACCGGGCGCCCCGGGACCCCTCACACAGGACCGGGCGCCCAGGATCCCTCACACAGGACCAGGCGCCCCGGGACCCCTCACACAGGACCGGGCGCCCCAGGATCCCTCACACAGGACCGGGCGCCCCAAGACCCCTCACACAGTTACGGGCGCCCCGGGACCCCTCACACAGCAGCGGCCGCCCCGGGACCTCTCCCGGCAGCTCACAGAGGGCCCCGCCCCACCGGCCCCGCTCTGGGGCTCGGCCCCCACGTCCCCGCAGTTCCCCGGAGCGGAGCAGCCCCGGCGCGGCCCCTCACCAGCGCCAACTCGAGCGGCGCGATACCAGTGACCTCCCGGCGTCCAAGGGTATGAGAACAGTAAGGGGGCTGCGGCTGGGGCCGGGGCCGGGGCCGGGGCCGGGGCAGGGGCGGGGGCCGCGCCGCCATGGCGGACGGAGGCGCCGCCCGTTGCTGCGGGCCCGCGCGCGGGACGGAAGTGGCATCATGGCGGCGGGAGCGCTGAGGGGCGTCCCGGGGCCGCGGGATCGCCACGGATGGAAGAGACCTTCCAGATCATCCGGCGCCCTTGTGCACCCAGCACTGCCGCTGCAACTCCTCACCCACCACACCGCGGCACCCCGCGCCACAGCCCGGCGCCTCCTGAACACCTCCGGGGACGGCGAGTCCGCTGCCTTTCTGGGCAGCCCCTGCCAATGCCTGAGCGCCTGTGTGGCAGAGTGTGAAATAACTAAAAGTTTCTCAAGAAGGGGGTGTTCTTTAATCATAGAATCATAAAATATCCTGAGTTGGAAGGGAGCCACAAGGTCACGGACCCACAGAGTGCAGCCCTGGGTGCCAGTGCTGGGACATCAATGGGGACAGGCTGGCACAGGAAGGGTTTAGGTTAATGAGTCTTATCCTATGGAGCCAGCCTGGGACAGCTGGGGGTGTTCAGCTGCACAAGAGAAGGCTCCAGGGAGAGCTCAGAGCCCCTGGCAGGGCTTAAAGGGGCTCCAGGAGAGCTGCAGAGGGACTTGGGACAAGGCATGGAGGGACAGGACACAGGGAATGGCTTCCCAGTGCCAGAGGGCAGGGATGGATGGGATATTGGGAAGGAATTGCTGTCTGGGAGGGTGGGCAGGCCCTGGCACAGGGTGCCCAGAGCAGCTGTGGCTGCTCCTGGATCCCTGGCAGTGTCCAAGGCCAGGCTGGACAGGGCTTGGAGCAGCCTGGGACAGTGGAAGGTGTCCCCGCCCGTGGCAGGGGGTGGCACTGGATGGGCTTTAAGGTCCCTCCCAATCTAAACCCTTCTGTGACTCTATGAAATGGAGTTAAGAACGGGTTCTCTGTGCCCACAGGTGATGCCGCTGTGTGAACTCAGCTCCCAGGTCAGGACTGTCACAGAGACCTCATGCAGCACATCCTGCTGATGCCAGGCTCCAGACCTGCCTGGGTGGAGGAAAATGGGAAGTAAAACACTGGCTGTGGATCAGTGATTGCTTCAAGCTCATTGCCCTCAAAGGAGTCACAGGAAAAAGCTGTTGATGAAGCTTTGAAGCTCTGGAACACACATACATACGCTGCCAAGAACTTAGCTTTCTTGCACATAATCACATTAGCTTCGCTGATAGCAAGCTGAAAAAAATTATCCCATGGAAGAAAGGTCAATGTTTAACCTGTCTATAAAGCTTGTTCTCATCCAATTAAAACCCAGTGCAATTACTTCTGGTGTCAACGATGGCATCCTTGCACAGTCAAACACAGCAGTTTGATACACGGGATTTGCACACTGGAGTATGTGTTACACCACCACGGTAGTGCTTGAACTGGAATCTTTTGAGTTTGTTTCAGTAGAGGCTTAATGCTATCATAGTACTGTGACTCAGTCTTTGAGATGTTTGTGAAAGGGAAACAACTTCACGTCCCTTTACCCCTGAAAACTTGTATTTGAGTGGAGGGAGAGCTGAACTTCTTGGTATTTTATAGTTTTGCCTACTGTTTTATGGTGTGTTTAATGGGAAATGTTGCCTTAGTCTTGAGATCTACACAAAACCAGTGAACAGTTTTATGTGTAGTAGACAGTGTACAAATGTGCAGCACTGCCATCTGTTTGAAATCTAAAAATAAACAGGGATGTTTGGATCCTCTAAACCCCCAATTCTTCTGTGAAGTCCCTCCACCATCTCTGAGAATATTTCCTTCTGAAAAAGCTGGGTTTATTCCAAAGATACTGCAGATGGCTTGCGACTTTGAGTTTATCTTACATTAATATTTGATGAAAAAACAGATTCTCCTTAACTAGATGCCTAAGAGGACCCTGGTCACTGACTTTCCTCATTGGGAATATATATAGGATATAGGCTATACGCAGGATATGGTGTGTTCTGGATTGGCTGGATTGAATTCTCCTTCCTAGAACCTCTCTCTAAGGAACAGCCCATAAACTTCATATAGTCACAGAACCACAGAATCCCAGCATGGTTGGGGTTGGAAGGGACCTTAAAGCACATCCCTTTCCACCCTGTACCATGTGCAGGGACACCTTCCACTATCCCAGGTTGCTCCAAGCCCCATTGGCCAGAGGGAAAGACTGCAAGGATGTGAAAGGACAGCACATGCTGATGGATGGAGCAACTTGGCAAACCAGAGCCCATTTTCAGGAGCAAACTCTGCAGTGGGAAAAGCTGGCAAGGACAGTGGGGCCTTTCTGTTCTTCAAGGAAGTATGAGAAGTTGATTGGTATCAACTGATGGACAATTCCCTCCTTGTACAAAAGAAACTTTTACCTTGTTCCTCTAGAAGGGAAACTTAACCCTATTTAAGGGAACCAAAGTCCTCCCCACCCCTCATAAAAGACAATGTTCCCTACAATGGCTGCCTGTTTGCTTTGTCTGGGATTGTGGTGGGTCCATGAGCTGGTGCTTGGGCACACCAGGCCCCTTCCCTCTGCAGGTTCAAATGTGCTTCTGTCCTGCAGATGCCTCTGGCTTCCCAGGCTGGGGCTTTCAGAAATTCCCAGTTCCTCTCTATTTCTGGATCTCCCTGGGGTTTCCTCACTGGTCACACTCCACACCATGTCAGGTTCCTCCAGCCAGGCTTTCTTGTGATTCATCTTCCAGGCAAACTTCAAAGTACTTGCTTAGGGAAACCATGACTCTTGGCTTTTGGCTACTTTTATTCTGAGGGTTTGGTTTTTTTTTTTTGAGGGATTTCCTGTTTGCTCAGATCCACATGACTGGCTGAGTCAGGAACAGGAGAGTCATGTAAATATGCCCACAGTGACTCGCTTTGCATCAGCAGCAGAACTCAGAACTTCTACTAATGTATTTTAAAAATACAAGTTAAATATAAACCTTTTCCTTCCGCCGTGGGTCACAGGCAGTACCTGCCCTCCAGCACCACATGTCATGGTGCAGAGCCACACAGGCCTGGCCATGGCAGGAATCACAGAACCCTGGAATGGCTGGGGTTGGAAGGGACCTCAGAGCTCATCCAGTTCCACCCCCTGCCATGGCAGGGACACCTTCCACCATCCCAGCCTGCTCTCCGAGCCCCATCCAACCTGGCCTTGGACACTTCCAGGGATCCAGGGGCAGCCACAGCTGCTCTGGGCACCCTGTGCCAGGGCCTGCCCACCCTCCCAGACAGCAATTCCTTCCCAATATCCCATCCATCCCTGCCCTCTGGCACTGGGAAGCCATTCCCTGTGTCCTGTCCCTCCATGCCTTGTCCCCAGTCCCTCTGCAGCTCTCCTGGAGCCCCTTTAGGCCCTGCCAGGGGCTCTGAGCTCTCCCTGGAGCCTTCTCTTGTGCAGCTGAGCACCCCCAGCTGTCCCAGGCTGGCTGCAGAGCAGAGGGGCTCCAGCCCTGGAGCATCTGGGTGGCCTCCTCTGGACTGGCTGCAGCAGCTCCAGGTCCTTCTCATGCTTGGAGCCCCCAACATATACACACATTTTTCATGTATCTCGTGCAGTTTCCCCTGAGACAGCAGCCTCACATCTTGGCTCTCATCTCTCACCATTGTGATGAATTTAAATTCATGCTGGCACTAAGTTCTGCAGCCCAAAAGTCCCACAGATGTTTCATCATGGAGCTTTAAGCACCACTGACTCTCATCATTCACATATCTGTGACACAGCACGTGTTTCTGTTGCGTCCACGTGTCTCCCCATGGAATTTATTGGCAGGAAGATGCAAGTTTCTAGCAGTGGCACATAAAATTCAGGCAGTTCTTAATATTTATTTGACTCTGAGCTTCAAGGGAAGAATGAGAGTTTTGAGTTGGAGGCTGAAAAGAATTCTGTGAACTTTCTGAGTGAATAAAAGACGCAGCTGATGGGACAGGTCTGTGTTTGGCCTTGGCTGGTGGTGTCAGCTGCAGGCATGGGTCCTGCTTGGTCACTGTGGTCCAGATGTAGAAGTGCAAAGATCAGAGTCCTTCCCCAACCACATCTGAGCCAGGCGCCATCAGACAAATGCTCTTTTTTACCCCAGATCCGCACAGCGGAAGGGGGTGGGAGGGAGGATCAGCTGCTTTCCTCTCTCCACACCCATGGGTGAGCAGGGTAGATATTTTTCTCCTTGCTCTCTCTCAGCCTTGAAAGAGCAAAGGATAACCACAAAAAGGGAACATGGCGTGAGGGAGGAGTGAATAATTCCAGCATGGTTAGGACAGAGTAAGGCCCACTAGTGGATTTACAGTTTTATTTCTATAAAGCTGCCTGTGGTCCTTCCCTACCTCCCTGCCCCCAGCACTGATCCATCTCAGAAAACATCTCCTTACCTTCCCTGCATCCTTCAGGTTTCACCAGGAAGACTGTACATCTCTGAGTTGCTTTATCTATGTTTTGTAATTAGAATATCACAGAGAAGCTCACCAGGCATTGCTTGGGGTTTCACCACCTACATCCTGCCTGGCTGCTCTCAGTCACCAGCTCAGCAAGTGGGTGAGACCAGCAGCGAGGTCAAAACTCCCCTCCCAGCAAATCAGAGTCCCTGGAGCAGAGCAGAGCATCAAGCTCCAGCTCACTGCAAGCACAGCTTCGGGGCTGGGGCAGTGTTACCTGTGGCAGAAATCAGAATTCCAGGCCAGTGACATGAGTCCTTGCACATGAACGCTCCAGGGAATGCTGCTGCCCTGCTGGGCACTCTGCTGGCCCGGGATGGAGAGCTATGCACAGTGCTTCCCTTCCTGATCCATCTCCAGGCAGGAACAATTTCCCTACTGCAAAAATGTGCATATTTGTTGCTGGGAAACGCAATTTTTTTCACGCCTGAGACAAGAACTGTGTGTATAACCTACCTGGAGTGTTTAAAGAGGAACTGAAAGTATTTGGGTTGAGTTTTTCAAACTTGGCTATCTGCTAATTTTATGTCAATAAAAGATCACTTTATTCTTTTTAGCTAGAAAGCAACCTCTGCTGACTCTTAAGTTTTTCTTCCTGTTATTTTTACGCGAGTCTTCTCAACAGATCCAAATGATTCCCAGAAATAAGGTCATGTACTATAAAGATGCTTCTGTGTCATCCTCACATGCCAATCATGGGAGACTCATTTTCTGTCCTCATTGCCATGGGGGGCACCAAAATGTCCAGCACAATCAGCAGCTGGCACAGCAAAAAAGTAGGGATAAAGGGCTAAAGTCAGTGGGAGAATGAGGAAAGGACAGGTTACACAGAGGTTTTACAAACTGATGGTTCTCAAATTAACCTGGCTATGGGCTTTTTCCCAGAAGACTTAAAAAGTGAGTCCAGGCATCTAGGAGCTGTTTGCAGTGGGTGTTACAGAAGGGAGGCAAGGTGCTGGCAGGCTGAAAAAGGGGGAATACAGGCTCCATTCAAAAAAAAAAAAAAAAAGAAAGAAAAAAACCCAAACAACAGTCACTTGTAAATTACAAGCCAGTAAACTTTAACTTCAGTTCCTGATAAACAACATCAAAGAGACCACAGAATAAGTAATTGGGAAATCATTTGCAAGCAAGAAGAAAATACAGAGACAAATGCCAGCCAACAAAGATATGTCAAGGACAAATGGTTTCATGCTAAGCACCTTTTCCTTCTGTGATGGGTAACAGGCCCTGTGGTGAAAGAAGCAGTATATATTTGATATGATAAGGCTTCTAACACCTCCTTGTACCCCATAGCACCTTCATCCCCGTGGCCTGTTCGGAACCATCCCTGGATCCCCCACCCATGGCTTGGTGTCACCTGGGTTACTGTCCCACCTCTTGTGGGTTTAAATTTCAGTAATAACCTGGAGGAGAGAACAGAGAATTTTTATGTAGAGAGCACCTGGAGTGGTAAGGGCAAGGACTGCAATAGAAACAGAGTTTCCAAGAGATCTTAAGGATTTGGTGGAAAGGGCTGAAAAATCAGATGTGGTGCAAAAAGGACAAGGTCCTGCAGTGACAGGACAAGGAGCAAAGGGTTCCCACTGCCAGAGGGCAGGGCTAAATGGGATATTGGGAAAGAATTCCTGGCTGTGAGGGTGGGGAGGCCCTGGCACAGAGCAGCTGTGGCTGCCCCTGGATCCCTGGCAGTGTCCAAGGCCAGGCTTGACAGGGCTTGGAGAGCAGCCTGGGACAGTGGAAGGTGTCCCTGCCCATGATAAAGATGACTTTTAAGGTCCCTTCCAACCCAAACCATTCCATGATAAGATGCTGTAATTTAGTGCCAGTGCAGGCTGGTGAAAAGGGATGGTTGTTTTACCTCTTGGATGAGACAGGAACCTTCTGACCACTGTTTAACCCAACAATAAAAGCTGAGAGCAGTATAGGGATGAGCTTTAAGATCCTTCCCACCCAAACTGTCCTGGGATCCTGGGATTCCATGACACCAGCAGGGTTGCCCACCTGGACAGGAATAATCAGAAGTGGAGGGGGAACAGCTGACTTGGAAGCAGTTCTTTTGTCAGAAATAGATGATCACAAGCTGGAGGTGAGTCAGCAAGGCCACGGCGCTGCAGGGGAAGGCAGAGAGCTGTGGTGACCTCTTCAGTACAACCCTTGGGGAACACGCTCCATTTCCAGGCATTTCAAGAAAAACGAAGCTTAGTGGGACAGAATGAGTTCTGGAAAGTATCAGAGCTGACAAGTTGTGTAGTCTAGCAGGAGGAAAACAAAATAGATTTTCAGATACGTGGTCTCATGTGCAGAAAGGGATTTTACCTTTACATTGAGGTTGTCTGGTGGATAAGGGGAAATGTAAAGATCCTTTTCCTATCACGTTACAGCTTCCAGTACAAACCATTGAGCCACGCTGCTGAACATGCAATAAATAAATCAGTGGGAAACCTGTTGTTTTCCCACAGTGTTTCCTAAACCCATCTCAGACTGAAACTCAGCAAACTCAACCAATTCACCCAGGGCAAGGGATCCTATGGCAGACAGCAGCTCTGGGAACACAGCCTCCTTTGAGGCTTTGTTATCAGGTTAGATAGTTTTCATTTCCTTTTTTCCCCAACTCCTTTCCAAAGCTGACTGTGAAAATTCCAGCTTACTGCTGTTTTAAAATCTCATGTTCAACAGGACTCTCTTGATTTTAGTATTACTTTGGTGGGAAGTGGTGCAGAATATCATAAACAGGGCTGTCTGTGGTGGTTGGGATATGTCTGTATGGGCACATCTTTGTTCTGGCAAGTTACTTTTTAAATCACCTTTAATAAAAAAACAGCCATCATTGATTTTAAGTAACACTTCGTTCTGAAACAAACAGCATAGAGGTGGTAACATTTTCATTAAGGATCCTACTTCATTCTCACTGTGAACTGCCATTCTTTTATTTCTAATTAAACTAGTGAACTAACAAGTGACAAAATTGGGAACAAGATTTGGATATTAAAGAAAGTTGGAGTTTGGGGGTTTGGTTGGTGTTTGTGTTGTGGGGTTGGTTTTTTTTTTAATTCCTTCATATTTCATTTTAAATCAAACATCAGACTTTGCTCTTTCATTTTCCTTCAAACTATTTCCCCTAGATTACCAATCATTCCTACAAAACTACGATGAATGTCTTCCAGGTGATTTTTTTTGCTTTGTCTGCCCGCCATACTACAAGGAAAAGTGAAAATGCCGATTAATTTTTTTTATTAAAAATACTCCACAATTTTACACTCCGTTAATATTTAGTGCTGTAATAGAAATTGTGAAGGCAAAGCTTGCTGGTAGGAGGAGCTCTGTGAGCAGTCCTCAGATTTTGACTTAGTGCTGATCTTTACTCTCCAAGGAATTTAAGCGTGGATATCAGCTTCACCCCACTTTCTGCATGGCGATTTCTCTTTTCAGCAGCCAGCACAGACAGTCTGCTGCCTTTCAAAGCAGCTGCAGCTTAAATTCAGGGACTGCAGGCAGAGGCTGTCCATAATCTCCCTTCTCCTGGTTTCCTGCTGGAGAGCTGGTTCAGCACATCCCCTCCAAAACCCATCTCCCCCAGAAGACACTTCATCACAGCAATTTTTGGCAGGAAGGGGCCGTGGCAGGAAACTTGTTATCGGTGCATCCTGCAGCCCAGCAGTGGGGTGGGTTCAGCTCAGTTCAGGCTGACAAAGGTCTTCTCTGCAAAACAAATCCCTGGCTGCCAGTCCTGCACCTCCAGCTGGTTTGTAAAAGCACGAGGCTTGGCTGATGGAAATAAAGTGACATTTGCAGCCCTCTGCAGCCACTGAATTCCAATACCTCTCTCTGCAGCTGCTCAGCCTCTCATTCCAGTGGATGGGATGTACTGTTGAGTGTCCACACCTGTGTTGTGGAGTCACAGAATCACAGAATGGTTTTGGTCAGAAGGAATCTTAAACACCATCTTGTTCCATCCCTGCCATGGCAGGGACACCTTCCACCGTCCCAGGCTGCTCCAAGCCCCATCCAGCCTGGCCTTGGACACTGCCAGGGATCCAGGGGCAGCCACAGCTGCTCTGGGCACCCTGTGCCAGGACCTGCCCACCCTCACAGACAGCAATTCCTGCCCAATATCCCATCCGTCCCTGCCCTCTGGCACTGGGAAGCCATTCCCTGTGTCCTGTCCCTCCATGCCTTGTCCCCAGTCCCTCTGCAGCTCTCCTGGAGCCCCTTTAGGCCCTGCCAGGGGCTCTGAGCTCTCCCTGGAGCCTTCTCTTGTGCAGCTGAACACCCCCAGCTGTCCCAGGCTGGCTGCAGAGCAGAGGGGCTCCAGCCCTGGAGCATCTGGGTGGCCTCCTCTGGACTGGCTGCAGCAGCTCCAGGTCCTTGTGCTGTTGTTCCCCAGGGCTGGGGCAGCCCTGCAGGTGGGGTCTCACCTGAGCGGAGCAGAGGGGCAGAATCCCCCTCCCCTGGTGCCCACGCTGGGGATCAGCCCAGGGCATCGACTCCAGTGTTAGTCCAGCACTGAGCCACGTATTCCCGCCACTGATCCATGTATTCCTGCTGTTCACGGAGCATGTGATTGAAAGGCTTCAGACAGACCAAACCAGACAGGCTGGGGAGGGCTGGATGAAGGGAGACGGCTGTGGGTTAGCAGTCCTGGAAGGCAAATGTGGGTAAACCTTCGTGCTGCAGTCAGAGCCTTTCACGGGGCTTAGCTTAACTTCGCTGGAAACTTGCAGAAGTTAGGAAAAAAAAAAAACAAAAACAAAACTAAAAACCAAAACCAAACCACGCAGAAGTCAACAATCATTTGCTTTGACATTTGTTCCCGGCGCTCCCCACCCCCTTCTTGGAAATCCGCCTGGTTGGCCACGGGGAAACGCGTCCCGTGGGTGGGCAGGGCAGGGCAGGGGCGGGCCGGGGGCGGCCCCACGGGGAACCCACGGCCGGTGCGGCGACACGGCCGCAGAGCTGCTGCCGCCATGGACTGCGGAGTCATCACCTCCAAGACCGTGCTGCTGCTGCTGAGCCTCACCTTCTGGGTACCGGGGCTGCGGGGTGTCCCCGTGGGTGGCGGGGCTCTGGCAGGGGGACACGCTGCTGTGGGACATGCCCGCGGTCCCGGGTGTCCTTCCCACGGCGAGCCGGGCATTGAGCTTAGCTGTGTGCGGGTGACTCGTACATTTCTGTAGCGACCCTTAATTACATATCCTTAAAGAACGAGGAGATTTAGGGGCTTAAGTTTCTAAGAAATAGGGTCAGAGCTTGTTACTTTTGTAGGGCTTTTTTTTCTTTGTGGCTTGTTTTAATTAAAGTAGGCTGCAGCCTCGTTTTGTGATCCGAAGCAAATGGAGCCGCATGGCGAGGGCATGGTACAAGGAGTCTGCTCCACTTTTGGGGTGAGGACTCTTTGGGGAGGAAAACAGCTGAGAACGTTGTTCCAGCTGTGTCCTTGGCACAGTTACGGCTTTCCAAATCACTTCCTCAATAACTATTTACAAGCAAATGAAAAAATGAGGGTGGTTTGTATACTTTTTAGCCTAACGCCTGTTGTTTTGAGGGTGTCGGCATCGGGGGCTCGTGGCCTGGCTGGGCTGCCCTGTGACAGTGGCAGCGGGGCCCGGGGCTCGTGGCTGTTCAAAAGAGCTGGGGATTATTCTGGTGACCAGGCTCGGGCATTTCCCCTGCGTATGTGGGAGTTTGGAAAACCCCCACCGCCGTGGACAGCCCTGGGACTTGGTGCCGCTGTTGGGGAAGGGCCCCTGTCAAACCTCGTGTGTGTCAGTGCTGTGGTTTGGGGGTTCACAGCTGCTTTGTAGCATCTGAGTGTTTTCCAGACAGGGTTTTGCCAGGGATGCTTCCAACCTGCTGGCGACAGTGAGGGCCTGGAGCTGCTCGGCCCCGGTTGGGGCTCAGCATGGCAGCGTGCCTTGCTCTGGGTGTAACGGGGGAGGCTGCTGAGGGCTCTTCCCAAAGAGAATAATCAGAGTTTTCCCAAAGAGAGAAGCTACGTGGGGAGAGAAAAAATAAAGCAAAAGAACGAATACTGCTTGAATTAATCCCTGGGGCCTCGTGGGGTGTGGTGCCGTTTTGTGAAAACATGACTTGCTGCTGGCTGTGGTGAGGAGCGCGTCCCCTCCGTCCTGTGCCTCCTTTGTGGAGTCTTGGCACAATTTATTGCTGCATGTGCTCCGTGTAACTCCTGAGCCACTGGCACAAATGGAGCTGCAGGCCAAGTCACCGCTCCACACCAGGTAGCACGATCTCAAAGTGTTTGCTTGGATTGTGGTGATTAGTTTTTTGAAGCAGCCACAGAGAAACATTGCAGCATCTCAGTGTTTGTATGTGGAAAGCCCCTGAGCCTCAGATCAGGTGTAGCTCAGGCTAGCATCGTTGCTTGGCTTTTTAAAAATGAAACAGCCTTATGTCCTCCTAGAAATGTCTCTGATGCCTTTTCTTCTGCTGTAGGGGAACTCTCTAATTGTGATAGATCATCTGCATCCATGGACTGTCAGTAACTATCCTTCTGCATGTCTGTGGCCTCTGAATTTGGGGTGACCCAGACCGGCCGTTTGGGTTGGTTTTTATCCTAGTAAGAGCAGTGCAGCGCAGTACCTGTGGCATTCAGATGCTGCTGCCACCCTTATGTGTGGTAATCACATTCCAGCAGCAGAACTGCAGAACCTGGAATTCTGGTTTTAGGAGGGTGGAGATGGAGGGACCGATTCTTTTGTGCTCCTTCAGAACATTTCTAACAGTTAGGGCTCTGTAAGTGCACGGCTCTAGATGATTGTGAAAACACAGGATTTGCAAAGAACATTAGGGCCTTTCTCCAAGGAGTAATTCATGTCCAGACGTTGCATGCTGCAGATCTTTCCCAGCTTGGAAGTGATTATGGAAAATAATTCACCACCTGCATAGTCAGCAGATGGTGCAGATGTGATTCTTTGACAGAAGTTATTACTCAAGAATATCCTAAAAAGGCAAAAAATCCTCTTTTGGATTTCTGATTGTTATCATGCAGAGTGAAGAAAGTCAGATCTTCCAGGATGACAAATCGGGAGGTGAAAAAACAGCTTTTCTCCAAAACACCAGGCTCAGCATCGTATGTGCGGGTCGTTCTTCTGGTGGGGGATCTATGCATAACTACCCCCAAAAAGTCAGTCATTAAAGATTATTTAATTATACAGTTACCACAAGTGGTGCTTCAAGCTGTGGGAGTTCTTCCCACCTCGGTTCTGCTCTTTAGCAGCTACTAATTAGGTGCAAGTGTGTGGTTGCTTTGGTAAGTGGGTGTTGGCCTGCTCTAGGTGAAGACTGGGGAGGCAGGTTTATCTCATGGGACCTAAGACGGGGAGAGGGAAGGTCAGACCAGACCATGATGTTCTTGGTAATGTCTTTTGAGGGGACTGGGCTGGGTGGGATGTGGTGATGCTCTTTTTGAAGGAGAGAGGTGAAATGCTGGGATTCACCTGCTGGTCTAAGGGAAGAAACTGAGAATCTTAAAAATAGACAGAAGCTTCGTGCTCCAATGTTTTTGTATAAAGTGCAGTAAACACCTTCCCAGGTTGCTTTTAACCTCAAAGCATCCAGCACCTTGCCCCTGCTCACCTTCCACTTCATTGTCACTAAACAGGTCTCTGCCTTCAGAGGGGGTTTGGCATCCACTGGTGGTCCTGGGGTCTAGGAGTTGGATTTCAGTCATCCTTGTAGGTCCCCTCCAACTCAAGATATTCTGATTCACCACCCAAGGGCCACCTTAGGTGTTTCTGCAGTGAAAATCCTGTTGGCCCAGATTTCCCATTCACTTTTAAGCCGAGGTGCATGCTTCCCCAGGCTTGCTTCACTTGGCCAGCAGCAGGGAGGAGCATAAGGGTAAGTTACTGCATGGGGGGCTTTAGCAGGACCAGGGGATTTGAGAGCAGCATTCGATCTGCTGACAAGAAGGGCAGGAGCAGCACTGATCCCTAGCAGGATGTGCTCTCTCTACCTGCCAGCAGTGAAGCCAGGCTTGTATTTCCCAGCTGAGCCCTGGCTCCCTCTGCCCCCACACGTGGCGGGGTGCTCTGGAGCTGATTACAGGCTGTTCATGGACTCTTCAGAAGACCCAGCTGGGTTTTGCAGCCCTGATACCAGGAGGTGTGAGCTGCAGTTTCTCTACTGGGATCTGACTGCACAGAAGACTCAGAATCCCAGAATAGAAGGGACCCTTAAGAGTCATTAATCCCACCCCCTGCCATGGGCAGGGACACCTTCCACTATCCCAGGCTGCTCCAAGCCCTGTCCAGCCTGGCCTTGGACACTGCCAGGGATCCAGGGGCAGTCTGGGCGCCCTGTGTCAGGTCCTTACCCCTCTGACAGGGAGGAGTCCAGATGGCTGCGAAAGTCATTCATTGACTAGAGAATAGAGAGGGGCTTTGCCGTCTCACAGAGTCCTTGTGGAGAGTGTCTCAGTGCTTCAAAGTTTGTCTTTCCCCGTTTCCCTTCTCCACCTTCCCTGACACACTACATCAGGTGGTTTTTGCAAATATTTTTGGATTTGTGACCTGTGAATTTCCAAGAAGCATGATTCAAATGCATTTCAGGGCATTAGTAGCATAGAATAATCATAAAATCCCAGAATGGTTTGGGTTGGAGGGAACCTTAAGAGTCAACCAGTTCCAGCCCCCTCCCATGGGCAGGAACACCTTCCACTAGAGCAGGTTGCTCAAGGAATCATAATATTGCTGTGGTTCACTTTAAATAATTTGTAGTAATTTGGAGGTATAAATTTACCCACAAGAAAAATTCCTTTATGTATAAATAATTTGAAATCACTCATGCCAGCGATTGGTAGTCTGGGAATGCTTACTCTGAAGCCTCAGTCAGAGAGAAATCTGGATAATTAAAAAAAAAAATTAAAAAACCCAATGAGAAGGGAATTCTTAATCATTTTTAATGAACAATGTAACGAATAGCAAAGATTATGTTGAAGATTATTGCAGCTAGAAACACCTTACTTTGAAGGGTGGTGGTATTCTCCAAGGAGTCATTAGAGAGGTCTGGGTGTTTGTGGCCTGTTTCTCACCTTTCTTGCCTCTTTTCTTAGGCAAAGCCTTAATTCTGCCTGTAGCTGCCTGCTTTACAGGAGAGTGGGAGACAGGCAGCTCTGCCGGGTGCTCATGCTCTGCATGATCCTGACAGGGAGATGGGAGAGCTCTGGAAGCTCTCCCCTCTACAGGGGAACAATGCCACAGGGTTGGCCTGACTCACAGTAGTGTCCGAAAAAGCTGCTTAACCAAGAGCTGTATTGATTTTATTTTCTTTTAACACATCCAGCGAGTGAAAATGGAGTCATTCATCCACTCCTGGGAGGGCTCAGGACCAGACTTCAGTCCAAACTCCTTGTTTCTGCTCCTCTGATGGAACTGATGGGGGGCAATGAGCAAGGGAGGTCTGGGGCACATCTTGACCCAGCATAAAGAGTGTTGGGTGGAAGGGGAAAGTGGTGGGTTTGTTTTGGGTTGGAACTAGGGTGATTTTTAAGGTCCCTTCCAACCCCAGCCATTCTGTGGTTCTGTGATTTCTAACTCGTTTCTGAATGGTGAGAGAAGAGCGGCCACATGAGGCAGAGTGGTCACAGGATGAGGCTGAGATGCCTGGGCTGGGCACTTTGGTGTGATCCTCTTGAGCATGCCTTCAAAGGGTGAAGTTCCTCCTTGTTTAAAACTGTTCTGCCCAAAATCAGGAAGCGGAACTGAACTGACGTCCAGGAAAATGGGCTTTGCTGTACTGCACAGGGGCCTCATGGGCTGAATTAAAATGAAGATGCTGGTGCTGTGTGGTCAGCACAGGGGAAGTGTTGGGACAGTGATGGGGATTTGGAGGAACAGGCTGAGTCAGACTGTCCCCCCTGTGGCTGTGAACGGACACACTGGATGGCCGGGCTGTGTATCCATCCCTAAAGGCACTTTGATCTCTTCAAAAGTCCCCCAGTGTGCAGGTCTCCAAATCCAGAGGTCTGATGTTGACAGGCTGAGAAAGGTGGGGGTGATCAACCTGAAGAGGAGGAAGTTGTGTGGAGACCATGTGACAGCCTACCAGTGTCTGACAGGGGCTACGAGGAAACCAGAGAGGGATTCTTCATCAGGAGCTGTAGTGATGGGAGAAGGGGAATGGCTTCACACTGGAAAGAGGGGCAGTTTAGGGTAGATACTGCCAAGGAATTGTTCCTGTGAGGGTGGGCAGGCCCTGGCACAGGGTGCCCAGAGCAGCTGTGGCTGCCCCTGGATCCCTGGAGTGCCCAAGGCTCTGGATGGGGCTTGGAGCAGCCTGGGACAGTGGAAGGTGTCCCTGCCCATGGCAAGGGGTAGAGTTTGATGAGCTTTACAGGTCTTTCCAGCACAAACCGTTCTGGATTTCTGTGATTCCATGTTGTGGAAGTGCCTCTGGTAATTACAACTGCTTGAGTGGTCCTATTTTGTTACCTGTTTAGCAAGATTTAGGATTAGCTCTGCTGTGATTTAGGTGCACCTTGGTCTGGTGCAGGGACTTGGTCTGGTGTCTGAGCCTGGAACAGCTGATTGAGAAATCGGGGTGGTTCTGAAAGCAAATATTGAACTACAGGGTGTTTTGTGTCCAAACGGGCTGCTCAGGTCCAAAACAGCCTGGCACTGGCTGATAAATCAATCCGTGCTCAGCTGAAGTTACGTTCACTGCAAGCTCATGCCCTGCAGTCTGTGTATTTAGAATGTGAGTGAAAATGGGGGTTCTGCTTTCTCCTCCTCGTGGTCCTGTTGCCTCAGAGGTGCACAGAGTTCTGTGATTGTGACTAACAGCAGCACCCTGGCCCCAAGGCAGGGGTTTAAGCATTAGAAGTCATAGGAATTGGGGCAGGATTCCTTGCTTTGCAGTGCATCCCACCATTTATGCTCTGTAGGGTATGTGCTGGCTTTTAGGGATGGGAAAATAACCATGGAATTAGGCTTGGGGAACAGAAGAAGACGTGCTGAAACAACTCTTTAGGTGAACATTTACGTAATATAACTTGAAAACAAGCCCACTACACCCAGAATCCCCTCTGAGTGTGTGTTTTCCAGCATGTAAAAACTGCAAGAAAACGTTTCTTTAGGTTTGGGGGATTTTTTCTCCTGAAACAGAGACATAGGTTTTCAGAGCCTTTTGGCAGCTGCTCATTGTTTTCATTTGAGAAAGGAAAGGAAAAAGCAAGCGCTTCCAACCATACCCAGCAAGCAGCCCTGAGGTGTGCTTTGAAGGCAGGCTGAAACATGCCCTGCAGTTGTACATCACAGCTGAATATTTAGGTGTAACATACTTTGAAGAGTCTGCTGTGGCTTGGTGTAAGTTGGCTCAGAACAGATGTCTTGGTTCTGTCCCACCTGTACAGCTCATGTGAGGAAACTGTGATTTGAAAGTTTTAGTTTGAGGGTAGTAACTGGCATGAGATCAGCAGGAATTCTCTCCCGGGGCTGTTGGTGCTGCTGGAATCAAGGGCTGCCTGGTAGGAGCTCACAGCTCTGGTGCTTTTTGCTCCAGTCCAAAGCCAGCTTGCTGAGTTCAGTATTTTTTTATTATTTTGTAAATCAGTGCTTTCATGACGCAAGGATCTGAGGGAACACAGCAAGTTTGTGTACTACCAGGAGACCCCACCTGCCCCAGCCCTGGGGAACAACAGCACAAGGACCTGGAGCTGCTGCAGCCAGTCCAGAGGAGGCCACCCAGATGCTCCAGGGCTGGAGCCCCTCTGCTCTGCAGCCAGCCTGGGACAGCTGGGGGTGTTCAGCTGCACAAGAGAAGGCTCCAGGGAGAGCTCAGAGCCCCTGGCAGGGCCTAAAGGGGCTCCAGGAGAGCTGCAGAGGGACTGGGGACAAGGCATGGAGGGACAGGACACAGGGAATGGCTTCCCAGTGCCAGAGGGCAGGGACGGATGGGATATTGGGAAGGAATTGCTGTCTGTGAGGGTGGGGAGGCCCTGGCACAGGGTGCCCAGAGAAGCAGCTTTGCTTGCTCCTCTCTGACTGTGGTTGCCCGGGTGATGCTGTTTGAGCTCTCCTCAGTGGTGCCCAGTGACAGGACCTGTGAGCACAAGCTGAAGCACGGGATGGTCCCTCTGAACATTAGAAACCCTTTTTCACTGTGAGAGTGACCAAACACTGTCACAGGCTGTCCTGGGTGAAACCTGAGAACACAGATGTGGCCATACTTGATTTATCTTTGGAGAAATTAATAGCATAAGAAGGGTAGGAAATGGTAACTGAAGCCAAGAGTCCCTTCCAGCTGGCAGAGTTTTAAACCCAGGATGGGAAAAGGGAGAGAAAATTGTGCACATGAGATGGGAAGTGCTGAGCTGGGGTCACTCTCATTGCTGGGAGAAACCAGCTTTGCCTCGGGCCAAGGGAGACCCTCAGGTCTGGTGAGTGCCTGGTCCGTGTGGGCTAAGGGGAGTTTTAAACTGGTTAAAATTTGCATTAAGTGAGGAAGGCTTTCTCAAAAGTCCTCAGTGCCTCTCTTTTCCGGTGAAGTCACTAGGAAACCTGTTGTCTCCGTAGGAATGAAGTAGTGCAGCAGCCAGGGAGGACTTGAAACTCTGGTAGTGAATGGGAACAATAAATCTTGTAGTACAATAAATCAGCAAGGGAGCCAGAAAGTGATTCCCCTTGCCATGCAAGCTGGCTGTTGGGTAATAAAATACAGTATTTATGGAGGAAATATGCAAAACCTTTCGAGCAGAGGATTTACCTGTCAAGGTAAATCAAAAACACTTCTTGTACACAGAAAAAAAAACCAACAAAGAGCAAAGATACTGAGTATCTTCTGTGTTAAGGAGAGTATGAGCAGCTGTAACTGCGACCGGTGTTGCTGGGGGCTGATTCTAGATAGGACGGACATGGGGGCAGCACAGGAGTAATAATTGTAATTGGGAAAGTAATAATTGAAGGTGACATGTCCTACTCTGTCCTGTGGCAGATTGAAACTGCTGAGAAGATGACAGCATCCCAGTGAACACAGGTGTTGGATGAGAAGGCAGAACACCAGCATTGGGTGTTGCATTGGGTGAGGTGCCCTGACTGCAAAGATACTAGTGAAAAAACGTGGGATTTGAGCTTTAGAATTAACTCAGGCACCTCTGTGAGCTGGCTGCCTAATGACAAATTAGGTGGGAGTAGTTCAGAAAAGGTTTGTGTGGATATTCATAGTGCTTCCAGTATGTATTTGCAGTAGTTTGCTGCAGGAGACAACTGCTCTTACTGTGTCAGGAAAAACGGTATTGTTTATCTTACCTGTCTTTGCCCATAAAAAGTTAATGGTAGGGTACAAAGTCCAGCCTGAGTTTTTTGTGCTGTGATGGGTATTAGTGCTGGCCCTGGGAAAGCCCCATTTGACAAAGGAGAAATGTCTTTGAGTCTCACAGCTTCCATTTTTTACTGTATAGAGGCTGCATTGTGTTGGACACATGGGGTGAATTTGGAATTCACCCTGTTCTTAAGCTTCTCCTTTTAACACTACAGGTTTGTTACTCTGTATTTTTAATTGTCCAGAAGTCTTACACCAGTTTACAATAACAGACCGAGTCACAGAATTGACACTGAAATGGGAGGATGCTGGGAGAAACCTTTTAAAAACTACCCCAAAACCTCCAACCAGCAGACACTGCCATATAATTTCATAGTCGGTAGTTTGGCTCCTTTGCTGTACCTTATTTGGGTTTGGCAGGGGACAGAGAAGCCTGTGCTGGTAACTGCAAACGAACACAAACCTCTGTTCTCAGCCATCACATAAGGCTGGCTTATGAAAACAGAGAAGTAAAGGTGGAAAAGCACCTGTTCTGCCTCACTGATAGGAAAAAAAATGTATAGATAGATACAGATAGATATAAATAAAAAATTTGCATCTAGTTCAGAACAGTGGTAGAGGAAGCTTTAAGCAGCCCCTTCTATGGCTGTGATGCTGATTAGGTGGCATGAAGTATCTGCATGGCTGTAAGCCTCCTGAAAAGGGCAGGGGCTTATGGTCACCAGTGTGTAAAAACTGTGGAACACAAAGTAAAAGGCTTGCTGTATTTTAAAATGTACATAAAATTAGTGTTAGAACAGCTGTCCTGTTCTGCGTCAGTGAGACAGCCCAGGCTTCTGTTCCAGGGGCAGGATTGAATATTCAGGGTGCTGTGTGTGCGTTACGCGATGAAGAGAGTCCCCCCTTGCTGTGTATGTGTTGTGTGCACCTGCTCCCCTGGCTCAGCCGGCTCAGCCTAACGTGGAAGAGCTTGGTGAGCCCAGGCCCTGCCCAAACCTCAGCCTGGGAAAATCTGGTGTCTGTCACAGCTTGGCTGTCTTCTCACTCAGCCCCAAGGAGTTCACTTTTCACGCTCAAGTAGTTTCTCTGCTTTCTGTCAAGGGTGTGGGATTTGAAAAGTTGAGTGATTCTGGCCTTAGGTCCTTGAAGGGTGCAAGGCATGGTGGGTGAGGCAGCAGAGGTGGCTGCAGCTCTGTTGCCCAGCTGTGAAAAGGGGTTTTCTTGCAAAATTCCCTTTTGTCTCATCTCGTCATCTTGTCTTAAGGAAGTCATCAGCATTGTAAAGAAACACCAGCAGTTTCCTGGAGCCCTGGTGAGTCAGCTGGGGCTGCTTGGGGAGAACAGGGTCAGATGTGGGTGTTGTGCTTGCCATTGGTGGCCCAGGGGAGGTGGTTCTGCCATATGGCTGCCTGTGCTGGGTTTTGTGCCGGCTGCTCTGGGCCAGCGCTCACCCCTGCACTGCGTGAGCCTGATGGGCACTGGACTTGGCTGACAGTAAGCTGCCAAGCAGGACACCGAGGGAAAGCGTGAAGAACAATAACCATTTGTAGTGTGAATTTCTTGGCATAATCCTAACATCCTTGTATTTAATTTACATGGGTTTGAGAAGGTGGTTGACTAATTGTGAAAAATGAGGTATTTGATCTATTCCTCCTCAAAAGTAATCGCTCAAACTGGCCTTTGTGAGATTGTTTTTTTTCTTGAGATCCAACAGAATCTAATCAGACATACTTTGAGATCCAACTTTTGCAATGCAAAGTACTTGTACTTTTAGAGAAGTACATCTTAGTATATCTTCATCTCAGATCTAGCAATGGACTGTAGGTTTTGTATTGTTGGGGTGAAAAAATCCTTCCCGATTTAGAATTTGCTTTAAATTCTGGAAGGGCGTAAGGGAAGAGTTCTGATTTAAGTTCTGAAATATTTTTCATCTTTGCTTTCAAAACTTGCCTCTGGGACTCACCTGCAAAAACAAATCAGGGAAGAGATTGTTAGCTGTGATGCCTTCTGTTCCTGAGTGACCCTGCTCTTCAGGATTCTTCCCAGTGAATTAAAAATCATGGGTGAAGTGCAGCATCTGTTTGTGGGGAAAAATGCCATCTTCCTTTAAACCAGATCTTTTCCCAAAGACTTCTGGGTTTGTATGAGTAATGAGTATTTTGGACCAAACCACTACACCTCATTACACTTCCTTTTTCTGCTTGGAAGCAGAAGTTCGGAAATTTTAATAGACATCTTGCTGGTTGTGTTTTGTCTCTCACCGTAAACGAGCCAATCCTGAGTATTGCAGTAAAACCCACTGTGAAAGTGCTTTACATTTGATGTCCTTGAACTTAACACTGGACCTTCTGGTTTTGTCTTGCTATCGTGGAGCTTTGCTGGTCCTGGCTTTAGGGGCCTTCTGTGAATTGGCTTCATCATTTATTTATTTTTTCTTAATTTGTGGCAGCCTTTTACTTGCAGCAAGGTTTTTGTTAGCTCCCCACAGATGGTTGGTCTTTAGCATTTCCTGTGCTGCTTCCTTTGCACTGCGTGTTGAACCTGCTGGAAATGGATGGAAAATGAAGTATGGATGAAAAATGAAGAATGTTTTTCCACCGTGGTGGAGAGTGACATTGGACACACACTGGAGTGGACAGGACACAGGGAATGGCTTCCCACTGCCGGAGGGCAGAGTGAGATGGAATATTGAGAAGGAATTGTTCCCTGTGATGGTGGTGAGGCCCTGGCACAGCTTTGCTTGGCTCTCCGTGACTGTCCTTGCCCAGATGATGCTATTTCAAAACAGAGCATAGGTGGACAGACACGTGCATCCAGCCTTCCAGGCCAGAAATACAGGATAAACTTTTTGAGTCATGCACCTTCATTCTTTTTTTTTTTTGCAACTGAAGGCAAAGGAGGATGGAGGTGGGGCATCCCCACCTCCACCTTTAGTGCTGCTGCCATTCCAATGACTTTTCCTGTCCTACTTTCAGTTCAGGAACATATGTTGGAGGAGAAGGTAGGGTTGCTCCTCCTCAAAACCCCGCTCCAGTGGTGAAGTGAGAAGGCAGTGGTGCCCTTTGAGATAAAGTGGTCTCATCCTTTCCCTGCATCCCTAACAAGGGGTGGCAGGAAAAAGCCGCGCTCACCCTGTACCTGCAGAGAGGGAAATAGGAAAGAGATTTTCCTTAATGAGAGGAAAAATGAAAGGAAGCTTTAGGAAATGCTTTAATTACTAGCACTATCTGAAAACCCAGTGCCTGTGGAGAGGAAAAACAAACAACCTGTTGAGAACTGGTGATCCTATTCCTTTTCCTGATACCCCACTTTGCCCACTTTGAAGAGGACCTGCTGTATCTGAGCCCCAGCACAGCAGAATCTTGCGTGGCATGTGCTAAATGTCTCTGGCTTCCTCACTTGGTGCTTCTGACCCCAGTAATTCTGAGGTACAGACAGCATCCAGGAATGCAAGATTATGGGATGGGAGCTGTGTGAAACAAAGGATGTTCCTGCACTTGGAGGTAATTGCAGGGCAGGCAGCAGACCTGGCTGGAGGGGAAAGAGCCAAACAAGGTAAAGGAATTAGCAAGTCCTAGCTCCAGCATGAGGACTGTTTGATTTAATTAAAACATACAGTGCTGGGGAAGTAATGAAGTGCTCCAGGCTTCGTGATGAAATCCTGCTGTGACCTGCTCAGAACAAACCGGCTGGTTTCCCTCAAGTTTCCAGAATGTGAATACAGAGGGTGCTTCATTTTACTTGTGCTGCAGGATTACAGAGGGTGGATGAGCCATCCTGACTCTTGAGAGAGTTTTTTTATGCCATTGGTGAGGTGGGCAGGGCATGGCTGAGTCTTTTGGTGTTGTTTCCAGGGCTGTACCCAGTCCAGTGGATAAAAGCCTTTGGTCTCCAGGACGACTGTCACTGGTGCACTGTACATTGGCCTCAATCGGCAAAACATCCTTCTGGGAGAGAGATTATTTTAGATTATAAATAGATTATTGCAGAAATCTGTTTCCTTCAGGAAAAGGAGGGACTCTGTTTTGCTTAGACTAGGTACATTTGCGCCTGCCTTAGTGGTTAACGCTGTTGTGAGAGTGCGAGGGATGAGTTTTTTCTCAAAAAAAAAAAAAAAGCCACAAACCAACAACTCATCCCTGTGGTGATCTGATTCCTGCAAATGCAGCCTTGGGTGGGATGTAGGTGACCCTGGGTAAGCAGTGTGAGCTTGGCATTCTGCAGAGACACTGATGTAGCTCTGTAGACTCCAGCCTTTCAGCTCGGCTCCAGTGGTGCCTTATTAGCAGGGGAGTGATGAAGTGCATTCTGTCTTCTCTGTGTTCAAGTTAGAATGCGTAGCTGGATTAGGTAATAGTTTCAGATGCAGCATGTTTTTCTTCTAGCTCTTTGCACACTGTAGCCATTATTTCCAAAATCACTATTAGAAAACAATCCACGATTAGTTTCCAGGTCAGAGGCTTAATAAATAACTGCTAATCACTTTCCTTAATGCATTTCAGGCGGCAGCTGCAGGCCTCAGCTATGTTGGGGCGTACGTCATCAACACCTACAAGAGCTACGACAACTTTCTGCAGGACAAGTACGCCCTGCTGCCGGCCGTGATCATCATTTGCGTGGCCGTGGTGATGTTCATCATCGGGCTGATCGGCTGCTGTGCCACCTTCCGCGAGTCTCGGGTCGGCCTGGGGCTGGTGAGTGGCACGTCCGTGTGCATCGTCTGCCTCCCCCTGGCAGGGAAGGTGCTAGGCTGGACCTCGGGGGGTGTGAAACAGAAAGTAAAAGGTCATTGTGATGCACACTGCTGAAGCACTGCTGGTTCGTGCGAGTCATGTACTGCTGTGGTGCTCTGGTTCATGGTGAGTGAGCCGCAGGCTGGATTGTCAGTGGCACTGCCTTGTACAAACACCCCCTGCCATCGACAGTCTCATGCTCTGCCTCAGCTGGCTTGATGGTGGTGAGTGTGGGAAGCAGCAAGTTTTGAGGAGTGAGATGGTGAAGGAACAGGAGGAAATACAAGTTTCTAAGCAAGCAAACCAGATGTACATCTGTTTTTCTGCTGACTTCCATCCTCTGACTGCTGAAAGCATGCCTCGACTTCTCATAGAATTATTTTTGAAAATCCAGAAAGGTTCACTTAGAGGAACTTCATGCCCCAAGTCATGCCCTGAAGGCAATGTGAGCTCAACAAGCAGTGCACAATGTACCTAACTTAGCTGCTGGTTTATGTGTGCACTCTCCCCTTTGACATCCACCTTGTGAAGTGTTTCATAGGCTCTTCACACAGGTCATGTCGTGGCAGTGTTCAGGATCAGGCACGAGCCTATGGAGCCACAGCATTGTCCCAGCCGTGAGCAATAATCCCAGAAAGGTTTGGGTTGGAAGGGACTTTAAAGCTCGTCCAGTTACAACTCCTTTTCCATGGGGACAGACAGCTTCCACTAGACCAGGTTGCTCCAAACCATGTCCAACCTGGCCATGAACAGTTCCAGGGGTGAGGCACCCACAGCTTCTTCTATTCTAAATTGTTCTGGGAATTCTTTTGATAGGAAAGGCAATAGGAGGTAATGATCACTTACTGATGTAAATTTAGGTGAAGTGTATTGTGCAATTGAATTCAAATACTGTGGGATTCTCTCTTACAGTCTCTCTCTTTTATTTTCAGTTCTTGGCCATTATCCTGGTTATCTTCATTGCAGAAGTGTCTGCTTTTGTCCTGGGATTTGTTTACAGGGAAAAGGTAAGCAAAGAATTAGCATCTCTGTCCCAACCTAAAAGTAAAGAATACATCTCACATTTTTTGATCATTCCAATTTATCTGGGTTTTTTAACTTCATCCCCTGTCCTGCAACCTGCAGAGCAAATGGGAAAGGGTTTGTCTTTGTTGGGAACACAGTGAATACATAAAGTACCTGGCAGGCATCACAACAGCCTCTGAGTTAAATTAAACAGTTGTTGATACTCCCGAAGGAGGGCTTTTCCATCAGGGGAGGCAAGCTTCTACCCAGGAACACAATTCCAGTTAAACGCAACCTGAATTTTGTGTGAAACATTGATTGATTTTTTTAAACTTTTTTTATCCCCTGCCCCCACGTAGTTGGGATACAGATACTTTGCAGTTTCCACCAGATAAAATTTTCAGCTCTCACGTTAAAACCATCTGCATTGTTTTTCCCTCTCTAAACAGGTAAAAGCTGATGTGCAAGGTACGATGCGCTCAGTCTTTGAGAAGTATGATGGGAAAAACCCAGAGTCTACAGTTGTGGATTACTTGCAAGAACAGGTAAAAAAACATTTAAGCATTGTTTGGAAAAGAACAATTGGGTCCTAAACAAGGAATTTAGGCTGGGAAAGGAGGGAAGGGGATGAGTGGGGCTGTATCCTGGAACCTGGCTCTGGGCTTAGCATCTGATTCTCCAAGGCAGCAGAGGGTGCTCCGTACTTCACAGAGCTGGTGTGTTCAGGCTCCAAGTGTGAAGTTCATGTAGTGAGGGATCTGGTTAATAGGAGTGACATTTGCATCAGAGCAAACAAGTACATATGAATAATTGCTGCTGGGAACACTGCACCATAAAATAGCGAGATGATGGAAGACTCTACCCTGCAACTTGTCACCTTCATATTGGAGCTTTCACAGAGAATAAACTAAGAAGGGTGTAATAATGTGTGAAGGAGGTTGATTTATTACATCTGTGGTTGTTTTCCTGAAGCACCACTGCTTGTAAATCTGCTGCAGACTAGTGGGACCTCTGTCCCACTATGCCTAAGAGAGGTTTAACTCAACTAGTTACATATTCTGTAACTAGTAATACATATGTATAATATTATGTAACAGTAACTGCTGTGTAACTGTCCTGTGTTTGGTAGCTTCACTGCTGCGGGGTAAAGAACTACAGTGACTGGACGACCACCCAGTGGTTTAATTCCACTGGGAACAACAGTGTCCCCCAGAGCTGCTGCCAGCAAGAGGCGAAGAACTGCACAGGGCATCTGGATCAGCCACAGGAACTCAACACACGGGTGAGGATGAGGGGCTTGGTTTCACTGTGGACGGAAGCAGATCTGGCAGAGTTTAGGGATATGCCCATAGCTGTAGCTGTTTAAACAGATGTGGAGCAGGGAAGACTCATGTAGGATTGATCATGCTGAATCTGGAGGATGAAGATGCTCCAAGCACTGGAGCCCCTCTGCTCTGGAGCCAGGCTGGGAGAGCTGGGGGTGTTCACCGGCAGAACGCTCTAGGGAGACCTCAGAGCCCCTGGCAGTGCCTAAAGGCTGCCTGTAAGGAAGAGGAGGTCAAACATTTTAGCAGGGCCTGTTGCAACAGTACAAGGGGTGATGGTTTTAAGCTAAAAGAGGGTCAGTGTAGATCAGATACGAGGATGGTGAGACCCAGGCACAGGTTGCCCACAGGAGCTGTGACTGCCCATCCCTGGAAGCATTCAAAACCAGGCTGGACAGAGCTTGGAGCAACCTGGGATGGTGGAAGGTGTCCCTGCCTATGGCAGGTAGTGGAACTGAATGATCTTTCAAGTCCCTTCCAACCCAAACCATTCTGTGATTCTATTAACTCCATACCAGGTTCTCCAGTCTGGGGCATAAGCCCCATAGTTGACTTTTATAGATACCATTGATGGCCTTCCAGCTCTGAGTTTTGGCACTTAGTTTAAGTGACCTGAGCTAGAGGAAACTCAGACACAGCAAATGTCAGTGAGTTGCAGTTTGTCAGTGCCTCTCCTCATGCAGGAGGAAATAAGCCATCGGGTCTGGAAGACAAGAATTGAGTTCCTCAGGTCTGCAGTACTGGTTAGACAGGCCTTATCAGGGCCTGCTTCCTTGGGAGATTTGGGGGGAAATAATAAAAAACTTCAGCTGGGTGAACACCTTTTAGCATGTTTTTACCTCTCATGGCAGGGCTGTGCACAGGAGCTGGAGGCTGGGCTGCAGAGCGTCATTGGCTATGCCATGCTTGTGATCCTGGGGTTTGCCATCGTAAAGGTAAGTGCTCCTGTCTCTTCCCTCAGGAAAACAGTACTGTTTGCCCTTGGATCCTGGGTCTTTTTCCTCTTCACTGTCCTATTTCCTACAGCTTTCTTCTGCCTCTGAAATAGACTCAGTCCTATGTTCCTCACTGTTGTTTTTCCAACTGTCTCCATTTCATCTGCTTAACGATGATGGGAGGGATTCAAAAGATAGTAGGGGATTTGGGATGGAAATTCAAAGGGGAATCCATTTTGTCTTAGAGTCACAGAATCCCAGGATAGTTTGGGTGGAAAGGGAGCTTAAAGCTCACCCCATTCCACCCCCTGCCATGGGCAGGGACACCTTCCACTATCCCAGGCTGCTCCAAGCCCTGTCCAGCCTGGTCTTGGACACTTGCAGGGATCCAGGGGCAGCCACAGCTGCTCTGGGCACCCTGTGCCAGGGCCTGCCCACCCTCACAGACAGCAATTCCTTCCCAATATCCCATCCATCCCTGCCCTCTGGCAGGGGGAAGCCATCCCTGTCACTCCTTGTTCAAAGGCATGCTTAAATATTTTGGAGAACTCATTCCAGAATAATCCCAGCCTTTCAATGAAACTCTCCCCATGACAAGATAACTAATAATTAATGCAAATTTATTAATTAATGGGACAAACCAGAGAGGAAACACTTAAGCTGGAACTATTACTGGGAATTGGTATGCAAAAATAACACTTTCTGCAGACGCATTGTGAGTTTTTTTCATGCGATCAGGTCATCTGATATGTAGGTGTTTAGTCTGACGGCTTACAGAAATCCAGCAGGACTAAGTCTCTTGTGCACTCCCTCTTTTCCAGTTCTTCGGCATGCTGAGTGTCTGTGTGCTTACTTGCAAGAAAGAAGAAAGTGGATATCAGCCTCTTTACTCAGGGGTGTTTGCTTAATAAACTGAAAAGAACAATCTTGCTTCCTGATGATGCAATTGACTTGTGACCATACCACAGCTTTCTGAAACGTTATGCTAAGTTTGGACTTGTGACTTCAGGTAGCACTGGGTGGTGTAGTAGGCTCCAGAAAGAAACTTTCTTCTGCCCTTCTTTCCTCTGCCCCAAATACACACAGCAGAAACTTTATTTTTTAATCAATAAACTGGTGGAGGCCGCAGGAGGGGTTTCAGTTGTCTGCACAAACCTCAGGTCATTCCTATGGCGTGGTTTAAACAGCAAAAGAAACTTCTGAATGCCAGGTTTAAGTATTTTTCATAGGCATGGGGATCTGTAGTATGTTTTTGCTATATCCGATTGTGCAGTTTGGGGGTTTTCCCCCCTTCTTTCTTACAGCTGTATGTTGTAATTCTGTTTACAGAATTGCAGCGGTTGTTAGTACAAGACAACCAACCCCATGCTTAAAGTCTGGAACAAGCATTTGTGTGGCTGTTTGGAGATGCTAGCAGACATGAAAAAGCCCAGGTTTTGAGCTTTTGGGCTCAGAACTCTCTCTCTTTGATTTGTTTTTAATCTCTTAATTATTGACATTAAATGCTCCTTATGAAGCAGGGCTTTTGAACATTTTCTTTCTCCTTATTCTATGGTTTGCCTTGGGGAATTAGTGCCACATTTCCACCCTGATTGCATTTTCTCTGTGAAAACCTTAAAAATATGCATTCTAATACAAAGCAATTTCAATAACCTGCTATAGCATGGCTTTCACACATTTTCTTTCTCCTTAATTCTGCTGGACACAGTCACTTACTCCTTAGATTGCATCCCTGCTTTAACACAGTCCTTCTTTAACTCATTTGTATGTTAATCTGTTTATAAGCTCTTCAGGATTTTGGGGATAGAGAACAGAGAGAACTGTGAGCTTTTATGTACCAGGGAATTGTGGAAAAGCAGCAGAGATTCTGCTGATTCCTTCCTTGGAGAGATAAACAGCCTGTCCTTAACAAAATAAACCTTTATATTTGTAGCTAATTAGAAAAAAAATTAGTTTGTGGTCAGTGTAAGCTGTTTAATTATCCCCATACCTACCCCAAGAGAAAAAAGAAAGCAACTAGTGACAAAGTCCTATAGGAGACACACCAGCATGACCGTGTGTACGTTGAAAACTGAATTTTTATTGAGAGCTTTGTCTTCTGTTAAATGCTGAAATAAACTGAATTTATACAACCAAGTAATAAGTGGTGTGGCGGTTCTTGTTCGGTGCTATCACAATTCCGTGAGGGGAGTAAAGCCCTCAGGGGTAGAACCGGAGCGGGCGCCTGTCGGCGCTGCCTCAGAGATCCCGCCCGGCTGCCCTCAGCGATCCTGCCTTCCCTTCCCGCTGCCTTCAGCGATCCCCGCTCCCTTCTCACCCGCCTTCCCCCAGCAATTCCGTCTTCCGCCCTTCCTTCCCGCTCCCGTCAGCGATCTCGCTTCCCTTCGCGCCTGGCTCTCCTCACAGATCCTGCCCCCTTCCCACCTCCCTCAGCGATCCCGCCTTCCCTGTCCGCTCCCCTCAGCAATCCCGCTTCCTTCCCGCCCTGCTCCCCTCAGCGATCCCGCCTTCCGCCCTTCCTTCCCGCTCTCCTCCGCGATCCCGCCTTCCTTCCCCGCTCCTGCCCTTTCTGCGCCGCTTCCCTCAGCACTCCCCCACCTTCTGCCCTTCCCGCTCCCCTCAGCGTTCCTGTTTTTCCCCTCCTCGCCCTCCCGCTGTCCTTGATGTCAGTTTTTTTATCGCCTTTGAAAGTGTAATTTATATGAAATTACTTGTACAAGAGGAGTTTGCTTAGTAAAGGAAAAAACCTGTTTCAAGCCATGCGTTAAGATTACATCACCCAAGTAAATGTGTATTACGTGGGCGGAGACTACACAGTAAGCGGGCGTGTTCATGTGAATTTTACTGTATAACAGATGTAACTTTCTACCCCTTGACGGGTTGATTAGTGGGAACGTCCTCCTCGCACGCTGTGCTGAAAAAACAATGTCTCCTTTCTAAGGTAAAATCTGTGTCCACAGAGCTCCTAAAAACGAGACCACCCTGCGCACTCCCGCCCTTCGCTCCCGCTCCCCTCAGAGTTCCCGCCTTCCGCTTTTCTTTCCCACTCCCTCCATACTCACAGAATTACAAGGTTGGAAAAGACCTCCAACATCGAGTCTAACCTTTGACTTTTCCCCGCTTTATCACCCAGACCAGAGCACAGAGTGCCACGTCCAGGCGTTCCTTGGACACCTCCAGGGATGGGGACTCCAAACCTTCCTCGGCAGCCCCTTCCAATGCCTGAGCGCCCTTTCCATTAAGAAATTCCTCCTGATGTCCAACCTGAGCCTCCCCTGCCTCAGCGTGAGACCATGTCCCCTTGTCGTATCACTGGCTGCCTGGGAAAAGAGACCCACCCTCACCTGGCCTACCACCTCCATCACTGCCCTGCCTCGCGCCCTCCGGTCCCCTCAGCGCTCCCGCCTTCCGCCCTTCCCGCCCCGCTCCGCCCTTTCCGCCCGTCCCTCGCGCTCCCCTCAGCGCGCACGCGCTCTCCCCGCCCTCCCCAACGCCCGCCTGAGCGCGGCGGATTCAAACGGGGCTCGAACGGGGCCGCGGGAGCCGCGTCCTCCTCCCCCGGCCGAGCTTCCTCCTCCCCCGGCCGAGCTTCCTCCTCCCCGGCCGAGCGGCTCCGGCCCCCGCGGCTGAGAGGGTGGGACCGGGACCGGGATACACTCGCGCTGCGTCCGGTAAAACCGGAGGAGAGACGGGCGCTGCCGCCGCGCCCAGCGGGTGACCTCGGTCCCTCAGGGTATCCCGGTCCGCCTCAGGGCGTGCTGGTTCCACGCAGGTAGGGAGGGTGGGTAAGGCGGCAGGTCTCAAAGAATGGATTTAATAATCGCGGCAGTTGATAGTATTTTAAGCCAAAAGCGAAATAAGGACTTTTTTTTAAAGTTTCCAAGTGTGAGCCGCCGGAGGGAGCTGTGTGAGCGCTTAGTGCCAGGCCACGGTGTTAAATGCGAGAGTTTGTCACATTGTATAGTTTTTTCTTTTAATCAATTTCTGTCTATAATAGGGTTAATAAATCTATTATTAAAGACTATATAGTAGTCGATATATAATGCTCTTTTTGGTGCCTCCAGACTTTGCTAACGACTCTGTTAATTTTTTTTTTTTTGCTTAATTGCGTTTTAAAAAAAACCATCTCTTTAAACATCATCATCTGATGTAATATCCCTGAGAGAACCTTGTAAAACTGCCTTATATAAACCAGGTATTTCTTGGGTTTTGCAGTAAATTTCCAACTCCTTTTCTTAGTGGACACTTCAATATAATAAGGATGCTCCCAGTCTCATGAGGAATCACTGCACTGCTATCACACTGCATTTATCTCCAGAGTTCTGGGAAAATTTATTGGCTTGTCTAGTGCCAGTCCCTTTATGCTTCCTTTCCTGCCTTCAACTTAGTAAGATAAAAGAGAATTACTTAATTTACTGTTTCATTTATGTTCCCTTTGCTTCTTTGACAGATCAGGGACCTTCCAAAAATTCTGCTTTTGTGCACAGTATTTGCAGCTTGGATCTTTGTTAAATTTCTGCCTTCATTTTTGTTCCCCCTCAGTGTGATGATGAAGGATATGGCGTCCTCAGACCTGGAACATTTATGCTTCCACATCAATGCGAAGATTTCAAGTATTAAAAAGTGTATCCTATTGAGAAACATAGGTAAACAAGAGCAACAGTGGTGTTTGGTTTGCACTTCATTCCAAGAAAGGCACGGGGCAGCTGCAGCGTGTCCAGGGAAGGGAAGGGAGCTGGGAAGGGGCTGGAGCCCCAGGAGCGGCTGAGGGAGCTGGGAAAGGGGCTCAGGCTGGAGCAAAGGAGGCTCAGGGGGGACCTTGTGGCTCTGCACAAGTCCCTGACAGGAGGGGGCAGCCAGGGGGGTCGGGCTCTGCTCCCAGGGAACAGGGACAGGAGGAGAGGGAACGGCCTCGGGCTGGGCCAGGGGATGCTCAGGTTGGACACGAGGAGGAATTTCCCCATGGAAAGGGTGGTCAGGCATTGGAAGGGGCTGCCCAGGGAGGTGTTGGAGTCCCCATCCCTGGAGGGATTTAAAAGCCCTGTGGTTGTGACATTTGGGACACAGGTTAGTGGTGGCCTTGACAGTGCTCTGGGGGTATAGTTGGGCCTGGTCTTAGGGGGCTTTTCCAAACTAAATGATTCCATGGACTCTGTTGGCTGTGCAGAGTACAAGGCTGACAGTTTGGCTTGCTACTTCTCCTGGCTGGCTATGGTGGGTGGGGAGCAGAGAGTTAAATAATCACTGCTTGTGAAGGGGAGGAACATCAGATTTTGGTTTTTCTTGGAGGCTTTGTAGCTTAATGTTTGCTCTTTTACAGGTGAAGACGAACGCCGCAAAGCTGCCCTCCATAAAATAGGGAATGAGGTGATCCTTATACATGAACTCCTGAATCAAATAGAAACTGAAGTTAAACAGCAAGAAAAACTGAAGGATTTGCTAAAAGTAATCTTTTTTTTTCTCCCATTCATAAAATACTGAAAGATTCAAAGAAGTCTTTGATACATATGTAGGGGGTTTTTCCCTAGATCCTTAGTGATGTTTGGATGCATGTGCTCACAAGAGAAACTGGGGCTTGGAATAGGCTTGCTGATGGTTTGTTAAGTTCTCCAGCACAACAAACATTGGAAATTGTATTTTTCAAAGCTTATATATGTAATCATAGAATTGTAGAATGGTTTGAGTTGGAAGGGACCTTAAAGCTCATCTAGGGCCACGCCCTGCCATGGACACGGACACCTTCCACTGTCCCAGGCTGCTCCAAGCCCTGTCCAGCCTGGCCTCGGACACTGCCAGGGATCCAGGGGCAGCCACAGCTGCTCTGGGCACCCTGTGCCAGGGCCTGCCCACCCTCACAGGGAAGAATTTATTCTTAATATCTAATCTAAGCCTACATTCCTTCATCTTAAAGCCATTAAAAGCAGGTCTTTGTCACTGGCCTTGAAAACATGTCTTTATCATATAGATACTGTGATCTAAAGAGGAGTTCTACTTACGTATCTTTGCAATAGCTGTGAAAAGTATTCAGTTATTATTCAGTCTGTTATTCTACTGTGTGTTTGCACTGCCTTTATTTGTTAAGTCTTTTGTGGAAGTGTTGTTTGGGGAATGTAGGTGAGTTTACCATAGTGTCTTGTCTCCACTACCACCATTCTCCTGAGCAGGGTGTATTGCTAAAGTTCCTTTTGCCTGCTCAAATTCCTCTGACATTCTGAGGGCAAGGACAGACGCTCCTTGCTCTGTATCTTTACTAGTTTCCCTGGAGAAATTATGGGGTAAGGAGGTAAGGTGATGGGGAGAGAGTAAGGGACACCTCTTAATAAAGCTGAAAATTAATTTAGCATTGCCCTAATTTTATTTGCCTGATGCTAGTAGGTTCAGATTTCTGATATAGTCTCATATTACTTTCAGGAGATGCAGAAGACTGCTGAGAGAGATCAAAATGAAGCACAGCACCTCCTTGAACACATTCCACCCTATCTGCCCAAACCAACTCAGAGCTGGTATGTGGTACATGAGCCTGAAGGATTCAGGCTGCTCCTGTTAGTGTCCAGCTGCAGCGCTGTACAGCTCCTTTCACTCCACATTAGCTGAAATTTTGGGAGACAAGGTCATTGAGTGTATTGATTCTGGATGTGGCTCTTGTCCAGGCTTGCGCTAGCACCCCAATAAATCCATCAGATCAAGTCCATAAAATACTAAGTTATTCCAATGGGAGCTTCCAGGGGTAGGTGTGATGTAGTAGAAAGCAAGTGCTTCTCTGAGTCTGAGAATCCCTTGCTTTAGAATCAGCAACACACTGATTTCATAACTGTAGTGCCTACGGATTTAAGGGCTAGTGACCCAAATGCTGGGTCACTTAGAAATGAAGTTTGCCTCTGCCCTTCCAAATACAACTTAAAAAACAAAAATCTGCTAGCTCAATCATCTTTCTGTGGGACTTTGAATTGTGTTTGTGGTACTTTTGTTCTCTTTTCCCTGTAGCAGCCTTATATTTATTTCAGCTAGATATGACATCCCCTTGCCTTGGAGAGGGCTGTGGTAAGAAGCTTTTCAGAGTCAAGTAGCTCAAGTGTGTGAAAATGACAAGTATGTGAAATAACAGCTGTTACTCAGAAAGCTTCTAAAACATTTAATTCCGACTGAGTTTCTCATCTTTTTCTCTGGCCTGTTGGAGTTGCTTTCTTTTCCTGCAGTGATGCCAGCTGGGGTCAATTGCAGAGTCATAGTATCGGGGATCCCAGAATTTCATTCCCACCTTGTAGCTTGTCAGAAGGCAGTGCATTAGCTTGAATTCAGTGCTTCCAAGATGTGCCCTGAATCTACCAGCTTTACTTGGTCTGGTTCCTAATGCCAGAGAAGCCTCAGTCTCAAAACATGACAGATACATTCCAGCAAAGTAAAAGGTTAAATATGTGGAAAGAGGCTTCCAGAAGAGAAAAATGAACTGTAATTTTAGTTAGTGTGTAGCAGTATTGTCATTGGTGTAGGTATTGAATTGAAACTGTTCTTAGCTGGTGAAGGGATGACTTGTGCAGAAGCTTTTTTCTTATTCCCACCTTCTAGACATAAACCCTCAGTTTAGGAAATGGCCTCTCAAAATGTCTCTAGAGGTCTCTTGTTCCTTTTCAATTTAGATGTTGCTTTTTGTGTGTGTGTGTAAACATTGAAGTTTTTCAGAAATTACCACTTGGATTCTGCCTTCCTGTCGTAACTTACTTTCTTAATGTAGGAAAACCTTTCTCTTAACTTTGTGTTAGCTCCTGGAAATTGCTTAGATGTAAATGAGGCTTGTTTCGTGCTTGATTGTGCCGCCTCTGATACCAAAAGAATTTTTGGGATGTTGGTCTCCCTTGCAATCTCATCCTGCTTGTGATCAGGAAGTTAATTGTGATATGGCTTTAGCTGGTTCTTCCCTCTCTAGAGAAAACCACAATATGTAAAACCAACCAAACTTTTCTGATCATTTTATGCAGATTGTGCTCTGCCAGCTCACAGCTGCTGTTCTGTCAGTGTCAGTTTGTTGCTGGGTTTTCTTGAGTAATAATACATTGTATGACAATGCCATTTGTCACAGCACACTTTCTCCTTTTGTCCCCATTTTGTCACTTCTTGGTGGTCGCTGTGTTGTGCAGTGGAGGGTCGAGGAAGTGTAAGAAGGAACGTAATTGTTCAAAATTCACTGTATCACTGTAAATATGTTTTTAGGCCTCTTACCCAAACCTTCCTGCACTGACCTCCTCCGTTTCTGTTTGTTCCCCTATGTCCCCAGATGTGTGGGGACATACATAATGGGCTGATGAGTGATTTTCGTGAGATAGTGCGGAAAGCAGAGGAGCACTTGAATGCTGGTAAGACAGGCCTTGAAGTCCCTGGGAGAATGAAAACACCCACACAGAGAAACTGAACGATTCATGGCTTTAGCTATTGTTTCTCTCCTGTATTCTTGGGTTTTCTGTTCTTGTTTACCAGAGGAATCTCACTGAAACAAAAAGCAAGTTCAATATATCTCAAGCTCTTTGTATCCCACATGTTTGTTGAGAGCAGTTTCTCATTCCACCAGAGCCAGATTTTGTAAACAAGTGTCAGTTCTTTCTTTTTCATGGTTCAGGTCAGCGGTGAACTATGTCTGTACCACCTCACTGCAGCAGTGCAGAGGCAAGGGAGTGGGTGGGATCACAAAGGAGGGGTGCCTGGGGCTGGGGAATCATCTCAAAAAGGTTTGTTGCAGTGTGATAGACAGCAGGAGACTGAGACTGGAGCGTGGGAGGAATGAAGTTTCAAGATGTGAACTTGCTTCCCTTGGTTCTTGTGTTTATCCTTTCATTCCAAAGCCACCTCCACCACCACCCAAAATTTGCCGTCCTTCCCTCCTGTTTGCTGACATTCCCTGCTAGCTGCAGGGTGCCAGGATTGTTTTGTTGTTGTTGTTCAGATGCAAACAGATGTTTTTCAGATGATGACATCTGAGTAAGTTTAGCGGCAGATGTCCTGGGTTTCAGAAGGGCTCTGTGTTGTGTCACGGCGCAGGGCAGAGCTGCTCCTGCCCCCGTGTCACTGACCAGGCAGTGTGGGAGCCCAGCAGGTGGCACTCGCTGTCCTCTCCATGGCACTTGTCTTCCTTGGGGACGGGACACTGGGTTTGGCGATGTCACATCAAGTGACGCCTCAGATCCTGGCCCTGGGGTTGACAGATGGGACACTGCTGTGCCATTCGCTGCTCGTGGAACCCCATGTCCAGCAAGGATCTCTTGTGGGAAAGTCAGATCCAAGTGGAGGACCAGTTCCTTGTGCCAGGTCAGCTCTGTACTGCTTTAGTTCATTCTGTTGCACATCCCAGTAATGTCCACATGTTCTGATAACAGTGGATTTGGCCATATGCATCATCTTTACTGTCCTGCTGAGGAGCAGCTGGGTGGGTGGCTGGCAAATCCCTTGGGGTTTGAGGCTCTAAGTTGAGGGTTTAGAGAAAGGGTGGATTTATAAAAATAATGTTCTAATAATCAGGAATAAATCAGGAAATTCTGTGACCTTTGGGATCTTGCCTAAAAAAACTTTTTAAAGTATTAAAAAAAAACCCCAGTCTGGTAGGTGGCATTGAATTTCTTTGTTTCAAAAGTTTAATGGGTGAGTCAGGCTTCCCAAGATTTGAACCTCTTTCAGAGAGCTGTGAAGTATTTCAAATCTGCCCATTAAGGCTGCAGCTCTGTGCTGTGTTTTATCTGATAAAAAGCCAGGCCTTGTGTTGTGTGAAATGTAACGGTACATTGAATTCTGAGCTGTGCCACGCTGCACTTGGACTGCTTCCAACTCACCTGCTAGCAGCCTCTGTAGCAGAGAAACCAAGAGCTGTGCTGAAGTCAGCTGAAGGATATGATTTGAAACGGAGCAGGCTTGCTGTACTGATGTTTCTTTTGTGAAATACTATTATTTGTGTTCATCCAGCCTAACAGATAGGCTGGAACTTAGGTCTGTGACTAAGCAGACTTAATAGTGTAATGGAATTCTCCTTACTACTTACCTGCTGTTTATACACTGAATATTCCTTCATTTTACAGCATCACGGTGCCGACTGGGAAACAAGAAGAGCAAGCAAAGGCCGTACAACCCGAATGTGCAAAGAAACCTGCAAAAGATACAAAACTCATTAAAGAAGCAGCATTAATAACCATGGAGGAGTTTGAAAGTGTTCCTGCGTAAGTAAGCGTGGCTTCCCTCACACTCTGGCATATCAATTTGGCTGGCACACATAGGTTTGGAAGAGTGACCTCTTGCAGAACTGGGACTGACAGAGATGGTTTGAAATTTTTCATGGGGTGAAACATGATAACTGCTCCAAATAGTTTAAATGCAACACTAGCAAACCTGAAAATGGAATGAAAAGAGTTAATTGGGCTCTTTTTTATGCTGGTATTAGGAAGATGAAAATGGATCAGTTAAAACCCAAACCTCTTCTCTCAAAAGTCACTGTAATTGTATGAACAGAGATTTTTAAGCTAACTAGTGAATCCTTATCTTGTTTTGAGAACTGACATTAAAAAAAAAAAAAAAGAGCCATCATCTCATAAGATGAAAGGTTTGCTTACATATAGAAGGAAAAATAATGATAAATGCTGTTTTTATTTGACCCAACTATTGGTTTCTGGAAACTTCAAGTCTTGACTTACCAGTCTGTTTTGAGACAGGAACAGAAATCAGACTTGTTAAAAGCAAAAAACCACTTTGCACTGAAATTCCCAAATTTCTGGAATAGAAATCTGTGCATACATTCCCCTAACAGCAGGACCTGATTAATGGATACCCTTGTCTGAAGTCTGCCATACAGTATTACAGTTGGAGATGAGGTCAGTGGCTCTGACCCAGGAAGAGGTGACCAGTCCGGGGAGATGGTCCCGAAAGGAATCGCCTTCCCGAGGCCCAGTGTCTTCCTTCAGCTGCTGGCAGAGGGGCCCTTGCAGAGGCTGCCAGCTCTTTAGTGATTCTCAGCTCGTGATTCCAGCTCAGCTCTGCAGGGCAGCCTCCAGGCCAAGCCAGACCAGAGAGAGAGACGAGAGGCTCATGTGGCTGGTTCCACACGGAAGGTAGCTTAATTGTTGGTCCCCTCCAGCGAAGGGGAAAGCCAGGGATGAGAACTCTCTCTGAGTCCCACAGGGGCAGAGGGCTTGCTTTTATAGGGATACAGGGGATGGGTGAAGGCCAATGGGTTACAGAGGATCTGGGATGGGTACAGGCCAATGGGTTACAGAGGATCTGCATAGGGTCTCCTAAAGGATTGTGGGTCTGTCTTTTCTCGCCGTGACCAAAGAAGTGGTTGCCTTTCCAGGGAGTCCTGCTGGGCGATTGCAAAATCTCTTATCTCAGCAGAGATCCCTCCAGGGCAGGGGCTGGGCATACCCCACAATACAGGAATAACTTCTTAAATGGCATTTTCGGGGCATGAGTAAATATTTCTGCAAAAAGAAGAAATTTCTCTTGATGCCTAAGGCTAAATTGTTATTGAGACTCTAGATTCATTGTGTTCCCTGACAACACCTGTTTCAATAAGAAATACGTTTTTGAGTCTGTACTTTACTTGAGGCTTTCCAATAATTTTCTCTATAGCCTTCAAAATTTTCAGGTGAGTAATGTCCATTTTCTCCCTTATCCTGAATGTTGAGCTAATGATAAAGGACTTCTGGTTACTTCTTAGAAGAGCATGCACCTGGTATTTTTATTCTGCAGATCACCTCAGATATTTTGTGGATTTACTCCCTTAGGTAGTTCTCTCCTGATAAAATTATGGGAGGATAAAGCTGGAGCATGGGAATTTTTGGTCTTTATCTCTGCTGTGGCAAGAGAAATAGACACAGACCATTCCAGCCAAATACTGTTTTAACTTCCAGGTAAAGCTATTATCTTCCACATCACAAGACAGGTAGTTGTGACACTTCAGGGCATGGTTTAGTGGTAGCCTTGTCAGTGCTGAGGGAAAGGTTGGACTCGATGACCTCACAGGGCTTTTCCAACCTAAAGGAGTCTATGATAATCCTTGAAAGTATAAGGTTTTCCACTGCTCTTCGTGGGTGTGGAGGATGGGGACAGAGGCCAGACATCCTCTTCCTATTTATTACAGATTCACAAAATCACAGAATAAGCTGAGTTGGAAGGCACTGTTGTGGAAAGGTTGCAGCTGTGTTGGAAGGCACCCATTATGGAAAGGTTGCAGCTTAGACTGTGCTGGAAGAGCTCTAGAAATAATTTAATTTTATTCGGATGGGAGAAGCATGTTTGTTCTGTGAAGGAAAATTTACATGAATTTACATAGATCTATTAATCTACCAGTATTTCTGTTGCCTGGCAATGCTGTAGTACAAAATTGAGGGAGTACTTGCAATTTCACATACTGATTGACCAAACCCAAGCAGCAAATATTTGTAACCCAAATTTTCTTACCTAATGTATTCCCTTGGAAGAACAAGAATTTGGTTCATGGCCCAGTTCTTCTGGTGAGCACTGGGGGTGGGAAGTGGGCACTGAAAAATCAAGGTTGTTTTCACCTACTTTGTGTTGAACATGAAAGAAAATCTATTCCTAAACGCCATCAGGCCAGTAAAAGGGACACAGGCTTCAGTGCCTTCATAGTCCTAGGACTGGGCAGCAGGTATTTAACAAAGGTACACACTGTGTTAAGGGGCAGACATGAAAGACCTTGATCAAATAGAACACTTTGCACAATAAGAAACCTGCAAATTATTTTACCCTTCAAATCTGTTGCAGGAAGGCACTCTTTGGAGGAAGATAAAGGACATTTCACCATACCTGTCTTTGTTAACTTTTGACTTTGAGGCAAAGGAAAATGCTTTATTCTAGTGTCTAGAATTCTTGCTGCTTTCTAAAATTCTTACTGCTCAAAGTATTTTAGAATCTGTGCATTCATTATGACTCAAGTCTCAGAAGATGGTGACTGGGAAGAATACATGGCTGTTTAGCCTAACCCTTTTTGAGAGAGCAGGGGGTGGCCATTACAAGGTTTATCTCTTTTAGAGTGGTATATATGTGATATATTGATGTTATTCTTTTCTCTGAGGAACACAGCACTGTGCTCCAGTTTTCTTACCTATGGAAAAAATGCTTTGAAAAAGTGCTTCTGTGGATTAAAAAAAGAAACTGACTGGATCACTTTTTTTTTTTTTTATGAAGAGTTCTGAATTTTATTGCATTTGGAATAGTGAAGCAGATTTTAAAGTTATTTTAAATCTAAATTAAATGCCTGAATTTGGAACTTCTCAACTTTGTATTTTTATATTAGTGTACGTATGGACTGAAATAAATGTCAGCATTAACGGGTTTGCCAGCCATGGTTGGGTAGAAATATCAGAAGGCTGTGGGACAGCTGGAGTTTTTATGATCCTTAGTTATGCACAGAATAAAAATTCCATTTGGTTTTGACAGAGTTTAATTTCAGATTAAAGCATCTTGGATGCCTGAGGGCCTCTCACAGAGCACTCAATTCCTAGGTTTAGACATCCCAGTCCTGCCTGTCTGTTTCAGCTTCAGGATGAGCTGAGGTGCTCCCTTGGCTTTATTAAGTGTGTTCACTGTCTGTGTGTTGGCAGGGGGAGCACAGGAAGTTAAATAAAGGTATTTTATGCCTCTGGGCTTAGCTTCCCTCGCTCTACTCTTTCCCCTGTGGCACAGGGAGGCAGAGAGAGCAATAAACAGCAGTTAATGCACACAGGCAAAGCCTTGCTGTGGTTAAAGGCTGTGTTTGTGCTATGGCTGCAGTTCGGGGGTGGTACTGCTTTTATTACTGGTGCAAAGTGGAGCGTTTTTATAACTACAAGATGGCTGCACCTCCAACACTGAATTAATCAAGGTGTCAATAAAGTTGAAAGCTGGCTGCAAGTAATGTAGTGGCAACTAAGTTTCCAACTCAGTTTGGAGGCAGAGCAATTGCTTTGAATTCAGGTTTTACACGCCTCCTGCAAGCAGGTCTCCGTGGCAGGGACGGGCTGCTGTTGAAATCTAGTGCACTTATTTTTAGTTGGCAATTGCAGAATGCCTGCCCGAATTCTGGTTTGGAATACTGAACTTGTAATTGATTATCTACTTCTGCTTTAAATTCTTTGTGTGTTCTCCAAAGATTGAGCTTGTCCCTTCAGACTAAAACAAGGGATGAACTTGCTGTTCATTGTCTTTTCAGTCTTGCTGTCCCACAGCTTTTAGCCACCTGCTCCACTGACCTAAAGCATTTGTTCTTAAAATGAATTGTAACACTTGTCTAATTCCTCGTGTCTGCAAACCGATACTGAACCAAACAGAAAGAACCAGGTTTGGTTTGTTGTAGCAGCTGAATGAAGGCCACAGGACAATTCAGGTTGCAAGGCTGGCCTGGCTCTTACTGCCATTTTGGGGGGCAGGGGACGGGTGGTGGTGTATTTATCTTGGTGCTTGTCATTTGAGTTTCAGATTTCATTTTTATATAATGGCTTCTCAGTATGCAGCACAGTTCCTTTTCCTTGAAGGCATGGCTTTACATCTATAAATACTGAATAGCCTTACTTGCAAATATTCCAGTGTTCTAGTATTTCCACATCACTTTGTTCTTTATCTTCTGTGCTTCCTGTACCTCTAGGCTGTTATCAACAGATCTTATTCTTCTAGTACTAGTATTATGAAATGCCCTGAAAGTTCAGAAATGGATGCTGGTGGTGCAGAACCATATCTGTACAGCTCAGGAGGCTGCACAGTCAAATACAGAAGACAACACAAAACTAGTAGTTCTTCAAAAAAACCCAAATAAATGGCTATAAGATCAAACACAGGTTATTTGTGGTGATAATATGAATCAAATTGTGCTCCTAGGCAAACATTTCATTTCATGCTGTTGTCTGCAAAGTTACTCGATTTTTCTGTGTTTGTAGTTTAAGTGGTATGCTATAAAAACAACCTCTATTCCATTTTGAAAAGCTTTTTACAGCTTAAACACTGAATACATTCGGCTTCTTAATTTAGCTTTCTAATATTTTCTCTTTCTGGTTTAGGTTCTGTCATGGCCTTTCTACCTTCAAGATTGTTAAACAATCAAGGAAACAAACAGAATTAACTACTACTTGTATTCATTAACATAAAGCAGGAGAAACTGCCTTTAGCTAGGAATGGCTTGTTCAGTTACGGCTGATGAAAGAGAAGAATAAACACAGAACTTTGTGACTTTCTGGTTACTGATTCTTATTTTTATTTGTAGGTATATGAAAGGCCGTCTCACATATGATCAGATCAATGCAGTTGTTCAAGAGATGAACAAGGCCGTGGTGGCCAAGTACAAGATCTTGTATCAGCCTTTGAAATCTATGAGTGTACCAGTCAGGAATCTCTACGACAGGTTCATGGAAGAAGAAACTAAGGATACAAGAGGTATTTTTTTTTTCCCTTTGTTAGTACTAAACTCATAACACTTGGATGTTGCAGGAGAAGTATAAAAATACTGGTCTTTTTTCCAGTATTTTTGAATTAAGAGTTTCCCATACTGATTGAGTTGCTTTTTGAGTGTTTTCATTGAAAACATGTCCCTTTGATGATGTGTCATGGTAGAAACTTCGAGTACACAAAGATTTCGTTTGGAATCACTACAAGGTCTGGAAACTCTTAGTTTGATAACCAAACTGTGTAAATGTGGTTTCAGTTTTTAAATTTGATTGGGCATGAAGTATTAAAAATTTGTTCTGAAGTTGGGACATCTGGCTAATTAATTGTGCTGCAGTGGCTTTGTGGAAGAGACATGTCTGTCTGAGAATCTTAAGAAGTTTTCTCCTCTTCAAAGCGTAGAGGGAGTGAAAATCAACCAAAATACCTTCCTTTCAATTGAAAAGCAAGTTGTACTTTCAGGCTAGTTTTTCCAAAGATATGTGGCACAGTAAATCTCTGATATTAAAATCTTCTTTTTGGCATGCCTCTCCTCTTGAGAACAAGTATGTAATTATTCCTGGAGGGGTGTACTGCACATGTCAAGCTTGGTGATGTCCTTAAAATGCCCTCATGTTTCTGAGTTCAGGCACAAAGAGTGGCGCAAACTCTATTCTGCTTCAAGGAAAAAGACCTTTCTCTGACAACACCATGGCACCCACCTCTCTGTTTCTGCCCTGAGCATTCACCTGGTACTCAGGAGTCCCCTGAAGACAAACTGCAACTTCTTCTTCCTTCCTTCCTTCCTTTGGTTTTGCTGTTCTTCAAGACTCAGGATATTATAGTATGGTATAGTATATCACTGACTTCTGGATTCTAAATGCAGCTTTTCTGTAGGGAGGGAGTTCTGATCTAATGGACCTGTAAGATAAACACAGAACCACAGAATGATCTGGGTTGGAAGTGGCCTTCAAGATCATCCCATCCCACCCCCTGCCCTGGGCAGGGACACTTTCCACTATCCCAGGCTGCTCCAAGCCCCATCCAACCTGGCCTTGGACACTTCCAGGGATCCAGGGGCAGCCACAGCTGCTCTGGGCACCCTGTGCCAGGGCCTGCCCACCCTCACAGACAGCAATTCCTTCCCAATATCCCATCCATCCCTGCCCTCTGGCACTGGGAAGCCATTCCCTGTGTCCTGTCCCTCCAGGCCCTTGTCCCAAGTTCCTCTGCAGCTCTCCTGGAGCCCCTTTAGGCCCTGCCAGGGGCTCTGAGCTCTCCCTGGAGCCTTCTCTTGTGCAGCTGAGCACCCTCAGCTGTCCCAGGCTGGCTGCAGAGCAGAGGGGCTCCAGCCCTGGAGCATCTGGGTGGCCTCCTCTGGACTGGATGCAGCAGCTCCTTGTCTTTCTCATGTTGGGGTTGTAGGGCTGGGCACAGGACTCCAGGTGGGTTATACAAAGATCATTGTTGTAAAGGGCTTTATTAAAAGCATTCTAAGCACATGCAGCTGGATAAATTCATGCCACTGGCTTATGGTTTGGGCTGTGATGATTTGGTTTCTCTCTAAGCATGTTTTGCCTCAGTTGAACAGCAGCTTATATTAATCTGGGATTTCTTAAAATACTGGCTTCATCACATTTAATTTACAACATGTTTGTGGTTTCACTGTTCCTATCCTTAGGACAGTAGTAAGGAGTTTGAGCCCACAGTTGTAGAGGAGAGGCTGAACACTAGAAGAGCCCTTCTAGGCCTGGAGTGCTGCTCAGTCTGCACCGTGATCCACACTAGCCTTGGCTGCAGTGAAGAAGCCATTCTAGCAACTTGAGAAAGCTACAGCTGGTCAGAGAATTTTCTGTCAGAAGGCTGGGGAGTTTAAGTCTGAAAAATCAAAGTGCTAATTCAAGTACCTGAGAGATGGTCTTTATTTCTTTTTTGCCATGGAAAGTTCAGTTAGGAAACTAGGACGTTCAGAATCTGATGGAGTGTGTGTATTTGTGTGGTAGATGGTTTTGTTCAGGGGTTTTTTTGTGACTAATCATCCAGAAAGTCTAGAGAAAAGTCCTGGCAGGCTGTCAGATGGTTCTTATCTGGCCAGCACAAAATGATTAAATGTCTTCATCCATTGCATTTTTCATTATGACATTCTGCATTCATTGATTTGTTTGCTTAAATCTCTACTGCAAGTGTCTCTCTTCTTAGGATTCCCACTGGTTCTCAGCCTGGGCTGATTGCCAGCTGACCTCTTCTCTGATTCCAAGATGAGAGAAGATGCTGCCTGGTTTATCAGGGTCGCTTCCAGCCACTCAGATGATTCAGTGAGTTTAGCTGGTTGTTTAGCAAATGGCCCAAACCACCACCCTTCATCCAGCTCTGATTTCTTCACAAAGAAGATCCTGCTACGCTGAATGTTGCCACTCTGGATCGGGAGCAAATATAAGGAGGAATCTCGTTTTATCAAAATTCAGGACGTTCTGATGCTTCCCCCAGATGTAGCAGACTGTGAAGGCAGCATGCAGGTTATGCCTGGCTTCCCAACACTGTCTGGGTGTATTGGTGTTCCTGGAAGTTGTAAATGGTCTCTATCCTACAGTAGTTCTATTTTGAGCAGTAATGCAGTTCTTCTTTCTTTTCCTAGTAAACAAACTTCCTACTTCTCATCTGTATGTGGATTTGGTGGCCTTACAAGCTCTGAGATTCCAGCATAGCTCCTCTCTGGGGAAAGATCTCTAGATTTTGACAGTTATTGTCTCTGGAAGATTCTACTCCCTGTGAGACGTGTGTCACCAACTCATGAGACACCCAGGCTGTGAGAAAACATGATCTGTCATTTCTCAGCTCTGTCTAAGCAAGACTTTGGGAGACATAAACATAATTCTTGGACCTTAGATCTTTACTGGCATCTTCAGTTTTCCAGCTTGAATCAGCTACTTCCCAGCTAAACCTGAAGGACTTAACAGGAGGAAGAGATGCTCCATCTTTTCTAAGATGTCACTGCCTCTGTGTTAAGGATAAAACAAGGAGGGAGAATGCTATCTTCTTTTTCCAAGCTGGAACACTCCTACCCCTGTATCCTCCTTCTCATTAGACTTGGAAGCGTAATACTACACATAATTTAGGAATCATTTAGGCTGGAAAAGGCCTGTAAGATCACAAATTCCAGCTGCCAACCCAGCACCATGTTCACCACTAAACCATGTCATCAAGGGGAACATTCACATGTTTTTTGATCACTTCAGGGATGGTGACTCCACCACTGCCCTGGGCAGCCTGAATTTTAATGACAATTTTCTTATGGAAGTAAGTAATCAACTACAGGAAGGGGTGAGCTCTCAGCTCTGATGCAGGACCTCCCTGTGCAATTTTCTTGGAGACACAGGGATGATGCTGTTGCAAGTAGTTAATCTTTTTCTGTAATTTTCTTAAGTAATGATGAATTATTCTTTTCCTTATCTGATATAAGTCAAGGGAATGGTGGGCTACTTAGCTCTGATGCATGCAGGGCTCTGTCCTTATGACAAAGATCTAATTCCAGAACTTGAGTGCCTGCTGGGAGACAGAGTTCATGGAGCAGGGCCTGTGGATCATGCAGAGTGTCTGAACCTCATCAGAAGGCTGGCAATTCTCTTTCTGATGACAAATTTTACAAGTAGAACCAAGTTCCCCATATAGTGTGAGGCCATCCTACTGCTGATTGTAGAACAATGAATTGCAGATTGTGGAATTATGAAGAAGAGGCTGTGCTGTTACTTGTGAAATGCTAACTAGATCCTACAACAGAGTAGGATACAGTTTCTGTAACAAAATTGTTGTTTGTTTTCCAGGACTATTTTTTATTGTGGAGGCTGATATCAAGGAGTTCACTCAGCTGAAATTGGATAAGCGTTTCCACAGCATCCTCAACATCCTGAGGCACTGCCAGAGAGTGAGAGAGGTCCGCGGCTCGGGGCTCGTCCGCTACGTCATCTGCTAACGAGCTCCTCGTGTCTGCCTGCCCAGGAGAGAGATCTGCCACCTGTGTTCGTGTCTCAAAGGCAGCACTGAGGGCCAGGGAGTGGTTTTCAGGCATCTACCCTAAATTAGGAGTGGCGTTGAAGTATTTGAGTTTTGTTTTGAGAAGCTATGGGGAACTACTGTTTTTTGGTAAATTTCAAACCCAAACCAGAAAGGCAACTGGGCTCAGGTGGTTAATCACATTTTCAGGTCAGCACATGAAAATAAATTTCTCTGCATGTTAACAGTGCTCTGTTGCTCCTTTTGTGTTTGTGAGTGTTGGAGGTTAGGATTTTTCCTTTTGTTTTTCTTTCTCTCATGGAATTTTTTTCCCATTTATTGTCTCAGAGATGGGAACGATAGATACTTAAGAGGGACAAAAGATGGGGGGGGAGGAGGGGGGAAGGGGGGCAGTTTGCTACTGTCCCTTAGCTGGGGCGCTTTCTCTGGGGAAGTGTAGGGATACCCAAGACTGGGCTGGGGGTCAGGAGCTGGGATAGGCCCTCGCTCACTCTTGGGGTCAGAGGGGAGACAGGTGAGGTTTTGGTGCTGGGCTGCTGCTGCTGTGGGGAGAATTCACTGCCACTGCACAGTTCTGTGCTGGCACTGCTTCTCCTTGCTGTGGGTGAGCCTTTGCTCGTAAAAGCAGCTGCTGGACTGGGACTTTTTCAACACCTGACCTCACTGGGAGGGACCCTCACCATCTACTCAGGTGCCTCAGGGGAAACCCGGGACCCTGAGCCCCTCTCCAGAGGGAGCATCACCTGGCTGTTTGCGGGAGCCCGGTTGCTGCTGCTTTGAGTTTCTTGCTACACTTTGCTCGGACACCCGCGGCTCCTGGCACGGCTCCAGAGTCTTTGCTACACTTTGCCTGCCACCGCGGGTGCGCTCGCCTCTGCCCATGCAGCCAGCGCTCCGAGGTTCCTGCGGCAGCCCCTTTGGCCATCCAGCCCTCCTGCCCTTACCCTGTGAGGGGAGAGGCGGCCGAGCCCGCGGCACAGCGCCCCCTGCAGGCGGGCAATCCCGGCCGCCGCCCCGCCCGGCCGGGAGCCAGCAGCGCCCCTGGCGGCCGCGAGCGGAGCTGCAGCGCGGGGAAAGGGCCGGCGGCGGGAGCGGCGGCGCTGGGCTCGGCTGCTGGGCACTGGTGCTGCCGGGGTTGGTGTCCGTGGGCCTTGTGATCCATACCAGCAAAGATCTGCTACTCCCTTTCCCATATCTTGCCTGAAAGCCCCTTATTTCACAGTTATAATAATTTGGAGGGAAGGACGTCATATTTCCCAACTTCCTTGGCAGACACCTGTCTTTTAAACAAAGACAACCAGCTGGAGGCTGTGTTTAAGATTCTGTAGCTACTCCAAGGAAGCATTTGATCCTTTTTTTTCTTTATTTTTCTTCAATGCCTCAAACCAATTTCCAGATTTCCTTTTCTCAATCTTTCTTCTTATACTAATTTTATGTTTTGGAGTTTTCTGTATCACTTAAACAGGAAAATCTGAAGTGGTCCGAAGAGTTCTAGATTGAAGACTGGTAATTTTGTTACTCATGTGCTTTTCTAACTTCATCGTGCAGCCAGATTTTTCCTGCAGATCCTCAGAATGGCCGGAAACAGTAGGGGTTTGAAGTGAAAATGTTCACATTCATTATGAAAATTCAGGTCAAACTTGTCCTGGTTTTATTATAAAACTCTTTATTACAGCTTTTGTTATAGAAGCTTGCTTTCAAATGACTTATTGGTGTAGTAAGGTTCAGAGTAGATCTACTGTGCTAAATATAAACTCTGCAAGTAATAAAAACTGTTGTGATAAGAAAAGCTGTGTTCCTTTTCTTTCATGAGCCTGTATCTGCTGTTATCCGAATATCTCATCTAAAATGCCTCCTCTTGTACCCTCACAGCATTAACATGAAATTTAATGGGCAAAATACCCGAAATGCTCTTTGAACTTTGTCAATAAAGCAATTCTGCTGAGTTCCTAGACTCCCTTTCTGTGTATGTCTGTGGTGGTTGTATTTTGGGGTTTTGTTTTTTGGTCTTTTGCTCCGTAATGTTGAGATCCAAGCTGAGATCTGTACTCTACATTGTACTGGCATATATTTGAGGACTCTAGAGATTGCCTTTTGCTTCTGATGGGTATTAAAAACCAGGACCTGATAGTATACAACATAACCCTGCTTTTGCTTACTCACTGTAAAGTCCTGTCAGGTTTTTTCAGATGTCACTGAACCGTTTTGGTTTTTTTTTTTTTTTTTTTCTTTCTTAGCACTTATTTTGGCCTAGGTAAGCTTGGTTGCTGCATGAATTTATTTATTTATTCCTCCTTTTCATGTTTGGTTGTGGAGATTGCAGTTTTTGCTTAATTAGATGTTGGTTAACAGCTTTCATTCTGTTACTATGGAGTTTTTAATTTTCTAAACTATTTTCCCTCAGGCAGATTTTCACAAATGCGCTCATTATTTTAATTCCCTGTCCTAACATTATGTTTTCCTTCTCCCGAGGAACTCTGCACATGGATTGTGGTCACCTACTGTGCCCTTCCACTTTTCTTCCTCCAGAAGCTCTTGCTGGCCTGGGAGCTGGAAAAGAGCAATTCCCGGGTGTCCCAGGGGCTCGATGAGCACCTGTCTCCTGTCTTGGATGAGCTTTTTCGTGTTTCCAAAGCGTTTTGGGAACAAAACGTTCACCTTCAGGAGCTGCCTCAAAAAATGGCTATTTTCTGCAGGATGTGATGTGCACTGATTTCTGCCCGGCCAGTGCTCCCCGTCTCACGGACCAGCAGGCTGGCCGTAGCCCTGGGTACCAGCCCGGCTTGAGACAGCCCTGCCAGACGGTTTAATTTAAACCCTTCCAAAACACAGCCCATGTGCAGCCTCCCAGCGCTCTCTCGCACCCTGCCAGCCGCCAGCGTGGCTGGTGTCAGCTTCGGAAAACAAGGGAATAGAACTGAGGCAACACAAATCTAAATGCCTGGTGCACAACAAGGGAGCTGAAATCGTCCCACAGCCTTTTCTTTTCTCCTCAGTTTGTGATTTCACCCTCGTGGCTCTCTGCCCCTCGGACGGACAGCGGGGGCTGCGAAGAACGGGAGGGCTGGTTGATGAATATGTATTTGGTGAGCAAAGTTGCCTCCTGGGCTGATCTAGATAAACAGGGAGCCCGCAGTGCTGGTGATAATCTGATGTGGTAAATGTCTCGGGCAGAGACGAAGGAAGGGTCTGTTAGATTCTGCCTTGATGGTCAGAAATCAAACCGAGCCCTGTGCAGGGTGTGGGGGCTGGAGGAGGGGAGAGATGCGAGGCAGCAGCAGTGCCTGGCAGGAACAGGGCTGATGAGCTGCTGGACTGGGCTGCTTGCGACAAGAAAGGCACCACACTGTCCCAGGGGAATTGGCTTTTGTGCCTGCCAGAGACCCATGCACGCCTCCAAAAGTTGAGACAAAACCAAGTTGCTTTTTAAAATGCTCTTTGTTCCTGCTGCTTTGCTGTTTTCTCGGTTAAAAAAAAAAAAAAAAAAAAAAAAAAGAACCTTTTTGTTCTCCTTAACTCCTCTTTTGAAGAGGCACTAATGGAAATGATTATCTGCAGAAATCAATGCTCAGAGCAGTTCGTACCCCCTGAGTATTTAGTGCTGCTTGTTGTTTCAGGAGGCAGCGATTTCCATCTGTGAGAGCACATGTTCCCTTTCATAGTGCCCACGAGGAGGAAGAGAAAAGGAGCATTTCATGTCATTCATGGGTCTTTGCTTGTAAGGAGCTGGTCCTGAGCAGAGCTGGCAAGAACTATGTGAGAGAGCTGGGTAAAGAGGCAGTGGATACTAAGGACTATGACAGAGGAGTCTCTGAGATGGAAAAAGTTTCTCCCCCGTACAAGATTTTATCAAACTGTTCTCTTAATTACAAAAAAAAAAAAAAAAAAAAAAAAAAAAAAGATAAATTAAAAAGTGTAAAACCTTTTGTCTAGGGTGGTGCATGCTGTGCCTCGTGGGACTGAATAATCCAGACAAACCACACTGATTGCAGTCAAAGGTCTGCTTGCTTTCCCCTGCATGTGAAATTTGTAGTCTGTGCGCGTCACAACCAGGAAAATATACAGTTAAGCAGTTGCAAAGCTTCATATCTCATAATTAGGCTAATCATTTTCCAAAGTAAGGTACAAAAACAATGGTGCTTGCTTATTAAGTGGCTGATTTTAATTTTTTTAACCTAACTTCTGTGTCACACAGAATTTCCCGGGAACTGGGATGCAATTAAAATGCAGGGAAACTTGTTTAAACAAAACAGCTTTAGACACACTGGGGTTTATATATAGGCAGAGGTACTTTAACACTTTATAGGTACAGACAGAAACATGGAACAAGTTTATTTCCACATGTGTTGCTTTCGAAGCCGAATAAAACACAGTATTTTGGAAAGCTGGGATCAAAATCAATTAAGTGTATTTGTATTTCAATTTATTGGGTTGTAGTCTCAGTTCCCTTGGATGGAGAATTGCACTAGGAAAATTGGTTTTCCCACTTCCTCGATTCTTCATGAATTAACTGAATGCAGATAAATCAGTGGAATATCATAGTGCTGAATAGCAGCACAATCTTTTGTCTGATTCAGTCCAGTAGCGTGTCTTATTTAATTGATGTGAGACTGGTAAGTGATGATGAGTCCAGGCCTTTTCATCACTTTGTTGGCTGAAGCTGTTTGGACTTTCCTGGTATTATTTTAAGGCTGCATAGTAGAAGTTTTGTAAGTTGATCCAATTCCAAGGTTTGCCTTGTTTTTCCCCTTTTTTATTTTCCTTTTTCCCAAATTTCAGGGGGAATTTGTTCCCAGGAGAAGCTCAGCTCCTGTTCCCACCTCCTTTTTTGTGCTGGCCAGCCTCAACTCGCTCATCCCTGCTGATGCAGCTCCTCTTGCCCTGTGCTGAGCAGCAGCATTTCAGTTATGAGCTAACGTCTTATGTTTGATATTTATGCAGCAGCTGAGAAACCTAAATAATTAAATTTCCCTGTGGCCCGAGCAGAAGTTGGATGAGCTGCCTCGTCGATGTGAGCTGTGCTGCCTGGTAGGATTTGCTGGCATAGTGGTCGTTACCTGTGTGCTCATTCCTTAATAGAAACTGCTCCGCTAACCATAAATAATTCAGCTGTGGCTCAGCACGTCAGGTTAACCTTTGGGAACACGCCGAGGCTGCTGCTACGTGCAACCTTTGTTCTTAAAGCAGCAAAATTGTTCTTTCTGAGCAGGGAGAGACCTGCACCTCCCATCTGGAGGGTTTATTTTGCAGCGACGGCCGCGACAAATCATGACTTGGTTGTTGTGCAGGTCTAAGATTTATTCAAACCATTCAGATGTTTGATTTAATAATCCATATTATCCTAGTTGTTTTAGTAGTCTGGTTTTCTGCGATGCCTTCAGCTGCCTCACAGGTATGCAGGGATGTCAGGAAGGCTGAGAGTTGTTACAATACCCACTATGGGAGCATAAGAGTGCTAAATCCTATCGAATTACTCATGGATTATATCTGGGCATCCTTTTCTTCTCAGTTACAAGCAGATGTGATGAATTATCCAGATGTTCAAGGTGCTGTGTTGGCGAAATTTGTCAAAACCCAGTATCCAGCCATCCCTGCTTCCCTACCTCATGCATCTAACACTGCCTCCCCTTCTCCTCGTGCCATGTCCTGGGATGATGGCAGGCAGGGATTCCCATGGGAAAGAGAAACTTTGCAGGTTGGGAATGAGTCACTTCACAGCTTGGGAATGAGTTGGCCAGCAGTGGTAGGTCAGAGGAGACCGGATGGTCACAGCAGACCATAGATTAAAGCAGGAATCCATTTCTGTGGCTATTGCAAAGTAAGCCAATAAAACCAGACAAGATCGGGGTCTACCAAACTGTTAGAAATGGAAAGCAGTCAGTCAGCCTCCTAATTACAGGTGGGGACTTGGCTTGGACTCTCTCTGTGAGGTCCTGGCTGCCTGGTAGGAGAAATTAAAGAGAAGCTGTAAGATGGAAGTGAGGATGGCTAGAAAGGGATGAAAGGGAAAAGTAAGGAACCTGGCTTAGTGCAGAGAGAGATGTAGAACTCTTAGCGATGGGTTCAGGTTTACCCTCGTAGACGTCGAGGGTAACAAAACACAGGAAGGTGTGAGTGCAGAGGAATGATGCACGGGCACTGGAGCTGGCCGTGCTCTAGGTTGCACCAAGCCTGCAGCAAGACCTCAAAGGATTCATCATCCATCCTCTCAGACATGTAATTTCAGAGTCTGCTAGTTCAGGCTAACTGTTCCTTGAATGGGCTTGTTCCTGCCTTGCAGTGGCAGCGGCATTCCGGACGTCCTGCCCTTCCCTCTGCGAGATCTGGGGAATAATTGCAAAGGGAGAAAAAGGCCCATTAACCTTTACCGTCTGCCTTTTCTTGCTGTAATCCAGTTGGTGTTTGTCTTGATGGCGATAATTACACAGAAGTATGTAATTGCAAGACAAATGTTTAATTAAGAGCAGGTTTGTTGCTAGTCTCTTGTCTGCTTCCATCTGGGAAGAGTGTGGTTGTGCCGGTTGTCTTGGCAGCCTGGATCGAAGGTCTGACGAGCCCATTCTGCACCCTTGCTAAAGAGGAAGGAAATAAGTGAAATTAAAGGATTAATGGGACCCTTCATTCCCTGCTGCTGCCATGAGAGTTTCTCACTTCTGTATAATACTTTGCTCCAGACCCACATCTTTTGATGATCAATAAATCAGGTTTATTTTATTAAAATAATTCAGGATGGTGTGTCCTGTCTGGGCACAGCTTCAGGAAAGCTTCTAAGGAAAACTGCTCTTCTAGATGCTGCAGTTATCTGCCTTCAGATGAGCTTAAATCAAAATTACATTTTCTAGCTCTTTAGCAATGCCCAGTAATGTATTCCTGCAACATCCTAGGAGTCAGAAGGCTTTTAAACCAAAAAAAAAAAAAAAAAAAAAAAAAAAAAAAAAAAAAAAGCCTTGGGTTGAGAAGGTTACTTGTTTAAGCATGTCTGAATAAATGGGTTGTAAATTCTCAGCCTGTGCTGCCTCTTGGGAAGGCTCATGAACATGAAGATGGCCCTGTAACCTGACTGCACAAAGAAATGGCATTAAAAATATTCCTGCTCTCATCACTCCTTGGTGCAGAGCGTGTCTGGGGCAGAGCTGCCTCCCTGCCTTACAGTAACAGCAGTGAGCATCAGCTGCTGAAATAATTTAAGTATGTTTTCCCTCTGGGAAATCGCACCGATCTTAATAGAGTTTTTTTTTTTTTTAATTAAATAATATGCTGACTGTCACAAGCTGGAAATATGTTGGGGTTTGTGTTTATTCTTCGCAGCAGCGTTTCCTTCTGGTTGTCGCTCAGTTGCTTGAGGAGAGGAAGGCTCGGGGATTGCTTCCCGCTGGGAAACAGCCTCGGGAGGTGCCCACAGGCTGCGCGCAGAGGGTGGGAGACGGGAATACACATATGAGCAGCTGGGAAGTGCTGGCCCTGTGGTGAATTCCTGGAGGGTCCTGTCACAGGATGCATCCCTAGCCCAGCGCTGGCGTTCTCCTGGCGAGCCGGCCCCACCGAGCCCCTCACTTCTCCGCTCCAGGCAACAGGGAAATTTGGGACAGGCTGCGGTTCCAGCGTGACTCTCCCCCGCTGACAATGAAGCGGGTAATCAGGCAGGACAGCAGCGGTCTCAGTGATTGTTTAAAACCCAGCGAACATAAAGGCAGCCTGCTTCACCCCGCGCCGGAGCATCCCGGCTGCGAGCCGGCAGCCGAGCGCCGGTGCCCCGAGGCAGAGGCTGGGAGGTGCCATGGCAACATCGCAGCCAGGAGCTGGTTGGGCACGGAGGAACGCGCACACGCCAATTAAAATTTAAACAGCCTCTGATGCGCGAGCGAGCCCGTGGGGCGGGACCCCGGATTATGAATAAAATATTGGAGCATTGAAGGGATGTCTGTGCCGGCGGGCACCCGGCTCCAGCGCTCCCCCGGCCCTGCCTGGCCCCACGGCTGCTCGTCCTTCCCTCCTGGAGCTGTCTGGAGGTTTGAGGAGCTTCGGCATCTCCATCGCCTGCCGTGATGTGCTCACGGGGCTTCTGCCTGTGTGGGGATGAGCTGAGCTCTCTGTCAAGCTCCGGTGCCAGACACGCAGCAGTTCCCACCCTCAAAATGTCACAAATTACTGGAAGTCACTGATATTTCGTGCTGCAGTGGGAACCAGGAGGGGTTCTCTTGTGATAATGCCGTAATGTCCTGAGTGGTTCCTGAGCATGGGTTAGAATTACCCCTGTTGTACAAAAGGATGACGAGTTGTTAAGGCATTTAAGAACTTCCCAAGGCCACACCACAAGCTGGGGGTTAAGGCCGCACACAAAGCGCTTCACCTCTGGCTGCCACCTCCCCACGCTCCCCCGAGCTCCAGCCTTGCAAATCCCTGTCTGAGGAGTGATGCTTTTTGCTCACGGACTTGACAAGCTGCACGTTAAAACCACTGGGCTTCACCTCTGCCCCTTCAGCTTGGGAAGTCCTGATGTTTCTGACTTAGCCTTAGAGGAAGAAACCTCTCCCAACATCCAGCTTAAATCCAGCCACGGCTGAAAAAAGCCTCTTGTCCTTGTGCCTGGCCTTGGAGGCTGCTTAGTGCAAGCTCTGGCCCTGCATTCCTCCCTCTTCACTAAGCCAGCCCTGCTCTCCTTCCTCGTCCTGGTGTCTCCTCAGCCAAGGATGCCGCAGCCAGGAATTGGCAGGAATCTGCCTTCCCACTTTGCTCCATGGAATTTGGTGCCACCATTTGTGGGGCCAAACATTACAAACCCTCTTCACGGTCACAGACACCAGGCTGGAAGTGGTGAATTTTCCACCAGCACTGTTCCATTACCCGTGGTTTGCATCTTTCAGTTTGGGTCCTGATCTGAGCACACAGGATGTGCATCTTCTGTGATTTGGGCTTTTTCTCCATGTTTGTACAGTTCCTCTGGTTCTTTTTGATTGCGGCTTTGAGGTGTCTGTGCCCAGAAGTGGGGAAGAAATGGGAAGCAGGTGAAAAATTGGAAATTCCACCATCTCTGTGGCTCCTTGCCCCCAAACCCCGTGCAGAGGGTGCTGCAGGAGCTCCTCCCTGTGTGTAGCCACGTTCCTCTGTATCTCCCCCACCTGAGCTTCAGATTTGCTCCCTTGGATGTTGTTTTTCAGCCCCATAATCAGATTTTTTACAAGCCTTGGGAAGATCGCCTGGAAACAAAGCACAGGAGATACACTCTGCAAAATATTATCAGAAGCATCAGAAAACAGCAAAACAGCCTTTCTTTTAAAAGCTGGAAGCAGGCAGTGCAGAGGTGGGTGGGTGGATGCGAACCTGCAGAGCTTTGTAGAGCCAACTTTTGGAGCAGATCAAGCTTAAAGCGCAGGTTTTGGGAGGCTTTGCTCAGCTCAGCGCAGCCACAAGCTGCTTTGATGCTGGGTTCAATATTTCCATTCTTCTGCCTTCAGCAGGGGTATTTTCATCCGGTCAAAGCTGAGGTCCCGACTTTTTGGCAGCATGGGAAGAAGCCAGGCTGCCTTGCAGGAAGGATGGGGAGCCTGTGCAGGGAATTCTTGCCTTGGTGGCTGGGAAAGACAATTCCTATTTTTTTCCTCCTCTACAAAATGCCACTGCAAGGCACAAAGAACACAGAGGGAGGTGACAAAGGGAGGATAAGATGGCTTGAGCAGCACTTTTTTTTCCCCCCGGTTTGATTCCCTATCATCTAACCCTCATGTGGCTTGATACAAAAGATCTACCAAATGTTTTCTGGCCCCAAAAGCAGTGAGGAAAGGGGCTGAAGCCCTGCCTCCTCTCTACACCCACAGCTGGGGGATGAGGCCGGGGAGGGGACCTGGGCAGTGGTGGCAGTGGTGTCTGCAGGGAGGGTTCTTGCAAAGATGCTGAATTCTAATTCATTCCTGTCTCTGACCTCAGAGGCAGGCGAGTTAACCCCCAGCAACCACAAAAGGGTGCTTAGAAATCTCCAGCTGAACCAATTCATTTAAAAATATGTACCAAACTGCACCCAGGTCCAGCCACTGAAGGGTCCTTCTTGCTTGGTGTGGCCACCAAATCCTCTGCGCTCTGACCCTCAAATGTGGCCTGGGCTTCCAGGCCCTCTGTCCCTCTGGTTTTCTGGCTTCCTACATGTGCCCACAGAAACCATCAGAAGAAACCTGATCTGTATTTTCAGGAGTCTTCTTTATTCTCCTAAAGCCTTAATTAATTTTCCCTGTCTGCTCTTGCTGGGCCTAACATCACTTGAGCGGCTCACTTATGTGAATTAGCTTGATTAATGGCAGCACCCAGACACAGAGCTCCTCAGCCTGCTCACCCTTTCCATGGGAGCATTTCCAATCTCTTATTCTCCTTTGCCGAGGCCAAGCTTTAGTCTCAGCTGGTGGGAGCAGCAACCCACAAACACATAAAGAACATACAAATAGAGTTCCTCAGATGACACAGAATTTCCCTGGCTGAAAACATCGAATTACAGATTGATCTGTCACACATAAAAATATCCTGCAGTGCCTTCCTGCTCCTCAGGCCTTGGTGTTGGTACTGTGGCCTTTAGTGACAGCCACGCTGAGGTGCTCGGGCGCTTCTGCAGCCTGTCCTGCCTCTTCCATCACCAGCCTGCCCAGGCTCCAAGGACCGGCTTCGGCAGAAGCCCTCACAGCTGGAGTGTCCTCCAGCCCAAAGGCTCCGGCTGGCACCCACAGCCCAGCTGGTTATTCTGGTTTGTCCTTCAGCTGGGAATGTCTTGAAAGCTTGGGAGGACCAGAGAGGTGAAACCAGCACTGGAAAAGCCTGCAGGGCTCTGTGTGTCCGTGTGAGCCAGGACTGGTCCTTCCCCCAGCGCTCATAAGAGCAGCCCTGGCTGATCCAGACCCTTTCCCAGAGACTATCCTGGTGAAACTGGACAGTCCTTGCCCGTTCTTGGGGAGGAGCAAGAGGAAAAGCACAGCCATGGGAGCCACAGGCTGAGGGGCACAGCCCCACATCAGCTTTGCCCAGGACATGGAGCCACAGGCTGAGGGGCACAGCCCCACGTCAGCTTTGCCCAGGACAGTGACACTCTGCCTGCAGACACCCAGGAAAGGAGAGGTTGAGAGGAACAGCCCCCGTGTCCCACACAGCAGGAGCATTCCTTGTCATACATGAAATCCCTAATTGTGCTTGGTCTTTGCATATTAAGTGCTTTAATTAATTAATTCTGAGTTAAATATTTTTAAATTGAACGTTAAAATTAACTCATCAGCCCAGGTCCAAAAATCAAGTTCCATTATCAGTGTTTTCAATTGTTCAAAGTAGTTTATTAAGAGAGTTGCACCATTCCCAGTTAAAATTTCCCCAGTTAAAAATCCCCAACTTATGCTCCCTTTTCAAACTTCAAACTACCTGTACACCATAAGAGTTATCTTTCCTGTGTTTACTGTACACTTTTACAAGTGTTTTAAGATGTGTTTGGATGTATTTTAATACTTTTTTAGGTGTTTTTACTTGCACTTTGGTCCAAGGGCTAACTCCAAAAACCCCAGTTCTAACAGCCAGCAGCTATTCTTAGCCCCATAGCCATTACCCTGTGGGCAAGCTCCGCGGCAACCTGAATTTTAATGAGGGCATTTTAGCACCCTTATCTCAACTGATACCACCCCTCTGACAACGATGAGCTATCGGTGGGCAGAGATGATCTGTCAAAGGGAAAGCACCAATCACTTTAAACCGAAGGGGCGGGCTGTGGGCGGGCTGGGGGCGGACTGGGGTGGAGCAAAGGCACTATAAAACAATGGGACCAGTCTCAAAAGGTTCAGAGAGAGAGGAGATAGAAGGTGATAGAAGGTGATAGAAGATGATAGAAGATGATAGAAGATAGAAGATAGAAGGGAGAGAGAGTCCTCTGCAGGCTAGGTGTGGTGGACGTCAGTGCTGGGCATTAAAAGCCTTACTCCTATTAAGGAGCCTTTAATAATTTTTTTTCCTGACTTTTGGACCAGCCAAAAGTCAGCCCAGCACTGCAAGTCCTTTTTCTCTATCTGAGGTGCAGTGCTGTCCCAGCCAGAAGATCTCAGATCCCTGCGTGCCTGGGGCATACCATCTACTGAGCCATAGGATCCCAAATTTTTATATTTTTCTAATTTCTGTAATTTTTCAATTTTTCTGTTTTCAATAAATGATTTTAATTTTTTATTTAACTAAGAGTTGTCTCTTTTCTCACACTCCTGCCACCACCAGTGGGGACACACGAGGCTTGCTGGCTGGTTCCAGGCATGAAAGCAGTGGCTGGAACCGCCAGGAGAAGACAGCAGTGAGGTGTGTGCAGGGCAGTGAGCAGCTGCCTCCACAGCCCTTTTGGACAACTCTTCCACAGGACCTGTGAGCAGGAGGTGGTTGGGACAGCTGGGGACCCTCAGCCCAGCCCTGCCCCGTGTACCATGCCTGATTTTGGGGCTCAAGCCCCCCCTGTGATGACCAGGGCTTGCTGGCCTTGCCCAGGCCCCTATGGATGGAGGAGACACGGCTGGGGGGAAGGGGAGGCTCTCAGCAGCCAAATTTTCCTGTGCTGCTGGGGGTGCTGCTGCTGCCAGGTGCCAGCAATCCGCAGCATCACTGCCCACATCCCGGCCTGGGGCTGCTGGACCCCCTGGAACAGAACCTAAGGTTCGGAAATGCTCGTGGTTGAAAGGAACAACAAAATCAGGAAGTCCACAAAAACTTGTGAAGTTTTATTTAGTAAATTACACCCTTGGCATGGGAGTGGTTGTGTTAGTCCCTGATCTCCCAGTGTCAGCACACAGCAGTGGGGTTTGGGTAACGGGGGAGGGTTGGATGTAGGGTATTTCCATGTCCTCGGCTGGGGGTGGAAGAGAGCATCTCTGCATCGCTGCCTGCCTTGCCCTTGTGAACCCTCAGCTAAGAAGCTCTGGAAAAGGCACAGCAGTATTAATTAAAAGCTCGTTTCCCAAACTACCTTGGGCATTTTCTCAAACATTCTCCCCATGAGACATTCAGATGCTGCTCACAGTGTTGGGCTGGGAAGCTTCTCTGCAGGGAGCCTGTCGTCAGTGCCAGCTCCTTGACCCCTTGGCATCCCCAGCTCGGGAGTGTTTGGGGCTGAGTCGTGAATTCCCCCCTATCAAAAGGCTAACGCAGATGGACACTGCTCAGCTTCAGTATGTCTTGGGAGCAGGGAGGTTGGACAACTTCTGTTGCTTCCAGAACAGGTTCTTAAGCTTCAAACCACTGTTTGCAATTAGAACAGCAATGCAGGAAAATGGCCAGTCTTGGGGGAGTTAAAAAAAAATTATCTCACTGTTCAGTTGGCGTTGGTGATTTCTGACGCTGGAATACTCCCAAGGCACTGGATCCGAAGCACAGAGGGCCGGAGGACGCCTCATCTGGGCTGTTCTGGGAGGAGATAGCATCTCCTGGCACACGCAGCGCAGCCTGCCCAGAACAGGCTGCTGAAGGTCACTGGAGAGCTCTGCTTGCACGTGTTCCGGCAGCTCCTTCATTACTGCCATCCATCAATCCCTCTGCCCCAGCCCGGCCCCTCAGATACCCACTGAGGCTGGTGCAAAGCCATCCTGCTTAATTGGGACCTCGGGGAGGCAGCTCCCATTCTGAACCATGCTCTGTTTTAATTAATGGGCAAAATAATCTATGAACAAATAGGAACACCATGACTAACTCCCATTTTTTATTTCTCTTCTGCTTCCCATGCTTCTGCCAGATAATTTGGAGCAATGTCCCATGAAAGTCCATGCAATGGATAACCTGGCTGCTTGTTCTCTGCAGGCTCAGTCCTGCAAACAATCAGGAATGCAAATGCTGGGAGCTGGTAAAGCACGAGAATACCCAGGTGAGCAGGTGAGCTGTTCCTGGGATAGCTCCTTTGTTAAAGCTCAGCTGGGATCCAGGTATTGACAGGTATTTACTCCAAAGGGTGGGGGAACAAGCAGTGGAGCCATTTGATCTGGGCATCATCTGCATCTGACACACTGGGGACAGCCATGGCAAAAGAAAGGCCTCTGCTTTTAGGAGGAAAAATGCCAGTTTTGAAATGCCATCTGTTTCCATTGTGGTTGGATTTCTGCTGTGGGCACAGTCAGAACACAGCTGATCCGGGCCCCTGTACCCAGAGCTGCAGAGCTGCAGACCCTGTGTGGTGCCTTCCTGCTGTGCCTGGGCTGTCCCCGTCCTTTACAGCTTCGGTGTCCGGGGCTAAACCAGGAACTCTGGGGGTTTTGAGCAGGCAGAGACTGTGCTTTTAATCAGAACCTTTATTAATGAGCAAGGTGCCGGGATAAAGGGCTTGTGTGGCAGGCGGGGAAGGATGCTGGGCGAGGAGGGGTGTGCTGTGGTGTGAGGGAGCTGGTGCCAGCCCTACCTGCTCATGGCACAGTCCCTGGGCTGGCACAGTGGCAAAATCCAGGCTCTCTGAGGCCATCCCTGGAGTCCCCGGCACGTGGAGCTGGGAGCTGTCACCTCAGGGGTGTCCTGCCTCTGCTCCCGAACATTCTGAGTGCGTAAAGGGTGGTGAGAGAGCACGTAAAAAATAACAGCAGGAGGTGAAAAATGATGGGGAATGTGGGTGGGCAGAGAATAGCTGCTCTAGCGGCTTCCCCCAGTGCCTGGAAGTTGTGACAAGCTCATTCCCAAGGATTTACAAAGGTGGCTGCCTACGACGTGAGAGAGACTTCATCTTTTTTCTTTGCCTTGGCAGTTTTAGGTCAGTTTAATAGAACAGAAGGAAAAGGAAACCTTCAAGGAAGTTGACACTAAATTGATGACAGTTTGGGAAATCAAAAGCTTTGCTCTTGACTGGTTTTGCTGCCAGTGAGGAGGAAGGAGCAGGCTGGGGTCCCTCGCAGCTGGTGAGTGGCAATGCTCACCACGCTCGCCCTGGCTCGGTGGTAGGTGGGTGCTCTGATACATCATTAAATCAAATGTGACGTGGGAAAGTGGAGGGAGAAGTGAATGAACTGTTACTTCAGGATGCCAGGAGGCCTGGGTGCAGCTGTGGAATGGGGAGGAGGGCAGCAGGGACAGGCCGTGAGGGCACAAAGCGTGAGCAAGAACTTGCAATGAATAAGCAGTGGTTGGGTTGTGCTGTGACACCGCTTTCTCCACACAGACCCAAACCCAGGAGCTCTGTGTCTGGACACTACGTCTGCTCACCACTCTGCTGTTCTTCACACCCGCTGCTCTGCGCTGTCCTCTGCCACACCACCCAGCCCTGCATCCAGCGCTGCTCCAGAGCATCCCCCAGCCTCCCTCCTCCATGCAGTTCCCTGTTCCTCGCAGAGCGCTGGAGGAGCTGGCAGGGCTGAGGGTAATTCTTCACTTGTGCCTGGCAGATTTTGTGCTTTGACATTTCCTCTTGTGAAGCATTCCCGTTTCCAAGAGGCAGACTTTGTTAGGAGCTGTTTCCCTAGAGGACAGCCCACAGGAGTGCCTTGGCTCATGTCCTGGCGTCCAGCAGTGGTCTGAGCCCAGAGCCAGGGTCTCCCTGCTGCTGTGGGCAGGGCAGGGGGGTCCTCGTGCACCGCCAGATTTGCCGCACCAGCACGAGGCTGAGCCAGGCCTGCAGCAGCAGCTCGCCCCTTCTGAGTGACACAAACTCACACCCCTGCCCTGTCCTTGGTGCTCTTAAGGTAAGGAAACAGAGGAAGGCATGATGCCTGCCCCAAAGGCTGGGGTTTGGTGGTGATGTCCTCAGCCCCAGCGGGACGGGGAAGGGCGCTGGGCACCGGCAGCGGGGCTGCAGCACCACGAGCTGACCAGTGCAGGAGTGGGGCTGCCCCACCAGCCAGGATTCACCTGCACAGCTGCTTTGTAGACACCAATATTTAAGTATCAATCTGATTTATAACTCTTAGGGGAGAAATCGGAGCGTGCATGAAGGATTGAACAGCGCACGTGGCAAGTCAGAGCGGTTTTATTTCCCCAGATTGACACTCGCAGCATTTTCCTGTCCTGCTGTTTTTAATTTCCACTTTATTCTTGTATATTAATGCTACTCTGGGGCCATTGATCACACATTGCTGTCACACATTCCCCTGGAGAACTCCTCCTTTCCTGATGGCAGCAGTGCAAAGGCAGAGCAGTTTCAGAGGAGTGACTAACCCAGGGCTAATGCAACTGAGCCACTCAGATGGAGCTTTACACCCACCACGGGTGTGCAAACCCCCACCACGGCTGTGCCAGAGCTCTGCTGAGCAACGCACCTCTGAGTAACAGGTAGGGCAGGAAAGGTATACGCATTATTAAATGGCATTTTTGTTCTGTGTGCTGGAAGTATAAACTGACCTTTACGGAGGCTTGAATATGAAACATGGGCATGGGAAGCTCGCTCTGGTCCAACCATCCATCAGCCTCTCCTTTGGTATTCCTGTACGTCCTTTTCCTGCACGAAAGGTTAGGAAGTCAAAAGAGCTCCTTAAATATTTCATATTGTCCTTTTTTCCCAGCCTCTGTTCAGAGAGCTGCTCACTCAGAGTAGTTTGAGTTTGAGGCAAGTGCTGTGCCTGGCTCCCCCGGCAGTTCTATGTGGCAGCCGGGCTGAAATCAAAGGAACACAGAATCTTTTGGGTGGGAAAAGCCCTCAGACCATGGAGCCCAACCATTCCCTCAGCACTGCCCAGGCCACCACTGGCCCATGTCCCCAGATGCCACATCCACACAGCTTTTCAACCTCTCCAGTACCACATGGGGACTCCAATACCACCCTGGGCAGCTGTACCAGGGCTGGACAACCCTTTCCATGAAGAACTTTTTCTCAATATCCACCCTGAGCATCCCCTTGGCCCAGCCTGAGGCCGTTCCCTCTCCTCCTGTCCCTGTTCCCTGGGAGCAGAGCCCGACCCCCCCCGGCTGCCCCCTCCTGTCAGGGACTTGTGCAGAGCCACAAGGTCCCCCCTGAGCCTCCTTTGCTCCAGCCTGAGCCCCTTTCCCAGCTCCCTCAGCCGCTCCTGGGGCTCCAGCCCCTTCCCAGCTCCATTCCCTGCCCTGGACATGCTCCAGGCCCTCAGTGTCTTTCTTAAAGTGGAGAGGGGGAGGTGGGCAGGGGGTGTTTGGGGCCTTCCAGCCCCGTTGCACAGATCAAGAGTGACCTCCGGAGAGGAGCAGGAGGGAGCTGACCTCAGGGTGTGTTTGCTACCCTGGGATCCAAGAGGGTCTGTCTGGACAATCACTCCACTGATTATCTCAGTCTGCTGACAAGGGGTCCAGCCTGGAGGGGGTGGTTCTCCATGGGCTCCCATCTGTCCTGGCCCCAGATCCCCACAGCTCCCCTTGCTCCGCCGCGTGCTGCTCCCAGAAAGCTGGGATTTGTTTACTATGCACCAATTTATTTCATTTTCAGTCCAAAATATAAAAAGTACATGGGTTACAGCAACATAATTTGCAGCCTGCTGATTAATAATACAGCTGACGGAACAAAATCGGGCTGCGAGCTTGAAGTGCTGAGGAAAGCTAAAACTGAGTGAGCAGTGTGTGGATGTGGGATAGGCAGCCTGCAGCTGGGAGAGGAGGCTGCCGAGCCCAGAAACGCTGTTTTCTTTTCTAGCTGCCTCACACACAAAACCTGGCTCTTACATCCCCTTCAGCCTACCCCACCGTGCAGTCTCCCACCCTTGGAGATGGCCAGCGCTCAGCCGGAAAACACTGTGAGGAAACTGGTCCAAGGAGAGCAACTCCTGAGGGTTCCCCATCTATGCAGAGAGAAGGCAACCCACACAGCATTGATTTATAATGTGTTTTTTTCCCCAAGGGTACTGAGATGCTGCCCAGCAGACAGGCCTTCCAGCACCTCTGGAAATGCGGCCACTTTTACACCAGTTCTTCATTTTGTAGAATTTGTTATGAAAAAAAAGTCATTATTCCCTGCCTGTTGTGTCTGGGCCTGTGAAAGCGTTCACAATCCATCCCAGGGTGTGCTGCTGCAGGTGGGACTAGCTCTGCCCCGTGTTCCAAGGGCTGATAAAGCACCAGGGATATGTCTGGGAATGGTGGTGTCTCGGGTGTTCAGGAGGAGGATGTGCTGAGTGTGCTGCACCCCGTGGGAAGCGACAGTGCCAGGCTGACTGGTGTCACTCCACTGGCGTCAGCACGCCCAGATATGGCAGGGGATGTCTGAAACTTGTTCCTGATGAGACACTCAGGTCCCTTTTACTTTAGCAGCCAACGATTTAACCCCGAAAGATGCTGAATGCATCCTGTAGTGGGAGACAGTGATACTGTGCAAGACAAACATCTTGCAGGGAGCGTAACAGCATCTGATACAAGCACGGTGAAATCCACACCTGGACAGGGCACGGGCCCCACGGAACGGTCTGAACGTCCCCCCTGTGCGTTGTGGCTTCTCTGCCTGTGAGAGGGGCGAGTCTCGGGCTGCACGTGCTGCGATTAGGTGACAAAAATGCTCCCTCTGCCAATGAAAACAAGTGTTAGAAATAGAGGCAAGCAGAGAGAAGCACCCTGCCCCCGAAGGCATCCAATAGCCCGCGCCTGGGAAGGCAGGACTAGAGCCACACCTTCCACATTTGCCTTACCTGTGCTTGTGGCTGTCTCACAGCAGAGGGAGAGAGCCTGGATTAAAAACCACACGGTGCCAGGGTGAGAACAAGAGATGGTCACGGCTCCCGTTACTGACACACACTCGAGGCACCGGCGCTGCCTCTTTGATCGAGTGGGCCAGGTCCCTCCTCACCAATCACCAGGAAATTGATGTAAACACTCGGGCAGCTTCTTGAGAGCTTTGCTTCCTCCTGCTTGAAAAGAGACACAATCCCTCGTGCTTGAGGATGCAGCACAGATTATCTAGTCAGGGGCCGTGATTATCTAGTCAGGCTCCACGGTGGTTAATTAAGTTGTTTATCGTGCTATCGTGCTGTCTGTCTTCATCCTGCCTGGAAACATCCTGCCCTGGCACCCCACTCACGCCGAGGAGCAGCAGCTCCTGCTCCCCGTGAGGAACAGGGCACAGCCACAGGTGCCAGAGCCTGCGGGTCGCGGCACACGTGGAGCGGCACCGAGGATGCTCTGCGGTGGTGAGGGGTTAATCCCCCGCTCTGCACAGAGCCCCTTTGTGCCGGGGCGCTGGGGACTGATCCTGCCAAGCCGCCTCGCTGTTGCCAGGGCGGTGTGAGAGCCCCAGGCACTGCCAGGGTTTGTTGTTCACGGCGCTGGGGACGGCTGCCAAGGTCCTGCGAGGTGCTGCCCTGGTTTCCTGCAGCGCTGGTAACAAACACCCAGCCTCTTCACCCAAACCGAGCTCCTACCAACCAAACCAGCGCCCAGCCCCCAAGGGAAAATATAAATGTGTTTCTGTGCTGTTACTGCTAATTGCAAGAGGGAATCAGAGAGTCACAGAATGTTGGGTTGGAAGGGGCCTTGAAGACCATCTTGTTCCACCCCCTGCCATGGCAGGGACACCTTCCACTGTCCCAGGCTGCTCCAAGCTCTGTCCAGCCTGGTCTTGGACACTTGCAGGGACCCAGGGGCAGCCACAGCTGCTCTGGGCACCCTGTGCCAGGGCCTCCCCACCCTCACAGACAGCAATTCCTTCCCAATATCCCATCCATCCCTGCCCTCTTTCAATTTGAACCCATTCCCCTTGTCCTGTCACTCCATCCCTTGTAAATGATCTCTCTCCGTCTTTCTTGTCAGCCCCTTCAGGTCCTGGAAGGCCACAATGAGGCCACCCCAAATCTTCTCTCCTCCAGGCTGAACAATCCCAGTTGTCTCAGGCTTTCCTCATGGGAGAAGGGCTCCCGCCCTCTTGCTGGTTCCTCTGGCCTCGCTGCAGAACTCACTGGCCGAGATGGTCACACAGAACAGCCCGTGGCAGTGCCACAAGCCAAAGGGCTCAAGCTGTGGAGGGAGAGCCCTCAAATCCCTGTCCCACTCCCAGCCAGGGCAGGTGCAGGGAGTGCTCCCACGGCACGGGGTCTGTGTGCTTCGGCCTCACCCGCAGCTGGGGCGGATGCTGAGTTCTCTTCTGTTTCTGCTTCGCCCTTTGCTGGGCCACTCCGGTGGTGGGAACGCCTGTGCTGAACACCAGCCCAGCATCAGGGAGCCGGAGCCAGAGCCGAGCGTGTCACCGGAGTTTCGCTGCAGTGACACCTCGGAGCACGATGCCAGACACTAGCCCCGTTTGAGAACACCTTTGCCCAAGCACCCCTGTATTCCAGCACGGAGCTCTGGCCGGGAGGCCCCAGGATGCCCTTAAGTGTCCCTGGCTGTGTGTCTGTCGCCCGGGGACACACAACCGCGGGAGTAACCTCCACACTTTGCACAGACAGCACACGGGGCCAGCTTTAACAATGATTTTAACAATGACTGCTAATGCTCCTATTCCTCCTTCTGCTGTTTCCATCCTTCCATCCACAGGCAAAAGCTCCTATTTAATACCTTCTTGCTCATGGAGTAACCAGATGGGAACATTCATTTTAATTCTAGACAGCAAAACAGCACAGTTACAGATTACCATACCACCAAAAACTGCTTATACACCTTCGTTTCCTCCCATGTAATTCCCCGGGAGCTTTAATTTACCCAGACCATTTTTTATTTTTTCTCACCACTTCCCCTGCATCAATCAGGGTTCCTTCAGCTCCAACAAAGCAGCGTGCCTGTCTGGAGGGGATCAATAACTATTGAGCTATCGCGCTTCCTCCACTTAGACTGTTGAAGCAGCTTCCTTTAATTGTTCTTTCACACTGTAAATACAGCGTAAGGTGAATTTTTTTCCTTTGAGGCTGCTCTGTGGGTGAAGGCACCCGCGGGTAGGAAGAGCTCAGCTGCCTCACCTGTGCTCCATCACACCTCCTCCGCTGGGAACACCTCGGGAGCAGATGGACACAAGGACACTGCCATGATCCGGGGGCCAAAGCGAGCCCCAGAATGGTGCCACAGGGACGATGGTTTGGTGCAGACCCGGAAAACCACAGGTTAAAACTGATAATGCACGTTGGGTGCAGGGAGGGGAAAGGGCAGAAAACCCAGCCAGGAGGGTCCGGGTGCCCAGCACCCTCCGCTGCGAGGGATGTCCCGACGTGGGGGCCAGGCAGGGTCCCCCTCCCTCGGCTCCTCACAGGGGCTGCGGCAGAAGGGGGAACCAGATCCCCGCTGATCCCTGGTGGCTCCTCCAGGGAATGGGAGGGGGGAGCGGATCCCTCGGGGCGGCTCCTCCCGAGGATGGCGAGGGATGACCGGACTCGTCGGGCTCCTCCCGGGGATGGCGAGGGAGGAGCGGAGAGACTGGATCGCCTTCGGCGGCTCCCCCCGGGGGCGGCGAGGGGGACCGGACCTCTCCGTGCCGCTTCCCCCGGGGGCGGCGAGGGGGACCCCACCCCTGGGACGGCTTTTCCCGAGAACGGCGAGGGGGGAGCGGAGGGACCGGATCCCTGGGGCAGCTTTTCCCGGGGATGGCGAGGGATGACCGGACGGACCCCCTGGGTGGTTCCTCCCGGGGATGGCGAGAGGGGTTCGCACCCCTCCGGCGGCTTTTCCCGTGAATGGCGAGGGATGCCCGGACCCCCGGGCGGTTCCTCCCCGGAACGGGTGGGGGGGGGACCCGATGCCTGGGGCGGCTTTTCCCAGGGATGGCGAGGGAGGAAGGGACCCCCGGGCGGCTCCTCCCGCGGATGGCGAGGGGGGAGCCGAGCGCTCCGGCGGCTTTTCCCGGGGATGGCGAGGGATGCCCGAGCCCCAGCGGTCCCTCCGGGGATGGGGGGGGTTCGCGGCCGCCAGCCCCGCCCCCCGCAGGTGCCGGCGCGGCGGGGGCCGGGGGTGACGTCAGGCGGGGCGGGCGCGGTGCCGGTGCCGGCCGGGCCATGGCGGAGCCGAGCGCGGCGGCCCCGGTGAGTGCGGCGGCCCCGGTGAGTGCGGCGGCCCCGGCGCTGCCCCCGAGCCCCGCCGGGCGCTGCCGCTGAGCGGGGGCGGGCGGGGGGAGCCGGGCGGGGGCGGGGGGCGGGTCCGTGCCCCGTGCGGGACCGCCCGCGGGAGCGTCCCTGGGAGCGGTGCCGGTGTCGCCTCGTCCTTCCCGTGCCCCGGACCCCCTTCCCCGGAACGGAGCGATCCAAACCCGTGCGAGCGCCGGCTCGCTGACTGCGAGGGCGAGCGGAGACACCGGCATTGCTTCTCCGCGGTTTCACACGGGCTCGGTGGGTCTTTGTGTGCCCTGTGGGTTTGTTCGGGCGCCGTGCGCCCGTGTGTGCCCTGTCTGTCTGTCCGTGCCCCGCGGCTCTGTAGGAGCTGTATGTGCCCTGTCTGTCTGTCCGTGCCCCGCGGGTCTGTACGGGCTGTATGTGCCCTGTCTGTGTCTCTGTATGTGCCCTGTCTGTCTGTCCGTGCCCCGCGGGTCTGTAGGAGCTGTAACGTGCCCTGTCTGTGTCTCTCTATGTTCCCTGTCTGTCTGTCCGTGCCCCGCGGGTCTGTAGGAGCTGTAACGTGCCCTGTCTGTATCTCTCTATGTGCCCTGTCTGTCTGTCCGTGCCCCGCGGGTCTGTACGGGCTGTATGTGCCCTGTCTGTGTCTCTGTATGTGCCCTGTCTGTCTGTCCGTGCCCCGCGGGTCTGTACGGGCTGTATGTGCCCTGTCCGTCTGTCCGTGCCCTCTGTGTCCATGCGTGCCCTGCGAGTCCGTACGTGCTGTGTGAGCCTGTGGTCCCTATGGGTCTGTACCTGCCCCGTGAGTCCGTAGGTGCCCCTGAGAGTCTCGGTGAGCTCTGTCTATCCATAGGCGCCGTGAGCTGTATCTATCCATAGGTGCCGTGTTGGGCTGTACCTGCCCGTGTGTCTGCCCATCCCCTGTGCCTCTCTACGGGCTCTGTGGGTCAGTACGTGCCCGGTGTGTCCATACGTGCCCCATGGCTGTGCAGGTATGTGTGTGCCCACACAAACCCGTAGGTTCCCACAGGCAAACCTGGAGTCATCGTGCCTGGCGGGTCCCCGGACCCCTGCCCTGTGTCCAGAGAGAGAAAATTGCTTCTCTCCCTGTCCCCTGCTCCAAGGCAGGCTGTGTTTGCTCTCAGTCGGGTCTATTTCCTCCCACCTGAGCCAGACCGTCGGGTGGAGGTGGCCGGTGGTGACAGTCCAGGCTGCGATGGCATCGGATGCCTGGCGGGTGGGGAAGGCACGTTTGGCTGGGGACATTGATCCAGGGCTGCTGTGCTGCGAGTACCAGAAAGGGGCAGGAAAACCCGGCCCTGGTGTGGCAGTGGCTCCGATGGGCTGTCCTCACACAACCACCCATGGCTGGTTGGGGAAGAGGGTCCCCAGGCTCCAGTGTGCATCCCAAACTCAGACTTTTCAGGGTGTCGGAGGTGTTGGGGGACCTCTGCCTGTCTGGGCCGTGTGCTTGGGGGATGTCATGGCCAGAGGAGGGGATGTGCAGTGTCCAGGGTTTCTCTTGTCCAGGCAGCTGGCTGGTAGTGGACGCACAGAGCCTGGCTGCTGCCGAGGGGGTCTTGCACTCAGCTCTGTGTTGCTTGCTCCTCACAGTTAATTAGACAGGACTAATCCTATCTGGCGCTGGGAACTTCCCAGAAACCGGAGTGCTTTTCCCTCTCCTGGTCTGCGGCAGGATCGCAGCCTCCTGCAGAAGGAGGCCTGGGCACAGTGACATCTTTGTCACCCCCTTGGACACGATGGGGGGTTGCAGCTCAGACTCGCAGTGCCCTGTCCTCGTTGTGGCTGGACAGGTGTCCATCAGGTGGAAGGTGATGAGCCCCGTGGAGGTGTGTGGGCGGAGGATTGCAGGGAAAGGGAGGTCAGGACTGTAATGAGGATATTGCAGGAATAAAAGCTAGAGTTGAACTCAATATTTTGAGCATAAATCTCACACCCAGCAGTTGAGCATCAGCATTCCCCATCGCTACGGAAGAGAAGAGGGCAAAAGGACATGATAGTCCCATGTTCCACTGATTCCCTTGTGCTTGGGAGAGCCATCTGTGTGAGCCCTGCCCTGGCCTGGGAGCCAAAGCAGAGAGGAGTCAGGCTCACTTGGGCTTATGCGTTAGAGGTGGGTTTGTCAGTGCAGGGTTAATGGTTGGTGATCTTGGAGGGCTTTTCCAGTCTGGCAGCTATCTAAACGGGTTATCTAAAAGCTACCTAAATGGCTGTGGTTCATTGCAGTCCTTTCCCTCCTGCAGCTGAGCCCAGCCTGTTAGTAAGGACTGATAAAACCTGAAATCCCAGTCAAATAACCCGCGTTTGGAAGGAATTACATTGATCTAGGAGCATCTCGACCAAGCTCACGTTCTCCAGGCTGAGTCCTCCATGCACAGGGCCGTGTTTTTCTCGTCGTGACGACCTGCCTTCAGGAGCTGGATTAGCTCCTCACCCTGCTCCTGCCCCCTGGTGCTGGGCTGCAAGGCAAAATCTCCAGAACTGGAATTCCGGGCTGAAATTACCCCTCAGCTTTGCAGTTGGACCTGCTTTGGTGGGTGCTCTTTGTCTGCCCTGGCTTTGGAGTCGAAAAGCGCCTGTTCTGAGCTGCCCCCCACCAAACGGGGGGCACGGGCACCTGCACATGGGTGGGGTTCGTTTCCCTCTCTGCAAAGCCTCGTACGCAGGCCAAGCAAATGCCTTTCAGGGTGCTGGTTCGGATTTGGATGTCTGAGCTAGAGAGGTCTAAATTTAAGGGAGATGAATCTCACCCGGCGCTTGCAAACCTTGGTTTTTAGACTTTTCGCCTTGATCTTTCCTGTTTTTTAGCGTGACCCTGCTGTTCTCCTACCACTCAGGACTCTTCCCGAAGCACAAAATACGCTTCTGAAACTTTCCACCCCCCCAGGTGGGAGGTGTTGCAGAAATGCAACTGCAGGGAAGCAGTTTACAGCTCATCCCCCTTGCAGACACAGAAGCCCGGGTTAAAAAAACAGCCTGTTAATTTTGTGTTAATGGCTCTGAGCAATGGCGAGTCCCCCCGCCCCCTTCCTCCCTACCTTGTGCCAACATTTAATTGCTCTCACTCTGGAGAGATGCTATCGCATTTCAAGGTTGAACTTACCTCGTTTTGACTTGCGGGGGGGGATGTTGTTGTGTCCTTGTCACAGAGGTGACTCGTCACTCGCTGCTCCTTGCCCGCAGTGGCCGGGTCACCTCTCCACCTGCTCCTCAGGAGCCTGCGGGTGCTGTCCCCTCACACCGAGGGGTTTTGTGGCCCCCTCGGCATGTCGCTGGTGTGGCCTTGTCGCCCGGGTGCCCATCTGGGCGCAGCCACTGGTGTGAGCTCGCTTTTTGACTCCTTACGGATGTGATTCCCACTTTGGCTTTGCGCTGGTGTCTTACGCAAGAGATGCTCCGTGCTCCCCCCAAACCCTCCTCTGGCTCTGGCAGAGATCTCTGTCCTGGCCTCGTGTGTCACCGCGCAACAGAAAAACGTGGTCTCTTGCACTGTGGCCTCACTGAGGTGATTTGGGGTCATCGACCAACCATCCGTGAGTCACTGCGGTTTCTCGTGTTACAGATTTACATTTAACACGGTCCCCCGGGAGGAGTCACGGATGAGACTGGGCAGTGACAAAAATCCGCGAGGGAGGCGCCTGGGTGCTGTTTCCCCGCTGGCCTCGCTCGGCAGCAGCCACGCCGGGGGCTGGCTCGGCACACACCGAATGTGTGCGGAGTCGGTCGCACCTGCTGTGAGAGTCATCCTCAGAATATTATGTGCTCTGGAGAAATGTGGGCAAACACTGTGTCGAGGCAACAATAATGTCTTCAGATAGATAATAAGTCTCCTAAATAGGTCTAATTCCAGGAAACTCAGCTGGCTGATTGGAATTGTATTTTTAGTCTCCGGTTCGTGTATTTACCTGAAATTTCTGTCCTGCTGTTCTAGCTGGAGCTGACCCCAGGTTGCCTGCTGCTCCTGCCTTTTACCTAAATACTGTGACTACACAAAGTTTCCGAGTTCTACCGTTGGTCTGGAAATGCTTTATTTTGGCAGATGTCTGGCAATGCTGAAGTTTCTGTCATTAAGGGGCTTTAAGGGGTTCATTAAGGGGTTTTGAGGCAGGTTGCACAGGAGGCTGGTGGGAAAGTCCCTGCTTTGGCACAGTGGGGTGCACATGGTTGATCTGTGGGTTTCTCTCATCCCCTTTGGCGACTGTTTCATCCCACCTCAGCACAGCACTTGCTTCCAGTGTTACTGATGGTACCTAATAGTCAGTCTGGCAGCTAATTCTCTATTCCTAGCATGCTTAAAAAGTGCCTTATTTTTCAATTAGTTCTGTTGGCTGTACAGATTTAATGGATTCCTTCAGAGGTCCCCATCAGTCACTGACTGTGGACATTTCTTTTTCGGTGCCATTTCTCTCTCCTTTCCTGTGCTCAGAAAGATCACGTTTCCATGCTTTTTCCACATCTCATTTTTGCCAGAATGGCTTTTTCGTGATTTAAATCCTGCTGCTTTTCTGGGTTTGTGACTTTTGGGGTCTTTGGCAGAAGCTTTAAGCGAGTTCCTTGCTTTCACTGATGCCAGTGACTGCTCTGGGCTTTTTAAAATTTGCCCTTTTAAAGTCATACGCTGCTGCCGTTATTTTGGGCTCACCGTTCCTGTGAGTAGCAGAGACACAGAAAGAAGCTGTAATAGAAGAAGACTTGCGTTAGACACGGCAGTTCATTCTGGCCTCGTCCTTGTCGTGCAGACCTGTCCCCACTCCATGGACAATTAACGCTGCAACGTGGCCTGCTCCTTGTGCCAGCAGCGGCTTCTCATCCCAAGGATTTGTGTGCTCCCTGGGTCTGGTATGGGTTATCTGGGAGTTGTTTGCATTGTGGCATTTTTGTCTGCCCCCCTGGGTGCGTGGATGTGATGGGTGGTGGCAAGATGTCCTTGTGCGCTCAGAAGAGTGGAACTCGGTGCTTATGGTGCTCGAGTGTCTCTCACACCGCTGCTGAAGGAAATCACATACTCCACGTGGCTGAGTTATTTTGGCACTCAGAACTCGTGTGCCTCGATGTCCTCCTGCTGCTCTCCCAAGTGACCCCAGCACCCCTCGGACCTCCCCAGGTGCTTCCCAGGCAAGCGTGGTGCCAGCTGGTGCAGCCCAGGCTTGGCTCCCCCTGCCCAGTGCCAGGCTGAGATTAAACAGTGATCTGCTTCCAGGGCTTTCTAGGCAGGATTGCATGTGAGGATTTACAGGAGCCGATTTCAGCCCAGCAGAAAGGTGCCAGGGTGACCTTGCCATTGCGCCCTGTCCCTGGGGCTGGATCAGGAGCAGGAAGAGCTCCTAAATCTCCCTGCTGAAAGCTTTCTCTGGCTTGGGGGCGGTGGGGGAATTAACGCCGCTTGTTCTGCAGCGCTTTCCACCCGAGCTGAGCCTGTCTTTAAAAAGCAGCCGGTGTGGTTGTGCTTGGAACAGGCAGCTCGGTTTCTATATTATACACAACATTCATCTCTGTAGGAAGCCGGCCAGCCCACGCCGCTGCCGCAGCCCGGAGCCGCCGGCTCTTCCCTGCTCCTCGGGGCGTTCCTGGCAGGCACGGAAGGAGCCGGGAGCTGGGCAGGGAGCTCTCGGAGCGCTGGGTGTGTGCCCACCGCGGCTCCCTGCGCTCCTTGGGGCAGAGCTGTCCCCTCTCGGGACCTGCACCCTGCCCCTGTGTCCTGAGCCCTGCACCCAGAGCGGCCGCGCCTCACCTGCCGTGAGCTGCCGCCGATAATCATTCACCTTCTGCTGCCCCGAGCCCTGGCTCCGCTCCTGGCCCAGTGATCAGAGACTTCGAGGCCCTGTGGTCTCCCAGGAAAGTGGCTTGGCCGTGTCTCAGCGTCGCGTTACGGCCCCACCGAATTCGGGGAACAGCAAACAATCCCCTGGGCTGAGCCCTGTCGGAGTCCATCTGTCCCAGCTGCTCGGATTATTTGCGCAATTTAATTCTTGGCTGCACCTGATTTTACAACAGGATGAATTTCACGGTAACTGATACACCTGCAACAATTAGCTATGTAAACTAAGATAAAAGGCCAATCAAATTTCATCGTCTGGAGTGCAGGCTGATTCCACCTGGAGGCTTCCTAAGCCCTTCTCCTGAAGTCCCTTCCCAAAGGAAGCTCTGGGGGTCATCTCCAGCCCCTGAGCGAGGCTGGTTCCTGCATGTGAATGAGATGGGGCTCAGGGAATGCAGCATTGAGCTGCGGGGCCATGAGCCTTTGGGCAGCTGTTCCCCTTGCCCACCTCTCACTCCGGTGTCTGTGATCCCTCTGAAGGAGCTGGGGGTGTTCCCAGCCCCGAGCCGTGCGCTCCACCAGCTCTGGGGGCGTGAGGAGGAGAGAGGCAGGGCCAGGTTCGCAGCCAGGCTGGAAATTCCCCCGTGCCTCCACCACCGTGCCGCCGGTGCCCCTCACGGGGCTCTGTGCTCCAGTAACTCCCCCTGCCCCGTCCTGTGGCACACGGAGAGTTCCGAACCATCGCAGAGCGCCTTTGGGTACAGGTAAATTAAACCCTTTGCCGGCTGCGAGGGGGCAGGGCTGGAAATGCGAATGTGGAAATAGGTCCCAGCTTAGAATGACTTCAAGGACAGAGGGTAGGTGCTGGGCTGCTCGGGATCTGATCCAGCTGGGACCGGCTCCAATTAAAATGAGATCAAGGAGAGTGGGACGAGGGGAAAAAAGAAGAAGTTACCTTTCCGTTTCTATCAGTACTAAAGTGTGAAGTTGGGGCCGGGCTCAGAGCTGGGCTCCTCTCCCCGCACCCCACAGGTGTCCAGGAGGGTTGGCGTGGCTGTGGGTCCCACCCTGCATCCAAGGAGTGGTGCTGGGATGGGCAGTGAGGAAGGGGCTGCACCCACGGGGAGGGGGTGAGTCAGAGCTGGGGTTGTGGACCTGAGCTGGGCCCCAGGCGCCACAGAGCTGCGTCAGAGCACGGGTGTGCTGGAGCTCCTTCACTGAACAGGAGTGAGTCCTCTGTCAGAGGAGAGCCACAGAAATGATCAAAGCCAGCCTGGGACAGCTGGGGGTGTTCAGCTGCACAAGAGAAGGCTCCAGGGAGAGCTCAGAGCCCCTGGCAGGGCCTAAAGGGGCTCCAGGAGAGCTGCAGAGGGACTGGGGACAAGGCATGGAGGGACAGGACACAGGGAATGGCTTCCCAGTGCCAGAGGGCAGGGATGGATGGGATATTGGGAAGGAATTGCTGTCTGTGAGGGTGGGGAGGCCCTGGCACAGGGTGCCCAGAGCAGCTGTGGCTGCCCCTGGATCCCTGGCAGTGTCCAAGGCCAGGCTGGACAGGGCTTGGAGCAGCCTGGGATAGTGGGAGGTGTCCCTGCCCAGGGCAGGGAGTGGCACTGGATGGGCTCTGAGGTCCCTTCCAACTCAAACCATTCTGGGATTCTGTCACTGGTTTGCATCTCTCTTACAGGAGATCTGACCTGTACTTGGGCACCTGTACTCAGGAGAGTATTTCAGATAATTTATTTTAAGAACTGCAGTTCTTCTGCTCTCTGGGAATTCTGCTTTCTCCACAGCTTTTTGTTTGTTTTTATTTTTTTAATGCGAGGTTGTATTGACTTGAGAAAGGCTTTATCCAGAGCTTGAAATGAGCAGGCCAGGCTTAGTTCCCTTCCACGTAATCTCCCAGGCTGAGTGTGGCCACAGGTGCAGAAATGCCATAAATGAGAAATAATGATGTGTTTTCAGTAAGGCAGTGAGCAGGCAAGGCCCATCCTCTTGCTCGGGAAGGCTGGGAGCAAGGAGTGGTGGCCAGGGAGCTGTTTCTGGGGAGCCAGAAAAGGAAGTCTTGTGAGGCAGAAATGCCGGTGGGATGGAGAGGGACCTTGTAGCTCCCGGAGTTCCTTCTGGGTGGAAAGGGATGCTGCAGCGCTGGGGCCAGATGTGCGTCCAGCTGTGCTAGCACAGGAGCTGGGATGGGTTCCTCTCTCCCTCACGCCTGCGCCACCGTTTTCTAAACTTCAGGGGCCACATCTTAGTGCAAAATTGAAGTTTCTCTTTTTTCCCCCCACGCGTGCTCTACACCTGACGTCAGTTTTGGGGCTCTGTGGTAGAAGAGTCAAGGAAATGTGAAATTTGATGAGACTCCTTCAGGAAGACGAAGTTGGAGCCTGAAGTGGTGGCTGTGAAGGGATCAAGATGTGCACGGTGCCACCTCTGAGTCCTGTCCTTTCTGCTTGGATGAGGGGTGGGGCAGTGGCAAAGCGCATCTCGGTGGGCTCTGTATTTGCCAGAAAATGTCGCTGTTCGATGTGACTGACTTGCCTTGTCTCTCATTCCGAGCCTCAGCTGCCCTTGTTGTTAGGCAGGGGCTTGTCCTGCATATTTGAAAGGACAGAAAACTGCGGAGGGTGACGAGGTGGCCGCACCCGCTCCCAAAATCCTCTCTGGATGTGGGGCGGGACGGGTGCCTGCTCCATCCGTGTGTCCCTGCGGCTCCACGGGCACCGCTGCACCCCTGCCCTGCTCCGGGGGGACACGGCATGGTTTGGTAAATACCGAGCATATCAGCAGAGTGAGAGTGCTGCAGGGAGCTCCCTGAGCGCGGTGAGGGCTGCAGGCACAGGCAGGGCTGGAGTTTGGTCGCAGCACTCGAAGAAGAGCCTCCTTATCTCGTGTGTTTGGAGAGCGCGGAGCCAAATCTGCTTTCGGGAAAGGCTTTTAGAGCCTTCGTCTCTTTGAGTCATTAGGAGTGCCCCAGTCTCCTCTGTTAAAGATGGGTCTGAGGTTAAAAGAAAATCTCGTATCTCTGAGCTGGGAAGCTAATTGCTGTCTGCTTCAAACGCGGGGCGTAGCGTGGAAAAGGAGAAGTAGCTGGGAGGAAATCCCGGTTCTAATACTCGCAAGATCTTTTCAGAACGTGAAAATTCTGTGTGTTCCAGCCGACCCCAGGAGCAGCCACGGGATTAATGCCGTGGCTGAACAGCATTAGCAGACAGGGAGAAGAATGCCATGGCAAGGTTTGGAAAGCTCTTTGCCCCCTGTGGAGGGGCCTGGGTCGGTGCCTGTGCTTTTCTCACCCATCTCCCTTCACTGTGGGGCTGAGGAGGGCAGGCAGCCCTGCAGACCCGGGGAGGGCGTGGAGTGATGCTGACACAGGACGCTCCCTGCTGGGGTGCAGAGTGCCTGTCCCCCGTGGAGACGCCAAATCTCCCGGTGATTTGGACTCACAGCCTGGAATCTAAGCTCATTTCCGACTCTGACCTCCTTTATCTGGATAAATCTCACGTGCCTGCTACTACTCAGACAGCAGAAATAATCTTTGCTGCTGTAATATGTGTGTCAGCTTTTCTTTATCCCAGCAAAGTACTCTAAGAGCTGCAAAATGCTTTGGAAACATGAGAATTTTGTGAGCAACAGAGATTGAAAGGGGAGGGGAAGAAAGCGAGTCTCTGGGACTTACAAACCAAACCCCTCAGCCAGGTTTACTTGGCGTGATTCCTTCTGCAAAATGGTCATCCTGCTGCCCACTGGAGCCAAAAGTGAAGGAAGGGATTAAGGCTGTGAAACTGCTCCATCCTGATGGCTCTTTCACAGTCGTGGGCAGAGCAGAAGGGATGTTTCAGAGCAACATTTAGCTAAATAAATGCTGGTCACGGCGGGTCTCAAGCCCGAGCTGGTGCAGAGGACCCTGACTGCATTGCTCTCCTCAGCGAGGCTGTGCTCTAGCCCTGCATTTACCCATCACGTTTGGAAACAGAGCAGACCAGCCCAAACCACCAGCAAGCTCCCAGTTGTGCTCTGGAGCTGCTGCCCCGCTCCCTCCTCCCTTCTGGGCCCCCAGCTCTGGATGGGGAGCGGGGACATGCTGGGTTCAGGTGGTCCTTGTGCATCGGGCAGTGCTGGACTGTGATCCTGTGAGGTGCCCTTTGGGCTCTCAGACCTCTACTCACCTCCTGCTCGTGTCTTTTTCTTCACCAAAAGTGTGGTGGTGGGACGTTTCTCCTCCTGAGCCGTGATCGGCTCGGACACGACGTGTTGGGTGTGCTGTCCCACCCCTGGGGAGGAAGGAGCACCCAGGATTCACATGTTGGAAGGAACAACAAAAGCTCACAAGTTTTTTAGTAGATTACACACTTGGCACAGAAATTGGTCTGTCAGTCCTTGATCTCCCAGCATAAGCACAGGGCAGTGGAGTTTGGATAAAAGGGTAAGATGAAAAGGAAGAGAGAAAGAAAGAGATGAATTGAAAAGAGAGGGAGAGAGAAGAAGAAAAAGAGATCACCAGCCCTGGCTCCAGTGTTGATCCAGCTGATGGGATGTCCTGGGGCCTTGGGCTTTTTGGGGCACCTTTGAGGCTTCCCCTCCCTGGAGAGACATTTCTCACTTTTTGTGCAAATCAGTTCTCATTCACAGTCAGTTCTTTCAGACCTTTCTGGAAATGGGTTGGAGGCTTTGGGGTCTTGGATGGTCTTGTTCGCCCCTACGGTCCCTGGCCCTTCTCAGCCTCACCCCGGCGCCTGCGCTGAGCCGGGCTGTGCTTTTCTGCAGGAGCCACAACCAGGGGGTTTGTCCCAGAAAAGCTGCCCTTCCTCCATAAGGCCCCTTCTCCAGCCACATCGTGGTCTTTCTCATGTGTGTTTTTACCAACAATCCTTGGCTGTTATTCCCAAAAATCCTTGGTTGGCTCCACACCATCCAGCTATTGGTGTTTGGGACATGCACATTAGCCCCTGATCCTCTGGGATTCTGCTCTGGGCAGCGACTGAGGAGCACAACCACATGTGGGACACAGCAGAACTTCCCGAGGCTCTGCGGGGCTCTGGTGCAGGGTTCACCCTGTAAATTTTGTTGTCGTGGTTGAGGCTCTCTTGGCATGAGGAATGCGAACTCTGGGGCTCCCTGAGCTGTGCCTGGCAGCAGCCTGGTGCCGTGTCCCAGGGCAGCCTGCACAGGAGCCCGTGGTGGAGCAAACCCAGCAGAACCGAGCCTGGTCTGTGCTGCAGAGGAGCTGGAGGCCTGGCTGGGTGTGCTTCCTCCCTCACCACAACCCCATTAAAATTTAAGGGTAAAAGTGGGAGTAATGAAAGAGAATTTTCTATTTAAGGCTTTTAACTCATTTTTACCTCCAGCGTTAGCTGGAGTTTGTGCAAACCACTGGCAAGGCAATTAAAGTGGCTTTTTAATGGGTTATTTTTGTCGCTTCACCATGGTGGGAGCTAAAGATCCCAGGCTGTGAGCTGCCTGGGGTAGGGGCCATCCTTTTGCTGAGCTGCTCTGATGTTTAATCCCTAATTGGGTTTTACTCACAGGCCCTGGCTGAGTCACGAGGAGAGGGAGAAGGTGCAGGGTTACAGCTGGGTGGAGCGTGGGGAGCAGAGTATCCAGGCTGCAGTTCCCCAAGGCTTCCAGGTTGGATCCATGCTGGAAAGGAAGAGTAAAGGACTTTGGAAAATGAAATGCACAGTTTGTTTCGCATGGCTGATGGGTGTTTTGTAGGAGTAAGCTCCAAGGACAAAAAGCAACAAAAAACCAGATTGCCTGAGAGTTCCTCCTAAATCCTGAGGACTGCTGGGAGAAGATGAGGGTGGGTAGGTGAGTGTGGGATTTCCTGGGTGAGAATGTGATGCCTGCAGAGCAGACCTGTTCCTCCAGGTGCTGGGCAGGCTGCGTGGACGCGGGCATGCCGCACCCTGCGTGGGACAGCGCTGAGGTCCCACGTGGTGATGGATGCCGTGGTGGCCAGGAAGTCTTAATTCCTGATTCATTTTTGGGGAATTTTCCTGGGAGCTGCCCTGTGTGCAGCCTGAGAGGGCTTGGGGCTTGTCAGCTCCGTGGGAGTGCAGGTGTCCCAAGGGCACCAGGCAGCAATCCCAGCACATTCATCCTGGGTCAGGCTGGCCTCGGTGTTCCTCGCTCAGCACAGTGTGTCCTGTGTTCCTGCTCCCCTCCAACCCCTGAGTCCATTTCTCAGCACGGCATGGCAGGAATGCAGGCTTGGGTCCGGTTCAGTTAATTTCTTGTGCAGCTCAGCCAAGGGAAGGCGGGGATGGGTCTGTCTCCCTCTCAGAGAGCAGCGTTCATTCATTCAGCTGCTGCCCGCATCAGCACACCTCTGCTGCCCTGTGATCTCCCTCCACCCGGGTTATTTGGAGAAAAGCTTTCTAAAAATAGTCTCCTGGTTCTTGCGGTATTGGTCTGTGCAGCTCTGAAAACCTGCCTGGAAAGGCTGTCCAGCTCATTGATGTTTCCTTAAAATACAGCTAATCCATGTAATCTCATTATAGTGGTAGGTGATTATACTGACAGCAAGCTTTAGCAGTGGTCCAGCAAAGCCTTTTATTCCCTGTCTGTTATGTGGGTGGCTGAGAGTCACTGGGAGTGCATTTTGGGTTTGGCCGGTCTATTTTAGGAGCAGGACTTACAATATTTTTGTTTTAATTCCCTGGAAAATGTCCTGCATTGTTTGTGGCGATGCCAGCGCGTTTTTGCCGCTGCCTCTCAGCTTTGCTGGCTGCTGGCATCCCGTGGCTGTGCAACAGGATCTCCCAAAATTACTGGGAAGCATTAAAGCAGCAGAGATTTGGGTCTTTTTCCCAGAGTAGATGAGGGGGAGCTTTGCCGTGTGTAGTGTGGGATTCCTGTGTCGTTTGCAGGCGTGGGATGGCCCCGCTCTCCAGGGAGTCAGCCCAAGGAAAAGGCGGGTTTTGGGATGCTGAGTGATCCCTCCCAGCAATGGGAGGACCTGCCTTGCTTCCCCAGGCAGATTGGATGTGTGGGTCAGGCACCACGGAAGGCTGGCTGTGGGCGAGGAGCAGCAGAGCAGTGTGGGCCAAAGGCAGCTCCAGCCCACCCTGAGAGAGGGGAATTGCCCAGGAGAGGTTTCCTCCTGAGCTGCCGTGTGCTTGGATCGAGGACTGGCTGGACAGCGGCCAAATACCGCAGTGGTCACTGTGCCCTGCTGCATCTGGGCAGGCTGCTGGAGGTCCTGCTGATTCCCGCCAGGGCCTGGGCAGCCTTGGCTGGGTAGGGTGGGTTACGGGGCTCCATGGGCTCAGTTCTGGCTGTGCTCAGTTCTGGCTGTGCTCAGTCCTGGCTCTGCTCAGTGGCCTTGCCCCATCATCATCAAATCACAGAATCTCCTCAGCTGGAAGGGACCCACCAGGATCATCCAGCCCAGCCCCTGGCCCTGCACAGACCCCCCAACAACCCCACCCTGTGTATCCCTGGCAGCGCTGTCCAAATGCTCCTGGAGCTCTGGCAGCCTCGGGGCCGTGCCCATTCCCTGGGGAGCCTGGGCAGTGCCCAGCACCCTCTGGGGGAAGAACTTTTCCCTCATCTCCAGCCTAAACCTCCTGACACAGCTCCAGCCATTGCCTGGGTCCTGTCCCTGTCACAAAGAGCAGAGATCAGAGCTGCCCCTGCTGCTGCCCTCACAAGGAAGCTGTAACTGCAGCAAGGACTCTCCTCAGTCTCCTCGACCTGAATGGACCAGGTGCCCTCAGCTGCTCCTCATGTGGCCCCTCCAGACCCTTCCCCATCCCCATGTCCCTCCTTTGGACTCTCTGAGCTTTATGTCTTTCTTGCATTGTGGCAGCCCCGGTGCAGGACAGTCCCCTCCCTCGATGGTGTCCCTGGTGCCCCCAGGACAGGGATGTCCCTCCTGGCTCCGGGGCACTGCTCACTCAGGTCCAGCTGGCCATCCCAGGATGCCCAGCTCCCTTTCCATGGCTGGGCTGTCCAGCGCTGGCCTGGCAGCCCTGTGGCCCCAGTGGAGTATCCCTTTGGCCACAGCTGACCAGAGGGCTGTCTGCAGATGGGTGTCTCATCTCCGGCCACTCTCCAGGCGGCAGAGGCATGAACACGGGGCTGGAGCTGCAACTCCCCAAGCCCCGGGGCTGCTGCCTGGGAGAGCAGAGGGGCACCGGGAGTGCTTCTGGTGGAGGCACAGTCCAGGTCTCCTCCCCACATGGCTTTGCCCCTTTCCATCGCATTGGGAGGGTCTCTCCTGCTGTGCCAGCTTGGGGCCATTGCTGTGGGGCTGCAGCATGAGGAGTGAGGGTGGAAACCTTTTGCCAAATGGTTTGTGCAGACAAGTGCAGGTTTTTTCCCTCTCCACAAAGCCTGTCCTCGTTGTTTGCCCAAGCTGAGCATGCAGATCTGCGAGCGGTCCGGCCCCGGCCCCAGAATAAACGGGATGAGATTTGTCAGTGAGCAGGAGGATTAAAGGGGAGGCCACGGCCCGGCTCTGTGCAAGCACTTTGTGAGATCCAGGGCAGTGTTGTGAGAGGACATCAGGCTGTCTCTCGGAGAGATCCCTATCTCTGGGGCCCGTGGAGGGTTGGAGGAGCTGCTCTGCCATCTCTCTGCCTGCTGGCACATGCTGCACATACGTCCTTTGGGGCAAATTCCTGGTGCAGGCTTCTCAAAGACGATAGAAAACCTCTAGGGCTGTTTCTGTAATTTTTGCAAAATTATTTTTTTAATAACCATCCTGCTTCTGCTTATCTTTGCCCAGCCCCTCCAGTGATAACACAGGCAAAGCCCTGACCCGTGGCGTCCCGGGGAGGAAGGGCTCAACTCTGACAAAGTGCTGATTTCTGATCTCTTTTTTTCTGGAGGAAAAGGCTGTAGGTGCCAAACCAAAAGGGCAAAGTGATTTGCCCCGGTGAGGTATCGTGTTTCTGCTCTGATTTATGGTGAGGGGAGAGGCTTCTGAGTCATCCCTTCCAGGAACTGCTTTATTTTGTTAACAGAGATAATTCTGCTGGTTTTAAATCAGTGTGGTGTCAGTCAGCAAAAGCCCGTGTGGGATGGAAACCACAGCTGGCCACACTGGGGCTGACCAGAGAGAGGGAGTGGGGCTGACCAGGGAGAGGGACTGGGGCTGACCTGGGACTGGGGCTGACCAGGGACTGGGGCTGACCAGGGAGAGGGAGTGGGGCTGACCTGGGAGAGGGACTGGGGCTGACCTGGACTGGGGCTGACCAAGGAGTGGGATTGGGGCTGACCAGGGAGCAGGAGTGGGGCTGACCAGAGAGAGGGACTGGGGCTGACCAGGGAGAGGGACTGGGGCTGACCAGAGAGAGGGACTGGGGCTGACCAGGGAGAGGGACTGGGGCTGACCAGGGAGAGGGACTGGGGCTGACCTGGGACTGGGGCTGACCTGGGACTGGGGCTGACCAGGCAGTGGGACTGGGGCTGACCTGGGACTGGGGCTGACCAGAGAGAGGGACTGGGGCTGACCAGGAAGAGGGAGTGGGGCTGACCTGGGACTGGGGCTGACCAGAGAGAGGGACTGGGGCTGACCAGGAAGCAGGACAGGGGCTGACCAGGCAGTGGGACTGGGGCTACAGGTGCAGCAGGCTGCTGGCCACCCAGCTGTGGTGGGTGCATGGCACGGGTGGGTGCCCCCAGGACGGAGCTGTGCTCTGCCAGCGCGGTGCCGTGCCAGGGGACGGTGGGAGGCCGTGGGGCGGCACTGCTGGCCCTGGGCAGGCAGACCCGGCCGTGTTTGTTCAGGCACTGTCTGGTCGCTGTCTGGCTGCAGACAGCCCAGCCCAGAGCAGTTTCACGTGCTGGGTCCCTCTGGGAAACGAGGCCTGTCCCCACGTCTGGGCTCTGCTTGGCCACTCGCAGCCCCTCCACGGCTGACTGACCAGGGCCAGCTGCCTGCTCAGGGACAGATGGGTGGCTTTCCCACACTGCCTAAAGCCCCCGTGAGTGTCAGCAAGTTCTCCTTTGTTTTCTGTTCTTTCTGTGAACTAATGAGCGTTGTCTGATTTTTCTTTCTCCTTTTATTTTTTTTTATTTTTTTTTTTTTTCTGAGTGTAATTTGGCCTGCCCACAATTGCCCTAGCTGTTAAGGAGGAGAATTCCTGTTTTCCCGAGTGAGATTTGGGCAGTGGAGGTGGCTTTGCAGTGCTGGGTGATGCTGCTCTGCTTGTTTAGAGTGCATGGGAAAACTTTGTGTTTTACTGCTGGTCACGGCAGGGCTTTGGGGTCGTTTTCTGCTGTTTCTCTTTGGTTTGCCTTTCCCCTCTGGCTTCTCCCACAGGCTCATGCAAGATTTTGCCCTCCTCCTGTGGCAGTGCTGCTTGATGCCTCCTGGCTTTTAGCTGGCGGCACGTCTGCTCATCGTGTTGATGAGTTTCTGCCCGGCTCCTGGCATCAAAGACATCTCGGTAAGAAGTATTTTCAGAGGCACAGGAACATGATCCGCCCCCGAGCGGGTTGCATGGCTGTTGTTTGGCACAGCCGGGTGGTCAGGGGAGGGGAGACAGCCCAGGAAAACAGGCTTTGGGGAAAGCAGGCACCTGGTGTGCCTTGCAGCTGCAGCTCCGGCGAGGCTGGGGGGATGAAATCGACGTTCACAAGCCTGGAGTGTCACTGCTTTGAGTGGCAGTCTGTGTCTCTTTGCTGTAACCAGCTCTGGCGTGAGAGGGGCTGGTTCTGCCCCGGGGGTCGCTGTGCCGGTGGGGATCAGCGGGAGCTTCCCTCGGAGCAGCTCCCCACGGCACCTTCTGGCCCTGCACCTTGCTCCCAGGCCGGTCCCAGGCTTGCCGGCGAGTGCAGGGCTGGTGAGGGTCTCGGGGCTACCGGGGCGGGGTGTCCCCGGTGGAGGCCCCAGGCAGAGGACACACAGCACAGGAGCATCCCTTGTTCTCCAGCGCCCTTCAGAGAGGAGCAGGTTGCTGGCTGTGTTCAGCAGGTTTGGGGAGCCTGGAGGTGTTCTGAAGGCCCCTGGATGTGGCATTTGGGGCCGCGGCATGGTGCTGCTAGGTTAATGCTTGGGCTCGGTGATCTTAGAGGCCTTTTCCGACCTGTTTGTGATTCTGTGAGCAGCTTCTGCTGAGGTCGGGCTGGTTCTGTTGGGGTGGGTTCCTGCCCCATGATTTCCCGGTTTCCCTGGCGTCTCCCGTGCCACATCTGGTGTCCCCATGTGCCGTTGCTGCCAGGGCCGAGCACAGCCCGTCCGTGCTGGGGTGTGAGGGTCACAGAGGGGTGGGACGGGAGCCCCCGGGCCCATGACAGACACCTGGAGCTCCTGGGCGAGGCAGGAGGGTGCAGAGCAGGGAACCAGGCCCTGTGGTGCATGGCCTGAGCTGCAGCAGGGGAGGGAGGAGGCTGCTTGCCAGGAGGGGAGCAGAGCTGTGCCTCCACCCGCGCTCAGCTCCGAGCAGCCGCGTCCCCAGGGCTCTCTGTGGGATGCTCTGCAAGCTGAGCGCCAGGAGCCGTGTTTATTGATGGGCAGGGGTTATTAAATTTCGGCCCCAGAGCAGTCGCTGGCGTGGGAGCAGAGAGCAACAGGAGCCTTGTCCTTGTTTCCTGCTGCTTCGGTAACTCCGGCTCTGTGGCTGAAGCCTGGAGAGATTTCCTGAAGACAGGCGGGTCTTTAGCGAGTCTGAAGGCGCCGCGGGGGCAGTGGGACAGGGATAAAGGGTGTCTGAGAGGCTTCTGCTGTGGGGAGAGCAATCCTGGGGTGAAGGGAAGCAAGGAAGAAGTGAATCTCGTCGTGCTCCTGCCAGAGCTGCCCGATTCGAGGTGCAGTGGCCTGTGGGGTCCGGCCCTGTGTAGAGGGAGTGCAAGCTGTTACCCCGCTCTAATTAGCCCCCGTGGTGCGCTGTTAGTGACAGACATCCTGCTCAGGCTCCTGAGCTTTAGTGAACTCATCCAGCTAGAGGGATCGCTGCCCCTCGGAGCGGGCTTGGTGACAGGGAACAGCTCACTGAGGCGTCACCCTGGGGCTCGTGCTGGGACGTGCTGGGATCTCGCTGGGACATGGCAGCAGAGAGGTCCTGCGAGGGCACCCTGATCCCCTCTAAGGGCACCCTGAGCCCCCCTGAGGGCACCCTGAGTCCCCCTGAGCCTTCAGAGGAGCGCAGGGAGCAGAAAGGTCAGTGCAAATCCCAGCAGCATCATCAGGGCAAACAATTCCCTTGCGCAGAGGAGTGTGGGAGAGAGAGGGAACGGGAGAATGAAAAGAAACTTCTCAATTCTTCCCTCATCTCTGTGTTTTGTGGCACTAGGGGTACCAATTATAAGGTATCTGCGTCTGTGCAGAGGCAGCTGCTGCAGCTGCCCCGGTGAAAAAGCGAGTGAGAGGTAAATTGAGGCTGTAAAATACAGTCAGTGTTCATCAGGAGGGAATATCTCTACATTTCCTGCATTATTCCTCAATGCAGAGTGGTTTTTTTGGAATTTGGTGGCTTAACTCTCTGTATAAGCACCCACATCCTCTTCTGGTCACCTCCCTGTGTCCATCTGTTCCTGGGTGGCTGCAGGGCAGGCTGGTGGCACCACGGGGGCTCCTGACCCTTCCCTTCCCCTGCCCTGGTGCAGGTCTGAGTGATGACTTTGACACACATTTATTAAATTGAGGGGATTCATGGTCTGCACCGCAGGAGAGCCATCGGTGGGTGCCTTCTGGAAGTACCCAAAACTTCCCTACCTCTGAACCAGGATTGGTAGCAAGTGGCAGAGGGGAAGGGAATAAAGTTAGCACTCAGATCCCTTAAAGCTGGTGTCCCTTTGTTTTCCTGGCTTCTAGCACCCGGCAAAGCCCTCTGTCGAGCACACGAGCAGCAGGCTGGGCTGCCCCCACCAAAATAAACGAGTCTGGTGTATTTCCCTGCACACAAATTCTGTTACCCTGGCGCCCTGCCCTGCCGCAGGACCTGCTGGCTGTGTTCTGCTGCCGCTTTTCTGGAGCTCCCACTGAATTTGGCTCCTTAAGTGGGTGTCAGATGCTGGCCTCATCAGCCTGAGCGGCCGCTGGGGCTCTGCTCTGTAGGTCTGTAAAAGCTGACCGCGTTTTCCATCCTCCGCAGCCGCGTGCCGTCGCTGCTGCGTTTATGGGCGCCGCTGAAGTAGCACTTGTTCTTTACAACAGCCGTGGAGAGCCATGGAGAGGGGAGAAGCTGGGACCGATGATGCCAGGCTGGCACCCAGGCGCTCCCCTCGGTTCCCTGCAGCCCATGGCAGCAGCAGCACACCGGAGCAGCCGGGGTTGTTCCCCTGCGGCAGTGCCCCGACCCCGGAGCAGCGCTGCGGCTGTAGGCACACTGCGTGGGGCTCCTTGGGGCTGCTGGTGGACTGTCAGGAGCGAGGTGCGGTTTGGAGAATGGAGAAGGCAGGAAAAATTACCTGGAAGGCTGATCAGCCTGGTCCGTTGGGTCTGCTGTTGTCCCAAGTGGAGGAGGCAGAGATGAGAGTGTCAGTCACTGAGTCACGGATGGTTTGGGTGGGAAGGGAGTTTAGGGGCATCTCATTCCACCCGTGCCCTGGGCAGGGACACCTTCCACTATCCCAGGCTGCTCCAAGCCCTGTCCAGCCTGGCCTTGGACACTGCCAGGGATCCAGGGGCAGCCCCAGCTGCTCTGGGCACCCTGTGCCAGGGCCTGCCCACCCTCACAGACAGCAATTCCTTCCCAATATCCCATCCATCCCTGCCCTCTGGCACTGGGAAGCCATTCCCTGTGTCCTGTCCCTCCATGCCTTGTCCCCAGTCCCTCTGCAGCTCTCCTGGAGCCCCTTTAGGCCCTGCCAGGGGCTCTGAGCTCTGCCTGGAGCCTTCTCTTGTGCAGCTGAACACCCCCAGCTGTCCCAGGCTGGCTGCAGAGCAGAGGGGCTCCAGCCCTGGAGCATCTGGGTGGCCTCCTCTGGACTGGCTGCAGCAGCTCCAGGTCCTTGTGCTGTTGTTCCCCAGGGCTGGGGCAGCTCTGCAGGTGGGGCCTCACCTGAGCAGGGCAGAGGGGCAGAATCCCCCCGTGACCTGCCTCTCCCCCACTCCTGTGGGACCCTGTTGTCTGCTGGTCCCTTGGCCATGGAACATCTCCCTGTCTTTGCCAGCAGCTTTTCCCTGGATGTTCAGTAAGAGAGAGGCAGCCACGGGAGTCAGGACAGGGGCGTGACTTGCTGGGCTCCAGGGCCGTCCTTTTAGGGTGGTTCTGCCTCAGCCCCTCTAATTGCAGCAGCTGCAGCAGGGCCATCGCTCAGCTGGGCAGTGAGACAGCGCCAGGAGCACCACGCAGGCCATTGCCTTGCTTCTGAGAAAAAATAGGGCTCTTCCTTCCCCTTTTTTCCCCTCATGAGCTGCATTTTCCCTTTCAGTGCTTCTGGAGCTCTACTAATTATTAATAATTAGGCTGACGAGGCAAAGCTTGGTTTCTTTCCATTGCGTCTAGAGTAAGCCAAGACACTTGGCGTGGGAGCTTGCGCTGGATGCCATCCACCCCTACCTGGGCTCAGCAGTCCCCTGGAATTTGGCTCATGGAATCACGGGAGGGTTTGGGTTGCAGGGACCTTAAGGACCGTTCAGCTTCACGCCCTGCCGTGGGCAGGGACACCCCCACGAGACCAGAGTGCCAGAGGGCTGGGCAGCGCGGTGCTGCTGGGTGGGGGGCTGGGGGGAGGTACAGAGACGGGTCTCGAAGCCAGCATGGCACCCTGTGGAAGCATGTTGACCCAAACCCTGCTTCGCAGAGTTCCCTTTGCCAGTAGGAAATTTTGGGGTTTTTTTTTGTTTTTTTTTTTTCCTTGTCAGACATCCAGGAGACCTGTGCAGAGACTGAGGTCTCCAGCTCAGGCTTAGAAAGCTCGGGTGATCGCCACAAGTGGGAAAGCCCCAGTCCTGCTGCAGCCCCCTGGTTGCTCACTGGGATCCAGGCTGCCCTTGAGCCTTCCTGTGGAGCTCAGAGCCCCCAGCAGCTCCCGGAGGTTCGAGCAACACGTGCTCCCTTTCCACAGCCTCGCAGCTGGGTTACCCCGCTGGGGGACCTTCCCGCACGGGGTGCTCTTTCCTTGCAGAGCCCCAGGATTTATTTCCCTCCCTTTTCCCCTTCTCCCCTTGTTCCCATCTGGTTTTGTCCCCCTGGTTTTACTGTGGACCGAGGCACCTCTCTGGCCGTGCCTGCCCTGCTTTCCCGATGGCACAAGCAGCTTTCTCTGTTCAGTCCTTGCGTGCAGAAGCCAGCATTAGATAATTGCTGGATTGAAAAGAGGCTGTAATTATTTTTGCTTCCCGACTGGAGGAGCAGGCAGCACTTGCCAAACGGCTTGGTAGCTGCTGGCAGATGCTCCTCAGAGGGTATCCCTGCCCTGCCTACATCCTCCTGCCGTCAGATGCTCCGCATGTCTACATTTTAACTGTGAACCAGCTCCCTCTTAAAATCGCTGCTCCCTGCTGCCCCGGAGCATTGCATTTCTCATCCGCCTTCAGCAGTGGGTGATTGCTCAGCATTTAATATTTTCCCTGGTATTTCGTCATTCCTGGTAACTTCTGCCGCGGGCATGAGGGTCCCACCAGCAGAGCTTGGGGAGCGCAGAGCACCGGACCAGGCTGTGAACCCACTGCGGGGTTAATGGAGCAGCGCTGGTGACTGAGGGCTGGGATAGAGGCATCGTTCCGGCATGAAGAACAGAGCGGGAGCAGATCCACAATTATTCTATTTTATTCTATTTTATTTTCCTCCTCTGAGCAGCGCTGGGACCAGCTGGTGACCTGGGACCTCCCTGTGCAAGGTCACAGCCCCTGTGCTGCTGGGTGGTCCCTGCAGGTCCCCCCGGGCTCGGAAGGACCCTCAGGGGTGGCGCGGGGCATTGGTCAGCACAAGGGCGAGGATGGGGTGCAGCAAGGTGAGGCGTCAGGGGGTGATTGGGAGTGTCCTTGCTCCACTGAGATCCATAAACAGCTGCAGGGAGACATGGTGGGTTGGAAACCTTGAGCTGATCATCTGGAAGAAAAAAGCCCAGCTGTTTCCTCGTGCTCCAGGCCTTTTGTTCCGTTCTGTTTCCAAGTGAAGTATTTGCAGGTAAAAACCACCATGGAAAACTTGCATAGTCTTGGACTATGTTTTCCCAGCTGAAACAGCTCCTGGCCACCCCTGCGTGGACACCTGCCACCTGAAAGTGACATTTTGTTGGGAAGATCTCCCAAACACTGGGATCCTCTGGCTGAATCCGCACCCTCATCCCCAGCAGATGTTGGTATTTGCCCGTTGTGCCTCTGCCATCAGGGGGCTGGGGGTCTGCCGGGGGTCTGCTGTGGTGCCAGCAGGTTCCTCTGGAGCTTGTCTTTCCTTTAAACCCCACTTGAAGAGAGACTCCTGCACTGCTCAGGGGAGCGCATTGGCACAGCCAAAAGGCAGAGAGGCTCTGGGGTACAGAGTTATGCTCCAGAGGTGCCTCAGCTCGTGTTGGGTCTGCAGTAACCAGTTATGGCTTCTTAATGCCATAGCGGGTGAGAAAACAAATCTTATATCCTTCATACATAAATATATATATGCATATTTACCTGCTGTAATTTCAGACAGGAGCAGGGATGGCACCCCCAGGCTGCTGCCGACATTTGCTGTGGGACCCTGAGTTCAGGGGGTGTCACATCCTCACAGACAGTTCGGAAAAAAAATGGCCTTTTTCTGCAAAAATCGCCTCGTTGGCCTGAGCAATTTTGGTTGTTATAAGCTGAAAAGCTCCTAGGCCCTCTCAGCTGCTCGGCAGGGAGTGTTTTTACCCTTGTTTCGGGTTTGTACCCTCGTTCTGCGCTATTTTTGCCACACGGTTCACGTGGGCAGTCGCGGACGCAACACGCTGTTCAGCCTTGGCAAATTGCTCCATAACGTTTTCAAGCAAATTTAAAAAAAAAAAAAAAAGGCAGCAAAGGGGAAAGGAAGAGTTACAGTTCTCTGCGTCTTACAAATGGAAAATGGAAAATTAGGGAGCTGAAAAATGCTGGTGATGCTGCATGCATTGGGAGGGGATAACTAATGGTCCTCTGAAAGGTCGCGGTTTTGCTCACGGTTCACCGTCAGCAAGCTGTTACGTGGGCAGGGCACGGGTATCTAATGGATCCCTGTCTTCTCTTCCAGGAGTGAGGCTGGACCTGCTGGGGTGACGGGGCCGTGCAGCGCGGGGAGCTCCCCGGGATGCTGTAACCATCAGACGGCACTCGGCTCCGCCAGGGAAAGGCAGATGGTGGGAAGGAACTGCAAACGTGGAAACTCTCTGCGCTGAAGGCAGCCGGAAAACTGAGTTTTGGCCTGCAAAACACGTGCTGCTGTTGGGCTCTATGTGTGCTGGTGAGGAGGATGGGGCCTGCCCGTGCCAAGAAAGGAGCATCGGGAAGGGCGAAGCTCTGCTGACCGCTGGCAAGCCCAGCCAGTGCCTGGGTGTGCCTTGCTGGTGGGGAAAACACTGTCAGGATTTATGGGCAGGGAGGGTTTGGGGCAGTGCAGAGCCGTGGGGCTGCTCTGGGCTCTGCCCCGTGGCGGGGCCGGCTGGCTGCCCCAGCGCTGAGACACCAGGGACACGGGGCTGTGCCACTGGCCCCATGCTTCGGCATTATCTCCGGGATACCGGAGGAGGGAAGCGAGGCAGGGAACGAGAAATGTAGCAGTGCTGATTTTTTAGTCTCCAGGAAAAGAACCTCTCTGCTTTGCTTGAGATCTCTGGGCTGGCTGTGTTTCTCAGTGCTGCTTGGAAAGTCTCTTGATTTCTCAGAACAATTTATTTCTCTCTCTTGTGTGTGTATGTGTATGTCCTCAGATTGATTTTCACCCCGTGTCGTCTTGAAGTGATGGGCTCAGAGCGAGAGCCCTCCCCAGGCATCTGTCAGTAATAATGAGGGGCTTGACTTCCACCTACGTTTTTGACCTGGAGGCCCTGGGACTCTCCCGGCTTTTCGAGTGACGAAGGAGAAGCAGCAGCAAGAGCCGGCGCACGCGATGGCGGAGAAGTGCGACTGCATCGCCAGCATGTACGGCTACGACCTGGGCTGTCGCTTCGTGAACTTCCGCCCGCTGGGCTTCGGGGCCAACGGGCTGGTGCTGTCAGCCCTGGACAGCCGCAGCTGCCGCAAGGTGGCCGTGAAGAAGCTGACGCTGGGCGACGCGCGCAGCATGAAGCACGCCTTCCGCGAGATCAAGATCATCCGCCGCCTCGACCACGAGAACATCGTCAAGGTCTACGAGGTGCTGGGCCCCAAGGGCGCCAACCTCCGCGGGGACTTCTTCAAGTTCAACATGGTGTACATCGTGCAGGAGTACATGGAGACGGACCTGGCGCGGCTGCTGGAGCAGGGCAAGCTGGCCGAGGAGCACGCCAAGCTCTTCATGTACCAGCTGCTGCGCGGGCTCAAGTACATCCACTCGGCCAACGTCCTGCACCGCGACCTCAAGCCGGCCAACATCTTCATCAGCACGGAGGACCTGGTGCTGAAGATCGGCGACTTCGGCCTGGCCAGGATCGTGGACCAGCACTACTCGCACAAGGTAGGCAGTGCCGGGCTGGCCGGCACAGGGAGGTGTCGAACACTTGCACGGAGATGTGGTTGGGCCACGCTGGATCTTCTTGGGGGAACTGGTCCTTGAGCCCCGCTGGGGCGACCGCTGCTGGTGACCGCTCTGCCCCAGGCTATTTCATTCCATGCATGGAATCGTAGTTTGGGTGGGCAGGGACCTTTAAAGCTCATTCAGTCCAACCCTCCAGCACCAAGCAGGGACACCTAGGGACACCTTCCCCTAGATGGGGTTGCTCAGAGCCCTGTCCAGCTTGGCCTTCAGTGTTTTCTGGGCATAGCCCACGCACTGAGCTCTGCCAGAGTCCTGGGGCTCTGCAGTGCTGCAAAGCTGCAGAGAGAGCACAGGAAGGGTTCGAGGGCCCTTCAGCTGCCTTTCACTGCCTTACATGGTGTGTTATACATGCTCAGGTGTTTCGTTCTGTCTCAGCAGTGGGCTGTGGGGAGGCGTGTGCTTGCTTGCTGTACTCAAATGACTGAGCTCTGTGTTCCTCGCTCTGCTGCTGTTACAAAGCACAAGCTGCTGGCAGCACGTGGAGAGGGGACCTGGCATGTCCACACCTGCTCTGCCGGGCTTTGTCCTCACTTCGGTGCCAACCAGCGTCTCAAAAACCCAGTTTTGTTTGAATTACATTCATTTAACGTAGGGGGAGAGGGGTGGGTCTTTGAGACTCAGTCAAATCCTTTCATCTGAGGTCAAGATCCAAATAACAAGTGAAATTCTTGGCCGCTTGGTACTTAGTGTATCATAAAGCAGCAATAATGTGAGTGACCGGGGCAGCCTGCTGTGCTGACAGCGGGCAGGCAGCATGGGAGGCCGGGATAATGGGTGAGAAGACTCTGTGACACGCAGTCCTGATGCTAATGGATCTTGAACAGAGCTGCAGATGCATAGTGCAGGTTGCCTTCCAGGCGGGAGCTCTTGAGCACTGGAGGAACGTGGCAGAGGCTCCGTCAGCCCGTGGGTCCACGTGTTCTGGGAGAAAGCAAAGTCACTGCGTGGTCTGCAGCTGGCCTCTGGTTAGAGCTACTGTTTGGTGGTGTGAGATGAGGTGAAATCTGTTCTCCTGAGCTGGGTGTGTCCGCGGTGAGGTTGGGGTCCCCCACGGATCTGTTGTTGTGCCTGTGCCGAGGCATAAACGCGCTTTGCGTTTACCAGTGGGTTCCTGCCCCTTGCTCCGTGAAGGGAGGCATGGAAGGGCAAGCAGCAGAGGACGGCAAAAAGACAATTTCATGATCCTGAGCAGATCTGTTCTGGGTGCGAGTCAGGGCTGTGGGGAGAAATAGAGCCTGGGGAAAAGGAGTACGGTCGCAGAGGACATCAGGGAGCAGGCACAGGGTTGCTGTCGCTCTGCTGCCCTCCCTGTGCTCCCTTCCTCACTCCTTATTTATGGCCCCGCTCAGGAGGAGGCTCCTGGCTTTTCAGATGGATGGTTTGTTTGTTTAAAGTCAGGTAATTCCCAGAGAAAACCCCTGCAAACAAGGCAGGCTACGTGAACGCAGGAAGTCTCTGATTTAGGGAACATCGTGTTGTCAAGGACTGGGGGATCAGGGTAGGAGTTACCTGTTCGTGTCTGCTGCAGAGTTATTGTTATTTCTGAGCAATTCTCTGTAGCCTCAATAATGGCCAGTGCAGTGGAAGGAGCTGTCAAGGGCTGCAGCTTCGTGTTGGTGTTTAACTCTGCCAGATGCCATTGCATGAGCATCCTCCAATTCCTCACGGGATGGGAGGCTGGAGCATCAGTGCAAAAAAACCCATCCGAGTGTGCAGAGAAAGCTGGATACTGCTCCCGAGCAGAGCTGAAAATAGCAGAAAAAGCCAGTTATTGGTGACTCCTGGCAGTGGGCAGGACTGTGTTTGCCAGAGCTGGGTGCCGGGCCCTGCAGGGACAGAGGGACAACAGGAGGGCTTGGGCAGGGTGTGGGTCAGTCCTGCCTCTGATGTCTAAGGTGACTCAGAGAAATCAACTCCTTCCCATATTTCGCGCCCAAGCCCCGCTCTCCTCCAAGGCTCGCACAGATTTACGAGCTCCGTGGCCGCGCTCGGGCAGGAGGCAGCAGCGGGAGGCAGAGCAGCGGAGCATCGCCAGTCGGAGGCTGCTGGGCCTCCACCCCAGGGCCGCCCGGGCAGAGCAGGGATCCTCACAGCCCAGGCCGTGGTGCTGCCAGCCTGGGCTCCGGCTCAGCTGCCCGAGAACAGATGAAATCCTGCGTGATTAATTGCCCAAAGACCCCGTAGACCCAACCCTCTGAGGGCAGTGCGGAGCTGCACCTCTATCGCAGTGGTTTCCTGCGAGCCTCTGAGGCTCATCCGAAGCACGTGGGTTTTTCTTCTGTTGGCATGTTTTGTATCTGGAATATGCTTACACTAATGGCTGGGCTCTGCTGACACAAAAGATTGCAGGTTGTGTGGTGTTACCAGTCTCAAGGGTCACATCGCTTCTGACCTGATGCTTCTCAAAGCCCAGACCATCCTGCTGAGTGTTAAAATGGCAGGTAAGAACCATGCTGGATTGTGAGCACAATTTTAAACACAGCTTAGAGCACACACACCACCTAAATAATAGCTCTTGCCTGGCAAGGTGTCTCGTTTGTGTGACTTTCAGCAGGCAAACGTTGAATTAGGATAGCAGGGTGGGAAGGGGAGAGCTGCCCAGCTCTGGGAGACGCTGAGCTGGGATAATGGGGTGGGAAGGCGAGAGCTCCCAGCTCTGGGAGACGCTGAGCTGGGATAACGGGGTGGGAAGGGGAGAGCTGCCCGGCTCTGAGAAATGCCCTGAAGCACAGCGAGGAGCCGGCCTCCCCCAGTCGAAGCAGAGCGGCTTTGGCTGTTTCCCGCAGCACTCGGCTGTTATTGCTGCTCAAATACCTTTCTCCATGTGGTAAGAGAGAGCAGCACGGGGACATCTCTTTGAAACTTCTCCACAGCAAGCAAAATTAATTTCCAGCTGCCAAAGTCACATCCAGATCTCGGTCTGCACCTTCACTGGCTGCTCACACCTGACAAATTTTAGCCCTGTCTCAGGTACACGAGTTTCTAAGCTCAAGCACTCACAGACATCTCTTTAGGGCACAGAGTGCCAGGTGCAGCAGGAGAGGCCCCTTGGGAGATGATCCTGTGCATCCACGTCTCTCTCTCATCCCATCTCTTCCCCAAAGCTGTCACCATCCAGCTGTGCAGGCTCCTTTCTTTTCCATCTCACTGCTCTTCATCCCTGGGCGTTTATCCCTCTAGAACATCTCCACATTATCGCCTTTCTCCTCAGCCGCTGCTGCTTGTGGTTTGAACACTTCACACCTTGGTGCCCAAATGGTGAGCCTTTGCAGGTTGGAGGTGAGGAGAAGAGCATTCCCAGCCTCCAGGAGGTTCCTGTCCTCATGCAGGACAGGCAAAGCTGAGCTCTTCCTGTTCCGTAACCCTTCATCCCCATGGTGATGGCAGGATTCCCCACGGGAATGCTCTGCCATGGCCCCTCTGTCTGCAGCCCCCATGGTCCAGTGCCTGCCTGGTGTCTGCAGAGGCTCCCTGGGCCTCAGATAGATGCTACCCATCCGTCCATCCATCCATCCATCCATCCATCCATCCATCCATCCATCCATCCATCCATCCCCACTCTTGTGCCCTAATAAACACCCTTGGCTCCAAATGAGAGTCCAGATCCATCTGCGCCAGGTTTGGGAGGAAAGTGGGTGTAAAGGCAAGGTGCTGTCCTGCCCTGAGCACCCTCAGCTTGTGGCAGAGCAGGGAGACATGAAGTTGAGCGTTAAAAACTGGCATCAAGACCAACCAGCAGATGTCTAGACTTTAAAATAATGAATGTTCTGGAGGGCAGACCCGTCCCTGGCTGTGCATCCCGTGTGGCGTGTCGGACCCCGCAGCGCTGGGCAGAGCACGGGGTGGTCCTGTCTGGGAAAGACGGGAGATTCCTGCTGGTGGGGACACAGAGACTTGCGATTGCCTTCCCTCGGGTGACCAGGCCTTTGAACAGAACCTTCCTTACCCTCCCTGGGCTGCACAAGATTGTCTCTTCTGGGGGCTCTGCCTGGTGCTCCAGAGCACCTGGGGACATCTGCCGATGGGTTCCCAGGGGACCTGCTCTGCCTTTGCTTGTTGGCAGCATTCCTTACACAACTAACTGGCAGAAATTCCGTGCCACAGAGGTGTATCGGCCCTTCGAGGGGGAGTTCCTGTGGCGAACACTTTACAGACCATCTTCAAAGCTTTGAAGTCCTCCTTTAGCTTTGTACTTGCTGTTCAGTGCAGACATAATCGCTTCCAGTCCATCCAGTAAATAACAAAATTCCCGGATGGGTCGTGGCGAGGAGGTGTTCAGAGGAGGTGAGGGTGTGGGGCGTTGCTCTGTACTCCTCTGGAGGGGACCACCCAGCACGTCCAGCCCTTGGGCAGCAGCCCATGGCCCGTGCAGCCGGTGCTGAGCGTCCCTGCTGTGACCCCGACCCGTCTGTTCTCCCAAGAGGCACATAATGGTCTGTGCTCCTGAAATAGACGCGCTCTGTCATCCCAAAACGAGAGCGTGTCACGTTGCTGGAGCCCTGCGCGACAGCCGTGCCGTTGTCCTCCTGTGGAGCCACGCTCCTGCCAGCCCGGCATCGTCCACGGCCCCTCCCAGAACTGCCCTACCTGCATTTCCAACAAACAAGGTTAAAAACCCTGCTGTGAGGAGGCAGAAGCTTGCTGCTGCTCCGGGATTATTCCAAAAGCTTGGGCTTGTTGCTATTTTGAGCCCCCCATCTGCAGCAGGAGCTGATCCGGCTCCCACGGGTGAAGCAGCAGAAATCCCGATGGTGGCTGTGGATGGGGGCACGGATACACAGGCTGTGCTTGGATCCTGACGGATTTCCAGCGTGTGAGCACCTGCTCGGCACCTCTGCGGCTTTTTCACGGCAGAAAGAAGGGTTCTGCTGTGAAACACTCCTGGGGGAAGCCTTGGGCTAGGGTGTGGGGGGCTGCAGTAGGTGGGATCCTGAATTCCCATGTCCCCTGGATCCCTCCAGCCCCGAGGAGGAGCTCCAGGCTTGGATGGTGGTTGTCTGGAGCAGCAGCGGGTCTGGTGCTCCCCATGTGCTGCCATGCTGTGCCAGGTTCCCGTGGGATGCAGGTTCAGCGTGCTGTCACCAGGGCGACACCAGGATGCAGCAGCACCTGCCCCAAATTGCTTCTCCTTCTGGTATTGCGAGCAAAACACAAGATATGTGCTGTGTAGAGATGAGAAAAAACATTCCTTTTTCTTTGCTTTCCAGTTGCCTTGCTGTGCTGCTTGATACGACTTGATGCTTGTCCTACCTGTAGTGAATTCATCACCTCTGTAGATCGCCTGAGCTGCTGCCATACACACAGGAGGAGGAGAAGCAGGAAAAGGATACTTTTTTTGAAAAGTAGCATTTTGAAATTTGCAAGGGAAAAAAACAAAAATAGAATGGAAGGGCTTAGACTTGAAGCTGTTTTTCAACTAACTCCATTGTTTTTTAAAGAGGTTCTGGTGGTCCTCCAGTGCAGAAGGGGCTGTGCTGAATCCACAGAACATTGTCACACAGATGGATGCTCCATCTTAGTTGGAACTAATTAATACGCTTCGGCTCTTTCTGTCTGGTTGGGTCTGGGTAGGTGGTGAAGTCCTTGTGCTGGAGCCCTGCCTTGCTGAGGTGGTGGCCAGGAGTGCTGGGGCTCCCCACCCTGGCACCGCAGCTGTGGGTGGGTCCTCATCCCGGGGCTGTGGCAGTGGCTCTGTCATCCCGGATCCCAAAGCTGTTTCTCCCCAGAACGTGCCAGCCCACGGGACTGCAGTTTCTGTCTCCGGGTGGCAGGACAGGAGCTCAGGTATTTGCTAGAAGTAGGGATCTAGCCCCTGTTTTCAGCCGTGGGAAGGTGTTGGGGCTGTGTCAGCTGCTCGGGACTGGAATGCTGTGCTGCCCACTGGAGGACCTCGAGCCAGGTCGGAAAAGTCTTGATTTCCAAGCCTCCCATCTGTCCTTCCCTGTATTGTCCCCCTGAGAAAGGGGAGGGATAACGTGGAGCCCAGCCGTGGAATGCCCTGGGAAGCAGTGGTGGGATGGAGAGCAGCTGCAGGTTCCTCCTCCCTGTGGCTCCCTCTTGGCTGTGGTGGTGGGGGCTCCGAGGTTTTCTGGCAGATGGAAGCAGGGAGATGACAGTCAGGCATGGGGAGATGGGCAGCAGAAGTGCTGCTAATTAATTACCACCAGAGCAGCAGAGAGGTTGAAGATGTGTCCGCTTGGTGAGTTTCGGCAGGGAGTTTTCCCCAGGACGTGAGACATGCCTGGGGAGGGAAATGCTTGGCTTGTTGTGACTTTCAGATGTTTGCAGTGTATTGCTCATGCGTTTTGCGTGGTGCACACACCCCTCGGAGGACTCAGATCCATCTTGCTGTCAGCAAGGAGAAACATAGGAACGGTGTTAAATCTATAAGGAGGGTGGCATTCCTTTCCTGGGAGAGGGAAGAAATTGCTCCAGCTGAGAATTGCCCTGGATTGCTACCCTCAGAGTTTATTTCCGTGGGATTCTCCAATAAACACCACCATCTCCATTGTTGGGAATAATTGCAGTGGCTGAGAAGTGGTGGTTTGATCCGATAATGCCTGGGGGCTTTTGTGCTGGTTCTGATTGAGCAGCATTAGCAAAAAATGTAACAGCATTAAATGAAATTTCTCAGCTAATCAGTCTCCATTACAACTTATCATGAGAAGGCCAAAATTAAAATGTTCTTTTAAAAGCAAGCCCTTTATGATTAAAAGCCTGATGACTCGCACATTTGGGAGTTGGCGCAGAAACCTGCACTGGGGGAAGAGGAGCGTGATCAGCCTTGTGGCGTTTGTGGTGGTGCACTGCTCTCGTGTTTAGGTGGAGAGATGCATCCTACAGCATCCCGGGAAGCGCTGTGTAGCACAAATCCAGTTCTGTTGCAGTCTGTGGAACTAAATCAGTAGGGACGGAGTTTTTAACTCAGCTTTCATGTGGACTGTGTTCATGCTGTCTTTGCATTTTGACATTCTCCAAATGCTTCGTGGCATTTAAATGCAATTCAGCTTTATAACTTAATTTTGTTTTGCCTCTCCTGCTGCACTGCAATCCACCTCCTTCTGCTAATGTGTTACATTTAATGTAGAAAAGGCCGCTTATGAATATTCCAGTGTCGTCCCCGTGGGATAACCACCCATGCCCAGCCCCTGCACGGCACTGAGGGGTGCTGGGCCATCCCTTGCCGTGCCAGGGTTATTTGCAGGCTGGGACACGGCCTTGGTTCCTGCCAGAGCTGCTGAGCGCTTGGCACTGGGGGTGAATGTCCCGGTTGAGCTCAGGAACAGGAGGTGATGTCCAGAGACGATGGCCTTTGTCCCATGGATGCTCCCCAGAGCTTCTCCTGCAGAACCAGGTCAAGCACCCAAAATGACCGTCCTCGCTGTGAGCAGAGCGGGACTCAGGATGAGGAGCTGCCCCTCTCCAGCCAGCTGCTGGCAGCCATGCCAGAGCCCAGCTGCGGGTGGCAAGGAGGGGAGGTGATTTATCAGGCAAGGCTCAGGCTCAGTGCAGAATAAACAGGGCTTCCCATCTCTGCGCCAGCCAGGTACTGCCCAGAAGGGCTTCCCCACTTATCCCATGGCATCTTGTTTTCAGGAGTCCTGGCTGAGAGCCCTTGGCGGTTCTGTTCCCCGTACAGGCTTTCCTTCCACCTGCACCGGTGATCCTCCCTTTTGTTCTTCTGGACACTGTCTCGGATGAGGGGGGATTGGGATTTGTGGGGTACATCCAGGTCCTCCAGAGGTGACCTGGAATGGCTCAGGCAGGTGTGATGTGCCAATCCGTGCTACTGAAGCCACCTGTCCCTTGCAGAAGGTGCAGCAGTGCCATGGTGACAAACAGCGCGTGGGTGCTTTGCCTCGAGGAGCGCTGAGGTCCCTCTGCCCGCACTGGTGTTTGTCAGGTCCCTGCAGGGCAGGCAGCCCCAGCCCGCCGTGGGGGCTGCCCAGGCCTGGGGGGCAGGGTTTCCTGCAGGGTCTGGCAGTGGGGCCGCAGTGAGGAGTGACCAGGGACGGCTGGAGGAGCTCTGCTGCACGCTCTCCCTCCTGACCCCCCTGTCTCTGCCCTTTCAGGGTTACCTGTCTGAGGGCTTGGTGACGAAGTGGTACCGCTCCCCCCGGCTCCTGCTCTCGCCCAACAACTACACCAAAGCCATCGACATGTGGGCAGCGGGCTGCATCCTGGCTGAGATGCTGACCGGAAGGATGCTCTTCGCCGGTAGGTTTCTGTCTCCTGTTGGTTCCCTTTTCCCTCCCTCCCTCCTTGCTACCCAGTTCCGAGGCTTTCCAGCACAGCAGAGGGAATTCCGCTCTCCCTGCTGGCCAAGGCAGCACTTGTAGCAGTGCTACAGAGATCCTGCGGTTGGCTGTGAGACACCAGAGCTGCTTCCAGAACAGACTTCGCTTGTGCAGCCTCTGCTGTCAGACCTTGGTTGGTGCAAACTCCCATCAGGAGTCTCGGTTTTAGTCTCGGTTTAGTCTCAGAAAATAGTCTCGGTTTTCACTCAGCCCTCCTGTGCTGGCCTGGGTGTGATGCCACCCATGGGTGTCCGAGGCTGTGCGCCCCTGCCAAGCCTTGCCGGGCAGGGACGGTCTGCTGACAAAAGAAGAACGTCAGGGAACAAATCTGAGGGAGCAACAAAAAACCCTTTTCGGTTTCCGTGTTTCCAACAGGAAATAAGAGCTTTTTGTTGGCAGGAAGGATGCTAGAATCAATCACAGGGTGGAGTGTAAGGACAGGAGATAATGGTGCCCCGTTGCAGGAGGTTTGTACTCTGTGCCGTGGATTTGAATCATGGCTGGTGTCTTCAAGCTATTTCTTTTGTCTGAGGAAAGACATTTGAATGCCACCACCCATTTTTAGGGTTTGCCTGCAGGCACAAATTGCAGCTATAAAGGTGAAGAGCAAGAAAAGAAGACAACAAAAGCACAGCAAGGAGTACATGGTTATCAATGCAGCGTTTGAAGCTCAGCTCTGATGTTCCTGAGAAGCAAATATGTATTTAATAGAGTCCCAAAAACGCTGTGTCGGGAGCAGAGCTGTGCTCCCCGTGCTGGGACACAGAGCCGTTCTTTCAGGGATGAGGCAGCTGCTCTCTGCCTGTTGAAGGAGCTGTTCCCCTTCCTGCCCGAGGTCTGCGGCTGAGCTCCTGCTCGGCTGTGTCTCCATCGCCTGTGGGTGCTCTGAATGGCAAGGTTTAACTCGTTTTGTGAGCAGCTGTTCGCAGAGCTGTGTAAATAAATAATCAGAGCCATTAATAATGGAGGAGGACGTTTCCTTCACAGATATTTCAGCGGAGCTCCACAGACTTGGTTCTAGCTGCTCTGCTGCTCCCTCCCCACTCCTGCTTGCAGCTTCCATATTTCTTTTGTGAAAGCTTAGAAATAAGCAGTCAGTATCATTCTGAAGAGATCACTGAAACTGCCTCCCTATTCTTTCCTTCTTTTTGTCCTCAGTTTCACCAAAACTTTCAAGTCCAGGGATTTCAGCTTTGAAAATCATGCATTTAACCTGTCTGCTCCTGATGTTTCCTTAGGGTGTGTTCCAGGAGCGGGGACATCCCCAGGTGCCCCTTGTCCCTGCAGGGCATTGTTTGGTCCTGCTGGGAGCCGCTGCAATCTCTGTCCTCCTGTACTTACCCCTCGCGTCAAACAGCAAAACAGGAGTTGCATGTTGAGGTCCTCCAGCAGCCATCCCAGCACAGCACCCAAGCATTCCTGGCTTTTCAAACTGGGCTTGGCCCCTCTCTCAGCCCCAGCCTGGGGTTTTGCTTTGCTCTTTGTGGGTGTAAGTAATGTTGGCTGACACCACTGAGGTATCCAGGGTGGTCCTTTAAGCTCATTTTGTGGTAAGGCAGAGGCAAAAGTAGCCCCGGGATGGGATTCGTCTGTCTGGCCTCTGCTGTCTGCCTCAGAGGAGATTGACCTTGCCTTAGAAGTGTTGATGGCTCCAGTGATGCTCGTTAAGAGCATCTGGAGACCAGGCCAACACTCCGGTGCTGGAGTTCCATGTGGCTGCAGGTGAGATCGGTCCTGTCCTGCAGCCTGGCTGAGACGCCCCGGAGCAGCCATCCAGGAACCTCCCCAGGCTGGTTCCTGAGAGCCCACGGCAGGTGGGATTTGGCACACTGAGGGCTGGGCTCAGCCAGACACCTGGTGTGAGCATCGCTCCTTGTCTGCCTTCCAGCCCAGTGAAATCGCTTAACAGCTCCCCAGGTGCTGGCAGGGTGCCTGGTTAGTGGGTGGGGATCAAAACCAGGCTCGGAATATCAACTCTGTGTTGGTTGCTTTGAAATTAAATCATTGTCATGGGAGGTTCTGCCCCCTGCCCCGTGTTCCAAGCGGAGCCAGTGCAGGAGCCTGGCAGCAGGTGGGATGCCCGTGGTGCCTTTTATCTGCTGCTGTCCAGAGAGGAGGAGAATAAAGCCCAGCCCCTCAGAGCAGCTAAAACTCACAAACACCTGCACAGCAACATGGATTCACCTCTGCTGTCGCTCCTCTCCTCTTTGCTGGGAGAAGGGGTTTACCCCCAGCCAGCTGCAGCCTCTGTCCCTGCAGGATGAGAGTTTCAGAGAGCCCTGGGTCACCAGCAAGCGCCCCGTGGGAAATAGCAGCAGTGTGGTTCAGAGAAAGCTGCAAACCTGCAGCGAGTGCCTTGCCCTGGATAAATGGTTCCCTGAGTGTGCGTCAGCAGCGCAATTTAAATCGAGTGCTTAGCATAAATCAATATAATTAACTCGGCAGTCAATCTGGGGTGCTTAAGCAACGCAGGTAAATTAAGGCGATTGGTTATTAGGAGCAGATGTCGCTCACTGCTTCCGTTCTCCCACACGAATTTTTGGATGTCCAGCAGAAAGGGACCCCAGCCCCTCCCAGAGGCCTCTTCCCTGGATGCTGTGGTGATAGGAGCAGTTTGGGTTTGGCAGAGCCCTGGGAGGACACAGCAAACCCGGCTGTCCCAGGGCTGACAGGAGTGCAGCCCATCTTCAGCAGCTCCAGTCGGGTCTGCAGGCCCTTGGAGAGCTCCCCAGCACTGGCAGCACAGAAAACAGGGAAGAGTGTCTGTAGCTGAGCAGCTACAGCTCTCTCCAGTGTCTTTTCCACCAAAAGCAGCATCAGTGGAAGCAGGAGTGAATGGGAAGAAAGGAGGAAAAAGGAGGAAAGATTTGTCCTCGCCGATCTCCATGGGGTTCGCCGGCGGGGCTGTGCCTGTGACCAAGAGCTAGGAGGTGGTTTTTCTCATGGGATCAGGGCTTACTCCCAGTGCTTGGGTGCTTCCCTGGGACTTGTCTGCAAGCCTGGAGAAGGTTCTCTTGTCCAAGACAAGGTGCAGAGCTCCTCGTTCTGTCCTTGAGTAACAACAGCTTGCTGCATTTATCCTGTCTGTGGTTCATGTTTTCCTTTCCAGCAGATAATACCTCCAGAAAAAGGTCCCTGGGAATTACATAAATAGGGGATAATAGAATAGAATCCAGTTTCTTGAGATCCATAATTCAAGGCTTCCAGCATTGCATTAGCAGCTTCTTTGTGTGGCTAAAAACAGTGTCTTTTGGCTGCCGGGTGTCTTCAGGGAGCAGTGGCTGGGGCTGCATGGAGGGAAAAGCCACAAAGCCTTTGTGGCTTTTGTCACCCTGTAATTTTGATCACAGCTTGGGAATTAGCCTGACTAACAAGGTGTTTGTTCCCTGATAGATATCTTTAGTTTCCCCCAGAGTCACGCTGTGAATCTCTAAATGACCTAAAATTAGTTCTTCTGTAGGGAAGTGAATTAATTTGCCCGGGATTGATACGGGAAGGGCATCCCTCCCTTGGTCTTTTTTGCTTTTGCTATTGCTTTATCTTCTCCCAGGGCACTGATCCGAGTGGACGTGTGCAGCAGTGGTGACCAGCTGGGCTGATGCCAGCACTGTTTGGGGTTGTGTGAGTTCACTGCCATGTCACTGAGCTCTGCCATGTGGGGTGGAAGTGGCCGTGACTGAATGGAACCAAACTCTGCTGGAGTGGCGAGCCCAGGATGGGAGGACACGGTTTCCCAGCAGTGATGATGGGACCCACCCTTGTCCCAGGGGGTTGTGTTGGGGGTCAGCTCCGTGGGTGTGAGTCTGGAAAACTCCTGCCGGCCCACAGGGAGCTCTGGGCTGTGGAGGGGAGCCCCTGTAAGATGCCAGGGACCTCCACAGGAACGGGGTTGCCTCAGGGCAAGTGGTCTCCTGTGGGTTGGCCTCCCTGTGTTCCCTGCTGACTGATCAGAAATGCATCCTCAGTAAATGAGGTTGTCTCTTGTTATTGTGGGTCAAGGCACTGCTTGCCATTGAAGCAACCTGAAATCCATGGCTGGGACAGCAGGCACTTGGTAGCCCGAAAATCCCCGTTGTTTTGCCTGTCCCGGGCCGCTCCCTGCCTCAGTGGCAGGTCCTGCCCCTAATGACAGAGCATTGCTAACCAGCCCTGCTGGCCCACAGAGATCAGTCCTGACCGGGGGTTTGGGCATGCGGGAATAAATAGGTCCCGAAAGGAAAGGATTAGAAGTGTGTAATGGCACACAGGAGCTGTGGGGATTGTCCCCAGCAGAGCCATGCCCTGCTGCCCAGCAGCCAGTGGGAGCCGGTCAGAAAACGCCTTTTCCATTGGGAGAACGCAGAGCTTGGACACCTGCGTTCCTTGAGAGATGGAGCTCGGGGACCCCTGGAGCTGATAATGCCCCGCAGCCGCCCCAATTTAACTTCTGTGCCTCATCTCACTGCCTGTCTTCTTCCCGTCCAGGGGGCCACGAGCTGGAGCAGATGCAGCTGATTCTGGAGACAATCCCCGTTATCCACCAGGAGGACAAAGAGGAGCTGCTGAAGGTGATGCCCATGTTCATCAACAGCACGTGGGAAGTGCGGAAGCCGCTGCGCAAGCTGCTGCCCGAGGTGGACAGCGAAGGTACCGTGGTGGCCACTGGCTCGGCAGCGTCCTCCCGGGGCTCCTCCCGGCTCCTGTGTCTTCAGAGCTTTCCTTGGAGTGTCACAGGAGCTGTCCTGCAGGGCCAAGGGCACCAGCGCTGGAGAAGGGGGTTCAGGTCCCTGGGGGCCGCAGCGGGTGGTCCCAGCTGTGGCTCCCACGTCCCCACTGCTGCCTCCTGTCCCCAGGCCCAGCTCGCTGTCCCGCCGCAGGACAGCCCTCGCGATGCTGTAGCTTGCTCACAGGTAGCTCTAGGGGTGAAATACTCTTCCAAGGCACCTTGAAGGCACATCCCCGGCTTCCCACACCTCTCCTCGAGCTGCGAGCGAGGGTTCGGCCCAGAGGTTCTTTTCAAGCCCCGTTTGTTTTCCCGCCGTGCCTCTGTCATGGGCACGGTTGTGTAGTACAGCAGGACACAGGCTTTTCCCTCACAAGCGCCCAGACCCCGTGAGGTGGCTGTTACAGGCAGGAACACTGACCAGGTGCTCTCCTGAGCTCCTTCTGAGGGTCAGACTGGACCTGGCCACCTGCTTTTGGGAAGATGTCAAGACCAGGCTCAGCTTACGTGTGCTGGTGTAACTCTTCACTGTAAGACGTCCTGTGGTCCTGGCGACACGATATCCATCGGCCTGGGGTGCCCAGGGACCGCGTCAGCCTCCAGCAAGCAGGAACAGATTTATTCCCTGCCATTACTGCAGGGAGAAAGGTCACCCTTGCTCTTTGCATAATTCATTGTCGTTTTCCTGCCTCTCTGACCCGTAGTACATCATAATACATAACCCGCCGTGCGTTGTTCCGCCACGCTCCGTGCCCGCAGTCAGTGACCTCGTGAGGCTATTGATTCCTTCCTGCTTAATTAGCCCGAGCGATGAGGTGATCTCGCGGGAGACAGTTGGAAATTGGGTAATGTTTAAGCACGGAGGCAGCACGTGTGGCTGTGCTCCTGCTGAGGGCTCCTGTCCCTGCAGACGCTGCCCCTGTCACGCAGTTACACCTTCAGTGGCGATGTTCCGAAGGTGCGGAATGGAGCCATGTCCGAGGAAAGGCATGTATTCATTCTTATTGCCTGAACTCAAAGAGACTTGCCCAGGAAAGAATCAACGGGATAAGCAACAGCTTCCGTGACAGGATTTTACCTTTTCACATAACCTCAGCAAAAGGAGTCATCAAAGCAATCACAGCAAACCCCCTGCGTTTAGATTTAATTGCCCTTAAGTTTCCTGTCATCATAGGAAGAGTTCATGCACCACAGTCTTTCTGAAATAATTCTAGCCACTCAGAGTTCTTCAAATATTAATGGGTAAAATAATTTCATAGCCCTGGTCACGCCGAAGGCTTTTAAACATTGCAGTAAATCTAGTCCACTTCAGTTGGGCACAAGAGGTGAAAGCGGTGTTCTGAAATGCCGTGTGCTTGTCGAATGGATCTGAGAGCATGGGGTCAAATCCCAGCACCACCCAAAGGTCTTTCTGGGGTGAGATCTCAGCATCCTGCTGGGGGCCGTAGCACTGGGTGTGAAACGCACTTCCCCTGCTGTGCTAGAAGAGGTGGCACCTGGGGGCTGCAGGATTGCTCTCCTGCAAGCTCACGGCTCCCGTGAGGGCTACAGGGGATGCAGCAGGGGCTCAAGTGCCTGGTTTAGGTCCACCTGGGGCGTGACCTTTAACTCATTCCTTACTTGGAGGGGATTTGTCATGGGGGGTCCACGAGACCCATCGTGGCAAGGAAGCTGTTACTGCCTGTGAGGAATTAGTGAGCTTATTTGTCTCTGCTCCGCAGCTATTGATTTTCTGGAGAAAATACTGACATTTAACCCCATGGATCGATTAACGGCCGAGATGGGCCTGCAGCACCCTTACATGAGCCCGTACTCCTGCCCCGAGGATGAGCCCGTGTCTCAGCACCCGTTCCGGATCGAGGACGAGATTGATGATATCCTGCTGATGGAAGCCAACCAGAGCCAGATGTCCAACTGGGACAGGTACAGAACCAGGGCTGGGCTGGAGAGCAGGTACTGGCTTAAATGCTTTCGGCAGAACTGGACTGGTAAGCCTCTGACGTGCTGTTGGCTGGGTTCCGCCACACGTGTTCCAGACCCATGAGGAACCCCTGCTTTTCCCTCTTTATACCATGTTGCAATTCCAGCCCAAGCTGGCGCCTCGCTGAAGCCGACCACCGGCTCACTGTGGATTTCCACAGGGGCTGGAAGCCGAGCCTGCACATCCTGGTCGCTGAGCACCTCTCTGCTCATGGCTTTATTCACAGCCCGTGTTGTCTTCAGTTGAGTTTAAGTGGCTCTGTGGCCCTTCCCTCTGCCCTCTGTCCCTATAACACAGGTTACAAAATATTGTCATTCTGGTACCTTTTGGGGACGGGGCCTGATTGGGAGTGCTACATTCATCACTTCTCAAGCTGCGTAAGCCCCAGAGGCCACGGATCTGGGGGCCTTGTAAAAAATCCTGCATTGTGTTGACATTTAAATGGGTTGCTGAAAGCCGTACTGGAAGTTTGGAACGGATCACGGCCTTGAGCTGAGGTCTCTCACGTCCTGGGTGATTACCCCAGTTACTGTGCCAGTCCCACAACTGGGGCAGGTAGAACAAAAGAAGAAGCAGCTAAGAATTAACTGGGTTCAGTTTTCTGTAGAGCTCCTTCCAGCTGAGGCGGATGAGCTGGCTGAGGATGTCTGCAGCATTGTTCCTCCCTGCATGGCAATTAAATCCCCTCGCCTTCCTAATCCACTAGATTTCACTAGCATTGAAAAAATTACCTAAAGAAACCCCTTGCCTTCGCTGTCATCAGTCTCTCTGCCAGAGTGAAGAAGTGTCAGGGGGGAGCCAGGTCAGTCAGGTGAAGAGGAAGGCTGGAAGCAGGATGTCTGTCTTCAGTGAATCCCCACAGTTCCAGCATCCCTGCCAGCTGCAGCCCCCAAAGCAGCAAATCAGTTGCTGGAGGTCACTTGCCACCTTCTCCTCAGTCAGCTTCCTTGTGTGACACAAGCAGCTGAGGCTGAGGCTGTCCTGCCACCCAGCTGGGGACATGTGGTACAGGGCTGTAGATTCTGCAGCACCAGCCGAGTGTTTGCGGACAAGAGATGATTTTGGCTGTGCTGTGGGACACCTGAAGAGCAATCTGCTGATGTGACAGAGCACCAGTCCCTGGGATAACATTTCTTTTAAAGGCAGCTCAGTTCAGAGCCAGTAAATCAGATGTCAGACCGTGGCTAGGAATGGGTGTTGTCAGGTAATTGTGAGTAAGGGAGTTCAGCTGGCTCGAGAAGTTACCCACTCAGCAAGGTGACCCTTCAGGAATGCTCCTGGTCCTGGATATCAGGGTAAAGTGGTGATGTCCAGTCTCAATGGGGTTTAAGTTCATCTCTTTCACTGTTCTGTCACCAGCTCACGCCGTGGTACCTGTCTGGGCTGGAGATAAATTGGTTATTAGTGTTGTTAATCACGTTTTGCTCCTAAGCAGCAGGGAGGGGATGCACGGACATCTAAAGGACGGGGCCAGTGGGTTTGGTTGTTGGGCTGTTACTCCTGCTTCTGGTCCTGTCGCAGGCTCTTGGTGAACTACTCACCCCCGACATTTTAACACACCAGGTGGTTGTCTCTGCTATCAGTAAGACGCTAGAGCAGAGCAGCAGCAGCAGGCCAAGCCAGCAGCAGTGTGTGTGCTGGTTTGGGCGCTGCTGCCCCCGGCAAAGCCGTGCTCCCTGTGTCTGACAGCAGCGTGTCTTTGGCAGGTACCACATCAGCCTCTCCTCCGACCTGGACTGGAGACACGACAAGCACCACGACATGGACGAGGTCCAGCGGGACCCCCGCGCGGGTTCTGAGTCCACCGCCGAGGAAGCACAGGTTGACCCACGGAAATACTCCCAGAGCAGCTCGGAGAGGTTCTTGGAGCTGTCCCACTCATCCATGGACCGAGTATTTGATGCTGATTGTGGGAAATCGTGTGATTACAAAGTGGGGTCGCCTTCCTACTTGGACAAATTGCTGTGGAGGGACAGTAAGCCCCACCACTACTCTGAGCCCAAGCTAATCCTAGATTTATCCCACTGGAAACGGGCAACCATAGCGCCCACAGCTGAGCTGTCGCTGGAAGAGGAACCCTCCAACCTCTTCCTGGAGATTGCTCAGTGGGTGAAGAGCACGCAGGTGGGGCTGGAGTGTCCCAGTGCTCTGCCGGAGATCCAGGAGCGGAGCCTGCCCTCGTCTCCGCGCCGTCTGCACAAGGAACCCGCCGAGGTGAACAGTGAGACCGACCCCGAGTTTGACCTGGACGTCTTCATCTCCAGGGCGCTGAAACTTTGCACAAAACCCGAGGATCTTCCAGACAACAAGCTCAACGAGATCAACGGGGCCTGCATCTCCGAGCACCCCGGGGACATTGTTCAGGCAGAGGTGTACCAGAAGGAGCGGTGGTGAGGAACCCACGCCCGGGAAGCCCCGCTGCGCCTCCCTCTTCCTCTAGGATGGCGCGGCCGCTGCCCGGGGCTGAGCGGCTGCCGACCGTCACTGAGCATCCGTTTTTAACACTGTACCAAATGCCTTTTCCAGGAAAGGCCACGCACAAGCCACATGCCCCTTTTGATGCCTTAGAAGTGCTTCTGAGGGGATCAGGAGGTGTGAATGGAATACTGAGTTTCTTATACTGCCTTAACAATCTTGCCTTGCGATCTCTGGGACCTGTTTGAAACTTAAATGTACGAGGGGAAAAATGACGGTACACGGTAGGTTTACAAACAGTAGTCAAATCAACTTCTTTTCCTTTCTTTTTCTATAGCAACTTGAGATGACAAAGACAAAATCGGCATTTTCAGTATGGTCAGATACCCTCCTGGTTGGACAGGTTCCCAAAATGCCAAACTTTGAGCTCCTCTGAGGCACCTGTGTGAGTACAGGTGTGGAATTAAAGTGATGCCAGCCGTCGGTCAGCAGCGAATGGAACTAGAGGTAGAGTTTGGCCATGAGACAAAAAAATAACTCTCTGAGGATGTTAATGGGGAAGAAATTTGACCTACAAAATATGGGCCGTTGGGGATTTGTTGTGGTTTTTTTTTCTGATGAAGACAAAATTTTTGCTAAGTGCATTTTGCTGGTTTGTGGTTTCTCACACCAAAACTTTCCCTTCTGTTGCGCGGGGTGCAGTAGGGGGATGCACGGGGATCTGAGCTTTCCGAGTACTTAGGAGGGCCCATGCGATGCATTTCAGCGTGAAAACCTGGTGCTGTGAGTCCTGCCTCGGACAGCTGCCCATTAGACCAGCAAATTCCAGTGGTGAGGGCTGGACAGGGGCGGAGAGCTGGGAACGGGGTGTCCCGTGGTGTGCTGCTGCCTGGCACCGCCAGCCACACGCGCACAGACTCAGCAAGGGCACCCGCCCGGCTTTGCCACTGAAAAAGGAACTAAAGTACTTCTGGATTTCCTTCTGACAAAGATCTTGTGAAGAAAACATCAGTTCCTGCAGCATTAGGTTCATAACTGGCCACTTGGCTCCCAGCATCTTTGGAAGATGCTGGTGTCAGCAGGCAACTGTGTGTAAATAGGTGAAGACACAACTGATGGACTGTAACTTCTGTTTTCATCCACACTTCTGAGCACCTTAATAGTTGATCAGCTAACAAGAGTTTGTATATGGAAGAAATGTTCTATACTTCTATTTAGTCAAACTCGGCAGCTTTTTAAAGGGGAGATGTGTAAATAGTGCCATACAAGACAGTCTCTGCTTTCCTCGCCATGCTGTTGCTGTGCTCTCCGGCACAGTGGCTCTACTTACATTTGTAAAAGATAAACTGCTGTATTAGTAACTGCAAGGCCCATATTTAACTGCTCCTGTATGAGTTATTTCTACCCTTTTAACAAGCAACCTGCTAAATGCTCTGAGATGTGAAGAAAACTCGTGTGAGACTCGGATACCTAACAGCAGTGCTTACTGTATTAACCCTGGTGTCTTCTCTTGCCGGGACCGGGTGCAGGTTTAGCTGTAGCAGGCCTTGACGAGCCCAAAAACGTGTTCTTACTGTGAAGATCTCACATCAGGGTGATGGAAATGCCACTGCTCCAGCCGATGAGCAGCACCGGTGCGAGGGCAGCCGGCTGCAGGGATGGGATGGGGTGCAAGGCCAGATGCAGGGGTGGAGAAGGCATTTGGAAGGCAAAGCTGATGGAGAAGGCATCAGAAAGGCAAAGCCATTTGTCTCTGGACTTTGCTCTGAGTGTTTGGGTGTCCCCCAGAGTGGTTTAGAAAGGGGGAATGAGACAGAAACAGAGGTTTGGTTTCTGGTGTGTTGCAGATAATTGATATACCTCAACTAAAGCTCAGCACTTTCACTGGTGGTGGGGGAGATTCAGATGCCAGGAGCAGCCACTCCTGCACTGGAGCAGATCCAATCCAGCCCCGGCAGCCCGCAGCTCGCTGCCCGCGGTCCCGCTCAGCCTTGCTGTGTGCCCAGCAGCAGCCAGCAGAGGCTGGGAGTGGGATTGCCGGGCTCGAGGGAGCAGGCTCCAGGGCAGGAGGAGGCAGCAGGAGCCACAGCTGTGTCCCATCGCCCCTCGGTGCCCACAGGAGGAGCCGATAATGCCCATCCTCTGACCGGAGAGGCACCGGCGCTGCAGCCGGAGGCGTCAGCTCGCAGCCAGACGCTGGGGAGCCGGCAGAGTTCAGACCCAAAGGATGGGGTCAGCACGGTGAGAGCGGACTTTGGAAGCTCTTGGGACAGATGGAACAGCCCTCTGCTGCCCTTGGGTTGGGCACGGAGAGGCGCCGGCATGAGAACTCGGCACGGTCAAACCACGCCAGCGCTCTCCTCGCCAGGCGGTGGCGGTGGCCACGTCCTCTGAAACCAGAAGCCATTTTCTGTGGGCTGTTACTTCTTCCCCAGAGGCCTGCAGGACTGTTTGTTACGGCCATGGAAAGAAAGAGTTTTGCTTTAAGAGTATTGTCTTGGGGGCCCGCAGTAAAAGCGTAACGTTGACTCCGCAACGAGCAAACGGAGCGCATTGCCGCCACTCCGGAATTTCCATCTCGCTTCCTGAGCTGTTATTTAATGTTGTTCTAAAACCTCAGCGTCACATGCTGGGAAAAGGGGATAAGAGGGGTGGCTTTAATTTGTTACCTGAGTGTGCTTAGCTGATCACGAGCCAGATCTGTCTCTCATTTACAGAAATAAAATGTAAGGCCTGAGCCTTCCTTGCGTGGCAGTGTGTAATTATTTTATGAATTATTATTGTTCTTACTGTGAAGTGTTCATTCCAGTACTGGTGTCTAGGTTTCTTCCGCAAATCACTGAATTCATCCAGGTTGGAGAAGACCTTTAAGAACGAACATGAAGAGCTGTGTCCCACGGATTATCTGCATTCTGGGGTTCCTTGGTGCTGGGCTGCTTTTCACCTTTGTTTTGTTCACAGCTTTGTTTTGGCAGGTTCAGGCTGTCTGAGCACTCAGGGTCACAGGCAGGGAATTCAGGCTTTGTCACCGCCTGCATTTCACGCAGCTGGAAGAAGCGTTCAGTGCAAGATCACCCGTCAGGTATTTCAGTCGGCTTGCAGAAGGCACTCGCTGAAAGAGACACAGGAGCACTGCTGCTGCTGATGGTGCTGCGTGGTGGGCCCCGAGGCCACGTGGCCCTGGGATGGGTGGACAGCCTGGATTTAGCAATCTGGGCCCCAGCTGTTCCGGGTTTTATTTAAAGAACAGCAGAGGGAGCAGAAAAAACCCTCTGAAGGAAAACCCTCTCCACGGGGGCTGCTCCTGGGGGCTCCTTGCAAGGATCTTCTCCTGCCACTACGCTGGCCACAAGCTGCAGCCTGGGAATCCATCAGGGAGATGATTTAGAAACGCCTTTAAATGTCAGGAAGATGCCTCCAACGGTGCTGTCGCTGCCCCACTGATTGTTCTTCCTCAGTCGCAGATATGTGACTATTTTTACTGCAGTTTATTTTTGATCGTGCTGGGATTCAGCAGCTGTTACACCATCGCAGAGCTGCACTAACCAGATCCTCAGAGCTTTACCATTGCAGTAATAAAAATACCAGCTTCAGCTGGCTTTTGAAAGGGGCTTTGGGGATATCCCGGGAAGATTTTCCTGGGCAAATCCCACCCAGATCCCAGGGTAAAACCACAACACAGTGAATTTTACGAGTGGACTTTTTGGAGACTGGACTGCAGATGATCAGTCCTGTCCCTCTGAGCAATTCCACGCCACCATCTCCAGCTTTTGAGAGCTTGCAGTGAGAACACTGTACAGTGTGGCATGCAGGCATTTCAGCTCTGAAATGTTCTTTTTTTTCAGCTGGTTCTGAGAGGGATTGAAGAGAACAAATGCTCCATATGGTGTTTGCTTGTGAATTGTTGCCTTTGACGTTCTGAAAGGCAGAGTTACATTTTGAAGCAGTTCGATATTCGGGCGAATGGAGTCCTCTGAAAGTGCACCTCTGCTTTCTGAAGCCATGCTCAATATGGTATTTTAACCTGCCATCTGGGCACTGGTGAAGCTGGTTTATAACAATCATATTGCTAAATTCAGAGTAGGTTTTTTTTAATTTAGGAGAAAAAAAAAGATTCTGTCTTTAAAAATACAACCTTTTCACGCAGGGTCTCACTCTGTCTGGTCTTGGGTTGTGGCAGGATAAAGTGTACCGAAAGGATCTCAGAATGGCTGCTTTGATTAATGCTGCAGCGAAAATTGGGTGTTTGAGGAAGTTTATATGAATTTTTATGAAGCTTTGTGGAGAATATAGCTAAGGACATCTTCGACAGCACAGGCTGTTGTGAAAAACAGAGTTAATTCCTGTGTATGCCGGTGTTGCGTGAAGTGTTTGTGTGTACCAGAGTACATTGATGTAAGTTTCAGCAGCGTGTGACATTCCTGGCAGAAGATGCAAAGGTGCTGCAGGGTGTGAGCTGAGCTCTGCTCCCCCTCTGTGCTCCCGTGTCCGAGGGTGAGAGCTGCCCAGAGCCCAGCTGTGGCCACTCAGTGAGGGCTTGGGCACTGCCCTGGCCGCACATCCTGGGAATTCCTGCGTAGGTCACACTGGTGGTGCATACCTTGGGCAAAACCTGGGGTGATTAAATGAGACTGTGATAGTCCAGTCTGCAGGATGGAGCAGGTAAAGATAACCAGTGTGTGATCAAAGGTAATGGCTTCCCACTGCCAGAGGGCAGGGACAGATGGGATATTGGGAAGGAATTCTTGGCTGTGAGGGTGGGCAGGCCCTGGCACAGGGTGCCCAGAGCAGCTGTGGCTGCCCCTGGATCCCTGGCAGTGTCCAAGGCCAGGCTGGACAGGGCTTGGAGCAGCCTGGGAGAGTGGAAGGTGTCCCTGCCCAGGGCACGGGTGGAACAACGTAAGTTTTAAGGTCCCTTCCCTCCGAAACCATTCAGTGATCGTGTGTTTCCTTCTCTTTCCCCCACTGCCACCTCTCCTGTGCTGCACGCTGACATTCCAGTGTGGGGAGAGCGTTCCCAGGTCAGCCAGCTCCCTGGGAGCGCCGTGCCTCCCTGTGTGAGCTGTGCGGCTCTGGGATGGAGGGGGCAGTGCCAGGCAGGCGGCTTCTCCACTCTTACTGCAGTAACGGCTTAAAATCCTGGGACGATTCTGCTGGTCCATCTGGCGTTTCAGGAGGGAAGTGGAGGTCAGTGGAACAGCCTGAACTTGGGCAGGTCCCTGGTGAGGGGAGTTTCAGCCCCAGGGTGAGTAACCATCTGCCTGTGGACAGGGCCGGGGGTTGGAGCGGGCAGTGTCCCCGTGTTTCTGTGTGCTCAGCCCGCTGCCCTCCACGCAACAGGGTGGGTTGGTGTTGTATGGGTGGGGTGAAATAGGTGACAGGATGACGACTGAATGAAGAAATACTCCCTTTAAAGTCTGTCTCTGAATCCTGCTGGCCACTGCTGACTGCTCCAGTGCCAGCAGGAGTGTTCAGTGAGAAGCTTCCCATCACACACCTTCAGTGCTGCATCTCCCGGTGGCTCCCCACGTCAGTATCCAGAAGGGACAACATTTCCCCAGCAACCTGAAGTAAGGGAAGAAAATGCTTCCAGCCCGAAGCATTCTTCCTGTGCTCTGCAAAGCCCTGTGCCCACGAGCAGCTGGATGCCGGGAAGCCACCAGTCACCCAGGTAAGTCCTTCCCTGAAACACTCCGCAGTGTTTAGGAGGGGAAAGGTGGAAGGAAACCTGCCACGTGCATGCCCTGGGCTCAGCCAGGCACAGCAGAACTCCTCTGTGTGTGCGCACAAACACAACGTGTTCCATGGGCTGAACACCTGCCCAGCCTCCGGATCAGGATTCCGGACTGGGAAGGTTTGTTTCCAACCTCACAGTTCCATCCTTCCATCTCATCACAAAGCTCAGCCACATCTCACCCTCCTTCACCTGTGGAGATGAGAATTCCTGCATTAGGAGAACTTCTCTGTGCTGCTGTAGGAATAAAACCCCCAGGAGGGCAGCAGGCCACAAGTGAAATGCGCAGAGGATCCAGGCTGTCCTCATACAAACCATCTGCTTCTCCAGCTTGCTGCAGGGGGTTGGTACTCGAGGTGTTCCATCCCTGAGCAAGGAGCCCACACTTTTATAGGAGTTTGATGTGCTCTGGTGTTTGTGGGTGTGCAGCATTCACATCCTACCTACCACAGAAGACTCATCAGTCCCCAAAGCAGTCCGTGCAGGGGGACAGGAGAGCCTCACCTGAGAATGTCTCCTCAGGCTCTAGAGTCAATCCTTTGGCACAGCTGGCTGTGAGGAGGGCTGGGCAAGGCAAGAGGGACAGATGCACTGCTGCTGTGTGTCCACTGTAGGCAAACAGTGCTCAGGGAGGTCCATAAACAAGAGAGAACCCTCCTGGACACAGTTAAATAGGAATTGGAGGGGGGGACCCCAGATTTTCCTTGTGTAATCCCCTGCAAGTGTCAGCTGTGAAAGGAAGGAAGAAGAAAAGCCTCTCTCTCCAGAGAAGATGGTGTATGATGTTTATTCATGGCAGGCTGAAAAGTCTGTCACTGCAGCAAAACAAGGCCTCACATTCGGGTGCTGCTGCCTCTAACTCAGCCTGCTGAGCAGCTCTGTGTCCCACAGCCCCGAGAGCTCATAACTCTCTTCCTACGTCCTAAAAGGATGCAGAGAAATCAGCTTTTCTGGCCAAAATTAGCACCGAATCAGGGGCTCCTGTTACCCGTGCGTGGCCTGTGCCGTTTCTGAGCCATGTACATCTCATCCCACTGTCTGCTTCCAGAGCTGCACCCCGACACCTCCTGAGTGCCACCGGAGCCTGCAGGAGCTCCTCCACCCTCCCATGGCAGCGGGAGAGGCCTGTCTGGGGACAGAGATGTTGCTGGCACGCAGTGGTGTCTCTGCAGAGACCTCGGTGGCAGTTTGTGTGTCACCCCTTAATCCTCAGCCAGGCTGTGCCGTCCCCCAGTCTCTGATGGACAAACAAACAGGGAACCGGAGGCAACGGTGGCAAAAATGCCAGCCTGTGAGCTGCTGAGCAACAAACTGAAATATTTAATCAGCGAGGCGCTGACAGAGGGGCTGAGCAGCAGGAGCCCCGGTGTCTTCCTTTGGCTGTGACTCCTGTGTCTCCAGAGGCACCGAGTGACATTTCACGCCGGCTGAACTTGGCTCATTAAAAGCCAGACATGGGCAGACCTGTTTGTCATCTCTCCACCGGGCGAGGGGTCTGTTCTCACAGAGCAGGTACTTTGTCGCTCCAAATTATGTCCCTGGAACACAGGAGCCGTCAGTAAATGCTAAGCTGTTCCATCCTCTCGTCTGCCACTTGGAGCGGCTCCCCCGGGAGCGATATGGTCTCCCGGCGCTGCTGGATCTTCGCATGAGCATCACTGTGCTCACACACAGTGTGCTCACATCGGGCAGCCCTGGTGTTCCCGATGTGTGTTCAGGAGCGAGGCAGAGCTGCTCTGGGACTGGCTCTGCAGCCTGCTCCTCCCTGAGCTCTGCCGAGCTCTGTGTGCTCAGCCTCACGTGTAAAATGGGGGGGTGAAACAAAATGCCTTGAGGCCGGCTGATGAAAAGCGTGAGGTGCGCTCTGGTTTCCTTTCCCAGCTGTGAGGCTTTTATAGGACCGTGGAATGGTTTGGGTGAGAAGGTACCTTTAAAGGTCACCTAGCTCAGGGCACTGAAGTGACAGTGAGTGGCAGCCTGCAGGGAACCCAGCTCCGGCACCAGCTGATCCAGGGAAGGGCAGACATGGAGCCCACCGGTCCCAGCTGCTCTGGCTCCACTTCTGGCTGAGGCTCCTGCTGGACCCGCCAAGCTCTCTGCCCAGCAACAGCCACAAAAGAGCCAGGATCTGCTCTCTGAGGACGTGGGTAGACAAAAGAGGGTGTGAAGGGAGAAGGAAGCCATGGAAGAGGCGGAGCTGAGTGGAGGATTCGGGGGCGGCCAGCAGGAGCCTGCTTCCATCTGAAGTGTCTGGGGTGCACAGAGGTGTCCTTTCGGAGGGTGCCCTCAAGCCGGGGCTGGCACTCTGCAAGGCAGCTCTTCCCCAGCCGCTGCCAGGTGGGAACAGTTGTGTTTCCTGCCTAGAACGGATTCCAGAGTCGTGCAGCTCTTGGGGCTGCGAGCCGTCTTAGGCAAGGACAGGCCGCCCTCTGCAGGGAAATTCATCGAAGTTGGGTTCCGGCTTTCCCCATCCAGTGCCCGATCAAGCCGCACAGGTCCACCCCGCAGGGGACCCAAACTGATGGCTAGAGCCCTGCTCTCACCTTCCATCCTGCAGCAGATCCCATTTTCAGTGCCTGTGATGCACAGAAGGTTTGCAGGAAGGTGCGCCAGCGGTCGGTGATTTGACACCAAGCTTTTCCCCCGGCTGGGGAAAATAATGGGATCGCACCTGCTTGGATATGCGTAAGCTGTGAGGAGTGATGCCTTAGGTCTGAACTTTTATACTTTTCAAATCCCACACTGCCTGGTGTGTCACTCTGAAGTTCCTTGGAGCCTGTTCACTTCTGCTCTCTCGTGCCGGGCAGACATAACAAAGCCTCTCCGGGCTGCTCTTCAAAGACATCCAGACCGTCCTAGGCCCAAAAAGTATAAACCAAAAGCCTCTAAAGGGGAGCAAGCAGAGGGGAATTAACCCTGATATGCAAATGAACCAAACCTATAAAAGTGTGAAGGACTCGTGACCTGCTGTCCATCTGGGCAGTGGCCTCTGGCTCCCAGGGGTACCTTTGAAGGCCTTTCAAATAAATACCTGCCTTGTTCCCTTACTCCTGCCTAGTCTCTGTTTCTAGGAGGCCTCTTCAGGCATCAGGAGCAGCTGTAGGTCTGGCTTTGCAGGGTGGTCGGTGGTCCCTGCTCCTGTGGAGAAAGCCAGGAGGTGTTTGTCTTGCTGAATTGTGTCTGGCAGGTTTTCTGCAGCAGAGTATTTCAGCACATCGTCATCAGGCAGGTCAGCAAAGCCACCTAAGTCAACTTTGTTGCCTGTGTGTGTGTGGCTGTGCACTTTGTTGGCTTGGGTTGGTATTTTGGCAGCCGATGTTAGAACAGAAAAGGAAATTCTGCTGTTTCTGGAGACCTGAGTCTGCACTGGCCAGGTGTCCTGGGTTGTACCAGTGTGGCTGAAAAATACAAATCATCTTCAGCTCTGGCAGCACATTCACTGCTGCCTCTGACAGCGATGGCAGAAGGCAGGAACCGTGTTCCTCTGCCCAGGTGGGACAGAGCTGATAGGTGTGCCTGCTAAACTAAGTGGCTTTTAAAACCCAAGAGGCTCATCATTTGTAACAATATTTAAAAATTGGTGTTGCGAGCTGCTTTTGGTCTTACAGAGAGAAACATATGTTCTCTCGGAGGAGCTCAAAATGAGAAGTCAAAATCTTTCTGAACAGTAACCTGGTGCTGCAGCTCTTGTAACTCTGCATCCCTCACATTTGGGACAGGCATGATGGGCAGAGCTGGTTCACACGAGTTTATCAGAAGCTGGAAAAGTGCAGTGTCTTGCTGTTGGGGCCTTTGTGAGCACTTCTGTACAGCGAGTATCCCGAAAGCAGCGCACGCAGCTGCTGTCGCTGCCGGCGTTCTCTGCGGGCTGCGCTCTGCAGGAGCTGCGGGAAGGGCTGAGGCTGAGGAGCAGGCATGGACTGGCTCTCCGGGGCTCAGGCGCGCAGGAAATACTCGCAGGCTGCAGTGCTGCTCCGGGCCTGGCCACGCCGGGGCCTCGGGGGCTGCTGCAGTGGGGGCTGCGGCGGCTCGATGCTGACAGCCCCCAGCTGCTGCTGCTGGCAGTGTCCTGATGAGAAACCCCCAGCACCTCTTCAGCTGACGCGGGGAGCGGGGAGGAGCAGCCCTAGGAGTGCATTGAATGAGAGCATTAAATCACAGCAGGGGCGCCAAGCGTCCCCAAAACGCGCCTGAGGACACAAGGGGTTGATGGAGCCTGCGGGTCACCCAGCCTCAGCTGAGGTCCCGCGAAGAAAAGGGAGCGGCACATCTTCCTGGCAGCCACTTTGGGGAACCTGGAGTGGATAATGGTGGTCAGGACCAGACGTGGGGAGGGTAAATTGTTCCCAGTAGCTCGGCTGTCTGATGGCTTTCTTCCTTCAGCACACTGCCTTTAGAGTGTCAGGGCTGTGCCTCCTGCAGCTCTGTCCTGCCACCGTTAATCCTCACGTGCCTTTTGGCATTGATTCCATTCAGCCTCAGCCCACCTGATCCCTGCATTGAGGAAAACAAGCTTAAACCAGGAAAGAAAAAACAAACAAAACACGTTAGCTAAGTAGGTCTGGATTTTTAAGAGTCTCAAGTTCCCTTGCTCTCAGAAAAGAGAAAAATCCTGTTCGTGAAGTTGTCGAGAATTGGAGACTTCCTTTCACAACATTGTTGATGAAATCTTGACTGAGCTAGTTTCTCTGTAATTTAAACTACAGAAGAGCTTCTGAATAGGTGCCAAAGCTTGCTTTTTAGCAGAGGTTTTGTAGCTGGCTCATAACTCCCTATCCAGATGTCTCACAACCCCCTCTCCAAATATGTCAGAACTGAGACATCTGACACTGTCCCAAACCCAGATATCTGTGCGTTCTGTTAAGTGATAAAATACACAATTGATGTAAGCTATTTATGGCCTTTACTTTTTGTGTGAGATGTAAAAACTGATCATGTCACCTGGTATTTTCCTACCTGAGTGTTTCTGCGGTTTAATATCAGCCCTCTCCTGCAGAAGGAGTTGGATTTTGCGATTCAGCTAGCACCACGTGTCCAGTGAGAGTACATGCAGGACGAAATGCCGAGGAGTCCAAGCGGGACACAGAGGGAGCGCTGTGGGTCAGCAGCTGTAAGGCTGCTTTAGCAGAGTCCCGTGGATTGCCTTGCCTTCAGCCCCGCTCAGCACGGGAATGATGACTCAAACAGCACAAGCCGTTTCTCCTCACTGCCAGGATGGTGCTCTGCTTATCAGCTCTCTTCTCGCTTTGTAGGAAACTGGGTAGTTTTGCTCTGATTAGGATGACATCCTTCGCTAGGCACAGAAACGTCAGGGCTGAGACAACGACGCTGTGCTAAGTGCAGAAAATGTGGTTTATAGCATTTCAAGCCAGAGCAATCTGAGACTGTGAAGGTTAATGTGTCTTTTCTGGCAGGTTTCTCTAGTATTTCTGTCGGTTGCTGCCACATGGCGACCAAAGCAGTGTTCTCAGCAGAGAGATTGTCCAGCCGGAGGTACTGGTGTGGTTGCCTGGGAGCCCAGGCTGAGTGAGGTGTCCGTCACTAAAGGCAGAAATAAGAGTGTGCATAGGCTGATGGGACTCATCTTTTCACTTCCAGGGCTCATTCTGGCTCTGATCAGTCTCTGCAAGGTCCATTCTCATCCTGCAGCACACATGCACAGCCTGTGAGGTGAGAGAGAACAAAAAGCACCGATTTCAAGCTCTTAAACCCGAGTCCAGTGTCACCAGGCCCTGCCGATGGGCTTAGACTCTCTCGCGAGGAGTCTGACCGACACCTCTTTCCAGCTTAACTGAGCTCAGTGACACTTCAGGACTTGCAAACTCACGGCGAATTTAGCGGTTTTGGTGCTTTTTATCGCCGCTCCGGCCGAACAAAGGCTGCCAGGCGCAGTTTGGCATCCCGCGAGCGGTCAGAAGAGGGCAGTCCTCCCCCTCCGTGCGTGCTCGGCTCCTGCTCGAGTCTCCGAGACACCAGCGGATGCCGCAGAGCTGCGCGGGCACGGCTGCACCGGCCCGGGATGTGGATGGATCCAGCCCCGAGTGCCCCTCTCCCCTCCCGTCAGCACAGCAGGGCCTCAGCCACTCGAGCCGAAATAAAGAATCACGATGTCAAGCGTGCGGAGGGCAGAGCTGGGTTGCAGCAGGGTGGTTTCTGGAAGAAAGATCCCGGTTATGAGGATGGTGCAGGAAACGGTGCGTGTGTGTGTGTGTGTGTGTGTGTGTGTGTGTGTGCACACCAGAGCTGAGAGTGGTGGCACGGCAGATGTAAATAAATAGACCTGGTTTCGCTGCAGCGGACACAACCAGCAGCAGTGGGCAGGAAGGGGGTTGCCGTGATTCCCAGCAGAAATGCAGTTCATTAGGGGATGAGAGCATTAAAATGGCTGCTGCCTCCCCCTGGGAGATCCACTCGGTGCGATACCTGTGGTCTCCACCAGACCAGGATGCTCAGAGCCCCATCCGAGCTGGCCCAGAATGTTTCCAGGCACTATCCCAGGTTTCCAGGCCATCTATCACCTCTCTGGGCAACCTGGCCCAACCTTATTAGAAAATTTGCTACCCTCATTAATAATTTACCTCGCTAAATTTACCACCCTCACCATAAAAAGCTTTTTCCTTCTATCTAGTCGGAGTATCACCTGGTCAGCCCATCTCAGGTTTTCTCACCACGTGCCTGGCTGTGCAGGAGCTCAGCAGAGTAGAGCCACGGCATGACCTGAGCTCAAACTGGCCTAAACAGAGGCTGCAGATCACAAGAAGAGAAAGTAAAACGTAAATTAAAAAGCAGCAAAAGACCAACCCATTAACCTACAGTGAGAGTGGCTGACAAAGGCATTTGTCAGAGCTGAGGAGGGGCTGGCATCCCTGCAGGCCAGGAAGGCTCACAGACACGTTTGGGTGGTGTCCAAGCAGTGCCATCCCCAGCCAGGGCAGAAGTAACAGTGCCACAAAGTGCTCCCAGGAGCTGGAGCTTTGCCACCTACACCGTGAGGCACAATCCCGGCCACAGCTCTGGAGAGGCATTTCCCCAGACAATCCCCGGAGACAGAGCAGGAATTAGCACGTTACTCCCAAAACACGGCCTGCATGTGGACGTTGGGTTGGATGGTAGAGCACCAAATGGCTCTGCACCGGTGTGGGCTGTTCCCATGTGAGCTGCTCTCAGGGCTAGAGACTCTTCTGGATACACGACTCCAAACAGACTAAATGAGAAATTTTACACGGAATTGCTTTAAAGCACACCATAAAATTACCAGTCAGAAATTGGATGCAAAAAATGGAAACAGTGTAAACATATTTAGCTCTGTTGTTGCTCTAAAGAAGTGCAGGGGGCAAGCCTTGTGGAGAGAAGTTATATCTTTCAGTGGAATTGGTGTAATAAAAGACATAATTTTTCTTCCCAAACCTTGCCTCGGGGTAACCATTACCTTTACTGCCTCGTGCCTGCTACAGTCTCATGTAAATGTGAGGAGTCAGCCGGGTCATCTCTCCACATCAGGCTTGGTCTGACCGTGTCACAGTTAACAGAAATAAAGAGCAGCAGGCGAAGAGGCCAGTTCTTATCCAGCGACAGAAACTGCCTTCTGAGGGACGGCTGCTTCTGCTAATCGGTGCTGCAAAAGCTTCTGAGATGAAATAATTATTAAATAAGTGTTTGTTCTGTGTTAGCCGTATACACACAGCTGCGTTATCAGTGTATTTATGGCGGTGACAGTGTAGCACTATGGCAGGAATGAAAGGACAGGTCTAGGCAACTAGAACAGAGATTATTTTTATTTATTTATTTGCATCAAGGATCAGTGATAGAAAAAAACCAAGAACACAGGGTCCGGTGCTGGTGATGTTACTTTAAGTAAGATATTTGAAAAGCTGAAAATGTTACAGAAAGGAGTCACAACTATCTCAAGGATGGGGAACAAAAGCCTTCTGCGTACTTTATCAGGCGTAAGTGGTTACAACCAGTATGATTTATCATGAGAAGAACTGAGCAGGAAGGAAGTTCTCTTTAGTAAAAAGACAAAAACCAAGCAGAAAACGACCAGAAGTCTAGGAAAACTCTAAAGAGAAACAGATCACAGTTTTAGGGTGGTGGAAGTGGCTTGAGAAACCACCTTGATGTGATTTAAGAAAACTACCTTCAAACAGAGATGATTTTTGGGAGATGCAATTTTAATTTAGCACAAACCACTGGCTCCCTCTGGAAAGGAGCTCTGGTAGAATGCAGCGGCCTGTGCACGCAGGAAATCGGGAGCGATCATGAAACAGTCATCGGCTGCATTGAAAGTTTCTGAATGAATTCTCACCCTGCAGTGGGCGAGCTCTGGCACTTGTGGAGGCTGCTCCAGCGCAGTCAAGAGGGATAGCAGATCGCTGCTGGCTGGCTCCACAGCGCCGAGGAGCTCCGAGGGCTCACGGTTGTTCTCTTGGCAACAGCAAGGCGGCAACATTCTGTGTGCCAGAAGAAACTCTTCTGAGCTGAGCACCAAATATGGTGATAAAAGCCCTGGGGAGGAGGGAGAAACAACTGCTCCTCTTGTTCTGTAGCACAGGCAGTGGCATGGAGGCTCACAATGAGTGACACTGAGCGGCTGGAGCGTGTCCAGGGAAGGGAACGGAGCTGGGAAGGGGCTGGAGCCCCAGGAGCGGCTGAGGGAGCTGGGAAAGGGGCTCAGGCTGGAGCAAAGGAGGCTCAGGGGGGACCTTGTGGCTCTGCACAAGTCCCTGACAGGAGGGGGCAGCCGGGGGGGTCGGGCTCTGCTCCCAGGGAACAGGGACAGGAGGAGAGGGAACGGCCTCAGGCGGGGCCAGGGGAGGCTCAGGGTGGATACTGGGGGAAATTCCTTCATGGAGAGGGATGTCCAGCCCTGGCAGAGCTGCCCAGGGCAGTGGTGAAGTCCCCATCCCTTGAGCCGTGTGGTTGTGGCACCTGGGAACATGGCTTGGTGGTGGCCTTGGATGTGCGGGGGGAATGGTTGGACTTGAGGGTCTGAGGGCTGTTCCAACCCAAACGATTCTGTGATTCCATGATCCTGCTGCCTCCCGTGCCAGCTGGGGCTGTGTTGGGGCACGAAGCATGGAGCAGGCCTCCTCTCCACAGAACTTGTCCCTTGGAAAAGGTTTGGAGCCTGGATTTGAGAACCAACAGAACTGATACCACGGGGCTGCTGGGAGGGCTCGAAAGCAGTGGGTGCTGTCTGGAAATGACAGCTCCCCCTCCCATCAAAACCCTGCGGGGAGCTCCAGCCCCGCAGCCCTGCCAGATTGCAGCCCCTGGGGTGCAGGTTTTCCTCTGCTGTGACTAATTACGGCGCAGCTTTCCAGACAGCCATTCTTCCACAACAAAGTGCTGCACAGTGTGCTCCAGCAAGGCCTCAGCTGGTCATTAGGCGATACTGGGGAATATCCTCCGCCGGTCTGAAGCGGCACGGGCTTACAGCAGAAGTGATTTGTGCCGTTTGGGTACGAAGCCAGGCGTTTTTAAATGCCTTCAATTTGGGCTATTTTTAGCCTGGCACGACGTCATGACCTTGCAGGTTATTTTCGCTGTGTCCTTTGTTTATAGGTGCAGAGCAGCATTGTTCGGAAAGGTTTCAAAGCCGCCACGGTCATGCTGACGGGGGAGGGAAGCAGCTGAACGTGCTCTTCATGACAGGCTTCAAAATCATAATTAGGAGAGGAGGTTTTGATTAAGTAGGCTTACATATTTGATACTGTTACTATAGTGACTCCGCTTCTTTTAGCTGCACAGTGCTCCTTCATACGTCCAACTATTTAAATCGTGTTCAGTGCCAGCAGAGAGTTAAAATTCTAACTTAATAGAAGTTCCTGTTAAAATAAAAACTTCAGTTTTTAACTGCCAGAGGGCAGGGACAGATGGGAGATTGGGAAGGAATTGTTCCTGTGAGGGTGGGCAGGCCCTGGCACAGGGTGCCCAGAGCAGCTGTGGCTGCCCCTGGATCCCTGGCAGTGTCCAAGGCCAGGCTGGACACTGGGGCTGGGAGCAGCCTGGGACAGTGGAAGGTGTCCCTGCCCATGGATGAGCTTTAAGGTCCTTTCCAACCCAGGATTCTGTGATTAGCAGCCTCAAAATTTGCAGCACTGGAAAACATCTGAGTTTGGGCTGGGGAGGAGGCAGATGAAGGCTGGGATGGGCTGAGCTGTCAGGATTCACAGCCCTGTACTTTCCCTCTCTAGGCTGTGGAGGCTGAGCTGGGGACAGGTATCACTGCTACTGAGGTGAGACCATGGCTAGGACAAACACCCGGTGTTACTGTGAAAAGTGATGGTTTTCCTCTTTTCTTCTGCAGTATTAGTGCTGACCTGCAGAATTATCTGCCTTGATGACTTCTGCCAAGCCTTCTGATTGAGCCCAGGGCTATTCCAGCCCTCCAGGCTCGGTATGGCAGCAGATGAGGCAGGGGTTAGCTCAGCACTGTGGCTCTGCATGTTTTGAGGAGCCCTGTTCCATGCAGGGCATGCAGCACGGTGGCCCTGGCCACTGGCAGCAGCTTCTGTGTCGCTTCAAGGAACTCTGCGTGGAGTGACCCCATTTCCCTGCCACCGCTCCCTGCTGCCCTCCTGCTGCTTTGCCTTTCGCCCTCAGCCTCCTCGCCAGCGGGATGCCCCTCGGGAGCCACCGTCCCCAACCATCCTGGGTGCCACGCGGCACTCGCAGCCCTGTCCCGTCACAGCCCCAGACTCCTTATGGACCCCAGCTCCTCACAGCCCCATCCCCTCATGGACCCAGACTCCTTATGGACCCCAACTCCTCATAGACCCATCCCCTCATGGACCCAGACTCCTTATGGACCCAACTCCTCACAGACCCATTCCCTCACGTTCCCACCCCCTCACATTCCCCATCCCCTCACGCCCTCATCCCCTCAGTCCCTCGTCCCCTCAGTTCCCCGTCCCCTCCCATCCCCATCCCCTCACGCCCCCATCCCCTCACGCCCCCATCCCCTCACGCCCCCATCCCCTCCCATCCGCATCCCCTCACGCCCCCATCCCCTCACGCCCCCCTCCCCTCCCATCCCCCTCCCCTCACGCCCCCTCCCCTCACGCCCCCGTCCCCGCGCATGCCCCAGCTCCGCCCCTCGCCCCGCCCCCCCACGCTGATTCGCTGTTCCGCCCCACCTAATTAACATACGGGAGGCCCCGCCCCGCCGCGCCTGTCCCGCTTTCCCCTCTGCGGGGGCGGGATAAAACGTTCATTGGCCAAAAGCCGCCGTCGCCTGCGAGCTCTCGTCCCTTCGATTGGCGGTGCGAGCTGTCAGTCACGGCCCACACCCGCCCCCCCGGGGTGTCCCTCCCCGGCGCCTCGGTGTTGGCTCCATTCAGTGGCGGGTTCTGCGGTGGACGCAGCTCCGGCGGGCGGGTGGGTGCTGCTCTCCCTCACTAGGAACAGGTCCTCGGCCGGCATCGCTCAGCGGGCAGCAGCCGCAGGAGGAGGTAGATCCCGTTCTGGTAACAATTATACGACTGCGGCGGCGCACCACAGGCCTCTATCTCTTTGTAAACCCGTGTCTGCGGGGCATCCTGAGGCGCTGGAGGCCGCCCGGGCGCGGGGAGGGGATGGAGCCCACCTGGGATGCTCCGTGTCCCCGGTCCGGCCCCGCGGGGGGTAGTGCCGAAGCAGCAGCACGGTGGTGCGAGGCCCCGAGGCTCGGCCTGCGGCGGGGGCAGCCCTGGGCCCTGCGGCAGGTGCGGAGGTGCCTGCGAGGAGCCGGGGGAAGCAGCCCCGGCTGTGCCTGTGCGTGTTTGCCCCTGCCAGAACGGCGACGAATGGAGCTGCCAGCCCGCCGGGAGCCGCACAAGGCCGCGGGGAGCCCCCCCAGCGGGCTCAGCTGCTGCCGCGGGCCCCCCGCGCCGGGCCCGACCCGCCGTGAACTTCCGAGGCCCTGGAGAGTGAAAGTTGGGAAGGAGCGGAGCGGCTGGCGCGGCCTTGGAGCAGGAAGCGCCGCCCGGTGCTTTAGAGTTAGTGTTTGGGTTTGGCCTCTCGGCTGCTTGTTCAAAGAAGTGGCCGTGGCTGACACGCCGCCGTCGCTGGCCCCACGCTCCTCGTGGCCTCGCTGCATCGAAACACGAAAAAATACTAAATGAGTGGTGGTGTCAGAGCAACCCGGGGTGTTGTGTCATGGCAAGTGTCTCATAGTTAACAGCAAAAAAACCAAATCAAGCTTACAGCACATTGATAAAGCGTTGATGGAAAGGGACAACCTTGCAGCCAAGCAAGATCAGAACCACCAAATGTTGATTATTTGGTGTCTTTGTGTTGGTAATTCCAAAAAGTAGTGAACATCAAAGGGAGGTTTTATTGTGCCTGTATCTACATATGGGCAAATGAAAGAGCAGGGCAGAATATGCAGCTCTGCAAGTGGCCCGTGTGTGTGCAGCCAGCAGTGTCTAATACCTTATTAGACACGATAAGATCTCTAGAAATTTAGCCCGAGCTTGTATTTTAAAAGAAACTGTGTGTTACGGCCACAGGAGGAAAGTTCTGATAATCCTGTGCTGTGGCTTGTGAGTCAGCAGCTTGAGTGCAGGCAAGATTTGGAGCTTTTTCTTCTGCAAACTAAGGCAGAAGCTGTCAAAGTGCGTGGTAGTGCGCCGTGGTTGAGTGAGTACTAATTGAATGTTCATCTCTACGAGTGGTGCCAGCACCTTCTCTGCAGGAGAAGGAGCACTGGTAGCTCGCGCTGCTTGGATAGTTTCTCAGGTTCTCCTGTAATTTAAGTGGAGTATTTCTTTTTTAAGCCCTAACCATTGCACACCAAGGCCTGTAAGTGATTGGCAGGCAGGCTTGGACTTCACCTGGCTGGCACTGAGCTAGCAGCAGCTCAGTTTCCTGTGCTCAGTGCTGAGCTGTTTTCCCAGGAAGAACTCCCATTTGTGAGTGCAGCCGTTGCTGAGAACATCCTTGTCCACCTCTTGTGTCCAGAAAAACCTGCATTTCTGAGCTGAATAGCTCCAACACAGGGGTGTACCAGTTCTGCAGAACAGAGCACGAGTACCTTGCTGCTTATTCCCGTGGTTTCTGAGGGGTTTTCAGGGTAGGGCCTTTGTCCTTACCTTTACCACCAGTAGCCCTCCCAGTTACACGAATGAAAATAAATCAAGAATGTGAATGCATCTTCTTGTCCGACTGGGCCAAAAATACTGCTGCTGCAGTTTCCACGGTAAAAGATAATGGACTTTCTGATGCTTAAGAATCAGAATATTTGGGTCAGGTTCATTAAGGGATGAAAATACAGCTCTCTGGTGTTGTCTGGTAAGAGCTGCTACAAACCAAGACTCCAGTACTAAACAATTCAGCCCTGCTTTCTGCTTGTGCTGCAAGAAGTCTTCTGTAAATTACAGTAATTCACAAATACTCTTTTTAGGAGGGGATTCTGGAATTATTCTCATTTGAGCTCACCTGAGTGTGCTTTGTTTAGTGAACGTTGCCAGCCCCAAGTGGTGAGCTTCCTTACTCTGCTGAAGTGCTCCACACCTACCTTTCCTCCCTGTTGAACTGGCTGCCTCAGAATAAAAGGGAAGAAAAGTAATTTCAATATGCTAAAGATCTGCTTCCAAAACAACCCGCCTGCCTCTGCCAAACACTTCATTAGTAATTTCTCCCCATGACTGTTCCTTTTAATCTGCAGATCTCAAGGTGCCTTAGAAATGTCCTTTAAAGTGGTGGCTCAGGACTTTGCTGGAGGGAACCTGAGACAGTTTTGCCTCTGTTTCCTACTAACTGCCCTCAGCAGTAGCATCTGGTGAGCTCAGGGAGCCAGAGGTGCCGAGCTGCTGTGCAGGACCATGTCCCCCCATCCTCGGCTCTCTGCTCCTTCCTGCTGGGATGCTCCTGTTCTAAATGAAAGAGACTCCTTGGCCTGCTGAAGGGCAGTGGGTGCCGGGAAAGCTGCTTTCTTTAGGTGGAAGTCTCGTGGGGAGACACACTTATAGCTGGTGCTTGCCTAATGTAATAATTTTAGACTGCTTTATCATTACTGAAGTGATGAAGCCAGCTAGTGTGTGCCTGGTTTGTGTCATGCTTGGGTGGGCCAGGCTGGTGCGTTTATTACTGAAAGAAAAAGGGAGTAGAGTGCATGGTGCATCCACACCAGACCTGGGGTAGTGCAGGCTCACCAGGTGGATTGCTGTGGGTGCACAGGAGAAAATGTCTGTTGGCTTAAAACTGGCTGAGGCCTAGAAGATTGGAAACTCTGTGAGGCCTCCGTGGCCTTCAATTAATGATTTCAGCTCGTTAATGGGAAAAGCTCCTCAACACACAGGTCAGTTTCTGTACGTGAAAGAAAGGCTGGAACTAATCACTGACACAGGATTCAGGAGCTCTTGGATGCATTTCTGTTTAGCCACCCTTCAGACTGAAGGCAGACTGCAGAGTCATGCAGCACAAGGTGCTGTGTGCTGACAGGACACACCTTGGCACTGAGGGGAGAGCCACGGGTCAGGCAGCCTGGGCACTAATTGAAGCTGGCCTTGCTTTAATTGACTCCGAGCTTCCCGAAGTCCAGCCTAATTCTGCCTTTCAAGAGTGTGATGAGCCTTTCCCTTAGAAGCAGCTTTTGCCATTTAACAGATCCATAATTAGACGAGCAGAACATTTGCTCCCAGATAAGGGCACTTGTGCATATTGGTAATTAGTTTGACCTGGCCAGATGCCTCCTGATAAGGCACAGCAGGGAGCTTAATCCCCTTAAATTGTGACACAGCCAGTCAGAAATTACCAGCTGTGTTGGGCTCGGCCTAGAGGTGCTCCAGAGCCTTGTTCAGTTCTCACCGTTGTCAAGCTGAAAGGAGAAGGGAGATCCTGGTTATGCTGACACATGTTTGGGCAGGAGTTTGTTCCTCATTCAGTTCTGCTGCTTTCTTCCTACTTCCTCCTCACAGGATGTTGCACAGCCCCGGCCCTCTGTGTGTGTTTTCACATCACTGCAAGTGCTGCTCTTTCCCTCGGTTCACATCCCTTCCCCGTGGAGCTGCTCCAGGGCTGGAGCCCCTCTGCTCTGCAGCCAGCCTGGGACAGCTGGGGGTGCTCAGCTGCACAAGAGAAGGCTCCAGGGAGAGCTCAGAGCCCCTGGCAGGGCCTAAAGGGGCTCCAGGAGAGCTGCAGAGGGACTGGGGACAAGGCATGGAGGGACAGGACACAGGGAATGGCTTCCCAGTGCCAGAGGGCAGGGATGGATGGGATATTGGGAAAGAATTGCTGTCTGTGAGGGTGGGCAGGCCCTGGCACAGGGTGCCCAGAGCAGCTGTGGCTGCCCCTGGATCCCTGGCAGTGTCCAAGGCCAGGCTGGACAGGGCTGGGAGCAGCCTGGGACAGTGGAAGGTGTCCCTGCCATGGCAGGGCGTGGCACTGGTGATCTTTGGGATTTCTTTCCACCCAGACTGCTCTGGGATTCTCTGTCAGCCTCTACTGCCAAAATTACCTCTCCTGTTTCTTATGTTTGAACTACCACCCTCTCAAGCCTGGCATCTCTCTTACAAAACCATCACAAACCATTTTAACGCCTTCCTAGACGGCAGCAGGATCAGCCCTTTCATCTCCTTGAAACCAGGTGGTGGTTTGGGGACCTTTCTCCCAGGCCTGTCCTTGCAGCTCCCCAGTGAATGTGAGCCACAGAACGTGAGGCTTTGTGTCCCTTTATCCTTCCTCAAAGTCCAGGGGACAAGGCTGGTGGCCAGCAGAGCTGGGGTGGGTCACAGAGGGCCATGGCCACGCAGGCAGAGCTCCTGGTACCCTACAAGGCATGGGGAAGGATTTGTGGCATCAGGTATTTTGGGTTTTGGAGGGAAGTTCTTGCTAAACCACATTTGAAAGTCTGTGACAAAAGGAGTTGGAGGAGATGTGCAAGATGGGAGAGGGAGGGAACAGAAACAGGGAACAATTAGAAGAGCAGAGGAGGGAGAGCTCAGGACTGAGCTTTATGCTGGATATAAATTAACTGGGATCATATCTTTTGGATCTAAACAGAGGGCTCAGTGGAAAGTGAAATTTGATTCTCACCTTTTATGAATCTGAGATCCCTCCATCAAGAGAATAGCTTTAGGTGCTGGTGTGGCACCTCAGAGAGGAGCAAGTCTCTCTGACACATCAGAGAAAAAAGCAAGATTTGTACCACACCTCTGAAAGGTCTTTTCCCCTCTGCCTCGTTGATTAGAGTTAATTGATCAAGGTAGGGTGAATCTGGGCCACAATCTTGTTTGGTTCTTAAATGCTCGTTAATTGCAACGAAGTAATTTAAATTTAATTAGAGTGAGGTGAGGTGTTTGTCCTACTTTTTAATTCCTTGTTTGAGGTATTTGCTGGTGAGATTGAAGCCACCCTGGCACCAGGCTGGTGGGACTGTGGAAGGAGGGTTGCTGTGGCACTGGAATCAGGGACCCTTTTTAGCCTCCCCTGCACAAGGAGATGGGCCTGCAACCACGTGGTGATGGCAAATGAGCAATCAGAACTAAAACCAGTTAAAACTGAGTTTGGTGTTCCTAAAGGCAGCACGGAATTAATGATTTCCCTTGTCTGATAGTGATTTTCAGGGCCCTGAGTGCTGGCAGACCAGCTGTGCTGACTCCACCGCCAGCAGGTTTGGGGAGGAACGAGCACGTTAAAGGCAACATTTGTTTGCAGTGCTGGCAGGGCTTCCATGCCTCCCATCCCACTCCACGCAGTAAATTTATGGTCTTTACCCCAAAACAAATAAACACTGGGGTTTTGAGGGGAACTTTTGTCAACTGTAGGCCCAAACAAACAAGTAAAGGCGGAGAGAAAGGGATGCTTCTGAATTCAGAGCAGCTTCCCTTTACGCTTCATGGTGGGTAGAAGAGAAACTCGGGCATAACTGATGATGAAAAATATTAAATGTTTGCATATTTTTTTAATGCTCGGAAAGATTTTCAAGAAAATCCTGAGACTGTAACTTGTAAGACCAGTCTGCCATCTTAAAAGCTGATTCCGTGCAAATTTGATTATAGAAAGGTCTTCTGAAGTATTCAGGCCATATTTAAGATAATGAAGTTTTGTTCCTTAATTCAATTTTGTCTCCCATCTGGAAGAAATTAAAAATCCACGCCATGCATCATTTCATTCCTTAAAAACGTCTGATACCCTGCTTTGGTGTCCTTGCCTGTCTCGGCTGTGGATGTATAGCTGGGACAGGGGATGGTGGGTGCCAGCTGCCATGGACCTGATCCTGGTCCCCTGCTGTCCTCCTGGCCTGTCCCCTCACGGTGTCACCCTACAGACCGTGGTCCCGGGTGGCTGCTGCTGGGCCCGCTGTTGTCTCTCTGTCTCAGGGAAGTAATCTTGGGAAGATAAGTCCGCTACGCATTCCCTGCTGGTCCTGCCTTATACAAGCGTGTAATAAATGGTAATTTCTTCTCCAAAGAACTGGTGATCAATAATGGAGTAAAATGGGTTTGAGAGTTGCTGTCACCTGTCAGGATTAGAACTAAGCTTTTGAGTGATACTAACAATTTTAAAAAAATTTTTTAGGGAAACATATCCTTTACTGAAAATGATATATTCTCTCTGAAAAGAACCTTTTTGTTTGTTTGTTTTAAGTTTGGAATTGTAAAAATCTAAGCCTGTAATCCACCGTTCGGTGGAGTTTTTGGCCATTTTAATTCCACATTTTGTTGTAGCACAGTTTTAGCGCGCTGATAGACGCAGTTTCTCTCCTTTGTGTTGTCCAGGCCATGAGATTTCATTGTAGAAAGCTACCAGAGAGCCTCAGTGAGGATCCTGTGGCTGACCTGCCCAGGCTGTTCTGTCCTGGCTGGCCTTTGTGCCGGTGCCAGCTCCATGGGTCACTGTGGATGGTTCAAATTGCTGCTGGCGCTCGTGCTCTGCCGTGATGGTGTAAGGCAGTGCCTGGGCAGCGCCCATGATTTGCAGTGCACAGCTCTTCCATAACGTGGAAAACGTACCCGAGAGAGGCTGGGTCACTGCCTCAGCAGTGAGTGAAGGCTTTCTGCTCCTGGCTGCTCCCCCGTTTCGGCAGGGGAATGCTTTCAGCCGCATCCACATCGTCAGCAAACGAGACAGTTGTGGGTTGGCTAAGCGTGGTTCGCCAGCCAGAGCTATTCACAACTGGTTCCACCCTTGCAGGGGGGCTCCAGGAGCTGCTGGCAGCTTTGCCTGCAGAGAGGTGGAGGTGTTCAAAGGGTTTGAAGCTGATGGAAATTGCTGCTGGCGCTCGTGCTCTGCCGTGATGGTGTAAGGCAATGCCTGGGCAGCGCTGGCTGCCCGCGCGTCGTGCCGGCTCCCCTCAGGATCCCTGCATGTTCTCTCCACTGCTGCCCTCTCAGCATTCCAAACCCTGCCTCCTTGTTCCTGCTCCTGGCTGCCACGAGGCAGTTTTGGGTTCTTACTCTGCGGTGTTAAACGGTGCTATGCAGCGTGTACCTTTCTTCTGCTGCAGACGGCCTGCCGGTGTGGCCACGGGCTCTGCTGGCTCTGAGAGGTGTCTGAGTGTCTCCCTTTGCCTTGCCCAGGTGCACCAGAGAAGGGAGGATGCTGTCCCGACTGCACGTAGCCGCGGCACCCTGCGCGATGGCGCGGCGCAGCATGCACACCAAGGAGAAGGGCAAGCCGCTCATGCTGAACCCACGCACAAACAAGGTGGGTGTGTGTCCTTTTCAGGTGTCTTATCTGCAGCTGCCGATAGTCCAGTGGACCTTGTCCCAGGGCTGAGCCACCTCCGGCCCTGGGACACAGCCAGAAGAGGGTGCAGAGGGTGGTGGAGGCGGGGAGCAGTTCCTGTTGGCTGCCTGGACACCTGCAGCACAAGGGCTCCCAGTGGCACCTTGTGCTTCTGCCCCCCTGTTCTCCCCTGGGCTGCTGTCCTCAGTCGGTGCTGCTGCCGCCCTGGGCAGAGGAAGGGCTGCTGGCACTGCCTGTTTGCAGGCCTGTTACGGGGCTGGCTGAGCCGAAGGAGAGCTTTCACAGAGACGGGTCTGACCTGACAGCTTGCAAAAGTTAGTTCTGAATGCAGTCATGCTAATGATAGAAAGTGTTAGCCTCTCTGTCCTAGTCCTGGCCCGTTCCTGGAAGACTGAGAGTTGGGACTGAGCCACATCCCTTAAGAAACATCCCTGTGCAGAGTCTAAAAGAGCATCTAAAAATAAATCTTGACTGGAGCTAACTGGGAGGTAGAGATACCATATTAATTCCATGCATTGAGGCAAACTTAGAGGAAAGTAGCTTTTTTGCTCCCTTTACAAAACTGTTCATATTTCCACAAGCCCATCCTCAACCTCTTTTTTGTTTTTTCCCTGGAGTGGTAGCAGCCTTCAGGACTCTTGAAGCCATTAATGTGTAAATTAAAACCAGTAGGAAATCAGATGGGGGCTTTTGGTGGCTGATCCAAGATGTGTGAAGTGGTCAAGAAAGGTGACAAATCTACCTGTCTGTGACAGGGCATTTCCTGAGCAATGGAGCTGTGGGAAACTCGATTCTTTTCCCCTTCCCTTTTTTCCCTGGACAGCAGAGTGCAAGATCCCTCAATCCTGCACGAATCCAGGCTGCTGAGAGAGAGAGGGAGAGAGAGAGAATTGTGGAAGGTAGATACTGGCTGACTTCAAAAGTAAAATTGAGATTGCTGTGTCAGGGAGGGAGAAAAGAGTGAGTTTGTGTGATTTGTCAAGATCAGATTATCTCGAGACTTCCTGAGCCCTAAAGACTTTGACATGCCAGTGGAAATTACTTCAACCCCTGTAAGCTTTTCCAAATGCTGATTATGCAACAGTATTCAGAAACGAGAACAATAGGTCGTTTCTTACTGTTTTTCTGGTGGTAATATCCTTCCAGTTTTTATTTTTTTTAACCCTGGAGTCCTCTGCTGGACTGAGCACAACGCAATTTTTGAGGAGTGGGAGGGAGTAGGGAGCTTCTGGTTAATGGCAATTGATTTTTCGAATTTTTTAATGCCTTCAAGAAGTCATACTTGTGAGAGGGAAACCCACTCTGCATCAGTTTGTCTCTGCTGTATCAGCCTGTCCTTCCTGCTGACGCCTGTTGGAATGCATCAGTAAGCTCACCGAGTGATACTGCTTGGTGCTGGACACAGTATCTGTATGGAAGTGCATTTTGGATATTCAGCAGAGAAATAAATGATTTATTAAACACACCAAGTACTTTACTCCTTGTGCTTTCCTTGCCCACAGTGCCTCACGTGCACATATATATATACATATATATATATACACATTATCTGCGTACAGGCACAGATAAAGGTGTTATCTCTTGCTGGCAGCTTGCTGAGATTATCGTGTTTTACTTGATTACTTTTAGTTTTTACAGTCCTCTATCAACTCTGCAGAACATTTGGTCTCCCCAATACACGTGTCCCTAAAACAAGAGCTGCAGAAGGACAGCATCAGGGGCAGACGCCAACCCTCACCCCTGTGCAAACTCAGCTGCTGCTCTTTGCTACTGGACTAGGTTTTTCTCTTACAACTGTTTCCTTTTCTTGCCCACCCCTAGCCCGTCTCTTGCAGGTGGACACCCCACCTCCAGCAGCTGGTTTGGGGTTTTGTGTTTGAGGGCCACATTTCAAGTGTTCACAGAGGCCGTGAGCTCTCTCAGCCATGCCCTCAGTGCTGCAGCCAAACAGTTCCAGAGTACTGTAATTGTTGCTGGCATCCTCGTCTGCTTAGAGTCTTCTGTGATGTTTGATTTCTGCTCCCTGACAGGGGTTCAAATTGCAGCTAATTGGCTTCAGGACATTCTATTCTGCTGGAGATCCCTGCTGTGCCAAGGCAGCGTTTTAAGCTTGCTGGATGCTTAGAGCACTGTTAGGGCAATCTCCCTGGTTTAGTACTGGCAATTAAATTGTTACTGATATTGTGTAGTGCTTCAGACGGGCCAGGGTTTGTTCTTCCAGCACAGAACAGGTGGTGCATGAGGACAGGATCCCTGACTTGGTGATGTCTGTTCTGCCACGTGGAGTGCCATCCGAGTGTCCTTATCTCCACTGGAAATACATGACCTGTAATGTTATCTGCGTGTTTGCTTTCTGTGGCTTGCAGAAAATTTGTGACTCCGAATAATTGGTGACACTTCCCGTATTTTAGTTGGTGATTTTTGGTTGTGGCATCAATTCTTCTTGTGAAGAAGTGTGTGACTGTATTTTGTACTGTGGATTCCATTACTCCCTTTTCTGTGACTCTGTTCCTCAGGATTGTCGGGTTATCACAGAATCCCAGAATCCGTGAGGTTGGAGAAGCCCTCCTGGACCATGGAGTCTAACCTGTCACCTGATCCCCACCTCGTCCCCAGCCCAGAGCACTGAGTGCCACATCCAGGCCTTCCTTGGACACCTCCAGGGATGGGGGCTCCAACACCTCCCTGGGCAATTCCAATGCCTGACCACTCTTTCCTTGGGGAAATTCCTCCTCATGTCCAAAAACTGCCCCTGCAGTGACAGTGCCTCTCAAATTTCCAGCTTCAGCAGGTGTCTTTAGGAGTTATGCCTGCACGTGTTTGTGTGTGCCTGGGCACGTCTGCATGGAAATACATGGTAAATGTTAAAGAAGTGGGTTAATCCCAGACTGATCCTGAGGGCCTTTCCCAGTGTCTTACCTTTCACAGGGGTGGTCATCTTCTCACATGTTGTATTTTGCTCACAGTGTTATCTGTGTTCATTCCCAGCTCTTTCAGCCCAATTTATTTTCATCTGTGCCTTACTGAATACTTCCAGAAATGGTGATAAATTTGCCTTTGTGTAAGGAGAAAGTTTTCTTTAACAAACTTGTACACGGTCTCACTGGCTTTTGGGAAGTACCCTAACAGTACGTTTCCAGTTGAGAATAGAAAATAAACGGAAAAAAATCCAACCAAAGTCAAACCTATTTGGACAAAATAAAAGGGATAGGACAAGAGAATGTAAAGAAAGGATTGTATGAGCTTGGAGATGTAAAAGCAGATGCTTCCTTCCACTGCCCTTTCTCACCATGCTGGTTTTGACACATCTCATTTATTTTAATGCGTTTTAGATTTAGACTGAGCCAGCTGGGTTGAGCAGCCAGGGCATGGAATACGCAGCGCCCGTGTGCCTTCCTGGGGAAAGCAGGATAAACAGGATGTGGAGATGGCATGCACATGGTGATTGTCTCGTTGCTAAGAAATGCAGAGCTTGAAGCATTGCTAGCAGGTTCTGATCAGTCAGGAGGAAAGGTCCTAGAAGGGAGGAAACGGGCAGAGGCTGTGCTCACACACACACCCCCAGCCCACCGCAGCTCTGTGTCCTGCCCAGCTGGTTTGGAGACGGGAGCGGTTCTTGGATGGAGCATGCACGGCCGTGCACCTGCAGGTTTTATCAGCTTCCCCGAGATCTGCATGCTCTCAGAAGGAATTAAATTGCAAAGATGGAACTGTTTAATCTGTAACCAGGTGCTGAAGGTGGTGGGAGGGTATCAAACCTCATTTCCCTCAGGTCAGGTGTTCTGCTCAGGCCCTGTGGGCTGCTGGGGTGGGGGAGGAGGGGCGCTGCCTTGGGTTTTTTACTGTAGGATTAATGCCCCTGAAGGAGAGCAAGAGCAACCACGTCTGCTCAGCTGGAAAAACAGCAGTTTGATGAGATGTCCCCGGGGTGCTCAGGGATGCCATTTCAATCATCATGCCCATGATTTGCAGTGCACAGCTCTTCCATAACGTGGAAAACGTACCCGAGAGAGGCTGGGTCACTGCCTCAGCAGTGAGTGAAGGCTTTCTGCTCCTGGCTGCTCCCCCGTTTCGGCAGGGGAATGCTTTCAGCCGCATCCACATCGTCAGCAAACGAGACAGTTGTGGGTTGGCTAAGCGTGGTTCACCAGCCAGAGCTATTCACAACTGGTTCCACCCTTGCAGAGGGGCTCCAGGAGCTGCTGGCAGCTTTGCCTGCAGAGAGGTGGAGGTGTTCAAAGGGTTTGAAGCTGATGGAGATCCGGGTTGTGTCACAGTGCAGCAGGGAGGGCATTGCTGTGCTGTGTCAGCCACTCCTGCCAGGGTATGGGTTGTGCTGCTTCTGGGAGAGTAAAGGTAGAAAACTGGGTTTAAAGATGAAGGGGGAAAGAAATCAGAAGCAATTTTCATATTCTGACCCTGTTCTCGTAAACTTTTAATCTCTGGTAGAGATAGCAAAGACACCTTTGATTCTTATGAATGAACTTCATTAATTTGCAGTGGAGGTATCTTGTGCAGTAGTGAACTTTGTGTTTAGCCTGAGGGAGCAAAGTCAAGAGAAGCAGCCCACAGTCCAGCATAAAATCTGCTTTATTTTCAAGATGTTTGTGGTGCTACTTCAAAGGCTGTGCTACACTGCTGAATCTGTTCCAGCAGTCATTAGGAGTTACATGGAAGCCATTTTTAAATCTTTCGTGAAGCAGAGTAACTCATTTGGATATAAACTGCACATACATCTTTGTCAGGAGCCCCACATGGGGTTTTTGGTGTACCTGAGAGCATTTATGGTTCAGTTAAAAGTATACCCTCATATATATGGCTGCAAGACTTTGCAGGCGGGGAAAACTTATCACCACTACTACTTTTCTACTTGGAAACCTCTCAGAATTACTTACTCAGTGCTGCTATAAAAATCCTGCTTGCAGGATTCAGGCCCCTCCAAGCAAAGCAGGCAGCTAGAATTTGTATATGCTGGTATTTATAGCAGCACTGGCTTTGTGTGATGGAACCCAGTTGCTGCAGGGTCCCAGTGCCAGAGAGTTTGTGGATTAAAGTTCATGGTGGTTCAATGTGAGCTTGTCTTCACTAAAATACTGTCAACATGTCGCTTTACTTGCATTTTTTGTTCCCCCTCCCAGCAGAACGTTGGTTTTGTCGAGGTGAGTTTGTCCGTGTGTGTTAATTAATCCATCTGTGGGCTTTGAAGTGTGCCGAGCTGCCTCCTGGATGCGCTCCCTGCTTTGTCTGGGCTGGCTTGGAGAGACACCTGTTTGTTCTGAGCTGCGAAGAGGATTAAGGAAACTAATCTGAGTGAAAGTCAGCACACAACACTGGGGAAAGGACACCCAGCCTGCGGGGTCAAGGGAAACCACAAAGTGATCGCTGCTGCTTAAACCCAGACTGTTACAGTGCTTAAGCACTTAATCCCGGGGAAAACTAGAGGGAATCGGGCCCTTAAGTGCCTTGAGAACATCAGTCCCGGGCTGCGTGGGCTGAGTGCCTCCTGATGTACCGGGGCTGGCTCTGGAAGGGGCGGTGAGTGTGATACTGCAGCTCCCAGGCACACCAGCTCAGGGGCAGCCTCTGTCCTGGGAGATACTGGGTGGGCAATCCCAAACCCAGGTCTAAATCCCAAATCCAAAACAGGCTCATGGTCAAGGATAACAGTAATGAACTGGAATACAGCAAGTGTTAGAAGGACTCAGGTTTTTATCACACTGCTCTGGACTAAACTTGTTCTGTTCCAGTTGGAACAAGGACTGAATTTCTGTGTGAAGGCTGATGTCATTCTGGTTCCTGAGTTAGGCCTAGGCAGAAATCAAAGCATCTTTTAATGCGGTAAGATGTAATTGTCATGTAAATCAGCAGCTGAAAGAGTACTTAGTGTCACTTAAAAATTCACCGTGTTTGATGTTATTGTAAGTGCAGAGACATTGAAACCCCAGGTTGCCTACAGACGGGAAGGAGTGTGAACAAACTGAACAAAGATGGGTCTCTGTTCTGCTTGGAACTAAGCTCAGGGCTCGTGGGCATTGTTAGGGGCCCAGGAGGTTTAAGGTCACAGGTTTCACGGTACAGGGAAATCAGGAAAAGCCATGTTCCAGCATCATGCTCACAGTAGAAATTAGAAATTTGGTAGTCTTTGTTTTTACGGGCCTTGAGACTTTCTGGAGGGGAGGATGTAGGTTTAGCCAGTGAGGTATTGCACTTGGTTTGCAGTAAAATGTCAGTGTAGCCAGTGTGGCACCCCTGAAGGGACTCTGGCCTTCCACAGGCTGTAAACGTTAGTGGCCTTGCTGACCGGAGACTAAACTTCTTTTTTTTTCTTCTTCTTCCTCTGAACGCTGCAAATATTTTGGCATCGTGTTTGTTTTTGTTTCCGTGGTGTCTAAAGTGGCAGCCAACGTGCTGCAAGTGTTCACCAGCTGCACTCGGCCTTGGGGCCTGAGTCACTTGCACTGCAGGCCCCACTTGTGTTGGGAAAGGGCTGTTCCCAAAAGGCACGAGCTGCGGGCGGCAGCGAGCCGGGGGCCGCCACGGGAAGGGAGGGAGCGGAGAGGAGTTTGTGTGGAAGATGGGTTCACGTCCACGGAGAATTACTGTTTCTTGTGAATTGTGCCAAGTGGAGCTAAAGTAGCTCCTTTGCAATATACAAAAAGCCTCCACCGTTTGGAGTGTGGTTTCGTGGGTTTTTTCTCTCGTGTCAGTGCTGTTTACGTGGTTGTGTTCCTCGTGGAAATGTTGGATTACTCAGATCAGTTTTTTGGAAAAAATACCGCTGAAGTGGCTAAATTGACTTTTACACACCACAAGAAAAAAAAAAATCAACCCCTAAAATCCAGTAGCAAGGTTAAAAACTTCAAGAATGAACTGTCATACGAAATTTATTTGTATTTAGTATTGGAAGAGTACTGGAGAATAACAGATTGGGAAAGAAAACTGTGGTTTGCAAAAGACTCATGACTACTTGTAGGAAAACTTTACTACCCTAGTAGTAAAAGATTAAACTGAAATCAGTATTTAGAGTGAGATCTACCACATGGAAAGTCGACAGACATGAAAATAAATACAGAGAAAAGCAAATTTATTTTGGGGTTAAGTACTTGGACTTTTCTGCAAGAAGGCAAAACACTGAAGTTTTTTGGGTTTGGTTTTTTCTTGCCTTCTAACTCTTCAAGTATTTTATTATTGTAGAGCACAGTGTAGAATCAGTACAGAAAAGCAGGTGGACTGCTTAAGTCAGTGTAATCAAAAAAACTGATATTAAATATAATTTAAATAAGGAAAGAGAAAATAATAGTAATTATTTTAGTAATGGGATTTTTTTCTCTAAGGAGTATTGTTTACAAACCATTCAAGTGTGATGAATTACATTAGAAGTAGATTCTTAAGCTAGAGATTTTTGTTAATGGGTCTGCTTTCTACAAATACCTGTGAAAAGTCCGTTCTCACATAAGCAGAGGTGAAAATATTTGTATTCTAATCTGAATTGATGTCTTTTGTTGTCAAGTGGAAAAGTACTGATTCTTTTTTCTTGTAACTTCAGGGTCTGGACCTCGGTGATCCTTGTGGGTCCCTTCCAGGTCAGGGTACTCTGATTCTCTGACCTTTCTGATGGCAGGAGGAATTTGGAGTGTGATTACAAGGCAGAAAGCAAACCTTAGAAAGCTTTCCTAAATATTTTTTTCTTTTAACTTGGCAGTAAGAATCTGAAAGTCGAGAAGCTGTGCTCTTGTTTCTATCTGCCTAAACAAAGGCAGTGCTTGTGAGCAGAGCTGTTGTTCCGTGTCTGCGTCTCCTCCAGAGCCCTGCGACCACCGGAGCTTTCCCTGTCGGATTCCCCTTTTCCTCACAGACTGGTGCTCAGCCTTGGCACAGAAAAGGGATTTCAGCTCCTGTGGTCACAAACGCTGATTTAGTCACGCGCTGAGCCGGCCCTCTTGGCTGGCCTGGCGTAAGGGAAGTTCGCGGTGGCTGTTCTGGAAGTGGCAAGCTGAGAGCCGTGTCAGCTGCTGTCGGATGTGGGGTCAGGGTTTGGGGCAGGCTGGCTGTGAACCCGTCCTTGGACCAGGGAGTGTTTTGCAGGGTTACACCAGGAGGTCAGTGCTCCGTGGAGGAGCATGCCAGGCTCCCCCAGCACACGCCTCACAGCAGCTGCGTTGTGTACAAAGCCACTCCTGCTGGATGTTATCGTTAAATCATTCAAATCAGCATGTAAATGACAATAAATTTAAACTCTTGGTGCACCCTCTGTCCACTCTCCGTTTCCCAGATGGAGAAGAATGGGAAGTCTTTGCAGTTTAACTTTTCTAATTTGCTACAAATTAGGCTTTTTGGTAGTAGACAAACAGATTAGATCTCTTCCTGAGTGAAAATGAAGTATTTGGGTTGAACTGTGATCTTAGTAGAAGAGTTAGGGCAATTCAGTACCTTGGGCATCAGGCTGTACTACTGAGAGTGTGTAGTAAAAAGCAGCAAATGGAGCAATTCAGATAAAAACCTGTGGACTGAACGTTACTGTCTGTTACTGCAGGGACCAGAGTGGGTGGCCTATGTGAAACAATTGGAAAAGCAGCTGTCATTTCACTTTTGGTCTGTTTGCAGAGTTGTTCTCCAGTTTTACAGAGGAAGATGAAACCTGGCAAAGGTCACGGCATCTCAGGAATGTGGGCAGGCTGTGGTCAAAAGGAATAGCCACAAACCGTGAGGAAAACCCCAGGAGAGGCAAACACATCCAAACCTGGCTGCTGTGGCACCTGGCACGGGGAAAGGGTGCAGTGAAACACGGTTCCCAGAAATGCTGGGGCAAGAACTGATGATTGCTGCTCACCTCTCGTTTTCAGGGCATGGCCTTTACATTGCATGAGCGACAAATGCTTGGGCTGCAAGGACTCCTGCCTCCTAAGATAGAGACGCAAGACATCCAAGCCTTGCGCTTCCACAAGAATCTGGCAAAAATGACTGACCCCTTGGAAAAGTAAGCGCTGCTCCGGCCATGTCCTGTCGTGCAAGTGAGAGGGAATATTGGGGATGGAAATAAAATGGAAACGTGAACATGCTCCATGGGGATGACCAAAGTTTCTAGCGCTTCCACTGGGGTTTTTCAGTTCTTGGGTGTTATTTTCACTTTGGCACAGGAAACTGCTTTCATTGCGTGGTTAGGTGAGGTTGGGAAGCTTTTTTTTTTAAATATTCCATGGTCATAAAGCAGCAAAAGAGAATGTGTGAAAGTTAGTACCAAAGCTGCAAAGCTGTCTGTAACCTGTAATACATATTTCTGTAATCTGTGAGATGGAGTGGCAGGTTGTTAGAGCACAGGAGGTGGCATTCAGCCCGTTCTATAAAAATGTGTGATAATGAAGGTAAATTGGGCCTTTGAGATACCAAAAACAGTGCTTAACATATGCAGTAGTTGCTGCTAAAAAGGAACTACGAGAGTGGAATTTTAAGTCTCACAATGTGTATTTTTTAATGTCTTTTATTATTTAACCCACCGGTTTGGTGAGCTGCAGAGGGTTTTGCTGTGTGTTATTTTTAGAGTGCCGTGTTTTTAGCATCCCGTTACTGTTTTCACATAATCTTTATGTATCTCTGCCTGTAAAAATGCTCAGTCTCCTGCAGGCAGGAGGAGAACTGGGACGGTTTGGGGCTCACTGGACCACATCAAAGCTCTTTTGTTCTCATCAGAACTGAAAGATGGCTCTTAAATCCACATCATCTCACTTGCTGGTCCCAAGCAGTTGTGTCATCTGTATTGGCCCAGTGCCCAGTTGCTGTAGCCTGAGGCAAATTGCTCATTCATTACCTTTATGTTGTTGGGTCAGCAGCACTGAATATGGATTGGGACACACTAAATTGGTGGGTAAATATGCAAAAATTCAGTTTTAATCTACACACCCACGTAAGTCCTTCAGAACAGACTTTCTGTTAGGGCTCAGTTTGTTTTACGTGTGTGTCGGTGTTGGGATTCACCAGACACTTGCATTTTTTGGATGAAAAATTCTTCCACTGATAATTTTGTTGATAACAGTAACGAGACTCCCAGCTGCATCCTGCAGTAAGTCCGTGGGTTGTCTTTAATCCCATTGTGTGCAGTGCCTTGTTAGCATGCACGGTGTGTCACATCCAGTATTTCTGTTTCACCTTTTTACTTCTGCTGCTCTGTCTTTTCCCCAACTTCTGTTTAGTGCTCGAAGCCTGACTTGAGGGGGAGTGGGAATTTCATGGGGAAGTAATATGAAGCGTGGGTTTTTTTGCTTTCCCTGTTTTCTCACTGCTTTAAATAAGCAGAAATGGGAGAGAGTAAGAGGTGTTTTTCCTTGTTTGGATTAATTACAGGTATATCTACATAATGGGGATCCAGGAGAGAAATGAGAAATTGTTCTACAGGGTGCTGCAGGACGACATTGAGCAGTTAATGCCGATTGTGTACACTCCCACAGTGGGCCTTGCCTGCTCCCAGTACGGACACATCTTCAGGAGACCAAAGTAAGGACAGCACATACACACAGCTGCTGCTTTTGTTGTCATTCTTGCCATTGTCACTCTGCATTCTTGCCCGAGGTTTGGAAATGGTTCATTTCATCTTCTTTCGGATTCAGCTACACAAGGCTTGTGCCAATTCAGGGCAGAAAAAGTTGGTTAAAATATATCTCAAGGCACAGTTTATATTGAGAAACAAAACACTTGAAAGCAGACATGGTGATGTGTCTCATAAATACCCCCAGTGCAGTGCTTCAGCCCCATTCCCAGCTCTTCCTAGATGCCATACAGCTCTGTAATTCCAGGGGGGATTTCCCCAACTCTCAGAGTCCCCTCTGTGGGTCTGAGGATCTGTGTCAGGACAGAGCATTCAGAAGGGAGTGTGGATTGAAAGGGATTTCGGGACATCATCCTGTCTCAGTCCCTGTAGGAGAGGGGTGGCTCAGGGTGGGTTCCTGAGGTCCCTGCCCTGGGGTCAGTCCCTGTAGGAGAGGGGTGGCTCAGGGTGGGTTCCTGAGGTCCCTGCCCCAGGGTCAGTCCCTGTGGGAGAGGGGTGGCTCAGGGTGGGTTCCTGAGGTCCCTGCCCCAGGGTCAGTCCCTGTGGGAGAGGGGTGGCTCAGGGTGGGTTCCTGAGGTCCCTGCCCAGCAGTGCCTGCCCCCCCTGCAGCAGAGGTGCTGAGGCAGCTCAGGCTGAGCCGTGACCCTGCTCCTGCTGGGGAGCAGGGGGGGAGAGGCTCTGCAGCGCTGGGGAGGTTCTCAGGGTGCTCTGCAGAGGGCACAGCCTGATGTGGGGTGCAGGAGCAGAGGGCAGCGGGGTGTGCGGAGGGGTGGGAGCTCAGCAGGTCCTGCTGGTGCAGATGTTCCCCACGTTACAGCTGTGCTGCCAGCAGCCAGCTTTTGGTTACTCTGGCACAGTAAACATGCTTGGCTGGGAGCTGGTTTGGGTTCAGCAGTGAGTGCAAAACAACTGTTCACGTTACCTGCTCTGTGCTGGGAAACCAGTTCAGACTGGCAGTCATTCCAGCTCATTTCCATGAGGTTCTCACTGCCATTCAGAGTGTTCCTAGAGCCGTTTGGCTTGAGGGCTTCATGCTCTGTGGAGGAAGGGCTGCTCCTTCCCCGCAGTGAGGATGTGGCTGCTGGGGTAAAGACAGTGAGCAACTCATGGTTTTTCTCCTGATCTGGGGCACATGAAAGATGTGCTCTTAGTTCTCATATGCTTCCTTCCCCTTCCACATCCCTGTGTGTGTTATAGATCGGTTTGAAAACCATCCCCAGCCTTGCAGGGACATTTCTTGTCTGTACAAGACAGAGCAGCATGGGCTGGAACTGAGGATGGAGCTCAGAACGTCCTTCCTTTCCGTGAACCAGCTAAAGCCAAGTTTTTAGGATCATGTTCCCTTCTCATATCCTTACAGGGGAGCAGAAGGGTCCTGTCACGCTGATGGAAACACTACAGGAGTATTAAGAGTAGTCTAGGTAGAATAATGAAAAGTACTCTTACTTCAGGTTTTTAAAGTATCCAAGCATGCTTTTTCATTAGATACTGTCCTTTGAGTGGTTTGTGTCAGTGGTTGTAACACTTTGCATTTTAAATTTTGAATTTTAAATTTTTTGCATTTTAAATTGCCCTGTTTGACATTTAGTTTTACAAAGCCAGGTGAAATGTCTAATTGTCACCCATTAAATCTTTCTGGTTTGCGTCCTTTCTTTTCTTCCAGAGGATTATTTATTTCTATCTCAGACAGAGGCCACATAAGGTCAATCGTGAACAACTGGCCAGAGAACGACGTTAAGGTACTGCCCCTGTGTGATTTAATTTCTAGTTGTTACTTCCTCTCAGCTGAGCTTTTTAAGATTTATTCATATTTGATGGAAACATAAATATTAAGTAATGCATCCTTGGCTCTTTAGTGACGATGGCAAAATGCAGCTAATTAAGGTAACGCGTATCTTGATGATCAGTGTTTTATCCTAAATATGAGGTTTATGTGTTGAGGAAAGTATTCCTTGTAATCTGTTCTTCCTTTGATTATGCAAACATACCTCAATTTTTGCCTGAGAAAAACCACAACTGGTATTGATTTAATCTTCATAAATTCCAGTGATCGGATACAATTTCACCTGCTTTATTCTTTTTTTTTTTTTTCCTTCAGGCTGTTGTTGTCACTGATGGAGAAAGAATTTTGGGTCTTGGAGACCTGGGTGTGTATGGGATGGGGATCCCAGTGGGAAAGCTGTGTTTGTACACGGCCTGTGCAGGGATCCATCCAGATGCCTGCCTGCCCGTGTGCATCGACGTCGGCACCGATAACATGGTGAGTTGCCTCAACTTGGCCCGCCTTGAGTTACCCCTGTAAAAAGGGGTTGGTGGGTTTTTTTTTAAAGAATATTCCGTACTACAAGAGAATGTTTTTATTTGAGCACTTCTGTTTGAGATGAACCCAAATATTTTATGCAAAGGGTGAATGATTTGGAATTCACCATACGGGGATTTAAAAGCGCCAGTTAGTTTGTCCGTGAAAGGGTGCCTTTGGAAGGAAGGAGCTGGGATGCTGGAGCACTGCGAGATAGGCAGTCCGTTCTGACCTGACTTTTAAGAAGCTGGAAATGGGAATTAGATTTATGAAAGCAATTTGTTGTTCACAGTATTGATTTGTTCCATTTTAAAAGCAGCCATCACCAGCCCCAAGTGCCAGCTGAAATTACAGAACGTTGACATCGACTGGAGGCTGTTACAGGGGCTGTATAAATGCAGCATCTTTGGTGTGAAATGGGCTCCTGCAAGCTCTGCAGGGCATGTGTTGAGGAAGTGATTCATCCTGCTGCTCTTTTTGGTTTATTCTCTTTCAGACACTCCTAAAAGATCCGTTTTATATGGGGCTGTACCAAAAGAGGGATCGCTCGCAGGTCTACGATGACCTGATAGATGAATTTATGGAAGCCATTACAGACAGGTATGACACGGAGTGCTCTGCACAGAGCTGCTGGCACAAAACAACCCCAAACACACGCTGTCCTTGACGCAGTCCTTTAAGGAATAGGGAAAGGACTAGAGGCTGAGACGAGCGTGTGTGTCTGTCCCCGGAGTGACATCCTCAGTGACCTAGAACATGCTGCTTGTCGTTATCTGTAAATGGGCACGGAGCGGAGACAGAGCTGTTCAGCAGTGTCCGGCCCGAGGACAGCCTGCTTCCAGAGATAATTGATTACGTGCAGCATTTGCTGTTTGTCTCTATCTCTGCCCAGTGATGGAAACGTTTGCCATGTTCTGTAGGTATGGCCAGAACACACTGATCCAGTTTGAAGACTTTGGAAACCACAACGCTTTTCGGTTCCTAAGAAAATACAGGGAGAAGTACTGCACCTTCAATGACGATATTCAAGGTATACCCTTTGTTAGTGTTCCTTAATCTCCGTGCAGGAGCTTTGCCCAAAGCCACCATCTGCCCGGTAGATGGGTTCAGCTGCCCTTAGGTTTGCTCTGCTTTCACAGGGACAGCCTCGGTGGCCTTGGCAGGACTGCTGGCAGCTCAGAAAGCCACCGGTAAACCACTCACAGACCAGAAGGTGCTCTTCCTTGGGGCGGGAGAGGTGAGTTCTCTGAAGGGCTTGAGAGCAGCAAGAGATACATAAAATGTGTATTTTCTCATCCTGTGGGACTCGTGGAGATTTGCATTCTCTGAATGCCATTGCATAACTTTTCATATTTCAGGCCAGCTGAAATGCACTAGCAGAAGGGACTCTGTGCTTAAACAGGACTGTGTCAAAGGTGTTTCACATCTGCAGGGACTCACACTTTTCGTGTTCTTGCATGGCCTTGAAAAAAGCATCAGGGACTTAATTGTGTGTATTTGAAGGGAAACTCACCATGAAATTACCATGTAGCGAGACCATCTTGTTAATTTTAATAGCACTGGAGAGAGGTACAGGGCATTTCTCTCAGCAAGGTGATTCAGTCTGCAGCAGGCACCAGTTCCTGGTGCTGCAGTGCCAGGAGCAGCACTGCGCTTCTTGGAACATCAGCACAATTGCTCCTGTGGTGCTGACAAAATAACTCAATTATCTGAAAAGTTCTCCATCTGGGGAAAGGCCCTGATTGCAGTAATTGGCCGGAGCTGCCCTGAGCCCTGCTCTGCATCTCGCTCTGCCTTACTGCTCCTGCCGGGCTCAGCAGCGCGTGCAGGGAGCCAGGGGAGGGGACAGGGGCCAGCCAGCACCTTCCTGCGGTCCCTCTCTCTGCCAGGCCTTCATCTCGGGCAGCAGGGGCAGGTTTGGGGAGCAGAGGGGCACCAGCACCGGGCTGTTTCCTGGCAGAAGGGCTGAGCACTTGCGGTCGCTGTCGGGTTGGGCTGCGTGGTGTGGCTGCTGGGCTGGCACAGGCACGGGGCACAGCGCCCAGGAGAGCTGCCCCTCTTGCTCTGCCTGAAGATGTGCCACTCTTGTCCCAGCAAGACATCTCAGTTTCTCAGAGCAGACTTGCTGAGGTGTTTTTGTGGGGCTCCTGAGCAGCATGGGGTTTGTGCTGGCAGACCTCTTCCGTGACCTGTTACAAATCCAAGTCCTTCCATCCACCAGGCTGCCCTGGGAATTGCAAACCTCATCGTTATGGCTATGATGGAAAATGGTGTGTCTGCTGAGGAGGCCTCCAGGAGGATCTGGATGTTTGACAAGCATGGTTTGCTGGTCCAGGTAGGGGTGCACCACGCCTGGAAATCCCACAGCACGGGTGGTCACTGCTTTCCCCGTCCTCTCACAGAAGGAACCGATGTTTTGTCTGCAGGGCCGAGAACAGAAGGTGGATTCCAACCAGGAGCCGTTCACACATCAGGCTCCAGAGCACATACCAAAGACTTTTGTAGAGGCAGTGAACGTACTTCAGCCTTCAGCTATCATTGGTGAGTGAGGTTATTGTTGTTTCTGTAATTTGGTTATTTGCTGCCTTTAATAGGCTAACATGGGTCCGGGGAGCTTGGTGACAGTGATCTGCATTTCTGCTGCTGTCAACAAGATGAAAATGTGAGGCCAGTTTGAAAAGACACTGAGCTGTGGTGCTCCTTCTGGACCTTGTGTCCTCAGTGACAGAGAGCAGCCACAACCATCATGTCTTCTGCTCTGCAGGAGTTCCCTAACTTGAGTTGTTTTGGTATTTTCTGACCTTCTGTCCCCCGGTCACTTTCTCTGGTCAGACCCTGTCAGCACCCCAGCTGGAAGGAGCAGCTCCATGCTGCACATCACCAGCACCTCTTAGGTCACTGACATCTGTCAGTGATTATTTACAGCTGTGGCTATCTGCAGAGAACAAATGGGATTGCAGGTATTTCCTGGTATGACTGCAATTTCCTCTGCACGTGATTTATCTGGAAAAGAAGAGGGGTGCTTTGGCTGAACACCCTGAAGTTTGTAGCTGCCGCACAAATGTGTGCCATAGCTGTGTGTTTGTACCTCTGGGTTTGGGTGTGGTCAGGAGCACCAGTGTCAGGTGTGCATTGCACAGCTAACACCCACCTGGGGTGAGTCATCCACCAAGAACCTGGAGTTCCCACTTGCTTAGCCAGGACAGTGTTCTCTGTACACATCAATACCAAAAAAGTAGTGTGAAGTAGGCTTCTGGAACACACTCCATAGATATTCCCGTGAAAATCGGGAATTTCAGCCAGCCAGGAGCAGTGCCTGGTTTCCATCGCCAGCTGCCAGAGAAGCTTTGCTCTGAGGGGGAGACTGGAGGGCTGACATGAGCTCAGTGTACGGTCGCTGTCACCTGCCCTGAGGCAGCCAAGGATTGATTCTATTTTTGTGTGTTTCCATCTCCTCCAGGAGTTGCAGGAGCAGGGCGTCTCTTCTCCCAGGATGTGCTCAAAGCCATGGCTTCCATCAACGAGCGACCCATAATCTTTGCCCTGAGCAACCCCACGGTGAAGGCTGAGTGCACAGCAGAGGAGGCTTACACGATAACAGAGGTGTGTAAACTCTGGACTGTTGGCTGCTGGGACCATTTGCGAGTGCCTGAGCACAAGAATTCCAATTGTTTTGTTGCTACTTAGACTCGGTGACATCATGATACAGTTCTTTCTCCCTTCTGGCAAAAGTTAATGGGGGTGATTTGAAAAGAAGCCTTGGTTTTTAGGTAACAACATTTTGCAAAACTCAAAATAGCCAGATTCTTGTTTTTAGGATAAGGACCTGCAGTACTGTTAGGTGGCTTTCATCAATTTCTCACCACTCTTGTTAGTTGTTTTGTGTTTTAATGAAGCATGTTAGCATGGCAGTGGAGAGTTAAGTGCAAGCTTCAGGATGCGGTGGCTGAGTGCAGTCCTTGGAGCAGGTGACGCCCTTGCAGCAGCGCAGGACTGTGCCTTGTGCAGCGCTGCAGGTGCCCTCGGCAGCGACCGGGGAGCCCAGTGCTGCGGGGCAGGGCTGCCCTCTGTCCCCGGCCGCAGCGGCGGCGGCTCTGCGCTGGCTCTGCCTCGGCGGTCAGCCGGGAACAGGCGCACCTCGGCGGTCAGCCGGGAACAGGCGCACCTCGCTCTGCAGCCTCCCCTCGGAGCCGCTGCTCCCTGCGGGGCCCGGAGCTGCGGTTTGGGGCTGTTTTTTCCGTAATAGCTCTGCTGTTAATAGCACATCCAGACCTTGGCTTTGCCTTCAGTGAAGCCAGTCTTATCCTTGTGCACAGCTTTTTGTGCAGAGCTGATCGCCTCTGAAGGGAGCCCGAGGGGAGGGAGGTGGGGCACGGGGGCACTGTTCGGACGCAGCAGTGGCTGCGAGGCTTTGAACTGGCGGCTGGTGCCTCTCGGCACCCTGCAGGCTGCAGCTGGTGTGATCTCTGTGCCGGCCACAGGGCCTGCTGCAGACTCCAGGGGTGGCTTCTTTTCTTCTATTTCTCTTTTTTTAATACAGTCCCGAATCAAGTGATTCATCTGTGAAAATGGGTGTGTGGAGACCTTTCCTTGTTTCTTGGTGCAGACTGTGAACGCTTCCCTTGTGCTGTCAGTGGGGCTGAGTTCCCAGCAGTACAGCCCCAGCAGTGGCCGTGTCCTCTGGGAGGGGGCACTCTGCTGTCCCCATCTGACACCCAGATCCTCTTCCATGTTCTGGGCCCGTCAGCTCAGGGCAGCTCCTGCCATGGAGATCTGCAGCCCAGAGGGAGCTCTGGAATAGCAGTCTCTGGACAAAGTCTGGATCTTATCTCTTAACAGCATATCATCTGGGTTGGAAAAGCCCTCCAAGGCCATGAGTCCAATCGTTCCCAGCACTTCCAAGGCCACCACTGACCTGTGTCCCCAAGTCCCACATCCACCTGGCTTTTACACCCCTCCAGGGATGGGGACTCCACCACTGCCCTGGGCAGCTCTGCCAGGGCTGGACATCCCTCTCCATGAAGGAATTTCCCCCAGTATCCAACCTGAGCCTTCCCTGGCCCAGCCTGAGGCTGTTCCCTCTCCTCCTGTCCCTGTTCCCTGGGAGCAGAGCCTGACCCCCCCGGCTGCCCCCTCCTGTCAGGGACTTGTGCAGAGCCACAAGGTCCCCCCTGAGCCTCCTTTGCTCCAGCCTGAGCCCCTTTCCCAGCTCCCTCAGCCGCTCCTGGGGCTCCAGCCCCTTCCCAGCTCTGTCCCCTGCTCTGAACAAACCTTTGAATTTAGATGGTGCAGTATCTCTCAGATACCTTGCATTAACCAGAGTGGTGAGTTGGGCAGTGTTTCACTGTATGAATTCCAGTATCTTGGATAGAAGGTAAACAAGAGTTAGTCATGCAGCCAAGACTTCAGCTGGCATAAACAGATGTAAGAACCGCTGCCATCTCTAGCTGCAGGAGGCCAGGAGCACAATTAGAGGGGGAATCAGCCTGATTTTTGCTTGCACCTGTTACAGACTATCAGCAGACCAGCAGATGTTCTGAGGCGAGAGGCTGGCTCTGCCCAGGGCTGCGTGCTGAGCCCCAGGGAGCTGCACCTCGGGGTGGTTGTCGCTGTCGGGAGCAGAAGCAGGACACTGCTCCCTGGGTCAGGGGTGGGGGCACCTTCCCTGCAGGAGCTCTGTGAGCTTCACAAAGTTTGAGCCCAGTGCAGAGAAGATCTTTGGGGTTTTTTTCTGTGTTGGATCCGTATGTTCCTTTATTCATGATTTTCCATATTTCTGGTTATTTGTACACATGGGTTATTTGGACAATTAAGCACTGCTGGTCAGTAAATGAGCGGGTGTAGTTTTGTTCCAGTCTTTACTCATACATTTTGAAATGCTTCTGTCTCTTTAAACTATCCTGCAGTTCTGCTGTTTGTTTCCATGATGCTCTTCGGCTCTCTGACATGTACTCAGTTGACCCATAGCTTGCCCTTCAAAATATATTTTTCCCTTCAAGATACAGTAATTACTTGGGAAATGGACTCCAGAACCCTGACTGTTCTGTGAGTCCCTGAAAATCTCCAGCTCCGCTTGCTTTGTCATGAAACTAACACAGTTTGTCAGGCCATTAGGGATCAGAGCTGTCACCCCGTGTGTCTCCCGGCCTCGGGAGCAGCGTGATCCTGGCTGGGGTGAAGTCTCAGGCTGCACTAGAGGCAGCAAGGAAACAAAGATACCATCGCTAGCCTTTCGTTCCGTGCTTTTTTCCCACTAGATGGCACCTGTAAGAGGCTTTCGCTGCCCCTGTGTATTCTGTGGGCTTCTGCTGCCTTCTAATTTGCTTTGTCTTTTGGTCCTGTCCTCTGGTGCATGCATTAGCTTTGCTCCCCGCACAAAAAGGCTCTTGCCGTGGCTATGCCCTGGCATTCAAACACAGCTCCAGAGCCTTCAGCTCCTTCCATAATTTGTTTTCAAACACAGTGGTCCTGGGGAGCCCTAAAGGTTTTAAACTGATCTTCTTAAACCTGTTACTCTAAGGAAAGTCAAGATTTTTTTGCTTTCAGTGGCTTTCCTGCTTGAGAAGAGGGTAATTTATCTAGAGGGTGCGGTTCACACTCAGATATGTTTTAGTGCTTTGTGCCAATCAAAACCGTTTCCAAAGGAGGGGTAAGCAAACCGCATTAATTCACTGCTCTCGTGGCTCTCGGCAACAGAGGCCTGATACTGCAGTTCCTCCCTCTGCCTCCCCCCCTCCAGTAAGAAGGTGACCTTTTATTCCCCCTTCTGCTCCGGTCTCCTCTGAAAGGGGCCATTGTTACCCATGTGCAGGGTCGCTGTGGGGCCTGGCCCGTGGCTGCGGTTCCTGGTACGCGGCCGTGGTTGCGGTAGTGGCTAACACGCGAGTTCCTCGTCCCGCTGTGAGGGGCTGCTCTGGGCCGGCGCCGCGCAACGAGCGATTAAACAAACAGAGCTCCTCCGTGCCGTGGAGCTGCGCGGCCCGGCCTGGCTGCTGGTGCCTGGCTCTCAGGCTGCTGCTGGCGCTTCAGCAGCAGCCTGATCCATCCTTCCTTCTGCCAGGGCCGCTGCTTGTTTGCCAGCGGCAGTCCCTTCGAGCTGGTGACTCTGAAGGATGGAAGAACCTTCAAACCAGGCCAAGGAAACAATGCCTACATTTTTCCAGGTAATAAATAAAACTGTTGCTGTTTAATCTCTTAAGATTGGGCCACCTGCACCTTTTCTTGGGTCCCCTTGCTGCATGAGGCACAGTTAGTGAGGCAGCACGAAGAGATGTTGCCAGCATTTGGAGCTGAGAACTTGGGTGAAAAGTGAATGATTGCACAGTCAGTTCAGGGTGGATGTTGGGCACGTGCAGCTCCGTGTGCGACACAGACAGCAAACCCAGCTGGATATTGCTAAGAAAACAGAAGGGTGTTATTAAAGGCTTGGGAAGTCGCTGCATTGTGGGTTCTTCTGCTTGTTTGGGGAGGAAAGGAGAAAATAAGTGTTAATATGCACTTGAAGTTATGTTAATAATTCTCGAAGTTAAAAGTTCTTAAAGTTATATCTGCACAGTGGGGGTAGAAAAGTAGCACTGGGGATGTTTCTCTGCCTTCCCCTTTCCGCCCTGGGCGGCTGAGCTCCAGCCCCTTCTAAGAGCCGCCTACTATGGCTGCACACATGGGAATAGTGTTGTGAGCGTGGAAGGTGATCCTTAAGGTCTCCTCCGACCCAAAGCAGCTTATGACTCTTTCATAGTGTGTGCAGAAAGCTACGTGAAGGTTTTCAAGAGCAATGCTCCAGGTGACTTGCAGCTTCTCGGCAGCAGGCTGCACATTTTAAACTGATGTGGCCCTGATTGGCACTAATTTCCTTGTAGGTGTGGCTCTGGCTGTGATCCTCAGCAGTGTCCGGCACATTAGTGATAAGGTTTTCCTAGAGGCTGCCAAGGTAAGTCTGGGAGCATAGCAGGCTGTGGCTTCTGACACGACAGGGATGGCTTGATGGGCACTTTTCTCAAATCTTGGTGAAACACAGTGGTTTCCTGCTTGATTTCTGTTGGCTTATCCCTCCACAATAGAAAAAAAAAAAGGTGTTTTGATCAAACACAGTTGTGACAAGAATCAGGTTCCATTGCAGCTTTGGTTAAGTAGGAAGTGTGTCCCTGTGTAAATTGCTCCCCAGCCTCGTAGCTGTGGCTGCCCCCTGCCCTGCCCTGCCCTGCCCTGCCCTGCCCTGCCCGGGTTCTGCAGCTGCCGCTGCAGCCCCCAGCATCCCGTCCTCTCCTGCCTGTCCACCCTGGAGCAGGAGCACTTTCCACACCGGAGTGTCTGGGGATCAGCCACCAGGCACGTGGGCAGTGCCGCAGCTGTGCTCCTACAGCTTCCATGGCTGTGGGGGGAATTCATCCTCCAAAACACCAGAGCTCGTTTTGCTAAATGCTTACAGTGACAGTGTGCTGGCTCTCAGCTCCACAGACTGAGAATTTCGGGGGGCTGACTGCCTTACTGCAGTGCTTTGGGAGCACTCTGGCACTAAGAGTGCTGCAGCTTGATTCTCTCAGGTGTTCCAGCATGTCATTAGTCACATCTGGGGCGCAGTAAATAAAAAGTTTATTTTTCTAACTCAGGCATTGGCAGAACAGTTGACAGAGGAAGAGCTTGCGCAAGGAAGACTTTACCCTCCGCTGTCCAATATCAGGGAAGTTTCTATTTATATTGCTGTCAAGGTGAGTGTGAAACATGAAATTGCACTGTACTAGAAGTGGTTTATGTGTACATTAACCTGCAGCATTGCAAGGTATGACCCTTGAACGTGAGGTGCTTGGGCACAAAACACCCGGTTCTTTGTGCCTGCAGTAACAGGCGCTTATTAAAACGTTCCGTTCGTTGGGTGCTTCAGCTTGGCAGCGACAGTGGGCCGGAACTATGCCCCTCTGGTTCCTGAAATCAGGTTTTCAGATCCTAGATAAGCTGTTTGGGGGCTGTAAAAAGGCGCTGGGGTTCCCACCGCTGTTGCGTGAGCGCTGTGTCCGTGCAGCAGGCGCAGAGCAGTGCTGGTTTCGCTCCCCAGGTGATGGAGTTCCTGTACGCCAACAACATGGCTTTCCACTACCCCGAGCCCGCCAACAAGAACCACTACATCCGCTCCAAGGTCTGGACCTACGAGTACGAGTCCTTCATGCCGGATGTGTACGACTGGCCCGAGTCCAAGGTGCACTGATGCACCGCGGCATCGCACTCCTCAGGCAGTTCCTTCTACTCTGCAGGGATCCCTTTCTCAGACCAACTTAAATAATGATCTTTGATTCCTCTAATTTATTTGCGCTCATTTCATTGCCCTTTCCCTTCTGCCCCCCCCTTATACTCTGTTTTTCACCTGTTTTCTCCCAAGTACCTGATAAACTGTATGGATGGTGGCATCTGCCACAGGGATGAGAGAGCCCTCCAAAATTAATTTAAATAATGACATTGCATTTCTAGCTTAGAGCCAGCACCACACTGAAGAATTCCATTAGTGATATTTTAGCTACATGCATTTGATGATGAACTATAGCTCTCTAATCACTCTGATCTGCTGCTGATCTCCAGAATGACTTATTTCTGCCTTTAATAATCAGTCTTCTGATTGTCCTAGTGTTGTCACGCTGCATTAGCTGAGACATAGAGGGAGACCACTTATCAAAAAAAAAAATATAAAAAAGGACAGTTAAAGACAACTTTAAGGGTCTGATGGGCTTTCTCTTTTGTTTAATGTTTAGAGATGCCCATGTCCAGACATCCTTGTGGCATTGGCTGCTGTTTCCTTGAGGAGCAGCGAGATGTACACTTGTGGAGCCTGCAGCAAAGTTTGCAGTTTTGTTTTCATCACTCCATGAAATCTGTTCTCAGGAAAAATGTGAACTAGTTCAAATTATCCTTGGGAAGCCTGAAAATAATATTAATCACTTAGTAGCTTTTAGAAACAAGGCCACGCTGTCACAGAAAGAGTTTTACCGGGTAAAGGTAGGACCTGAAGTAATTTATGGAAATCTTTTAGAGATTTTACACAATGGACTGCAAGATGATGTACCAAAGGATTTTTACTTGATTTTTAAATTTTTCGAGATTCCATTTCTTCTAAGCCAGGTTGTTTTCTCCCTTGCATCCCCTTGTTCTCATGAAAAGACTCTTGTGTGGTGTTCTATGACATTGCTGACTCGAAAGCCCCAAAGTGGACTCACTCCCAACAAGCACCCCGTAGGCAGCTGATGGAGCTGGAACAGAAGTGGTTGTCAGGCAGATATTTACCCAAGTCTGACTGAACCTTTCCTGTGGTCTCAGTCCCCTGTACTCAGGGGCTCAAAAGATGCAGTGCCTACAAGCTCTGTATTGATCTCTCCAACTTACTCCATTTACTGGTCTAGTTTGTCAGCGTCCTTGTGTGCAAACAGAAATTTCCAGCTGAGTTTCTCCTTGCCAGGGGTAGGACTGCCCGTTTGCTGCAGACACCGCAGTGTACGTTCCCTCTGATTCCACTGGTGCGAGGCTGAAGTGCCCTCCTCGCTCTGCAGGGGCAGGCAAGGACACCAGTGATGGCCACAGGCTGTGACTTCCCTGAACGTGGTCTCTCCAGCGAGAACAGCGATATGTCAGGAACAGCAATAAAGATACTGTGCTGTTCCACGGGTCCCTGCATCACGGCAGGGGAAGGACAGCAGTAAATAAATAAATAGATGTGCCAGGGCCGTACTGCAAACGTGAAGCCGAAACCCAAAGAGATAAAGTAAAGCTTGCTCAGGATGTACCCATGGCAAGCACTGCTCTCCTATCTTCAGTTAGATAGGAAAATGCAGCCTCCACAGAACAGGCCAGGACAGAGCAGGGACAATGGTCTCGGTGCCCCCTTAGGTGCCTACAGCCTCATCTCTGGCTTCAAAATTACATTCATACAAAGAGCAGTAAACTTTGGGAAGGCTCTGCCCAAGTGGGAAAGAAGACTGATTATATAAACACAGAAAACAGTGATGTGGGGGGAAAAAACTGTGGTGTTCAAGCTGTGGTAGTGTTGCGTGGTGGGGCTCGAAGTGCTGCACCGCTCAGTCGGGCGGTGTGCACGGACAGGACCTTGCACTTGCAAGTACATGTACAAAAGACACCAACACACACGTAGGATGTTTTTATAAGGAATGCTTTTTTCATCTATTTTTGCTATGCCTTGTTTTTGTTGTATTTAAATTAGTGGTCTTACTGGGGAAAAAAAAAGGAATTATTTATTCAATGTATGAATTATTTTTGCCTTCTGAAAATTCAGCTCTGTCTGAAGCCTGTTGTGTTGTGCCAGTGGAGTTCTGCATCGTAGGATTCCAGTGTACTGGGAGCACACACTCCCTCCTTTCTGCCAACAGTCCAGTCAGACAGATGAGTAACAAAAACACCCAATGCACCGATGTCATGTCCGAGCTAAGAGCGATCAGAGGCAGGGGATCGGTCCCTAGCTCTGAGAAATAGGAAATAAAGATCCACATCCACCCCTTCAGTCTGATTACTTTATTTTCAGGCAAGGATGGCAGCTGTTGCCCGTAACCAGTGGCCAGTGGTAGCACTCAGGAACAGCTCGAGCTTGGGAAAGCAGCGTGGCTCCTGCTCTGGGCAGGGGTGATCCCGGTTCCCGAAGGGAGCTCCCGCGGGGGGATCCGCCGTGGCTGCCGTCAGGCTGAGGGAAGGTGCCTGTTCTGCGCAGTCCTTTCCCTTCCTGGCACAGGCTCCCTGCTCTCTTTAAGCAGATGCCAAGAGGGATTGCTGGGAGCTGGCTGGCAGCGGGATTTTCCCAGGTAATGTTTCTGGAAATCCCACTGCAGGGCGAGGGCAGGGCGGTGCTCGGCAGCCCCGCAGGCTGCAGCGAGGAGCAGCGCGGCGCTGCGGGGCTGGGCTGGAGCTCCGGACTCTGTCCCGGTTCGGGCGGCTGGGTGGTGCCGCTCGGACCTGCTCCCTGCCCGCGCTCCTGGGCTTTGGCTGGCCGGGCTCTGTGCATCCGTGTAGCTCGCAGTGTGGATGTGGTGGGATTTTCCGACGTGCAGGCACTGTTTCCTGTTGGCAGCAGGTAACCTGTCAGCTCTCAGAGTTTTAAGTCTATTTTCACTCCCTCTTTCATCTTCTCCAGAATTTTTTTTTTTTTTTTTGGATACATAGAATTTTAAGATACATAGATTCATGCTCAGTTTTTCTTCAGGTACAATTAATCCTTGAACTAATTACAACTGCTAATCTTGCTGCCTAGTAAGGAACCCCAGTTTCCTTTTTCATATTCTACTTAACATGATTTTTTTCTGTTTGCTGGCTTACTCAAAATATTTACTGATCTTTATCTGTACAGAAAATTCTCTCAGACAGTATGCAGAGGGAAACAGGTGTCACCAAGAATGCATTTTGTAATGTTACACAGTGTAAGTTAAAAAAACGCATCACCTAAAGCACCACCAGTGTTGCAGCTTGTCACACCGCCCTGGTGACTTGCCCTCCACGTGGTATGAAAGACCGTCTTCCATGTCTCCCTGGGGTGTGCAGAACCCTTCCGAGAGGATCAGGAACTTCCACTGAGGTCAGTCTTTCCCAGGATTTGTCCAACACTTGCCTCCTTAAAACCAACAGGAGCAGGACTGAGCCTCTTGGCAGCAGCCAGTAGAAATGTTTAGGGGATAGTAAAGGTAGCTAATGAAGCACAGCCTTTCTTTATAAAATACGTGTGTTTTTGTTCAAAGATGTTACAAGGGTTTCTGTGTTCCTGAAGCCTCTGCCCAGGTGCCAACGTGACGTGTAGAAGAAGTCTTTGGAAATGTTGTGTCTGATAGATTTTAACCCCCAGTGTGACCCGTGGCACGAGTTCTCGGTTACGTTTGTGAACAGTGGTGCATCCTCATCTGTTGTGTTTGTTTTCCAAGCCTCAAACAAAGCGACACTGTACCTGCAGAGTGGTGTGTAACAGGTTTCCTGTGGTAGGTGCGTGTCTTCCTCCTGTACTGTTGTTTCCAGCACGCTGTTTTATGGGGATAAAGTAACTCTGTCACACTCCTCTGGTAGTACCTGCAAAGATGAACCGTACACCTTTTAGTTTCTCCTTAGCAGCCCTCCATGGTGACTGTTCTGTGGGAGAGTGGGGATCACTGCTGTACAGGTCCAACCCTGTGTTTTAGTTCAGCTGACTCTGGGCCCCAGGCAGCCCAGGCTGGTTTTTTTTCACTGGCTCAGGGCTCTCTGGGCTGCAGAGGTGCAGAGCTGAGCTCCTCTGCCAGCCACAGAGAGGTACCTGCAGACTCTCAGAGCAGAGTGTAAGAACGGTTTGGATGCTGTCTCACTGCCTTGAAGAAACCACTGTCATTTCTGGACTCTTCAGGATGATACATACTGCTACCCCATCCCGTAACAGCCACGTGCAGCAGGCAGGGACTGGTGTTACATGGAATGCTGGAGCAAGGAGGAGATCCAGAGCAAAGCTCCGATTGCACTCGCTTGGCAGCTGAATTTGAGCAAAGCAATTCAGCTGCTGCGGCTGCAGGGACCTCTAACTCTGTGTGGACCTCCCCTGCCCTCCCTACCTGCTCCCAAGAGCCGCAGTGATGTGGTGTCAGCACCCTCGGGGCGAGCAGCGAGGACCAGCAGCACAGCTCCGAACCGGCGCTGCCCCGCCGCTTCCCGGCCGCAGCTCTCCGTGGTGATGGCACTGACCCACGGAGCTGGTGGCACCACGGGCTGTGGCTGCAGCTGGAGGAAAGAGTTCTGTCATCAGACGTCCTGCTCCTGCTGCGGGAGCCCCGTGCTGGGCACTCGTGTTCCCCAAACACGCCAGGTTGAGCTCAGCTCTCCACGTACCATTGACTTTGGCTCATCTGTCCTTCAAGTAGATCTTTCCTATATAGGAATTTTTATAGGAATAAAAATAGGACTGAAGATGGCTGGTTTGTCAACAAAACAGCAAAATAATCTACATTTATTTCTGTCTTACACATATCTCCCTTACGCAAATCAATGTAAGCCTGCCGGGGCGCTTGTGAGAACAGCTCCAGCCTGATGTGTGCAGGGTTGGCCGTGCCTGGGAGGGTCATTGCTCAGCTGAAACTAAAACTGTATGTAAAATGTGAAATGGTTGGAGTTTCTTCCTACTTTATAATGTTGTAACTCTATTGAAATGTGTGTTCCGGTCTTCTATTTTCTTAGTAAAACGCATTCCCTTTGCCTAAGTCGTGCCTGATGTTGTTTATTCTGAAAAAAAAAAGCGTGACCTAGCCAGGATTGGAACAAGTCCCTTTGCCAAGGGGCTTTGTAAATGGTTGGATGTGATGATCTTTAACGTCTTTTCATAGAATCAGGGAATCAGAGGATGGTTTGAGTTGGAAGGGAACCTTAATGACCGTCCAGTGCCACGCCCTGCCATGGCAGGGACACCTTCCACTGTCCCAGGCTGCTCCAAGCCCTGTCCAGCCTGGCCTTGGACACTGCCAGGGATCCAGGGGCAGCCACAGCTGCTCTGGGCACCCTGTGCCAGGGCCTCCCCACCCTCCCAGACAGCAATTCCTTCCCAATATCCCATCTGTCCCTGCCCTCTGGCACTGGGAAGCCATTCCCTGTGTCCTGTCCCTCCATGCCTTGTCCCCAGTCCCTCTGCAGCTCTCCTGGAGCCCCTTTAGGCCCTGCCAGGGGCTCTGAGCTCTCCCTGGAGCCTTCTCTTGTGCAGCTGAACACCCCCAGCTGTCCCAGGCTGGCTGCAGAGCAGAGGGGCTCCAGCCCTGGAGCATCTGGGTGGCCTCCTCTGGACTGGCTGCAGCAGCTCCAGGTCCTTGTGCTGTTGTTCCCCAGGGCTGGGGCAGCTCTGCAGGTGGGGTCTCACCTGAGTGGGGCAGAGGGGCAGAATCCCCCTCCCCTGCTGCCCACGCTGGGGATCAGCCCAGGGCACGGGGGGTTCAGGTCCAGCTCTCCCCCACAGCACCCCCAGGTCCTTCTCCCAGGGCTGCTCCAGCTGCTCATCCCTATCCTGGATTGATCCCGGGGGTCACCTTGGCCCAAGTGCAGCTCCAGCACTTGGTCTTTTTCGATATAATCAATTCCAAGAAGCAATTTACCCCCCCCTATTTCCCGCACCCGAGAGCCCGGGCCGCAGGGCGGGCTCTGCCCTCACGGCCCCTCCCGCTGCCCGCCCCCGCCCGCCCCTCGCCGGCCTCGCCTGACGCCGCCGGGGGAGGTAAGGCCGGGAGCGGGCGGGAGCGGGGCTGGGGCCGGGCCGGGAGCGGGGCGGGCCTGCCGAGCCCCCGTGCCCCATCCCCGAGTCCCCGGGCCCCGCCAGACCCCGCTCAGTGTCCCGCATGCCCCGAGCCCGGGCCGGGAAGCGCGGGCGGAGCCGGGGTTTGCTGAGGGGAGGTCGGTCCCGGCAGTGCCTAAAGGGGCTCCAGGAGAGCTGCAGAGGGACTGGGGACAAGGCATGGAGGGACAGAACACAGGGAATGGCTTCCCAGTGCCAGAGGGCAGGGACGGATGGGATATTGGGAAGGAATTGCTGTCTGGGAGGGTGGGGAGGCCCTGGCACAGGGTGCCCAGAGCAGCTGTGGCTGCCCCTGGATCCCTGGCAGTGTCCAAAGCCAGGTTGGATGGGGCTTGGAGCAGCCTGGGACAGTGGAAGGTGTCCCTGCCATGGCAGGGTGGAATGTAAGTATTTTCAAGGTTCCTTCCCACCCAAACCATTCAATTCTTGTATGATTCCATGGTTTTACACAAAAGAGAAGGCAAATGCAAATATTTGCATTTGCAAAGTGGTTGTTTCCGCTTTTGGGGGTGTGATGGACATTAATCATTGCTCCCCCTGAGCCCCCAAGGTCAGGTTGCACCTTGGCGTGCTTGGGAGGACCCTGCAAGCCCACCAGGGAAGAGAGTGCTTCGTTTTAGAATTCCAGAATGGCAGAATGGTTTGGGTTAGAGGGGCCTCAGAGGCCATCCAGTCCCACCCCTGCCCTGGGCAGGGACACCTTCCACTGTCCCAGGGTGCTCCAAGCCCTGTCCAACCCGGCCTTGGACACTGCCAGGGATCCAGGGGCAGCCACAGCTGCTCTGGGCACCCTGTGCCAGGGCCTGCCCACCCTCACAGGGAAAAAAGAAGTGGAAGGTTGTGGAAACTCCTCTAAAAACAACTAAACGTGAGAAATCTTTTGAAAGATGTTAAGGCACCTGGAGTTTTAAATTCTCCTGAAAACAAGACAGGAACAAATTCTGGGAAGACTTAATGCTGGAGAGAGCACACTCCATGAGGTGAGAGAGCACCACATGGTTGTCCTCAGGGACATTCTGCTCCTGGCACAGTTTTCCAGAGGCTGTCTGGCCCCTGCAAACCAGCCAGGCTCCTCATTTGGACATTATCACTGATATATCAACAACTGGGGTACAGGTATTTAGGGTGAAACAGGTGTTCCCTGGCCTGTGCCCTCGGGTCACTCCCACCTCTCGTGGTCTCCAAACCTGTTCTGAGGGAAGTGGCCCTTCCCTCTCTGCGTTTCTGGGCTGCCCGCTCCTGAAATCCGGGACTGCTGTTTAAATGTCAGCAGAGACTGGCGATAGTCATTCTGAAAGGGCTCCTGGAGGGAAGGCTCGTGCAGGAAAACTCAACATTTAAACAGAGCTCAGAGGAAATAAATAATAGTGGGGCTGGAGATCAGAGCTGTTCCAGCTGGATAGGGCTGTTTTCCCTGGTAATCCACAAAGGCCTTGTGCTTGGGCTGTGTGCTTGCAATCTTCCACCGACATGAAAAGGGAATCTCTGCTGGTAAATAATGTGTTATACCGTGCTCCAGGGAGGTTTTATCTTTGTGTTTTAAGGGAAAGGGAGTTTGATCCTCACACTGAACTGTGGAGGATGCCTTCATTTAAAACAAAAATGTTTGTTGGTTTCCCTCTAAAGACATCAAATCACAGAATCTCCTCAGCTGGAAGGGACCCACCAGGATCACCCAGCCCAGCCCCTGGCCCTGCACACACACCCCAACAACCCCACCCTGGGCATCCCTGGCAGCGCTGTCCAAACGCTCCTGGAGCTCTGGCAGCCTCGGGGCCGTGCCCATTCCCTGGGGAGCCTGGGCAGTGCCCAGCACCCTCTGGGGGAAGAGCCTTTCCTGATATCCAACCTAAACCTTCCTGGCACAGCTCCAGTCTGTGCTGTCCCTGTCTCAGGGAGCAGAGATCAGCACCTGATGCCCCGCAGCTCCAGATCTCTCCTGCAGGTGCCTTCCCAGCCTCGGGATGTCTCTGGATATCACCTTCCTGGGCACGGGCTCAGCCTACCCCTCCCCAGCCCGGGGAGCGTCGGCGCTGGTGCTGCGCAGGGAAGGGCAGTGCTGGCTCTTCGACTGCGGGGAGGGGACGCAGACACAGCTCATGAGGAGCCACCTCAGAGCAGGTTGGTGCTGCGGGAAGGCGTTTTGGTGAGGGAGGGGGAGAGGTTTCGTGAGGTTAAACAAAGGGCTTTGTCCTCGTTGGAGCACCTCGTGGTGTTTGAATGCGGAGGAACAAGCGCGAGCACCGGAGGGGGCTGCTTTGGGCAGTGTTACAGCACGGATACTGCAACGCTGCTGCTGAACCTGCTCTGCAGCAATCCCTGATTGCCCCTTGGTGGAGAACTGCCTTCCAGAACCAAACTTCCCTGAGTTAATGTCTCGGGCTTGGCAATTTCAAACGGGCACCACAGAGCAGCTTGGAGCAGGAGCGCTTTGTTGTTTGTCTGGAGGCTGCTCTAAGCGAAACCTGCGAAACGGAGTCTTCCTGTGGGTAAATGTTTCTTTCCAAGCGGGGCTGTGTGTATTTGGGGTAACTTCCACGTTTTGGCAAGTAAATCAGAAATAAAGCTCACCTCCAGTCACTCCTCTCACAGTCCGCAGTGGCAGGAGCTGACTCTGTCTCTCCAGTAATGAATTGTGAGTTACAAACAGAACAGGATCCTGCTCCTCCAAGCTCTGAAGCTATCAGGGAATTTAATGACAGGTAGATGGACTAATTTCTATGAAATTCACTGATTTTTAATAAATTCATCTTAAAACAAAAGGAGATTCTGTCACTCCTCTGGCTCGGTCCCAGCAGGTGCTGGAGGAAGTGTCTTGCCGTGTGGAAGTGGGAACTCAGCAGAGGAGATGGAGGCAGCTCGATTAAAGTACACGTGTCTGCAGTGAGAGAAGGTTCTGGGCTCTTCCAACCCAGCAAGGGCGGGGGTGACACAGCTCAGGCACAAAAGGAAGCCCAGGCATTTCCAGTGCAGCTTGCCACTCGTTTCAAACCAACCAGTCAGGAACGGTGGCGTTCTTGCCTCTTAGGAAACTCCGAAATCAAAACTACATGCTGGTTTGGGGTTTTTTTAAATTTTGTTCATTTCACGTGGTAGAGTCAAAAGGAGGAGCAACACAAATTCCACATTGTGATCTCATTAGTCTGCAGTTTCCCTGTAGGATTTAAGCTCAGACTCTTCCCAGCCCTTCTTGGTGTCTCACGTGGCAGATGTCAGCAGCCGGTCCCATTCCATGCCTGTAGATTGCCTGGCTTAGAAGGAACTCAAACTTGCATCTCTGCAGCCTTCTCTCGGCAAATCAAAATAAACCTTGTGTGGAAGGGATGGGGAAAAAACACCTTTTGGGTTGGGATTTGTTTGTTAAACACTGGTTTTATTTTAATTTCCCTCCCTGCTTATTTCAAACGTCTTGCCAAACAGTGATCATTTCGGAGTTGTTGCACAGTTTGTTTTCCTGTCTTTCCCTGGTTTTATCTTTTCGTGTTCTGATCAACAGCCAGAATTACCAAGATTTTCATAACTCATCTTCACGGCGACCACTTCTTTGGACTTCCTGGGCTGCTGTGCACACTCAGCCTCCAGAGTAACGCTGACCCCAACAAGCCACCTGTGGATATTTATGGGCCCTTGGGGCTACGGAGCTTCCTGTGGAGGAGTCTGGAGCTGTCCCACTCACAGCTCCTCTTTCCCTACACTGTCCACGAGCTCGTCCCTACGCGGGACCAGTGCCCCGCAGAAGAATTCAAGGACTTTTCTGGCTTGGACAGAGACGAGGCAACTCGGCAGGGGCCTCCAGGGAGAGTTCTGCACCTGGATCCAGGGGAAGACTCCTACTTGCTGGTGGAGGATGAGCAGCTGGTTGTGAGAGCGTTCCGCCTCTTCCACCGCATCCCCTCCTTCGGCTTCGTGCTGGAAGAGAAGCCCCGGCCTGGGAGGCTCAACGTGCAGAAACTGAAAGACCTTGGTAACTACTGTGACTTATTTCTCCTCTTTTTACTTCTTTTATGGCCACCTTCCTACGAGTTCTAGCAAAGCAGAGCTGCTGTCTCTGCCCGTGGTCTGTTTTAATTCAATTTTCCATTTTCTGTCGAGGGCATTTTGGCAGCTGACCCCATGCAGCACTCTGAGCTGGTGTGTGACACGGGTGCCAGGTAATACCACAGACCATTTCCATGCCGGAAAGAGCAAACAAGTTCAGGTGCCAAAGTTTAAACAGCTCAGCGTGGCTGTCAGGAATACAATGGCCAGCGTATTTGTGTCACTTTATTGACTTTAATATGAAGAATATAATTGGGGGTTTTTTATATAGTTTCCCTCAGCAGCTGTGGCTGCCCCTGGATCCCTGGAAGTGTCCAAGGTCAGGCTGGAATCACCTGGGACAGTGGAAGGTGTCCCTGCCCATGGATGAGCTTTGAGGTCCCTTCCAACTCAAGCCATCCTAGGATTCTGTGATTTTCTTCAGACACCCATCCTGCTAGTGTTACAAGCTCTTAATTTGTATGAAAAATGTGAAATACCAATTGATTTTTATATTGAGGTTGTGCTTTTTTTCAGTGAGATGGCTTTATATCTAGCGCATCTCAAGTGACGTTCTTCCAAAGCTGACACTCACATAATTATACCATAATTAACACAATACTTACCTTTACCTACCAGGAGTCCAGCCAGGTCCCTTGTATGGGAAACTGAAGAGTGGGACTGCAGTTGTTCTAGAAAATGGAGCAACAATTTCTCCTGCTGACGTCTTGGAAGCGCCCATTCCTGGCAGGAAGATCTGCGTCCTGGGCGACTGCTCGGGGGCGCCGGGGGCCGGCGCGGCGCGGCTGTGCCGCGAGGCGGATGTGCTGGTGCACGAGGCCACGCTGGACGACGCCCAGCAGGACAAGGCCCGGGAGCACGGGCACAGCACGCCCGCAATGGCTTCGGAATTCGCGCGGCTGTGTCGGGCCAAGAAGCTGGTGTTGACTCACTTCAGCCAGAGGTACAAACCCGCTGGCCAGGGAGGGCAGGGGGACGCGGACGTCACCCTGCTGAAGAGGCAGGCAGAGTCCGCGCTGGGTGGCCGGGAAGTGACGCTGGCTGAGGACTTCATGACAATAGAAATTCCACTGAAAAAGTGACCACGGTGGTGCCAGCGAGCTGTCTGCGGGCACGGGGAGCAGGGCGGCGTGGGGCGGCTGGAGGGAGCGCTGCTGCTGCTGCTGCTGCTGCTGCTGCTGCTGCTGCTGCTGCTGCTGCTGCTGCTGGTGTTCCAACCAGCCCTGCTCCGTGGAGTGCAGGAGTCGCTGCAAACTGCAGCGAGTTGTGCTGCTTTCGTAAAGCAGGAGGAAAGGACGCTCCAGCACCTGCAACCTGGAATGAATTCCTAAGTGATGGACACCCAGCCTGCCCAGAACAAATGAACTCCTAAGTGACGGACACCCAGCCTGCCCAGAACAAGTGAATTCTTAGGTGACAGACACCCAGACACCCAGCCTGCCCAGAACAAGTGAATTCTTAGGTGATGGACACCCAGCCTGCCCAGAACACAAACAGCTCAAGTCTCCCCAGCCCGGGGCCTTTCCTCGGGCACAGACTCCTGGGGCACAGCACGGGGTTGTTTGGCTCAATGTGCCCCTCAGGAGGGCTCCTCTGCGTGGCATTTCTGGCGTCTTGCCCGTTAAAAACCTCTGGATAACATCTCTGTCAGACCGGTGCACAGGATTTTGGCACTGATTTCTGTGTGAGGGGATGCCAAAATTAATAAAGCATCGGGAGCTCTGCCGAGTGTTTGTAACTGGGGGTGTTGCTGTGCTCAAGGACAGGAGCTCTTCTAATTCTCCACCTGCATGTGAAGTTTTCTCATAAATAAATGGAGTTTTTAGGCTTCCTGTCAGAAGTGAACGACTCTTTAACAATTTGATCCATTCAAAGCTCTAAAGCACAGCACTGAATTTGCATACCCAGTGAAGTTTTGGAGGTATGCTCTGGCAGCCTCTGGGCAGATGGCAAATAGTCTCCCTTAGACTGTTCCTGCAAAAGCATTTTAAAAGATGAATTACCCTGATAGAAGCACAATTGTGTCTGCAGAAATACTCCTGTGGGGGAATTTCACCTGCACATGCTCAGTCTGCTTCTGCCATGACTTTATTCCTTCAGTTAAGGGATACACAGACCCAGCTTTTATCTCCTGTTCTTCCCACTTCAGACTTGAAGCTGGTGTTTCCCAAACTTTAGCTGGATTTGCTGATCCAAAGTAACACCAGTGCTCTTGAAAAACGTGCCCCAAGTATCCCCTGGGATGTAATCCTGGAAGCTGAAACACTTGGTAGCTGTCTAACCAGCACTGAACACTGTCAGGTTTGCGGGCAGCTGCCAGAGCCTGTGCTGGTACTCCTGCAGCTGTAATTCAGCAAAGGCCTCAAAGAAAATCAAAAGGAGTGTGATTCCCTAGTGTCTGGCTAAACGGATCAGGATGAGTTCCACAGGTTATCCCTGCCCTTCAAACAGACTCTGTCTTGCCCGTGTTCATGCTAAATCCAAGCAGAATTACACCAACGTTAATATTTTTGCTTCAAAAGTGCTGCAGATGTGAAGGGATTCACTGATTTCTTAAAAAAATGGTACTGGGAAGAGTTGCAGACTTGAAGAACATGACTTGTGGAGCAGAAACTCGCTGGTCTCTATGTTTTTCTCCCAGAAATACTGTGTAAAACAGGCAGAGTATATGGATCATGCAGTCACATGTTCCGTCTCCCCACAAGTTGTCTTTCCTTTGACAACAGCCGATGGCAGGTGCAGAGACCTTGGTACCACACTCTATGTTGGGTACCCAGAAGCTGGGCAGACTCCAGCTGTTCTGAGTTTCATACAGGGAAAGAACAACTTTGTTGTCCTGGCCCATGCTGTTGCATCTGTTTCCTCACTGGAACAACCAAAAACTCGTGGTTTTAAGCCCATCCACAGCTGTGACAGGAAGTTCAGGGCACAGCTCCAGGCCTTTGATTTAGGGTCCGAGTCCTGGGTAAAGAAGGGGTCATTTTGGGTAAAGGACAGCACGAGTGCAACATTCCTTTGCATTCAAATGTATCTGCCTGAGAGTTTCATCTGTCAGCAGACAAGGACTCTGCTCTGGTCCTGGAGGGACCATGAGGGAGTTTTAACAAGTTCTGAGTATGTAAAGGAAGATTTTGAAAAAAAATTTTTTTAAGCTTTGAATAACTTATTTTAAACATTCTTCTGCCTTCCTGGAAGAGTTCCTCTAAGTTTAGTTCCGTTTTTTGTAGCTGTTACCAGTGGAAGGACTTGTTAAAACTGCAGAAGCAGCCTTTTGCAACATGGGAAAGGGGAAGAGGGAGGAAATGAGAACGAGAAGAGTTTTGTAACAGCAGAGACGCTCCTCGCTGGAAGGACGAGCGCTGATCAGAGGGAGGGAGGGAGAACATCCCCTGTGCTGAGGTCTGCAGGAGATGCTGACAAGTAAGGTCCTTGCAGCACAGGAACAGCCGGCTGCTCCCGTCTGGTGCTGTCTGTGTTGGGGATGCAGAGCCCGAGCCTGGGTCTGGGTTCTAAATCCAGAATCTGGGAAGGGAAATCTGGCTGTGGATGTCCCAGCCTCTGGCATCAGCCACTCCCCACGGCCCACGGCCCACGGCGGGACTCTCAGCTGCCAGTGCTGAATAAACACAGTCTTCGTTGGGAAGCATTTTTATTTTTATTTGTTTTAACCAGACTTTAAAAAGGATTGGCCCTTACCGAATTATGCTCGTCTGTAAGGAAAAGCACGTTAATTGTTCACCTGGGGTGGGTTGGTTCCAGAAACCTGTTTTCTGGTGAGGCAGTAGGACTGGCCCGGGTCTCACTGAGATCAGTGGTTTGGTCATGGTCACCGGGACCGCTTGATGCGTTTGTTATTATCAATAAAAACACCCTGACTGGCACCTTGAGGTAGCACAGGCTGCAGGAATTTGATGGAAGCGTTTTGGGGAGCAGGGTGGGGACACAGTAAATGCTTTGTGACCCTCGGGACAGACACATCCAGAAGCACAGAGAGCTGTGCTGATGCCCACAGTACTGGGGACACGCAGCTCACACCCTGTCGGATTTAATACGAGTAGTTAATGTTAATTTAGTTAATTTAGTTTAATATTTGTGCTGCGGAGGGGGGTCAGTCACACTGCCCCACAGCCCTGCTGCAGAGTCACCCCACGTATTCAGCAAAAATGCATTGCATTTTTCGGGGGGTAAGGTATTTCAGACACCTTTTTCCATTCTGTTTTGTATTCAAATGGTGGCCCAACACCACAAAGGCAGGAAGATGTAACATTCTGGCTGTAAAATATCTTTTCAGCTGAGTTCCTTGGGGGAATTTGCTTTTGCCGGGTGAGATGTGCAGAGGGAAAGCAGCTGTGCTTGCAGGGCTGTCCTGGGGCTGCTGGGCTCTCAGTTTCGGGAAGTCCAACCCTGCCCTGGGCTGATCCCCAGCGTGGGCAGCAGGGGAGGGGGGATTCTGCCCCTCTGCCCCGCTCAGGTGAGACCCCACCTGCAGAGCTGCCCCAGCCCTGGGGAACAACAGCACAAGGACCTGGAGCTGCTGCAGCCAGTCCAGAGGAGGCCACCCAGATGCTCCAGGGCTGGAGCCCCTCTGCTCTGCAGCCAGCCTGGGACAGCTGGGGGTGTTCAGCTGCACAAGAGAAGGCTCCAGGGAGAGCTCAGAGCCCCTGGCAGGGCCTAAAGGGGCTCCAGGAGAGCTGCAGAGGGACTGGGGACAAGGCATGGAGGGACAGGACACAGGGAATGGCTTCCCAGTGCCAGAGGGCAGGGATGGATGGGATATTGGGAAGGAATTGCTGTCTGTGAGGGTGGTGAGGCCCTGGCACAGGGTGCCCAGAGCAGCTGTGGCTGCCCCTGGATCCCTGGCAGTGTCCAAGGCCAGGCTGGATGGGGCTTGGAGCAGCCTGGGATAGTGGAAGGTGTCCCTGCCCCTAGCAGGGAGTGGCACTGGATGAACTTTGAGGTCCCTTCCCACCCAAAGCATCCTACTGTTCTCTGATTAGAGAGTTTGCACTTGTGGGGCTCTGCACTTGTTGGGGTTGTGTTCCCACTTCCACACATTTACGGAGTCGCCTTTGTGGCCCTGTGTGTCCCCCCGTGCTGGACTGGGCACGGCGAGCCCCTTGTCCTGCTCTGAAACCGCCATTCGGGATGGACCTGGAGGGGCTGGAGCGTGTCCAGGGCAGGGAACGGAGCTGGGAAGGGGCTGGAGCCCCAGGAGCGGCTGAGGGAGCTGGGAAAGGGGCTCAGGCTGGAGCAAAGGAGGCTCAGGGGGGACCTTGTGGCTCTGCACAAGTCCCTGACAGGAGGGGGCAGCCGGGGGGGTCGGGCTCTGCTCGCAGGGAACAGGGACAGGAGGAGAGAGAACGGCCTCAGGCTGGGCCAGGGGAGGCTCAGGTTGGACACCAGCAGGAATCTCCCCATGGAAATGGCGCTCAGGCATTGGAACTGTCCAGGGAGGTGTTGGAGTGCCCATCCCTGGAGGTGTCCCAGGAAGGGCTGGAGATGGCACTCAGCGCTCTGGGCTGGGGACACGGCGGGGATCGGGACAGGCTGCACTCCGAGGTCTCGCAGGACTTTTCCAGCGTCACCGATCCCGTGATCCATCTGTTGCAGTCGCACTTTGCATCTGCGCCCGGCGCCGGCCGCTCCCCGCGCTCGCTGGAGCGCTGCCCGCCAACCATAAACACAACGCGCGGTCGCGCCCGCCCGCGCCCCTCTCGCAGCCGCGCAGGCGCCGCGTGACCCGGATGTGGCGCGTGCGCGGCGGCGGCGGCGGCCCGGACGTGTCGGCGGCGGCCGCGACAGCGACAACGACAACAAACGAGCGGCGAGCGGCGCGCGGCGGCGGCCACCCGCGGGCAGGAGGCGGCGGGGGCGGCCGGCAGCGGGCGGCCGCTGCCCCCGGCCCCTGCGAGCGCCGCCCCGCCCCGCCCCGCCGCGCCGAGGGGAGGGGGCGGAGGCCCGGGCCTTCCCCCGCCGCCGCCGCCCCTCACGGCGGCCTCGGGCCGCGCCCGGACGGCGGCCCAGGTAACATCCGCTCCCGGCTCCCGCCCGCCCGCCGCGCTGGGATCCCCTCCCGGGCTCCTTCCCCCGCCCCTTCCCGGCCTCTTCCCCGGTCACTTCCACACCTTCCCGGGCTTCTTCCCCGGCCCCTTTCCGGACTCCTCCCCCCGTCCCTTCCCCTCCTTCCCGGGCTCCCTCCCCACTTCCCCTCTTTTATGGGCCCCCCGCCCCCCTCATCCCCACCCCCCTCCCGTCCCCTTCCTCACCTCCTCTCTGTCTCACCTCCTCTGTTTCCTCGGCGAGAAAAAAACAGGAGCCCCTCCCCCCCTCCCACTACTAAACTTTTTAGTTTAATGTTTTGAACGCTGGGCAGCCGTCCTGTCCCCGGCCGCTTTTCCCCGCTGTCCCATGTCCCGCATGCTGGAAAAGCCCCCCCGGTGGCTTTGTGGGGGCTCTTTAGTCCTCTGGAATCTGCCATCTCATTTGGAACACAGAGAACGGTGCTGCTAGCGGGTTTCCAGGCGTGGGGCTGCACAAAGGGGTGTTAATTACAGATTATTCCCTCTCTGCTGCGCTCCCTCCCGTGCCCGTCCCTGCGGGTGTGAGTTTGGGGGCGGTCGGTGACTCGTGCAGTTGAGCCTCGGAGGTTTCGCCACGGCTGGGTGTTTGATTTACGGGGTAATCCAGCCGCGGGTTAGGTGTGTTATTAGAGCCCAAACTGAGGTGCTGCACACCGAGTGTCCTCAGACACCGAGGAGGATCGTGGTCTTCCACCACCACTTCCCAGCTTATCTCGGTCTGGAGCGCCGTGCCGCTGCCAGCGGGCAGGAGGGAGTTCAGGGCTCCCCGTGCCCTCCTAAGCTGTGGGGCTCCTGTGCTGCGGGCTCTGCCCTCAGCGGTGCGGGCAGCCCCCTGCGAGGACCCCGAGCAGCTGCACGGCCCTGTCAGCTGGACGTGCTCTCCTGCTCCAGCGACATCATAGAGCGGCAGCTCGTCCTTCTGGCTCTCCCCTCACCCTGTGACTGCAAGGAGTTCCTGCTCGCTTTGCATTCATCAGCCTCTCCGGATCTGCTTGTTGCATAAGCACGCATGTTTAATATTGATTCAGGAACTTTATTTCAAAGAGCTGAGGCCCGGGGAGAAGCACCGAGTGCCTGACACTGATTAGAATTCTGTTTTTGAGTAGATAGCTCTTTACATAATGCATTCAGGCTGGGCTGGCACAATGGGAATGTGAGCTTTGAGAGGAATCAACTGATTTGGTGAGAACAAAGGTGCTGAGAGCAGATCCTGGTGAGGAGCTGCCTGTTAAGGTCCTGCTGGGATTTTAGGGCTCTGTTTCTCTCTGTTGTCAGCCTAGTGAAAAACTGTACTTTTGGTTGGGGCTGGAATTTTCCACGCTTGCTTTGCCCAGAGGTGATTTTTTTTTAAGCTCTAACGAACGCAGAGAACATTATCCCCGTGCAGATCACGATGAAGAGCAGATGTTATCTAACACACCTATTGCTGGGGTACTGAACTGACAGAGCGGTGAGAAATCACACTGCTCCTGCACGGGCAAGGCTTCGCTCTTCCTTCTGCTGCTTGCTGTAGCCACAAGCCCTTCCTCTGCCTGCGAGGGTTTGACAAATTGCTTCTTGACAGAAGCCTCCCGCGAGAGGATGGGGTCATGCAGGATCGGGTTTGCTCTGCCGTTCCAGACGAGGAATTCCGCCGCCTTCTGCTCCCGGAGCGTGGTCTCTCCCAGGCTTCCGTCTCCCGCACGCCCCGGTGCTGGGATGAGGAGGGGGCAGCCTCTCGCTGCGTGGGACACGGGGTGAGGTGTCTGGGTCTGAGTGGCAGAGGAGCTCATGTGCTGTGGTGTGCAGGTCTTCCTCCCCTGACCATACAGAAGCCTGTATTGAAAAGAGGAGTTGTTTTCCAGCTGTGTGCATTTTCAAAAAATAAACATTAGAAAGAGGGAAGAAACCTGTAAAATCAGACTTTCTGGGGTTTAAAACACGTGTGCGCAGCCACGCCGTTAGAGCAGCGTTACCTTTTCCCTCGTGTCCTGCCCCCGTGCACCCAAAGGAAGGTGGGGTTTGGATGTGGGTTCCTCGCACAGGAGTTAGAACCCCGTCACCGTGCGCAGCAGAAAGGGCTGCTCCCCTCGCAGCATCCGTCTGTGGCACTTGGGAATTGCTTCTGGAGGGAGCTGGAGCACACAGGTGGGAGCTGGGAGGGGTAACCGTGCTCAGAGCTGCTCCTGGGCAGCCACACCGCATCAGCCACAGAGAAATGGCTGCTCCTGCTTCGCAAACGTGAATTCACGTTAACACAAAACTGCTGCCACTCAGAGTTTTCTTAAAGCTCTTCTCCAGTTCCTTTTATGCTGCCAGGTGTCTTAAATTTCGGTAGCTACTGCCAGTGAGATGAGGAGAATTGATACTGATGATTCAGATACACGCACGAAAATAGTGTTCTGGGGAATGTTAGCTCATACTGCACGGAGCAGTGGGAGCGTGGAGCCTTCCCAGCGCTCCTGCTCTTGCTCTTTAACGCTAATTGTTCTCGTGTCTACAAACACTCTGTTGCTGTTCACCCGTCGGGCAAGGAGATAATAGTCTAATGTGCTGGAAAGTATCTGCAGTTTAATCACTTATTCATATCTTCATCAAATCACGGGCTGCATTTTGTTTTATTGGTTTATGGATTTTCCTTTATCGTGTTTATCATAAAACTTCTGTCCTTGCATTATTAAACAGCAGAACTCTATAGTAATGTTTTGGTGGTTAAAAGCCATCAGACGTGTACGCTGCTTTTCTGACATCTTGGTGTTCGTCTGATTTTGGAGGCAGCAGCTGATGCAGGAGCCTTTCTTGTCCTTTATTGGTGTGAAATGTTCCAGCAAGATGTCAATTTGAACGCTATTCTAATTAGCCAGTTAGTTAGTGTCGCGTTACTGCCTGGTATCAAAATGCTGGAAATCTGTCTGGGGTGGCTGTTACTCATAACTCACTCTCCCACAGCATCAGTGCCAGCTTTAACCGAGCAATTCTTGTTTTTTCTTGGATACATTTTCTCAAAAACTGCCTTTGTAGTTGCAACTTGGCAATACAGTTTTGTTCTTTCAGGTGTGTTTTGCATTAATTCGTTTCCCTCCTTACCCGCGTATCTGAGTGCCCAGAACTGCATCCTGTTCATCCTTCCCGTCGGCGTCTGTGGCACCACAAGCCTTGGTCTGGCTGTGGTCTGGCTGTGTTACTCCGTTGCCATATACGCCACTTTATTCCCTTTTTTTGCCTGGCGGTTGTTTTTTTGGCGATCACGGTGGTAGCATTCCCTCGAGTCATGGCTCGTCGTGAGGGATACTCCGCCCGCAGATTTGCTGCCTGGCTTGGGCCCTTGGCAGTGCGGTGCTGGTGCACGGTGGCCAAGTCCTGTCAGGGTTTACAGCGTGGGCACGAGTGCAGCCTTGTACCTGGTGGGTGCCGCTGGGCGCACGGGCTCGCCCTGCCTTCACCATCCCTGCGTGTGACACCAGCCCTCACACGGATTTACGGCAGCTGGAAGTGCTCAGGTTGTGCGTTTGCGTGTGTCAGAGAGCGTCTTCGCTTAACTGCTGCTGGGAAGCCGCGTGGTTGGAAATAGAGCAGCTCAGTTGGAAGGGACCAACAAGGACCATGTGCTGATGATCATTTGAAGTGCTCTGAGGTGACACAAGGCTGTCTTCTGAGCAGTTTGGGCCAAAAGATGGCAATTCTCTCTCTGCCTTGCTGCTTAAAGGCTTCCTGAGCCCCAAGCATGCCACAGTAGCACGTGCAAAACCTTTTTCTCTTTGGTTTTGACTTCACAGACTGATTGGATTTCCATCACAAGGGTGTACTGTGTGCGTGCAGTCACCAGTCCGTCTTGGATTCCTCTCTGCAGTGTGTCAGTGTGTGCTGTGCATTCCCCTGTTGTGTTTGTCAGCCTTCCTCACCAGCGCCCCGGACCTGCAGCACCATGTGTGTATCTGGAACCTCTCTTCTAAGCTGCCCTGCAGGACTGCTGCCCTTTCTCCATCACAAGCTTTCCAGAGGGCCACTGCAGCCCTGGCACCTGCAGGAACTATTTTTCCAGTTGTGTCAAGGCTGTGCTATATATTTTAACTTTTTTTTTTTTTTTTCCTTAAGCACTCAGCACCTTAGTTCCTACAAAGAGTTAGTGGTCCCTCCTGGTCACAGTCCTTCTCACACAATTTTCCCTGTAAACAGCGAAGTCTCCCTCGAGTCTCAAGTGGTCTCATGTTTGGAAAATACCTAGTTTGCTGCAGGAAGTTAAGGAGTAACATCCATATGCTAGCACAGTGACATGGAGGGGGTGTTGGCCTTCTGCCTGTACCTTAAAGTAATTATCCAGTGGCATTTGGACTGTCACATTTTTAGACGGACTTTCTTGGTGAACCCGATCCCCGCGCAGCTGCGATTGAGCAGGGCTGTGTGTGGTGTCAGTGCTGGGCCTGGATTAGCCCTCTTGCTGTGGGACTGCTGATTGCCTGGATCATATTCCTGTGGGTTATGTCCCTGACTTCCAGCTCCATCCATAACCGCCCGGCCTGGCTGTTGTTTTCTTGCTTGGGGTTGATGGTTCTCCCCAAATTGTGAAGTGTGGCTTTTGTGGGAGGCGAGGGGGAAGATAAACCACTTCTGCGTGTGAAAAGTATTCATTAAAGGTTGCTTTCAACATGCAGAAAAGGATGTGAGATTTTTTTAAGGATCTGGATTTGAAACTTCAAAGCAAATCTCAACCAGATCGCAGTATTGAAAATGGGAATTGTTTGGACAAAGGGAGTTTTCAGCTAAGTTTTGAGATTTGCATGCCTGAATGACCAGAGCATTTTGACAGGGGTTTAGTAAGGCTTTGGGGATTTTTAACAGCCCCTGCCCTTATGCCTCTGAGGAGCTTCTGCACAGCTGTGGTAACACCTCCATAAAAGCAAGGAAATGAAATCTCTGTGGGTTTTTTTTCTAACCATGAAAATCAGAAAAATTTTTATCTCTTTTTAAAACCCCTGTGCCTTCTTCAGGCTATGTCTGTGTGTGTCTGCCTCTGTCTGTGTGTCTGCCTGTTGTTTTGTAGAGGAATGTTGAACTGAAACGTACCTCAGCAACTCGTGGGCCTCAAGTGAGGCTGTCCAAGTGATCCTATCTCTTAAACGCTTAATTTGCTGCCTGAAGAGTTGCTGTGAACGTTTGGAAGCTGTGTTTTTCTTACCCATGTTTTTTTGGCACGTAGAAGTGCTCGTTCTTAGGCTGTGCTAGCCTATGATACTGTCTTGCTGGTGCAGCTGGGGAGATGCGGGCACACAAGATGGAATATTGAATTTCTGTTCCATAAATGCGTTGTTTATCCCTTTATCTGCATTTTGTACATTGCCTGGTGTTTTCCAGTTGATCAGGAACACCTTGCATCCCCAGAAGGGAATGCCCTCCTGGAGCTTGTGTGGAAGATGCTGAGTGTGAAACCTTGTCTCTGTTATCTGGTCACACCAGTAAGATAATCACTGTTTGGAGAGAGAGTGTCCCAGCTGATCCAAAAACACTGGGGCAGTCTGGGTCAGTGTGGGGCTTGTTTTGCATTCCTGCCCCTAAGACAAGTATAAAGTAGAGTGAGGGCAGTAGCTTGGCAGCTCAGTAGAGCTCCTTCTCCCACCTAGGTAAGTCAACGCTGGATTTGATTTTGGTTCTGTAGGGCAGCATGCTGGTAGAGAAGCTTGCCTTTTTATAATTTGTATTGCTCAGGTGACCATTTCTGGCAGGATTATCCACAGGCATTAAAACGAGGCATGTGGCACCAGTGCTGTATTTTCAGTTTTAGACAGCTGCTTCGTGTTTTGCGTTTTATTGCCCGGGCTGAAGAGACACATCTCCCTGCAGCGAGGCAGCCGCGGGGGAGCGGAGGGTGTGCAAGAGTAACGCTGTTTGTGCATGTCTGCGTCTGTCGGGAAGGAGCAGTTCTAGTGAGCAGCCGGCTGTGGGTTCTCTGAGATAGAAGTTTGCTGCAGGTCGTCAAAGGCGATTTTAATTACCTGCCAATCTAAACTTCTTTTGTCTTTCAGATTTATCTCCTCCTCGGAGGTTCTTGTTCTGATGCTTAGGTTACCTGGAACACCAGTTGTTGTCTGCTTGTTCTGTAATATACTCGTTAATTCTTAGTTAATTAAGTCAATTACTTTATGTAGCATGGAATCATAGACTTGTTAGGGTTGGAAAAGACCTTTAAAACCATTGAGTCTGAATATAATCAGGTGCTTCTCCGTACCTTTGCAACTTGTAAGTGTTTTACATTAGCTTGTCTCCGCTTTTTTAGTGTGTCCTGCTTGCATCTCACTGGAGCAGAAGGGAGAGAAACACCCTTTTGTTCTGCGGTGGCTGAGGCTGGAGCTTGTTGCTGTCTCCTGCTGCTGCTCTTCTCATGTTCCCTGTCTCCTCCTTCTGCCCCTTTTCCCCAGAGCGCTCTCTCCTCTTTCTGTGTCCGCGAAGTTCCTGCCTAGAAGGAGCTGCGATCTCTGCTGCCTGCGCTCGCCGCTGTGCTGTTCCGTGCCTCCGGGCTGGAGCCGCAGCGTGGGCTCGCTGTGCGCGGGGGGCTCTGGGGCTCCCGGCTCACACGGGGCAGGCATGCAGCGCCCTTGGAAGTGCTGCTGTGGTGCGGAGCACCTGGCCCATGGTGTCCGGGCTGCCTCCTGCCCGGGCTGCCTCCTGCCCACGGTGCCCGGGCTGCCTCCTGCCCATGGTGTCCAGGCTGCCTCCTGCCCGCCGTGCCCGGGCTGCCTCCTGCCCATGGTGTCCGGGCTGCCTCCTGCCCATGGTGTCTGTGCTGCAGCCTGCCCATGGTGCCCGGGCTGCCTCCTGCCCATGGTGCCCGTGCTGCCTCCTGCCCATGGTGCCCGGGCTGCCTCCTGCCCATGGTGCCCATGCTGCCTCCTGCCCATGGTGCCCGGGCTGCCTCCTGCCCACCGTGTCCGGACTGCCTCCTGCCCATGGTGCCCGGGCTGCCTCCTGCCCATGGTGCCCGTGCTGCCTCCTGCCCATGGTGCCCGGGCTGCCTCCTGCCCATGGTGCCCATGCTGCCTCCTGCCCATGGTGCCCGGGCTGCCTCCTGCCCACCGTGTCCGGACTGCCTCCTGCCCATGGTGCCCAGGCTGCCTCCTGCCCATGGTGCCCGGGCTGCCTCCTGCCCACGGTGCCCGGGCTGCCTCCTGCCCGCCGTGCCCGGGCTGCCTCCTGCCCATGGTGCCCGGGCTGCCTCCTGCCCATGGTGCCCGGGCTGCCTCCTGCCCATGGTGCCCGGGCTGCCTCCTGCCCGCCGTGCCCGGGCTGCCTCCTGCCCATGGTGCCCGGGCTGCCTCCTGCCCATGGTGCCCGGGCTGCCTCCTGCCCATGGTGCCCGGGCTGCCTCCTGCCCGCCGTGTCCGGGCTGCCTCCTGCCCATGGTGCCCGGGCTGCCTCCTGCCCATGGTGTCCGGGCTGCCTCCTGCCCGCCGTGTCCGGGCTGCCTCCTGCCCATGGTGCCCGGGCTGCCTCCTGCCCATGGTGCCCGGGCTGCCTCCTGCCCATGGTGCCCGGGCTGCCTCCTGCCCATGGTGTCCGGGCTGCCTCCTGCCCGCCGTGTCCGGGCTGCCTCCTGCCCATGGTGCCCGGGCTGCCTCCTGCCCATGGTGTCCGGGCTGCCTCCTGCCCGCCGTGTCCGGGCTGCCTCCTGCCCGGGCTGCCGTGTCGAAGGGCCCGGCCCGGGGAGTGCCGTTTGGTGCTGTTTGCACGCAGGGAGGGAACGTGGTAAGAAGGTGCTAAGGCACCTCTCGAATGTGTGACTGAGTTAAAGATGGGCTCCTCGAGCTATTTTGCAAGAAACTAAATATGCATAATGTGAAAACTTGGCTTGCCTGTAAAGTACACTGGTGGTTCTGGTGCTTCTGGAGAAATGTGCCGCAGCGTTTCTCGATACTGATGCCCACTGCCCTCACCCCTCTTTGCAGGGCTCTGGGACTGACAGCATTCCTGTCGAGGGGACTCCTGAATTGCCGTGCGGTCACGCAGCAGCAGCAGCGTGCAGCAGCACCCAAAACCCTGAACAAGTGGCCCGGCTTTCAGAAGTGCTGAGCAGTCAGAAGCTCCTGTTGAGCACAGTGGCAGCTGAGGGGTGACTCAACATTTCTGAGGATCATTCCACTTAAATAAGGTTTTATTTGCTTGATCTGAATCTTCTGAAAGTCAGCAAACAAAATTCTCATTCATGGTTTTAGGGTTGTAGGAGATAAAGCTGCGTGTCTAATTTAAATAATCTCTTTATTTAAAGCTCTTTTAGCTAATAGCTTTATCAGGGCATTTATTGTGATTACTTATGCATATCTATCTGGGATGCTGTTTTGTATTTAAGGAAAATGATGTTCTATTCTGTTTTAGCTGGCAGGCTTTTACAGATTAATGTGAGTTGCCATAGAGAATGACTGGCAGGTTAAGCTTGACTTTTGAAAGGGGCTTATAGAATTGAAGCACAAAAAACCCCAGTACTGAGGGAGAAATTTTAATAGCTAGGTAAAATCTGTGATCCTGCTTAAATGTAGAGGTAATTGTTTTCCTTTGGGAGGAATTAGGTGCAGAAGCATCCTTACAAAAGAAGAAAAGGCTCAAAAATGGGAGGGAGGGGGAGGGATTTGCACCGTGTATTTTTTCAAGTATACCAAAGCGTGAGGTATTCAAGTTAAAACTGTAGAAAATATCAAATAAGGAAGAGTTTGTTTCATTTTAAAGTTGTGCTGGATTTGCCTAACAGCATTCATTTTACAGGGAGGGAAGCTGTGCGTTCACACTGTGTGGTGCCATAACTTTCTAAATTAACATCCCGCTCTTATTTTTGTGCGACACATTTGTTTCCAATAAATAGCTGCTACTTCAGTGCCTCTAATAACATGGAAAATTCCAGTGCCGTAACAGGTCATCCACTGGATGTGTTCCTCCTCAGATAATGTGACAGGCTTTTTTTTTCCCTGAACTTTTGAAATCAGATATATTTCATTTACATGTTTGAGAATGACGTGGTAGTTTTCAGAAAGGCTTGTATTTTAAGCTTACTCAGAGAACGTAGTAAAATCACCTCTGTGTATTTGTTGCCAGTGTTTTAAGGCAGTCAGACCCTGCTGAAATGTCTCAGTTGGTGATTACATGAAGCCAGAGCTGCCAGAAGAACCAGAGCAGCTTTTTGGCAACACCAGCCTCTTTCTCTGTGACTGCACAAACCTGCTGCTCTGTGTTCCTGGGCAAAACGAGTTAAAGCCTAGTGATGAGCTCATTCAGAAGCAGGAGGGTCGGGCCAGCTCTCCTGATCTGTGGCTGAGAGAAGCTCCGGGAGGACGAGGCTGGCTGGCTGCGGCAGGAACGGGCCGTGGCCAGGAACCAGGAACCGCTGCAGGTCCCTCGGGAGCAGAGCCTGAGGCCAGGGCTGCACGGGGTCTCCTGATATCACTGTGGTGTCATTGACACAGCTCTGCTTGAGACAGGCTGGGAGGGCTTTTCCTGAGTGGCTGGGCTTGGTTTGTCTTGATCCAGAAAAAGCTGGATGCAAACAGGGACAAATGTTGGGGTTTCCATATCTAAAGATAGACACTGTTCTAATTTACATAAATGTGTATTAAGAGAATGGGCAGATACAACTTCTGCCTTCCTGGTTAGCAGAGAGAAATAGGGTAAGTCTGAGGTCAGAGCACAGCTGAACTTTGAGGAGTGTTGTTGAATAAAGATGATACATGATTCTGGTGTGCACTCATGCTTCCTCACTACTCAGGTTTTGTTTAAATCAGTGCCCCTTGATTCCCAGTCAGTATTTTCACTCGGTTTCATCCTGCTGGTGTAAAGCATAGGAAATCATTGTCGCTGTTCTCCTTTTCCATGTAAGAATCCCTGCCTTTCTATATGCACATACTACGTGTACATGCATATAAACTGTAGCCTTTATTTAAATATTGTTACTAGGGGGAGAATAAATCTTACATCTAAAACTGTGCAAGCAGCCTCTTAGGCATGTTTTAGCTATCATGGGACAAGCAATGCAGTTTTTTCATGTGCTTTTAATATCCTGCACTTAGCTTGAAAATAAAAGAAGAAAAAAGCCACAGACTTCCTTAGAAACACGATCTGCGATTTGTTAAAAACAATTCTAATGTAGATATTTTTTCCTCCTAGGTTTTACCAAGAGACAGTACATCTAACACTTAACTTGGATCATCTCTTGTTCATCAGCTTGAAAATCATAACAGCCCCCAAAACTGACATTTGATCTGAAAGAAAAAGCTGTGACAAATGGACAATATGTCTATTACTAACACGCCAACAAGTAATGATGCTTGTCTGAGCATTGTTCACAGCTTGATGTGCCATCGACAAGGTGGAGAGAGTGAAACTTTTGCAAAACGCGCAATTGAAAGTTTAGTTAAAAAGCTAAAGGAGAAAAAAGATGAATTGGATTCTTTGATTACGGCTATAACCACAAATGGAGCTCATCCTAGCAAGTGTGTTACAATACAGAGAACGCTGGATGGGAGGCTTCAGGTTAGTACCAGTGCAAATCACAGTTTTGCTCCCAGTGCAGCTGCAGCAGAAGGGAGGGACACAGGCTGCTAGGGTGGTGAGGAAGGGTCGCTGTGCTCTCGCAGCCCCTGCCCCTGGCTGTCGGTGTGTTTGGTGGCTGGAGCTCCGGGCTGCTGCAGGAGTTGCTGTTCTTTTGCAAAAGGAGCAGGGGGCGATGGCTCAGCCGTTCCAAACGAGTGTGCGTGTGGCAGTGCAAAGCAGGGTCCGGCTGCTCGTGCCGTGTTTCACGACAAGCTTCTGTTCGCTCTGTGTTGGTCAGCAGTGCGGGAAGGACCCGTGGTCCCTTGCTGAGGTATTCCAGGGAGTCTGCACTGGGGCCGTGCACTGGCCGTACACCGTCAGAGCTCAGTACCTGGCTTGGGCTGTGATCTCCTTGTTCCAGGCAGATGGCATGTTTGCTGGATAGCTCTCTGTCTACCCTAGAAGCAGTTTTTTTACATTTTTTTTCCCGGTATAATGGATTGGCATTCACCTGCTTGTCAATTCCCTACAGCGTAGCTTAGCGCCTCGTTCCTCTTCTTCTGGGGCAAAGCTCCTGCACATCCATGGTGGGGAGGGTGACCATCCTTAGGACCCTGAGCACAGGTTCTGCTTCTGCCATTTTGTGTCTGGTATTTTTTATTTAAGAATCACAGTGTTGACTTAACTGTGGCAAAACCCTAATAGAAGCTTCTTTCTGTTGGGCACAGAACTTGGGTAAACTGTACACCACCTTTTTTTTTTTAAATACACTTTGATGCTGGAGAGAGGGTGTGGTGGTGTTTGCCCCCTTCCCTTTTTGCTTCTCACTGTGTGAAATGCAGTGCCTTGCTACTTTCCCAATCAACTTTTGTGTCTGACTTTTTAGGTGGCCGGTCGCAAGGGATTCCCTCATGTGATTTACGCCCGTCTGTGGAGATGGCCTGATCTTCATAAAAATGAACTCAAGCATGTTAAATATTGTCAGTATGCTTTTGACTTAAAATGTGACAGTGTCTGTGTAAATCCTTACCATTATGAGCGTGTAGTATCACCTGGCATCGGTAAGTAGACTCTTGAATTAAAATGGAGTGGTGGGAATGGAGTGTGAAACGTTTCTGAGTGTAGAAAATACAGGCCTGAGTTAGAAACATTAACTTTTAGTGATCTCGTTGTAAATTAGCTGCATATGCTCTCATCTGCCTTCTTAGTGGAATTATTCTTTTATACCTTTATTCCAGACGTGAAAGGAAAGTTTGTGGCTTTCGTTTAGGCCTTCCTGTTGGCTTTGTACACAGTTCCTGCAGTTGTGCAGTGAGCCTTGTGTTGTGATGCAAGGGGTCTAAAAGCAGAGAATGCAGTGCTGATTTTTAAAGGCTTATAAATGTTTAAACATGTTTTAAGATCTCTGAATATATCCCTCTGCACCCCCCTTTTCTCTTTCTTCTCTTTAAAGATCTCTCAGGACTGACACTACAGAGTTCTGGTGAGTAGTTCTGTTTGCTGCTGCATTTCTGCGGGCTCGAGCTGCGTCAAACCCTTCGGTGCAGGCACAGGTTATTCCTCTGCCTCTCTGGGAGGGCGTGGGAAGAGCAGAGGGAGATGCATTTGTGTCTCTGGCTTCGAAAAACCAGCCAAGTACCATATCAGAGGCAATGGATAAATTCCTGAAGCACAGGCTTCAGCCAAGCTTGTAGCTACATCCTGTTTTCATTGCTTCTTGCTACGTACAAAACCCAACAGAAAAGAAAAGAAAACCAAAAAACCTCACGGTTCAGTGCTGCTAATTGATAAAAGAGACACCCAAAGCTGTGTGCACCTGTATGATATGCTAATTAATTGAACTGGGAACACTAAATGTGGTTGAATAAGTAGGAGAAGAAGAAAATAGTAAGAATTCTGTAATTAATACGCAATTGGATGAAGGAGCCTGATATTCTTGCTTTCCCTGAAACTTGAGAGAGATTGGACATGAAATCTCTCATGAACATTATTTCAGGAATCTGAGATTGTACAGCTGGTAACCGCTTTATTTCAAAACTGAATTTATTGTCCTTCCAGAGGAAATTCACAGAGAAAGAAGTTCGTGTAATCCAGTGATTTTAGCACATTATTAGATGTATCCAAGCAAAAATGAACTAAACCCCCCCCCAAACATCGCAACAAATGTAACTTCACGAGCTTTAACCTGTGTGCTCATCTCTGCTCACTGGCATTGTTACCTGTGTCTTTGGAAAGTGATCCTTCTGTACAGAATCAAAGCTGGTTTTTCATTCTTTAATGAAATTATGTCCTAGTTTGATGCCAGCAGTCCAATACGTCACAAGTGTTTCCTTGTCCTGCTCCTGGTCTTGCAGCAGGAAACAGATTTTAACGTATTTCAGGCTGCTTAAAAATGACACAGGAGGTAATGTAATGCAGGACTTCTACTTGAACATGCCTAATGGCATGCATAGAAATAAATTGTTGTAGTGGCAGTGGTAATTCCCTAACACTGTGTGTGGAATAGTCTGAATTACTGGCTGCGCTGCTGAACATAGAGTAGTTTTCTGTGGGAATGTGGATTTGCTGTTCCTAGTCAGTTTGAATGGGAGCTGCTTAAAATTACTCCAGGGATGCATGAAGTTTATGTGCCATGCTCACAAATCTGTGTGTTTTTCACGGGAGCTCTGCGTGTGTTCTGCTTGTAGAAACTGGTTGGTTAGCTGCTGCCTTAGCATACATTCAGCTGCTTGAAAAGAGCGTGATTTGCCCTTGTATTAGCCGTGTCCAGTCACCCAGTGATGGACCGGGGAGCAAAACGCTGTTGAAGCCTGCTGCTGTGGGACTCAACTGCTCGTTAGTAGCATCAAGCACAATTAACAGCTCGCTTTTCCGCCCAGTTACGCCTCCAAGTTTCCTGCTGCTGTTTGTAGCTTGCAGGAGCTGTTTGTTTGTCGCTTGCAGGAGCGCTTCGGCAGTGTTTATGTAGTTTAAACCCTGCCCCCAGCACGCTGGTGGCAGCACTTGCTGTGTGTAGCCCGTCCGTGTGTAACCCGCGGTGTCCCCGCAGCTCCCTCCAGCATGCTGGTGAAGGACGAGTACGTCCACGACTACGAGGGGCAGCCGTCGCTGTCGTCGGCCGAGGGCCACTCGGTGCAGACCATCCAGCACCCGCCCAGCAACCGGGCCTCCACGGAGCCCTACAGCACCCCGGCCATGCTGGCCCCCACCGAGGCCAGCACCACCAGCACCACCAACTTCCCCAACATTCCCGTGGCTTCCACAAGTAAGATCATCGGGGCTGCTCGACGGGGACGTAACCGCTGCTCTCTGCCAGGGCGGGTCTGGCGCTGGAGCTGTGCTGCACTGCACTGATAGCAGCGTGGTGGCGATGATCCAGGCGGCCTCCTGAGCGTTAGCTTAAGGTGTTAATTGGGAGCATCGCTGCAGCGCCGTGTCCTGGTGACCATTTCTGTCACTGAGACCAGTGCTGCACGAGTGTTGCAGCACGGTTCTGTCTGTGCCAAAGACTCAGTGTCACAGTGTTAGAGCAATTGACTGCTAACACAACATTATGGCTATTATTTGGTAATCGCTGTTGAAATGGAAGAATTTTACTGTTGTATTGCAGCAGCAAGCAGAGCAACAAATGTATATACTGTAAGGTGGCGGTACCAAGAGATTTTCAGGCAATTCTTTATGCTTCCAGTTTTAACCGCACTATTTTTATAATGGTTCGCTGTGCTACCAGAATGACAGCCCTAGTTAATATTTTCCTAAGTCTGTTGGAGTGCTGCCTGGAAGTTTTTGTTACTTTTCTGTGTGTCTGGTACAAGTGTAAGAGTTTGGTGTCCCGGCACCAGAGCCACCCTTCAGTGCAGCAGGGTAGCAAAGCACTGAGAGCAGCCTGCAGCCCACCTGCAGGGAAACCACGGTGGTTGGAAGGGTTGCACATAAAAGATGGGTGAATATCGTTGGTTTTCATTAATGCATTTGAATTACGGCCGCACGGTGTTTTGATAATGTTCGTTAATTTTAGCTGACAACTTTTTGGCTAAAACTAGTGATAGTTTGGCCAAGCTGAAACACAATGTCTTTCTGTCTCCAGCAGAGATAAAAAGGGTATAGGTAGTTAATTGTACTGGCTTTGCACCAGAGTTCGTAGTCAGTAACCTTTTCTCACCAGTGCTATAGTTGTTGGAGGCAAGTGGAGATGAAGAAAAAGCTCCTTTTTATGTTCATGTTTATGCAAGTTCTCATTGTGTTAAATTCTGCTAGCCACACCAGTTTGAGAGTGTAATTGTGAAACTGTTGATCAGTTTAGTGTTAATGGCTGAGCTGAAGCCTTTTGAAGTCAAATTCTGTTAACCTGTTCTGAAACATCTGTAGTTTTAATCTTAGATAATTCTTGAAGTATTTGTTTGGGAGAAAAACAAAACAAAACAGGGGCTTCCTGAGTCCAGTGTTGTGTGCAGCTCTACTGAAGCAGTGTTTATAAAAGTAAAATACTGTTCAGAATGTTTTGGAGGAATGTAAATTTAAGTGAGTGTCCTCCTTAGGAACAGTAGTTACAACACGGTGAAAGCAGGCAGTTCGCTGGACCTGCTGTTGGCCTGTTTGGATTCACACCAAACCTATTCCAGCCATGTTACCCAGCAGAAGTTGTGACATCTCTTCTTCTTGCCTTTCAAGCTGAAAAAAGAGATGTGACCAGAACAAACATGTGGTTGATAAAGAGAGTTCTCTGCATACTCTAGTTCCTGAAGTGTTAAGGGTGTCAGAATCAAAATTATCTGATGCAGGGCTTTTTGCCTCAAGTTTCCTAAGACACTCTGGCGGGTGGAAAAAAGTACTGAAACCAAACTTGTGGGAACTGTGTATTGCAGTGCCCTTAGTGGGGTGTATTTTCCTACCCAGTAGTGCTGAGCTCTTCTTAATCAAAATTTTGGAACGTTCATGAATAGGTAGTGTGTTCTTTTACCAGGTCAACCTACCAGTATATTGACAGGTAGCCATAGTGATGGACTCTTACAGATTGCGTCAGGGCCTCAGCCAGGAACTCAGCAGAATGGGTTCACAGCTCAGCCAGCCACTTACCACCACAGTGAGTATTTACACCTGTGCGCTCTTCCTAGCCTCCTCAATCCAGTTTCCAAATGTTCAGGAGCAATAGAGGACTAGAAGGGAGAGGCGGGAGAGCTGCCTAGGAACCGGTGTCCCGTTTGTCTTTGCAGACAGTACCACCACCTGGACCGGGAGCCGGACGGCCGCCTACACGCCCACCATCCCGCACCACCAGAACGGCCACCTGCAGCACCACCCGCCCATGCACCCCGGGCACTACTGTAAGCAGGCTCGGCCCCGTCGCCCGGCTCCGCGGCGTCCTTCCCGGGGAGGGCTCGGCGGTGCTCACCCCCACACGTGCCCACTGCTGCTCTGCTCTGGCAGCTCAGGGAGGGCTCTCCTCTGGTGGAGCAGCAGCCGTCAGAGGCTCAGAGGGCTGCAGGGAGGCAGCTGTGGGGCACGTCCAGCCACAGCTGGCAAAGCAGCCTGTCCTTGCTGAGCCTCTCCTCCGTAGCTCGGCAGCCTTGTACTAAACATTTCCCGTGCTAAAGGAAGCTGATTCACAGTCTGGTGTTTGGGTGCTTTTATCTTTCGAAAGTTGGAAATTCTTGCCTGCTTGTACCTTTTCGAGGCTTTGAAGTCATCCTAAGCTTCGGAAGACGTGTGTCCGTGCACACTTGCCGGTTTAAAAGAACTTGGTGGAACCTTGTGCAGTAAATTGTTGTCAATGCACGAGCGCATTAGCACACAAACTTGAAAATCTTTTTCAGCTATGAAATAGGACAACAATCTATTATTTTATTGCACAGGAGATGGGATGGGGAAAAAAAAGTGGGCAAGCTTCTGTTGTAGGGGTCTAGCACAGTAAATGCATTATAAGAGTGTAGTGGAAAAAGCAACACCCACGCAAATAAAAGATTTCTAAATTTTGTAGCAAAAAGCTAGAACAGTTCTTTATTTTCTAATAGAGTTTTTATTAGAATGTTCCCTTTCTTAGAATATATAATATATATTCTATATTAGAATATATAATATGTATTCTAACATAGATCAGCTGCATGCAGCAGGTGTTGTTAGTGGAGGGGAGAATATACTGTGAATTAACCTTAGAATGACTTTTCAGCCTGTCTCTTGTCAATAAAACGGTAGTTTAGACACAGTTATTAAGATTCATTCCTTCATTCTGTTAGGATCCCACTTCATTTGTCGTGTTATTTGTCAGGAATAGCAGGATGTAAAAAGCACTAGTGGTGCTGTAGATACGCTATAAATGTTTTTCAGTGCATGTGTCTTTCCAGAATTAATATTTGTGAGTGGCTGGTGATGCCACATTGAGCTTTTTTTGGCTGCTGCCATTTGTCGCTTGAGGGGGCCGCGTGTTTTGACACCTCCCCACACTGTGCCTGCTCTGACATCTTGTTGCAAAAGCTGCTGTTACTTATAATCCTACGTTTGAGTCTTTCCTCCCTGTTCTCTGCTGCCTCTGGGGGACCCAGTTCATCAAAGGGGGAGAATAATCTGCTTCCAAGATCGTATTCAGTTTATTGTTCTTCAGAAAATATGTTCTCCGGGGCTTTTTTCCATCTTCAGTGGTTGTTTCTGAGGATCCAGTCCACAGCATGCTGGACAACATGTTTTGTGATTGATGAAGCTAAGGGAGGGTGGTCTCGCAGGAAAGCAGTTTAGGAAAGAAAACCTTGTTTTTGCTCATGTAAAACAAACCGTGTGTTTTCTTTTAAAGGGCCAGTTCACAATGAACTTGCATTCCAGCCTCCTATATCAAATCATCCTGGTGAGTAAAACCTAACGTGGAGCGCAGCCTTGTGAGAGATGCATGCTGACACTGTGAGAAGGAGAGGAACCTTGTTGTGATAAACCCTGTTTTGAATTTGGGTATCTCTGTTGGAGCAGGGACACGAGCTGTGAACTGAGTTTAGTTCAGATTCCCAGGTCAGGCAGTGCAGCCCTGGAAGCAGCCCTGTGCTGGTGTCTGCCCGGGGGTGGGTGACTCCCACTGTGCTCCGTCCTCGGCTCTGCGCGCTGCCCGCAGCGGCGCTTTTTGCCTGCCTCGGACTCGGTGGAGCTGAGGCCGTGCCAAACCCCTCTAGCAGCCATAGCCTAGCAGCCAGTGAGCACAGCCAGACACCTTGAAGAGAAGGCCCTGTCCTTCCCAGCGTTGTGGTGCTGGAGTTCTGCTCTGGACCTCTGCACGGAAGCTGTGCAGGAGTGTCCGGTGCTGTCGCAGTTCAGGGAGCTGAGATGGTCCGGTCCTGCAGTAGCAGCTCTCTCTGTTGCAGGTGCAAGGTGATATTTTGTTTTTGACAGCAGTAACACTGTTCCCTGCAGAGCTACATAGTTGAAAAGCCTGAATGTTAAACTTGTTTGTTTTTTGTCCGGTTACTACAGCAGAGTCAGGAATGAAATTGTTGGTAACTACTGGGTGAACTTAACTGTAGCTGAATTGTATTTCACATTGTTTAGTATCTCTTTCACTCTGTTGATTTCATCCCATTGAGTCCTCGCAGATGGGAGTATTTATTTGAAGATAAAAAACCTGAAAGGAGTCATCTGGGTTTATTCTTTTCTACTGAAATCAGAACGGTTTCCTAAGGCAAGCAGGTGTGCTGCCGGATGCTGCTGTTTGGACTGAGCGAGGGGGAAAGCCCTTCTTCCCCTTGGCTTACCAGGGTGTTGTATTTGGGTCCTGTCCTGTTCTGCTGCTCCCTCTCTGAGTGAGCTGTAGTGCTGGTGGAGTGCCAGGACAAGGGAGAACGGCTTCACAGAGGGCAGGGATGGATGGGATATTGGGAAGTAATTGCTGTCTGTGAGGGTGGACAGGCCCTGGCACAGGGTGCCCAGAGCAGCTGTGGCTGCCCCTGGATCCCTGGCAGTGTCCAAGACCAGGCTGGATGGGGCTTGGGATAGTGTCCCTGCCCATGGCAGGGTTTGGAATGAGATGAGCTCTAAGGTCCCTTCCAACCCGAACCGTTCTGGGATCCCATGATTCGTTTTGTGCTCCCCGACAAGCAAGGCCCAGCTGCATTCTCCTCTTGTGGAGATGGCTCCTTGCAGGCAGCAAAGGTGCTGAACTCCCCAGAACCCACAGTGACTTGAGCTTGTGGCGACTTCAGGCTTCGAGGTGTCTAAAGACAGGAACTGTAGCACACAACAGCCAGGAGGTTTGACAGTCCAGCTGCTCCCAGGTGGCACAGAAACAACTGGCACTCCCGTACAAAATCACCCGGTGTGCTTTGTCAGGTTTCACTGCCCATGTGGGTGTTCGGGTTTCGCTGGAATGCTTTAGGGAGAGTCGTTCTCTTTCCCCACAAGCTAGATGGTTGCAGTTGCCATCTTTCCTTTGTAGCCAGTTTTTCTTCTTCAGGTACATAAGAGACGTTAACAGGGCCTCCTTGCTCTCAGACCGTGCCATTTTGTTCTGCTCCCTCAGTTAACACCCTTGTTCTATGCTGTCCCTGACTCTGTGCGCAGACAAGATCGCTGTGAGATCTTTGATGTTCTTCTCCCCGGTGTCCTGCTTTCCAAACCCAGTTTTCTCTGCAGGGAGGGTGGAGAGAGCTGCCTTCACGTAGGAAGGGTTACCCTGATATCTCCAGCCAGAGCTGCTCCAGAGTTAGTTTGTGCCAGCCTAGCCGTGCATAGGCGTACGTGTTTTACTTGTGTGTGCTGAAGCTGGGGCCGTGAATTGTAGGAATGCAGATGGCTTATGAAATCTGACTGGAATTATAAACTGTACACAAACCTGAAAGATCTGAAGTACACAAACCTCAAGCACTGGCGTGTGCTTGAATGAACACAAGCCCATGTTTGCTGTAGCATGTTGTACTTTTCTGGGCTAGCAGACACATCTTTGTCTATCAGAACATGCTCGTGTGAGCGCGCACTGTCCTCTGCATGACAAATGCAGTTGCAGAATTGATTGTCTGGAATGTTTTTACAGGTTTTTTGTGCCTTTCAGGCAGTTAATTGTATCTGTTGTTCAGCTCCAGAGTACTGGTGTTCCATCGCATATTTTGAAATGGACGTGCAAGTTGGGGAGACGTTTAAGGTCCCTTCCAGCTGTCCCATTGTCACCGTGGATGGGTATGTGGATCCTTCTGGAGGAGACCGGTTCTGCCTGGGCCAGCTGTCCAACGTGCACAGAACAGAAGCCATCGAAAGAGCAAGGTATCCCCAGGCTGCCTGTGGAACTTGACAATATGTTGTGTTCAGTGTGTTGCCTCCCTTTGGAAATGCCAAGCAGGGTCTGTTTGTTCCAGTGGCATTATCTCGGAGTGTATCTTTCCGGGCCGCTCCTGCGGTGCGTTCAGAGCTGAGCTCTGTCACAAAGCCCTGCCAGGCTTGGTAGCAGTTGCTTTTCTTTGCTCTCTGGGGCTGTGCCGCGGGGACAGAATTAGCAACTCGTGCCATTATGTATGCAGGCTGAATATTGGCTCTCCACACCACAGAGTGATGTGAGAGTGGCTACAGTACACGGATTTGTCAGAGGAGCAAGGGAAGGCTGGGAGAGAGCTGTTGGGTTTTCGTTCCTTCTCGCCATGCCTGTGCTGCCCTTTGAAGTGGAAACACACAGAACTGAAGCAATCTTGCAGCTTTTCTTTTTTCCGCCCGTCTTTGAAAGGAGATGGAAGAAAATGATTCCACGTCTCCAGAAATGTCACACTGTGACAATCAAAGTGTCAGCTCGCCGTGGTGTCGTCCAGACAAGCACACGGTTCTGCGCTAGAACGTGGCTTTGTGGATGTTCCTGAGTGACGCTCTGTGAAAAAGTGCTCGTGGGGCTGGATGCTTGGGTCGGAGTGAGCGCGTTTGGCGTCCCAGCTCTGTGCTGGGTGCGGGGGTAGCTAATCAGGCGTCGCTGCTCCTGCCTCCTGTGCTCCCCATAAGCCTTCACGCAGTGGCACAGATGGGTTTGTGCTTCACAGGTCTGTGCATCTGGAGACCGACTCACACCCCAAGTAACAGCGGCGGTTTCAAACCCCTGTGTGAGTGGAGTACGGACCGGGTGCTGGGGAGCTGTGGTGGCTGCCCCGCAGTGCACACAGCCGTGGCTCTGTTCCCTCCCCAGGTTGCACATAGGCAAAGGGGTGCAGCTGGAGTGCAAGGGCGAGGGCGACGTGTGGGTGCGGTGCCTCAGCGACCACGCCGTCTTCGTGCAGAGCTACTACCTGGACAGGGAGGCAGGGCGTGCCCCGGGGGATGCCGTTCACAAGATCTACCCAAGTGCATATATCAAGGTGGGTCTGCTGCTCCCAGGTGAAAATCCTGGGGGAAGCTCTGTGTGTTTGGTTCCAGAAATGTTACAGAGGCTATGAGGCACTGAAGTAAATGGAACTCTGCTTTCAAAAACCCTAACGGTTTCCTTTTGTAGGTCACTTAAAAATGACTTCTGAAAACTACTCTAAACTGAAGGTGTCATATGGGTACTATGAAAGTAAATTTTGTACTCCATCACAAACAATGTTGATAGCAGCTCTTTGTGTTTTTAGCCTAACAGGTTTAAATTAACTGCAGCTAAAACTTTTAGTGTAGGTTATGTGTTTCTTTCCTCCAAAAAAAGCAGAGTTGTGAAAGTAAATATAAATGCAGCAGAAGTTCCAGGCATACGTTGAAGTGTCATGAACGTGAAGTGATCCAGAGGTCAGAGAAAGCTGCATGGAAACAATCATTTTGAGGAGGTTCTCACTTGGACATGCCTCTGACAGACTTTAAACTTAAGCAGGACAAGCCACACTCGTAAAAAGCCAATCTTGTATTAAACTGCTTGAGGTTTGCAGTGGTTTGTTTTTTAGCCATCGGTTGTGCAGTGAAGGTGAAGGAAACCCCACGACCTCTGTGCTTGAGCTTTCCAATATGAGGACAGTTCCTGTGCATGTGTTAGTGGCAGAGTTTAGTGATCACAAAGATACAAAATGCCACCGGCCTGGAACCTGCAACCTCAGACCTGTCAATTATTGGTATTTCTTTCAGATAGACTATCATACTTCAGTGCAATAAAGTGGGACTTGTTGGCTTTTTTTTTATTTATATGCCTATTTTTCTGGAAATCCTGGGATTTAACAAAGAAGCAGGGATTTAACCTGCCTGTAGCACCCTTCAGGCAGCGATCCACACGAGGGGCTGCTTTAGGCAGGTTTTGGTATTGCCAGGGGTGGCAGCATCATGAGAGGAATCTCTCAGCATCCACTTCAGTGGATTATTTCTGCTAGAAGTGAAGCTGGTGGGGGCAGGTTTGCTCCCGCCCAGGCGGGCGGTGGGAGCCGCGCGGGGGGAGCGGAGGCGCGCCGGGGATGGGGCCGGGCGATGGATCTCTGCATTGGTGCGGGCAGCTGTGACCCGCTCGCTGTGTGGGTGTTCCACAGGTGTTTGACCTGCGCCAGTGCCACCGCCAGATGCAGCAGCAGGCGGCCACCGCCCAGGCCGCCGCCGCCGCCCAGGCCGCCGCCGTGGCCGGCAACATCCCGGGGCCCGGCTCCGTCGGGGGGATCGCCCCAGCCATCAGTGAGTACATCAGCCTGGCCTCCTTCCTGCCTTCCCTGAAACGCGTGGCCAGCAGCCCTGGCTGACCCCTGCAGCAGGACAGGCGGCCTCGCCGCGGGGCAGCAGCGCGGGCCGGCAGCTGCTCCTTGCCCGTCCCTGCCCCGCAGGCCGCGGTCGCTCCGCGGTCCCCGGGGAGCGCTGCCCGTGGAGGCGGCTGCTGACGCTCCTGCAGCACGGCGGAAAGCTCGTGTGCGCGAGGCCAGACACTGGTGCTCTGAACAGAGGCACCTCTGGCTGCTCAGAGCCCCGCTTGAAAATGATGGTTGTATCCGAGCTCATAAAATGTTACCCCAAACAGCAGGGACGACTGGGCAGCAGAGTCCTTGACTAGGTGTAGGAACACCTACTACTGAGCTTCTTGAGGAAGACTGAGGGTGGTTTTTTTCTCCCTCTCTTTTTATTATTATTATTATTATTATTATTAGCTGGTGTTTTCTTAGTTCCTAAATTCTGGGTTCTTGAAATTGTTCCAAAGTACTTTTACAAGCATAAGTGCTTACATGTCTCAGGCTGCTTTGTATGCCATGGGATTCCTTGTGTTGCTGTGTGGCTCTTTTCAGCCATCCTACAAATTGTTGAAGGCATTTTGAGGGAGATATTTCACTTTTTATCTTAGCCATACTTGTGATTTGGGGTTTGCCAGCTGTATTTATCTCTCTGTTCTATAAGCTGGGAGTGGTGTTGTTTGTTAATCCTGCTTCCTGCAGGTGCCCAGTCTGAGTTCTTACATTTGGTAAATCTCAGAAATAAGCATTTTTGTGACTGGATTTCCTAAGCGTGGTTTACGTGCATTGTATTGTGTAAAGCATTTGGGTTTCATCCCATCTGCTTTGTGCAGGGATAGGTGGGATATAGGGAAGGAATTGTTCCCTGTGAGGGTGGGGCGGCCCTGGCACAGGGTGCCCAGAGCAGCTGTGGCTGCCCAAGGCCAGGCTGGACATTGGGGCTGGGAGCAGCCTGGGACAGTGGGAGGTGTCCCTGCCCATGGCAGGGGTGGCACTGGATGGGCTCTGAGGTCCCTCCCAACCCAAACCGCTCCCCGGGTCTGGCTACAGGCAGTTCTGTATCTCAGCGCCCTTCCAAGGCTGCAGAACACTGGAAGGGAGGGAGTTGCAGGGCGTGCAGGTTGAGTGCTGCGCCCATTGCAGCGGGGACGTGGCGAGGGGCGGCGCGGGGAGCCGGAGCCGGCGGGGCTGCCGGGAGCGGGGGCTCGCCGGCTCACCCGGCCCCTGTCCCGCACAGGTCTGTCAGCGGCTGCCGGCATCGGCGTGGACGACCTGCGCCGCCTGTGCATTCTCAGGATGAGTTTTGTGAAGGGCTGGGGACCCGACTACCCGCGGCAGAGCATCAAGGAGACGCCGTGCTGGATTGAAATCCACTTGCACCGTGCCCTGCAGCTGCTGGACGAAGTGCTGCACACCATGCCCATCGCAGACCCCCAGCCCCTGGACTGAGACCCTGCTGCTGCTGCTGCTGCTGCTCTGCGGGCCCGGTGTCCTGAGGAGGCTGGATTGTAAAATACGGTTCTGTTTATAACCTGAAGATATATTTTACTTTTGTTCTGCTTAATCTTCTAAAAACAGGTTTTAAAAATGTGTTTGCCGCCTTGCTCTTAGCAGAAAGAATCTGAACATGCAGAATTTGGATTTCAGTTATTTTCAGAACTCAATAGTCATAATACAGGGCTTAAAGTGGAAGGTAAAATGCTTTATAGAGACTTAACAGTATTGGGTTTGTTCCCTTTGAAACTCTCCTTCCCTATTGTGGCATCTTGGTGATCAGCCTCACGGGAGCCTTTTGTATGCAGAATATATATTATATATATATTTATATCTGAAAATTCCTTCTAGTAGTTAAAAACATTTACCTTGTAGCGACTTTAAAATTCCAACTGATTTGTGATATTCTCTTTAGGGAACAGTAGTTAACAGAAGACTTCTTTATTTTGTTGATGATCATGTTATGATTTTTCCAGGTTAAAGCCTAGCAGCTGCCAAAAAGTGAGGGGATGACACATACGTTGTTGGCATTGATCAAAAACTTCACTAGTTTTTAAAAAAAAAAGATATCCTAGATTTTTATTTATATAGCCACGTTTAAAACACTAAAGGAAATGGATGCTTTCAGTGCTGGCGCTCGGTTTAACGTGAAATACCCATCCTGCAAAGCTGCCACTGGAATTGCATCACGAGTGCCTGATGGCAGGAACGTATTTTCATAATTACTACTGACTTCTATGATTTTGCTCAAAAAAGAAAAAAACCCTTGTCAGGTGTTACAGATAAATTTGCATGGCTCTTTTTACTCGCGTATACCACGGAACGATGTATGGTAACCCATCGGTGTTTAGGGCTCGGTTTTTGTATCTGTTCACCATTTCCACTCAGGGCAAGATGGCAAACCTGTTTTTATACCTCCTGGTTACTTTAGCCCTCTGCCGTCGGTGACCGTATCAATGGGCAATGACCTTGTGTAGAGAATTTGCAGTAGAAGAACATGCACACGTATCGGCTGTACCGCAGGTACAACATGTATGCTTTCTCTCTAGATACTAGTGCAAATAAAAGGATGGAAACCCTCATTTATAAAAATGCGGTGTGCTCCTAATGTGTAATTCCGCACCTTGAGGCCGTCGGTCCCGAGCGATGGACCCCTTCCCTCAGCCAGGACAGCAGCAGCCAACAGTGGCAGCGGTTTCTGTTGGTTTAAACCTGCCAGGAAACAAGGCCAGCCTCTCTTGCTTTCACTGCTCCTCCATAAAAGCGTGTCCTGAGGAGATCTGGGTTGGGACGGGGCATGAGGAGGGAGCAGGAATTCCTTCTGCTGCGGTGCAAGTTCAGGTCGTGCCTCCATAGGAGGCCCTTGGAGCGCCGGCAGCAGAGCTGGAGCGCTGAGCAGCAGCAGAAATCCTGGGGAGATCATTCAGGGGCTTTCTGCCGAGTTCCTTGCACGGTTTCAGGAACCTGTAGAAGGCTGTGGCAGTGCTTAGGTGTTGCTTTTCCCCCACGCTGGAATTCCTGCGGAGGCAGCCAGGGGCACTGCTCTGTGCTGGGGGTGGAGCCATGGCCACCAATGGGTCAGTTTTCCAGCATTTTCGTTATTTTCCCTGTTGCCTTCCTCAGGCTGACTTCTAATGAGATCATTTTTTCTTTCCCCTCAGGTGGCAGCCTCCTGATCTTTGGGAAGGGCAGTGGCTGCTCTTCTCCCGGCCTTTAGCTCCGCAGCTGCTTGGCTTTGCTCTCTCCCTAACGATCCAAGGAGCTGCTCCCTGTTCCCGAGCAACCCTTTGAGTGGAGGGTTCTGACACATCCTCGGGGCAGCTCGTTAAGCAGCAGCTCGGTTTGATTTGGCCCAGCAGCCAAAAGCTGAGGGCACTCGCTGCTTGCCAGGCTCCCCTCCGGGTGTCTGCGCCGCGGGGCTCGGGGCGCGCAGGCGCTCGGGGGCTGCTGGCCCGGCTGGGGCAGCGCTGGGAGGGGCTGGGCTGGGCTGGGGCTTGTCCCCTGCTCGCCCTGGGAGCTCTGCAGGGTGCTCGGCTGGACGGGTGCTGGTCTGAAACCTGCCCCTCGCGCTGAGGTTTTGATTGTGCCGAGCTTGGACTGAACAGGGAGGGATTGGTTCAGCCTGTTGCTGTTCCTGCTCGTGTTGCGTTCTGGAAGGATTCAGTCGCTGAGGCTGGATCTTTATGCAGATACTTTGCAGGTCTCCACCTGCAGTGGAGTACATGGATGGCCCAGAACGTTCAGGATGGAACAACGAAGTGGTATCTGATGACTTTATTACAGGAAATCACTGTGTGCACATCAGGAGGAATCTGAGGCAGTAAAAGAGGAGAAGGCATTCATCTTCTCCACCAAGCAGTTCCCAAAAGGATGCAATTGCAGCTGCTAAAGAAAAATGAGACAATCTTATTCTTAGCTTTTAATATGCTGTTAAATTAACTTTTGTACTTTTATGACAAGGCATAAAAGGCAGCACATAATGGGCTGGAACCCGCTCGGCAGCAGCAGACATTGAGGTTTTGACAGGCTTGCATTTATGTCTGGGGGCTGGAAAAGAGCTGCAGCTCCTTGGCAGCTGTGATGGTCCATCCCGGTGTGCGCTGCAGGCAGGGATGTCAGGGACGCCAGCGCTGTGTCTCCTCAGCTCTGAACCGCTCACGTTCAGGTAACCAACAAGTGTTTATTCAGCCTGCAACCCGCTGCTCGCCCCCTGCTCCCGTGTCTGCTCTGCTCCGTCCTTTCCATGGAGCACTTGCCCCTGCCTTCCTCACCCTCAAGGGTTTCTTTGTGCTGGACTCTTTGTGATTTCACTCGGTGCGCTGGCGAGCAGGGATTAGCCCCGGAAGGTTTAGATGGCTTTATCCCCGTCATTGTTAGCTGGGAAAGGGAAAGCGAGGGCATTCACAGTGAGCTCATTGGAGATGCAGGAGAGGAAACCTTCCCGCTGGAATGCTTTGGAAGCACTGAATTCCAGCCGGAATCCCCTGGAAGGAGACATAACCATTCCTTCCATTGTTTAGGTGAGGGTGCTGCGCTGGGGGCCCTGTAGGGCTGGCCGTGGGATAAACATTTTGGGAGCAGCTCTGGACGCGGCTGCTCTCCGGCGAGGGGCCTGCCCTGCGGTGGCCACGCTGTCCCCAGGCAGGGCAGCAGCAGCCTGGGGCCTGAGCTGCCCCTTGGAGCCCTCCCCGCTCCCTGTGGCAGCCCTGGCGCCCACGGCTCGGGACGGGCCGCCTGCCCTCTGCCCGGGAGCCGCGGCGTTCCTGCTCCGTGCCCGCGGCGTGGCTGCGCTGCCGGACCCTCTGGCACTGCCCACACCCCGGGGTGGTCTCCTGGGAGGCACCTCGGGGCTCTTCCCTGTGGAATCCGCGCCTTGGGAAGGGGTGTCCCGCTCGTGTTCCCTGCTGCAGGGAGCGGCCGGGACTGCCGGTCCCGTCCCTGATGGCACCGGTTGGACACAGCGGATGGGCCCCTCCTCTGAGTGCATTCAGACTTCACCGGAGGAGTCCTCTTTGCTGCCTCCCAGCCTGCCCAGGCCCACGCCAGAGCGTCTGCTCTGGACCCGCTCGGTGCTCTCTGCTCAGGGGCTGCCAGGGCAGGCTTTGAGAGGCCCCTGCCGGTGCCAGCCGCCTCCCTGGCTGAGCACCGGTGCTGCTCCGGTGCCTGTCGCAGGCACCTGGGCTCTTCACCAGCACCGGGCTGGGCCCTCCTGCCCCGATGCAGCTCCTTGGCCCCAGACAGGGAAATTGGACTGGCAGAAAGCCCTCCTCCACCGTCATGTAGGAGCTGGGTGCTGAACCCCCGCTTCCATTGTGTCACCCCAAATCTCTCCTCGATTGTGAGTGTCTGGCGCTCATCCCGCGGCTGTGACCGTGCTGACCCAGAGCTGCTGCCCGTGGGGCTGCTGCGGTCCCCGAGAGCGGCTTTGCTGTGGAGGTGTCACTTGGCGAGGCCTGGTGAGAGCGGAATCACACCGACAACATCCCAGAGGCTCGGCTCTGTTGGCTGCTGCTGCACCTCGTGGGTGGTGCGTCGCTCCCAAATTGGCGGGGCTTGCACACCAACGCCAGCTGGTGCTCTCCTGCTCCAGTACCCTTTTCTGTCTTTTTGGTGAGGTTTGGTAGCACTACGGAGTTGTGATTCGGCTGGATTGAGAGCTGTGTGTACCCATAACCCGTAACTCGCCGTGAGGGGGTTTTTGAGCTCAGAAGCCTAGTTTTAAGCATTTCTTTTTTGCAGCCGTTGCCTTTTGATAAGCGGTCAACAGAATTCCCAGTAGTTCCTTTGTAGCTTCCTGTATGTTTTTCATTAGACCTAGTTTGTGGATAATATACTGTAGCTAACTTTCCTGAAATTCTGTAACAGAGTATGTTTTTGATTAAAAAAGGTAAAGATTCAACTCCTGGCTTCTTTGTTTCATTCAGCAGAGAGCTTTTGCGCTGTTTCTGGGAGGCAGTCAGGGCTGCCAGCTGTGCTGGGGCCAGAGCTTGGGGCCAGGGCTGCAGTTCCAGGGGTCAGTGCTTGGGTGGAACCAGCACGGAGCCCAAAGCCAAGGCCAGTGTCCAGCGTGGGCCTGCAGGTGCCCAGGTGCAGCTGTCCTAACAGTTCTGTGGGGTTTTCCTACTGAAGGAAGCTAATTCTCCTAGGCCACTGGCCAGGCTGTGGTGTGGGAGGGAGGGTCAGGGACCAGGATGGGTGTGTGGGTGACATCCCGTGCCTGGCACCCCCCTGCCCCTGCTCTGCAGCCACCAGGTGTAGGACTGTCCCTGAGAAATGGGTAAAACCCCAACCAGCACCGGCTGTGGGGCGCAGGGGCCCAGGAGGAGGCCAGTGCTGCGTTTGTGGTGCCCTGGGCTGACCCCAGTAAGCAGCTGTGTCTCCTGACCACAGGAAGAGGCAGAAGAGCCCTCTGAGCACCAGGCAGGGACAGAATTCCTGCTCTTGGCAGCGCTGTGGCTCGTCTGAGCAGGAGCTCAGAGGGCTGAGTGCCCCTGCTCGGTGTCTGGGCTGCGCCCGGAGCCGTGCCGGGGTCGGGGACCCTGGTGGGGAAGTCACTGCAGCTGCTGAGGTGCCAGGCTGAGAACGGCGACGTTCCCACGTGGTGGCATTCCCCCAAAACATCTTCCTGGATCTATGGGAACCCCAAACCTTCAGGCTCTCCCACGGACTCCTGTTTGGTTGCCCGGTCTCTCTGCCTGCTCCGCAACCACCACCTCGAGCCCATTTTAGCTCCCGACCTCTCCAGAAAGTCTTCCCTGTTGCTCCCTCCTGGCGCTGCCACTGCCCCTGCTGTGAGCACTGGCCGGTTGTTGTGGTCAACACAGACCCCTCCGTCCCTGAGCTGCTGCACGTTCACCCCCCGGCCGCGCCCGCGTGGCTGCGGGCGTGGAACAAATCCACGCCACAGAGCTAAATCAGGACCCGGAGGCCTCGGCCCGAGCACAGCTCCTGCCCCGTCATCCCGCGGGAGAAGGGTGGGATTCCCGTTTTTAGGCTGGTTTTCATCTTTCCTGGGCCTACACACGCACCGCAGAGACGAGCGGTGCTCGGCCCCGCTGGCGGCGGGCGCAGCCCCGGGCAGGGAGAGGCCGCCCGGGCTCGGGGCTGAGCGCAGAGCCGGCGAGGAGCTGCCGGCGCTCCCCGCTGAGCCCGGCCCGGCGGCCAGCTGGCGGGACAGCCCGAGCCTGGCCAAAGCCCCGCTCCCAGCCTCGCCCCAGCCCCGCCGAGGGTCAGCGCGGGGCCCGGACCCCGCCAGGACGCTGCCGGCCCCACTGCCCAGCTGCAGGGGCTGCACTGCCACATGTCACCGGCGCTGAACCGCGACCCCGCCTGAAAGGAGCCGCGGCTGGCGCCGGGGGACACGGGAGGAGCAGATGGCCGGGGAGCCGCGGGGCCCGGGGTTGGACAGCCCTCGAGGGGCAGCTCGGCCCCACGGGCACACCTGGGGCTGGAGGGGACGAGTGGGAGCCAGCCTCGGGCAGTGAGCGGCAGACGTTCCAAGTCCTGCAAAAAACGAAGCGGTTGCTTTGTGGGTTTCGGTGGTTTTTGGTGGTTTGAGGTTTTTTTAAACATTCTTTTTAGTTTGTTTTTATTCACCTGCAGTTGCACTGCGGCAGAGCCGTGCTGCTCCACAGCAGCTCCTGCGGAGCGGGTGGGGACAGTGTCACACGCCCGGGCGCCCCCGGAGCCTCCATGGGGCAGGGGCTGGTGGCTCCTGTGGCTGCCGGGGCTCCCGGGCATGGAAGGGCTGGGGACAGCTGCCACCAGAGCCACCCCGGGCTGGCGGGGCTGCAGCTCCACCGCGGCGTCCTGGTGTGGCCACAGCACCGTCCAGGCTCGTGTCTGCGCCTCGTGTCCGGCTCAAGGGCTCCCCTGCCCTGCCTGAGGGCTGGAGACATCCCCGCCGCCCTGCCGGCCCCCGCCCACGCCGCTTCCATTCTCCTTCCCGCGGCGGTGACCCAGGGGCGGAGGGTCACTGACCCGGGGGCGGAGGGTCACTGTCCTGGGGAGCCCCGGGGGCTGCCCCAGAGCGGCGGCCGCGGCCCGGCAGGGTTTGGGGCCCCCGGGGCCGCCGGGGCGGGTGCCACTCGGTGTCCTCAGCGCTCCATCCGCCACCGCGGGAGCGGCGGCTCTGGGGAGCAGAGAGGCCAAAGTCCCCCCAGGGCACAGCAGCCCCACGGACCCGGCCAAGGGGCCACAGCGGGTGGCGATGTGGGGCCCTGGTGGCTTTGGGAGCAGGAGCATCCTGCGGCTGGGGAGGGCCACATCCTGCTCTGGTCCTGTTCTCCGCAGCCACGGGATGCCAGCAGGCGATGGGGACACTCTGGGCAGTTTGGGGCGGTTTTGTTGATTTGAGGAGTCGGGGTGGAGCTCTTACAGCGACACTGAGCAGCATGGCCGGGCACAGGCTCGAGGGTGACAGGGCCGGGTCCTGGGGTGGCACCGCGGGGGTCGGGATGGGGCTGCCCTGGGTGCAGGGACAGCACCGGGGACACCGGGCACGGCGGTGGCAGAGGAGGGGACGGCTGCTGTGACCTGTGGGACACCGGGCACGGGGTGGCAGGGGCGCGGCAGGGGAGGGGACGCGGCACTGGAGCACCCCCAGGGCCGTGCGGGCTGGTGGAGCAGAGCTGAGGACAGGGGCAGGGAGCACCTCAGGGAATGGGGACAGGAGGAGAGGGAATGGCCCCAAGCTGGGCCAGGGAAGGCTCAGGGTGGATACTGGGGGAAATTCCTTCATGGAAAGGGTTGTCCAGCCCTGGCAGAGCTGCCCAGGGCAATGGTGGAGTCCCCATCCCTGGAGGGGTTGAAAGCCGCACCTGGGGACATGGGGCAGTGGCGGCCTGGGCAGTGCTGGGGGAATGGTTGGATTCCATGGACTTAGAGGGCTTTTCCAGCTTAAAAGGTTTTGTGATTCTGTCATTCTCTCTGGGGGCTTCCAGGCCCAGCCACGATCGCCCTGTTCCCCTCCATTTTCTGGATTCATGGGCCCAGTTTCGCTCTCTGACTTAACAGCTGAATATGAGCACTGCACCCCATCCTCAGCCCCATCCCATCCCATCCCATCCCATCCCATCCCATCCCATCCCATCCCATCCCATCCCATCCCATCCCATTCCCAGCCCCAGCTGCTGCGTTCCCACGGCCCGCTCCGGGGTCCAGGAGCAGATCCCGCCCTTCCCTTTGGTGTCTGTCCTGCTCTGCTCCCCCAGCCCCCCCGGATGGATTTCCCAGCCTCCATTCAGGCTGGAAAAGCCCCCGGGGCCATCCCTGGGTCCGACCTTTCTCCCGGCCCTGCCGAGCCTCCCACAGACCCACGGAGCCTCGGAGTGTGGGATCTCCTGCAGGCCCTGGGCAGCCGCTCTGCCCGAATTCCCTTTCCTTCCTTCGCAGCCTGCACCCCCAGCTCCTTTTGGATGTGTTTGCTTCCAACTTTTCCCAAGCAGGTTTTGGAATTGTGCTGCTACTTCACAAAAAATTGGGCCTGGGCTATTTTGGGGGGAAAACCCAACAGAACGTGCTCATTTTCAGTTTGTGCCGGTTCTGCTCCTTCCAGGAGCTTCCCCCCGAGCCCCGCTCACCGCACACGCCGGGCCCGGGGCGGTGCTCGGGGCCGGGGCCGAGCAGGGACCGCGCCCTCCCCGCAGCCGCTGCCGCGGGCACCGCGGGGTCCCGGCAGCTCCGGAGGGCAGCAGTGCTGCGGGACGGGGACCGGGAGCTGCCCGGGGCAGGGAGCTCCCTCCGGGGCATCACCCACGGCTCCCCCGCGGGCGTTTGCCCCGCGCTCCGCACCCATTCCAGCCCCAGATGGCAGCTCACCCCCGACTCTGGGGGTCCCGGTAGCCTCGCCCGAGGGCAGCACCGCGCTGCCGCCTCTGCCGGACCCACGGGTGCCGCCGGACACGGACCGGGGAGTTCTGGGCCCCGCCGCTCGCAGGGAGGGAACAGCACAAACCCCGCGGGGATCCGGCTCCGTTTCTCCGCAGCGCTGCGCTGCCAGCCCCGCTCGCTCCGGCGGCCCCCGGACCTTTGTTCCCCGCGGGGAGCCGGGAGGGGCCCCGGCCCGGCCGCGTCCTCGGGGGCAGCGGCGGGAGCCGGGCCCGGGACGCGCTGCCCCAGCCCCGGAGAGCGGCGCCCGCAGCGCGGACAGAGCGGCATTCCCGGGAGGGCGTTCCCGGCCCTGCTGCCCCCGGATCCCAGCGAGGAGCCGGGGAGGTTCCCGGGGCGGGGCCGAGCTCCGGGCCGGGCCCGGGGCTGTGCAGGAGAGCGGCGGGGGCACCCGGCCGAGGAGGGTCCGGAGCAGCCTCGGCGGAGCCCTCCCGGCCCAGAGCGGCACAGGCCCGGCCGGGAAGGGTCTCAGTGCCCCAGGAGCTGAAAGGAAAAACCTGAGTTTAATGGTTCCTTAATACAAAGGCTGTCCCAGGCGGCCTGCCAGCGCGGCGAGCGGCGATGTCTCGTGGCGAGCGCTGCTCTTTCCGTGAGCTGGAATTCCAGGAGGTTTAGTCACCCATCACAAGCGCTCCGGGGCACGGAAACACCAACCGAGGAGCAGCAGAGGTGCCCGTGCCCGGCAGCCCCGGTGCCCCTGCCCTGGGATGGAGGGGCCGGGTGCGGACGAGGGAAGAGCGCGGGTGGTTCTCACCTGCCCGAGCGGCCCTGTCCGAGCCTCTTCTACAGCCCCGAGTGAGGCAAACATAAACACTTCGGTCCCCTGACACGGGCACAAAGGTTCTCAGATACAATCGCTCCCCGTGCCCCCGAGGCGAGATTTGGGGACAGGGACGCAGGTGGGAGGCTCTGAGGACACGGGAGCTGCTGAGGGAACACCACCTCTGTGTGTCCGCGGGTGCAGGGGGCCCCCAAAGAAGGGGTGAAACATCCCCAGTTACACCGACCCCGAAAAACCCGCGGAGCCCGAGCGGGAACGAGACGCTCACAGTGAGGGAGCAGCACACGCTCACAGGGAGGGAGCAGCACACGCTCACAGCCAGGGAGCAGCACACGCTCACACTGAGGGAGCAGCACACGCTCACAGCCAGGGAGCAGCACACGCTCACAGGGAGGGAGCAGCACACGCTCACAGGGAGGGAGCAGCACACGCTCACAGCCAGGGAGCAGCACACGCTCACACTGAGGGAGCAGCACACGCTCACAGCCAGGGAGCAGCACACGCTCACAGCCAGGGAGCAGCACACGCTCACAGGGAGGGAGCAGCACACGCTCACACTGAGGGAGCAGCACACGCTCACAGGGAGGGAGCAGCACACGCTCACACTGAGGGAGCAGCACACGCTCACACTGAGGGAGCAGCACACGCTCACAGCCAGGGAGCAGCACACGCTCACAGCCAGGGAGCAGCACACGCTCACAGCCAGGGAGCAGCACACGCTCACACTGAGGGAGCAGCACACGCTCACACTGAGGGAGCAGCACACGCTCACAGGGAGGGAGCAGCACACGCTCACACTGAGGGAGCAGCACACGCTCACAGCCAGGGAGCAGCACACGCTCACAGGGAGGGAGCAGCACACGCTCACAGCCAGGGAGCAGCACACGCTCACAGGGAGGGAGCAGCACACGCTCACACGGAGGGAGCAGCACACGCTCACAGCCAGGGAGCAGCACACGCTCACACTGAGGGAGCAGCACACGCTCACACTGAGGGAGCAGCACACGCTCACACTGAGGGAGCAGCACACGCTCACACTGAGGGAGCAGCACACGCTCACAGGGAGGGAGCAGCACACGCTCACACTGAGGGAGCAGCACACGCTCACAGGGAGGGAGCAGCACACGCTCACAGGGAGGGAGCAGCACACGCTCACAGCCAGGGAGCAGCACACGCTCACACTGAGGGAGCAGCACACGCTCACAGGGAGGGAGCAGCACACGCTCACAGGGAGGGAGCAGCACACGCTCACAGGGAGGGAGCAGCACACGCTCACACTGAGGGAGCAGCACACGCTCACACGGAGGGAGCAGCACACGCTCACAGGGAGGGAGCAGCACACGCTCACACTGAGGGAGCAGCACACGCTCACACTGAGGGAGCAGCACACGCTCACAGCCAGGGAGCAGCACACGCTCACACTGAGGGAGCAGCACACGCTCACAGCCAGGGAGCAGCACACGCTCACAGCCAGGGAGCAGCACACGCTCACAGCCAGGGAGCAGCACACGCTCACACTGAGGGAGCAGCACACGCTCACACTGAGGGAGCAGCACACGCTCACACTGAGGGAGCAGCACACGCTCACAGGGAGGGAGCAGCACACGCTCACAGCCAGGGAGCAGCACACGCTCACAGGGAGGGAGCAGCACACGCTCACACTGAGGGAGCAGCACACGCTCACAGCCAGGGAGCAGCACACGCTCACACTGAGGGAGCAGCACACGCTCACACTGAGGGAGCAGCACACGCTCACACGGAGGGAGCAGCACACGCTCACACTGAGGGAGCAGCACACGCTCACAGCCAGGGAGCAGCACACGCTCACACTGAGGGAGCAGCACACGCTCACAGGGAGGGAGCAGCACACGCTCACACTGAGGGAGCAGCACACGCTCACACTGAGGGAGCAGCACACGCTCACAGCCAGGGAGCAGCACACGCTCACAGCCAGGGAGCAGCACACGCTCACAGGGAGGGAGCAGCACACGCTCACAGCCAGGGAGCAGCACACGCTCACACTGAGGGAGCAGCACACGCTCACAGCCAGGGAGCAGCACACGCTCACACTGAGGGAGCAGCACACGCTCACAGGGAGGGAGCAGCACACGCTCACACGGAGGGAGCAGCACACGCTCACAGCCAGGGAGCAGCACACGCTCACACGGAGGGAGCAGCACACGCTCACAGGGAGGGAGCAGCACACGCTCACAGGGAGGGAGCAGCACACGCTCACACTGAGGGAGCAGCACACGCTCACACTGAGGGAGCAGCACACGCTCACAGCCAGGGAGCAGCACACGCTCACAGGGAGGGAGCAGCACACGCTCACAGGGAGGGAGCAGCACACGCTCACAGCCAGGGAGCAGCACACGCTCACACTGAGGGAGCAGCACACGCTCACAGGGAGGGAGCAGCACACGCTCACAGGGAGGGAGCAGCACACGCTCACAGGGAGGGAGCAGCACACGCTCACAGGGAGGGAGCAGCACACGCTCACACTGAGGGAGCAGCACACGCTCACAGCCAGGGAGCAGCACACGCTCACAGCCAGGGAGCAGCACACGCTCACAGGGAGGGAGCAGCACACGCTCACACTGAGGGAGCAGCACACGCTCACAGGGAGGGAGCAGCACACGCTCACAGCCAGGGAGCAGCACACGCTCACAGGGAGGGAGCAGCACACGCTCACAGCCAGGGCGCAGCACACGCTCACAGGGAGGGAGCAGCACACGCTCACAGCCAGGGAGCAGCACACGCTCACAGGGAGGGAGCAGCACACGCTCACACTGAGGGAGCAGCACACGCTCACACTGAGGGAGCAGCACACGCTCACAGCCAGGGAGCAGCACACGCTCACACTGAGGGAGCAGCACACGCTCACAGGGAGGGAGCAGCACACGCTCACAGCCAGGGAGCAGCACACGCTCACACGGAGGGAGCAGCACACGCTCACAGCCAGGGAGCAGCACACGCTCACAGCCAGGGAGCAGCACACGCTCACAGGGAGGGAGCAGCACACGCTCACAGCCAGGGAGCAGCACACGCTCACAGCCAGGGAGCAGCACACGCTCACACTGAGGGAGCAGCACACGCTCACACTGAGGGAGCAGCACACGCTCACAGCCAGGGAGCAGCACACGCTCACACTGAGGGAGCAGCACACGCTCACAGCCAGGGAGCAGCACACGCTCACACTGAGGGAGCAGCACACGCTCACACTGAGGGAGCAGCACACGCTCACACTGAGGGAGCAGCACACGCTCACACTGAGGGAGCAGCACACGCTCACACTGAGGGAGCAGCACACGCTCACAGCCAGGGAGCAGCACACGCTCACAGCCAGGGAGCAGCACACGCTCACACGGAGGGAGCAGCACACGCTCACAGGGAGGGAGCAGCACACGCTCACAGGGAGGGAGCAGCACACGCTCACACTGAGGGAGCAGCACACGCTCACACTGAGGGAGCAGCACACGCTCACAGCCAGGGAGCAGCACACGCTCACACTGAGGGAGCAGCACACGCTCACAGGGAGGGAGCAGCACACGCTCACAGGGAGGGAGCAGCACACGCTCACAGGGAGGGAGCAGCACACGCTCACAGGGAGGGAGCAGCACACGCTCACAGGGAGGGAGCAGCACACGCTCACACTGAGGGAGCAGCACACGCTCACACTGAGGGAGCAGCACACGCTCACACTGAGGGAGCAGCACACGCTCACAGCCAGGGAGCAGCACACGCTCACAGGGAGGGAGCAGCACACGCTCACAGGGAGGGAGCAGCACACGCTCACACGGAGGGAGCAGCACACGCTCACAGGGAGGGAGCAGCACACGCTCACACGGAGGGAGCAGCACACGCTCACAGGGAGGGAGCAGCACACGCTCACACGGAGGGAGCAGCACACGCTCACAGGGAGGGAGCAGCACACGCTCACAGGGAGGGAGCAGCACACGCTCACACTGAGGGAGCAGCACACGCTCACACTGAGGGAGCAGCACACGCTCACAGGGAGGGAGCAGCACACGCTCACACTGAGGGAGCAGCACACGCTCACAGGGAGGGAGCAGCACACGCTCACAGCCAGGGAGCAGCACACGCTCACAGGGAGGGAGCAGCACACGCTCACACTGAGGGAGCAGCACACGCTCACACTGAGGGAGCAGCACACGCTCACAGCCAGGGAGCAGCACACGCTCACAGGGAGGGAGCAGCACACGCTCACAGGGAGGGAGCAGCACACGCTCACACTGAGGGAGCAGCACACGCTCACACTGAGGGAGCAGCACACGCTCACAGCCAGGGAGCAGCACACGCTCACACTGAGGGAGCAGCACACGCTCACAGGGAGGGAGCAGCACACGCTCACAGCCAGGGAGCAGCACACGCTCACACTGAGGGAGCAGCACACGCTCACAGGGAGGGAGCAGCACACGCTCACACTGAGGGAGCAGCACACGCTCACACTGAGGGAGCAGCACACGCTCACACTGAGGGAGCAGCACACGCTCACAGGGAGGGAGCAGCACACGCTCACAGCCAGGGAGCAGCACACGCTCACACTGAGGGAGCAGCACACGCTCACAGGGAGGGAGCAGCACACGCTCACAGGGAGGGAGCAGCACACGCTCACAGGGAGGGAGCAGCACACGCTCACACTGAGGGAGCAGCACACGCTCACAGGGAGGGAGCAGCACACGCTCACACTGAGGGAGCAGCACACGCTCACAGGGAGGGAGCAGCACACGCTCACACGGAGGGAGCAGCACACGCTCACAGGGAGGGAGCAGCACACGCTCACAGCCAGGGAGCAGCACACGCTCACAGGGAGGGAGCAGCACACGCTCACAGCCAGGGAGCAGCACACGCTCACAGGGAGGGAGCAGCACACGCTCACAGGGAGGGAGCAGCACACGCTCACAGCCAGGGAGCAGCACACGCTCACACTGAGGGAGCAGCACACGCTCACAGCCAGGGAGCAGCACACGCTCACAGGGAGGGAGCAGCACACGCTCACACTGAGGGAGCAGCACACGCTCACACTGAGGGAGCAGCACACGCTCACACTGAGGGAGCAGCACACGCTCACAGGGAGGGAGCAGCACACGCTCACAGCCAGGGAGCAGCACACGCTCACACTGAGGGAGCAGCACACGCTCACACTGAGGGAGCAGCACACGCTCACACTGAGGGAGCAGCACACGCTCACAGCCAGGGAGCAGCACACGCTCACAGCCAGGGAGCAGCACACGCTCACACTGAGGGAGCAGCACACGCTCACACTGAGGGAGCAGCACACGCTCACAGCCAGGGAGCAGCACACGCTCACACTGAGGGAGCAGCACACGCTCACACTGAGGGAGCAGCACACGCTCACACTGAGGGAGCAGCACACGCTCACAGGGAGGGAGCAGCACACGCTCACAGGGAGGGAGCAGCACACGCTCACACTGAGGGAGCAGCACACGCTCACAGCCAGGGAGCAGCACACGCTCACAGCCAGGGAGCAGCACACGCTCACAGCCAGGGAGCAGCACACGCTCACACTGAGGGAGCAGCACACGCTCACACTGAGGGAGCAGCACACGCTCACAGCCAGGGAGCAGCACACGCTCACACTGAGGGAGCAGCACACGCTCACACTGAGGGAGCAGCACACGCTCACACTGAGGGAGCAGCACACGCTCACAGCCAGGGAGCAGCACACGCTCACAGCCAGGGAGCAGCACACGCTCACAGCCAGGGAGCAGCACACGCTCACACTGAGGGAGCAGCACACGCTCACACGGAGGGAGCAGCACACGCTCACAGCCAGGGAGCAGCACACGCTCACACTGAGGGAGCAGCACACGCTCACAGGGAGGGAGCAGCACACGCTCACAGCCAGGGAGCAGCACACGCTCACAGGGAGGGAGCAGCACACGCTCACAGGGAGGGAGCAGCACACGCTCACACGGAGGGAGCAGCACACGCTCACACGGAGGGAGCAGCACACGCTCACAGGGAGGGAGCAGCACACGCTCACAGTGAGGGAGCAGCACACGCTCACACGGAGGGAGCAGCACACGCTCACACTGAGGGAGCAGCACACGCTCACGCTCACCCAGCGCGTTCTCTGCTTTGAGAAGGATCATGTTGGGTTTGTTTTGCCTCCAAATCATTCCATAAGAGTTCCTGGGAAGGACCTCGCTCACACCCACCAGCAGTGCCCCCGCGGAATTCCCAGCAGGATTTGCAGCCGGGGCTCGGGGCTCTGCCACCCGCCCCGCCCTCGCCGGCCCCCGCAGTGACAGGCAGCCACCAGAACATTCAAGTTAATGGAAACAAGTCTTTATTAAGTAACTTTTAATATCAGAAAAATAAAACTCTTATAATTCTCTTTACAGCAAATATATAATAATATCAGTGCTTTGGCCGTCATAAGTTAAAGGCCCTTTATCATAAAATATATGCTTTTTATTTAATCTTTACTCAAATTGAACCTGTAGTCCCTACGGCTCCCTACATACACATAACAAAAAGTGTAGCAAAATTAGCAAACGCTCGCCGGGGCTCGGCCGGACGCTGGCCGTGCTCGGGGGCTCTGCTCGTGGCCAGCCGAGGCCTCAGGGTGGCCACAGAGCCGCCGGGGCGGCGCAGGATGGGCTCGTGCCCTCGAGGAACTCGAAATCACAAAATAAAAACCGTTATCTGTAAACTTCTGTACGAAATGTAACTCTTCAAGTGGAAATAAAAAATAAAGTTTTCTGTGTGTTCACTAGTTCGACATACGCATAATTTCATTTAAATTTTTTTTCTTTTTTTTTTTCCGTTATACTGAGAAAAAAAGCTTTGCCTTGGGAAAATAATGCTCCGAAAAAAGAAAAAAAAAAAAATTAGAAAAAATCCACCAAAACTCCGCTTGGTATCTTTTTTTTTTTCCTTTCTTTTTTTTTTTTTTTTTTTTGTTTGTTTGTTTTTGCTTTCTTGTTTTGCTCCGATCGTTTGTGTTTGTTGTTTTACCACATGCCAGCGCAGACCTGGGAACACGCCGAGGATGGCAGAGCTAGAAACACCCACAGGCTGAAATGCAAGAAGAGCACTCTAGAGGCTCTCCTCTTCTCTTTTCTTACACTTGTGATTGGAAAGAGAATTTTGAAACGAAGCAAAGCAGCTGCAGGGCTGCTGAGGCGGCCGCTGAAGGGCGAGCGCTGCAAGGGCACCCATGCTGCTCCCCGTTTCCTGTTCCTCAACAAAAATAAAGTATGTATTTGTATCGTGTGCAAGACAAGGATCGGACACAAAGATGCTTCACATTTTGATCTGCAGACTCTCTAGAAGGTGATTTCGCAGTGAATGGAATGTCAGCACCCTCGCCGGGCCCACGGACCCTCCCGGGGCACTCCGGCATGGGTGGGAATCACAAACCTCGGCCCTGACCCTCCGGACACGCTGACCAGCGCAGCCAGGCCGGGCCGCTGCGGCCGCTGTCCGTGAGGCGGTGCCCTGCCCCTGGCAGCAGCCGTGCCAACAAACCAACCCGCGCTACTGAGAAGAACAGAAGAGGTGTTGGCGATGCTGAGGAGCCAGGCATAAGCTGCTGTGGGAAGCGGAACAGAAGGGAATTCCCAAACCTGCTGCTCAGCACTGGCAGTGTAGAGAAGGCAGCATTGGAAGTGTTGCTAGCTGAGAGTGCCACGGCGGCCGGCGGCGAGGCTCGCGGCTGCCGGCACGCAGCCCAACCTCCGAGCCCTTTACAACACCCCGGAATATTTTTTCCATTTCAGTTGTAATTGGGGGAAACCTCCCCTCCCTGTGCCGCAACATCCCCCCGACCATCCCCGCTGAACATCCATCCACCTGCCCACACCGCGCCACACCGAGCCCACGCGGGTTCGGCGTTACCGCAGCGGCCCGCGAGGGAGCAGCCAGCCATCCACCACTCCAGCCTGATCCCGGCACGCCCGGCAGTCAGAACTCAGCCGGCTCTGCTCCAGGGTACCGCCCCCGCGGGCTCTGAGGCAGTGCACCGCGCTAGGAGTGGATCTGGATGGCCTGGGTGACGGCGGTCTGGCACACGGGGCACGCGGGCGCGTCCCTGTCGCAGATCCGGTTGGCGCACTCCAGGCAGAAGAGGTTGTGGCCGCAGGGCACGAGGGCGGCGATGGCCTCGCTCTCGAAGCAGATGACGCAGTCGTGCTTGCGCCGGCACTCGGGGGGCGAGCTGGACGTGGAGCCGCCGTTGGACGAGGAGTAGCTGTTGGTACCGTTGGAGAAGGCGGGGATGTAGATGGGCAGCCCGGGCTGGCGGCCGCAGCCCGGCGGGTCGCTCCGGGCCCTCCTGGCCAGCGGGTGCTCCAGGCTCTCGGTGAAGGTGGGCGACAGGCGCGGCGTGGGGGGCTGGCTGCCGCGGCGCGGGGCCTTGGCGCTGCCCGCCGCGTCGCCGCCCAGGCCGGACAGGGGGGCCGCGGGCTCGAAGGGGGCCCAAATGGCCTGGGAGGGCGCGGGCAGCGAGTCGTACGCGGGAGAGTCGAGCGCCAGCTCCTCCGCGCCCACGGCGGGCGGCGCCTCCCCGAACCAGAAGCCGCCCGCGCCGAAGGGGCTGGTGGGGCTGAAGTCGGCCAGCCGGCTGCTCCCGAAGTAGGAGTCGGTGGAGCCGCTGCCCAGCGAGCTGGAGCTGTCGTTCCTGTAGCTGGAGACCATCCTGGCGCGGGCGGGGGCCGCGGGCTGGGCGCCGAGCCAGGCGGGGCCGGGCGGGCCGCCCTCGAAGCCGACGTCGGTGCCGTTGGCGTGGAAGTCGTTGTCGTCGCTGAGCTCCACGAAGCTGCCGGTGCGCATGGCGATGTGCATCTCGATCTCCTCGCGCGCCCGGTCCACGTTCTCGGGCATGCCCGTCACCTCGAACACGGGCTCCTTGTCGCGGCTGGGCGTCACGATGTAGGTGTGCGTCTGCTGCTGGATGCGCTTGATGGTGGCTCCCTTGGGCCCCACCACCAGCCCCACCACGCGGTACGGCACCCGCACCTGCACCGTGGTCTGCCCCGGCAGCGCGGGCGCGCAGCACGGGCCCCCCGGCGCCGCCCCACCCTTGTTGCGGGACGCCCGGATCAGGGAGAAGTGCTCGGCGGCCGACAGGATCTCCCGCTTGGCCATGGCCACGTCCTCCCTGCGCCCCGTGACCACGAACACGGGCTCCTCGCCGCGCACCGGCGTCTTGATGTACGTGTTGGTCTTGGCCCGCAGCGCCTTGATCTTGCAGCCTGTGCAGGGAAACACACGAGGTCAGCCGGGCGGCCCGGCCCGGGCACCGCGCCTGCTCCAGCCCCGCCCGAGAGCCTCCCGAAACCACGGGGGAACAGAGGCTGCTGGTTCTGTCTCTGCAGCCCCATCAGGGACTGCGGTGACAGCTCGCTCCTGCGATTCGCAGCCCGAGCCACGAGCCGCTCCAGCAGCGCTCCTCGGGCTGCGCCGGCCCAGCCCCTGCTCAGTGGCCAGCACGCTGAGCACAGTCACGGACGGCTGTCCCTCTGTGACGCCCACATCCTGACCATCCCATAAAGGTCAGTGCATTCCCATTTTTTTCCCCGATTGGGTGTCCCTCAGGCGTCCCTGAGGTCCTGCAGTATCCCCAGGGTAACAACACAGAGCCCTGCTGGCGCACCAGCCCTTCACCGACAGCCAGCGCTGACCTCAGAGCAGATCAAACATCTCCAGGTGAGAGAGGGGCTGCACCGCAGCCTGTGCGGGACACAGATAAAGCCCCGATTCCCTCGTTTGCCTCCCGTTATCAGCGTTGTTTAAACTCTGCTTTGCTCTGTGGGACGGGGGAGCCCCTCCCTGGCCCGTGCCCCACAACACCTCATCGGGAAGGAGCTGGGAGCAGCGCCGGCAGATCGGGGTTTTCCAGCACCGGCAGCTTGCTCCCCTCTCCCCATTCACTCCGAGTGCCTCTCGCCGCTCCGGGCACACAGAGCAGCCTCTCCCAGCCCTCGCCCCCAGGCCCCCGCTGGCTCGCGGCGACGATTGCGCGGCTGAACAGCCCCTCGTGGCGCTTCATGCAGGAACGTCCCCGGCAAAGGCCAGCGAAGCGCAGGTGGGCTGGAGATGGAGGAAGGGCCGCTCCTGCGGGCGCTGCAGGGGCCTGGCCGGGCTGCACGCAGCAGCAGCAGCGCTGTGTCCGAGGACACAGCCGCAGGGGAAGCTCATCATCTCGGGCAGCTCCTGGGACCGCCGCAGGACACGGCGAACCCGCCCGCCTCAGCCTCCCGCCGAGGAGGGCACCGGGGCTCTGCCGGATGAGAAACGGGGCAGAACCGGGCCGGGAGGCGCCGGGAGGAGGTGGCAGAGCCGCGGCGCTTTGAAGCCGCGCCAGCCCTGCGCGCACCAGGCAGCAGCACCTCGGCCTGCGCTCCCTGCCCCGCTCCTGCCCGGCCCCTGCGCTCCCTGTCCCGCTCCTGCGCTCCCTGTCCCGCTCCTGCCCGGCCCCTGTGCTCCCTGCCCCACTCCTGCGCTCCCTGCCCCACTCCTGCGCTCCCTGCCCCACTCCTGCGCTCCCTGCCCCACTCCTGCCCGGCCCCTGCGCTCCCTGCCCCGCTCGTGCCCGGCCCCTGCGCTCCCTGCCCTCACTCAGCCTGCCCCCTCCTCCCTGCATAACCCGGGACACACCGTGGGCTCGAACCCGGAACGTCCCCGGGTTCCCAGAACAGCCCCTGCCCCTTTCACACGCCGCTTGCTGGGACAGCTGAGCTGCGGGCTCCTGACGCGTATCCATTATTCCCCAGCTTACACATCCCTTCCATTCACCCCGTTGCACCTAGGTATGGCTGGCTATCCATCCATCCATCCATCCATCCATCCATCCATCCATCCATCCATCCATCCATCCATCCATCTCCTTATTTCCTGAAGATTACAGGGCCGGACGTAAGGAGTGCTGATTTAGGAGCACCAGGCGTGGCACACATGCAGGGATACAATCCGCTGTCACAGACCACGGCTCGGGGCCTGTTAACTCCGCATCCCTCCACCGTTCCTACAGCTCACACTCTACACAAGATTTTCCCGATGTTTTAGAAACTTGAACCAAGTCAGGTCTCTGCACCTCCAGCTCCGTTTCGCATCCGGCTGGACGCTCCCAGAGATTCTCTGCCACAGCCACATTCCCAAACCTTGCCTGTTTTCCTGGCACTGTGGCAGGGAGACCGAGGTGGGCAGAGCTCTTCTTTCACCAAGCCGCGAGTCCCAGGCCTAGAAAGCAGGGCACCGACTGCCTCAGCTCCCGGCAGCAGGGACGGGACAGCACTTTCAGCAAACCCAGCCTCCACGGACAGCTCCCGTGCGTGTGCCGGAGTGCCAAGGTCACCCTGAGAGCTCGCAGATAAAGTCAGAGAGTGCTGCAGGGCGTCACCGCACACAGAGCCAGCGTTTCTGAGCCAGCCAGTGCCCGCCGGGCTCGGCCTCCAAGGAGCGCTGGAAAGCCCCGGCACAGTCGGTCTCACGTCAGGACGCGAGGCCAGCAGCCCGCTCCAGCGGGATCGTGCTCGGCTTTTTATTTGCTTTAGCTCAGCTCCCCGCTTTCCCTCCCTGCTGCCTCAGTCCCCGCTGAGCGCCGCTGGGGCACGGCCGGTCCCGTTCCCTGCCCGGCCGCGGTGACACGGGGCTGGGCACCCGCGGGGCTGGACACCCACGGGGCTGGGCACCCACGGGGCTGGGCACCCACGGGGCTGGGCACCCACGGGGCCGTGCGGCCGAGGGAGGACCCGGGGAGCCCAGAGACAGCAGGACAAAGAGAAGTGCGCCGTGCTGCGCTCCTGCAACCCCCAGGGCACTGTGTCCGGGGTTGTGAAGTACCGGGGCAAAAAAAGCCTGAAAGGGGACTCGGGTATGAGGACGGAAGTGTCACCACCGTCGGTCCGGCTCTGTAAGTGTCCCTAGGCAGGGCTTTAAGCCGTGAGTTCACACTGACACCAATAGAACCCCTCGGGTTTGCTCCCTTTTTCGGCACCCAGCGAGGGCTGGGCCAGCACGGCTGAGCGGCCGCGGCTGGAGCCCCGTGTGGGCTGACCGGCTGCCCTGAGACCCAAACCACCCAAAAATCACCCCACAGAGCCCTGCTCCACGCAGCCACAGCGGAAACGGGCCTTCCCCTCTCCTGCTGCTGCTCGAGTCACCGCGGTGCCCACTCTGGGGTGGGACGGGAATGGAAGCAACGATGAGCATCCCTCTCTGGGTGTCCCCAGGCCCGTGCTGTCCCTGCTCCCGAGCAGCAGCCGTGCAGTTTGGTGAGCAGGGCTCTCACCCCACACCTCACGCCCACAGCTGCGAGCCGCACAGCAGCCCCGGCCATCTCGGCCCTGCCCAGCCCCGGCCATCTCGGCCCTGCCCAGCCCCGGCCATCTCGGCCCTGCCCAGCCCCGGCCATCTCGGCCCTGCCCAGCCCCGGCCATCTCAGCCCTGCCCAGCCCCGGCCATCTCGGCCCTGCCCAGCCCCGGCCATCTCGGCCCTGCCCAGCCCCGGCCATCTCAGCCCTGCCCAGCCCCGGCCATCTCGGCCCTGCCCAGCCCCGGCCATCTCGGCCCTGCCCAGCCCCGGCTCCCGAGGCACAGAGAACTTGGGGAGGGGAAAAAGTGATAAAAGCGACCTTGAAGGGAAGTTTATGTAGACAGGAGCCAGTCGGTGATGAGCCGGTGCTCCACAATCAAACGCCGTCCCCAGCGCGCTCCCCGCCCTGCTCCTGAGCAGCTCCCAGGCCACGGGATCCACACTGGACCTCCAGCAGAGCCGCCGGACACACGGATCCCACACGGATCCCACTCCAAGAGCCCCTCCGGACACACGGATCCCACACGGATCCCACTCCAAGAGCCCCTCCGGACACACGGATCCCACATGGATCCCACTCTGAGAGCCCCTCCGGACACACGGATCCCACATGGATCCCACTCTGAGAGCCCCTCCGGAAACACAGATCCCACATGGATCCCACTCGGAGAGCCCCTCCGGACACACGGATCCCACTCCGAGAGCCCCTCGGGACACACGGATCCCACTCGGATCCCACTCCAAGAGGCCCTTGGGACACACGGATCCTGCAGCAAGGCTGCAGGAGCAGCACGAGCTGCGCTCTCCCGGCAGGGAGGGCTGGAGCCGCTGTGCCGGACCGCGGCCACTCTGGCACAGCCCCGGGCACGGCTCCAGGCACAGCTCCCGGCACAGCTCCATGGCACAGCCCCGCTCCATGGCACAGCCCCGCTCCAAGGCACAGCCCCGCTCCCGGCACAGCCCCGCTCCATGGCACAGCCCCGCTCCATGGCACAGCCCCGCTCCATGGCACAGCCCCGCTCTCAGTGCAGCCCCGCTCCTGGGACAGCCCCGGGCACAGCCCCGCTCCATGGCACAGCCCCGCTCCCGGCACAGTTCCGCTCCTGGCACAGCCCCGCTCTTGGCACAGCTCCATGGCACAGCCCCGCTCCCGGCACAGCCCCGCTCCCGGCACAGCTCCATGGCACAGCCCCGCTCCATGGCACAGCCCCGCTCTTGGAACAGCCCCGCTCCCGGCACAGCTCCATGGCACAGCCCCGCTCCATGGCACAGCCCCGCTCCATGGCACAGCCCCGCTCCCGGCACAGCCCCGCTCCTGGCACAGCCCCGCTCCATGGCACAGCCCCGCTCCCGGCACAGCCCCGCTCCCAGCACAGCCCCGCTCCATGGCACAGCCCCGCTCCCGGCACAGCCCCGCTCCCAGCACAGCCCCGCTCCATGGCACAGCCCCGCTCCATGGCACAGCCCCGCTCCCAGCACAGCCCCGCTCCATGGCACAGCCCCGCTCCCGGCACAGCCCCGCTCCCAGCACAGCCCCGCTCCCAGCACAGCCCCGCTCCATGGCACAGCCCCGCTCCCAGCACAGCCCCACTCCATGGCACAGCCCCGCTCCCGTCACAGCCCCGCTCCATGGCACAGCCCCGCTCCCGGCACAGCCCCGCTCCCGGCACAGCTCCATGGCACAGCCCCGCTCCCGGCACAGCCCCGCTCCATGGCACAGCCCCGCTCCATGGCACAGCCCCGCTCCCGGCACAGCCCCGCTCCATGGCACAGCCCCGCTCCATGGCACAGCCCCGCTCCCGGCACAGCCCCGCTCCATGGCACAGCTCCATGGCACAGCCCCGCTCCCGGCACAGCCCCGCTCCATGGCACAGCCCCGCTCCATGGCACAGCCCCGCTCCATGGCACAGCCCCGCTCCATGGCACAGCCCCGCTCCCGGCACAGCCCCGCTCCATGGCACAGCCCCGCTCCCGGCACAGCCCCGCTCCATGGCACAGCTCCATGGCACAGCCCCGCTCCCGGCACAGCCCCGCTCCATGGCACAGCCCCGCTCCATGGCACAGCCCCGCTCCCGGCACAGCCCCGCTCCATGGCACAGCCCCGCTCCCGGCACAGCCCCGCTCCCGGCACAGCCCCGCTCCATGGCACAGCCCCGCTCCATGGCACAGCCCCGCTCCATGGCACAGCCCCGCTCCCGGCACAGCCCCGCTCCATGGCACAGCCCCGCTCCCGGCACAGCCCCGCTCCCGGCACAGCCCCGCTCCATGGCACAGCCCCGCTCCCGGCACAGCCCCGCTCCATGGCACAGCCCCGCTCCCGGCACAGCCCCGCTCCATGGCACAGCCCCGCTCCATGGCACAGCCCCGCTCCATGGCACAGCCCCGCTCCATGGCACAGCCCCGCTCCCGGCACAGCCCCGCTCCATGGCACAGCCCCGCTCCATGGCACAGCCCCGCTCCCAGCACAGCCCCGCTCCATGGCACAGCCCCGCTCCCGGCACAGCCCCGCTCCCGGCACAGCCCCGCTCCTGGCACAGCCCCGCTCCATGGCACAGCCCCGCTCCCGGCACAGCCCCGCTCCCGGCACAGCTCCATGGCACAGCCCCGCTCCCGGCACAGCCCCGCTCCATGGCACAGCCCCGCTCCCGGCACAGCCCCGCTCCATGGCACAGCTCCATGGCACAGCCCCGCTCCCGGCACAGCCCCGCTCCATGGCACAGCCCCGCTCCATGGCACAGCCCCGCTCCCAGCACAGCCCCGCTCCATGGCACAGCCCCGCTCCATGGCACAGCCCCGCTCCCGGCACAGCCCCGCTCCATGGCACAGCCCCGCTCCATGGCACAGCCCCGCTCCCAGCACAGCCCCGCTCCATGGCACAGCCCCGCTCCATGGCACAGCCCCGCTCCCGGCACAGCCCCGCTCCCGGCACAGCCCCGCTCCCAGCACAGCCCCGCTCCATGGCACAGCCCCGCTCCCGGCACAGCCCCGCTCCCGGCACAGCCCCGCTCCCGGCACAGCCCCGCTCCCAGCACAGCCCCGCTCCATGGCACAGCCCCGCTCCATGGCACAGCCCCGCTCCATGGCACAGCCCCGCTCCCAGCACAGCCCCGCTCCATGGCACAGCCCCGCTCCCGGCACATCCCCGGGCACAGCCCCGCTCCCGGCACAGCCCCGGGCACAGCCCCGCTCCCGGCACAGCCCCGCTCGGCCGCAGTGCGATTTTCGGCGGCTCTGCTGCGATCTGCTGAAGGGCAGCCCCGCTCCCGGCTCCGCTCCATGGCGCACAGCACGGAGGGAGCGCGGGCTCAGCGGCGGCACGGCCCGCACCGACCTGCGGCAGCGCAGCCGGGCTGAGGCCCCGCCGGGCAGCCGAGGGCAGCAGCCGGAGCTCCCGCGGGCCCGCTGGGGATGGCCCGGCCCGGCCGGCGCAGGGAGGCGACAGCGCAGGGAGGCGACAGCGCAGGGGCCGAGCCGGGCCCACGGCGAGCAGGCTGAGCCGGCGAGCGGCCGGCACGGGCCCTGCTCCGCGGGCAAGCAGCAGCTCCCGCGGCAAGCGGAGGGACAAACGCCGGAAAGGCCGGGTTTAGGGGCGGAAAGGCCGGGTTTAGGAGCGGAAAGGCCGGGTTTAGGGGCGGAAAGGCCGGGTTTAGGAGCGGAAAGGACGGGTTTAGGAGCGGAAAGGACGGGTTTAGGGGCGGAAAGGCCAGGTTTGGGGGCGGAAAGGACGAGTTTAGGGGCAGAAAGGCTGAGTTTAGGAGCGGAAAGGCTGAGTTTAGGAGCGGAAAGGCCGGGTTTAGGGGAAGAAAGGACGGGTTTAGGGGCAGAAAGGCTGAGTTTAGGGGCAGAAAGGCTGCGTTTAGGAGCGGAAAGGTCGGGTTTAGGGGCAGAAAGGCCGGGTTTAGGGGCAGAAAGGCCGGGTTTAGGGGCGGAAAGGACGGGTTTAGGGGCAGAAAGGCCGAGTTTAGGGGCAGAAAGGATGGGTTTAGAGGCGGAAAGGACGGGTTTAGGGGTGGAAAGGCCGGGTTTAGGGGTGGAAAGGCCGGGTTTGGGGGCAGAAAGGCTGAGTTTGGGGGCAGAAAGGCTGAGTTTAGGGGCAGAAAGGCTGCGTTTAGGAGCGGAAAGGCCGGGTTTAGGGGCAGAAAGGCCGGGTTTAGGGGCAGAAAAATCAGGTTTAGGGGAAGAAAGGCCGGGTTTGTGGGCAGAAATGTCAGGTTTAAGAGCAGAAACATCGGGTTTAAGGGAAGAACAGGCGGGTTTGGTAGGAAGGCCGGGTTTAGGAACAGAAAAATCAGTTTTAGAGACAGAAAGCTCAGGTTTAGGGGCAGAAAAGTCGGGTTTAGGGGAAGAACAGGTGGGTTTAGGAGAAGAGTTGGGTTTAGGGACAGAAAGGTCAGGTTTAAAGGTGGAAAGGCTGAGTTTAGGGGCAGAAAGGCTGGGTTTAGGGGCAGAAAGGCCGGGTTTAGGGGCAGAAAGGCCGGGTTTAGGGGCAGAAAGGCCGGGTTTAGGGGCAGAAAGGACGGGTTTGGGGGCAGAAAGGCCGGGTTTAGGGGCGGAAAGGCCGGGTTTAGGGACGGAAAGGCCGGGTTTAGGGGCAGAAAGGACGGGTTTAGGGGCGGAGAGGTCGGGTTTAGGGGCGGAAAGGCCGGGTTTAGGGACAGAAACCCCAAATTTAAGAGCATAAAGGCTGAGTTTAGGGGAGGAAAGGTCGGGTTTAGGGGCAGAAAGGCCGGGTTTAGGGACAGAAACCCCAAATTTAAGAGCATAAAGGCTGAGTTTAGGGGAGGAAAGGTCGGGTTTAGGGGAAGAACCGGTTGGTTTAGAGAAGAGTAGGGTTTAGGGGCAGAAAGGCCGAATTTAGGAGCATAAATGCCGGGTTTAGGAGCAGAAAGGTCGGCTTTAGGGGCTGAAAGGCCGGGTTTGGGGGTGGAAAAGCCGGGTTTAGGGGTGGAAAGGTTGGGTTTAGGGGTGGAAAGGTTGGGTTTAGGGGTGGAAAGGTTGGGTTTAGGGGCGGAAAGTCCGGGTATGGGGGCAGAAAGGCCGGGTTTAGGGGCAGAAAGGACGGGTTTAGGGGCGGAAAGGACGGGTTCAGGGGTGGAAAGGACGGGTATGGGGGCAGAAAGGCCGGGTTTAGGGGAAGAAAGGACGGATTTAGGGGCAGAAAGGCCGGGTTTAGGGGCAGAAAGGCCGGGTTTAGGGGCAGAAAGGCCGGGTTTAGGAGCAGAAAGGACGGGTTTAGGGGCGGAAAGGACAGGTTTAGGGGCAGAAAGGCCGGGTTTAGGGGCAGAAAGGCCGGGTATGGGGGCAGAAAGGCCGGGTTTAGGGGCAGAAAGGCCGGGTTTAGGGGTGGAAAGGTCCGGTTTAGGGGCGGAAAGGACGGGTTTAGGACCAGAAAGGACGGGTTTAGGGGCGGAAAGGCCGGATTTAAGGGCTACCGTGGTGGGGGCTCCTGTAGGGTCCCAGCCTGGAGTGTGAGGGGAGAAGAGGTCCCGGCCCTCAGGGGGGAGGACGAGGGTCCCACCCCGAGCAGAAGCGGCTCCCGGCCCTCAGGGGAGGACAGGAGGGTCCCGCCCCGAGCAGAAGCGGCTCCCCGCCCTCAGGGCCGGAGACAAAGATCCCCCGCCGGCTGCGCCGGGAGAGCCGCGGCCCGGCCGTGCCCGGACTCACCCTGGCGCCCCACGATCTCGGCCACATGCTCGGAGCTGGGCACGGGCACGCACTCGGTGGTGTTGACGCTCCTCCTGCGGAGCAGCGCCGCCTGCTCGCCGCCCAGCGCCGGGGCCCCGCCGCAGCCGCGGGACGGCGCCGCCGCCATCACGCCCCGGGCCGCGGCCGCCCCCTCGGCAGCGCCCAGGCCCGGCGGCAGCAGGGCCGGCAACAGCGGCAGCGGCCGCGCCGCCGAGGGGAGCAGCAGCGCGGCCGCGGCGCTCTCATCCTCCTCGTCCTCATCGTCCCTCAGCTCCGGCTCTCCGCCGTCCTCCTCCTCCTCCTCACCGGGAGGCTCCAGCGCGCCGGGCTGCCGGAGGCCGAGGCCGGCGAGGCGCTGCTGGAGCAGCAGCAGCGGCGGCTCGGCGGCCTCGGCGGCGGCTCCGCTCGGCATGGCGGCCACGGCTACGAGAGCGGAGCCGCCATGGCCGGGGCGGAGCGGCGGGGCCGGGGCTCAGCGCGGCGCTGCCGCCATGGCGGGGCCTCGGCGCGGCCGCGGCGGCGGCGGCGGGGGAGGCACCGGAGGGGGCGGGGCGGCCCCGCCCCGCGCTGGGCGCGCTCTGATTGGCTGAGAGGGAGGAAGGGGCGGGGCCCGGCGGTGATTGACAGCTCGGCCCCGCCTCGGATATGGCGCGGCCCCACGGGGCGGGAAGGGGGAGGGGCCGCCTGTCAATCACTCACAGGCCCCGCCCCCAGTCCCGAGTTTGGGATTTTTCAGGGATCTCAATCCCGATTTTTCCGGGATTCTGCTGCCGAGCTTTGGGATTCCAACCCCAAATTTGGGGATTCCCCATTTTTTTTTAATTTTAATTTGTTTGGGGGGGGATTTTTTTGTCCAATCCTGATTTTTTTTCGAGTAGAATCCTGAATTTTTAGGATCCCAATCCCGATTTTTTTAGGGATTCCGCTCTCCGTGTTCGGGGATTCCCACCTCAGTTTTTTGGGATTCCAAAGCCTGATTTTTCGGTTCCCATCCTGAATTTTTGGGGGGATCAAAATCCTGATTTTTCAGCTCAAATCCTGATTTTTTTTTTTTTTTTGGGGATTCCGATGCCGATTTTTGGGATCCACTGAAAAAACTTTTCCCCCGTTTTTCCTGTTTCCCCCAGTCTGCTCCAGGTTTTCCTGGTTTCTCCCATTTTTCCCCCCTTTTCCCCACTTTTCCCTGTTTTTTTCCAATTTCCCCCATTTTCCCTATTTTTCCCGGTTTTCCCCCATTTTCCCCAATCTTCCCAATTTCCCCCCATTTTTCCCAGTTTCTTCCCACTTTTCCCAGTTTTTCCCTGTTTTTTCCCATTTTTCAGCATCTTTCTCCTCATTTTCCCGTTTTTCCCATTTTTACCAACTTTCCTCCCACTTTTCCCTGGTTTTTCCCATTTCCTCCTTTTTTTCCCCCAGTTTTCACAGTTTTTTCCCGATTTTTCCTATTTTCCCCATTTCCCCCAATTTTACCTAGTTTTCCCAATTTCCCATTTTTCCCTGTTTTTCCCATTTCCCCCAAGTCTTCCTTGTTTTTCCCATTTTCCCCCACTTTTCCCAGTTTTTTTCCCAGTTTTTCCCACTTTCCCCCCAGTTTTCCCTGGTTTTCCGCGGTTTTTCCTAGTTTCCCCCCACTTTTTCCATTTCTCCCCATTTTTTGGCCATTTTTCCCCCTTTTTCCCCAGTTTCCCTGGTTTTTCCTTGGTTTCTCCCCATTTTTTTCCTGGGTTTTCTCCACTTTTCCCCATTCCCACCATTTTTCCCCATTTCCTCCCCGTTTTTCCCCATTTTTCCCTGTTTTACACCATTTTCCCCATTCTTCCCCAATTTGTCCTGTGTATTCCCATTTCCCCCCATTTTTGCCCCTTTTCCCAATTTTTTCCCATTTGCCCCCCCTTTTCCCTGTTTTTTTCCAGGTTTTCCCCATTTTTCCCCATTTCCCCCCATTTTTCCCACTTTTCCTCAGTTTTCCTTGGTTTCCCCCCATGTTTTTTCCCCATTTTTCCCCACTTTTCCCCCATTTCCCCACCCCCCCCCCCTTTTGTTCCTGCTTTTCCCCGGGGAAAAACGGGGAGAAATGGGGAAAAATTGGGAAAAGTGGGGGGAAATGGGGAAAAAAGGGAAAAAGGGAAAAAACTGGGAGGAAAAGGGGGGAAAATGGGGGAAAATGGGAAAAATAGGGGGAAAATGGGGAAATGATGGGAAAAATTGGGAAAAACCAGAGGGAAAATTGGGAAAAAATGGGGGGAAATGGGGGAAAATGGGAGAAAAAAGGGAAAAACTGGGAAAAATTGGGGAAAAATGGGGGAAAAACCAGAGGGAAATGGGGGAAAAATGGGGGAAAATGGGGGAAAATGGGAAAAATGGGAAAAATGGGGGGAAATGGGGAAAATGGGAGAAAGAAGGGAAAAGTGGGGGAAAATGGTGAAAAATGGGGGAAAAACCAGAGGGAAAATTGGGAAAAAATGGGAAAAATGGGAGAAAAAAGGGAAAATGGGGAAAAATGTTGAAAAATGGGGGAAAAATTGGGGAAAATGGGGAAAAATGAGGAAAAATGGGGAAAAATGGGGGAAATGGGGAAAAAGGGGAAAAATGGTGAAAAATGGGGGAAAAACCAGGGGGAAAATGGGGGAAAATGGGGAAAAAACAGGGGAAAACCAGAGGGAAAATTGGGAAAAAATGGGAAAAATTGGAAAATGGGGAAAAATGGGGAAAAATGAGGGAAAAACCAGAGGGAAATGGGGGAAAAATGGGGAAAAATGGGGGGAAATGGGGAAAAATGGGAGAAAAACTGGGGAAAATTGGGAAAAGTGGGAAAAATGCAAGAAAAAAATGGGAAAAATGGGGAGAAATGGGAAAATCCAGGGGAAAAAAGGGGGGAAATTGGGGAATATGGGGGGGAAATGGGGAAAAATGGGGAAAAATGGGGAAAAATGGGGGAAAATTGGGGAAAAATGGGAGAAAATGGGAGAAAATGGTGGAAAATCCCAGAGAAATGGGAAGATATGGGAAAATCCCGGAGAAAACTGGGAAAAAAGGGGGGAAAACCGAGGGAAAAGTGGGGAAAACCAGGAAAAATGGGGAAAACCTGGGAAAAATTGGGAAAAAATGGGGGAAAATGGGGGAAAAGTGGGGAAAATTGGGAAGAAACTGGGAAAAATATGGGTGAAAAATTGAAAAACAGGGAAAAACAGGGAAAAACCAGAGGGAAATGGGGGAAAATGCGGGAAAGAGGAAAAAAAATGGGAAAAAATGCGGGAAAAGTGGGGAAAAAACGCGGGAAAATGGGGGGAAAGTGGGAAAAAGTGAAGAAAAATTGGGGGAAATGGGGGAAAATGAGAGAAAAGTGGGAAAAATGGGGAAAAAATGGGAAAAATTGGGGAAAAGTGGTGAAAATGGGGGAAAACCAGAGGGAAATGGGGGAAAATGAGGGAAAAGTGGGAAAAATTGGGAAAAAAATGGGGGAAAATGGGGAAAAAATGGAAAAAAATGGGAAAAAACAGGGAAAATTGGGGAAAAATGGGGGAAAATGGGGAAAAAAACAGAGACATTTTCAGGATTTTGTGTGGATTTTTCCCAAGGATTTTTGGGAATTTTTCCAAGGATTTTTTTGGATTTTTTCCAGGGATTTATTGGGATTTTTTTCCCAGGAATTTCCCAGGATTTTTCCCAGGGATTTTTTGGGATTTTTTTTTCCCCTAGAATTTTCCAGGATTTTTTCCAGTATTATTGGGATTTTTTCCCAGGATTTTTGGGAATTTTCCCAAGAACTTTTGGGATTTTTTTTCCCAAGAATTTTTGGGGATTTTTCCCAGGATTTTTTGTGATTTTCCCAGGGATTTTTGTGGGTTTTCCCCCCAGGATTTGGGGATTTTTCCCAGGGATTTTTTTTGGATTTTTTCCCAGGATTTTTTTGGATTTTTCTCCAAGAATTTTTGGGATTTTTTCCCAGGATTTTTGGGAATTTTTCCAAGAATTTTTTTTTATTTTTTTCCCAGGATTTTTTGCGATTTCCCCAGGGATTTATTGGGATTTTTTCCCCAAGGATTTTCTGGGATTTTTCCTAAGGATTTTGGGGAATTTTTCCCGAAATTTTGGGGATATTTTTCCCAAGGATTTTTTGGGGGGGATTTTTTCCAGGGATTTTTTTGGATTTTTCCCAGGAATTTCCCAGAGTTTTTTGGGGTTTTTCCAGAATTTTTGCGATTTTTCCAAGGACTTTTTTGGGATTTTTTTCGGGATTTTTCCCCCAGAATTTTCCAGGATTTTTTCCCAGAATTATTCGGATTTTTTTCCCAGGATTTTTTGGGAATTTTCCCACGGATTTTTGAGATTTTTTCCAGGGATTTTTGGGGGATTTTTCCCAGGATTTTTTTGAGATTTTTCCCAAGAATTTTTTGGAATTTTCCTGACAATTTCCCAAGATTTTTCCCAGAATTTTCCAGGATTTTTTTCCAGAATTATTGGGATTTTTTCCCTGGGATTTTTTTGGGAATTTTCCCAAGGATTTTTTGGGGGATTTTTTCCAGGGATTTTTTGGTATTTTTCCCAGGATTTTTGTGATTTTTCCCAGGGATTTTTGGGAGTTTTTCCAGAATTTTTTGCGATTTTTCCAAGGAGTTTTTGAGGATTTTTTTCCAGAATTTTTAGGATTTTTTCCCAGTGTTTTTTGGGATCTTTTTCCAAGAATTTTTGGGATCATTTTCCCAGGATTTTTGGGGATTTTCCCAAGAATTTTTTCCTATTTTTCCCAGGATTTTTTTGGGAATTTTTTCCAGGGATTTTTTGGGATTTTTCCCAGGAATTTCCCAGGATTTTTCCCAGGGATTTCTCGGGATTTTTCCAGGAATTTTTTCCAATTTTCCCAAGGATTTTTCCCCCAGAATTTTCCAGGATTTTCCGCAAGAATTTGGGTGATTTTCCCCAAAATCCCAAGGATTTTTGGGGGATTTTTTGGGGGGGGGCATTTCCCAGCACTTTTTGGGGGCGATTTTTTACGGTTCCTTTTACCATCCCCCCCTCACCAACCCCAATAGAAACCCCCAAAAAAAACCCCCAAAAAACCCCAAAAAAACCCCCCCAAAAAACCCCCAAAAAACCCCCAAAAACTCCCCTAAAAAACAAAAAAACCCACAACCCCCCAAAAAACACAAAAAAACCCCAAAAAACCCAAAAAAAACCAAAAAACCCCCCAAAAAACCCCAAAAACCCCCAAAAAACCCCTGAAAAAAACCCAAAAAAAACCTAAAAAACCCCCCAAAAAACCCAAAAAAAACCCCCAAAACCCCCCAAAAAACCCCAAAAAAACCCCAAAAAACCCCCCAAAAAACCGCAAAAACCCCAAAAAAACCTCCAAAAATCCCCCCAAAAAACCCCAAAAAACCCTAAAAAAAAACCCTCAAAAAACCCAAAAAACCCCCCAAAAAACCCAAAAAACCCCCCCAAAAAACCCAAAAAACCCCCAAAAAACCCCCAAAACCCCCAAAAAACCCAAAAAACCCCCCAAAACCCCCCCAAAAAACCCTGAAAAAGCCCCCAAAAAACCCAAAAAAAACCCCCGAAACCCCCCCAAAAAATCCTAAAAAAAACAAAAAAAAAAAACCAAAACCCCCCCAAAAAAACCCCCAAAAAACCCCCAAAACCCCCCCAAAAAAACCCCAAAAAACCCCAAAAACCCCCCAAAAACCCCCAAAAAATCCTAAAAAAAACCAAAAAAAAACCCCCCCAAAAAAACCCAAAACCCCCCCAAAAAAAAACCCCATAACCCCCTCCCAAAAAAAAACAAAAAACACCCCAAAAACCCCCAAAAACCCCCCCAAAACCCCAAAATACCCCCAAAAACCCCAAAAAACCCCCCAAAAACCCCCAAAAAAACCACAAAAAACCCCAAAAACCCCCAAAAAAACCCCAAAAAAACCCAAAACCCCATAACCCCCCCAAAAAAAAACCTAAAAAACCCCCCAAAAACCCCCCAAAAAAACCCCCCCAAAAACCCCCAAAACCCCCAAAAAAACCCAAAAAAACCCCCCCCCAAAAACCCTAAAAAATCCCCCAAAAAATCCCAAAACCCCCCTCAAAAAAAAACCCCAAAAAACCCAAAAACCCCAAATTCCCCCAAAAACCCCCAACCCCCCAAACCCCCCCTTCCCTCCCTCCTCCTCCCTCCTCCCCCCCCACCATTCCCACAACCCCCATTCCCCTCCCCCCAAACCCCAAAAACCCCCCAAAAAACCCCCACCAAAAAAAAAAACCAAAAAAAGCCCAAAACCCCCCCAAAAAACCCCCAAAAAACCCCAAAACCCCCCAAAAAACCCCAAAAAAAACCCCCCAAAAAAACCCCAAAAAACCCAAATAAACCCCCAAAAAACCCCCAAAAAACCCCCCAAAAAACCGCAAAAAACCCCCAAAACCCCCCCCCAAAAACCCCAAAAAAAACCCCAAAAAACCCCCCCAAAAAAACCCAAAAAAACCCCCAAAAAACCCCCAGACCCGCCCCCCAAAAAAACCCAAAAAACCCAAAAAAACCCCCAAACCCCCCCCAAAAAACCCCCCCAAAACCCCCCAATAAAACCCCCAAAAACCCCCTAAAAACCCCCAAAAAACCCCCAAAAAAACCCCAAAACCCCCCCCAAAAAAACCCAAAAAACCCAAAAAAACCCCCAAAAAACCCCCCCCAAAACCCCCCAAAAAACCCCCCCAAAAAAACCCAAAAAAACCCAAAAAAACCCCCCAAAAAACCCCAAAAAACGCCCCCAAAAAAAACCAAAAAACCCCCAAAACCCCCCAAAAACCCACAAAAAACCCCCCAAAAAACCCAAAAAAACCCCCAAAACCCCCCAAAAAAACCCCAAAAAAAACCCCAAAAAACCCCCCAAAAAACCGCAAAAAACCCCAAAAAACCTCCAAAAATCCCCCCAAAAAACCCCAAAAAACCTAAAAAAAACCCTCAAAAAACCCAAAAAACCCCCCCAAAAAACCCCTAAAAACCCCTAAAAAAAACCCTCAAAAAAACCCCCAAAAAACCCCATACCCCCCCCCAAAAAAAAACCAAAAAAAACCCAAAAAAAACCCCAAAACCCCAAATTCCCCCAAAAACCCCCAACCCCCCAAACCCCCCCCTTCCCTCCCTCCTCCCTCCCCCCCCCAATTCCCATAACCCCCATTCCCCTCCCCCAAACCCCAAAAAAACCCCCAAAAAACCCCTCAAAAAAACCAAAAAACCCCAAAAAAAACCAAAAAAAAAACCCACCAAAAAACCCAAAGAGCCCCCCAAAATCCCCCCACAAAAACCCCCAAAAACCCCCCCAAAAAACCCCAAAACCCCCCAACAAAACCTAAAAACCCCCCAAAAAACCCCCCAAAAAACCCAAAAAACCCCCAATAAAAACCCCCCAAAACCCCCCCCTAACAAAACCCCACAAAAAAACCCCAAAAAACCCAAAAAAACCCCCAAAAACCCCCCCAAAAAAACCAAAAACCCCTAAAAACCCAATAAAACCCCCCCAAAAAACCCCACAAAACCCCCCCCAAAAAATCCAAAAAAAACCACAAAAAAAAAACCCAAAAAACCCCAAAAAACCCCAAAAAAACCCAAAAAACCCAAAACAACCCCAAAAAACCCCCAAAAAACCCCCCCCAAAAAAACCCAAAAAACCCCCCAAAAACCCCCCAAAAAACCCCAAAAAACCCCCAAAAAAACCCCAAAAAAACCCAAACCCCCCCCAAAAAACCAATAAAAACACCCAAAAACCCCACAAAAAACCCCAAAAATCCCCCAAAAAAATCCTAAAAAAACCAAAAAAACCCCAAAACCCCCCCAAAAAAACCCCCAAAAAAACCCCCAAAAAACCCCCTTCCCCCCTTCCCCCCCTTCCCCCCCTTCCCTCCCTCCTCCCCTCCCCCACCCCCCAATTCCCACAACCCCCGTTCCCCTCCCCCACCCCCAATTCCCATAACCCCCATTCCCATCCCCCAACCCCAAAAAACCCCACAAACCCCCCTAAAAAAACCCCAAAAAAACCCCCCAAAACCCCCCAAAAAACCCAAAAAACCCCCTAAAAACCCCCCAAAAAAAAACCCAAAAAACCCCCAAAACCCCCCCAAAAAACCCCCAAAAAACCCCCTAAAAACCCCCCTAAAAACCCCAAAAAAAACCCCAAAAAAAACCCCCAAAAAAACCCCCAAAAAACCCCATAACCCCCCCAAAAAAAACCCCCAAAAAAACCCCCAAAAAACCAAAAAAAACCCAAAAAACCAATAAAACCCCCCAAAAACCCCACAAAAAACGCCATAACCCCCCTCAAAAAAAAACCCCCAAAACCCCCCAAAAAACCCCCCAAAAAAACCCAAAAAAACCCCAAAACCCAATAAAAACCCCCAAAAATCCCAAAAAAAAATCCTAAAAAAAACCAAAAAAACCCCAAACCCCCCCCAAAAAAAAACCCCAAAAAACCCAAACCCCCCCCTTCCCTCCCTCCTCCCCTTCCCCACCCCCAATTCCCAGAACCCCCATTCCCCTCCCCCACCCCCAATTCCAGAACCCCCATTCCATCCCCCAAACCCCAAAAAACCCCCAAAACCCCCCAAAAAAACCCCCAAAACCCCCCAAAAAAACCCCCAAAACCCCCCAAAAAAAATCCCAAAAAACCCCCAAAACCCCCCAAAAAACCCCAAAAAAACCCCAAAAACCCAATAAAAACCCCCAAAAAACCCCCAAAAAACCCCAAAAAAACCCAAAAAACCCTCAAAAAAACCCCCAAAACCCCAAAAAAACCCAAAAAAAACCCCAAAAAACCCCCCAAAAAACCCCCAAAAACCCCAAAAACCACCCAAAAAACCCCAAAAAAAACCCCAAACCCCCCTTCCTCCCTCCTCCTCCCCTCCCCCACCCCCAATTCCCAGAACCCCCATTCCCATCCCCCAAACCCAAAAAACCCCTAAAACCCCCCAAAACCCCCCCAAAAACCCCCAAAAACCCCAAAAAACCCCCCAAAAACCCCAAAAAACCCAAAACCCCCCCAAAAAAAAACCCCAAAAAACCCCCAAAAACCCCCAAAACCCCCCAAAAAACCCCCAAAACCCCCCAAAAAACCTCAAAAAACCCCCAAAAAACCCAAAAAAAACCCCAAAACCCCCCAAAAAAAACCCAAAAAACCCCCCAAAAAACCCCCAAAAAAACCTCAAAAAAAACCCCCAAACCCCCCAAAAAAACCCCAAAAAAACCCCAAAAACCCCATAACCCCCCTCAAAAAAACCCCAAAAAGCCCCCAAAAACCCCCAAAAAACCCCAAAAAACCCCAAAAAAACCCTCAAAAAAAACCCCCAAAAAACCCCAAAAAACCCCCAAAAACCCCAATAAAACCCCCAAAAAACCCAAAAAAACCCCAAAAACCCCCCCAAAAAAACCCCCCAAAAAAACCCCAAACCCCCCCTTCCCTCCCTCCTCCCCTCCCCCCCCCCCAATTCCCGTAACCCCCCTTCCCCTCCCCCAGCCCATTCCCATGCAAATGCCGGCCCAGCTGCGCTCCGGGGCCGCCTTTGTGCCCGCAGCTGCCGCGCCCCGGGGGGCTCCGCTCGCCAGCTGGCCCGCGGCCTCTCGCCGCTCGCCACCTTGGGCAGCCTTGGCCCAGCTTTTGATCTTTTTTCCCATTTTCCCCCCATTTTCCCCCATTTTTTCCCATTTTTCCCCCATTTTCCCCATTTTTTTCCCCAATTCCCCCCATTTTTTTGCCCCATTTTCCCCCCTATTTTCCCCTATTTTTTCCCCATTTTTTCCCATTTTTCCCCCATTTTTCCCCCATTTCCCCCCCATTTTTTCCCATTTTCCCCCCATTTTTTCCCCATTTTTTTCCCCATTTTTTCCCA